>NC_138304.1:56215000-57490000 GCF_965601325.2 Salmo salar | reverse complement strand
GAAGAACAGACTGTAGCTAGAAAGACCTGCCTGATCCCCAGGAAGAATAGACTGCAGCTAGTGGGACCTGCCTGATCCCCAGGAAGAACAGTCTGCAGCTAGAGGGACCTGCCTGATCCCCAGGAAGAACAGACTGCAGCTAGAGGGACCTGCCTGATCCCCAGGAAGAACAGACTGTAGCTAGAGAGACCTGCCTGATCCCCAGGAAGAACAGACTGCAGCTAGAGGGACCTGCCTGATCCCCAGGAAGAACAGACTGCAGCTAGAGGGCCCTGCCTGATCCCCAGGAAGAACAGACTGCAGCTAGAGGGACCTGCCTGATCCCCAGGAAGAACAGACTGCAGACCAAGCTCTTATTGATCCTGGTCGTTATGTATTGAAGCTGGTCGTTATGTATTGAAGCTGGTAGTTATGTATTGAAGCTGGTCGTTATATATTGAAGCTGGTAGTTATGTATTGAAGCTGGTCGTTATGTGTTGAAGCTGGTCGTTATGTATTGAAGCTGGTCGTTATGTATTGAAGCCGGTCGTTATGTATTGAAGCCGGTCGTTATGTTTTGAAGCTTGTCGTTATGTATTGAAGCCGGTCGTTATGTATTGAAGCCGTTCGTTATGTATTGAAGCCGTTCGTTATGTATTGAAGCTGGTCGTTATGTATTGAAGCTGGTAGTTATGTATTGAAGCTGGTCGTTATATATTAAAGATGGTCGTTATGTATTGAAGCTGGGAATTATGTTTTGAAGCTGGTCGTTATGTATTGAAGCTGGTAGTTATGTATTGAAGCTGGTCGTTATATATGGAAGCTGGTAGTTATGCATTGAAGCTGGTCGTTATGTATTGAAGCTGGTCGTTATGTATTGAAGCTGGTAGTTATGTATTGAAGCTGGTCGTTATATATTGAAGCTGGTATTTATGTATTGAAGCTTGTCTTTATGTGTTGAAGCTAGTCGTTATGTATTGAAGCCGTTCGTTATGTATTGAAGCTGGTCGTTATGTATTGAAATATTTTTTATAAACTAATCCAAACAGTTAGTTAGATTCATTGCACCCGTCACTGAAATGGTTGTTCCGGTTAAATTGTATTGGTAGTCTTCTTCTCAACTTTCCAAACCCTGACATTCATTATGAATGCAGGTTACGGGTGAATAAAAATTCAAAATGTTGGATATCCTAACTCTGGCTGGATTCCAATAGGAATTACACATCACTTCAAACCAGCATAATGTGACTTGCTGGCCTGATGTGGCCTGTAAACCAGGAGTTTCCTAACACCACTGTGTTAAGGTAAAACTAGGCCCTCATAGTAAAGATGTATTGTCATATAGTTTAATTTTAATGATAGCATTCACCTAAGTACTCACTTGGTGAAAGCCAAAGGCCTTTAAAATAAAAGAATGTAATAACCATGTCACCAACAAATACAGTCATGGGTGCACTCTACATTTCACTCGAAAAGAAAAGGCACCAAGGGAAATATGCAAATTAGGCTTTACACCATACAGTGTTAAAAAAAACAGCACAACAGTATTTACTGTTCATTTCTTACACTGAGAAAGTGTAACAACATCAGCACTAAGTAAAGTGAGTCCAGTTTACTCTAAATCAGTGTTATATTTTACACTGTAGTTGTTGCATATTCCTCTACAGTAGAGCTACGGCTAATTTGAACCCTTTAAGTGTTGAATGGGGAACACCACAACAGAGTTAAATCTATAACACTGTCAAAAGTGTTATTTTAACACCAGTTCAGTGGGACTCATATGTTCACTGACAATAGTCTACATTTAACACTTTAAGAGTTGAATGTACACCACTGATTTAGCAGTGTGTTAAATTGAAGCTGGTCGTTACGCGTTAAACCCCGCAGAGTCGATGTTCGTGCCCTCGTGGACATCGAATTAGCATAATGAAAATCCCCATAAAAATCTGTCTGTTTAAACTAGAGATATCTGCACGGGCTATCGTCTCAAACAATTGCATCTGTAGATGTCGGACTTCTGCATCTGCGGTGAAAGTTGGCAGAGCTACCAGCGGGGTTTTTCAGATCAGTCTTCTCACAAAAAATGGCTGTAGCATCCAAATGGTTTGGCCTACAAAACTATTATGACCCCTCTATGGAAAGATGAAACTCTCAAGAACATGTTGTTTTGCTCTAGGAACACACACAAGCTTTACAAGTCTGAAGGTAGCTTGGTACCAGTTCCAATAGTTTATGGAAGTATACACTGAGTGTACAAAACATTAAGAACACCTGCTCTGTCTATGACAGACTGACCAGGTGAATCCAGGTGAAAGATCCCTTATTGATGTCGCTTGTTAAATCCACTTCAATCAGTGTAGGTGAAGGGGAGGAGACATGGTTATAGAAGGATTTTTACGCCTTGAGACAATTGAGACATGGATTGTGTACGTGTGTTGTGGAAGTGTTAGATTACTTGTTAGATAATACTGCACGGTCGGAACTAGAAGCACAAGCATTTCGCTACACTCGCATTAACATCTGATAACCATGTGACCAATAAAATTTGATTTGATTTGTGCCAATCAGAGGGTGAATGGGCAAGACAAAAGATTTAAGTAGCTTTGAACAGGGTATGGTAGTAGGTGCCAGGCACACGGTTTCAGTGTGTCAAGAACTGCAACACTGCTGGGTTTTTCATTGAAGCTGGTTGTTATGTGTTACATTGAAGCTGGTTGTTATGTGTTACATTGAAGCTGGTTGTTATGTGTTACATTGAAGCTGGTTGTTATGTGTTACATTGAAGCTGGTTGTTATGTGTTACATTGAAGCTGGTTGTTATGTGTTACTTTGAAGCTGGTTGGTATGTGTTACATTGAAGCTGGTTGTTATGTGTTACATTGAAGCTGGGTAGGGAAAGTGAGTTAGACTATTTCAATCTCTCAGGACACAACCTGTAGTTTAGGACCTTGACAATAGCGTTGGTCTATATTCTCTTGATAAGTCAAGACGACACAAAATGGATTCTGAATCAACGTCTGTTCGCTGGTAGTCGGCCATTTTCCTAGTGATTGATTGTCCCTGAACGTTGAGGAAGGAAGAACTTTGTCTCCCAAAGACCAATTATCATTATGGAGACAATTGTCATGATTTATGATTTATGGAGTCATGTGGGTTCTACTTCCTGTGTATGACATTCTGAGGTATCTCTGACCTTGACGAGAGAGAGCGAGAGAGAGAGAGATCAACAAGGGGAACTTAATTTTAACCAGATCTCCAATAGTGGTCCAGACTGCTGCATATCATTTGTGTCAACCCTTATAATGAATGGAGGAAGGCATACAGTACCAGTCAGAAGTTAGGACACACCTAGTCATTCAAGGGTTTTTCTTTATTTTTACTATTTTCTACATTGTAGAATAATAGAGAAGACATCAAAACTATGAAATAACACATGAAATCATGTAGGATCAAAAAAAGTGTTAAACAAATCAAAATAAATTTGATTTGAGATTCTTCAAAGTAGCCACCCTTTGCCTTGATGACACCTTTGCACACTCTTGGCATTCTCTCAACCAGCTTCATCTGGAATGCTTTTCCAACAGTCTTGAAGGAGTTCCCACATATGCTGAGCAGAGCACTTGTTGGCTGCTTTTCCTTCACTCTGAGGTCCAAATCATCCAAAACCATCTCAATTGGGTTGTGGTCGGGTGATTGTGGAGGCCAGTTCATCTGATGAAGCACTCCATCACTCTCCTTCTTGGTCAAATAGCCCTTACACAGCCTGGAGGTGTGTTGGGTCATTGTCCTGTTGAAAAACAAATGATAGTCCCACTAAGCGCAAACCAGATGGGATGGTGTATCGCTGCAGAATGCTGTGGCAGCCATGCTGGTTAAGTGTCCCTTGAATTCTAAATAAATCACAGACAGTGTCACCAGCAAAGCACCCCCACATCATCACACCTCCTCCTCCATGCTTCACGGTGGGAACCACACATGCGGAGATTATCTGTTCACCTACTCTTCGTCTCACAAAGACATCTGCGAGTTGGAACCAATAATCTCAAATTTGGACTCACCCGAACAAGGATAGATGTCCATTGCTTGTGTTTCTTGGTCCAAGCAAGTCTCTTCATCTTATTGGTGTCCTTTAGTAGTGGTTTCTTTGCAGCAATTCGACCATGAAGGCCTGATTCCGCTCTCCGAACTGCTGATGTTGAGATGTGTCTGTTACTTGAACTCTGTGAAACATTTATTTGTGCTGCAATTTCTGAGGCTGGTAAACCTAATGAAATTATCCTCTGCAGCAGAAGTAACTCTGGGTCTTTCATTCCTGTGCCGGTCCTCATGAGGGCCAGTTTCATCATAGCACTTGATGGTTTTTGTGACTGCACTTGAAGAAATGTTCCCATATTGACTGACTTTCATGTTTTAAAGTAATGGGACTGTCGTTTCTCTTTGCTTATTTGAGCTGTTCTTGCAATAATATGGACTTGGTCTTTTACCAAAAAGGGCTATCTTCTGTAAACCACCTCTACCTCTGTCACAACACAACTGATTGCCATAAATGAACTTGTAACAAGGCACACCTGTTAATTGAAATGCATTCCAGGTGACTACCTCACGAAGCTGGTTGAGAGAATGCCAAGAGTGTGCAAGCTGTCATCTAGGGCAAAGGGTGGCTACTTTGAAGAATCTCAAGTATAAAATATATTTTGATTTGTTAAACACTTTTTTGCTTACTACATGATAATATATGGGATGCTGCCCATGTTGACTCCAGTTTTGATGTCTTCACTATTATTCTACAATGTAAAACATTTAAAAAAATAAAGAAAAACCCTGGAATGAGTAGTTGTGTCCAAACTTTTGACTGGTACTGTGCATATTTCAGCCAGGCCAGGGAAATAAGGTTTGTTATTAGAGAAGGCTGGCGGGAAAAGCTTTAGCATCATCATCATCATCATCATCATCGCCCTCTGTTTTGACTGGAGCTAGCTGCTTACTGACATCTCTTTGTTGTACATAAGAAACAGAGGAGGCTGGTAGGAGAAGCTATAGGAGGATGGCTCATTGTAATGGCTGGAATGGGATACATGGAATGGTACCAAACACATCAAACACATGGAAACCGCATGTTTGTTCCGTTCCATTTATTCCATTCCAGCCATTACAATGAACTCTTGGCCCAGAATTGTTCCTGGTCATATGGCCTAGAGTTGTTCCTGGTCATATGGCCCAGAGTTGTTCCTGGTCATGTGGCCCAGAGTTGCTCCTGGTCATATGGCCCAGAGTTGTTCCTGGTCATTTGGCCCAGAGTTGTTCCTGGTCATGTGGCCCAGAGTTGTTCCTGGTCATGTGGCCCAGAGTTGTTCCTGGTCATGTGGCCCAGAGTTGTTCCTGGTCATGTGGCCCAGAGTTGTTCCTGGTCATGTCATGTGGCCCAGAGTTGTTCCTGGTCATGTGGCCCAGAGTTGTTCCTGGTCATGTCGCCCAGAGTTGTTCCTGGTCATGTGGCCCAGAGTTGTTCCTGGTCATGTGGCCCAGAGTTGTTCCTGGTCATGTGGCCCAGAGTTGTTCCTGGTCATGTGGCCCAGAGTTGTTCCTGGTCATGTCGCCCAGAGTTGTTCCTGGTCATGTGGCCCAGAGTTGTTCCTGGTCATATGGCCCAGAGTTGTTCCTGGTCATGTGGCCCAGAATCGTTCCTGGTCATCATATGAAATAAGGTCTTTCTCTTAACTAGTATCAGGTAAAATAAGGTCTTTCTCTGTAACTAGTATCATATGAAATAAGGTATGTCTCTAACTAGTATCAGGTGAAATAAGGTTTCTCTGTGTAACTAGTATCCCAGGCTATCCCTTCTACAGGCAGCTGCTCTGTCCCTGGTGGTCAGAGATCCTGCACTGTTCAAGAGGCTGTACAGGACTTTTGCCTCTGGGGTTGTTGCGTCCATAGAATCAGCATGGATTTATTTCTATGGTTATGGCCAGTGAGGTCTGAAATGGTTAGAGGCTTGATCCATTTCACACATTTTATAAATATCATAACTGACATCTGAAAAGCCAAATGTATACAGAACCATGTATAATGACCACGATGAATAATCTACAGCCAAATACAGTTCATAAGGGCTATTTCAGGCCTGGGGAGAAAAAGAGGAGAAGAGGGGATCAAATAGCAGCCTGGCTGATAGCAATATTACACTAATATAGTCCAGATGTTCATTAAAGGGTTTTTAAGAGATCTCAGGGTGAGAGGTGGAGAGGGAGAGCAGGGGAGGGAGTGATGTGGAGAGGGAGGGAGGGAGGGAGGGAAGGAGAGCAGGGGAGTGAGGTGGAGAAGGAGGGAGGGAGAGCAGGGGAGGGAGTGAGGTGGAGAAGGAGGGAGGGAGAGCAGGGGAGGGAGTGATGTGGAGAGGGAGGGAGAGCAGGGGAGGGAGTGATGTGGAGAGTGATGGAGGGAGAGATGTGGAGAGGGAGGGAGGGAGAGCAGGGGAGGGAGTGATGTGGAGAGGGAGGGAGGGAGTGATGTGGAGAGGGAGGGAGGGAGAGCAGGGGAGGGAGTGATGTGGAGAGGGAGGGAGGGAGAGCAGGGGAGGGAGTGATGTGGAGAGGGAGGGAGGGAGGGAGAGCAGGGGAGGGAGTGATGTGGAGAGGGAGGGAGGGAGTGATGTGGAGAGGGAGGGAGGGAGGGAGAGCAGGGGAGGGAGTGATGTGGAGAAGGAGGGAGGGAGAGCAGGGGAGGGAGTGATGTGGAGAGTGAGGGAGGGAGAGCAGGGGAGGGAGTGATGTGGAGAGGGATGGAGGGAGAGCAGGGGAGGGAGGGATGTGAAGAGGGAGGGAGGGAGAGCAGGGGAGGGAGGGAGGGAGGGAGGGAGAGCAGGGGAGGGAGTGATGTGGAGAGGGATGGAGGGAGAGCAGGGGAGGGAGTGATGTGGAGAGGGAGGGAGGGAGGGAGAGCAGGGGAGGGAGTGATGTGGAGAGGGAGGGAGGGAGTGATGTGGAGAGGGAGGGAGGGAGGGAGAGCAGGGGAGGGAGTGATGTGGAGCAGGAGGGAGGGAGAGCAGGGGAGGGAGTGATATGGAGAGTGAGGGAGGGAGAGCAGGGGAGGGAGTGATGTGGAGAGGGATGGAGGGAGAGCAGGGGAGGGAGGGAGGGATGTGGAGAGGGAGGGAGGGAGGGAGGGAGGGAGGGAGGGAGGGAGGGAGGGAGGGAGGGAGGGAGGGAGGGAGGGAGGGAGGGAGGGAGGGAGGGAGGGAGGGAGGGAGAGCAGGGGAGGGAGTGATGTGGAGAGGGATGGAGGGAGAGCAGGGGAGGGAGTGATGTGGAGAGGCAGCCCAGAAAAGAGCTCTGATCCTCGGCTTGGATTGCACAAGGCCCTGGGGAACCAGAGCACCACCAGCAGTCCAATAATAGATATAATCTGACAGTAAGGTTCCCTAGCAACCAAGCTGTTTACACAGACAACACTTAACATCAGGACGTAAAGACGTCGCCCCGCTGAGCAGACCTAGCGAGCACCGTTACGTTACAAGGCATTGACAATTAATTAACCCTGACAAATATGGATACAGCGCTGAGCCAAACTTTTAACAAATAAATCACGGAAAGAGAAAAATAGAAGGCCGGATAAAAAAAAAGGAAAAATAAAGAATTCCAGTGCTGAGTGTTGGTGTCACTGTCACGGTCCCCAGCCTGCCTCCAGGGTCCTTTCGTGGTGGGTTATTCTGTCACGGTCCCCAGCCTGCCTCCAGGGTCCTTTCGTGGTGGGTTATTCTGTCACGGCTGTCGAAAGGATCAGACCAAAGTGCAGCGTGGTTGTAGTTCCACATTTTATTAAATCCATGAAACTTTGCAAAACATAAAATAACTGAATATGACAAAACAACAAACCGTGACGCAGAGAGAAACAAACACTACTCAAAATATAATAACCCACAAAAACCAGGAAGAAAAACCCCTACTTAAATATGATCTCCAATTAGAGACAACGAGGACCAGCTGCCTCCAATTGGAGATCAACCCCCCTCCCCCAAAAAATACATAGAAACAGAACAACTAGAACTTAAACATAGAAATAGAAAACATAGAAAAACATAAAACACCCCCTGTCACGCCCTGACCTACTCTACCATAGAAAATCACATCTTACTATGGTCAGGACGTGACAGTCACGACTTCTGCCAAAGTCGATGCCTCTCCTTGTTCGGGCGGTCTCAGCACTGAAGGTTCCAGTGCTGAGTGTTGGTCCCCAGATAACTGAAGGTTCCAGTGCTGAGAGTTGGTCCCCAGATAACTGAAGGTTCCAGTGCTGAGAGTTGGTCCCCAGATAACTGAAGGTTCCAGTGCTGAGAGTTGGTCTCCAGATAACTGAAGGTTCCAGTGCTGAGAGTTGGTCCCCAGATAACTGAAGGTTCCAGTGCTGAGAGTTGGTCCCCAGATAACTGAAGGTTCCAGTGCTGAGAGTTGGTCCCCGGATAACTGAAGATTCCAGTGCTGAGAGTTGGTCCCCAGATAACTGAAGGTTCCAGTGCTGAGAGTTGGTCCCCAGATAACTGAAGGTTCCAGTGCTGAGAGTTGGTCTCCAGATAACTGAAGGTTCCAGTGCTGAGAGTTGGTCCCCAGATAACTGAAGGTTCCAGTGCTGAGAGTTGGTCCCCAGATAACTGAAGGTTCCAGTGCTGAGAGTTGGTCCCCGGATAACTGAAGGTTCCAGTGCTGAGAGTTGGTCCCCGGATAACTGAAGGTTCCAGAGCTGAGAGTTGGTCCCCGGATAACTGAAGGTTCCAGTGCTGAGAGTTGGTCCCCGGATAACTGAAGGTTCCAGTGCTGAGAGTTGGTCCCCAGATAACTGAAGGTTCCAGAGCTGAGAGTTGGTCCCCGGATAACTGAAGGTTCCAGTGCTGAGAGTTGGTCCCCGGATAACTGAAGGTTCCAGTGGTGAGAGTTGGTCCCCGGATAACTGAAGGTTCCAGTGCTGAGAGTTGGTCCCCAGATAACTGAAGGTTCCAGTGCTGAGAGTTGGTCCCCAGATAACTGAAGGTTCCAGTGCTGAGAGTTGGTCTCCAGATAACTGAAGGTTCCAGTGCTGAGAGTTGGTCCCCAGATAACTGAAGGTTCCAGTGCTGAGAGTTGGTCCCCGGATAACTGAAGGTTCCAGTGCTGAGAGTTGGTCCCCGGATAACTGAAGGTTCCAGTGCTGAGAGTTGGTCCCCGGATAACTGAAGGTTCCAGAGCTGAGAGTTGGTCCCCGGATAACTGAAGGTTCCAGTGCTGAGAGTTGGTCTCCAGATAACTGAAGGTTCCAGTGCTGAGAGTTGGTCCCCAGATAACTGAAGGTTCCAGTGCTGAGAGTTGGTCCCCGGATAACTGAAGGTTCCAGTGCTGAGAGTTGGTCCCCGGATAACTGAAGGTTCCAGTGCTGAGAGTTGGTCCCCGGATAACTGAAGGTTCCAGAGCTGAGAGTTGGTCCCCGGATAACTGAAGGTTCCAGTGCTGAGAGTTGGTCCCCGGATAACTGAAGGTTCCAGTGGTGAGAGTTGGTCCCCGGATAACTGAAGGTTCCAGTGCTGAGAGTTGGTCTCCAGATAACTGAAGGTTCCAGTGCTGAGAGTTGGCCCCCAGTTAACTGAAAGGGGCAGAGGCCAGTGTAAACTGGCAGATATTGTGGTGATGCTTTATCTTTAAATACATAATGAAAGTCCTTAATCAGCCATGACACTTTAAGGAGATAAATAATATCCATAAGACCAGGTGTCTCTCTGGAGAGATGGAGAACCAGACATCAGGAATCTACTGGGTTAGTAATGGACCAGGAATAGATACTCTGGGATTGGAGCAGGGTCCAAGTGTGTTGAGGTTTAGTAATGGAATGACAGGCCCCACCAAAGGCAGTCATGTTATGAACATTGATTGGATTTGTAATTCAGCATGATAGCCATTGGCAGCATTAGCCATCATCTGATCTAATACCTCGTACTCTCCACATTAACACTCGTTTAAGGAGGACCACATGGACGGGGGAAAGTGTAAACGAGTTTTAGGAGGACCACATGGACGGGGGAAAGTGTAAACGAGCGTCTAGGTTCAAAGCATGTTCAACACCTCTGTTTAATCACTTTCAGTGTCTATCTACAGAACACTTCTTTAACTGGAACAAGGAAAAGCTAAATGGACGTTTGAAACAAAGACAAATCAACTAAAAGTTAAGTTTGTCCGCATCTAGCCTGTGTTTGTCCAATAGTCACCCCAGCACTGGCATGTTAATGTTGTCCTACAGACAACACTCTGAGATGGAACTGAGGGGTGGCGTTATTAGTAGAGTGTAGCTGTTTGGGGAAATAAATCCTTTTATTGAGAACTTTTATGAGGTAGGAATCAGTGTTTGTACCATACAAATAAATATAATCTAAGTGGTCTATCAGCTCTATTTCTATGCTGGACACTACGGCACTAGTCACTGTGCTATCATGTTTGGCCGTTTGGCCGTGTGTAGGTTTGGCCGTGTGTAGGTTTGGCCTTGTGTAGGTTTGGCCGTGTGTACTTTTGGCCGTGTGTAGGTTTGTACGTTTGGCCGTGCGTAGGTTTGGCCGTGCGTAGGTTTGGCCGTGCGTACGTTTGGCCGTGCGTACGTTTGGCCGTGCGTACGTTTGGCCGTGCGTACGTTTGTTCATGTGTACGTTTGTCTATTAGAGTGCATGCAGTTGTGTTCTTCTCTGAGTTAACTTCATCTGGTTGACAGGAGAAACTGTTTATCTCCTCCCTGAAGGTGTCCTCCAAACCCTCGTCAGTTTACTTGTGGTCAGACAGACAGTACACGTCCACTGAATGACATCCATCCAGCATTAGAAACCGACATAGTTTCCTAAAGACAACACACCCTGTTGAACGCAGGTGGGGAGCTGGTTAGGTTTACGACATATAGTTGGAAAAGACCTCTTCCACAGCCACAACATGTAACTCTCTATAGAGAGAGGACTGACAGAGCCAGTCAGTGTCACGGCTGTCCAAAGGAGCGGACCAAAGTGCAGCGTGTGTTTCGTTCCACATATTTATTTAATCCGTGAAACTATGCAATACATCAAATAACTGAAATTTACCACAAAAAAAAAAAAGAAACGTGACGCAGAGGAGAAACAAACACTACTCACAAATTAATCACCCACAAAAACAGGTGGGACAAACATCAGCTTAAATATGACCTCCAATTAGAGACAACGATGACCAGCTGCCTCTAATTGGAGGTCATAACAAACAAAACCAACATAGAAATACAAAAACTAGAAACTGAACATAGAAATACAAAACATAGACAAACACCCCCCTGTCGCGCCCTGACCTACTCTACCATAGAAAAGAACCACTTACTATGGTCAGGACGTGACAGTTAGATACAGCAGAGTACTGTTCTGGATCACTATAACAATGTTTACAGTTGATAAGAAGTCAAAGAGTTGAAAAGGAACATTTCAACAATCCACTTGGATAACTTTGTGATTGATGGTAACCTAAGGCTCAACTGAGGGCTTCTTTTCATTCACAAGTTAGCGTCATAATGACATGATATCCCCTTTGGCTGTTTCCAGCTACTAGCAACCCTCACAGGGCTTCTGTCTTCCATCTGTACACCCTCCTCCCTCTAAATCAGCAGTCTATCTTCACCTCTCTCTGCTCTGACATGCCTCTGTTTTCATCCCTCCCTCAGCCCTGTCTTCACCTCCAACACCCTCTCTCCATTCCCCGACCCCTCACCTGACAAATCGAAACACGATACACCAAAGAGAGAAACAAGTTCCTGTTTTTCTGAGACCTTAAATAATATCCCACCCCAGATAGCGCATAACGTTCTGAGAACCATATGTTTCTTAGAGCCTGGTGAGAGCGTGGTTATCCTATGGTTAATTTGCACACAACCGTCTCACAACCTTCTGGGAAAGGTGCAGAATAAGTGCTTGGCTTTAGAACATTCTCAGCACATTTAAGGAACATGACAACAACAACAAAAAAATCTTGGTATTTCATTACTTTAACAGACGTTTTCTAAAAGTTGGCTACATTTAATTACATTTTTGATAATGTTCTAGGAACGTTCTCCAACCGGTTTGACATTGGGAATGTTCTCGTAGTGACGAGAATGTTAATTTCAATACTTCAGCATAATATTTCCTACAGTTTTCCTCATGGTTCAATTTAACATTTTACTGCAGCGTGCTAAATCAGGGTCACACAGAGTGTTTTCTGGTAGTCTTAAACAAATCTACTTTAAAACAAAAGTATACAACTCACACACATGGTTATGAGCTTAAAAACAAGAAGAGACCTGTACCAGATATAGAGTTGAAATGTATTTTGCAATTAATTTTGAGTTTGCATCCCAGTATTACACTTTATACTCATCACAGAAAGACTGAAATAACAAAACCGTTTGACATAGAAACATCCGATATTTGGCAGATTTAAAAAAAATAATGTTTAGTAATTCTGAAAAATATTAATAACAATCCACCCATGAGGCCACTAGAGGGTGATTTGGTAATTCGACTGCAGGAAAGGGCTACAGTCATGTTCTCAGAACGTTCAGAGAACGTTAAGAAACAACCCACTGGGAACAAACTGGTAAAATCAACGTTTTTTTCAACGTAATTTGTTAACGTATTTGGATGTGGAATCTACGTAGAAAATACGTTGGATTAAAAAAAAGAGTTACCAAGTTTTTGTTAGGGTGATATTTCAATCACAGGATTATGTCATCGAGGTAACCAATTTTCAACCTTGTATAAAATATGTTGAATTTGTACCTTTGAAACAACGTCAGATCTTCAATGTAATATTATAATTTTAATTTTTTTGACTCCCGAGTGGTTCAGCGGTCTAAGGCACTGCATCTCAGTGCTGGAGGCGTCACTACAGACCCTGGTTCAGCGGTCTAAGGCACTGCATCTCAGTGCTAGAGGCGTCACTACAGACACCCTGGTTCAGTGGTCTAAGGCACTGCATCTCAGTGCTGGAGGCGTCACTACAGACCCTGGTTCAGCAGTCTAAGGCACTGCATCTCAGTGCTAGAGGCGTCACTACAGACACCCTGGTTCAGTGGTCTAAGGCACTGCATCTCAGTGCTGGAGGCGTCACTACAGACCCTGGTTCAGCGGTCTAAGGCACTGCATCTCAGTGCTAGAGGCGTCACTACAGACCCTGCTTCAGCGGTCTAAGGCACTGCATCTCAGTGCTAGTGGCGTCACTACAGACCCTGGTTCAGCGGTCTAAGGCACTGCATCTCAGTGCTAGAGGCGTCACTACAGACACCCTGGTTCAGTGGTCTAAGGCACTGCATCTCAGTGCTGGAGGCGTCACTACAGACCCTGGTTCAGCGGTCTAAGGCACTGCATCTCAGTGCTAGAGGCGTCACTACAGACCCTGGTTTGATCCCGGGCTCTATCACAACCGGCTGTGATCGGGAGTCCCATAGGGCGGCGCACAATTGGCCCAGCGTCGTCCGGCTTAGGGGAGTGTTTGGCCGGGATAGGCCGTCATTGTAAAATAAGAATTTGTTCTTAACTGACTTGCCTAGTTAAATAAAAAAAATAGGTTTAAAAAAATTGTGAGAATTATTGTTGAGATATCTCCACTTAATGGATTAACTGTTGCTATCAAAGTCATTCCAAAGGTTTAACAGAGCTAATGAAATAATACTTTATCAATCATATACTGTATCAACAATAATGCTATTTAGGCCTATATCGCGTTTGTGTAACAGTCGTCGTACGTAGTGGACCAAGGCGCAGTGGGTTGAGTGCTCATAGTGACTTTATTTAACACTGAACAAACAAAACAAGAAAACGATCGAACGAACAGTGTTGCAGGACAACTTCCCACAAAGGGACAGGTGAAAAAAGGGCTACCTAAGTATGACTCTCAGTCAGCAACAACGATGTACAGCTGTTCCTGAATGAGAGCCATACCAGGCCAACAAAGAAATACACAACATAGACAGAACATAGAAATACAAAATAAAGAACATAATCCAAAAACCCCGGAATACTCTAACCAAACACCCCTCTACATAAACACATATACTAACAAACCCCGAACCACAAAACAAATACCCCCCTGCCACGTCCTGACCAAACTACAATAACAAATAACCCCTTATACTGGTCAGGACGTGACAGTTTGAGAAGTCATCAACAACTATTGTTTAAATTCAACCCAGGGTTCAACTAATAGGCCTAGGGTTTCAAGCTTTGGTTGATTTCAATTGGAATCTACAAGTACCTAAAATGTTGGATTCACGTCTCCATCTCAACCAAAAATCGAAGTTAAAGAATATGACAAAATAAAAAAAAATCCAACTGTATTGAAATGCATTTAAAGTTTGATTTGATTTATTCCTAAAAATGAACTTAGATTTTTTTTGGGTTGAAATGGAGATGTGAATCAAACATATTAATGATTCATTTGTAGACAAACTGAACTTAAAGCCAGACTCAGTGGCACAGACGTAACTATACGACGATACATCTCTATCAAATGTTGATATCTGGTTCACAACCAAACACAATATCCCTTTTTGCAAAACAGTAAATAGACTATTAACTCGTTAACAAACAAACATATGTTGGATTCACGTCTCCATCTCAACCAAAAAAATACTATTTATAGACGGGAACTATTCAAGCAGTAGATACATTTCCTTTAAATATTGATACTTGGTTACGTTGTGAACCAAACAAAATTCAATATCACTTTTGTAATCCAGTCAAAAAAAATCCTAAAGTTAAAGCTATTTAACTTTAAAATAAGTAACACATCTCCGGATACGTTATAGGTTACTGTAAACAATAAATGTCTTCTTATGTAATCCTAGAAAGTGTGTGTGTTCAAGATAGCGTGAAAAATGTTGCAGGTCTGTGGAACGCTTCACCATTACTATAGTAATCTACGCAGAATCTCAAACAGCATTGACCACTTGCAACCAGTTACTTATATAATCTCAATTGCAATCCAGGTCATTTGGTTCTGCTATTAGATTAAGTACAGTGATAGCATTCTGACACACAAACAGCAAAGGAGGGACCAACTCCATATTAAAGCCCATGATTTTGTGTCCACATACTTTCGGTCATGTAGTTTATACTATCACTCCAGAGCTATCTACCCAAAGTGACATCAATAAGGGATCATCGTTTTCACCTGGATTCACCTGGTCAGTCTATGTCATGGAAAGAGCAGGTGTTCTTAATGTTTTGTATACTCAGTGTATATGACATACCTTGTCCCGGACCTGTTGTTTTCGATTCTCTCTCTCTTCCGCACCTGCTGTCTCTAACTCTGAATGCTCAGCTATGAAAAGCCAACTGACATTTACTCCTGAGGTGCTGACTTGTTGCACCCTCTACAACCACTGTGATTATTATTATTTGACCCTGCTGGTCATCTATGAACATTTGAACATCTTGGCCATGTACAGTCGTGGTCAAAAGTTTTGAGAATGACACAAATATTAATTTCCACAAAGTTTGCTGCTTCAGTATCTTTAGATATTTTTGTCAGATGTTACTATGGAATACTGAAGTATAATTACAAGCATTTCATAAGTGTGAAAAGCTTTTATTGACAATTACATGAAGTTGATGCAAAGAGTCAATATTTGCAGTGTTGACCCTTCTTTTTCAAGACCTCTGCAATCCGCCCTGGCATGCTGTCAATTAACTTCTGGGCCACATCCTGACTGATGGCAGCCCATTCTTGCATAATCAATGCTTGGAGTTTGTCAGAATTTGTGGGTTTTTGTTTGTCCACCCGCCTCTTGAGGATTGACCACAAGTTCTCAATGGGATTAAGGTCTGGGGAGTTTCCTGGCCATGGACCCAAAATATTTATGTTTTGTTCCCCGAGCCACTTAGTTATCACTTTTGCCTTATGGCAAGGTGCTACATCATGCTGAAAAGGGCATTGTTCGTCACCAAACTGTTCCTGGATGGTTGGGAGGAGTTGCTCTCGGAGGATGTGTTGGTACCATTCTTTATTCATGGCTGTGTTCTTAGGCAAAATTGTGAGTGAGCCCACTCCCTTGGCTGAGAAGCAACCCCACACATGAATGGTCTCAGGATACTTTACTGTTGGCATGACCCAGGACTGATGGTAGCGCTCGCCTGGTCTTCTCCGGACAAGCTTTTTTCCGGATGCCCCAAACAATCTGAAAGGGGATTCATCGGAGAAAATGACTTTACACCAGTCCTCAGCAGTCCAATCCCTGTACCTTTTGCAGAATATCAGTCTGTCCCTGATGTTTTTCCTGGAGAGAAGTGGCTTCTTTGCTGCCCTTCTTGACACCAGGCTATCCTCCAAAAGTCTTCGCCTCACTGTGCATGCAGATGCACTCACACCTGCCTGCTGCCATTCCTGAGCAAGCTCTGTACTGGTGGTGCCCCGATCCCGCAGCTGAATCAACTTTAGGAGACGGTCCTGGTGCTTGCTGGACTTTCTTGGGCGCCCTGAAGCCTTCTTCATAACAATTGAACAGCTCTCCTTGAAGTTCTTGATGATCCGATAAATGGTTGATTTAGGTGCAATCTTACTGGCAGCAATATCCTTGCCTGTGAAGCCCTTTTTGTGCAAAGCATGATGACGGCATGTGTTTTCTTGCAGGTAACCATGGTTGACAGAGGAAGAACAATGATTCCAAGCACCACCCTCCTTTTGAAGCTTCCAGTCTGTTATTCGAACTCAATCAGCATGACAGAGTGATCTCCAGCCTTGTCCTCGTCAACACTCACACCTGTGTTAACGAGAGAATCACTGACATGATGTCAGCTGGTCCTTTTGTGGCAGGGCTGAAATGCAGTCAAAATGTTTTTGGGGGATTCAGTTAATTTGCGTGGCAAAGAGGGACTTTGCAATTAATTGCAATTCATCTGATCACTCTTCATAACATTCTGGAGTATATGCAAATTGCCATCATACAAACTGAGGCAGCAGACTTTGTGAAAATTAATATTTGAGTCACTGTCACACCCTGACCTGAGAGAGACGGTTTGTTTCTCTATTTTGTTAGGTCAGGGTGTGGGGTGGGTATTCTATGTTTTGTATTTCTTTGTGTTGGGCTGAGTATGGTTCCTAATCAGAGGCAGCTGTCTATCGTTGTCTCTGATTGGGAACCATACTTAGGCAGCCTTTTCCCACCTGTGTTTTGTGGGTAGTTATTTTCTGTTTTGTAGTTTTGTATTCGTTACCTGACGGAACTGTTTGGCTTTTCGTTTTGTTTCTTTGTTCTAGTGTTTCATTGTTTAATAAATAATAATGAACACTTACCATACTGCACTTTGGTCCACTCCTTCAGACGACAGCCGTAACAGTCATTCTCAAAACTTTTGGCCACGACTGTACTGTTATAATCTCCACCCGGCACAGCCAGAAGAGGACTGGCCACCCCTCATAGCCTGGTTCCTCTCTAGGTTTCTTCCTAGGTTCTGGCCTTTCTAGGTAGTTTTTCCTAGCCACCGTGCTTCTACATCTGCATTGCTTGCTGTTTGGGGTTTTAGGCTGGGTTTCTGTACAGCACTTTGTGACATCTGCTGATGTAAAAAGGGATTTATAAATACATTTGATTGATTGATTGATTGATTGATTGATTGATTGATTGATTGATTGATTGATTGCTTGATTGATATGTATCTGACCCCGGTCTGAAATTGGAGGACAAACTTCTGTTTTCAGTTATTTTGAGCTGATCGATTCTAACCTTGACCCTTGTCCTCAGGAAGTACTTCACTGGCTATTTCCTATTCTTAAATAAATAAATAAAACAGGAAGGGGGGGGAGGAGGGATGGCCGTGGAATAGCTAATCTTCAGTAGGCCGATGGCCTCCTTCATGGGGGGTGTGGAGCTATAAAGGACCACGCCCTTCCGGCACCTTCCCAGTAATGAGGCTATTCAAGCCCAGCTGAGGTTCATTAGACAATCAAGTGTGTGATTGGGTGGACAATCATCCCAAAGGATGAAGTTGCTGCTGCTCACATTCAGAGAGAAAGGACTTGAGACAGCAGCACCTGAGGTGGGAACTAAAAAATATTTTCAGAGCAGTTTGAAGTGTTTTCTTTGCCTCACTGAGGATCTGTACCCTCCTAGCTGTGGCCTCTTCCCAGGCTCTGTCCTCTTAGCCACAGTCGTGGGTTACACTCAACCCAGCATCACTCTGTCTCCATGCCTAGTCTTCCTAGAGGTCGTAGAGGTCAGTGGTTAATACAAGAATGAGTCTGATTCTAAACAGACTCAGGTCAACTGGCAGGAGGAGGAGGAGGAGGAGGAGGAGGAGGAGGGAGGAGGGAGGAGGAGGAGGAGGAGGAATGGAATGAAACGGGGCTGAGAGAGAGAACATGATTGTCTTTTTTTTAGAGCAGAGCGAGAGAGATACTTTGCCCCCGGCAAATGGTTTATGGTAATTATTTACATGAAAATAATATTTAGCAATAAGCCAATATACCACGACAGAGGGCTGTTCTTGCACGACACAACGCAGCTTTCAGCCAATCAGCATTCAGGAGTCAAACTAACCCGGGTTTATCATTCTAAATTGATTCTGGTGGCACTACAGTCTCTCTCTCTCTCTCTCTCTCTGTGTTTCTCTAAATGGTGCCCGTCACTCCTATGTCAACATACCACCCCTCTCATACAATAACAGTCATCCCCCGCAGAGTAATGGCCCTATTACAATGACTTCACCTCGTCTCTCGGCTCGGCGTGATCGAAACCATATGGGATAGAAATTACAGGTGAACTATAACGAACTGGGTATATATATATAAAAAATTGTGAGTAGCCTCTGTAAGCCGCGGGCCTTTGATTTCAGCGGCCAGCCTGGGTTCCTCTAGGTATGATTAATGCTGGATTGAGTCCCCAGACAGGCCGGAACAGAGTGGTAACCCGAGAGGAGAAAAGACTCCGAGATCAACCGGTGAGGACAGAACGTCGCCTGTGGCCAAGCATTAGTTCTATATGTGATATATCTGAACCCTCTGACATGGGTTAGGGGTTAGTAGGGGTTAGTAGTTAGTAGGGTTAGACCACATTAATTGGATTAATATAAATCATGAATAATAGGGCTGTATTGTTTAGGTTACATTTTACATTTTAATAATTTAGCAGACACTCTTATCCAGAGTGACTTACAGTAGTGAATGCATACATTTCATACATTATTATATATTTTTTTTCATACTGGTCCCCCGTGGGAATCAAACCCACAACCCTGGCGTTGCAAACACCATGCTCTACCAACTGAGCCACACGGGACCAGGATAGAGGGTTAAAGGGATAGCCTATGTAAACAGCTTCATTAATTTATTATGTTCAGAGAGAGAGATGCCTATAGTTGTGTGTGTAGTATAATATATATATTAAAATTACATATAGTTCTGTGTGTAGTAGAATATATATATTCAAATTACATATAGTTCTGTGTGTAGTAGAATATATATATTCAAATTACATATAATAGAGCACAGACATTATTCTCATTGAATCAAACAGAATGTTATTTGTAACATGCGCCGCTTACAGTGAAATAATTACTTACAAGCCCCTTAACCAACAATGTATCAGGGCACAAGACGAGACACAGGAGGCAGATGGTTGGAATCTCAGATGAAGTAAAAAATAAATAAAAATAACAAATAATTAAAGAGCAACGATAAAATAACAGCAGCGAAGCTATATACAGGGGGTACAGGTACAGAGTCAATGTGGAGGCTATATACAGGGGGTACAGGTACAGAGACAATGTGGAGGCTATATACAGGGCGTTACGGTACAGAGTCAATGTGGAGGCTATATACAGGGTATTACGGTACAGAGTCAATGTGGAGACTATATACAGGGGGTACCGGTACAGAGTCAATGTGGAGGCTATACACAGGGGGTACCGGTACAGAGTCAATGTGGAGGCTATATACAGGAGGGTACCGGTACAGAGTCAATGTGGAGGCTATATACAGGGGGGTACCGGTACAGAGTCAATGTGGAGGCTATATACAGGGGGTACCGGTACAGAGTCAATGTGGAGGCTATATACAGGGGGTACAGGTACAGAGTCAATGTGGAGACTATATACAGGGGGTACCAGTACAGAGTCAATGTGGAGGCTATATACAGGGGGTACAGGTACAGAGTCAATGTGGAGGCTAAATACAGGGGGGTACAGGTACAGAGTCAATGTGGAGGCTATATACAGGGTGTTACGGTACAGAGTCAATGTGGAGGCTATATACAGGGGGTACAGGTACAGAGTCAATGTGGAGGCTATATACAGGGGCTACCAGGTAGTAATGAGGCTATATACAGGGGGTACAGGTACAGAGTCAATGTGGAGGCTATATACAGGGGTGTACAGGTACAGAGTCAATGTGCAGGGACACAGGTCAGTCCAGGTGATTGAGGTAATATGTACATAGGGCAGGTAACTATATAATGTCTTGCCTCACCACAGTACAGACAACAGTTAGAACGCAAACTTCGTGAGCGTTCCCTAACCGATAACCGAGCTCTTCCCAGTTGTATAGGCTCAGGAGTATCCAACTCAACTGTTGTAGATGATTCACGATGGGGCTCGGGTGGCTTCGTATCCTCTTGGGAAAAACTGCCTTTGGAAACTTCCGGATTCCTTCGAAGGTGAGCCAGCCCTAGTGAATGAATGAGTGTGCCCGAGGCCAGACTTCTTCTCACTCCAGCGTTCCCTTAGACGTCCATCAATTCTAATGGTGAAGGAGTCGAGGTCCACCGGTAGTTCCCGAGCAGCTAGCAAATCAAATCAAATGTATTTATAAATCCCTTCTTACATCAGCTGATATCTCAAAGTGCTGTACAGAAACCAAGCCTAAAACCCCAAACAGCAAGTAATGCAGGTGTAGAAGCACGGTGGCTAGGAAAAACTCCCTAGAAAGGCCAAAACCTAGGAAGAAACCTAGAGAGGAACCAGGCTATGAGTGGTGGCCAGTCCTCTTCTGGCTGTGCCGGGTGGAGATTATAACAGAACATGGCCAAGATGTTCAAATGTTCATAAATGACCAGCAGGGTCAGATAATA
Organism: Salmo salar; assembly: GCF_965601325.2. Classification (NCBI taxonomy): domain Eukaryota; kingdom Metazoa; phylum Chordata; class Actinopteri; order Salmoniformes; family Salmonidae; genus Salmo; species Salmo salar. The sequence continues at coordinate 57,468,964 of NC_138304.1, read as the reverse complement.
ATAATCACAGTAGTTGTCGAGGGTGCAACAAGTCAGCACCTCAAGAGTAAATGTCAGTTGGCTTTTCATAGCCGATCATTCAGAGTATCTCTACTGCTCCTGCTGTCTCTAGAGAGTTGAAAACAGCAGGTCTGGGACAGGTAGCACGTCCGGTGAACAGGTCAGGGTTCCATAGCCGCAGGCAGAACAGATAATCCATGATGAAAGGTATCGAAAAGGGACTCCGGGTTCCAGGCACTTTCGGCGGCCAACGTACGAAAATCAACCATGTAGTCTGCCACACTACGGGAGTTTTGACGTAATTCAAGAAGCTTACTGACCGCCTCTCTTCCGGATACCGAAGAATCGAATACCTTCCTCACCTCTGCCATGAATTCTTCCAGATGACAACAAAGGGTGGATTGCGTGGGGCCGGCACAGTCTTCACCAGACGGCTAGCACGCTCCTCAGGACGAGTATGGAGAGCTGACTCAGGTGGCATTAAACTGAGGACACGCTCCTTAGGGCGAATGTCGTGCCTCATGCACCAACACAACAGCTCTCTCATAACTCTCTCCTCCAATTTCCCCATCAACTCCTTAACTGTCTCTGATTCACTCCCTTCACTCCCCTCCAAGTTCACCTTCCCCTCCCAGACTGGCTCTGGTTCACACCTCGGCTCCGCCGACCACCCGGTGTGTTTTTTGAGGCTGCCTCTCGGGCTTCGTGGTCGCGAACCCCGGTGTCGTCATTGTTGCTCCCTCGCAATCCCCAGCCCGGTACGTCCTGTGCCGGCTCCACGCACCCGGCCTCCAGTGCGTCTCCCCAGCCCGGTACGCCCTGTGCCTGCTCCACGCACCAGGCCTCCTGTGCGTCTCCCCAGCCCGGTACGTCCTGTGCCAGCTCCATGCACCAGGCCTCCAGCGACGGTCTGCAGTCCAGAGCTTCCAGTGCGTCTCCCCAGCCTGGTACGCCCTGTGCCAGCTCCACGCATCAGGCCTCCTCTGCATCTCCCCAGCCTGGTACGTCCTGTGCCAGCTCCACGCACCAGGCCTCCAGCGACGGTCTGCAGTCCAGAGCCTCCAGCGACGGTCGGCAGTCCAGAGCCTCCAGCGACAGTTCCCGGTCCGGAGCCTCCAGCAACGGTTCCCAGTCTGGAATCTCTGGCGACGATCTACGGTCCGGAGTCCCCGGCAACGATCTACGGTCCGGAGTCCCCGGCGACGATCCACGGTCCGGAGCCTCCGGCGACGATCCACGGTCCAGAGTCTCCGGCGACAATCCACGGTCCGGTTCCTCTGGCGACGATCCACGGTCCAGAGTCCCCGGTGACAATCTACGGTCTGGTTCCTCCGGCGATGATCCGTGGTCCGGAGTCCCCGACGACGATCTATGGTCCGGTTCCTCCGGCGACGATCCACGGTCCGGTGCCTCCGGCGACGATCCACGGTCCGGTTCCACGGAAGCGGAGGGATCCGCGAGCGGATTGGGGTCTACGTCCCGAAACGGAGCCACCACCGAGGCTAGATGCCCACCCAGACCCTCCCCCATAGAGTCAGGTTTTGCGGCCGGAGTCTGCACCTTTGGGGGGGGGGTACTGTCACGCCCTGACCTTAGAGAACCTCTTTATTCGCTATTTTGGTTAGGTCAGGGTGTGACTAGGTGGGTACTCTAGTTTTCTGTATTTCTATGTTGGCCTGATATGGTTCCCAATCAGAGGCAGCTGTCTATCGTTGTCTCTGATTGGGGATCATATTTAGGCAGCCTTTTCCCACTGTGTTTTTGTGGGATGTTGTCCATGTCTAGTTGCCTGCGAGCACTACATTAGCTTCACGTTTCATTTTGTGCTTTATTGTTTTCTGTGAGTTTCATCCAATAAACATGTGGAACTCTATGCACGCTGTGCCTTGGTCTATTCATTTCATACTTTTGTACCTTTTTCCTGCCGCATCTTCACAAGGTCCTTTGCTGTTGTTCTGGGATTGATCTGCACTTTTTGAACCAAAGTACGTTAATCTCTAGGAGACAGAACGCGTCTCCTTCCTGAGCGGTATGATGGCTGCGTGGTCACATGATGTTTATACTTGCGTACTATTGTTTGTACAGATGAACGTGGTACTTTCAGGCATTTGGAAATTGCTCCCAAGGATGAACCAGACTTGTGGAGGTCTACAATTTTTTTTCTGAGGTCTTGGCTGATTTATTTTGATTTTCCCATGATGTCAAGCAGAGGCGGGTGGTGAACGTTTCTACCACCTGAGGCAGGGGACGAGGAGCGTCCAGGAGTTTCGGACCCTGGCCGCCGGCGCGTGATGGAGCGACAGGACCCTGATCGACCACTATCGCTGCAGTTTGCGCGAGGACGTCCGTCAGGAGTTGGCCTGCAGGGACACCACCCTCACCTTCGACCAGCTGGTGGACCTGTCTATTCGGTTGGATAACCTGCTGGATACCCGCGGACGTCCAGAGCGGGGTCTGTTGGTTCCATCCCCCAGCACCACCGCTCCGATGCCCATGGAGCTGGGAGGTGCTGTGCGCAGGGAGACCGGAGGAGGTTCCGTCTCGTGCACCATCTGTGACCGCAGAGGTCACACTGGTTGGTTCCTCTGGGGATCGAGGCAGTAGGCAGGGCACTCTGGTGTCACCCCAGGTGAGCCAGCACCATTCTCACTCAGAGCCCTCTGTTGCACACATGTTTTTGTATGTCACTTTTCCTGAATATTCCCCGCATTCCCACCATAAGGCGCTCGTCGATTCAGGCGTGGCTGGGAATTTTATAGACAAATCGTTCGCCCATAGTTTAGGGATCCCCATTGTTCCCGTGGCTGTGCCCTTCCCCGTTCATGCCTTAGACAGTCGACCATTAGGGTCAGGGTTGATTAGGGAGGCCACCGCTCCCCTGGGCATGCTGGAGCCGCGCGTCGGGGGGGGGGGGTACTGTCTTTGTTTGGGATTGTTTGTTGTAAGTGCTTGTGCACTTGTTTATTGGTGCGTGTTGGGTTTTTTGTACCCATATTCTGTTGTATTTTTATGTAGTTGGTTTTTTGGATTAAACTGCTCCGGTTACTACCTAGTTCTGCTCTCCTGCGTTTGACTTCCCTGCCACCAGTTACGCACCCCCTTTACAGTTTTCATACTGTTTTACCCACTTCATATGTATATACTGTATTCGAGTCAAGGCTCAACCTATATAACTACTGTTGTACACATGTTCTATTCACATACATACTGTATATATTTATATTCTGGACTTGGGTCCGGAAGCTAATTTCCTGCAATTCTAATCCATTTTACCATGAGGTTTTGTAGTGTGTATTTAACTACTGAATTGTCGATATAGCTCATTCTAATAATGATACTAATGTGCAATGCATTTTAGTTACATTGTTTATACACACTACATATTTATTCATTTATTTGGATCTTGACATTGGTCATGCTAATATACACTACATGACCAACAGTATGTGGACACCTGCTTATCGAAAATCTCATTCCAAAATCATGGGCATTAATACGGCATTTTTGTCCCACCCTTTTCTGCTATAACAGCCTCCACTCTTCTGGGAAGGCTTTCCACTAGATGTTGGAACATTGCTGCTATAACAGCCTCCACTCTTCTGGGAAGGCTTTCCACTAGATGATGGAACATTGCTGCGGGGACTTTCTTCTTGTGGCAGAAATGGACAAATCCACTCATATTGAAGGGGTGTCCACATACTTTTGTATATACAGTGTATCTAATGCTGTACATATATCATTCTTAGTATGTTTTGTGTAAATGTATGCAGGTTATATACGTATAGATTGCATTTGGATTTGACTGTTACAGTGCTATTAGGGTTGTTCATTGGATTCGTTCTGACATTTCTTGACATTTGTAAATATTTATGTGTGTACCTGATTGACATTTTACTGCATTGTTAGGAGCTCGTAACATAAGCATTTCGCTGCACCCGCTATAGCATCTGATAAACTGTGTACACACCAATAAACTTTGAATTGATTTTGATTTGATTATTGGTAGATGTGTCTGACTGGTTGCTCCCTGCAGTGAATGATGTCAAAATCAGCTGTAAACACTACCCAATGGGCATAGACATCATTTCAACGTCTAGTTTTGATTTGGTTGAGTTCTCAATTAACATGTAATTAAAAAAAAACATTGCACATTGTCATTGTCATTGGATTTAGGTTCAAAGTTGGGTTAAAAAAATACGAAATTCCCTTATGAAGATGACTTTTTGCAAATCCAATCAGTTTTCGACGTTGATTCAATGGCATCACATTATGCTTCACTCCCCCTATCTGAGATATCTACTGCAGCCCTCATCCTCCACATACAACACCCGTTCTGCCAGTCACATTCTGTTAAAGGTCCCCAAAGCACACACATCCCTGGGTCGCTCCTCTTTTCAGTTCGCTGCAGCTAGCGACTGGAACGAGCTGCAACAAACACTCAAACTGGACAGTTTTATCTCAATCTCTTCATTCAAAGACTCAAATCATGGACACTCTTACTGACAGTTGTGGCTGCTTTGTGTGATGTATTGTTGTCTCTACCTTCTTGACCTTTGTGCTGTTGTCTGTGCCCAATAATGTTTGGACCATGTTGTGTTTCTACCATGTTGTGTTGCTACCATGTTGTGTTGTTGTCTTAGGTCTCTCTTTATGTAGTGTTGTGTTGTCTCTCTCATCATGATGTGTGTTTTGTCCTATATTTAAATATTATTGTTTTATCCACCGTCCCCGCAGGAGGCCTTTTGCCTTTTGACTGACTAGTTAAATAAAGGTTAAATAATTTTTTTTTAAAAACGTAATAGATTGTTGTTGTTGTTGTTGAAATGATTCAACCCGGTTTATTCCCAGTCGGTAATTACACTATTGTTTCGTCATCAAACCAAATCTGTTCTGAATTATACAGGAAGCAACGTGGGAAAATAAGCATCGAATTCTTAACTGCAATCACAGGCATTATTAACCTATGTTTTTTATTTTATTATTATTATAATTATTATTATTAATACTAATACAATTGTTTAAATTATTTTCGTTTCCATTAAGCTGATAAAAAAGCATCATTATAGCTGTTGCCAGGAAGATGTGAGTGGGGTTATTTCAGCTCTCTAAATGATACTTTTTATTTTGAGGTCGATGTTAATGTTTTATTATAGGAAGCTAGAAACACCATTCGAAACTCCACGTCTGAATTAAAACAATTATTTAAACATTTTTATGAACTCCTAATATTTGTTATTTTTGGATTTGAATATCAGGACGTGTGTATTTTTGTTTGAATGATTACATGAAACGTTAAAATGTACAGGCTACACATCTCCAATTTGTTATTTTGATCAATGTGTTGTTTATAACTGTATTTTAGACTGCACCTAGGATATAATCAAGAAAACAAAATAGTTGTCTATTTGCTTGCCTTTACTTCTTTCCGCAGACGCATCAGGCTAGGCCTAACCCGTAAATGTTTTATGTCTGGGCTGCAAACTAACGTAAAACGTTTTCCCTCAAAATAGGTTGTAGGCCTACTTTTACTATAATTGGTGGAATGGCCGTAAGCAAACAAATGTATTTATCAACTATATATAATTATTGCAACAAATATGATAGGCCTTTATGTGTTGCAGATTTTAATATTCAACAACAAAAAAATACAGAATTAGTTCAACCAAAAGATAACATTTAAGTTGCAATATGCTGTGTGGATGGTTGGTATTGTTTAAAACAACACGGCTTTTAATGAACCTAAATAGAAGGAGGAAAAAAACACAAGAAAACCCCTTTCTCCTTCCCAACACATGTTGTTGACAAGGTTTGGTCCACTCTGATTTACAGACGAGAAAAAGACTGGCTGCATGAACAGAGCACTCTGGCTTCACGCAGGGATAAAGATCAGAGAAGAAAGGAGGAGAGATGAGGAGTAGAGAACTAATGAGGAAGAGTAGACTGCCCAATCCTGGCGCGCTGTGCTTTAATTACATCCATGGAAAAGAACGAGGCAGAGAGGCACCGCGCCCACATCTGGATTCAATCTGCAGCCCTTTGATGGCATCAAGTGTTCTTTTGCCAGATGAGGGGGGCAGGGGGCCCGGGGCTGAGATGGGTTGGCTGGGCCAGGCAGGCAGCTTGGACCTCAGAACAGACCCATTGATGCCATTCCGCCATACGGGACCCCCCTGGTCCTCTCTCTCTCTCTGACCCGGGACTGAGATGGGTTGGCTGGGCCAGGCAGGCAGGCAGCTTGGAGCTCAGAACAGACCAATGGATGCCATTCCACCATACGGGACCCCTCTCTCTCTCGGTTTCTCTCTCTGTTTCTCTCTCTCTGACCAGGCGAACAACGCACGCAACGGTTACCGTTTCAAAAGCTCGTTTCCTCTCTGTAGTTTGCGTGTGACTGCAGACCCAGCCTGTGCAGTCAGAAATATAAATGTACCACACGTATAGGCTGTCGTTTTTTTGTTTTGCAGGCGATGTAGGGTCCCCGTTATGCAGCGAAAGAGGGTTCTTATTTTACGCACAGCTTGTGCTGCACTTAGAAACGGTTGGCTAAAATATCCAAAACAGATTTGAGTTATACCAAAGCTATGATTTTAAAATGTGAAATGACAACCTCCAGCTGATATACTGCAGACCTGTTGTAGCCCCATATCATTGCGGCATGCATGTAAATCAGCTATGTAAATATGTTTGTGTGGGCATACCTATTCAAAACAATCCTCTATTCAAAGATATTATCCGCTATAAATCCATTAGAATTAGTACCATGTGGCAGAATACAGTGTATTAGTATGGCTGCAATGAAAACATTGAGAGGCATACACTTCAATGATCAAAATCCCAATTTCCAAATGTCAAAATTTAAGTCCGTTAATCAGCGCTTTTTTAGTGATGGTGTGCATTGTTGAAAGGGGGGTGGGGTGCTTCACACAAGAGGCAACGCAGTCTCACAATCAATTCGTGCATATATGCACATAATGCATTTCAACAAATTTCGTGCGTTTTTGTGCGTTTTCGTGTGGCTTAATTCGTGAGAAAAGACACGAATTTTATGTGCTTCTTAATTCGTGCGAAAAGACACACATTTAACCAGTAGGCTACACACAAGCCTTTGCAAAAACCATATAGACACGATAGTTTATATTTCATTTTTGTTCTTCTTAATGGCTAATTCAACGTTATGAATATTGTAATGAAACAGGCAGGGAGCAGGCCTCGAACCCTCTAGCCCGAGGTCCGGCGCGCTATCAGAGTCGATTTCCGCGCTTATAAACCCAGGGTCGTTACACTATACAGAAATGTTGTCTTTGTTTAACCATGTTTTAAAATGTGGCGTTGTATGCCTATATGTACATTGTTGAAAGGGGGTGGGGGTGGGGGTGGGGTGCTTCACACACGAGGACATGGACTGTCAGAGTCAGCACAGAAAGCATTGCCACGTAATTACAGACTCCTTTTTAGGGCGATCAGTTTACCCCAAGGGTCTTCAAATGGTGCTTTATTTCCCCCTCTCAGCCGCCCTCACTTCGGCCTGTTCACTTCCCGATACCAGAGGCTCGCTCCGCCTCGCAGGGTCCTGGGCGTTAAGCGATAGATTTTACTCAAAACGCGCAAATGTGAGACCTCATCGTTCATTTTTACCCCAGCTCAGTCATACCGCGGTCAGGACTCACAGGAGAGGAGAAACGTTTTACCCCAGCTCAGTCATACCGCGGTCTGGACTCACAGGCGAGGAGAGGAGAAACGTTTTATCCCAGCTCAGTTATACCGCGGTCTGGACTCACAGGCGAGGAGAGGAGAAACTTGCTATAGCCTACTACTCTTTGAGTTTAAAACTCCGGGGAATATTCAGGAAGAAGCCAAATGTTGTTGTGTTGTATGTTTCAGGGTTTTATTTGACGAGGTGAGGGGCCTCTTATCGGGTGGGATCGAACGGAGTGATTTGGATCTGTAAAACCAACGGATTTCCAACCAAATTCATACAAAACGAGCCCTGTCTCGAGTTGAAACCAGCGCTGTTATGGGTTTGGAGTTATTCTTGATATTTTTCTGTGCGTCGAGTATAAGTTAGCTAGGTAGGTTTATTATACCGCTAGTAGGTGTTTTGCCCTCTGTATTGAGTCAGTGTCATGACTTCTGGCTACGCGCATGTAATGGACAGACAAGACTCACTGACTAGCCGTCTGGAGAGCCCGATATCAGCCAAACTGGAAACACTTCAGGTCAAGAAGAACTTCTCTGTCAGTCACCTGTTGGATCTGGAGGAGGCACGGGAGATGGTTGGGGCTCAGGCCAATGAGAGCGCCGGGGAGGCCGGAAGGTGTATGGTGGAGTCCCCGGGGCTGACCAGCGGCAGTGATACGACGCAGCAGGAGAGTAAGTTAGTTGATGGGTGGATGGATGGTGTCACCTTCCTCCGGTGTAGAATAAACTGTAATACGCTGTGATATCAGACAGAGAAAAAATGGTCACGTTAGTAAACACACGTCCGTGAAACAACACCAATGTTTTCTGGCCACCCCTCATAGCCTGGTTCCTTTCTAGGTCCCTCTCTAGGTTCCTTTCTAGGTTCCTCTCTACCCAGTACAGCCAGAAGAGGACTGGCCACCCCTCATAGCCTGGTTCCTCTCTAGGTTCCTCTCTAGGTTTCTCTCTAGGTTCCTCTAGGTTCCTCTCTAGGTTTCTTCCTAGGTTCTGGCCTTTCTAGGGAGTTTTTCCTAGCCACCTGCATTGCTTGCTGTTTGGGGGTTTTAGGCTGGGTTTCTGTACAGCACTTTGAGATATGAGCTGATGTAAGAAGGGCTTTATAAATACATTTGATTTGTTTTTCCTCATGCGTTCTTAACCTTTCCTGTGTAACCTGGGAAGGGATGGAGGCGCATAAAGCTGCTCATAGCCCACAATGAACATATGCTTTTATTCTTGTCCTTTTCTAGAGACTCTATACTCCTTGAGATTGCTCAACCCTTTTTATAGAGCCTCTATACTCCTTGAGACTGCCTAATCACAGCCCTTTTATAGAGCCTCTATACTCCTTGAGATTGCTCAATCACAACCCTTTTTATAGAGCCTCTATACTCCTTGAGATTGCTCAAACACAACCCTTTTTATAGAGACTCTATACTCCTTGAGATTGCTCAATCACAACCCTTTTTATAGAGCCTCTATACTCCTTGAGATTGCTCAATCACAACCCTTTTTATAGAGCCTTTATACTCCTTGAGATTGCTCAATCACAACCCTTTTTATAGAGCCTCTATACTCCTTGAGATTGCTCAATCACAACCCTTTTTATAGAGCCTCTATACTCCTTGAGATTGCTCAATCACAACCCTTTTTATAGAGACTCTATACTCCTTGAGATTGCTCAATCACAACCCTTTTTATAGAGCCTCTATACTCCTTGAGATTGCTCAAACACAACCCTTTTTATAGAGACTCTATACTCCTTGAGATTGCTCAATCACAACCCTTTTTATAGAGCCTCTATACTCCTTGAGATTGCTCAATCACAACCCTTTTTGTAGAGCCTATGTACAATAGCTTTGGGAAATAGGGGTGCTGAGGGTGAAAAATCGTAATAAAAAAAAAGATATATAAATGTAAAAATATATCTATACAGTACCAGTCAAAAGTTTGGACATACCTACTCATTCAAGGGTTTTTCATAATTTTTTATTATTTTCTACATGGTAGAATAATAGTGAAGACATCAAAACTATAAAATAACACATATGGAATCATGTAGTAACCAAAAAAGTGTTAACAAATCAAAATGTATTTTATTTTTAAGATTCTTCAAAATAGCCACCCTTTGCCTTGATGACAGCTTGCCCACTCTTGGCATTCTCTCAACCAGTTTCATGTAGTCACCTGGAATTAATTTCAATTAACAGGTGTGCCTTGTTAAAATGTAATTTGTGGAATTACATTTCTTCTTAATGCATTTGAGCCAATCAGTTGTGTTGTGACAAGGTAGGTAGGTATACAGAAGACAGCCCTATTTGGTAAAAGACCAAGCCCATATTATGGCAAGAACAGCTCAAATAAGCAAAGAGAAACGACAGTCCAGATCAGTCAATGCTGAAAAACCATCAAGCACTATGATGAAACTGGCTCTCATGAGGACCGCCACAGGAAAGGAAGACCCAGAGTTACCTCTGCTGCAGAAGTTAAGTTCATTGTAGTTACCAGCCTCAGAAATTGCAGCCCAAGTAAATGCTTCACAGAGTTCAAGTAACAGACACATCTCAACATCAACTGTTCAGAGGAGACTGCGTGATTCAGGCCTTCATGGTAAAATTGCTGTAAAGAACATTTTAGATTTTTCCAACCGCCGTGTCTTTGTGAGACGCAGAGTAGGTGAACGGATTATCTCCGCATGTGTGGTTCCCACCGTGAAGCAAGGAGGAGGAGGTGTGATGATGTGGGGGTGCTTTGCTGGTGACACTGTCAGTGATTTATTTAGAATTCAAGGCACACTTAACCAGCATGACTACCACAGCATTCTGCAGCACTACGCCATCCCATCTGGTTTGCTCTTAGTGGGACTATCATTTGTTTTTCAACAGGACAATGACCCAACACACCTCCAGGCTGTGTAAGGGCTATTTGACCAAGAAGGAGAGTGATGGAGTGCTGCATCAGATGACCTGGCCTCCACAATCACCCAACCTCAACCCCATTGAGATGGTTTGGGATGAGTTGGACCGCAGAGTGAAGGAAAAGCAGCCAACAAGTGCTCAGCATATGGGGGAACTCCTTCAATACTGTTGGAAAAGCATTCTAGGTGAAGCTGATTGAGAGAATGCAAAGAGTATGCAAAGCTATCATCAAGGCAAAGGGTGGCTACTTTGAAGAATCTTTGAAGAATCTAAAATCTAAAATATATTTTGATTTGTTTAACACTTTTTTGGTTACTACATGATTTCATATGTGTTATTTCATAGTTTTGATGTCTTCACTATTATTCAACAATGTAGAACATAGTAAAACAATTAAGAAAAACCCTTGAATGAGTAGGTCTGTCCAAACTTTTGACTGGTACTGTACATATGGACTGGGCCTTTAATCGTACTGTATTAGTGGACTGATATAGCAGTCTGCTGTGCCAGTGCTGACAAAAAAGATTTGTCCAAACTACTTCTCCAGTGGCTATGCTATATACCAGGGATCATCTGATTGTTTCTAGAAAGGATGGTCGGGGGCCAGAACTTAATTACAAGTCATTTGTAGACTGCAAATTGACAGCAAGAAGCCCAAACATATATAATGTTTGACTAAAACGTAATCATTTCAAACCTTGCTTACATTTGTATACAATCACTTCATGTCTCTCTACTTAGAAACATATTTCTTAAATTTAAATAAGTTGGAGCTGATTTCCTGATGTTTTTTTTTTTAAAGTCTTTTATGTCCAACAATGAAAATTCCACACCAAGAAAAGTTGTGGGGCCAAATTCGGCCCGCGGGCTGCCAGTTGAGGAATTGTATAGCTAATAGGCTATGTGTTTGTAGCGGCTAACACACGCTACAAACACATAGCCTATTAGCTATACAATTAGCCGCTACAAACACATAGCCTATTAGCTATACAATTAGCCACTACAAACACATTGCCTATTAGCTATACAATTAGCCGCTACAAACACATATGATATCTGAGCGAGAGTGACTAACAGAATCAAAGTGGGCTTCCTGGAGGTGTGGGCCCCCTAACCCTAACCCTTCATGCCTGGTCAATAATTAGGCCATGATTACTACAAGGTTAGATACCTAACTAGACTAATTTACCAATCAAATATTTTTTTTCCTGAGATGGGCTAATCAAATCAGATCAAACTTTATTTGTCACGTGCGCTGAATACAACAGGTGTAGACCTTACAGTGAAATGCTTACTTACAGGCTCTAACCAATAGTGCAAAAAAAGGTATTAGGTGAACTATAGGTAGGTAAAGAAATACAAACAACAGTAAAAAGACAGGCTATATACAGTAGAGAGGCTATATACAGTAGAGAGGCTATACACAGTAGAGAGGCTATACACAGTAGAGAGGATATATACAGTAGGGAGGCTATATACAGTAGAGAGGCTATATACAGTAGAGAGGCTATAGACAGTAGATAGGATATATACAGTAGAGAGGATATATACAGTAGAGGATATATACAGTAGAGGCTATAACAGTAGAGAGGCTATATACAGTAGAGAGGCTATATACAGTAGAGAGGCTATATACAGTAGAGAGCCTACATACAGTAGAGAGGCTATACACAGTAGAGAGGCTATACACAGTAGAGAGGCTACATACAGTAGAGAGGCTATATACAGTAGCGAGGCTATACACAGTAGAGAGGCTATATACAGTAGAGAGGCTATATACAGTAGCGAGGCTACATACAGTAGAGAGGCTATATACAGTAGAGGGGCTATATACAGTAGAGAGGCTATATACAGACACCAGTTAGTCGGGCTGATTGAGGTAGTATGTACATGTAGATATGATAACTGAGTGATTGTCAGGGAATAACATATAACAACAGGAGAACTGCTGATGCTCAACCAAGTTCCTGAATTGCACCCTGGGTATTTTACTATTCTAAGTGTCAACAGTAAATTGCGACTCCTAGAGGCTCTTATTTTTATTTATTTTTATTTTTAGGAGGTTCGTACCTCGATGTACTCATACGTATACCAGTGGAACGACCACAGTAGGTAATAACTGGTATTATGACGTCACCACCCTGTGATGCAGTAGGTCTGGGTGACGATCGTCGAAAGGAGTAGACCAAGGTGCAGCGTGGAAAGCGCTCATATTTATAGTAACTCAGAACACTAACTCAAAATAACAAAACAACGGAAAACGAACGTCACATTCTGCAGGCTTTACTGAGCTGTACAAAAAACAAGATCCCACACTGAAGGAGGAGGGGAAGAAAAAAAAAAGGGCTGCCTAAGTATGATTCCCAATCAGAGACAACGATAGACAGCTGCCTCTGACTGGAAACCATACTCGGCCAATCAAAGGAAAAAACACAACATAGAAATATAACCCATAGAATGCCCACCCCCATATCACACCCTGATCTAACCAAACATAGAAAAACGGCTCTCTCAGATCAGGGCGTGACAGATCTGTTGCCATATCGTCCTCAGTCGTTGGTCTTTACTTGTAAATGAAGTGTGAAGTTATTCTGTTAAGCCGACTTTTAGAAAGAATGCTTTAAGGCTTACATTTCAGGACCGGGCTTGGCCTAATTCTGTGTCACACATCAGTTGTGTTATGTTTATTACATAATCGACAACAGACTTCTCACTACACGTGTAGGCCTACAATTAAGCTTTAGTGAGGACTATAATAAATGTAAGAATCACATTGTCTCATAAAGAGACAACATGCAGAGGAGAATATTCTAGGCCTATATTTTAGACCATCAAAATCAAGTGGAATCCATTTTAAATGTGTGAGGTTAAAAATGTATAATAAAACCATTTATTGAAGGTGAGTTATTTTTTTTTTTTAACTGTAGGCTTAAAAAAAAGTAGCATATTCTTTAATAAACACCAATAATCAATGCAAACCTAAAAAACCTAGACCTTGTCCCTCTAAAGCAGGCTATAAATGACTTCTTACAGAATTGAATTTTTGGACGCAGTCTAGAGTAAACATGCAGCTCTGTGTTTGTTTACATCGTTCAGAAATGAATGTTGACAGGCCTCTTAAATTAATCATGTTGGTGTTTCTTCAGAGGCGGCTGGTTGAATGAGGCTGATTATTTAACATTTCTATTTATTTCAATGTTTTAACCTTTATTTAACTAGTCAGTTAAAGAACAAATTATTATTTACAATGACGGCCTACCAAAAGGCCTCCTGCGGGGGGGCGAGGGCTGGCATAAAATAAATAAATAAATAAATGAAATAAATATATAGGACAAAACACACATCACGACAAGAGAGACAACACAACACTACATGAAGAGAGACCTAAGACAACAACATAGCATGGTAGCAACACAACATGGTAGCAACGCAACATGGTACAAACATTATTGGGGACAGACAACAGCACAAACAGCAAGAAGGTAGAGAGACAACAATACATCACACAAAGCAGCCACAACTGTCAGTAAGAGGGTCCATGATTGAGTCTTCGAATGAAGAGATGGAGATAAAACTTTTTTTTTAAGTTTGAGTGTTTGTTGCAGCTCGTTCCAGTCGCTTCCTGCGTTGATAGGAATGTATTTCCACCAGCAGGACATGGGGACATTAGATTACACATGAATTCATGTCATGGATCCAGGGATCAAACTTAGCCATTTTATTTGTTGGCCAATGATGTTATTTCAATACTCTGATTGGTTGGATGTAGGCCTAACTAGTGAGAGCTCTGTTATTACAGTTTCCTTTTATTAAGCGTCAATTCTCAGAGAGACAATCCCAAGTCTCTGTTCGATAGCTTATATCTGTAGCCGGGTCTGTAGAGACTCTGTAGCCGGGTCTGTAGCCGGGTCTGTAGAGGCTCTGTAGCCGGGTCTGTAGAGGCTCTGTAGCCGGGTCTGTAGCGGCTCTGTAGCCGGGTCTGTAGAGGCTCTGTAGCTGGCTCTGTAGCCGGGTCTGTAGAGGCTCTGTAGAGGCTCTGTAGCTGGGTCTGTAGCGGGTCTGTAGCCGGGTCTGTAGAGGCTCTGTAGCCGGGTCTGTAGAGGCTCTGTAGCCGGGTCTGTAGCGGCTCTGTAGCCGGGTCTGTAGAGGCTCTGTAGCCGGGTCTGTAGCGGCTCTGTAGCCGGGTCTGTAGAGGCTCTCTAGCCGGGTCTGTAAAGGCTCTGTAGCCGGGTCTGTAGAGGCTCTGTAGCGGCTCTGTAGCGGCTCTGTAGCCGGGTCTGTAGAGACTCTGTAGCGGCTCTGTAGCCGGATCTGTAGCATGATCTGTAGCGGGGTCTGGTCTGTGTCCCTTAGGCTTTATGGTTTAATTACTGATTGATGAGGAGGAGAAGTGTGTCGGAGGAATGAGTGTTTCCTCAGACGGGAGGGTTGTCTAGTTACAGAGGGACAGGAGACAGACGGCCTAACCTCTCTCCTCAGACAGGAGACAGACGGCCTAACCTCTCTCCTCAGACAGGAGACAGACTGCCTAACCTCTCTCCTATGACAGGAGACAGACGGCCTAACCTCTCTCCTCAGACAGGAGACAGACGACCTAACCTCTCTCCTCAGACAGGAGACAGACAGCCTAACCTCTCTCATCAGACAGGAGACAGACTGCCTAACCTCTCTCCTCAGACAGGAGACAGACGGCCTAACCTCTCTCCTCAGACAGGAGACAGATGGCCTAACCTCTCTCCTCAGACAGGGGACAGACGGCCTAACCTCTCTCCTCAGACAGGAGGGTTGTCTAGTTACAGAGCGACAGGAGACAGATGGCCTAACCTCTCTCCTCAGACAGGAGACAGACGGCCTAACCTCTCTCCTCAGACAGGAGACAGACGGCCTAACCTCTCTCCTCAGACAGGAGACAGACGGCCTAACCTCTCTCCTCAGACAGGAGACAGACGGCCTAAACTCTCTCCTCAGACAGGAGACAGACGGCCTAACCTCTCTCCTCAGACAGGAGACAGACGGCCTAACCTCTCTCCTCAGACAGGAGACAGACGACCTAACCTCTCTCCTCAGACAGGAGACAGACGGCCTGACCTCTCTCCTCAGACAGGAGACAGACGGCCTAACCTCTCTCCTCAGACAGGAGGGTTGTCTAGTTACAGAGGGACAGGAGACAGACGACCCACACACTGGGACCATTGGGAGTAAACTTAGTAGGTCTACGCAAAAACAATGGGAAAACGTTTTGTAAACACAAATTATATTTTAAATAACACTTTTTTCCACTTTTTTGTTAGATGACAGCCTTATTGTAAATTACCTCATAATGATGAAGCAAAAACAGGTTTTGTTGCTAATTTATATATTTTTTAAATGAAATAAGTATTCAAACCTTTTACTCAGTACTTTGTTGAAGCACCTTTTGGCAGCGATTACAGCCTCGAGTCTTCTTGGGTATGAAGCTACAAGCTTGGCACACCTGTATTTGGGGAGTTTCTCCCATTCTTCTTTGTAGATCCTCTCAAGCTCTGTCAGGTTGGATGGGGAGCGTCACTGCACAGCTATTTTCCAATCTCTCCAGAGATGTTCGATCAGGTTAAAGTGCGGGCTCTGGCTGGGCTGCTCAAGGACATTCAGAGACTTGTCCTGAAGCCACTTCTGCGATGTCTTGACTGTGTGCTTAGGCTCGTTGTCCTGTAGGAAGGTGAACCTTCGCCCCAGTCTGAGGTACTGAGCACTCTGGAGTAGGTTTTCATCAAGGATCTCTTGATCTCTGTACTTTCCTCCGTTCATCTTTGCCTCTATCCGGACTAGTCTCCCAGTACCTGCCGCTGAAAAACATCCCCACAACATGATGCTGCCACCACCATGCTTCACTTTAGAGATGGTGCCAGGTTTCCTCCAGATGTGACGCTTGGCATTCAGGCCAAAGAGTTCAATCTTGGTTTAATGAGAGAATCTTGTTCCTCATGGTCTGAGAGTCTTTAGGTGCCTTTTGGCAAACTCCAAGAGGGCTGTCATGTGCCTTTTACTGAGGAGTGGCTTCCGTCTGTCCACTCTACCATAAAGGCCTGATTGGTGGAGTGCTGCAGAGACGGTTGTCCTTCTGGAAGTTTCTCCTATCTCCACAGAGGAACTCTGGAGCTCTGTCAGAGTGACCATTGGGTTCTTGGTAACCTCCCTGACCAAGGCCCTTCTCATCCAATTGCTCAGTTTGGCTGGGCAGCCAGCTCTAGGAAGAGTCTTGGTGGTTCGAAACTTCATCCATTTAAGAATGATGGAGGCCACTGTGTTCTTGGGGACCTTCAATGCTGCAGATATTTTTTTGATACCCTTCCCCAGATCTGTGTCTTGACACAATCCTGTCTCGGAGGTCTACAGACAATTCCTTCAACCTCATGGCTTGGTTTTTACTCTGACATGCACTGTCAACTGTGGGACCTTATATAGACAGGTGTGTGCCTTTCCAAATCATGTCCAATCAACTGAATTTACCACAGGTGGACTCCAATCAAGTTGTAGGATGATCAATGGAAACAGGATGCACCATAGCAAAGGGTCTGAATACTATGGTAAATAAGGTATTTCTGTTTTTATTTTCAGCGCATTAGCTAAAATAAAATAAAAACCTGTTTTCACTTTGTCAGTATGGGTTATTGTGTGTAGATTGAGTAAAAAAAAAAAAACTATTTTAGAATAAAGCTGTAACGTAACAAAATGTGGGGAAAAGGGGTCGGAATATTTTCGGAAGCCACTGTATATTATTAAAAACTGAAATTGTAGGCTAGCCTAAAGTTTGCCCCTAATAATGCTTCTACACCTGCATTGCTTGCTGTTTGGGGTTTTAGGCTGGGTTTCTGTACAGCACTTTCAGATATCAGCTGATGTAAGAAGGTCTTTATGAATAAATTTGATTTGATTTAATCAAATGATATGTGACATTTTTGAATGTTCAAAATGCACATCTTCCATTTCAATGTGCCGACCCACTGATCACAAATACACTAGGAGACAATAACTGTCCAGTTGAGGTTTAGGGTTTTGAATGGTCAAATAACATTTATCACATGTTCCATCATAACAATAGATGTGTTACAATCTTGAATGTTTATTTCTCGTGGATGATTACGACTGTGCCAATATTATCACGTAAAAGTTCAGGATCTGAAAGCAGAAATTATAATAATATCGAAACTAAATAAAACACAATTGAAGCAAAAGTCAATCCAAAAGTCTAGAACAAAAAACACAATCCACAGTCAACATTTGGTTCAATGTCGCAGGGCTGTAATCACGATGTGTGTGTATTGGAATCTGTTCTGTACTGCTCTCAATGTGTATAGGGCTATATTTCCATATACCTGTTTGTGTGTTTTTGTCAGTGTTCATATTGACATGTGTATCTGTGTTTCTCGCTAGATGAGCATGTGAGTTCCAAGGAGAAGAAGAGGAAGCAACGTCGTAACAGAACAACCTTCAACAGCGGTCAGCTGCAGGCACTAGAGAGAGTGTTTGAGAGGACACACTACCCTGACGCCTTCGTACGGGAGGACCTGGCACGCAGGGTTAACCTCATTGAGACACGGGTACAGGTGAGAGTCAGGGTTAACCTCACTGAGGTACTGGGTACAGGTGAGAGTCAGGGTTAACCTCACTGAGACACGGGTACAGGTGAGAGTCAGGGTTAACCTCACTGAGGTACGGGGTACAGGTGAGAGTCAGGGTTAACCTCACTGAGGTACAGGTACAGGTGAGAGTCAGGGTTAACCTCATTGAGTTACAGGTGAGAGTCAGGGTTAACCTCACTGAGGTACGGGTACAGGTGAGAGTCAGGGTTAACCTCATTGAGACACGGGTACAGGTGAGAGTCAGGGTTAACCTCACTGAGATACAGGTGAGAGTCAGGGTTAACCTCATTGAGACACGGGCACTGGTGAGAGTCAGGGTTAATCTCACTGAGGTATGGGTACAGGTGAGAGTCAGGGTTAACCTCACTGAGGTACGGGTACAGGTGAGAGTCAGGGTTATTCTCACTGAGGTACAGGTGAGAGTCAGGGTTAACCTCATTGAGACACGGGTACAGGTGAGAGTCAGGGTTAACCTCACTGAGATACAGGTGAGAGTCAAGGTTAACCTCACTGAGGTACGGGCACTGGTGAGAGTCAGGGTTAATCTCACTGAGGTATGGGTACAGGTGAGAGTCAGGGTTAACCTCACTGAGGTATGGGTATAGGTGAGAGTCAGGGTTAATCTCACTGAGGTACGGGTACAGGTGAGAGTCAGGGTTAACCTCACTGAAGTACGGGTACAGGTGAGAGTCAGGGTTAACCTCACTGAGGTACAGGTGAGAGTCAGGGTTAACCTCATTGAGGTACGGGTACAGGTGAGAGTCAGGGTTAACCTCACTGAGGTACGGGTACAGGTGAGGGTCAGGGTTAACCTCATTGAGACACGGGTACAAGTGAGAGTCAGGGTTAACTTCACTGAGGTACAGGTGAGAGTCAGGGTTAATCTCACTGAGGTACAGGTGAGAGTCAGGGTTAACCTCACTGAGGTACAGGTGAGAGTCAGGGTTAACCTCACTGAGGTACAGGTGAGAGTCAGGGTTAACCACATTGAGACACGGGTACAGGTGAGAGTCAGGGTTAACCTCACTGAGGTACGGGTACAGGTGAGAGTCAGGGTTAACCTCACTGAGGTACGGGTACAGGTGAGAGTCAGGGTTAACCTCACTGAGGTACGGGTACAGGTGAGAGTCAGGGTTAACCTCACTGAGGTACGGGGTACAGGTGAGAGTCAGGGTTAACCTCACTGAGGTACGGGTACAGGTGAGAGTCAGGGTTAACCTCACTGAGGTACAGGTACAGGTGAGAGTCAGGGTTAACCTCACTGAGGTACGGGGTACAGGTGAGAGTCAGGGTTAACCTCACTGAGGTACGGGTACAGGTGAGAGTCAGGGTTAACCTCACTGAGGTACAGGTGAGAGTCAGGGTTAACCTCACTGAGGCACAGGTGAGAGTCAGGGTTAACCTCACTGAGGCACAGGTGAGAGTCAGGGTTAACCTCACTGAGGTACGGGTACAGGTGAGAGTCAGGGTTAACCTCACTGAGGTACGGGTACAGGTGAGAGTCAGGGTTAACCTCACTGAGGTACAGGTGAGAGTCAGGGTTAACCTCACTGAGACACGGGTACAGGTGAGAGTCAGGGTTAACCTCACTGAGGTACAGGTGAGAGTCAGGGTTAACCTCACTGAGGTACGGGTACAGGTGAGAGTCAGGGTTAACCTCACTGAGGTATAGGTGAGAGTCAGGGTTAACCTCATTGAGGTACGGGTACAGGTGAGAGTCAAGGTTAACCTCACTGAGGTACGGGTATAGGTGAGACTCAGGGTTAACCTCACTGAGGTACGGGTACAGGTGAGAGTCAGGGTTAACCTCACTGAGGTACAGGTACAGGTGAGAGTCAGCCTGGATCGGCTATGGGCAGCGACTCGGTTCCACTGAAATCCTTCAAAGCGGATGTAGAACAGAATAGAGAATAGTAGAACACAATAGAATGTTCTTCTATTCTCTGACCTCACTCACGATCTTTATCTTGATAGCAATAGCATACAAATAGCATCATCTGATTTACACCACCAGTACCTGTCCTCTCTCGCTCTAACGATGTTTACCTGTCCTCTCTCTCTCTCTAACAATGTTCACCTGTCCTCTCTCTCTCACTAATGATGTTAAACTGTCATCTCTCTCTCACTCTAACAATGTTTACCTGTCATCTCTCTCTCACTATCGATGTTTACCTGTCATCTCTCTCTCACTAACGATGTTTACCTGTCATCTCTCTCTCACTGTAACAATGTTTACCTGTCATCTCTCTCTAACTCTAATGTTCACCTGTCCTCTCTCTCTCACTAACAATGTTCACCTGTCCTCTCTCTAACGATGTTCTCCTGTCCTCTCTCTCTCCCTAACGATGTTCTCCTGTCCTCTCCCTAACGATGTTCTCCTGTCCTCTCTCTCTCTCTAACGATGTTCTCCTGTCCTCTCCCTAACGATGTTCTCCTGTCCTCTCTCTCTCTCTAACGATGTTCTCCTGTCCTCTCCCTAACGATGTTCTCCTGTCCCCTCTCTCTCTCTAACGATGTTCTCCTGTCCTCTCCCTAACGATGTTCTCCTGTCCTCTCTCTCTCTCTCTCTAACGATGTTCTCCTGTCCCCTCTCTCTCTCTAACGATGTTCTCCTGTCCCCTCTCTAACGGTGTCCTTCTGTCCTCTCTCTAACGATGTTCTCCTGTCCTCTCTCTAACGATGTTCACCTGTCCTCTCTCTAACGATGTTCTCCTGTCCTCTCTCTAACAATGTTCTCCTGTCCTCTCTCTAACGATGGTCACCTGTCCTCTCTCTAACGATGTTCTCCTGTCCTCTCTCTGACGATGTTCTCCTGTCCTCTCTCTAACAATGTTCACCTGTCCTCTCTCTAACGATGTTCTCCTGTCCTCTCCCTAACGATGTTCTCCTGTCCTCTCTCTAACGATGTTCTCCTGTCCCCTCTCGCTAATGATGTCCTCCTGTCCTCTCTCTAACGATGTTATCCTGTCCTCTCTCTCTCTAACGATGTTCTCCTGTCCTCTCTCTCTCCCTAACGATGTTCTCCTGTCCTCTCTCTAACGATGTTCTCCTGTCCCCTCTCGGTAATGATGTCCTCCTGTCCTCTCTCTAACGATGTTCTCCTGTCCTCTCTCTCTCTCTAACGATGTTCTCCTGTCCTCTCTCTCTCTCTAACGATGTGCTCCTGTCCTCTCTCTAACGATGTCCTCCTGTCCTCTCTCCCCAGGTGTGGTTTCAGAACAGGAGGGCTAAGTTCCGTCGTAACGAGCGTGCTATGCTGGCCAGTAAAAATTCCTCCATGATAAAGTCCTACTCTCGTGACCTCACGGCAGTGGAGCAGCCAATCATACCTCGCCCCGCCCCTCGACCCAACGACTACCTGTCCTGGTGCTCCTCTTCACCCTACAGGTAAGGACAGGTAACTGTCTCAGCTCTTTTGATTTGGGTTTTAAACCATACTGTATGTCAGATAGAGGCTGGGATTTAATAAAAAACGCAGTACTTTGTTGAAGCACCTTTGGCAGCGATTACAGCCTCAAGTCTTCTTGGGTATGAAGCTACAAGTTTGGCACACCTGTATTTGGGGAGTTTCTCCCATTCTTCTCTGAAGATCCTCTCAAGCTCTGTCAGGTTGGATGGAAGCGTCGCTGCACAGCTATTTTCAGGTCTCTCCAGAGATCGGGTTCGATCGGATTCACGTCCGGGCTCTGGCTGGGCCAATCAAGGACATTCAGAGACTTGCGTTGTCTTGGCTGTGTGCTTAGGCTCGTTGTCCTGTAGGAAGGTCAACCTTCGCCCCAGTCTGAGGTCCTGAGCACTCTGGAGCAGATTTTCATCAAGGATCTCTCTGTACTTTGCTCCGTTCATCTTTCCCTCGATCCTGACTAGTCTCCCGGTCCCTGCCGCTGAATAACATCCCCACAGCATGATGCTGCCACCACCATGCTTCACCATAGGGATGGTGCCAGGTTTCCTCCAGACGTGACGCTTTGCATTCAGGCCAAAGAGTTCAATCTTGGTTTCATCAGACCAGAGAATCTTGTTTCTCATGGTCAGAGTCCTTTAGGTGCCTTTTGGCAAACTCCAAGCGGGCTGTCATGTGCCTTTTACTGAGGAGTGGCTTCCTTCTGGCCAGTCTACCATAAAGGCCTGAACGGTGGAGTGCTGCAGAGATGGTTGTCCTTCTGGAAGGTTCTCCCATCTCCACAGAGGAACTCTGGAGCTCTGTCAGAGTGACCATCAGGTTCTTGGTAAACAAGGCCCTTCTCCCCTGATTGCTCAGTTTGGCCGGGCGGCCAGCTCTAGGAAGAGTCTTGGTGGTTCCAAAATTCTTCCATTTAAGAATGATGGAGGACACTGTGTTCTTGGTGACTTCAATACAGGTGGACTCCAATCAAGTTGTAGAAACATCTCAATGATGATCAATGGAAACAGGATGCACCTGAGGTCAATTTCAAGTCTCATAGCAAAGGGTCTGAATACTTATGTAATAAAGGTATTTTTTGTTTTTGATATTTAATACATTTGCTAAAATTTCTAAAAAACTGTTTCCTCAATGTCATTATGGGGTATTGTGTGTAGATTGTTGATGAAAGAAATGTTTTTAATCCATTTTAGAATAAGGCTGTAACGTAACAAAATGTGGAAAGAGTCAAGGGGTCTGAATACTTTCCGAAGGCACTGTATATTGAGTTCACAGTCCCTATTCCAAGTTCACAGTCCCTATGCTGAGTTCACAGTCCCTATGCCGAGTTCACAGTCCCTATGCTGAGTTCACAGTCCCTATTCCGAGTTCACAGTCCCTATTCCAAGTTCACAGTCCCTATTCCGAGTTCACAGTCCCTATTGCGAGTTCACAGTCCCTATTCCGAGTTCACAGTCCCTATTCCGAGTTCACAGTCTCTATTCCGAGTTCACAGTCCCTATTCTGAGTACACAGTCCCTATTCTGAGTTCACAGTCTCTATTCTGAGTTCACAGTCCCTATGCCGAGTTTACAGTCCCTATGCTGAGTTCACAGTCCCTATTCCGAGTTCACAGTCCCTATTGCGAGTTCACAGTCCCTATTCCGAGTTCACAGTCCCTATTCCGAGTTCACAGTCCCTATTCTGAGTTCACAGTCCCTATGCTGAGTTCACAGTCCCTATACTGTAGACATACTACTATATTTACCCATGGGAATGGCCATGCAAGCTCTACTGTAAATACTGTATGAAACTGGTTAAAATCTTTTTTTCCTTTCTCTTGACAAGGATGTCCTTGTGTGCAATGGAAGTCATATATTACATATTTTTCTATTCATGGAAAATGCAATGTTTAAAAAAATAAAAATACAATCATATCTAGAATCACTCTGTAATTTTAAATCACTGACAGTAGGCTAAACAGACATTTTGAGGGTTAGGGTTAGGGGTTGGGGGTTAGGGTTAGGGGTTTAGGGTTAGGGGTTAGGGGTTTAGGGTTAGGGTTAGGGGTTAGGGTTAGAGGTTAGGGGTTAGGGTTAAGGGTTAGGGGTTAGGGTTAGAGGTTATGGTTAGGGGTTAGAGGTTAGGGGTTTAGGGTTAGGGTTTAGGGGTTTAGGGTTAGGGTTAGAGGTTAGGGTTAGGGGTTAGGGGTTAGAGGTTAGGGGTTAGGGTTAGAGGTTATGGTTAGGGGTTATGGTTAGGGGTTTGGGGTTTAGGGTTAGGGGTTTAGGGATAGGGGTTAGGGTTAGGGTTTGGGGTTAGGGGTTAAGGTTAGGGGTTAGGGTTTAGGGCTAGAGTTAGGGGTTAGGGTTTAGGGTTAGGGTTTAGGGTTTAGGGCTAGAGTTAGGGGTTAGGGTTTAGGGTTAGGGTTTAGGGTTTAGGGCTAGAGTTAGGGGTTAGGGTTTATGGTTAGGGTTAGGGGTTAGGGCTAGAGTTAGGGGTTAGGGCTAGAGTTAGGGGTTAGGATTTAGGGTTGAGGGGTTAGGGCTAGAGTTAGGGATTAGGGCTAGAGTTAGGGGTTAGGGCTAGAGTTAGGGATTAGGGCTAGAGTTAGGGGTTAGGGCTAGAGTTAGGGGTTAGGGCTAGAGTTAGGGATTAGGGCTAGAGTTAGGGGTTAGGGCTAGAGTTAGGGATTAGGGCTAGAGTTAGGGGTTAGGGCTAGAGTTAGGGGTTAGGGCTAGAGTTAGGGGTTAGGGTTTAGGGCTAGAGTTAGGGATTAGGGCTAGAGTTAGGGGTTAGGGTTAGGTTTAGAGTTAGAGGTTAGGGGTTAGGGTTAGAGTTAGGTTTAGGTTTAGCGTTAGGGGTTAGGGTTAGGGGTTAGGTTTAGGGTTAGAGTTAGGGGTTAGGGGTTAGGGTTAGGTTTAGGGTTAGAGTTAGGGGTTAGGGGTTAGGTTTAGGGCTAGATTTAGGGATTAGGGCTAGAGTTAGGGGTTAGGGTTAGGGGTTAGGTTTAGGGTTAGAGTTAGGGGTTAGGGTTGAGGGGTTAGGGTTAGAGTTAGGGGTTAGAGTTAGGGTTTAGGTTTAGGGGTTAAGGGTTTGAGTTAGGGATTAGGTTTAGGTTTAGAGTTAGGGTTAGGGGTTAGGTTCAGGGTTAGAGTTAGGGGTTAGGGGTTAGGGTTAGGGGTTAAGGGTTTGAGTTAGGGATTAGGTTTAGAGTTAGAGGTTAGGGGTTAGGGTTAGAGTTAGAGGTTAGGTTTAGGTTTAGAGTTAGGGGTTAGGGTTAGGGGTTAGGGTTAGGGGTTAGGTTTAGAGTTAGGGGTTAGGGGTTAGAGTTAGGGGTTAGGTTTAGGGCTAGAGTTAGGGATTAGGGATAGAGTTAGGGGTTAGGTTTAGGGTTAGAGTTAGGGGTTAGGGTTGAGGGGTTAGAGTTAGGGGTTAGGGTTAGAGTTAGGGTTTAGGTTTAGGGGTTTAGGGTTTGAGTTAGGAATTAGGTTTAGGTTTAGAGTTAGGGTTAGGGGTTAGGTTTAGGGTTAGGTTTAGAATTAGGGGTTAGGTTTAGGGTTAGGGTTAGAGTTAGGGGTTAGGGGTTAGGGGTTTGAGTTAGGGGTCAGGGTTAATAGATAGTTGAATAATTACTCTATTTTCTCCCTAACTCTCTAGTGCCATGGCAGCGTACCCCCCCACCTGTTCCCCCACCACCTCAGCCCAGGGGATGAACATGGCTAACAGCATCGCTAACCTCCGGCTCAAAGCCAAGGAGTACAGCCTCAACCATGTCCCTACTGTCAACTGATGAAGAGGAGAGGAGGAAGACAAATGCTTATCCTAAAGTCTAGAGAGTTCTACAGAGAAATCACGTTTACCAAAGGACGACACAACGACCAGATCAAACTGCAGAAATCACGTTTACCAAAGGACGACACAACGACCAGTTCAAACTGCAGAAATCACATTTACCAAAGGACGACACAAGGACCAGTTCAAACTGCAGAAATCACGTTTACCAAAGGACGACACAACGACCAGTTCAAACTGCAGAAATCACGTTTACCAAAGGACGACACAACGACCAGTTCAAACTGCAGTCTTTGTTTTTGACGGCCCGTCATAATTTCAATGAATGTATTTTGTGTGTTGTTAGGTGCGTGATCATCTACAGAAAACTGGTCCTAAACGCGAGAGACATTTGAGAGCATATCCTGTCTAGCTAAGGGGCCACGATGGCCAACGATTGAGACTGAATGTGATGCATTAAACCAGAGGGTAACTGACTGTATTCAACAATGTTATACAGTTTTAGTACCAACTTCCTCTCCTCACTCTGGCACCAACAGGATATGTGCCACCTTTGCCTTAGAATTTCAGAATTTCAAACATTTGGGGACTTTTGGAAAGTTTTTTTGTAGATTTTTTTTGAGAACTCTGGACTTTTGATGAATTCTAACCCAAAACAAAGACAAAAACAATCAGACAAACTTTTCTAACCCTTTTCCTTTTCCCAGCACTGGCCTGAGAAGCCAAGTTTTCTCTCCTGGAGTTATATGAAGAGCCAAGCCTTCTCTCCTGGAGTTATATGAAGAGCCAAGCCTTCTCTCCTGGAGTTATATGAGAAGCCAAGCCTTCTCCCCTTATATGAGAAGCCAAGCCTTCTCTCCTGGAGTTATATGAGAAGCCAAGCCTTCTCTCCTGGAGTTATATGAGAAGCCAAGCCTTCTCTCCTGGAGTTATATGAGAAGCCAAGCCTTCTCCCCTGGAGTTATATGAGAAGCCAAGCCTTCTCTCCTGGAGTTATATGAGAAGCCAAGCCTTCTCTCCTGGAGTTAAATGAGAAGCCAAGCCTTCTCTCCTGGAGTTATATGAGAAGCCAAGCTTTCTCTCCTGGAGTTATATGAGAAGCCAAGCCTTCTCTCCTGGAGTTAAATGAGAAGCCAAGCCTTCTCTCCTGGAGTTATATGAGAAGCCAAGCCTTCTCCCCTGGAGTTATGTTGGTTCTATATGGGACTTTTAAAGAAGCCTGAACTTCACAGTCTTGTCCTGTTAGCGTTGTTTGTATTATTTTCTTATTTTTCAGTAGGAGACGGTCATCTTTTGTTAATGCCTTACACAAGCCACAGCTCAAGTTGATTCAACATGTTTTGATCGACCCCCATTTAGTCTTTTGAATTTAATAAGGCCTAACAGCTTTAATAGCCTCTGTTTATAGCCTGATATTTTCTTTATTAGTAACGACCCTCTGCAATAAAGAGATGTTGTCATTCACAGAATACTTCACTGTATTAACACTGCAACGTTCTAGGAGCGCTTCATAATGTTCGTTTGACTTTTTCCATGTTTAAAGAAGTAACAATTTCAACCTACAGACTCATAGAGGGCTAATAGAGGGAAATATGTCTATAAAGGCTTTTTGTGTTAATTGTGTGTTTGTTAGAGAGTTGTATTAGTTTTTACGAAAATCATATACACTGAGTTGGACAAAATATTAGGAACACCTTCCTAATGTTGAGTTGCGTCCTACAAACTAATATGAGCCAACTATGGAGACTCTCACAACTCTTTACGACCCCCACAAGTGTCACGGGACTCATCTGAAGGTAACCTGGAAACGCTTTCAAAAATGTAATGGAAGTATACTGAACAAAACATGTAAAGTGTTGGTCCCATGTTTCGATGAGTTGAAATAAAAGATCCCAGAAATGTTCCATACACACAAAAAGCTTATTTCTCTCAAATATTGGGCACAAATTTGTTTACATCCCTGTTAGTGAGCATTTATCCTTTGCCAAGATAATCCATCTACCTGACAGGTGTGACATATCAAGAAGCTGATTATACATCATGATCATTACACAGGTACACCTTGTGCTTGGGACAATAAAAAGGCCATTCTCAAATGTGCAGTTTTATCCCAACACAATGCCACAGATTCCTCGAGTTTTGAGTGAGCGTGCAATTGGCATGCTGACTGCAGGAATGTCCACCAGAGCTGTTGCCAGATAATTTAATGTTAATTTCTCTACCATAAGCCACCTCCCAACATCGTTTTACAGAATTTGGCAGTACGTCCAACCGGCCTAACAAACGCAGACCACATGTAACCACACCAGCCAAGGAACTCCACATCCGGCTTCTTCACCTGTGGGATCGTCTGAGACCAGCCACCCAGACAGCTGATGAAACTGAGGAGTATTTCTGTCTGTAATAAAGACCCTTTTGAGGGGGAAAACTCTATGCCTTCCCAGGCCCACCCATGGCTGCGCCCCTGCCCAGTCATGTGAAATCCATAGATTAAGGGGCTAATTATTATTTTTTAATTGACTGATTTCCTTATATGAACTGTAACTCTGTAAAATCTTAGAAATTGTTGTGTTTATATTTTTGTTCAGTGTAGCAACACGATCATATTTACAGTTAGCAGTCTCTAGCTAAGTGTGTTGAGTTCCCACTTCCTCGGGGGGGGGGGTGATTTTGTACGTTTGCCCACTGACAAAGAAATGATCAGTCTATAATTTTAATGGTAGGTTTATTTGAACAGTGAGAGACAGCATAACAACAAAAAAATCCAGAAAAACGCATGTCAAAAATGTTATAAAATGATTTGCATTTTAATGAGGGAAATAAGTATTTGACCCCCTCTCAATCAGAAAGATTTCTGGCTCCCAGTTGTCTTTTATACAGGTAACGAGCTGAGATTAGGAGCACACTCTTAAAGGGAGTGCTCCTAATCTCAGTTTGTTACCTGTATAAAAGACACCTGTCCACAGAAGCAATCAATCAATCAGATTCCAAACTCTCCACCATGGCCAAGACCAAAGACCTCTCCAAGGATGTCAGGGACTAGATTGTAGACCTACACAAGGCTGGAATGGGCTACAAGACCATCGCCAAGCAGCTTGGTGAGAAGGTGACAACAGTTGGTGCAGTTATTCGCAAATGAAAGAAACACAAAAGAACTGTCAATCTAACTCGGCCTGGGGCTCCATGCAAGATCTCACCTCGTGGAGTTGCAATGATCATGAGAACGGTGAGGAATCAGCCCAGAACTACACAGGAGGATCTTGTCAATGATCTCAAGGCAGCTGGGACCATAGTCACCAAGAAAACAATTGGTAACACACTATTGGTAACACACTGAAATCTTGCAGCGCCCGCAAGGCCCCCCTGCTCAAGAAAGCACATATACATGCCCGTCTGAAGTTTGCCAATGAACATCTGAATGATTCAGAGGACAACTGGGTGAAAGTGTTGTGGTCAGATGAGACCAAAATGGAGTTCTTTGGCATCAACTCAACTCGCCGTGTTTGGAGGAGGAGGAATGCTGCCTATGACCCGAAGAACACCATCCCTACCGTCAAACATGGAGGTGGAAACATTATGCTTTGGGGGTGTTTATCTGCTAAGGGGACAGGTCTACTTCACCGCATCAAAGGGACGATGGACATGGCCATGTACCATCAAATCTTGGGTGAGAACCTCCTTCCCCCAGCCAGGGCATTGAAAATGGGTCGTGGATGGGTATTCTAGCATGACAATGACCCAAAACACACGGCCAAGGCAACAAAGGAGTGGCTCAAGAAGAAGCACATTAAGGTCCTGGAGTGGCCTAGCCAGTCTCCAGACCTTAATCGCATAGAAAATCTGTGGAGGGAGCTGAAGGTTCGAGTTGCTAAACGTCAGCCTCGAAACCTTAATGACTTGCAGAAGATCTGCAAAGAGGAGTGGGACAAATTCCCTCCTGAGATGTGTGCAAACCTGGTGGCCAACTACAAGAAACGTCTGACATCTGTGATTGCCAACAAGGGTTTTGCCACCAAGTACCAAGTCATGTTTTGCAGAGGGGTCAAATACTTATTTCCCTCATTAAAATGCAAATCAATTTATAACATTTTTGACATGCGTTTTTCTGGATTTTTTGTTGTTATTCTGTCTCTCACTGTTCAAATAAACCTACCATTAAAATTATAGACTGATCATTTCTTTGTCAGTGAGCAAACGTACAAAATCAGCAGCGGATCAAATACTTTTTTCCCTCACTGTACATACCCAGCGTACAACAGAGCTGCAGGGGTTGTGACCCGTTTTTATTGGTTATGTTGTCGTAGTTGTGCCTATGGGGGAGGGAATGCTGTCACCTCCAGGTAGGTGTTTGTGCTGAGGGTGTCAGGTTCTTGTCCGGTTCTGGCATTTAGGTCGACACAGACTAGTACATGTCCCTGGGCCTGGAAATGATTGATTTCCCCCTCCAGGATGGAGAAGCTGTCTTCATTAAAGTATGGGGATTCTAGTAGGGCGATATAGGTAGGATGGAGAAGCTGTCTTCATTAAAGTATGGGGATTCTAGTGGGGGGATATAGGTAGGATGGAGAAGCTGTCATCATTAAAGTATGGAGATTCTAGTAGGGGGATATAGGTAGGATGGAGAAGCTGTCTTCATTAAAGTATGGGGATTCTAGTGGGGGGATATAGATAGGATGGAGAAGCTGTCTTCATTAAAGTATGGGGATTCTAGTGGGGGGATATAGGTAGCACACAGGAGGACATTTTTCTCTGTTGAGATCATTTCCTTTTGAATTTCTAGCCAGATATAAAATGTTCCTGTTTTGATTAATTTAATAGAGTGGGTTAGGTCTGCTCTATACCAAATTAGCATATCCCCTGAGTCCCTTCCCTGTTTCACACCTGGTAGTGTGGTGGTTGGGACTAACAGCTCTCTGTAACCTAGAGGACAACCAGTGGGTCCATCTCCTCTATACCATGTTTCTTGTAGGATGACAATGTCTGTATTTCTGAAGTCCAGGTTCCTGCTCTTTAGGCCAAAGCCAGATGACCTCAGGCCTTGGATATTCTAGGATGAGATAGTGAAGGTTTTGGGTTCCATAAAATGTCAATTTTGTTAGTCATGTGGTTTGGCCTCAGACCAGTAAGAGTGAGCAGAGCCTGCTGAGAGCCTGCTGAGCATCTGGTACATACCATTGGCTTGGGCTAGTGTAAGAGTGGGGGTTGGGCCTGTTTGCCTGCTCACAGCCTGGGCGAAATGTGTGCCTTTCATGTTGAGGCCCTCTTTGTGGGAGTGGAGGGCATGAGGTGGGCAGGAGGGGCATCGGTCTGATCTGAGGGGGCCTATATGGGGTGTGGGAATGGTTGGTTTTGGGGGGATATTGATTGGTTGGAGTGAGGGTGGGTGTGTGGCTGGTGGTGTTGTGGTCTAGATGTTGGTCCTCTCGGCGTGGGTCCTCTATGTGTAGGTCCAGGGGTGGGGGGTCCTCTATGTGTAGGTCCAGGGGGGGTCCTCTATGTGTAGGTCCAGGGGGGGGGGGGGTCCTCTATGTGTAGGTCCGGGGGGGTCCTCTATGTGTAGGTCCGGGGGGGGGGGGGGGGGGGGGTCCAGCAGGTCTGGGAGAGTGTCTCACTGGTCTGGGCGGGGTGTGCATTGATCTGATGCTCCTGTGTGAAGTGTGGGGGCTGCGGTTGAGGACGTTGTTCTCTAGGGTCCGGTTGAAGTACTGTACTGTCTTGTACAGTAATGGCCTCTAAACCTTCCAGCTGCCTACTGGACCGTATTCCAACTGACCTAATGAGAAAGCTGCTTCCTGTGCTTGGCCCTCCTATGTTGAACATAATAAACGGCTCTCTATCCACCGGATGTGTACCAAACTCACTAAAAGTGGCAATAATAAAGCCTCTAATGAAAAAGCCAAACCTTGACTCTGAAAAAAACAGAATCTTTTGGCCTATATCGAATCTCTAATAGAGCCCCACAGTGGAGGTGTCATAATACCCATAAAGCATAGCGGTCAAACAGGTAAAAGGTTCCAATCATTTTTCCACCATTCATTTTTCCCACAGGGAACTTAAAATAAAGGCAGTGTTTCGTTTAGTCTTACGTGACATTTTGATAATCATTTTTGACTCAAACTATTCCTCTCAAACATTGTTCAGCAACTCACTACCTTCCTGAAGACAAGTGGTGAAACACTCCAGTCTGGTTTTAGACCCCATCATAGTACTGGAACTAGGAAGGCGGTACAGTGCCTTCATAAAGTATTCAAAAGTATTCATTCTACATTGTATTGTGTTACAGCCTGAATTCAGAATGGATTAAGCTATTGTGTGTCAGAGTTATTAACAGTATATTTAGTGAATGGGAAAGCTAAGGATGTTGATATTAGGAAAAGTGTTTATTTCCAGCGAGTGTATTTGATGGGTTTCGTTTCTGTAGCTAGCTTGCCTGGCTTGCAACTTCGATAGCTACTGGCTGGCTAGCTAGCGGAGACCGAAGAGATGAGATCAGTTTTTGTTGTTGTTGACTGAAGCACATATCTTGACAGTGACACAGTGCCCCCTGTGGACTGAAAGCTGAACTTTACTACAACTAGATATTTAACCCTGTTTAGAATGGGCAATGTTGAGGTGGTAGAACTGACTAACTGAAATGAATCACAGAGGTCTAGTAACCTATTCCATTCTACAGGTAAACATGCTTGGCTCATGTCTATCCATATAGACTATGTAACTGGCCATTATTAAATTGGTCACATTATTTAATTGAGCTTTTATTTGTATTACTTGTTTTGTTCACCTAGCTACTGACTTGTTCTTGTTTTATTCACCTAGCGACTGACTTGTTCTTGTTTTGTTCAACTAGCTACTGACTTGTTCTTGTTTTGTTCACCTAGCTAGTGACTTGTTCTTGTTTTATTCACCTAGCTACTGACTTGTTCTTGTTTTGTTCACCTAGCTACTGACTTGTTCTTGTTTTGTTCACCTAGCGACTGACTTGTTCTTGTTTTGTTCACCTAGCTACTGACTTGTTCTTGTTTTGTTCACCTAGCTACTGACTTGTTCTTGTTTTGTTCACCTAGCGACTGACTTGTTCTTGTTTTATTCACCTAGCTACTGACTTGTTCTTGTTTTGTTCACCTAGCTACTGACTTGTTCTTGTTTTGTTCACCTAGCTACTGACTTGTTCTTGTTTTGTTCACCTAGCGACTGACTTGTTCTTGTTTTATTCACCTAGCTACTAACTTCTTCTTGTTTTGTTCACCTAGCGACTGACTTGTTCTTGTTTTATTCACCTAGCTACTGACTTGTTCTTGTTTTGTTCACCTAGCTACTGACTTGTTCTGGTTTTGTTCACCTAGCGACTGACTTGTTCTTGTTTTGTTCACCTAGCTACTGACTTGTTCTTGTTTTGTTCACCTAGCTACGGACTTGTTCTTGTTTTGTTCACCTAGTGACTGACTTGTTCTTGTTTTATTCACTTAGCTACTAACTTGTTCTTGTTTTGTTCACCTAGCGACTGACTTGTTCTTGTTTTGTTCACCTAGCTACTGACTTGTTCTTGTTTTGTTCACCTAGCTACTGACTTGTTCTTGTTTTGTTCACCTAGCGACTGACTTGTTCTTGTTTTATTCACCTAGCTACTAACTTGTTCTTGTTTTGTTCACCTAGCTACTGACTTGTTCTTGTTTTGTTCACCTAGCTACTGACTTGTTCTTGTTTTGTTCACCTAGCGACTGACTTGTTCTTGTTTTATTCACCTAGCTACTAACTTGTTTTTGTTTTGTTCACCTAGCTACTGACTTGTTCTATTGTTGTTGCATTGACAAGAGGTTGACCTGCAAGTTTGCATTTCATTGTACCGTGTACTCTGTGTATATCATGTGTGTATGACAAATAAACAAACTGGAACTTAGGGGAAGGGCAGCCAGAAAGGGAGGGGAAAAGATGCTCAGCTTTGTGGTTAGATTGTAGGTGAACAAACCCTTGAAAATACATAGGCTCTTAAAGGGCCAGTGGAGTCAAAAACGTGATTTGTATATATTCCCTCACTATGAGGTTGTAAAATTGTGAAATGTATGATAATGCCCTTTTAGTGTAAGAGCTGTTTGAAAACACCGCCTGAAATTCTCATCAGCCATCGGTAGGATGGACTTTTGGCCTGCTTGGTGTAAATAGACCAGTAAGTAGGAGAGTTCCAAACCTCTCTACCAATAACAGCTAATTTTCAGTTTCCCCTCCCCACTCAGATTACTCCCAGACAGTCCTATCACAATTCTTCCTTGAGAAATTGCTCTTTGCTAAGAAGCAATTTTTAATTTTTTTACCATTTTAATTGTAAACAATCACAGTAAGGTACTTCATTGTTATTCAGAAATGATTTGCTAGAGATAAAAAAAATGGCTGCATTGGAGCTTTAAGGTATGTGTCCTCTTATATAATCTAAAAATATCACATTAGCTAGTAGAACAGACTAAATGAATCATAGAGGTCGTATAACTCATTCCATTCACGTCTCTACATTTAAATAGCCTAGAGGCTTTGTAGCTTCTGATCTGTCATGTTTGGAGTTGTGTTGTGCTGTTATTCGGACACTTGAATTTGTCTTTACAGTTGAGTTTCTCTGGTCATGTCAGTATAGCAGCAAGTTTAAAACTAACAAATGACACGTTGAGCCTCTACCTTGTTTCCTTTCAGATGGGCCAAGGAGGAGGACAGATGAGAACAGCAGACCAGTGGAGCACTTAGAACAGCAGTAGCCAGGGGCAACCGGTAGGGAAGAGGATGACCCAGAATTCCGCCACTTTATAACCAGCTATTATGCTGTTAGTATATATGCACTATTGTAAGATTTAATACACATTTTTATGTTTATAGTTTTTGTTAGTCATGTTGCACGATTCCTCATTGTCATTATGAAGCTTCCGTATTGCCCTCGTCTACAGCGTACTACGATTCCCAGGGTGTATTTTGTCTCCCATGATGCAATACTCCACCGAGTTAGCCAGCTAGATAAACAAATTGCAGGCTATCAAGCCCAGACAAAGCTTAGTCTAAATATATTGCTTATGTCATAACTTCTGAGTGCGTTTCACATTACCTTTGGGTTGTAAATATATTAGAATGCTTGCTGAATGTATGTTCGTGTCATTGTCACCAATCAACCACAATACACTCAAAAATATTTCAAATTTAGATGCTAACTAGTGAGCACACAACTGACTGTATCACTTAAAGCTGCTCTATGGATTCTATTTACTGCACAGTGTGTGTGTGTGTGTGTGTGTGTGTGTGTGTGTGTGTGTGTGTGTGTGTGTGTGTGTGTGTGTGTGTGGTGTTTGTGAGAGAGAGGTTATTTGGATACTGTGGGATTCTTTAATCAGTTTGGCTTATCGGACAGGTCAGGATTTTCTGGGGGAGGATGCCCCTGACCCCCCTACTGGCTTCGTGCCAAGCCCCCAATGTCTTCAAATCCTAGAAAGGATCCTGACCACTACACTGTCGATACCAATCCAGACCCTTCAAATCTGCAAACAGGGACGGCAGGTATCCTAGTGGTTCGAGCGTTGGGCTAGTAACCGAAAGGTTGCTGGATCGAATCCCCGAGCCGACAAGGTAAAAATCTGTCGTTCTGCCTCTGAACAAGGCAGTTAACCCACTGTTCCCCGGTAGGCTGTCATTGTTGAATAAGAATTTGTTCTTAACTGAACTTGCCTAGTTAAATAAAGGAAATGTTAATGTCTGAGACTGAACTGCTCTGGTGCCAGCACCACGTCTCTCATTGTGTTTCATGAGGACGGTCCGTTACACCTTCGACTGTAGGGTTGTGACTGGACCAACGGTAACAGACTTATAGGGCAACATTAACATCTCCCTGAAATTACGGTATAATAATCAGAGACATAATGTAGTCAGACTATTACAGTAGATTAAACTATATATTTCATAGGCATTTTATTCATATTACATTAAGATGAGCGCCGACAAAAAAAACAATTCATTTTTGAGGAAAACTGTTTTTTGTTTTTTTAATGACTGCGGATAGAGAACGGCTTGAGAACATTCATAACAATGGCATGACTTTACAGAGTGACGGAGGTGCAACCTATTAACAAGGAATAGGGTGCCATTTGGGACACACACTAGCATTAGCTGAGCACTGAGGCTAACTGCAGTCAAATGCCAGAGCAGAGAATGAGCCACAACGGTGCCAGCCTTTATGAATTATAAAGAAAAGAAAACATTTCTATTACAGCTTAATTAAAACTAGTTTCTAATACAGACTGTATTCTGTCTTCATTACTAACAGACTGTATTCTCTATTCATTACTAACAGACTGTATTCTGTCTTCATTACTAACAGACTGTATTCTGTCTTCATTACTAACAGACTGTATTCTGTCTTCATTACTAACAGACTGTATTCTTCATTACTAACAGACTGTATTCTTCATTACTAACAGACTGTATTCTCTCTTCATTACTAACAGACTGTATTATTCATTACTAACAGACTGTATTCTCTATTCATTACTAACAGACTGTATTCTGTCTTCATTACTAAAAGACTGTATTCTGTCTTCATTACTAACAGACTGTATTCTGTCTTCATTACTAACAGACTGTATTCTTCATTACTAACAGACTGTATTCTCTCTTCATTACTAACAGACTGTATTCTGTCTTCATTACTAACAGACTGTATTATTCATTACTAACAGACTGTATTCTCTATTCATTACTAACAGACTGTATTCTGTCTTCATTACTAACAGACTGTATTCTGTCTTCATTACTAACAGACTGTATTCTCTCTTCATTACTAACAGACTGTATTCTGTCTTCATTACTAACAGACTGTATTCTTCATTACTAACAGACTGCATTCTTCATTACTAACAGACTGTATTCTCCATTCATTACTAACAGACTGTATTCTGTCTTCATTACTAACAGACTGTATTCTGTCTTCATTACTAACAGAATGTATTCTGTCTTCATTACTAACAGACTGTATTCTGTCTTCATTTCTAACAGACTGTCTGCTAACTACAAACAAATAATGCTCCTGTTGTCAATTAGAGATATTTTTAAAGAGCTGTGTGGAGAAGGGAATGTGGATAGAACTGCTGCGTTATTGGAAAGAAGCTATGATAACCAGGGAGAATATCCCATCGCTGCCACGAACGTAGCCGACCAATGCAGAGAGAGAGAGAGAAAGAGAGTGAGAGCAGCTGATTCAATGATCCTGCAGAGCAGAGGTAAGTGCTCTACTTCCTGTGTCACAAAGCCTGGGTCTTAGGCAGAGCCAGTAGAAACAAATCACATATGATGTGGTTCACACTTATTATAAATCCCATTTTTACAACATTGCCTTCAGTATCCTCCTGATTGATATCAACAAAAACATGTTTTATTTTTTATTTATATAGCCCTTACATCAGCTGATATCTCAAAGTGCTGTACAGAAACCCAGCCTAAAACCCCAAACTGCAAGCAATGCCGGTGTAGAAGCAGCACGGTGGCTAGGAAAAACTCCCTAGAAAGGCCAAAACCTAGGAAGAAACCTAGAGAGGATGTGTAATGCTGTATGTAATGCTCTTTGAAACAGCACTCTTCAGTCATTGTAAAATACCTTTTTAATACTTAATACTCCCCTCAAGGTATTTCAAATAGCCATTAGGCAGGCCTAGTTATAGGGTGTGTTTCAAATGGTACCATTTTCTCTACATAGAGCACTGCTGGTTGTGCACTATTTAGGGAACAAGGGGCCCATTTGGGACTCATTCATACTTCTATATCTAACAATACACTGTAGCCAAGCCAATAAGCCAGCCCCATTACAAGAGGTTCTAAACATTAGTCCAATCAGAGTTAATTGGTATTCTAATAGGAGTCATATGAACATGTGTTTCTGTGATTTATTCTCTAGGGTTTAATGTGGTTTTAATCAACTAGAGGTTGACTTTCCCTACAGTCACTGTGCTTATTAGAAGGGTTTACACATGAGAACAGTGAAAAGAGAGAGCACAACTATCGCCCCTGGTGGCCTGTTATTGTAATGACAACTGGAGAGTCTTTCTGAACGCTGGCTAATGACTGTTTTGTCAAATGTACACTATAGTGGCCTGGAAATACGATGACATTGCTAAAGTAGACAAATAATTAAATGGAAAACAACTTTGCCATCATTATGAAGTCGTCCAGTTTACTTTAGAGAGATGGCAATGATGCCATCAGCTAGCAATGTTTGTCAGAAATAGCTAGCAATGCTAACGTTAGCTAGCTAACAATTTGGTGCTCTACCCTCAATCTTAGCTAGCTAAAGTTATACTGCATCTAAACTCAATCTGGAGACATCACAATGATGATTAACGCTTGTCCTACTAATTATTTCTAATCTGTTCAAATGACGCCATACTGGATCAATCAAACAATCAAATGTATTTATTTATAAAGCCCTTTTTACATCAGCTGATGTCACAAATGATTGGCAGATGATTGGATGGCTTTTAAACGTCTTTGAAATATGGGTGTGGCTATGATCCGTAAATTGAAAGCAGACCTGAAATCTACTTCACATAATTTAAATAATCCATCCAAATTTTGGCAAGTAGTGAAAGGTTTGGAGTGCAGAAAAGATACACAGCTTCCTAAACTATTGTTGGTCGACACTCAGATTGTAACTGAGAGAACCTCCATTCTGAAAGAGAATCTCCATTCTGAGAGAGAACCTCCATTCTGAGAGAGAACCTCCATTCTGAGAGAGCACCTCCATTCTGAGAGAGAACCTCCATTCTGAAAGAGAACCTCCATTCTGAGAGAGAACCTCCATTCTGAGAGAGAACCTCCATTCTGAGAGAGAACCTCCATTCTGAGAGAGAATCTCCATTCTGAAAGAGAACCTCCATTCTGAAAGAGCACCTCCATTCTGAGAGAGAACCTCCATTCTGAAAGAGCACCTCCATTCTGAGAGAGAAACTCCATTCTGAAAGAGAACCTCCATTCTGAGAGAGAACCTCCATTCTGAGAGAGAACCTCCATTCCGAAAGAGAACCTCCATTCTAAAAGCCTTGAACCAGCATTTTTTAGATGCAGGCAGTTTATTTGAAAAAGGTCAAAGGTATAATTGAGCTCCCTATAAATTTACCTGACACCCCTGTGCACTCCTTCACCAGGTTCTCCTTCTCATCCTTCTCTGTTTCGGAAGTGTGTAAAGCCCTGAAAGAAACTGATTATTTTTTTGATCCCCTGGCCCTGATGAACTAGACCCCTGCCTCCTACACCTAGCCGCTGACATCATTGCTCCCCCCTTAACATGTATTTTTAACCTTACACTTGATGTTAAGGAAATCCCCAAGTTATGGAAATCTGCTTTTGTACTGCCTCTCCTGAAAAGGTGGAGATCCCTCGCTACTTGACAACTATCGACCCATTTCAAAATTGTCTGTACTGTCAAAAGGTACTGGAGTTCTTAGTTAGTAGGCACCTAAAGACCTACTTCCAAGAAAACAACATCTTAAATGGAATGCAATCAGGTTTTAGGTCTGGCCACAGCACTGTTTCAGCAACATGGAAGGGTTTAAATGACATCCACTGTGCTCTTGATAATAAGCTACATTGTGCTGTCTGTTTTTATTGATTTGTCGAAGGCTTTTGACACCGTGGACCATGCTGTGTTAGTGCAGAGGTTAAAATGTTGTGGAATTACTGGTCATGCTCTAGATTGGTTTATAAATTACCTATCAAATCGTACACAATGTGTAAATGGCGGATGGTTGCAAATCTGAGTCCATAGAGGTGTGCTCAGGTGTTCCGCAAGGTTCTATTTTGGGCCCACTGTTGTTCATTTTGTATATCAACAACATTGGGGATCTTATTGAAACAGTGGATGTTCATTTGTATACAGATGATACTGTTCTTTATTCAAGTGGTAGTAGTTTATCTTTAGCTTTTGAAAATGCCCAAAGAGCATTTAACATCATACAAACAGAATCTGTATGATTTAAAGCTGATTCTAAATTCGGGTAAAACAAAATGCGTGGTATTTTCAAATGCCAGGCATGTTACAAATCATGTCATTGCTGGACATAATATAGAGCAAGTTAAAGTGTACAAATATTTGGGTGTGTGGGTTGATGATAAGCTGAGCTTCACTGTGCATGTAGAGAACTTGATAAGGAAGCTCAAGCTGAAAATAGGATTTTATTACCGGCATAAAGCTTGTTTTTCTTTTGAGGCCAGGAAGGGGCTGGTACGATGTACATTACTGTCGGTTTTAGATTTTAGTGATGTTATATATATATCAAATCAAATCAAATCAAATTTATTTTTATATAGCCCTTCGTACATCAGCTGATATTCTCAAAGTGCTGTACAGAAACCCAGCCTAAAACCCCAAACAGCAAGCAAAGCATGTGAAAGAAGCACGGTGGCTAGGAAAAACTCCCTAGGAAAAACTCCCTAGAAAGGCCAAAACCTAGGAAGAAACCTAGAGAGGAACCAGGCTATGAGGGGTGGCCAGTCCTCTTCTGGCTGTGCAGGGTGGATATTATAACAGAACATGGTCAAAATGTTAAAATGTTAAAATGTTCATAAATGACCAGCATGGTCAAATAATAATAATCATAGTAGTTGTCGAGGGTGCAACAAGCACGTCCGGTGAACAGGTCAGGGTTCCATAGCCGCAGGCAGAACAGTTGAAACTGGAGCAGCAGCACGGCCAGGTGGACTGGGGACAGCAAGGAGTCATCATACCAGGTAGTCCTGAGGCATGGTCCTAGGGCTCAGGTCCTCCGAGAGAAAGACAGAAAGAGAGAAAGAGAGAATTAGAGAGAGCATATTTAAATACACACAGGACACCGGATAAGACAAGAGAAATACTCCAGATGTAACAGACTGACCCTAGCCCCCCGACACATAAACTACTGCAGCATAAATACTGGAGGCTTATATATGCAGGCTTCAACCACTACCCTGAGAGCACTTGATTCAGTGTATCATGCAGCCCTCAGGTTCATTACAAATCAGAAACGTCTAACACATCATTATGATCTCTACAGCGCTGTTGGCTGGTCGTCATTGACCTTGCGTAGGCTTAAACACTGGTATACACTGATTTATAAGGCCATATTGGGTAAAATGCCATTTCATCTCTGTTCTTTTTTAGTTAGGTCAGTAAATAAGTATCAATTACGGTCCCATTCTGATTTGCTTTTAACAGTACCAAGAATTAGAGCAGGTCATGGTAGAAATAGTTTTAGTTACTCAGCTCCGTGGTCCTGGAATTCTCTCCTGAACATTTAAAAATGTGATGATCTAGTTTCATTGGTGGAGTTTAAACACTTGATCAATGTAAATATCATAGAAGAGTGTAATTGTTTTTAGTCAAGATGTTTGTGTTTTTAAATGTAATATGTTTTTGTTGTACTGTATGTGTGTTTATAGTTGTGTTTAATGTTATGTGAGTGTAATGTAATTTGCTTTGTCTGAAACGTTGTTCCCCTTGCTGCTATTGGATCAGGTCTCGCTTGGAAAATAGATATTTATCTCAATGAGAATAAACCTGTATAAATAAAAAGGTAAAATAAAAAAATAAATAATAAATAAAACAACATTGTGCTGTACAGAAACCCAGCCTAAAACCCCAAACAGCAAGCAATCCAGATATAGAAGCACGGTGGCTAGGAAAAACTCCCTGGGGAAAAAATAACCTAGGAAGAAACCTAGAGAGAAACCAGGCTATGAGGGGTGGCCAGTCCTCTTCTGGCTGTGCCAGGTGGAGATTATAACAGAACATGGCCAACATGTTCAAACGTTCGTAGATGACCAGCAGGGTCAAATAATAATAATCAGAGTGGTTGTAGAGGTTGCAACAGATCAGTTGGCTTTTCATAGCCGATTATTCAGATCGCAGGTGCGGTAGAAAGAGGATCCAAAACAGCAGGTTCGGGACAAGGTAGCACGTCCGGTGAACAGGTCAGGGTTCCATTGCCACAGGCAGAACAGTTGAAACTGGAGCAGCAGCATGACCAGGTGGACTGAGGGCAGCAAGGAGTCATCAGGCCAGTTAGTCCTGAGGCATGGTCCTAGGGCTCAGGTCCTCTGAGAGAAGAGAGAGTGAAAGAGAGAGAGAAAGAGAGCGAAAGAGAAAATTAGAGGGAGCATGCTTAACCTGTTATGGATAGGGGGCAGTATTTTCACAGCCGGATAAAAAACATACCCGATTTAATCTGATTATTACTCCTGCCCAGAAACTAGAATATGCATATAATTATTGGCTTCGGATAGAAAACACTCCAAAGTTTCTAAAACTGTTTGAATGGTGTCTGTGAGTATAACAGAACTCATTTGGCAGGCCAAAACCTGAGAAGATTCCATGCAGGAAGTGGCCTGTCTGACAATTTCTTGCCCTTCTTCATTATCTCTATCCATTACAGAGGATCTCTGCTGTTACGTGACACTTCCTACGGCTCCCATGGGCTCTCAGAAGGCGGCAAAAAGCTGAATCGTGGCTTTGCAGGCTCTGGTTGAAACAAAGTAGCGCGTTTGGGTAGTGGCTGCTCACAGTACTGTGAGACTCAGGCGCGTGCCCGCGTCGACAGAATGCTTTGTTTTCTTTCGTCTGTTTACCTAAACGCAGATTCCCGGTCGGAATATTATCGCTTTTTTATGAGAAAAATTGCATAAAAATGTATTTTAAACAGCGGTTGACATGCTTCGAAGTACGGTAATAGAATATTTAGAAATCTTTTGTCACGAATTGCGCCATGCTCGTGACCCTTATTTACACTTCGGATAGTGTCTTGAACGCACAAACAAAACGCCGCTATTTGGATATAACGATGGATTATTTTGGACCAAACCAACATTTGTTATTGAAGTAGCAGTCCTGGGAGTGCATTCTGACGAAGACAACAAAGGTAATCAAACTTTTGTAATAGTAAATCGGAGTTTGGTCAGGGCTAAACTTGGTCGGTGTCTAAATGGCTAGCCGTGATGGCTGGGCTATCTACTGAGAATATTGCAAAATGTGCTTTCACCGAAAAGCTATTTTAAAATCGGACATATCGAGTGCATAGAGGAGTTCTGTATCTGAAATTCTTAAAATAATTGTTATGTTTTTTGTGAACGTTTATCGTGAGTAATTTAGTAAATTCACCGGATGTTTGCGGGGGGTATGCTAGTTCTCAACATCACATGCTAATGTAAAAAAGCTGGTGTTTGATATAAATATGAACTTGATTGAACAAAACATGCATGTATTGTATAACATAATGTCCTAGGGTTGTCATCTGATGAAGATCATCAAAGGTTAGTGCTGCATTTTGCTGTGGTTTTGTTTTTTGTGACATTATATGCTAGCTTGAAAAATGGGTGTCTGATTATTTCTGGCTGGGTACTCTGCTGACATAATCTAATGTTTTGCTTTCGCTGTAAAGCCTTTTTGAAATTGGACAGTGTGGTTAGATTAACGAGAGTCTTGTCTTTAAAATGCTGTAAAATAGTCATATGTTTGAAAAATTGAAGTTTTCGGATTTTAGAGGAGTTTGTATTTCGCGCCACGCCCATCATTGGATATTGGAGCAGGTGTTCCGCTAGCGGAACGTCTAGATGTAAGAGGTTAAATTCACACAGGACACCGGATGAGACAGGAGAAATACTCCAGATATAACAGACTGACCCTAGCCCCCCGACACAAACTATTGCACCATAAATACTGGAGGCTGAGACAGGAGGGGTCGGGAGACACTGATACCCCCGGACAGGGCTAAACAGGCAGGATATAACCCCACCCACTTTGCCAAAGCACAGCCCCCACACCACTAGAGGGATATCTTCAACCACTAACTTACCATCCTGAGACAAGGCGGAGTATAGCCCATGAAGATCTCCCCCACGGCACAACCCAAGGGGGGGCACTAACCCAGACAGGAAGATCATGTCAGTGACTCAACCCACTCAAGTGACGCACCCCTCCTGGCCAGGCAGAGACAGCAAGGGCGGTTCGTCGCTCCAGTGCCTTTCCGTTCACCTTTACACACCTGGGACAGACTACACTCAATCATAGAACCTACTGAAGAGATGAGTCTTCAATAAAGACTTAAAGGTTGAGACCGAGTCTGGGTCTCTCACATGGATAGACCATTCCATAAAAATTGAGCTCTATAGGAGAAAGCCCTGCCTCCACCTGTTTGCTTAGAAATTCTAGGGACAGTAAGGAGGCCTGCGTCTTGTGACCGTAGTATACGTGTAGGTATGTGTGGCAGGACCAAATCGGAAAGATAGGTA
This sequence comes from Salmo salar, assembly GCF_965601325.2. Classification (NCBI taxonomy): domain Eukaryota; kingdom Metazoa; phylum Chordata; class Actinopteri; order Salmoniformes; family Salmonidae; genus Salmo; species Salmo salar. The sequence goes on along the minus strand of NC_138304.1, from coordinate 57,425,294 downwards.
GGAGCAAGCCCATGTAATGCTTTGTAGGTTAGCAGTAAAAGCTTGAAATCAGCCCTTGCCTTAACCTGTTATGGCTAGGGGGCAGTATTTTCACGGCTGGATAAAAAACGTACCCGATTTAATCTGGTTACTACTCCTGCCCAGTAACTAGAATATGCATATAATTATTGGCTTTGGATAGAAAACACTCCAAAGTTTCTAAAACTGTTTGAATGGTGTCTGTGAGTATAACAGAACTCAAATGGCAGGTCAAAACCTGAGAGATTCCTTTACAGGAAGTGGCCTGTCTGACCATTTCTTGAACTTCTTTGCCATCTCTATCTTTTACAAAGGATCTCTGCTCTAACGTGACACTTCCTACGTCGTCCATAGGCGCTCAGAGCCCGGGAAAAACCTGAATGTCGTCATCCCAGCCCCAGGCTGAAACACATTATCGCCTTTCTCAAGTGGCCGATCAAGGGACTGTGGGCTTAGGCGCGTGCCCTGGCTGCCCCCGTCTTTGTGATTTTTCCTCTGTTTGCCGAAAAGGAGATTCTCGATCAGAATATTATCGCTTTTTTACGAGAAAAATGGCATAAAAATGGATTTTAAACAGCGGTTGACATGCTTCGAAGTACGGTAATGGAATATTTAGATTTTTTTTGTCACGAATTGCGCCATGCGCACGACCCTTCTTTACCATTCGGATAGTGTCTGGGACGCACGAACAAAACACCGCTATTCGGATATAACGATGGATTATTTTGGACCAAACCAACATTTGTTATTGAAGTAGCAGTCCTGGGAGTGCATTCTGACGAAGACAACAAAAGGTAATCAAACTTTTATAATAGTAAATCTGATATTGGTGAGTGCTAAACTTGCCGGGTGTCTAAATAGCTAGCCCGTGATGCCTGGGCTATGTACTTAGAATATTGCAAAATGTGCTTTCACCAAAAAGCCATTTTAAAATCGGACATATCGAGTGCATAGAGGAGTTCAGTATCTATAATTCTTAAAATAATTGTTATGCTTTTTGTGAACGTTTATCGTGAGTAATTTAGTAAATTGTTAGCAAATTCCCCGGAAGTTTGCGGGGGGTATGCTAGTTCTGAACGTCACATGCTAATGTAAAAAGCTGTTTTTTGATATAAATATGAACTTGATTGAACAAAACATGCATGTATTGTATAACATAATGTCCTAGGTGTGTCATCTGATGAAGATCATCAAAGGTTAGTGCTGCATTTAGCTGTCTTCTGGGTTTTTGTGACATTATATGCTAGCTTGAAAAATGGGTGTCTGATTATTTCTGGCTTGGTACTCTGCTGACATAATCTAATGTTTTGCTTTCGCTGTAAAGCCTTTTTGAAATCGGACAGTGTGGTTAGATAAAGGAGAGTCTTGCCTTTAAAATGCTGTGAAATAGTCATATGTTTGAAAAATTGAAGTTTTTGTATTTTTGAGGAATTTGTAATTCGCGCCACGCCTATCATTGGATATTGGAGCAGGTGTTCCGCTAGCGGAACGTCTAGATGTAAGAGGTTAACAGGAAGCCAGTGTAGGGAGGCTAGCACTGGAGTAATATGATCACATTTTTTGGTTCTAGTCAAGATTCCAGCAGCCATGTTTAGCACTAATTGAAGTTTATTTCGTGTTTTATCTGGGTAGCCGGAAAGTAGAGCATTGCAGTTGTCTAATCTAGAAGTGACAAAAGCATGGATTAGTTTTTCTGCATCATTTTCGGACAGAAAGTTTCAGATTTTTTGCAATGTTACAAAGATTGAAAAAAGAAATATTCTTGATATGTTCGTCAAAAGAGAGATCAGGGTCCAGAGTAACACCGAGGACCTAGAACTTGGATCTCTGTTTTGTCCGAGTTTAAAAGTAAAACAATTTCTGCCATCTACTTCCATATATCTGAAACACAGGCTGCCAGGGAGGGCAATTTTGGGGCTTCACCATGTTTCATCGAAATGTACAGCTGTGTATCGTCCGCATAGCAGTGAAAGTTAACATTATGTTTCCGAATGACATCACCAAGATGTAAAATATATCATGTAAACAAAAATGGTCCTAAAACGGAACCTTGAGGAACACCGAAATTTACTGTTCATTTGTCAGAAGACAAATGGATGGTCGCCGTTTTGCATGCTCCGACCCAACTTTGCTGTTTTGTGATTCTTTTGTTGTTTATTTTTACTATATTTTTACGAAATATATCCGCTATCATTTCTTACAGCCGACAATAACTTTAGGACATCAGATCAGCAGTTACTTACCTCAATTCCGGCTTCAACTTCGAATCATCTGCCCTGAGCTCTTTTTATAATTCCAACCCAATTTTCAGGCTACCCAAGAGGAAACGGCAGTGTTACAGCAAGAGACGGGGGGTCCTGGTGGGATTAAGGCGAAGGGAAAACCTGGCCACCTCTTCCCTCTATTCTATTGGCTAATGTACAGTCACTAGATAAGGTGGAGGACCTCTGATCGTTCCTCCATTCTACTGGCTAATGTACAGTCACTAGATAATAAGATGGAGGACCTCTGATCGTCCCTCCATTCTACTGGCTAATGTACAGTCACTAGATAATAAGATGGTGGACCTCTGATCGTCCCTCCATTCTACTGGCTAATGTACAGTCACTAGATAATAAGATGGAGGACCTCTGATCGTCCTTCCATTCTACTGGCTAATGTACAGTCACTAGATAATAAGATGGAGGACCTCTGATCGTCCCTCCATTCTACTGGCTAATGTACAGTCACTGGATAATAAGATGGAGGACCTCTGATCGTCCCTCCATTCTACTGGCTAATGTACAGTCACTAGATAATAAGATGGAGGACCTCTGATCATCCCTCCATTCTACTGGCTAATGTACAGTCACTAGATAAGATGGAGGACCTCTGATCGTCCCTCCATTCTACTGGCTAATGTACAGTCACTAGATAATAAGATGGAGGACCTCTGATCATCCCTCCATTCTACTGGCTAATGTACAGTCACTAGATAATAAGATGGAGGACATCTGATCATCCCTCCATTCTACTGGCTAATGTACAGTCACTAGATAATAAGATGGAGGACCTCTGATCATCCCTCCATTCTACTGGCTAATGTACAGTCACTAGATAATATGATCGATGACCTCTGATCACGGATTTGCTAACAACGGGATTTAGACAAGATTCTCTCGGACAAGATTCCCCCCATGCTATCCAACTCGATAGATTCTCCATCCACCGGGCGTACAGGACAGCGGAGTCATGGAAATTGGAGGGGGTGGTTTGCCTCTTAATCAACAACGACTGATGTGCTACACTCGAGCGCAGTGAAAGTGTCAACCTATTGTTCACCCTTCTTGGAATGCCTGATAGTCAAATATCGACCCTTCCACCTCCCGAGGGAGTTTTTCGCTATTATCGTGACTATTGTATACATTCCACCCCAGGACTTGAAAGATAACAAGCTAACTTTCATCCGGAGGCTGCTTTTCCGACGATTTGAATTCCACATCATTAAGACACGTGATGCCCAACTTCCATCAACATGTTTCCCTCGCCACTAGGGGAGGTAAAAGTCCTAGAGCACTGTTATTCTACCCACAAGCAAGCAGACGAGGCCCTCCCTCATCAGGGCTACCACGCGCAGGGCTACCGCATACAGGGCTATCGTTGACAACCCCGAGGATACCGACATACAGGGCTATCATAGACAACCCTGAGGATACCGACATACAGGGCTATCGTAGACAACCCTGAGGATACGGACATACAGGGCTATCGTAGACAACCCTGAGGATACGTACATGCAGGGCTATCGTAGACAACCCTGAGGATACGTACATGCAGGGCTATCGTAGACAACCCTGAGGATACCGACATACGGGCTATCGTAGACAACCCTGAGGATACCTACATGCAGGGCTATCGTAGACAACCCTGAGGATACCGACATACAGGGCTATCGTAGACAACCCTGAGGATACCTACATGCAGGGCTATCGTAGACAACCCTGAGGATACCTACATGCAGGGCTATCGTAGACAACCCTGAGGATACCGACATACAGGGCTATCGTAGACAACCCTGAGGATAACGACATGCAGGGCTATTGTAGACAACCCTGAGGATACAGACATACAGGGCTATCGTAGACAACCCTGAGGATACCGACTTACAGGGCTATCGTAGACAACCCTGAGGATACGGACATACAGGGCTATCGTAGACAACCCTGAGGATATGGACATACAGGGCTATCGTAGACAACCCTGAGGATACCGACATACAGGGCTATCGTAGACAACCCTGAGGATACCGACATACAGGGCTATCTTAGACAACCCTGAGGATACGGACATACAGGGCTATCGTAGACAACCCTGAGGATACCGACATACAGGGCTATCGTAGACAACCCTGAGGATACGGACATACAGGGCTATCGTAGATAGCAGTGTGAGGAGTGAAGCCTCTGATGGGCATTGTCTACAGCAGAAAAGTCAGATATAGTTTCTGACGTCGCTATGCGCAGGATTGCTGAGAGGTGAGAGTCAGTAAGAGATGATCTGTGCTTTGACTTGTTACATTTCATCACTGAAAATGTCTGTTCACAATACATAGATTGACCCAAACAGTACAAAAATCTTCTGAGCATGACTCCTAATCTTAGAAAAGTTTTGTTCATCGAGAGATGCATAGAACCTCGTCAGTGAACATGGCTCAGTTGGTAGAGCATGGTGTTTGCAACGCCAGGGTTGTCGGTTCGTTTCCCACGGGGGACCAGTACAAAAAAAAATAAAAAAATAAAATAATAATAAATGCATGAAATGTATGCATTCACTACTGTAAGTCGCTCTGGATAAGAGCGTCTGCTAAATGTGTAAAAATGTAGTTCTCCAATCACTGCATCAGACTGAAGATGGATAAGCTCAAGTTGCAGGTCAGTGGGAGCGTTATCCACATTGAAGGTGAAAGGAGCGAAAACCAACAGCATGTCATTTTCCAACACTTTGAAATCCTCAAAACGACGAGAAAAAAAACTCCCCATTCAAAGCACGCAGCAGCGATGTATACATCTCCCGCTGGCCATCTGATAGGGAACAGACTAGTAGTGTTGGAAGGTGGGTGGGATTGTTCTCATCTGATAGGGAACAGACTAGTAGTGTTGGAAGGTGGGTGAGATTGTTCTCATCTGATAGGGAACAGACTAGTAGTGTAGGAAGGTGGGTGAGATTGTTCTCATCTGATAGGGAACAGACTAGTAGTGTAGGAAGGTGGGTGAGATTGTTCTCATCTGATAGGGAACAGACTAGTAGTGTTGGGAGGTGAGTGAGATTGTTCTCATCTGATAGGGAACAGACTAGTAGTGTGGGAAGGTGGTTGAGATTGTTCTCATCTGATAGGGAACAGACTAGTAGTGTGGGAAGGTGGGTGAGATTATTCTCATCTGATAGGGAACAGACTAGTAGTGTGGGAAGGTGGGTGAGATTGTTCTCATCTGATAGGGAACAGACTAGTAGTGTGGGAAGGTGGGTGAGATTGTTCTCATCTGATAGGGAACAGACTAGTAGTGTGGGAAGGTGGGTGAGATTGTTCTCATCTGATAGGGAACAGACTAGTAGTGTGGGAAGGTGGGTGAGATTGTTCTCATCTGATAGGGAACAGACTAGTAGTGTGGGAAGGTGGGTGAGATTGTTCTCATCTGACAGGGAACAGACTAGTAGTGTGGGAAGGTGGGTGAGATTGTTCTCATCTGATAGGGAAAGACTAGTAGTGTGGGAAGGTGGGTGAGATTGTTCTCATCTGATAGGGAACAGACTAGTAGTGTGGGAAGGTGGGTGAGATTGTTCTCATCTGATAAGGAACAGACTAGTAGTGTGGGAAGGTGGGTGAGATTGTTCTCATCTGATAGGGAACAGACTAGTAGTGTAGGAAGGTGGGTGAGATTGTTCTCATCTGATAGGGAACAGACTAGTAGTGTTGGAAGGTGGGTGAGATTGTTCTCATCTGATAGGGAACAGACTAGTAGTGTTGGAAGGTGGGTGAGATTGTTCTCATCTGATAGGGAACAGACTAGTAGTGTTGGAAGGTGGGTGAGACTAGTAGCGTGGGAAGGTGGGTGAGATTGTTCTCATCTGATAGGGAACAGACTAGTAGCGTGGGAAGGTGGGTGAGATTGTTCTCATCTGATAGGGAACAGACTAGTAGTGTGGGAAGGTGGGTGAGATTGTTCTCATCTGATAGGGAACAGACTAGTAGTGTGGGAATGTGGGTGAGATTGTTCTCATCTGATAGGGAACAGACTAGTAGTGTTGGAAGGTGGGTGAGACTAGTAGCGTGGGAAGGTGGGTGAGATTGTTCTCATCTGATAGGGAACAGAGTAGTTGCGTGGGAAGGTGGGTGAGATTGTTCTCATCTGATAGGGAACAGACTAGTAGCGTGGGAAGGTGGGTGAGATTGTTCTCATCTGATAGGGAACAGACTAGTAGTGTGGGAAGGTGGGTGAGATTATTCTCATCTGATAGGGAACAGACTAGTAGTGTGGGAAGGTGGGTGAAATTGTTCTCATCTGATAGGGAACAGACTAGTAGTGTGGGAAGGTGGGTGAGATTGTTCTCATCTGATAGGGAACAGACTAGTAGTTTTGGAAGGCAGGTGGGTGAGATTGTTCTCATCTGATAGGGAACAGACTAGTAGTGAAGGAAGGTGGGTGAGATTGTTCTCATCTGATAGGGAACAGACTAGTAGTGTTGGGAGGTGGGTGAGATTGTTCTCATCTGATAGGGAACAGACTAGTAGTGTGGGAAGGTGGTTGAGATTGTTCTCATCTGATAGGGAACAGACTAGTAGTGTGGGAAGGAGGGTGAGATTATTCTCATCTGATAGGGAACAGACTAGTAGTGTGGGAAGGTGGGTGAGATTGTTCTCATCTGATAGGGAACAGACTAGTAGTGTGGGAAGGTGGGTGAGATTGTTCTCATCTGATAGGGAACAGACTAGTAGTGTGGGAAGGTGGATGAGATTGTTCTCATCTGATAGGGAACAGACTAGTAGTGTTGGAAGGTGGGTGAGACTAGTAGCGTGGGAAGGTGGGTGAGATTGTTCTCATCTGATAGGGAACAGACTAGTAGCGTGGGAAGGTGGGTGAGATTGTTCTCATCTGATAGGGAACAGACTAGTAGTGTGGGAAGGTGGGTGAGATTGTTCTCATCTGATAGGGAACAGACTAGTAGTGTGGGAAGGTGGGTGAGATTGTTCTCATCTGATAGGGAACAGACTAGTAGTGTGGGAAGGTGGGTGAGATTGTTCTCATCTGATAGGGAACAGACTAGTAGTGTTGGAAGGTGGGTGAGACTAGTAGCGTGGGAAGGTGGGTGAGATTGTTCTCATCTGATAGGGAACAGACTAGTAGTGTGGGAAGGTGGGTGAGATTGTTCTCATCTGACAGGGAACAGACTAGTAGTGTGGGAAGGTGGGTGAGATTGTTCTCATCTGATAGGGAAAGACTAGTAGTGTGGGAAGGTGGGTGAGATTGTTCTCATCTGATAGGGAACAGACTAGTAGTGTGGGAAGGTGGGTGAGATTGTTCTCATCTGATAAGGAACAGACTAGTAGTGTGGGAAGGTGGGTGAGATTGTTCTCATCTGATAGGGAACAGACTAGTAGTGTAGGAAGGTGGGTGAGATTGTTCTCATCTGATAGGGAACAGACTAGTAGTGTTGGAAGGTGGGTGAGATTGTTCTCATCTGATAGGGAACAGACTAGTAGTATTGGAAGGTGGGTGAGATTGTTCTCATCTGATAGGGAACAGACTAGTTGTGTTGGAAGGTGGGTGAGACTAGTAGCGTGGGAAGGTGGGTGAGATTGTTCTCATCTGATAGGGAACAGACTAGTAGCGTGGGAAGGTGGGTGAGATTGTTCTCATCTGATAGGGAACAGACTAGTAGTGTGGGAAGGTGGGTGAGATTGTTCTCATCTGATAGGGAACAGACTAGTAGTGTGGGAAGGTGGGTGAGATTGTTCTCATCTGATAGGGAACAGACTAGTAGTGTTGGAAGGTGGGTGAGACTAGTAGCGTGGGAAGGTGGGTGAGATTGTTCTCATCTGATAGGGAACAGAGTAGTTGCGTGGGAAGGTGGGTGAGATTGTTCTCATCTGATAGGGAACAGACTAGTAGCGTGGGAAGGTGGGTGAGATTGTTCTCATCTGATAGGGAACAGACTAGTAGTGTGGGAAGGTGGGTGAGATTATTCTCATCTGATAGGGAACAGACTAGTAGTGTGGGAAGGTGGGTGAAATTGTTCTCATCTGATAGGGAACAGACTAGTAGTGTGGGAAGGTGGGTGAGATTGTTCTCATCTGATAGGGAACAGACTAGTAGTTTTGGAAGGCAGGTGGGTGAGATTGTTCTCATCTGATAGGGAACAGACTAGTAGTGAAGGAAGGTGGGTGAGATTGTTCTCATCTGATAGGGAACAGACTAGTAGTGTTGGGAGGTGGGTGAGATTGTTCTCATCTGATAGGGAACAGACTAGTAGTGTGGGAAGGTGGTTGAGATTGTTCTCATCTGATAGGGAACAGACTAGTAGTGTGGGAAGGTGGGTGAGATTGTTCTCATCTGATAGGGAACAGACTAGTAGTGTGGGAAGGTGGGTGAGATTGTTCTCATCTGATAGGGAACAGACTAGTAGTGTGGGAAGGTGGATGAGATTGTTCTCATCTGATAGGGAACAGACTAGTAGTGTTGGAAGGTGGGTGAGACTAGTAGCGTGGGAAGGTGGGTGAGATTGTTCTCATCTGATAGGGAACAGACTAGTAGCGTGGGAAGGTGGGTGAGATTGTTCTCATCTGATAGGGAACAGACTAGTAGTGTGGGAAGGTGGGTGAGATTGTTCTCATCTGATAGGGAACAGACTAGTAGTGTGGGAAGGTGGGTGAGATTGTTCTCATCTGATAGGGAACAGACTAGTAGTGTTGGAAGGTGGGTGAGACTAGTAGCGTGGGAAGGTGGGTGAGATTGTTCTCATCTGATAGGGAACAGAGTAGTTGCGTGGGAAGGTGGGTGAGATTGTTCTCATCTGATAGGGAACAGACTAGTAGCGTGGGAAGGTGGGTGAGATTGTTCTCATCTGATAGGGAACAGACTAGTAGTGTGGGAAGGTGGGTGAGATTATTCTCATCTGATAGGGAACAGACTAGTAGTGTGGGAAGGTGGGTGAAATTGTTCTCATCTGATAGGGAACAGACTAGTAGTGTGGGAAGGTGGGTGAGATTGTTCTCATCTGATAGGGAACAGACTAGTAGTTTTGGAAGGCAGGTGGGTGAGATTGTTCTCATCTGATAGGGAACAGACTAGTAGTGAAGGAAGGTGGGTGAGATTGTTCTCATCTGATAGGGAACAGACTAGTAGTGTTGGGAGGTGGGTGAGATTGTTCTCATCTGATAGGGAACAGACTAGTAGTGTGGGAAGGTGGGTGAGATTGTTCTCATCTGATAAGGAACAGACTAGTAGTGTGGGAAGGTGGGTGAGATTGTTCTCATCTGATAGGGAACAGACTAGTAGTGTAGGAAGGTGGGTGAGATTGTTCTCATCTGATAGGGAACAGACTAGTAGTGTTGGAAGGTGGGTGAGATTGTTCTCATCTGATAGGGAACAGACTAGTAGTGTTGGAAGGTGGGTGAGATTGTTCTCATCTGATAGGGAACAGACTAGTAGTGTTGGAAGGTGGGTGAGACTAGTAGCGTGGGAAGGTGGGTGAGATTGTTCTCATCTGATAGGGAACAGACTAGTAGCGTGGGAAGGTGGGTGAGATTGTTCTCATCTGATAGGGAACAGACTTTTAGTGTGGGAAGGTGGGTGAGATTGTTCTCATCTGATAGGGAACAGACTAGTAGTGTGGGAAGGTGGGTGAGATTGTTCTCATCTGATAGGGAACAGACTAGTAGTGTTGGAAGGTGGGTGAGACTAGTAGCGTGGGAAGGTGGGTGAGATTGTTCTCATCTGATAGGGAACAGAGTAGTTGCGTGGGAAGGTGGGTGAGATTGTTCTCATCTGATAGGGAACAGACTAGTAGCGTGGGAAGGTGGGTGAGATTGTTCTCATCTGATAGGGAACAGACTAGTAGTGTGGGAAGGTGGGTGAGATTATTCTCATCTGATAGGGAACAGACTAGTAGTGTGGGAAGGTGGGTGAAATTGTTCTCATCTGATAGGGAACAGACTAGTAGTGTGGGAAGGTGGGTGAGATTGTTCTCATCTGATAGGGAACAGACTAGTAGTTTTGGAAGGCAGGTGGGTGAGATTGTTCTCATCTGATAGGGAACAGACTAGTAGTGAAGGAAGGTGGGTGAGATTGTTCTCATCTGATAGGGAACAGACTAGTAGTGTTGGGAGGTGGGTGAGATTGTTCTCATCTGATAGGGAACAGACTAGTAGTGTGGGAAGGTGGTTGAGATTGTTCTCATCTGATAGGGAACAGACTAGTAGTGTGGGAAGGTGGGTGAGATTGTTCTCATCTGATAGGGAACAGACTAGTAGTGTGGGAAGGTGGGTGAGATTGTTCTCATCTGATAGGGAACAGACTAGTAGTGTGGGAAGGTGGATGAGATTGTTCTCATCTGATAGGGAACAGACTAGTAGTGTTGGAAGGTGGGTGAGACTAGTAGCGTGGGAAGGTGGGTGAGATTGTTCTCATCTGATAGGGAACAGACTAGTAGCGTGGGAAGGTGGGTGAGATTGTTCTCATCTGATAGGGAACAGACTAGTAGTGTGGGAAGGTGGGTGAGATTGTTCTCATCTGATAGGGAACAGACTAGTAGTGTGGGAAGGTGGGTGAGATTGTTCTCATCTGATAGGGAACAGACTAGTAGTGTTGGAAGGTGGGTGAGACTAGTAGCGTGGGAAGGTGGGTGAGATTGTTCTCATCTGATAGGGAACAGAGTAGTTGCGTGGGAAGGTGGGTGAGATTGTTCTCATCTGATAGGGAACAGACTAGTAGCGTGGGAAGGTGGGTGAGATTGTTCTCATCTGATAGGGAACAGACTAGTAGTGTGGGAAGGTGGGTGAGATTATTCTCATCTGATAGGGAACAGACTAGTAGTGTGGGAAGGTGGGTGAAATTGTTCTCATCTGATAGGGAACAGACTAGTAGTGTGGGAAGGTGGGTGAGATTGTTCTCATCTGATAGGGAACAGACTAGTAGTTTTGGAAGGCAGGTGGGTGAGATTGTTCTCATCTGATAGGGAACAGACTAGTAGTGAAGGAAGGTGGGTGAGATTGTTCTCATCTGATAGGGAACAGACTAGTAGTGTTGGGAGGTGGGTGAGATTGTTCTCATCTGATAGGGAACAGACTAGTAGTGTGGGAAGGTGGGTGAGATTGTTCTCATCTGATAAGGAACAGACTAGTAGTGTGGGAAGGTGGGTGAGATTGTTCTCATCTGATAAGGAACAGACTAGTAGTGTGGGAAGGTGGGTGAGATTATTCTCATCTGATAGGGAACAGACTAGTAGTGTGGGAAGGTGGGTGAGATTGTTCTCATCTGATAGGGAACAGACTAGTAGTGTGGGAAGGTGGGTGAGATTGTTCTCATCTGATAGGGAACAGACTAGTAGTGTGGGAAGGTGGGTGAGATTGTTCTCATCTGATAGGGAACAGACTAGTAGTGTGGGAAGGTGGGTGAGATTGTTCTCATCTGATAGGGAACAGACTAGTAGTGTGGGAAGGTGGGTGAGATTGTTCTCATCTGACAGGGAACAGACTAGTAGTGTGGGAAGGTGGGTGAGATTGTTCTCATCTGATAGGGAAAGACTAGTAGTGTGGGAAGGTGGGTGAGATTGTTCTCATCTGATAGGGAACAGACTAGTAGTGTGGGAAGGTGGGTGAGATTGTTCTCATCTGATAAGGAACAGACTAGTAGTGTGGGAAGGTGGGTGAGATTGTTCTCATCTGATAGGGAACAGACTAGTAGTGTAGGAAGGTGGGTGAGATTGTTCTCATCTGATAGGGAACAGACTAGTAGTGTTGGAAGGTGGGTGAGATTGTTCTCATCTGATAGGGAACAGACTAGTAGTGTTGGAAGGTGGGTGAGATTGTTCTCATCTGATAGGGAACAGACTAGTAGTGTTGGAAGGTGGGTGAGACTAGTAGCGTGGGAAGGTGGGTGAGATTGTTCTCATCTGATAGGGAACAGACTAGTAGCGTGGGAAGGTGGGTGAGATTGTTCTCATCTGATAGGGAACAGACTAGTAGTGTGGGAAGGTGGGTGAGATTGTTCTCATCTGATAGGGAACAGACTAGTAGTGTGGGAATGTGGGTGAGATTGTTCTCATCTGATAGGGAACAGACTAGTAGTGTTGGAAGGTGGGTGAGACTAGTAGCGTGGGAAGGTGGGTGAGATTGTTCTCATCTGATAGGGAACAGAGTAGTTGCGTGGGAAGGTGGGTGAGATTGTTCTCATCTGATAGGGAACAGACTAGTAGCGTGGGAAGGTGGGTGAGATTGTTCTCATCTGATAGGGAACAGACTAGTAGTGTGGGAAGGTGGGTGAGATTATTCTCATCTGATAGGGAACAGACTAGTAGTGTGGGAAGGTGGGTGAAATTGTTCTCATCTGATAGGGAACAGACTAGTAGTGTGGGAAGGTGGGTGAGATTGTTCTCATCTGATAGGGAACAGACTAGTAGTTTTGGAAGGCAGGTGGGTGAGATTGTTCTCATCTGATAGGGAACAGACTAGTAGTGAAGGAAGGTGGGTGAGATTGTTCTCATCTGATAGGGAACAGACTAGTAGTGTTGGGAGGTGGGTGAGATTGTTCTCATCTGATAGGGAACAGACTAGTAGTGTGGGAAGGTGGTTGAGATTGTTCTCATCTGATAGGGAACAGACTAGTAGTGTGGGAAGGAGGGTGAGATTATTCTCATCTGATAGGGAACAGACTAGTAGTGTGGGAAGGTGGGTGAGATTGTTCTCATCTGATAGGGAACAGACTAGTAGTGTGGGAAGGTGGGTGAGATTGTTCTCATCTGATAGGGAACAGACTAGTAGTGTGGGAAGGTGGATGAGATTGTTCTCATCTGATAGGGAACAGACTAGTAGTGTTGGAAGGTGGGTGAGACTAGTAGCGTGGGAAGGTGGGTGAGATTGTTCTCATCTGATAGGGAACAGACTAGTAGCGTGGGAAGGTGGGTGAGATTGTTCTCATCTGATAGGGAACAGACTAGTAGTGTGGGAAGGTGGGTGAGATTGTTCTCATCTGATAGGGAACAGACTAGTAGTGTGGGAAGGTGGGTGAGATTGTTCTCATCTGATAGGGAACAGACTAGTAGTGTGGGAAGGTGGGTGAGATTGTTCTCATCTGATAGGGAACAGACTAGTAGTGTTGGAAGGTGGGTGAGACTAGTAGCGTGGGAAGGTGGGTGAGATTGTTCTCATCTGATAGGGAACAGACTAGTAGTGTGGGAAGGTGGGTGAGATTGTTCTCATCTGACAGGGAACAGACTAGTAGTGTGGGAAGGTGGGTGAGATTGTTCTCATCTGATAGGGAAAGACTAGTAGTGTGGGAAGGTGGGTGAGATTGTTCTCATCTGATAGGGAACAGACTAGTAGTGTGGGAAGGTGGGTGAGATTGTTCTCATCTGATAAGGAACAGACTAGTAGTGTGGGAAGGTGGGTGAGATTGTTCTCATCTGATAGGGAACAGACTAGTAGTGTAGGAAGGTGGGTGAGATTGTTCTCATCTGATAGGGAACAGACTAGTAGTGTTGGAAGGTGGGTGAGATTGTTCTCATCTGATAGGGAACAGACTAGTAGTATTGGAAGGTGGGTGAGATTGTTCTCATCTGATAGGGAACAGACTAGTTGTGTTGGAAGGTGGGTGAGACTAGTAGCGTGGGAAGGTGGGTGAGATTGTTCTCATCTGATAGGGAACAGACTAGTAGCGTGGGAAGGTGGGTGAGATTGTTCTCATCTGATAGGGAACAGACTAGTAGTGTGGGAAGGTGGGTGAGATTGTTCTCATCTGATAGGGAACAGACTAGTAGTGTGGGAAGGTGGGTGAGATTGTTCTCATCTGATAGGGAACAGACTAGTAGTGTTGGAAGGTGGGTGAGACTAGTAGCGTGGGAAGGTGGGTGAGATTGTTCTCATCTGATAGGGAACAGAGTAGTTGCGTGGGAAGGTGGGTGAGATTGTTCTCATCTGATAGGGAACAGACTAGTAGCGTGGGAAGGTGGGTGAGATTGTTCTCATCTGATAGGGAACAGACTAGTAGTGTGGGAAGGTGGGTGAGATTATTCTCATCTGATAGGGAACAGACTAGTAGTGTGGGAAGGTGGGTGAAATTGTTCTCATCTGATAGGGAACAGACTAGTAGTGTGGGAAGGTGGGTGAGATTGTTCTCATCTGATAGGGAACAGACTAGTAGTTTTGGAAGGCAGGTGGGTGAGATTGTTCTCATCTGATAGGGAACAGACTAGTAGTGAAGGAAGGTGGGTGAGATTGTTCTCATCTGATAGGGAACAGACTAGTAGTGTTGGGAGGTGGGTGAGATTGTTCTCATCTGATAGGGAACAGACTAGTAGTGTGGGAAGGTGGTTGAGATTGTTCTCATCTGATAGGGAACAGACTAGTAGTGTGGGAAGGTGGGTGAGATTGTTCTCATCTGATAGGGAACAGACTAGTAGTGTGGGAAGGTGGGTGAGATTGTTCTCATCTGATAGGGAACAGACTAGTAGTGTGGGAAGGTGGATGAGATTGTTCTCATCTGATAGGGAACAGACTAGTAGTGTTGGAAGGTGGGTGAGACTAGTAGCGTGGGAAGGTGGGTGAGATTGTTCTCATCTGATAGGGAACAGACTAGTAGCGTGGGAAGGTGGGTGAGATTGTTCTCATCTGATAGGGAACAGACTAGTAGTGTGGGAAGGTGGGTGAGATTGTTCTCATCTGATAGGGAACAGACTAGTAGTGTGGGAAGGTGGGTGAGATTGTTCTCATCTGATAGGGAACAGACTAGTAGTGTTGGAAGGTGGGTGAGACTAGTAGCGTGGGAAGGTGGGTGAGATTGTTCTCATCTGATAGGGAACAGAGTAGTTGCGTGGGAAGGTGGGTGAGATTGTTCTCATCTGATAGGGAACAGACTAGTAGCGTGGGAAGGTGGGTGAGATTGTTCTCATCTGATAGGGAACAGACTAGTAGTGTGGGAAGGTGGGTGAGATTATTCTCATCTGATAGGGAACAGACTAGTAGTGTGGGAAGGTGGGTGAAATTGTTCTCATCTGATAGGGAACAGACTAGTAGTGTGGGAAGGTGGGTGAGATTGTTCTCATCTGATAGGGAACAGACTAGTAGTTTTGGAAGGCAGGTGGGTGAGATTGTTCTCATCTGATAGGGAACAGACTAGTAGTGAAGGAAGGTGGGTGAGATTGTTCTCATCTGATAGGGAACAGACTAGTAGTGTTGGGAGGTGGGTGAGATTGTTCTCATCTGATAGGGAACAGACTAGTAGTGTGGGAAGGTGGGTGAGATTGTTCTCATCTGATAAGGAACAGACTAGTAGTGTGGGAAGGTGGGTGAGATTGTTCTCATCTGATAGGGAACAGACTAGTAGTGTAGGAAGGTGGGTGAGATTGTTCTCATCTGATAGGGAACAGACTAGTAGTGTTGGAAGGTGGGTGAGATTGTTCTCATCTGATAGGGAACAGACTAGTAGTGTTGGAAGGTGGGTGAGATTGTTCTCATCTGATAGGGAACAGACTAGTAGTGTTGGAAGGTGGGTGAGACTAGTAGCGTGGGAAGGTGGGTGAGATTGTTCTCATCTGATAGGGAACAGACTAGTAGCGTGGGAAGGTGGGTGAGATTGTTCTCATCTGATAGGGAACAGACTTTTAGTGTGGGAAGGTGGGTGAGATTGTTCTCATCTGATAGGGAACAGACTAGTAGTGTGGGAAGGTGGGTGAGATTGTTCTCATCTGATAGGGAACAGACTAGTAGTGTTGGAAGGTGGGTGAGACTAGTAGCGTGGGAAGGTGGGTGAGATTGTTCTCATCTGATAGGGAACAGAGTAGTTGCGTGGGAAGGTGGGTGAGATTGTTCTCATCTGATAGGGAACAGACTAGTAGCGTGGGAAGGTGGGTGAGATTGTTCTCATCTGATAGGGAACAGACTAGTAGTGTGGGAAGGTGGGTGAGATTATTCTCATCTGATAGGGAACAGACTAGTAGTGTGGGAAGGTGGGTGAAATTGTTCTCATCTGATAGGG
Organism: Salmo salar; assembly: GCF_965601325.2. NCBI lineage: Eukaryota > Metazoa > Chordata > Actinopteri > Salmoniformes > Salmonidae > Salmo > Salmo salar. The sequence goes on along the minus strand of NC_138304.1, from coordinate 57,409,050 downwards.
AACAGACTAGTAGTGTGGGAAGGTGGGTGAGATTGTTCTCATCTGATAGGGAACAGACTAGTAGTTTTGGAAGGCAGGTGGGTGAGATTGTTCTCATCTGATAGGGAACAGACTAGTAGTGAAGGAAGGTGGGTGAGATTGTTCTCATCTGATAGGGAACAGACTAGTAGTGTTGGGAGGTGGGTGAGATTGTTCTCATCTGATAGGGAACAGACTAGTAGTGTGGGAAGGTGGTTGAGATTGTTCTCATCTGATAGGGAACAGACTAGTAGTGTGGGAAGGTGGGTGAGATTGTTCTCATCTGATAGGGAACAGACTAGTAGTGTGGGAAGGTGGGTGAGATTGTTCTCATCTGATAGGGAACAGACTAGTAGTGTGGGAAGGTGGATGAGATTGTTCTCATCTGATAGGGAACAGACTAGTAGTGTTGGAAGGTGGGTGAGACTAGTAGCGTGGGAAGGTGGGTGAGATTGTTCTCATCTGATAGGGAACAGACTAGTAGCGTGGGAAGGTGGGTGAGATTGTTCTCATCTGATAGGGAACAGACTAGTAGTGTGGGAAGGTGGGTGAGATTGTTCTCATCTGATAGGGAACAGACTAGTAGTGTGGGAAGGTGGGTGAGATTGTTCTCATCTGATAGGGAACAGACTAGTAGTGTTGGAAGGTGGGTGAGACTAGTAGCGTGGGAAGGTGGGTGAGATTGTTCTCATCTGATAGGGAACAGAGTAGTTGCGTGGGAAGGTGGGTGAGATTGTTCTCATCTGATAGGGAACAGACTAGTAGCGTGGGAAGGTGGGTGAGATTGTTCTCATCTGATAGGGAACAGACTAGTAGTGTGGGAAGGTGGGTGAGATTATTCTCATCTGATAGGGAACAGACTAGTAGTGTGGGAAGGTGGGTGAAATTGTTCTCATCTGATAGGGAACAGACTAGTAGTGTGGGAAGGTGGGTGAGATTGTTCTCATCTGATAGGGAACAGACTAGTAGTTTTGGAAGGCAGGTGGGTGAGATTGTTCTCATCTGATAGGGAACAGACTAGTAGTGAAGGAAGGTGGGTGAGATTGTTCTCATCTGATAGGGAACAGACTAGTAGTGTTGGGAGGTGGGTGAGATTGTTCTCATCTGATAGGGAACAGACTAGTAGTGTGGGAAGGTGGGTGAGATTGTTCTCATCTGATAAGGAACAGACTAGTAGTGTGGGAAGGTGGGTGAGATTGTTCTCATCTGATAGGGAACAGACTAGTAGTGTAGGAAGGTGGGTGAGATTGTTCTCATCTGATAGGGAACAGACTAGTAGTGTTGGAAGGTGGGTGAGATTGTTCTCATCTGATAGGGAACAGACTAGTAGTGTTGGAAGGTGGGTGAGATTGTTCTCATCTGATAGGGAACAGACTAGTAGTGTTGGAAGGTGGGTGAGACTAGTAGCGTGGGAAGGTGGGTGAGATTGTTCTCATCTGATAGGGAACAGACTAGTAGTGTGGGAAGGTGGGTGAGATTGTTCTCATCTGATAGGGAACAGACTAGTAGTGTTGGAAGGTGGGTGAGACTAGTAGCGTGGGAAGGTGGGTGAGATTGTTCTCATCTGATAGGGAACAGAGTAGTTGCGTGGGAAGGTGGGTGAGATTGTTCTCATCTGATAGGGAACAGACTAGTAGCGTGGGAAGGTGGGTGAGATTGTTCTCATCTGATAGGGAACAGACTAGTAGTGTGGGAAGGTGGGTGAGATTATTCTCATCTGATAGGGAACAGACTAGTAGTGTGGGAAGGTGGGTGAAATTGTTCTCATCTGATAGGGAACAGACTAGTAGTGTGGGAAGGTGGGTGAGATTGTTCTCATCTGATAGGGAACAGACTAGTAGTTTTGGAAGGCAGGTGGGTGAGATTGTTCTCATCTGATAGGGAACAGACTAGTAGTGAAGGAAGGTGGGTGAGATTGTTCTCATCTGATAGGGAACAGACTAGTAGTGTTGGGAGGTGGGTGAGATTGTTCTCATCTGATAGGGAACAGACTAGTAGTGTGGGAAGGTGGTTGAGATTGTTCTCATCTGATAGGGAACAGACTAGTAGTGTTGGAAGGTGGGTGAGATTGTTCTCATCTGATAGGGAACAGACTAGTAGTGTTGGAAGGTGGGTGAGACTAGTAGCGTGGGAAGGTGGGTGAGATTGTTCTCATCTGATAGGGAACAGACTAGTAGCGTGGGAAGGTGGGTGAGATTGTTCTCATCTGATAGGGAACAGACTAGTAGTGTGGGAAGGTGGGTGAGATTGTTCTCATCTGATAGGGAACAGACTAGTAGTGTGGGAAGGTGGGTGAGATTGTTCTCATCTGATAGGGAACAGACTAGTAGTGTTGGAAGGTGGGTGAGACTAGTAGCGTGGGAAGGTGGGTGAGATTGTTCTCATCTGATAGGGAACAGAGTAGTTGCGTGGGAAGGTGGGTGAGATTGTTCTCATCTGATAGGGAACAGACTAGTAGCGTGGGAAGGTGGGTGAGATTGTTCTCATCTGATAGGGAACAGACTAGTAGTGTGGGAAGGTGGGTGAGATTATTCTCATCTGATAGGGAACAGACTAGTAGTGTGGGAAGGTGGGTGAAATTGTTCTCATCTGATAGGGAACAGACTAGTAGTGTGGGAAGGTGGGTGAGATTGTTCTCATCTGATAGGGAACAGACTAGTAGTTTTGGAAGGCAGGTGGGTGAGATTGTTCTCATCTGATAGGGAACAGACTAGTAGTGAAGGAAGGTGGGTGAGATTGTTCTCATCTGATAGGGAACAGACTAGTAGTGTTGGGAGGTGGGTGAGATTGTTCTCATCTGATAGGGAACAGACTAGTAGTGTGGGAAGGTGGTTGAGATTGTTCTCATCTGATAGGGAACAGACTAGTAGTGTGGGAAGGTGGGTGAGATTGTTCTCATCTGATAGGGAACAGACTAGTAGTGTGGGAAGGTGGGTGAGATTGTTCTCATCTGATAGGGAACAGACTAGTAGTGTGGGAAGGTGGATGAGATTGTTCTCATCTGATAGGGAACAGACTAGTAGTGTTGGAAGGTGGGTGAGACTAGTAGCGTGGGAAGGTGGGTGAGATTGTTCTCATCTGATAGGGAACAGACTAGTAGCGTGGGAAGGTGGGTGAGATTGTTCTCATCTGATAGGGAACAGACTAGTAGTGTGGGAAGGTGGGTGAGATTGTTCTCATCTGATAGGGAACAGACTAGTAGTGTGGGAAGGTGGGTGAGATTGTTCTCATCTGATAGGGAACAGACTAGTAGTGTTGGAAGGTGGGTGAGACTAGTAGCGTGGGAAGGTGGGTGAGATTGTTCTCATCTGATAGGGAACAGAGTAGTTGCGTGGGAAGGTGGGTGAGATTGTTCTCATCTGATAGGGAACAGACTAGTAGCGTGGGAAGGTGGGTGAGATTGTTCTCATCTGATAGGGAACAGACTAGTAGTGTGGGAAGGTGGGTGAGATTATTCTCATCTGATAGGGAACAGACTAGTAGTGTGGGAAGGTGGGTGAAATTGTTCTCATCTGATAGGGAACAGACTAGTAGTGTGGGAAGGTGGGTGAGATTGTTCTCATCTGATAGGGAACAGACTAGTAGTTTTGGAAGGCAGGTGGGTGAGATTGTTCTCATCTGATAGGGAACAGACTAGTAGTGAAGGAAGGTGGGTGAGATTGTTCTCATCTGATAGGGAACAGACTAGTAGTGTTGGGAGGTGGGTGAGATTGTTCTCATCTGATAGGGAACAGACTAGTAGTGTGGGAAGGTGGGTGAGATTGTTCTCATCTGATAAGGAACAGACTAGTAGTGTGGGAAGGTGGGTGAGATTGTTCTCATCTGATAGGGAACAGACTAGTAGTGTAGGAAGGTGGGTGAGATTGTTCTCATCTGATAGGGAACAGACTAGTAGTGTTGGAAGGTGGGTGAGATTGTTCTCATCTGATAGGGAACAGACTAGTAGTGTTGGAAGGTGGGTGAGATTGTTCTCATCTGATAGGGAACAGACTAGTAGTGTTGGAAGGTGGGTGAGACTAGTAGCGTGGGAAGGTGGGTGAGATTGTTCTCATCTGATAGGGAACAGACTAGTAGCGTGGGAAGGTGGGTGAGATTGTTCTCATCTGATAGGGAACAGACTTTTAGTGTGGGAAGGTGGGTGAGATTGTTCTCATCTGATAGGGAACAGACTAGTAGTGTGGGAAGGTGGGTGAGATTGTTCTCATCTGATAGGGAACAGACTAGTAGTGTTGGAAGGTGGGTGAGACTAGTAGCGTGGGAAGGTGGGTGAGATTGTTCTCATCTGATAGGGAACAGAGTAGTTGCGTGGGAAGGTGGGTGAGATTGTTCTCATCTGATAGGGAACAGACTAGTAGCGTGGGAAGGTGGGTGAGATTGTTCTCATCTGATAGGGAACAGACTAGTAGTGTGGGAAGGTGGGTGAGATTATTCTCATCTGATAGGGAACAGACTAGTAGTGTGGGAAGGTGGGTGAAATTGTTCTCATCTGATAGGGAACAGACTAGTAGTGTGGGAAGGTGGGTGAGATTGTTCTCATCTGATAGGGAACAGACTAGTAGTTTTGGAAGGCAGGTGGGTGAGATTGTTCTCATCTGATAGGGAACAGACTAGTAGTGAAGGAAGGTGGGTGAGATTGTTCTCATCTGATAGGGAACAGACTAGTAGTGTTGGGAGGTGGGTGAGATTGTTCTCATCTGATAGGGAACAGACTAGTAGTGTGGGAAGGTGGTTGAGATTGTTCTCATCTGATAGGGAACAGACTAGTAGTGTTGGAAGGTGGGTGAGATTGTTCTCATCTGATAGGGAACAGACTAGTAGTGTTGGAAGGTGGGTGAGACTAGTAGCGTGGGAAGGTGGGTGAGATTGTTCTCATCTGATAGGGAACAGACTAGTAGCGTGGGAAGGTGGGTGAGATTGTTCTCATCTGATAGGGAACAGACTAGTAGTGTGGGAAGGTGGGTGAGATTGTTCTCATCTGATAGGGAACAGACTAGTAGTGTGGGAAGGTGGGTGAGATTGTTCTCATCTGATAGGGAACAGACTAGTAGTGTTGGAAGGTGGGTGAGACTAGTAGCGTGGGAAGGTGGGTGAGATTGTTCTCATCTGATAGGGAACAGAGTAGTTGCGTGGGAAGGTGGGTGAGATTGTTCTCATCTGATAGGGAACAGACTAGTAGCGTGGGAAGGTGGGTGAGATTGTTCTCATCTGATAGGGAACAGACTAGTAGTGTGGGAAGGTGGGTGAGATTATTCTCATCTGATAGGGAACAGACTAGTAGTGTGGGAAGGTGGGTGAAATTGTTCTCATCTGATAGGGAACAGACTAGTAGTGTGGGAAGGTGGGTGAGATTGTTCTCATCTGATAGGGAACAGACTAGTAGTTTTGGAAGGCAGGTGGGTGAGATTGTTCTCATCTGATAGGGAACAGACTAGTAGTGAAGGAAGGTGGGTGAGATTGTTCTCATCTGATAGGGAACAGACTAGTAGTGTTGGGAGGTGGGTGAGATTGTTCTCATCTGATAGGGAACAGACTAGTAGTGTGGGAAGGTGGTTGAGATTGTTCTCATCTGATAGGGAACAGACTAGTAGTGTGGGAAGGTGGGTGAGATTATTCTCATCTGATAGGGAACAGACTAGTAGTGTGGGAAGGTGGGTGAGATTGTTCTCATCTGATAGGGAACAGACTAGTAGTGTGGGAAGGTGGGTGAGATTGTTCTCATCTGATAGGGAACAGACTAGTAGTGTGGGAAGGTGGATGAGATTGTTCTCATCTGATAGGGAACAGACTAGTAGTGTTGGAAGGTGGGTGAGACTAGTAGCGTGGGAAGGTGGGTGAGATTGTTCTCATCTGATAGGGAACAGACTAGTAGCGTGGGAAGGTGGGTGAGATTGTTCTCATCTGATAGGGAACAGACTAGTAGTGTGGGAAGGTGGGTGAGATTGTTCTCATCTGATAGGGAACAGACTAGTAGTGTGGGAAGGTGGGTGAGATTGTTCTCATCTGATAGGGAACAGACTAGTAGTGTTGGAAGGTGGGTGAGACTAGTAGCGTGGGAAGGTGGGTGAGATTGTTCTCATCTGATAGGGAACAGAGTAGTTGCGTGGGAAGGTGGGTGAGATTGTTCTCATCTGATAGGGAACAGACTAGTAGTGTGGGAAGGTGGGTGAAATTGTTCTCATCTGATAGGGAACAGACTAGTAGTGTGGGAAGGTGGGTGAGATTGTTCTCATCTGATAGGGAACAGACTAGTAGTTTTGGAAGGCAGGTGGGTGAGATTGTTCTCATCTGATAGGGAACAGACTAGTAGTGAAGGAAGGTGGGTGAGATTGTTCTCATCTGATAGGGAACAGACTAGTAGTGTTGGGAGGTGGGTGAGATTGTTCTCATCTGATAGGGAACAGACTAGTAGTGTGGGAAGGTGGGTGAGATTGTTCTCATCTGATAAGGAACAGACTAGTAGTGTGGGAAGGTGGGTGAGATTGTTCTCATCTGATAGGGAACAGACTAGTAGTGTAGGAAGGTGGGTGAGATTGTTCTCATCTGATAGGGAACAGACTAGTAGTGTTGGAAGGTGGGTGAGATTGTTCTCATCTGATAGGGAACAGACTAGTAGTGTTGGAAGGTGGGTGAGATTGTTCTCATCTGATAGGGAACAGACTAGTAGTGTTGGAAGGTGGGTGAGACTAGTAGCGTGGGAAGGTGGGTGAGATTGTTCTCATCTGATAGGGAACAGACTAGTAGCGTGGGAAGGTGAGTGAGATTGTTCTCATCTGATAGGGAACAGACTTTTAGTGTGGGAAGGTGGGTGAGATTGTTCTCATCTGATAGGGAACAGACTAGTAGTGTGGGAATGTGGGTGAGATTGTTCTCATCTGATAGGGAACAGACTAGTAGTGTTGGAAGGTGGGTGAGACTAGTAGCGTGGGAAGGTGGGTGAGATTGTTCTCATCTGATAGGGAACAGAGTAGTTGCGTGGGAAGGTGGGTGAGATTGTTCTCATCTGATAGGGAACAGACTAGTAGCGTGGGAAGGTGGGTGAGATTGTTCTCATCTGATAGGGAACAGACTAGTAGTGTGGGAAGGTGGGTGAGATTATTCTCATCTGATAGGGAACAGACTAGTAGTGTGGGAAGGTGGGTGAAATTGTTCTCATCTGATAGGGAACAGACTAGTAGTGTGGGAAGGTGGGTGAGATTGTTCTCATCTGATAGGGAACAGACTAGTAGTTTTGGAAGGCAGGTGGGTGAGATTGTTCTCATCTGATAGGGAACAGACTAGTAGTGAAGGAAGGTGGGTGAGATTGTTCTCATCTGATAGGGAACAGACTAGTAGTGTTGGGAGGTGGGTGAGATTGTTCTCATCTGATAGGGAACAGACTAGTAGTGTGGGAAGGTGGTTGAGATTGTTCTCATCTGATAGGGAACAGACTAGTAGTGTGGGAAGGTGGGTGAGATTATTCTCATCTGATAGGGAACAGACTAGTAGTGTGGGAAGGTGGGTGAGATTGTTCTCATCTGATAGGGAACAGACTAGTAGTGTGGGAAGGTGGGTGAGATTGTTCTCATCTGATAGGGAACAGACTAGTAGTGTGGGAAGGTGGATGAGATTGTTCTCATCTGATAGGGAACAGACTAGTAGTGTTGGAAGGTGGGTGAGACTAGTAGCGTGGGAAGGTGGGTGAGATTGTTCTCATCTGATAGGGAACAGACTAGTAGCGTGGGAAGGTGGGTGAGATTGTTCTCATCTGATAGGGAACAGACTAGTAGTGTGGGAAGGTGGGTGAGATTGTTCTCATCTGATAGGGAACAGACTAGTAGTGTGGGAAGGTGGGTGAGATTGTTCTCATCTGATAGGGAACAGACTAGTAGTGTTGGAAGGTGGGTGAGACTAGTAGCGTGGGAAGGTGGGTGAGATTGTTCTCATCTGATAGGGAACAGAGTAGTTGCGTGGGAAGGTGGGTGAGATTGTTCTCATCTGATAGGGAACAGACTAGTAGCGTGGGAAGGTGGGTGAGATTGTTCTCATCTGATAGGGAACAGACTAGTAGTGTGGGAAGGTGGGTGAGATTATTCTCATCTGATAGGGAACAGACTAGTAGTGTGGGAAGGTGGGTGAAATTGTTCTCATCTGATAGGGAACAGACTAGTAGTGTGGGAAGGTGGGTGAGATTGTTCTCATCTGATAGGGAACAGACTAGTAGTTTTGGAAGGCAGGTGGGTGAGATTGTTCTCATCTGATAGGGAACAGACTAGTAGTGAAGGAAGGTGGGTGAGATTGTTCTCATCTGATAGGGAACAGACTAGTAGTGTTGGGAGGTGGGTGAGATTGTTCTCATCTGATAGGGAACAGACTAGTAGTGTGGGAAGGTGGTTGAGATTGTTCTCATCTGATAGGGAACAGACTAGTAGTGTGGGAAGGTGGGTGAGATTATTCTCATCTGATAGGGAACAGACTAGTAGTGTGGGAAGGTGGGTGAGATTGTTCTCATCTGATAGGGAACAGACTAGTAGTGTGGGAAGGTGGGTGAGATTGTTCTCATCTGATAGGGAACAGACTAGTAGTGTGGGAAGGTGGATGAGATTGTTCTCATCTGACAGGGAACAGACTAGTAGTGTGGGAAGTTGGGTGAGATTGTTCTCATCTGATAGGGAAAGACTAGTAGTGTGGGAAGGTGGGTGAGATTGTTCTCATCTGATAGGGAACAGACTAGTAGTGTTGGAAGGTGGGTGAGATTGTTCTCATCTGATAGGGAACAGACTAGTAGTGTTGGAAGGTGGGTGAGACTAGTAGCGTGGGAAGGTGGGTGAGATTGTTCTCATCTGATAGGGAACAGACTAGTAGTGTGGGAAGGTGGGTGAGATTGTTCTCATCTGATAGGGAACAGACTAGTAGTGTGGGAAGGTGGGTGAGATTGTTCTCATCTGATAGGGAACAGACTAGTAGTGTGGGAAGGTGGGTGAGATTGTTCTCATCTGATAGGGAACAGACTAGTAGTGTTGGAAGGTGGGTGAGATTGTTCTCATCTGATAGGGAACAGACTAGTAGTGTTGGAAGGTGGGTGAGACTAGTAGCGTGGGAAGGTGGGTGAGATTGTTCTCATCTGATAGGGAACAGAGTAGTAGCGTGGGAAGGTGGGTGAGATTGTTCTCATCTGATAGGGAACAGACTAGTAGCGTGGGAAGGTGGGTGAGATTGTTCTCATCTGATAGGGAACAGACTAGTAGTGTGTGAAGGTGGGTGAGATTGTTCTCATCTGATCGGGAACAGACTAGTAGTGTGGGAAGGTGGGTGAGATTGTTCTCATCTGATAGGGAACAGACTAGTAGCGTGGGAAGGTGGGTGAGATTGTTCTCATCTGATAGGGAACAGACTAGTAGTGTGGGAAGGTGGGTGAGATTGTTCTCATCTGATAGGGAACAGACTAGTAGTGTGGGAAGGTGGGTGAGATTGTTCTCATCTGATAGGGAACAGACTAGTAGTGTTGGAAGGTGGGTGAGACTAGTAGCGTGGGAAGGTGGGTGAGATTGTTCTCATCTGATAGGGAACAGAGTAGTTGCGTGGGAAGGTGGGTGAGATTGTTCTCATCTGATAGGGAACAGACTAGTAGCGTGGGAAGGTGGGTGAGATTGTTCTCATCTGATAGGGAACAGACTAGTAGTGTGGGAAGGTGGGTGAGATTATTCTCATCTGATAGGGAACAGACTAGTAGTGTGGGAAGGTGGGTGAAATTGTTCTCATCTGATAGGGAACAGACTAGTAGTGTGGGAAGGTGGGTGAGATTGTTCTCATCTGATAGGGAACAGACTAGTAGTTTTGGAAGGCAGGTGGGTGAGATTGTTCTCATCTGATAGGGAACAGACTAGTAGTGAAGGAAGGTGGGTGAGATTGTTCTCATCTGATAGGGAACAGACTAGTAGTGTTGGGAGGTGGGTGAGATTGTTCTCATCTGATAGGGAACAGACTAGTAGTGTGGGAAGGTGGTTGAGATTGTTCTCATCTGATAGGGAACAGACTAGTAGTGTGGGAAGGTGGGTGAGATTATTCTCATCTGATAGGGAACAGACTAGTAGTGTGGGAAGGTGGGTGAGATTGTTCTCATCTGATAGGGAACAGACTAGTAGTGTGGGAAGGTGGGTGAGATTGTTCTCATCTGATAGGGAACAGACTAGTAGTGTGGGAAGGTGGATGAGATTGTTCTCATCTGACAGGGAACAGACTAGTAGTGTGGGAAGTTGGGTGAGATTGTTCTCATCTGATAGGGAAAGACTAGTAGTGTGGGAAGGTGGGTGAGATTGTTCTCATCTGATAGGGAACAGACTAGTAGTGTTGGAAGGTGGGTGAGATTGTTCTCATCTGATAGGGAACAGACTAGTAGTGTTGGAAGGTGGGTGAGACTAGTAGCGTGGGAAGGTGGGTGAGATTGTTCTCATCTGATAGGGAACAGACTAGTAGTGTGGGAAGGTGGGTGAGATTGTTCTCATCTGATAGGGAACAGACTAGTAGTGTGGGAAGGTGGGTGAGATTGTTCTCATCTGATAGGGAACAGACTAGTAGTGTGGGAAGGTGGGTGAGATTGTTCTCATCTGATAGGGAACAGACTAGTAGTGTTGGAAGGTGGGTGAGATTGTTCTCATCTGATAGGGAACAGACTAGTAGTGTTGGAAGGTGGGTGAGACTAGTAGCGTGGGAAGGTGGGTGAGATTGTTCTCATCTGATAGGGAACAGAGTAGTAGCGTGGGAAGGTGGGTGAGATTGTTCTCATCTGATAGGGAACAGACTAGTAGCGTGGGAAGGTGGGTGAGATTGTTCTCATCTGATAGGGAACAGACTAGTAGTGTGTGAAGGTGGGTGAGATTGTTCTCATCTGATCGGGAACAGACTAGTAGTGTGGGAAGGTGGGTGAGATTGTTCTCATCTGATAGGGAACAGACTAGTAGTGTTGGAAGGCAGGTGGGTGAGATTGTTCTCATCTGATAGGGAACAGACTATTAGTGTTGGAAGGCAGGCGGGTGAGATTGTTCTCATCTGATAGGGAACAGACTATTAGTGTATGAAGGTGGGTGAGATTGTTCTCATCTGATAGGGAACAGACTAGTAGTGTTGGGAGGTGGGTGAGATTGTTCTTATCTGATAGGGAACAGACTAGTAGTGTGGGAAGGTGGTTGAGATTGTTCTCATCTGATAGGGAACAGACTAGTAGTGTGGGAAGGTGGGTGAGATTGTTCTCATCTGATAGGGAACAGACTAGTAGTGTGGGAAGGTGGGTGAGATTGTTCTCATCTGATAGGGAACAGACTAGTAGTGTGGGAAGGTGGGTGAGATTGTTCTCATCTGATAGGGAACAGACTAGTAGTGTTGGAAGGTGGGTGAGATTGTTCTCATCTGATAGGGAACAGACTAGTAGTGTTGGAAGGTGGGTGAGACTAGTAGCGTGGGAAGGTGGGTGAGATTGTTCTCATCTGATAGGGAACAGAGTAGTAGCGTGGGAAGGTGGGTGAGATTGTTCTCATCTGATAGGGAACAGACTAGTAGCGTGGGAAGGTGGGTGAGATTGTTCTCATCTGATAGGGAACAGACTAGTAGTGTGGGAAGGTGGGTGAGATTGTTCTCATCTGATCGGGAACAGACTAGTAGTGTGGGAAGGTGGTTGAGATTGTTCTCATCTGATAGGGAACAGACTAGTAGTGTTGGAAGGCAGGTGGGTGAGATTGTTCTCATCTGATAGGGAACAGACTATTAGTGTTGGAAGGCAGGTGGGTGAGATTGTTCTCATCTGATAGGGAACAGACTATTAGTGTATGAAGGTGGGTGAGATTGTTCTCATCTGATAGGGAACAGACTAGTAGTGTTGGGAGGTGGGTGAGATTGTTCTTATCTGATAGGGAACAGACTAGTAGTGTGGGAAGGTGGTTGAGATTGTTCTCATCTGATAGGGAACAGACTAGTAGTGTGGGAAGGTGGGTGAGATTGTTCTCATCTGATAGGGAACAGACTAGTAGTGTGGGAAGGTGGGTGAGATTGTTCTCATCTGATAGGGAACAGACTAGTAGTGTGGGAAGGTGGGTGAGATTGTTCTCATCTGATAGGGAACAGACTAGTAGTGTTGGAAGGTGGGTGAGATTGTTCTCATCTGATAGGGAACAGACTAGTAGTGTTGGAAGGTGGGTGAGACTAGTAGCGTGGGAAGGTGGGTGAGATTGTTCTCATCTGATAGGGAACAGAGTAGTAGCGTGGGAAGGTGGGTGAGATTGTTCTCATCTGATAGGGAACAGACTAGTAGCGTGGGAAGGTGGGTGAGATTGTTCTCATCTGATAGGGAACAGACTAGTAGTGTAGGAAGGTGGGTGAGATTGTTCTCATCTGATCGGGAACAGACTAGTAGTGTGGGAAGGTGGGTGAGATTGTTCTCATCTGATAGGGAACAGACTAGTAGTGTTGGAAGGCAGGTGGGTGAGATTGTTCTCATCTGATAGGGAACAGACTATTAGTGTATGAAGGTGGGTGAGATTGTTCTCATCTGATAGGGAACAGACTAGTAGTGTTGGGAGGTGGGTGAGATTGTTCTTATCTGATAGGGAACAGACTAGTAGTGTGGGAAGGTGGTTGAGATTGTTCTCATCTGATAGGGAACAGACTAGTAGTGTGGGAAGGTGGGTGAGATTGTTCTCATCTGATAGGGAACAGACTAGTAGTGTGGGAAGGTGGGTGAGATTGTTCTCATCTGATAGGGAACAGACTAGTAGTGTGGGAAGGTGGGTGAGATTGTACTCATCTGATAGGGAACAGACTAGTAGTGTTGGAAGGTGGGTGAGATTGTTCTCATCTGATAGGGAACAGACTAGTAGTGTTGGAAGGTGGGTGAGACTAGTAGCGTGGGAAGGTGGGTGAGATTGTTCTCATCTGATAGGGAACAGAGTAGTAGCGTGGGAAGGTGGGTGAGATTGTTCTCATCTGATAGGGAACAGACTAGTAGCGTGGGAAGGTGGGTGAGATTGTTCTCATCTGATAGGGAACAGACTAGTAGTGTGGGAAGGTGGGTGAGATTGTTCTCATCTGATCGGGAACAGACTAGTAGTGTGGGAAGGTGGGTGAGATTGTTCTCATCTGATAGGGAACAGACTAGTAGTGTTGGAAGGCAGGTGGGTGAGATTGTTCTCATCTGATAGGGAACAGACTATTAGTGTATGAAGGTGGGTGAGATTGTTCTCATCTGATAGGGAACAGACTAGTAGTGTTGGAAGGCAGGTGGGTGAGATTGTTCTCATCTGATAGGGAACAGACTATTAGTGTATGAAGGTGGGTGAGATTGTTCTCATCTGATAGGGAACAGACTAGTAGTGTTGGGAGGTGGGTGAGATTGTTCTCATCTGATAGGGAACAGACTAGTAGTGTTGGAAGGTGGGTGAGACTAGTAGCGTGGGAAGGTGGGTGAGATTGTTCTCATCTGATAGGGAAAGACTAGTAGTGTGGGATGGTGGGTGAGATTGTTCTCATCTGATAGGGAACAGACTAGTAGTGTAGGAAGGTGGGTGAGATTGTTCTCATCTGATAGGGAACAGTCTGGTAGTGTTGGAAGGTGGGTGAGATTGTTCTCATCTGATAGGGAACAGACTAGTAGTGTTGGAAGGTGGGTGAGATTGTTCTCATCTGATAGGGAACAGACTAGTAGTGTTGGAAGGTGGGTGAGACTAGTATCGTGGGAAGGTGGGTGAGATTGTTCTCATTTGATAGGGAACAGACTAGTAGCGTGGGAAGGTGGGTGAGATTGTTCTCATCTGATAGGGAACAGACTAGTAGTGTGGGAAGGTGGGTGAGATTGTTCTCATCTGATAGTGAATAGACTAGTAGTGTGGGAAGGTGGGTGAGATTGTTCTCATCTGATAGGGAACAGACTAGTAGTGTTGGAAGGTGGGTGAGATTGTTCTCATCTGATAGGGAACAGACTAGTAGTGTTGGAAGGTGGGTGAGACTAGTAGCGTGGGAAGGTGGGTGAGATTGTTCTCATCTGATAGGGAACAGAGTAGTAGCGTGGGAAGGTGGGTGAGATTGTTCTCATCTGATAGGGAACAGACTAGTAGTGTGGGAAAGTGGGTGAGATTGTTCTCATCTGATAGGGAACAGACTAGTAGTGTGGGAAGGTGGGTGAGATTATTCTCATCTGATAGGGAACAGACTAGTAGTGTGGGAAGGTGGGTGAGATTGTTCTCATCTGATAGGGAACAGACTAGTAGTGTGGGAAGGTGGGTGAGATTGTTCTCATCTGATAGGGAACAGACTAGTAGTGTTGGAAGGCAGGTGGGTGAGATTGTTCTCATCTGATAGGGAACAGACTAGTAGTGTAGGAAGGTGGGTGAGACTAGTAGCGTGGGAAGGTGGGTGAGATTGTTCTCATCTGATAGGGAACAGACTAGTAGCGTGGGAAGGTGGGTGAGATTGTTCTCATCTCATAGGGAACAGACTAGTAGTGTGGGAAGGTGGGTGAGATTGTTCTCATCTGATAGGGAACAGACTAGTAGTGTGGGAAGGTGGGTGAGATTGTTCTCATCTGATAGGGAACAGACTAGTAGTGTGGGAAGGTGGGTGAGATTGTTTTCATCTGATAGGGAACAGACTAGTAGTGTTGGAAGGCAGGTGGGTGAGATTGTTCTCATCTGATAGGGAACAGACTAGTAGTGTTGGAAGGTGGGTGAGACTAGTAGCGTGGGAAGGTGGGTGAGATTGTTCTCATCTGATAGGGAACAGACAAGTAGCGTGGGAAGGTGGGTGAGATTGTTCTCATCTCATAGGGAACAGACTAGTAGTGTGGGAAGGTGGGTGAGATTGTTCTCATCTGATAGGGAACAGACTAGTAGTGTGGGAAGGTGGGTGAGATTGTTCTCATCTGATAGGGAACAGACTAGTAGTGTGGGAAGGTGGGTGAGATTGTTCTCATCTTATAGGGAACAGACTAGTAGTGTTGGAAGGTGGGTGAGACTAGTAGCGTGGGAATGTGGGTGAGATTGTTCTCATCTGATAGGGAACAGACTAGTAGTGTGGGAAGGTGGGTGAGATTGTTCTCATCTGATAAGGAACAGACTAGTAGTGTGGGAAGGTGGGTGAGATTGTTCTCATCTGATAGGGAACAGACTAGTAGCGTAGGAAGGTGGGTGATATTGTTCTCATCTGATAGGGAACAGACTAGTAGTGTTGGAAGGTGGGTGAGATTGTTCTCATCTGATAGGGAACAGACTAGTAGTGTTGGAAGGTGGGTGAGATTGTTCTCATCTGATAGGGAACAGACTAGTAGTGTGGGAAGGTGGGTGAGATTGTTCTCATCTGATAGGGAACAGACTAGTAGTGTGGGAAGGTGGGTGAGATTATTCTCATCTGATAGGGAACAGACTAGTAGTGTGGGAAGGTGGGTGAGATTGTTCTCATCTGATAGGGAACAGACTAGTAGTGTGGGAAGGTGGGTGAGATTGTTCTCATCTGATAGGGAACAGACTAGTAGTGTTGGAAGGCAGGTGGGTGAGATTGTTCTCATCTGATAGGGAACAGACTAGTAGTGTAGGAAGGTGGGTGAGACTAGTAGCGTGGGAAGGTGGGTGAGATTGTTCTCATCTGATAGGGAACAGACTAGTAGCGTGGGAAGGTGGGTGAGATTGTTCTCATCTCATAGGGAACAGACTAGTAGTGTGGGAAGGTGGGTGAGATTGTTCTCATCTGATAGGGAACAGACTAGTAGTGTGGGAAGGTGGGTGAGATTGTTCTCATCTGATAGGGAACAGACTAGTAGTGTGGGAAGGTGGGTGAGATTGTTCTCATCTGATAGGGAACAGACTAGTAGTGTTGGAAGGCAGGTGGGTGAGATTGTTCTCATCTGATAGGGAACAGACTAGTAGTGTTGGAAGGTGGGTGAGACTAGTAGCGTGGGAAGGTGGGTGAGATTGTTCTCATCTGATAGGGAACAGACAAGTAGCGTGGGAAGGTGGGTGAGATTGTTCTCATCTCATAGGGAACAGACTAGTAGTGTGGGAAGGTGGGTGAGATTGTTCTCATCTGATAGGGAACAGACTAGTAGTGTGGGAAGGTGGGTGAGATTGTTCTCATCTGATAGGGAACAGACTAGTAGTGTGGGAAGGTGGGTGAGATTGTTCTCATCTTATAGGGAACAGACTAGTAGTGTTGGAAGGTGGGTGAGACTAGTAGCGTGGGAATGTGGGTGAGATTGTTCTCATCTGATAGGGAACAGACTAGTAGTGTGGGAAGGTGGGTGAGATTGTTCTCATCTGATAAGGAACAGACTAGTAGTGTGGGAAGGTGGGTGAGATTGTTCTCATCTGATAGGGAACAGACTAGTAGTGTGGGAAGGTGGGTGAGATTGTTCTCATCTGATAGGGAACAGACTAGTAGTGTGGGAAGGTGGGTGAGATTGTTCTCATCTTATAGGGAACAGACTAGTAGTGTTGGAAGGTGGGTGAGACTAGTAGCGTGGGAATGTGGGTGAGATTGTTCTCATCTGATAGGGAACAGACTAGTAGTGTGGGAAGGTGGGTGAGATTGTTCTCATCTGATAAGGAACAGACTAGTAGTGTGGGAAGGTGGGTGAGATTGTTCTCATCTGATAGGGAACAGACTAGTAGCGTAGGAAGGTGGGTGATATTGTTCTCATCTGATAGGGAACAGACTAGTAGTGTTGGAAGGTGGGTGAGATTGTTCTCATCTGATAGGGAACAGACTAGTAGTGTTGGAAGGTGGGTGAGATTGTTCTCATCTGATAGGGAAACAGACTAGTAGTGTTGGAAGGTGGGTGAGACTAGTAGCGTGGGAAGGTGGGTGAGATTGTTCTCATCTGATAGGGAACAGACTAGTAGTGTGGGAAGGTGGGTGAGATTGTTCTCATCTGATAGGGAACAGACTAGTAGTGTGGGAAGGTGGGTGAGATTGTTCTCATCTGATAGGGAACAGACTAGTAGTGTGGGAAGGTGGGTGAGATTGTTCTCATCTGATAGGGAACAGACTAGTAGTGTTGGAAGGTGGGTGAGATTGTTCTCATCTGATAGGGAACAGACTAGTAGTGTTGGAAGGTGGGTGAGACTAGTAGCGTGGGAAGGTGGGTGAGATTGTTCTCATCTGATAGGGAACAGAGTAGTAGCGTGGGAAGGTGGGTGAGATTGTTCTCATCTGATAGGGAACAGACTAGTAGCGTGGGAAGGTGGGTGAGATTGTTCTCATCTGATAGGGAACAGACGTGTAGTGTGGGAAGGTGGGTGAGATTGTTCTCATCTTATAGGGAACAGACTAGTAGTGTTGGAAGGTGGGTGAGACTAGTAGCGTGGGAATGTGGGTGAGATTGTTCTCATCTGATAGGGAACAGACTAGTAGTGTGGGAAGGTGGGTGAGATTGTTCTCATCTGATAAGGAACAGACTAGTAGTGTGGGAAGGTGGGTGAGATTGTTCTCATCTGATAGGGAACAGACTAGTAGCGTAGGAAGGTGGGTGATATTGTTCTCATCTGATAGGGAACAGACTATTAGTGTTGGAAGGTGGGTGAGATTGTTCTCATCTGATAGGGAACAGACTAGTAGTGTTGGAAGGTGGGTGAGATTGTTCTCATCTGATAGGGAACAGACTAGTAGTGTGGGAAGGTGGCTGAGATTGTTCTCATCTGATAGGGAACAGACTAGTAGTGTGGGAAGGTGGGTGAGATTATTCTCATCTGATAGGGAACAGACTAGTAGTGTGGGAAGGTGGGTGAGATTGTTCTCATCTGATAGGGAACAGACTAGTAGTGTGGGAAGGTGGGTGAGATTGTTCTCATCTGATAGGGAACAGACTAGTAGTGTTGGAAGGCAGGTGGGTGAGATTGTTCTCATCTGATAGGGAACAGACTAGTAGTGTAGGAAGGTGGGTGAGACTAGTAGCGTGGGAAGGTGGGTGAGATTGTTCTCATCTGATAGGGAACAGACTAGTAGCGTGGGAAGGTGGGTGAGATTGTTCTCATCTCATAGGGAACAGACTAGTAGTGTGGGAAGGTGGGTGAGATTGTTCTCATCTGATAGGGAACAGACTAGTAGTGTGGGAAGGTGGGTGAGATTGTTCTCATCTGATAGGGAACAGACTAGTAGTGTGGGAAGGTGGGTGAGATTGTTCTCATCTGATAGGGAACAGACTAGTAGATTTGGAAGGTGGGTGAGACTAGGAGCGTGGGAAGGTGGGTGAGATTGTTCTCATCTGATAGGGAACAGAGTAGTAGCGTGGGAAGGTGGGTGAGATTGTTCTCATCTGATAGGGAACAGACGTGTAGTGTGGGAAGGTGGGTGAGATTGTTCTCATCTTATAGGGAACAGACTAGTAGTGTTGGAAGGTGGGTGAGACTAGTAGCGTGGGAATGTGGGTGAGATTGTTCTCATCTGATAGGGAACAGACTAGTAGTGTGGGAAGGTGGGTGAGATTGTTCTCATCTGATAAGGAACAGACTAGTAGTGTGGGAAGGTGGGTGAGATTGTTCTCATCTGATAGGGAACAGACTAGTAGCGTAGGAAGGTGGGTGATATTGTTCTCATCTGATAGGGAACAGACTATTAGTGTTGGAAGGTGGGTGAGATTGTTCTCATCTGATAGGGAACAGACTAGTAGTGTTGGAAGGTGGGTGAGATTGTTCTCATCTGATAGGGAACAGACTAGTAGTGTGGGAAGGTGACTGAGATTGTTCTCATCTGATAGGGAACAGACTAGTAGTGTGGGAAGGTGGGTGAGATTATTCTCATCTGATAGGGAACAGACTAGTAGTGTGGGAAGGTGGGTGAGATTGTTCTCATCTGATAGGGAACAGACTAGTAGTGTGGGAAGGTGGGTGAGATTGTTCTCATCTGATAGGGAACAGACTAGTAGTGTTGGAAGGCAGGTGGGTGAGATTGTTCTCATCTGATAGGGAACAGACTAGTAGTGTAGGAAGGTGGGTGAGACTAGTAGCGTGGGAAGGTGGGTGAGATTGTTCTCATCTGATAGGGAACAGACTAGTAGCGTGGGAAGGTGGGTGAGATTGTTCTCATCTCATAGGGAACAGACTAGTAGTGTGGGAAGGTGGGTGAGATTGTTCTCATCTGATAGGGAACAGACTAGTAGTGTGGGAAGGTGGGTGAGATTGTTCTCATCTGATAGGGAACAGACTAGTAGTGTGGGAAGGTGGGTGAGATTGTTCTCATCTGATAGGGAACAGACTAGTAGATTTGGAAGGCAGGTGGGTGAGATTGTTCTCATCTGATAGGGAACAGACTAGTAGTGTTGGAAGGTGGGTGAGACTAGTAGCGTGGGAAGGTGGGTGAGATTGTTCTCATCTGATAGGGAACAGACTAGTAGCGTGGGAAAGTGGGTGAGATGATTCTCATCTCATAGGGAACAGACTAGTAGTGTGGGAAGGTGGGTGAGATTGTTCTCATCTGATAGGGAACAGACTAGTAGTGTGGGAAGGTGGGTGAGATTGTTCTCATCTGATAAGGAACAGACTAGTAGTGTGGGAAGGTGGGTGAGATTGTTCTCATCTGATAGGGAACAGACTAGTAGCGTAGGAAGGTGGGTGATATTGTTCTCATCTGATAGGGAAAAGACTAGTAGTGTTGGAAGGTGGGTGAGATTGTTCTCATCTGATAGGGAACAGACTAGTAGTGTTGGAAGGTGGGTGAGATTGTTCTCATCTGATAGGGAACAGACTAGTAGTGTTGGAAGGTGGGTGAGACTAGTAGCGTGGGAAGGTGGGTGAGATTGTTCTCATCTGATAGGGAACAGACTAGTAGTGTGGGAAGGTGGGTGAGATTGTTCTCATCTGATAGGGAACAGACTAGTAGTGTGGGAAGGTGGGTGAGATTGTTCTCATCTGATAGGGAACAGACTAGTAGTGTGGGAAGGTGGGTGAGATTGTTCTCATCTGATAGGGAACAGACTAGTAGTGTTGGAAGGTGGGTGAGATTGTTCTCATCTGATAGGGAACAGACTAGTAGTGTTGGAAGGTGGGTGAGACTAGTAGCGTGGGAAGGTGGGTGAGATTGTTCTCATCTGATAGGGAACAGACTATTAGTGTATGAAGGTGGGTGAGATTGTTCTCATCTGATAGGGAACAGACTAGTAGTGTTGGAAGGCAGGTGGGTGAGATTGTTCTCATCTGATAGGGAACAGACTATTAGTGTATGAAGGTGGGTGAGATTGTTCTCATCTGATAGGGAACAGACTAGTAGTGTTGGGAGGTGGGTGAGATTGTTCTTATCTGATAGGGAACAGACTAGTAGTGTGGGAAGGTGGTTGAGATTGTTCTCATCTGATAGGGAAAAGACTAGTAGTGTGGGAAGGTGGGTGAGATTATTCTCATCTGATAGGGAACAGACTAGTAGTGTGGGAAGGTGGTTAAGATTGTTCTCATCTGATAGGGAACAGACTAGTAGTGTTGGGAGGTGGGTGAGATTGTTCTCATCTGATAGGGAACAGACTAGTAGTGTGGGAAGGTGGTTGAGATTGTTCTCATCTGACAGGGAACAGACTAGTAGTGTGGGAAGGTGGGTGAGATTGTTCTCATCTGATAGGGAAAGACTAGTAGTGTGGGAAGGTGGGTGTGATTGTTCTCATCTCATAGGGAACAGAGTAGTAGTGTGGGAAGGTGGGTGAGATTGTTCTCATCTGATAGGGAACAGACTAGTAGTGTGGGAAGGTGGGTGAGATTGTTCTCATCTGATAGGGAACAGACTAGTAGTGTGGGAAGGTGGGTGAGATTGTTCTCATCTTATAGGGAACAGACTAGTAGTGTTGGAAGGTGGGTGAGACTAGTAGCGTGGGAATGTGGGTGAGATTGTTCTCATCTGATAGGGAACAGACTAGTAGTGTGGGAAGGTGGGTGAGATTGTTCTCATCTGATAAGGAACAGACTAGTAGTGTGGGAAGGTGGGTGAGATTGTTCTCATCTGATAGGGAACAGAGTAGTAGCGTAGGAAGGTGGGTGATATTGTTCTCATCTGATAGGGAACAGACTAGTAGTGTTGGAAGGTGGGTGAGATTGTTCTCATCTGATAGGGAACAGACTAGTAGTGTTGGAAGGTGGGTGAGACTAGTAGCGTGGGAAGGTGGGTGAGATTGTTCTCATCTGATAGGGAACAGACTAGTAGTGTGGGAAGGTGGGTGAGATTGTTCTCATCTGATAGGGAACAGACTAGTAGTGTGGGAAGGTGGGTGAGATTATTCTCATCTGATAGGGAACAGACTAGTAGTGTGGGAAGGTGGGTGAGATTGTTCTCATCTGATAGGGAACAGACTAGTAGTGTTGGAAGGCAGGTGGGTGAGATTGTTCTCATCTGATAGGGAACAGACTAGTAGTGTAGGAAGGTGGGTGAGACTAGTAGCGTGGGAAGGTGGGTGAGATTGTTCTCATCTGATAGGGAACAGACTAGTAGCGTGGGAAGGTGGGTGAGATTGTTCTCATCTCATAGGGAACAGACTAGTAGTGTGGGAAGGTGGGTGAGATTGTTCTCATCTGATAGGGAACAGACTAGTAGTGTGGGAAGGTGGGTGAGATTGTTCTCATCTGATAGGGAACAGACTAGTAGTGTGGGAAGGTGGGTGAGATTGTTCTCATCTGATAGGGAACAGACTAGTAGTGTTGGAAGGCAGGTGGGTGAGATTGTTCTCATCTGATAGGGAACAGACTAGTAGTGTTGGAAGGTGGGTGAGACTAGTAGCGTGGGAAGGTGGGTGAGATTGTTCTCATCTGATAGGGAACAGACTAGTAGCGTGGGAAGGTGGGTGAGATTGTTCTCATCTCATAGGGAACAGACTAGTAGTGTGGGAAGGTGGGTGAGATTGTTCTCATCTGATAGGGAACAGACTAGTAGTGTGGGAAGGTGGGTGAGATTGTTCTCATCTGATAGGGAACAGACTAGTAGTGTGGGAAGGTGGGTGAGATTGTTCTCATCTTATAGGGAACAGACTAGTAGTGTTGGAAGGTGGGTGAGACTAGTAGCGTGGGAATGTGGGTGAGATTGTTCTCATCTGATAGGGAACAGACTAGTAGTGTGGGAAGGTGGGTGAGATTGTTCTTATCTGATAAGGAACAGACTAGTAGTGTGGGAAGGTGGGTGAGATTGTTCTCATCTGATAGGGAACAGACTAGTAGCGTAGGAAGGTGGGTGATATTGTTCTCATCTGATAGGGAACAGACTAGTAGTGTTGGAAGGTGGGTGAGATTGTTCTCATCTGATAGGGAACAGACTAGTAGTGTTGGAAGGTGGGTGAGATTGTTCTCATCTGATAGGGAACAGACTAGTAGTGTTGGAAGGTGGGTGAGACTAGTAGCGTGGGAAGGTGGGTGAGATTGTTCTCATCTGATAGGGAACAGACTAGTAGTGTGGGAAGGTGGGTGAGATTGTTCTCATCTGATAGGGAACAGACTAGTAGTGTTGGGAGGTGGGTGAGATTGTTCTTATCTGATAGGGAACAGACTAGTAGTGTGGGAAGGTGGTTGAGATTGTTCTCATCTGATAGGGAACAGACTAGTAGTGTGGGAAGGTGGGTGAGATTATTCTCATCTGATAGGGAACAGACTAGTAGTGTGGGAAGGTGGTTAAGATTGTTCTCATCTGATAGGGAACAGACTAGTAGTGTTGGGAGGTGGGTGAGATTGTTCTCATCTGATAGGGAACAGACTAGTAGTGTGGGAAGGTGGTTGAGATTGTTCTCATCTGATAGGGAACAGACTAGTAGTGTGGGAAGGTGGGTGAGATTATTCTCATCTGATAGGGAACAGACTAGTAGTGTGGGAAGGTGGGTGAGATTGTTCTCATCTGACAGGGAACAGACTAGTAGTGTGGGAAGGTGGGTGAGATTGTTCTCATCTGATAGGGAAAGACTAGTAGTGTGGGAAGGTGGGTGAGATTGTTCTCATCTGATAGGGAACAGACTAGTAGTGTAGGAAGGTGGGTGAGATTGTTCTCATCTGATAGGGAACAGACTAGTAGTGTTGGAAGGTGGGTGAGATTGTTCTCATCTGATAGGGAACAGACTAGTAGTGTTGGAAGGTGGGTGAGATTGTTCTCATCTGATAGGGAACAGACTAGTAGTGTTGGAAGGTGGGTGAGACTAGTAGCGTGGGAAGGTGGGTGAGATTGTTCTCATCTGATAGGGAACAGACTAGTAGCGTGGGAAGGTGGGTGAGATTGTTCTCATCTGATAGGAAACAGACTAGTAGTGTGGGAAGGTGGGTGAGATTGTTCTCATCTGATAGGGAACAGACTAGTAGTGTGGGAAGGTGGGTGAGATTGTTCTCATCTGATAGGGAACGGACTAGTAGTGTTGGAAGGTGGGTGAGAATGTTCTCATCTGATAGGGAACAGACTAGTAGTGTTGGAAGGTGGGTGAGACTAGTAGCGTGGGAAGGTGGGGGAGATTGTTCTCATCTGATAGGGAACACAGTAGTAGCGTGGGAAGGTGGGTGAGATTGTTCTCATCTGATAGGGAACAGACTAGTAGCGTGGGAAGGTGGGTGAGATTGTTCTCATCTGATAGGGAACAGGCTAGTAATGTGGGAAGGTGGGTGAGATTATTCTCATCTGATAGGGAACAGACTAGTAGTGTGGGAACGTGGGTGAGATTGTTCTCATCTGATAGGGAAAAGACTAGTAGTGTGGGAAGGTGGGTGAGATTGTTCTCATCTGATAGGGAACAGACTAGTAGTGTTGGAAGGCAGGTGGGTGAGATTGTTCTCATCTGATAGGGAACAGACTAGTAGTGTTGGAAGGTGGGTGAGACTAGTAGCGTGGGAAGGTGGGTGAGATTGTTCTCATCTGATAGGGAACAGACTAGTAGCGTGGGAAGGTGGGTGAGATTGTTCTCATCTCATAGGGAACAGACTAGTAGTGTGGGAAGGTGGGTGAGATTGTTCTCATCTGATAGGGAACAGACTAGTAGTGTGGGAAGGTGGGTGAGATTGTTCTCATCTGATAGGGAACAGACTAGTAGTGTGGGAAGGTGGGTGAGATTGTTCTCATCTTATAGGGAACAGACTAGTAGTGTTGGAAGGTGGGTGAGACTAGTAGCGTGGGAATGTGGGTGAGATTGTTCTCATCTGATAGGGAACAGACTAGTAGTGTGGGAAGGTGGGTGAGATTGTTCTCATCTGATAAGGAACAGACTAGTAGTGTGGGAAGGTGGGTGAGATTGTTCTCATCTGATAGGGAACAGACTAGTAGCGTAGGAAGGTGGGTGATATTGTTCTCATCTGATAGGGAACAGACTAGTAGTGTTGGAAGGTGGGTGAGATTGTTCTCATCTGATAGGGAACAGACTAGTAGTGTTGGAAGGTGGGTGAGATTGTTCTCATCTGATAGGGAACAGACTAGTAGTGTTGGAAGGTGGGTGAGACTAGTAGCGTGGGAAGGTGGGTGAGATTGTTCTCATCTGATAGGGAACAGACTAGTAGTGTGGGAAGGTGGGTGAGATTGTTCTCATCTGATAGGGAACAGACTAGTAGTGTTGGGAGGTGGGTGAGATTGTTCTTATCTGATAGGGAACAGACTAGTAGTGTGGGAAGGTGGTTGAGATTGTTCTCATCTGATAGGGAACAGACTAGTAGTGTGGGAAGGTGGGTGAGATTATTCTCATCTGATAGGGAACAGACTAGTAGTGTGGGAAGGTGGTTAAGATTGTTCTCATCTGATAGGGAACAGACTAGTAGTGTTGGGAGGTGGGTGAGATTGTTCTCATCTGATAGGGAACAGACTAGTAGTGTGGGAAGGTGGTTGAGATTGTTCTCATCTGATAGGGAACAGACTAGTAGTGTGGGAAGGTGGGTGAGATTATTCTCATCTGATAGGGAACAGACTAGTAGTGTGGGAAGGTGGGTGAGATTGTTCTCATCTGACAGGGAACAGACTAGTAGTGTGGGAAGGTGGGTGAGATTGTTCTCATCTGATAGGGAAAGACTAGTAGTGTGGGAAGGTGGGTGAGATTGTTCTCATCTGATAGGGAACAGACTAGTAGTGTAGGAAGGTGGGTGAGATTGTTCTCATCTGATAGGGAACAGACTAGTAGTGTTGGAAGGTGGGTGAGATTGTTCTCATCTGATAGGGAACAGACTAGTAGTGTTGGAAGGTGGGTGAGATTGTTCTCATTTGATAGGGAACAGACTAGTAGTGTTGGAAGGTGGGTGAGACTAGTAGCGTGGGAAGGTGGGTGAGATTGTTCTCATCTGATAGGGAACAGACTAGTAGCGTGGGAAGGTGGGTGAGATTGTTCTCATCTGATAGGAAACAGACTAGTAGTGTGGGAAGGTGGGTGAGATTGTTCTCATCTGATAGGGAACAGACTAGTAGTGTGGGAAGGTGGGTGAGATTGTTCTCATCTGATAGGGAACGGACTAGTAGTGTTGGAAGGTGGGTGAGAATGTTCTCATCTGATAGGGAACAGACTAGTAGTGTTGGAAGGTGGGTGAGACTAGTAGCGTGGGAAGGTGGGGGAGATTGTTCTCATCTGATAGGGAACACAGTAGTAGCGTGGGAAGGTGGGTGAGATTGTTCTCATCTGATAGGGAACAGACTAGTAGCGTGGGAAGGTGGGTGAGATTGTTCTCATCTGATAGGGAACAGACTAGTAGTGTGGGAAGGTGGGTGAGATTATTCTCATCTGATAGGGAACAGACTAGTAGTGTGGGAACGTGGGTGAGATTGTTCTCATCTGATAGGGAAAAGACTAGTAGTGTGGGAAGGTGGGTGAGATTGTTCTCATCTGATAGGGAACAGACTAGTAGTGTTGGAAGGCAGGTGGGTGAGATTGTTCTCATCTGATAGGGAACAGACTAGTAGTGTAGGAAGGTGGGTGAGATTGTTCTCATCTGATAGGGAACAGACTAGTAGTGTTGGGAGGTGGGTGAGATTGTTCTCATCTGATAGGGAACAGACTAGTAGTGTGGGAAGGTGGTTGAGATTGTTCTCATCTGAGAGGGAACAGACTAGTAGTGTGGGAAGGTGGGTGAGATTGTTCTCATCTGATAGGGAACAGACTAGTAGTGTGGGAAGGTGGGTGAGATTGTTCTCATCTGATAGGGAACAGACTAGTAGTGTGGGAAGGTGGGTGAGATTGTTCTCATCTTATAGGGAACAGACTAGTAGTGTTGGAAGGTGGGTGAGACTAGTAGCGTGGGAATGTGGGTGAGATTGTTCTCATCTGATAGGGAACAGACTAGTAGTGTGGGAAGGTGGGTGAGATTGTTCTCATCTGATAAGGAACAGACTAGTAGTGTGGGAAGGTGGGTGAGATTGTTCTCATCTGATAGGGAACAGACTAGTAGCGTAGGAAGGTGGGTGATATTGTTCTCATCTGATAGGGAACAGACTAGTAGTGTTGGAAGGTGGGTGAGATTGTTCTCATCTGATAGGGAACAGACTAGTAGTGTTGGAAGGTGGGTGAGATTGTTCTCATCTGATAGGGAACAGACTAGTAGTGTTGGAAGGTGGGTGAGACTAGTAGCGTGGGAAGGTGGGTGAGATTGTTCTCATCTGATAGGGAACAGACTAGTAGTGTGGGAAGGTGGGTGAGATTGTTCTCATCTGATAGGGAACAGACTAGTAGTGTTGGGAGGTGGGTGAGATTGTTCTTATCTGATAGGGAACAGACTAGTAGTGTGGGAAGGTGGTTGAGATTGTTCTCATCTGATAGGGAACAGACTAGTAGTGTGGGAAGGTGGGTGAGATTATTCTCATCTGATAGGGAACAGACTAGTAGTGTGGGAAGGTGGTTAAGATTGTTCTCATCTGATAGGGAACAGACTAGTAGTGTTGGGAGGTGGGTGAGATTGTTCTCATCTGATAGGGAACAGACTAGTAGTGTGGGAAGGTGGTTGAGATTGTTCTCATCTGATAGGGAACAGACTAGTAGTGTGGGAAGGTGGGTGAGATTATTCTCATCTGATAGGGAACAGACTAGTAGTGTGGGAAGGTGGGTGAGATTGTTCTCATCTGACAGGGAACAGACTAGTAGTGTGGGAAGGTGGGTGAGATTGTTCTCATCTGATAGGGAAAGACTAGTAGTGTGGGAAGGTGGGTGAGATTGTTCTCATCTGATAGGGAACAGACTAGTAGTGTAGGAAGGTGGGTGAGATTGTTCTCATCTGATAGGGAACAGACTAGTAGTGTTGGAAGGTGGGTGAGATTGTTCTCATCTGATAGGGAACAGACTAGTAGTGTTGGAAGGTGGGTGAGATTGTTCTCATTTGATAGGGAACAGACTAGTAGTGTTGGAAGGTGGGTGAGACTAGTAGCGTGGGAAGGTGGGTGAGATTGTTCTCATCTGATAGGGAACAGACTAGTAGCGTGGGAAGGTGGGTGAGATTGTTCTCATCTGATAGGAAACAGACTAGTAGTGTGGGAAGGTGGGTGAGATTGTTCTCATCTGATAGGGAACAGACTAGTAGTGTGGGAAGGTGGGTGAGATTGTTCTCATCTGATAGGGAACAGACTAGTAGTGTGGGAAGGTGGTTGAGATTGTTCTCATCTGAGAGGGAACAGACTAGTAGTGTGGGAAGGTGGGTGAGATTGTTCTCATCTGATAGGGAACAGACTAGTAGTGTGGGAAGGTGGGTGAGATTGTTCTCATCTGATAGGGAACAGACTAGTAGTGTGGGAAGGTGGGTGAGATTGTTCTCATCTTATAGGGAACAGACTAGTAGTGTTGGAAGGTGGGTGAGACTAGTAGCGTGGGAATGTGGGTGAGATTGTTCTCATCTGATAGGGAACAGACTAGTAGTGTGGGAAGGTGGGTGAGATTGTTCTCATCTGATAAGGAACAGACTAGTAGTGTGGGAAGGTGGGTGAGATTGTTCTCATCTGATAGGGAACAGACTAGTAGCGTAGGAAGGTGGGTGATATTGTTCTCATCTGATAGGGAACAGACTAGTAGTGTTGGAAGGTGGGTGAGATTGTTCTCATCTGATAGGGAACAGACTAGTAGTGTTGGAAGGTGGGTGAGATTGTTCTCATCTGATAGGGAACAGACTAGTAGTGTTGGAAGGTGGGTGAGACTAGTAGCGTGGGAAGGTGGGTGAGATTGTTCTCATCTGATAGGGAACAGACTAGTAGTGTGGGAAGGTGGGTGAGATTGTTCTCATCTGATAGGGAACAGACTAGTAGTGTTGGGAGGTGGGTGAGATTGTTCTTATCTGATAGGGAACAGACTAGTAGTGTGGGAAGGTGGTTGAGATTGTTCTCATCTGATAGGGAACAGACTAGTAGTGTGGGAAGGTGGGTGAGATTATTCTCATCTGATAGGGAACAGACTAGTAGTGTGGGAAGGTGGTTAAGATTGTTCTCATCTGATAGGGAACAGACTAGTAGTGTTGGGAGGTGGGTGAGATTGTTCTCATCTGATAGGGAACAGACTAGTAGTGTGGGAAGGTGGTTGAGATTGTTCTCATCTGATAGGGAACAGACTAGTAGTGTGGGAAGGTGGGTGAGATTATTCTCATCTGATAGGGAACAGACTAGTAGTGTGGGAAGGTGGGTGAGATTGTTCTCATCTGACAGGGAACAGACTAGTAGTGTGGGAAGGTGGGTGAGATTGTTCTCATCTGATAGGGAAAGACTAGTAGTGTGGGAAGGTGGGTGAGATTGTTCTCATCTGATAGGGAACAGACTAGTAGTGTAGGAAGGTGGGTGAGATTGTTCTCATCTGATAGGGAACAGACTAGTAGTGTTGGAAGGTGGGTGAGATTGTTCTCATCTGATAGGGAACAGACTAGTAGTGTTGGAAGGTGGGTGAGATTGTTCTCATTTGATAGGGAACAGACTAGTAGTGTTGGAAGGTGGGTGAGACTAGTAGCGTGGGAAGGTGGGTGAGATTGTTCTCATCTGATAGGGAACAGACTAGTAGCGTGGGAAGGTGGGTGAGATTGTTCTCATCTGATAGGAAACAGACTAGTAGTGTGGGAAGGTGGGTGAGATTGTTCTCATCTGATAGGGAACAGACTAGTAGTGTGGGAAGGTGGGTGAGATTGTTCTCATCTGATAGGGAACGGACTAGTAGTGTTGGAAGGTGGGTGAGAATGTTCTCATCTGATAGGGAACAGACTAGTAGTGTTGGAAGGTGGGTGAGACTAGTAGCGTGGGAAGGTGGGGGAGATTGTTCTCATCTGATAGGGAACACAGTAGTAGCGTGGGAAGGTGGGTGAGATTGTTCTCATCTGATAGGGAACAGACTAGTAGCGTGGGAAGGTGGGTGAGATTGTTCTCATCTGATAGGGAACAGACTAGTAGTGTGGGAAGGTGGGTGAGATTATTCTCATCTGATAGGGAACAGACTAGTAGTGTGGGAACGTGGGTGAGATTGTTCTCATCTGATAGGGAAAAGACTAGTAGTGTGGGAAGGTGGGTGAGATTGTTCTCATCTGATAGGGAACAGACTAGTAGTGTTGGAAGGCAGGTGGGTGAGATTGTTCTCATCTGATAGGGAACAGACTAGTAGTGTAGGAAGGTGGGTGAGATTGTTCTCATCTGATAGGGAACAGACTAGTAGTGTTGGGAGGTGGGTGAGATTGTTCTCATCTGATAGGGAACAGACTAGTAGTGTGGGAAGGTGGTTGAGATTGTTCTCATCTGAGAGGGAACAGACTAGTAGTGTGGGAAGGTGGGTGAGATTATTCTCATCTGATAGGTAACAGACTAGTAGTGTGGGAAGGTGGGTGAGATTGTTCTCATCTGATAGGGAACAGACTAGTAGTGTGGGAAGGTGGGTGAGATTGTTCTCATCTGATAGGGAAAGACTAGTAGTGTGGGAAGGTGGGTGAGATTGTTCTCATCTGATAGGGAACAGACTAGTAGTGTGGGAAGGTGGGTGAGATTGTTCCATCTGATAAGGAACAGACTAGTAGTGTGGGAAGGTGGGTGAGATTGTTCTCATCTGATAGGGAACAGACTAGTAGTGTAGGAAGGTGGGTGAGATTGTTCTCATCTGATAGGGAACAGACTAGTAGTGTTGGAAGGTGGGTGAGATTGTTCTCATCTGATAGGGAACAGACTAGTAGTGTTGGAAGGTGGGTGAGATTGTTCTCATCTGATAGGGAACAGACTAGTAGTGTTGGAAGGTGGGTGAGACTAGTAGCGTGGGAAGGTGGGTGAGATTGTTCTCATCTGATAGGGAACAGACTAGTAGTGTGGGAAGGTGGATGAGATTGTTCTCATCTGATAGGGAACAGACTAGTAGTGTAGGAAGGTGGGTGAGACTAGTAGCGTGGGAAGGTGGGTGAGATTGTTCTCATCTGATAGGGAACAGACTAGTAGCGTGGGAAGGTGGGTGAGATTGTTCTCATCTCATAGGGAACAGACTAGGAGTGTGGGAAGGTGGGTGAGATTGTTCTCATCTGATAGGGAACAGACTAGTAGTGTGGGAAGGTGGGTGAGATTGTTCTCATCTGATAGGGAACAGACTAGTAGTGTGGGAAGGTGGGTGAGATTGTTCTCATCTGATAGGGAACAGACTAGTAGTGTTGGAAGGCAGGTGGGTGAGATTGTTCTCATCTGATAGGGAACAGACTAGTAGTGTTGGAAGGTGGGTGAGACTAGTAGCGTGGGAAGGTGGGTGAGATTGTTCTCATTTGATAGGGAACAGACTAGTAGCGTGGGAAGGTGGGTGAGATTGTTCTCATCTCATAGGGAACAGACTAGTAGTGTGGGAAGGTGGGTGAGATTGTTCTCATCTGATAGGGAACAGACTAGTAGTGTGGGAACGTGGGTGAGATTGTTCTCATCTGATAGGGAAAAGACTAGTAGTGTGGGAAGGTGGGTGAGATTGTTCTCATCTGATAGGGAACAGACTAGTAGTGTTGGAAGGCAGGTGGGTGAGATTGTTCTCATCTGATAGGGAACAGACTAGTAGTGTAGGAAGGTGGGTGAGATTGTTCTCATCTGATAGGGAACAGACTAGTAGTGTTGGGAGGTGGGTGAGATTGTTCTCATCTGATAGGGAACAGACTAGTAGTGTGGGAAGGTGGTTGAGATTGTTCTCATCTGAGAGGGAACAGACTAGTAGTGTGGGAAGGTGGGTGAGATTATTCTCATCTGATAGGTAACAGACTAGTAGTGTGGGAAGGTGGGTGAGATTGTTCTCATCTGATAGGGAACAGACTAGTAGTGTGGGAAGGTGGGTGAGATTGTTCTCATCTGATAGGGAAAGACTAGTAGTGTGGGAAGGTGGGTGAGATTGTTCTCATCTGATAGGGAACAGACTAGTAGTGTGGGAAGGTGGGTGAGATTGTTCCATCTGATAAGGAACAGACTAGTAGTGTGGGAAGGTGGGTGAGATTGTTCTCATCTGATAGGGAACAGACTAGTAGTGTAGGAAGGTGGGTGAGATTGTTCTCATCTGATAGGGAACAGACTAGTAGTGTTGGAAGGTGGGTGAGATTGTTCTCATCTGATAGGGAACAGACTAGTAGTGTTGGAAGGTGGGTGAGATTGTTCTCATCTGATAGGGAACAGACTAGTAGTGTTGGAAGGTGGGTGAGACTAGTAGCGTGGGAAGGTGGGTGAGATTGTTCTCATCTGATAGGGAACAGACTAGTAGTGTGGGAAGGTGGATGAGATTGTTCTCATCTGATAGGGAACAGACTAGTAGTGTAGGAAGGTGGGTGAGACTAGTAGCGTGGGAAGGTGGGTGAGATTGTTCTCATCTGATAGGGAACAGACTAGTAGCGTGGGAAGGTGGGTGAGATTGTTCTCATCTCATAGGGAACAGACTAGGAGTGTGGGAAGGTGGGTGAGATTGTTCTCATCTGATAGGGAACAGACTAGTAGTGTGGGAAGGTGGGTGAGATTGTTCTCATCTGATAGGGAACAGACTAGTAGTGTGGGAAGGTGGGTGAGATTGTTCTCATCTGATAGGGAACAGACTAGTAGTGTTGGAAGGCAGGTGGGTGAGATTGTTCTCATCTGATAGGGAACAGACTAGTAGTGTTGGAAGGTGGGTGAGACTAGTAGCGTGGGAAGGTGGGTGAGATTGTTCTCATCTGATAGGGAACAGACTAGTAGCGTGGGAAGGTGGGTGAGATTGTTCTCATCTCATAGGGAACAGACTAGTAGTGTGGGAAGGTGGGTGAGATTGTTCTCATCTGATAGGGAACAGACTAGTAGTGTGGGAAGGTGGGTGAGATTGTTCTCATCTGATAGGGAACAGACTAGTAGTGTGGGAAGGTGGGTGAGATTGTTCTCATCTTATAGGGAACAGACTAGTAGTGTTGGAAGGTGGGTGAGACTAGTAGCGTGGGAATGTGGGTGAGATTGTTCTCATCTGATAAGGAACAGACTAGTAGTGTGGGAAGGTGGGTGAGATTGTTCTCATCTGATAGTGAACAGACTAGTAGTGTTGGGAGGTGGGTGAGATTGTTCTTATCTGATAGGGAACAGACTAGTAGTGTGGGAAGGTGGTTGAGATTGTTCTCATCTGATAGGGAACAGACTAGTAGTGTGGGAAGGTGGGTGAGATTATTCTCATCAGATAGGGAACAGACTAGTAGTGTGGGAAGGTGGTTAAGATTGTTCTCATCTGATAGGGAACAGACTAGTAGTGTTGGGAGGTGGGTGAGATTGTTCTCATCTGATAGGGAACAGACTAGTAGTGTGGGAAGGTGGTTGAGATTGTTCACATCTGATAGGGAACAGACTAGTAGTGTGGGAAGGTGGGTGAGATTATTCTCATCTGATAGGGAACAGACTAGTAGTGTGGGAAGGTGGGTGAGATTGTTCTCATCTGACAGGGAACAGACTAGTAGTGTGGGAAGGTGGGTGAGATTGTTCTCATCTGATAGGGAAAGACTAGTAGTGTGGGAAGGTGGGTGAGATTGTTCTCATCTGATAGGGAACAGACTAGTAGTGTAGGAAGGTGGGTGAGATTGTTCTCATCTGATAGGGAACAGACTAGTAGTGTTGGAAGGTGGGTGAGATTGTTCTCATCTGATAGGGAACAGACTAGTAGTGTTGGAAGGTGGGTGAGATTGTTCTCATCTGATAGGGAACAGACTAGTAGTGTTGGAAGGTGGGTGAGACTAGTAGCGTGGGAAGGTGGGTGAGATTGTTCTCATCTGATAGGGAACAGACTAGTAGCGTGGGAAGGTGGGTGAGATTGTTCTCATCTGATAGGAAACAGACTAGTAGTGTGGGAAGGTGGGTGAGATTGTTCTCATCTGATAGGGAACAGACTAGTAGTGTGGGAAGGTGGGTGAGATTGTTCTCATCTGATAGGGAACGGACTAGTAGTGTTGGAAGGTGGGTGAGAATGTTCTCATCTGATAGGGAACAGACTAGTAGTGTTGGAAGGTGGGTGAGACTAGTAGCGTGGGAAGGTGGGGGAGATTGTTCTCATCTGATAGGGAACACAGTAGTAGCGTGGGAAGGTGGGTGAGATTGTTCTCATCTGATAGGGAACAGACTAGTAGCGTGGGAAGGTGGGTGAGATTGTTCTCATCTGATAGGGAACAGACTAGTAGTGTGGGAAGGTGGGTGAGATTATTCTCATCTGATAGGGAACAGACTAGTAGTGTGGGAACGTGGGTGAGATTGTTCTCATCTGATAGGGAAAAGACTAGTAGTGTGGGAAGGTGGGTGAGATTGTTCTCATCTGATAGGGAACAGACTAGTAGTGTTGGAAGGCAGGTGGGTGAGATTGTTCTCATCTGATAGGGAACAGACTAGTAGTGTTGGAAGGTGGGTGAGACTAGTAGCGTGGGAAGGTGGGTGAGATTGTTCTCATCTGATAGGGAACAGACTAGTAGCGTGGGAAGGTGGGTGAGATTGTTCTCATCTCATAGGGAACAGACTAGTAGTGTGGGAAGGTGGGTGAGATTGTTCTCATCTGATAGGGAACAGACTAGTAGCGTAGGAAGGTGGGTGATATTGTTCTCATCTGATAGGGAACAGACTAGTAGTGTTGGAAGGTGGGTGAGATTGTTCTCATCTGATAGGGAACAGACTAGTAGTGTTGGAAGGTGGGTGAGATTGTTCTCATCTGATAGGGAACAGACTAGTAGTGTTGGAAGGTGGGTGAGACTAGTAGCGTGGGAAGGTGGGTGAGATTGTTCTCATCTGATAGGGAACAGACTAGTAGTGTGGGAAGGTGGGTGAGATTGTTCTCATCTGATAGGGAACAGACTAGTAGTGTTGGGAGGTGGGTGAGATTGTTCTTATCTGATAGGGAACAGACTAGTAGTGTGGGAAGGTGGTTGAGATTGTTCTCATCTGATAGGGAACAGACTAGTAGTGTGGGAAGGTGGGTGAGATTATTCTCATCTGATAGGGAACAGACTAGTAGTGTGGGAAGGTGGTTAAGATTGTTCTCATCTGATAGGGAACAGACTAGTAGTGTTGGGAGGTGGGTGAGATTGTTCTCATCTGATAGGGAACAGACTAGTAGTGTGGGAAGGTGGTTGAGATTGTTCTCATCTGATAGGGAACAGACTAGTAGTGTGGGAAGGTGGGTGAGATTATTCTCATCTGATAGGGAACAGACTAGTAGTGTGGGAAGGTGGGTGAGATTGTTCTCATCTGACAGGGAACAGACTAGTAGTGTGGGAAGGTGGGTGAGATTGTTCTCATCTGATAGGGAAAGACTAGTAGTGTGGGAAGGTGGGTGAGATTGTTCTCATCTGATAGGGAACAGACTAGTAGTGTAGGAAGGTGGGTGAGATTGTTCTCATCTGATAGGGAACAGACTAGTAGTGTTGGAAGGTGGGTGAGATTGTTCTCATCTGATAGGGAACAGACTAGTAGTGTTGGAAGGTGGGTGAGATTGTTCTCATTTGATAGGGAACAGACTAGTAGTGTTGGAAGGTGGGTGAGACTAGTAGCGTGGGAAGGTGGGTGAGATTGTTCTCATCTGATAGGGAACAGACTAGTAGCGTGGGAAGGTGGGTGAGATTGTTCTCATCTGATAGGAAACAGACTAGTAGTGTGGGAAGGTGGGTGAGATTGTTCTCATCTGATAGGGAACAGACTAGTAGTGTGGGAAGGTGGGTGAGATTGTTCTCATCTGATAGGGAACGGACTAGTAGTGTTGGAAGGTGGGTGAGAATGTTCTCATCTGATAGGGAACATACTAGTAGTGTTGGAAGGTGGGTGAGACTAGTAGCGTGGGAAGGTGGGGGAGATTGTTCTCATCTGATAGGGAACACAGTAGTAGCGTGGGAAGGTGGGTGAGATTGTTCTCATCTGATAGGGAACAGACTAGTAGCGTGGGAAGGTGGGTGAGATTGTTCTCATCTGATAGGGAACAGACTAGTAGTGTGGGAAGGTGGGTGAGATTATTCTCATCTGATAGGGAACAGACTAGTAGTGTGGGAACGTGGGTGAGATTGTTCTCATCTGATAGGGAAAAGACTAGTAGTGTGGGAAGGTGGGTGAGATTGTTCTCATCTGATAGGGAACAGACTAGTAGTGTTGGAAGGCAGGTGGGTGAGATTGTTCTCATCTGATAGGGAACAGACTAGTAGTGTTGGGAGGTGGGTGAGATTGTTCTTATCTGATAGGGAACAGACTAGTAGTGTGGGAAGGTGGTTGAGATTGTTCTCATCTGATAGGGAACAGACTAGTAGTGTGGGAAGGTGGGTGAGATTATTCTCATCTGATAGGGAACAGACTAGTAGTGTGGGAAGGTGGTTAAGATTGTTCTCATCTGATAGGGAACAGACTAGTAGTGTTGGGAGGTGGGTGAGATTGTTCTCATCTGATAGGGAACAGACTAGTAGTGTGGGAAGGTGGTTGAGATTGTTCTCATCTGATAGGGAACAGACTAGTAGTGTGGGAAGGTGGGTGAGATTATTCTCATCTGATAGGGAACAGACTAGTAGTGTGGGAAGGTGGGTGAGATTGTTCTCATCTGACAGGGAACAGACTAGTAGTGTGGGAAGGTGGGTGAGATTGTTCTCATCTGATAGGGAAAGACTAGTAGTGTGGGAAGGTGGGTGAGATTGTTCTCATCTGATAGGGAACAGACTAGTAGTGTAGGAAGGTGGGTGAGATTGTTCTCATCTGATAGGGAACAGACTAGTAGTGTTGGAAGGTGGGTGAGATTGTTCTCATCTGATAGGGAACAGACTAGTAGTGTTGGAAGGTGGGTGAGATTGTTCTCATTTGATAGGGAACAGACTAGTAGTGTTGGAAGGTGGGTGAGACTAGTAGCGTGGGAAGGTGGGTGAGATTGTTCTCATCTGATAGGGAACAGACTAGTAGCGTGGGAAGGTGGGTGAGATTGTTCTCATCTGATAGGAAACAGACTAGTAGTGTGGGAAGGTGGGTGAGATTGTTCTCATCTGATAGGGAACAGACTAGTAGTGTGGGAAGGTGGGTGAGATTGTTCTCATCTGATAGGGAACGGACTAGTAGTGTTGGAAGGTGGGTGAGAATGTTCTCATCTGATAGGGAACATACTAGTAGTGTTGGAAGGTGGGTGAGACTAGTAGCGTGGGAAGGTGGGGGAGATTGTTCTCATCTGATAGGGAACACAGTAGTAGCGTGGGAAGGTGGGTGAGATTGTTCTCATCTGATAGGGAACAGACTAGTAGCGTGGGAAGGTGGGTGAGATTGTTCTCATCTGATAGGGAACAGACTAGTAGTGTGGGAAGGTGGGTGAGATTATTCTCATCTGATAGGGAACAGACTAGTAGTGTGGGAACGTGGGTGAGATTGTTCTCATCTGATAGGGAAAAGACTAGTAGTGTGGGAAGGTGGGTGAGATTGTTCTCATCTGATAGGGAACAGACTAGTAGTGTTGGAAGGCAGGTGGGTGAGATTGTTCTCATCTGATAGGGAACAGACTAGTAGTGTTGGGAGGTGGGTGAGATTGTTCTTATCTGATAGGGAACAGACTAGTAGTGTGGGAAGGTGGTTGAGATTGTTCTCATCTGATAGGGAACAGACTAGTAGTGTGGGAAGGTGGGTGAGATTATTCTCATCTGATAGGGAACAGACTAGTAGTGTGGGAAGGTGGTTAAGATTGTTCTCATCTGATAGGGAACAGACTAGTAGTGTTGGGAGGTGGGTGAGATTGTTCTCATCTGATAGGGAACAGACTAGTAGTGTGGGAAGGTGGTTGAGATTGTTCTCATCTGATAGGGAACAGACTAGTAGTGTGGGAAGGTGGGTGAGATTATTCTCATCTGATAGGGAACAGACTAGTAGTGTGGGAAGGTGGGTGAGATTGTTCTCATCTGACAGGGAACAGACTAGTAGTGTGGGAAGGTGGGTGAGATTGTTCTCATCTGATAGGGCAAGACTAGTAGTGTGGGAAGGTGGGTGAGATTGTTCTCATCTGATAGGGAACAGACTAGTAGTGTAGGAAGGTGGGTGAGATTGTTCTCATCTGATAGGGAACAGACTAGTAGTGTTGGAAGGTGGGTGAGATTGTTCTCATCTGATAGGGAACAGACTAGTAGTGTTGGAAGGTGGGTGAGATTGTTCTCATTTGATAGGGAACAGACTAGTAGTGTTGGAAGGTGGGTGAGACTAGTAGCGTGGGAAGGTGGGTGAGATTGTTCTCATCTGATAGGGAACAGACTAGTAGCGTGGGAAGGTGGGTGAGATTGTTCTCATCTGATAGGAAACAGACTAGTAGTGTGGGAAGGTGGGTGAGATTGTTCTCATCTGATAGGGAACAGACTAGTAGTGTGGGAAGGTGGGTGAGATTGTTCTCATCTGATAGGGAACGGACTAGTAGTGTTGGAAGGTGGGTGAGAATGTTCTCATCTGATAGGGAACATACTAGTAGTGTTGGAAGGTGGGTGAGACTAGTAGCGTGGGAAGGTGGGGGAGATTGTTCTCATCTGATAGGGAACACAGTAGTAGCGTGGGAAGGTGGGTGAGATTGTTCTCATCTGATAGGGAACAGACTAGTAGCGTGGGAAGGTGGGTGAGATTGTTCTCATCTGATAGGGAACAGACTAGTAGTGTGGGAAGGTGGGTGAGATTATTCTCATCTGATAGGGAACAGACTAGTAGTGTGGGAACGTGGGTGAGATTGTTCTCATCTGATAGGGAAAAGACTAGTAGTGTGGGAAGGTGGGTGAGATTGTTCTCATCTGATAGGGAACAGACTAGTAGTGTTGGAAGGCAGGTGGGTGAGATTGTTCTCATCTGATAGGGAACAGACTAGTAGTGTAGGAAGGTGGGTGAGATTGTTCTCATCTGATAGGGAACAGACTAGTAGTGTTGGGAGGTGGGTGAGATTGTTCTCATCTGATAGGGAACAGACTAGTAGTGTGGGAAGGTGGTTGAGATTGTTCTCATCTGAGAGGGAACAGACTAGTAGTGTGGGAAGGTGGGTGAGATTATTCTCATCTGATAGGGAACAGACTAGTAGTGTGGGAAGGTGGGTGAGATTGTTCTCATCTGATAGGGAACAGACTAGTAGTGTGGGAAGGTGGGTGAGATTGTTCTCATCTGATAGGGAACAGACTAGTAGTGTGGGAAGGTGGGTGAGATTGTTCTCATCTGACAGGGAACAGACTAGTAGTGTGGGAAGGTGGGTGAGATTGTTCTCATCTGATAGGGAAAGACTAGTAGTGTGGGAAGGTGAGTGAGATTGTACTCATCTGATAGGGAACAGACTAGTAGTGTGGGAAGGTGGGTGAGATTGTTCTCATCTGATAGGGAACAGACAAGTAGTGTGGGAAGGTGGGTGAGATTGTTCTCATCTGATAGGGAACAGACTAGTAGCGTGGGAAGGTGGGTGAGATTGTTCTCATCTGATAGGGAACAGACTAGTAGTGTTGGAAGGAAGGTGGGTGAGATTGTTCTCATCTGATAGGGAACAGACTAGTAATGTTGGAAGGTGGGTGAGATTGTTCTCATCTGATAGGGAACAGACTAGTAGTGTTAGAAGGTGGGTGAGACTAGTAGCGTGGGAAGGTGGGTGAGATTGTTCTCATCTGATAGGGAACAGACTAGTAGTGTAGGAAGGTGGGTGAGATTGTTCTCATCTGATAGGGAACAGACAAGTAGTGTTGGGAGGTGGGTGAGATTGTTCTCATCTGATAGGGAACAGACTAGTAGTGTGGGAAGGTGGGTGAGATTATTCTCATCTGATAGGGAACAGACTAGTAGTGTGGGAAGGTGGTTGAGATTGTTCTCATCTGATAGGGAACAGACTAGTAGTGTTGGGAGGTGGGTGAGATTGTTCTCATCTGATAGGGAACAGACTAGTAGTGTGGGAAGGTGGGTGAGATTGTTCCATCTGATAAGGAACAGACTAGTAGTGTTGGAAGGTGGGTGAGATTGTTCTCATCTGACAGGGAACAGACTAGTAGTGTGGGAAGGTGGGTGAGATTGTTCTCATCTGATAGGGAAAGACTAGTAGTGTGGGAAGGTGGGTGAGATTGTTCTCATCTGATAGGGAACAGACTAGTAGTGTGGGAAGGTGGGTGAGATTGTTCCATCTGATAAGGAACAGACTAGTAGTGTGGGAAGGTGGGTGAGATTGTTCTCATCTGATAGGGAACAGACTAGTAGTGTAGGAAGGTGGGTGAGATTGTTCTCATCTGATAGGGAACAGACTAGTAGTGTTGGAAGGTGGGTGAGATTGTTCTCATCTGATAGGGAACAGACTAGTAGTGTTGGAAGGTGGGTGAGATTGTTCTCATCTGATAGGGAACAGACTAGTAGTGTTGGAAGGTGGGTGAGACTAGTAGCGTGGGAAGGTGGGTGAGATTGTTCTCATCTGATAGGGAACAGACTAGTAGCGTGGGAAGGTGGGTGAGATTGTTCTCATCTGATAGGGAACAGACTAGTAGTGTGGGAAGGTGGGTGAGATTGTTCTCATCTGATAGGGAACAGACTAGTAGTGTGGGAAGGTGGGTGAGATTGTTCTCATCTGATAGGGAACAGACTAGTAGTGTTGGAAGGTGGGTGAGATTGTTCTCATCTGATAGGGAACAGACTAGTAGTGTTGGAAGGTGGGTGAGACTAGTAGCGTGGGAAGGTGGGTGAGATTGTTCTCATCTGATAGGGAACAGAGTAGTAGCGTGGGAAGGTGGGTGAGATTGTTCTCATCTGATAGGGAACAGACTAGTAGCGTGGGAAGGTGGGTGAGATTGTTCTCATCTGATAGGGAACAGACTAGTAGTGTGGGAAGGTGGGTGAGATTGTTCTCATCTGATAGGGAACAGACTAGTAGTGTTGGAAGGTGGGTGAGATTGTTCTCATCTGACAGGGAACAGACTAGTAGTGTGGGAAGGTGGGTGAGATTGTTCTCATCTGATAGGGAAAGACTAGTAGTGTGGGAAGGTGGGTGAGATTGTTCTCATCTGATAGGGAACAGACTAGTAGTGTGGGAAGGTGGGTGAGATTGTTCCATCTGATAAGGAACAGACTAGTAGTGTGGGAAGGTGGGTGAGATTGTTCTCATCTGATAGGGAACAGACTAGTAGTGTAGGAAGGTGGGTGAGATTGTTCTCATCTGATAGGGAACAGACTAGTAGTGTTGGAAGGTGGGTGAGATTGTTCTCATCTGATAGGGAACAGACTAGTAGTGTTGGAAGGTGGGTGAGATTGTTCTCATCTGATAGGGAACAGACTAGTAGTGTTGGAAGGTGGGTGAGACTAGTAGCGTGGGAAGGTGGGTGAGATTGTTCTCATCTGATAGGGAACAGACTAGTAGCGTGGGAAGGTGGGTGAGATTGTTCTCATCTGATAGGGAACAGACTAGTAGTGTGGGAAGGTGGGTGAGATTGTTCTCATCTGATAGGGAACAGACTAGTAGTGTGGGAAGGTGGGTGAGATTGTTCTCATCTGATAGGGAACAGACTAGTAGTGTTGGAAGGTGGGTGAGATTGTTCTCATCTGATAGGGAACAGACTAGTAGTGTTGGAAGGTGGGTGACACTAGTAGCGTGGGAAGGTGGGTGAGATTGTTCTCATCTGATAGGGAACAGAGTAGTAGCGTGGGAAGGTGGGTGAGATTGTTCTCATCTGATAGGGAACAGACTAGTAGCGTGGGAAGGTGGGTGAGATTGTTCTCATCTGATAGGGAACAGACTAGTAGTGTGGGAAGGTGGGTGAGATTGTTCTCATCTGATAGGGAACAGACTAGTAGTGTGGGAAGGTGGGTGAGATTATTCTCATCTGATAGGGAACAGACTAGTAGTGTGGGAAGGTGGGTGAGATTGTTCTCATCTGATAGGGAACAGACTAGTAGTGTGGGAAGGTGGGTGAGATTGTTCTCATCTGATAGGGAACAGACTAGTCGTGTTGGAAGGCAGGTGGGTGAGATTGTTCTCATCTGATAGGGAACAGACTAGTAGTGTGGGAAGGTGGGTGAGATTGTTCTCATCTGATAGGGAACAGACTAGTAGTGTGGGAAGGTGGGTGAGATTGTTCTCATCTGATAGGGAACAGACTAGTAGTTTTGGAAGGTGGGTGAGATTGTTCTCATCTGATAGGGAACAGACTAGTAGTGTTGGAAGGTGGGTGAGACTAGTAGCGTGGGAAGGTGGGTGAGATTGTTCTCATCTGATAGGGAACAGAGTAGTAGCGTGGGAAGGTGGGTGAGATTGTTCTCATCTGATAGGGAACAGACTAGTAGCGTGGGAAGGTGGGTGAGATTGTTCTCATCTGATAGGGAACAGACTAGTAGTGTGGGAAGGTGGGTGAGATTGTTCTCATCTGATAGGGAACAGACTAGTAGTGTTGGAAGGTGGGTGAGATTGTTCTCATCTGACAGGGAACAGACTAGTAGTGTGGGAAGGTGGGTGAGATTGTTCTCATCTGATAGGGAAAGACTAGTAGTGTGGGAAGGTGGGTGAGATTGTTCTCATCTGATAGGGAACAGACTAGTAGTGTGGGAAGGTGGGTGAGATTGTTCCATCTGATAAGGAACAGACTAGTAGTGTGGGAAGGTGGGTGAGATTGTTCTCATCTGATAGGGAACAGACTAGTAGTGTAGGAAGGTGGGTGAGATTGTTCTCATCTGATAGGGAACAGACTAGTAGTGTTGGAAGGTGGGTGAGATTGTTCTCATCTGATAGGGAACAGACTAGTAGTGTTGGAAGGTGGGTGAGATTGTTCTCATCTGATAGGGAACAGACTAGTAGTGTTGGAAGGTGGGTGAGACTAGTAACGTGGGAAGGTGGGTGAGATTGTTCTCATCTGATAGGGAACAGACTAGTAGCGTGGGAAGGTGGGTGAGATTGTTCTCATCTGATAGGGAACAGACTAGTAGTGTGGGAAGGTGGGTGAGATTGTTCTCATCTGATAGGGAACAGACTAGTAGTGTGGGAAGGTGGGTGAGATTGTTCTCATCTGATAGGGAACAGACTAGTAGTGTTGGAAGGTGGGTGAGATTGTTCTCATCTGATAGGGAACAGACTAGTAGTGTTGGAAGGTGGGTGAGACTAGTAGCGTGGGAAGGTGGGTGAGATTGTTCTCATCTGATAGGGAACAGAGTAGTAGCGTGGGAAGGTGGGTGAGATTGTTCTCATCTGATAGGGAACAGACTAGTAGCGTGGGAAGGTGGGTGAGATTGTTCTCATCTGATAGGGAACAGACTAGTAGTGTGGGAAGGTGGGTGAGATTGTTCTCATCTGATAGGGAACAGACTAGTAGTGTGGGAAGGTGGGTGAGATTGTTCTCATCTGATAGGGAACAGACTAGTAGTGTTGGAAGGCAGGTGGGTGAGATTGTTCTCATCTGATAGGGAACAGACTAGTAGTGTGGGAAGGTGGGTGAGATTGTTCTCATCTGATAGGGAACAGACTAGTAGTGTGGGAAGGTGGGTGAGATTGTTCTCATCTGATAGGGAACAGACTAGTAGTTTTGGAAGGTGGGTGAGATTGTTCTCATCTGATAGGGAACAGACTAGTAGTGTTGGAAGGTGGGTGAGACTAGTAGAGCGGGAAGGTGGGTGAGATTGTTCTCATCTGATAGGGAACAGAGTAGTAGCGTGGGAAGGTGGGTGAGATTGTTCTCATCTGATAGGGAACAGACTAGTAGCGTGGGAAGGTGGGTGAGATGGTTCTCATCTGATAGGGAACAGACTTGTAGTGTGGTAAGGTGGGTGAGATTGTTCTCATCTGATAGGGAACAGACTAGTAGTGTTGGAAGGTGGGTGAGATTGTTCTCATCTGATCGGGAACAGACTAGTAGTGTGGGAAGGTGGGTGAGATTGTTCTCATCTGATCGGGAACAGACTAGTAGTGTGGGA
This sequence comes from Salmo salar, assembly GCF_965601325.2. NCBI lineage: Eukaryota > Metazoa > Chordata > Actinopteri > Salmoniformes > Salmonidae > Salmo > Salmo salar. The sequence goes on along the minus strand of NC_138304.1, from coordinate 57,365,850 downwards.
AGGTGGGTGAGATTGTTCTCATCTGATAGGGAACAGACTAGTAGTGTTGGAAGGCAGGTGGGTGAGATTGTTCTCATCTGATAGGGAACAGACTATTAGTGTATGAAGGTGGGTGAGATTGTTCTCATCTGATAGGGAACAGACTAGTAGTGTGGGAAGGTGGGTGAGATTATTCTCATCTGACAGTGAACAGACTAGTAGTGTGGGAAGGTGGGTGAGATTGTTCTCATCTGATAGGGAACAGACTAGTAGTGTTGGAAGGTGGGTGAGATTGTTCTCATCTGATAGTGAACAGACTAGTAGTGTTGGAAGGTGGGTGAGACTAGTAGCGTGGGAAGGTGGGTGAGATTGTTCTCATCTGATAGGGAACATAGTAGTAGCGTGGGAAGGTGGGTGAGATTGTTCTCATCTGATAGGGAACAGACTAGTAGCGTGGGAAGGTGGGTGAGATTGTTCTCATCTGATAGGGAACAGACTAGTAGTGTTGGAAGGAAGCTGGGTGAGATTGTTCTCATCTGATAGGGATCAGACTAGTAGTGTTGGAAGGTGGGTGAGATTGTTCTCATCTGATAGGGAACAGACTAGTAGTGTAGGAAGGTGGGTGAGATTGTTCTCATCTGATAGGGAACAGACTAGTAGTGTTGGAAGATGGGTGAGATTGTTCTTTTCTGATAGTGAACAGACTAGTAGTGTGGGAAGGTGGGTGAAATTGTTCTCATCTGATAGGGAACAGACTAGTAGTGTTGGAAGGTGGGTGAGACTAGTAGCGTGGGAAGGTGGGTGAGATTGTTCTCATCTGATAGGGAACAGACTAGTAGCGTGGGAAGGTGGGTGAGATTGTTCTCATCTGATAGGGAACAGACTAGTAGTGTGGGAAGGTGGGTGAGATTGTTCTCATCTGATAGGGAACAGACTAGTAGTGTGGGAATGTGGGTGAGATTGTTCTCATCTGATAGGGAACAGACTAGTAGTGTTTAGGAAGTTGGGTGAGATTGTTCTCATCTGATAGGGAACAGACTAGTAGTTTTGGAAGGTGGGTGAGATTGTTCTCATCTGATAGGGAACAGACTAGTAGTGTGGGAAGGTGGGTGAGATTGTTCTCATCTGATAGGGAAAAGACTAGTAGTGTTGGAAGGTGGGTGAGATTGTTCTAATCTGTTCGGGAACAGACTAGTAGTGTGGGAAGGTGGGTGAGATTGTTCTCATCTGATCGGGAACAGACTAGTAGTGTGGGAAGGTGGGTGAGATTGTTCTCATCTGATCGGGAACAGACTAGTAGTGTTGGAAGGTGGGTGAGATTGATCTCATCTGATAGGGAACAGACTAGTAGTGTGGGAAGGTGGGTGAGATTGTTCTCATCTGATAGGGAACAGACTAGTAGTGTGGGAAGGTGGGTGAGATTGTTCTCATCTGGTAGGGAACATACTAGTAGTGTTGGAAGGTGGGTGAGATTGTTCTCATCTGATAGGGAACAGACTAGTAGTGTTGGAAGGAAGGTGGGTGAGATTGTTCTCATCTGATAGGGAACAGACTAGTAGTGTGAGAAGGGGGGTGAGATTGTTCTCATCTGATAGGGAACAGACTAGTAGTGTAGGAAGGTGGGTGAGATTGTTCTCATCTGATAGGGAACAGACTAGTAGTGTGGGAAGGTGGGTGAGATTGTTCTCATCTGATAGGGAACAGACTAGTAGTGTGGGAAGGTGCGTGAGATTGTTCTCATCTGATAGGGAACAGACTAGTAGTGTGGGAAGGTGGGTGAGATTGTTCTCATCTGATAGGGAACAGACTAGTAGTGTTGGAAGGTGGGTGAGACTAGTAGCGTGGGAAGGTGGGTGAGATTGTTCTCATCTGATAGGGAACAGACTAGTAGCGTGGGAAGGTGGGTGAGATTGTTCTCATCTGATAGGGAACAGACTAGTAGTGTTGGAAGGAAGGTTGGTGAGATTGTTCTCATCTGATAGGGAACAGACTAGTAATGTTGGAAGGTGTGTGAGATTGTTCTCATCTGATAGGGAACAGACTAGTAGTGTTGGAAGGTGGGTGAGATTGTTCTTATCTGATAGGGAACAGACTAGTAGTGTGGGAAGGTAGGTGAGATTGTTCTCATCTGATAGGGAACAGACTAGTAGTGTTGGAAGGTGGTTGAGACTAGTAGCGTGGGAAGGTGGGTGAGATTGTTCTCATCTGATAGGGAACAGACTAGTAGCGTGGGAAGGTGGGTGAGATTGTTCTCATCTCATAGGGAACAGACTAGTAGTGTGGGAAGGTGGGTGAGATTGTTCTCATCAGATAGGGAACAGACTAGTATTGTGGGAAGGTGGGTGAGATTGTTCTCATCTGATAGGGAACAGACTAGTAGTGTGGGAAGGTGGGTGAGATTGTTCTCATCTGATAGGGAACAGACTAGTAGTGTTGGAAGGTGGGTGAGACTAGTAGCGTGGGAAGGTGGGTGAGATTGTTCTCATCTGATAGGGAACAGACTAGTAGCGTGGGAAGGTGGGTGAGATTGTTCTCATCTGATAGGGAACAGACTTGTAGTGTTGGAAGGAAGGTTGTTGAGATTGTTCTCATCTGATAGGGAACAGACTAGTAATGTTGGAAGGTGTGTGAGATTGTTCTCATCTGATAGGGAACAGACTAGTAGTGTTGGAAGGTGGGTGAGATTGTTCTTATCTGATAGGGAACAGACTAGTAGTGTGGGAAGGTAGGTGAGATTGTTCTCATCTGATAGGGAACAGACTAGTAGTGTTGGAAGGTGGGTGAGACTAGTAGCGTGGGAAGGTGGGTGAGATTGTTCTCATCTGATAGGGAACAGACTAGTAGCGTGGGAAGGTGGGTGAGATTGTTCTCATCTCATAGGGAACAGACTAGTAGTGTGGGAAGGTGGGTGAGATTGTTCTCATCAGATAGGGAACAGACTAGTAGTGTGGGAAGGTGGGTGAGATTGTTCTCATCTGATAGGGAACAGACTAGTAGTGTGGGAAGGTGGGTGAGATTGTTCTCATCTGAGAAGGAACAGACTAGTAGTGTGCGAAGGTGGGTGAGATTGTTCTCATCTGATAGGGAACAGACTAGTAGTGTAGGAAGGTGGCTGATATTGTTCTCATCTGATAGGGAACAGACTAGTAGTGTTGGAAGGTGGGTGAGATTGTTCTCATCTGATAGGGAACAGACTAGTAGTGTTGGAAGGTGGGTGAGATTGTTCAAATCTGATAGGGAACAGACTAGTAGTGTTGGAAGGTGGGTGAGACTAGTAGCGTGGGAAGGTGGGTGAGATTGTTCTCATCTGATAGGGAACAGACTAGTAGTGTAGGAAGGTGGGTGAGATTGTTCTCATCTGATAGGGATCAGACTAGTAGTGTTGGAAGGTGGGTGAGATTGTTCTCATCTGATAGGGAACAGACTAGTAGTGTAGGAAGGTGGGTGAGATTGTTCTCATCTGATAGGGAACAGACTAGTAGTGTTGGAAGATGGGTGAGATTGTTCTTTTCTGATAGTGAACAGACTAGTAGTGTGGTAAGGTGGGTGAAATTGTTCTCATCTGATAGGGAACAGACTAGTAGTGTTGGAAGGTGTGTGAGACTAGTAGCGTGGGAACGTGGGTGAGATTGTTCTCATCTGATAGGGAACAGACTAGTAGCGTGGGAAGGTGGGTGAGATTGTTCTCATCTGATAGGGAACAGACTAGTAGTGTGGGAAGGTGGGTGAGATTGTTCTCATCTGATAGGGAACAGACTAGTAGTGTTGGAAGGTGGGTGAGATTGTTCTCATCTGATAGGGAACAGACTAGTAGTGTTGGAAGGTGGGTGAGACTAGTAGCGTGGGAAGGTGGGTGAGATTGTTCTCATCTGATAGGGAACAGAGTAGTAGCGTGGGAAGGTGGGTGAGATTGTTCTCATCTGATAGGGAACAGACTAGTAGTGTGGGAAGGTGGGTGAGATTGTTCTCATCTGATAGGGAACAGACTAGTAGTGTGGGAAGGTGGGTGAGATTGTTCTCATCTGATAGGGAACAGACTAGTAGTGTTGGAAGGTGGGTGAGATTGTTCTCATCTGATAGGGAACAGACTAGTAGTGTTGGAAGGTGGGTGAGACTAGTAGCGTGGGAAGGTGGGTGAGATTGTTCTCATCTGATAGGGAACAGAGTAGTAGCGTGGGAAGGTGGGTGAGATTGTTCTCATCTGATAGGGAACAGACTAGTAGCGTGGGAAGGTGGGTGAGATTGTTCTCATCTGATAGGGAACAGACTAGTAGTGTGGGAAGGTGGGTGAGATTGTTCTCATCTGATAGGGAACAGACTAGTAGTGTGGGAAGGTGGGTGAGATTGTTCTCATCTGATAGGGAACAGACTAGTAGTGTTGGAAGGCAGGTGGGTGAGATTGTTCTCATCTGATAGGGAACAGACTAGTAGTGTGGGAAGGTGGGTGAGATTGTTCTCATCTGATAGGGAACAGACTAGTAGTGTGGGAAGGTGGGTGAGATTGTTCTCATCTGATAGGGAACAGACTAGTAGTTTTGGAAGGTGGGTGAGATTGTTCTCATCTGATAGGGAACAGACTAGTAGTGTTGGAAGGTGGGTGAGACTAGTAGAGCGGGAAGGTGGGTGAGATTGTTCTCATCTGATAGGGAACAGAGTAGTAGCGTGGGAAGGTGGGTGAGATTGTTCTCATCTGATAGGGAACAGACTAGTAGCGTGGGAAGGTGGGTGAGATGGTTCTCATCTGATAGGGAACAGACTTGTAGTGTGGTAAGGTGGGTGAGATTGTTCTCATCTGATAGGGAACAGACTAGTAGTGTTGGAAGGTGGGTGAGATTGTTCTCATCTGATCGGGAACAGACTAGTAGTGTGGGAAGGTGGGTGAGATTGTTCTCATCTGATCGGGAACAGACTAGTAGTGTGGGAAGGTGGGTGAGATTGTTCTCATCTGATAGGGAACAGACTAGTAGTGTTGGAAGGCAGGTGGGTGAGATTGTTCTCATCTGATAGGGAACAGACTATTAGTGTATGAAGGTGGGTGAGATTGTTCTCATCTGATAGGGAACAGACTAGTAGTGTGGGAAGGTGGGTGAGATTATTCTCATCTGACAGTGAACAGACTAGTAGTGTGGGAAGGTGGGTGAGATTGTTCTCATCTGATAGGGAACAGACTAGTAGTGTTGGAAGGTGGGTGAGATTGTTCTCATCTGATAGTGAACAGACTAGTAGTGTTGGAAGGTGGGTGAGACTAGTAGCGTGGGAAGGTGGGTGAGATTGTTCTCATCTGATAGGGAACATAGTAGTAGCGTGGGAAGGTGGGTGAGATTGTTCTCATCTGATAGGGAACAGACTAGTAGCGTGGGAAGGTGGGTGAGATTGTTCTCATCTGATAGGGAACAGACTAGTAGTGTTGGAAGGAAGCTGGGTGAGATTGTTCTCATCTGATAGGGATCAGACTAGTAGTGTTGGAAGGTGGGTGAGATTGTTCTCATCTGATAGGGAACAGACTAGTAGTGTAGGAAGGTGGGTGAGATTGTTCTCATCTGATAGGGAACAGACTAGTAGTGTTGGAAGATGGGTGAGATTGTTCTTTTCTGATAGTGAACAGACTAGTAGTGTGGGAAGGTGGGTGAAATTGTTCTCATCTGATAGGGAACAGACTAGTAGTGTTGGAAGGTGGGTGAGACTAGTAGCGTGGGAAGGTGGGTGAGATTGTTCTCATCTGATAGGGAACAGACTAGTAGCGTGGGAAGGTGGGTGAGATTGTTCTCATCTGATAGGGAACAGACTAGTAGTGTGGGAAGGTGGGTGAGATTGTTCTCATCTGATAGGGAACAGACTAGTAGTGTGGGAATGTGGGTGAGATTGTTCTCATCTGATAGGGAACAGACTAGTAGTGTTTAGGAAGTTGGGTGAGATTGTTCTCATCTGATAGGGAACAGACTAGTAGTTTTGGAAGGTGGGTGAGATTGTTCTCATCTGATAGGGAACAGACTAGTAGTGTGGGAAGGTGGGTGAGATTGTTCTCATCTGATAGGGAAAAGACTAGTAGTGTTGGAAGGTGGGTGAGATTGTTCTAATCTGTTCGGGAACAGACTAGTAGTGTGGGAAGGTGGGTGAGATTGTTCTCATCTGATCGGGAACAGACTAGTAGTGTGGGAAGGTGGGTGAGATTGTTCTCATCTGATCAGGAACAGACTAGTAGTGTTGGAAGGTGGGTGAGATTGATCTCATCTGATAGGGAACAGACTAGTAGTGTGGGAAGGTGGGTGAGATTGTTCTCATCTGATAGGGAACAGACTAGTAGTGTGGGAAGGTGGGTGAGATTGTTCTCATCTGGTAGGGAACATACTAGTAGTGTTGGAAGGTGGGTGAGATTGTTCTCATCTGATAGGGAACAGACTAGTAGTGTTGGAAGGAAGGTGGGTGAGATTGTTCTCATCTGATAGGGAACAGACTAGTAGTGTGAGAAGGGGGGTGAGATTGTTCTCATCTGATAGGGAACAGACTAGTAGTGTAGGAAGGTGGGTGAGATTGTTCTCATCTGATAGGGAACAGACTAGTAGTGTGGGAAGGTGGGTGAGATTGTTCTCATCTGATAGGGAACAGACTAGTAGTGTGGGAAGGTGCGTGAGATTGTTCTCATCTGATAGGGAACAGACTAGTAGTGTGGGAAGGTGGGTGAGATTGTTCTCATCTGATAGGGAACAGACTAGTAGTGTTGGAAGGTGGGTGAGACTAGTAGCGTGGGAAGGTGGGTGAGATTGTTCTCATCTGATAGGGAACAGACTAGTAGCGTGGGAAGGTGGGTGAGATTGTTCTCATCTGATAGGGAACAGACTAGTAGTGTTGGAAGGAAGGTTGGTGAGATTGTTCTCATCTGATAGGGAACAGACTAGTAATGTTGTAAGGTGTGTGAGATTGTTCTCATCTGATAGGGAACAGACTAGTAGTGTTGGAAGGTGGGTGAGATTGTTCTTATCTGATAGGGAACAGACTAGTAGTGTGGGAAGGTAGTTGAGATTGTTCTCATCTGATAGGGAACAGACTAGTAGTGTTGGAAGGTGGTTGAGACTAGTAGCGTGGGAAGGTGGGTGAGATTGTTCTCATCTGATAGGGAACAGACTAGTAGCGTGGGAAGGTGGGTGAGATTGTTCTCATCTCATAGGGAACAGACTAGTAGTGTGGGAAGGTGGGTGAGATTGTTCTCATCAGATAGGGAACAGACTAGTATTGTGGGAAGGTGGGTGAGATTGTTCTCATCTGATAGGGAACAGACTAGTAGTGTGGGAAGGTGGGTGAGATTGTTCTCATCTGATAGGGAACAGACTAGTAGTGTTGGAAGGTGGGTGAGACTAGTAGCGTGGGAAGGTGGGTGAGATTGTTCTCATCTGATAGGGAACAGACTAGTAGCGTGGGAAGGTGGGTGAGATTGTTCTCATCTGATAGGGAACAGACTTGTAGTGTTGGAAGGAAGGTTGTTGAGATTGTTCTCATCTGATAGGGAACAGACTAGTAATGTTGGAAGGTGTGTGAGATTGTTCTCATCTGATAGGGAACAGACTAGTAGTGTTGGAAGGTGGGTGAGATTGTTCTTATCTGATAGGGAACAGACTAGTAGTGTGGGAAGGTAGGTGAGATTGTTCTCATCTGATAGGGAACAGACTAGTAGTGTTGGAAGGTGGGTGAGACTAGTAGCGTGGGAAGGTGGGTGAGATTGTTCTCATCTGATAGGGAACAGACTAGTAGCGTGGGAAGGTGGGTGAGATTGTTCTCATCTCATAGGGAACAGACTAGTAGTGTGGGAAGGTGGGTGAGATTGTTCTCATCAGATAGGGAACAGACTAGTAGTGTGGGAAGGTGGGTGAGATTGTTCTCATCTGATAGGGAACAGACTAGTAGTGTGGGAAGGTGGGTGAGATTGTTCTCATCTGAGAAGGAACAGACTAGTAGTGTGCGAAGGTGGGTGAGATTGTTCTCATCTGATAGGGAACAGACTAGTAGTGTAGGAAGGTGGCTGATATTGTTCTCATCTGATAGGGAACAGACTAGTAGTGTTGGAAGGTGGGTGAGATTGTTCTCATCTGATAGGGAACAGACTAGTAGTGTTGGAAGGTGGGTGAGATTGTTCAAATCTGATAGGGAACAGACTAGTAGTGTTGGAAGGTGGGTGAGACTAGTAGCGTGGGAAGGTGGGTGAGATTGTTCTCATCTGATAGGGAACAGACTAGTAGTGTAGGAAGGTGGGTGAGATTGTTCTCATCTGATAGGGATCAGACTAGTAGTGTTGGAAGGTGGGTGAGATTGTTCTCATCTGATAGGGAACAGACTAGTAGTGTAGGAAGGTGGGTGAGATTGTTCTCATCTGATAGGGAACAGACTAGTAGTGTTGGAAGATGGGTGAGATTGTTCTTTTCTGATAGTGAACAGACTAGTAGTGTGGGAAGGTGGGTGAAATTGTTCTCATCTGATAGGGAACAGACTAGTAGTGTTGGAAGGTGGGTGAGACTAGTAGCGTGGGAACGTGGGTGAGATTGTTCTCATCTGATAGGGAACAGACTAGTAGCGTGGGAAGGTGGGTGAGATTGTTCTCATCTGATAGGGAACAGACTAGTAGTGTGGGAAGGTGGGTGAGATTGTTCTCATCTGATAGGGAACAGACTAGTAGTGTTGGAAGGTGGGTGAGATTGTTCTCATCTGATAGGGAACAGACTAGTAGTGTTGGAAGGTGGGTGAGACTAGTAGCGTGGGAAGGTGGGTGAGATTGTTCTCATCTGATAGGGAACAGAGTAGTAGCGTGGGAAGGTGGGTGAGATTGTTCTCATCTGATAGGGAACAGACTAGTAGTGTGGGAAGGTGGGTGAGATTGTTCTCATCTGATAGGGAACAGACTAGTAGTGTGGGAAGGTGGGTGAGATTATTCTCATCTGATAGGGAACAGACTAGTAGTGTGGGAAGGTGGGTGAGATTGTTCTCATCTGATAGGGAACAGACTAGTAGTGTGGGAAGGTGGGTGAGATTGTTCTCATCTGAAAGGGAACAGACTAGTAGTGTTGGAAGGCAGGTGGGTGAGATTGTTCTCATCTGATAGGGAACAGACTAGTAGTGTGGGAAGGTGGGTGAGATTGTTCTCATCTGATAGGGAACAGACTAGTAGTGTGGGAAGGTGGGTGAGATTGTTCTCATCTGATAGGGAACAGACTAGTAGTGTTGGAAGGTGGGTGAGATTGTTCTCATCTGATAGGGAACAGACTAGTAGTGTTGGAAGGTGGGTGAGACTAGTAGAGCGGGAAGGTGGGTGAGATTGTTCTCATCTGATAGGGAACAGAGTAGTAGCGTGGGAAGGTGGGTGAGATTGTTCTCATCTGACAGGGAACAGACTAGTAGCGTGGGAAGGTGGGTGAGATTGTTCTCATCTGATAGGGAACAGACTTGTAGTGTGGTAAGGTGGGTGAGATTGTTCTCATCTGATAGGGAACAGACTAGTAGTGTTGGAAGGTGGGTGAGATTGTTCTCATCTGATCGGGAACAGACTAGTAGTGTGGGAAGGTGGGTGAGATTGTTCTCATCTGATAGGGAACAGTCTAGTAGTGTGGGAAGGTGGGTGAGATTGTTCTCATCTGATAGGGAACAGACTAGTAGTGTTGGAAGGCAGGTGGGTGAGATTGTTCTCATCTGATAGGGAACAGACTATTAGTGTATGAAGGTGGGTGAGATTGTTCTCATCTGATAGGGAACAGACTAGTAGTGTGGGAAGGTCGGTGAGATTATTCTCATCTGATAGGGAACAGACTAGTAGTGTGGGAAGGTGGGTGAGATTGTTCTCATCTGATAGGGAACAGACTAGTAGTGTTGGAAGGTGGGTGAGATTGTTCTCATCTGATAGTGAACAGACTAGTAGTGTTGGAAGGTGGGTGAGACTAGTAGCGTGGGAAGGTGGGTGAGATTGTTCTCATCAGATAGGGAACAGAGTAGTAGCGTGGGAATGTGGGTGAGATTGTTCTCATCTGATAGGGAACAGACTAGTAGCGTGGGAAGGTGGGTGAGATTGTTCTCATCTGATAGGGAACAGACTAGTAGTGTTGGAAGGTGGGTGAGACTAGTAGCGTGGGAAGGTGGGTGAGATTGTTCTCATCTGATAGGGAACAGACTAGTAGCGTGGGAAGGTGGGTGAGATTGTTCTCATCTGATAGGGAACAGACTAGTAGTGTTGGAAGGAAGGTTGGTGAGATTGTTCTCATCTGATAGGGAACAGACTAGTAATGTTGGAAGGTGTGTGAGATTGTTCTCATCTGATAGGGAACAGACTAGTAGTGTTGGAAGGTGGGTGAGATTGTTCTTATCTGATAGGGAACAGACTAGTAGTGTGGGAAGGTAGGTGAGATTGTTCTCATCTGATAGGGAACAGACTAGTAGTGTTGGAAGGTGGGTGAGACTAGTAGCGTGGGAAGGTGGGTGAGATTGTTCTCATCTGATAGGGAACAGACTAGTAGCGTGGGAAGGTGGGTGAGATTGTTCTCATCTCATAGGGAACAGACTAGTAGTGTGGGAAGGTTGGTGAGATTGTTCTCATCAGATAGGGAACAGACTAGTATTGTGGGAAGGTGGGTGAGATTGTTCTCATCTGATAGGGAACAGACTAGTAGTGTGGGAAGGTGGGTGAGATTGTTCTCATCTGATAGGGAACAGACTAGTAGTGTTGGAAGGTGGGTGAGACTAGTAGCGTGGGAAGGTGGGTGAGATTGTTCTCATCTGATAGGGAACAGACTAGTAGCGTGGGAAGGTGGGTGAGATTGTTCTCATCTGATAGGGAACAGACTTGTAGTGTTGGAAGGAAGGTTGTTGAGATTGTTCTCATCTGATAGGGAACAGACTAGTAATGTTGGAAGGTGTGTGAGATTGTTCTCATCTGATAGGGAACAGACTAGTAGTGTTGGAAGGTGGGTGAGATTGTTCTTATCTGATAGGGAACAGACTAGTAGTGTGGGAAGGTAGGTGAGATTGTTCTCATCTGATAGGGAACAGACTAGTAGTGTTGGAAGGTGGGTGAGACTAGTAGCGTGGGAAGGTGGGTGAGATTGTTCTCATCTGATAGGGAACAGACTAGTAGCGTGGGAAGGTGGGTGAGATTGTTCTCATCTCATAGGGAACAGAGTAGTAGTGTGGGAAGGTGGGTGAGATTGTTCTCATCAGATAGGGAACAGACTAGTAGTGTGGGAAGGTGGGTGAGATTGTTCTCATCTGATAGGGAACAGACTAGTAGTGTGGGAAGGTGGGTGAGATTGTTCTCATCTGAGAAGGAACAGACTAGTAGTGTGCGAAGGTGGGTGAGATTGTTCTCATCTGATAGGGAACAGACTAGTAGTGTAGGAAGGTGGCTGATATTGTTCTCATCTGATAGGGAACAGACTAGTAGTGTTGGAAGGTGGGTGAGATTGTTCTCATCTGATAGGGAACAGACTAGTATTGTTGGAAGGTGGGTGAGATTGTTCAAATCTGATAGGGAACAGACTAGTAGTGTTGGAAGGTGGGTGAGACTAGTAGAGCGGGAAGGTGGGTGAGATTGTTCTCATCTGATAGGGAACAGACTAGTAGTGTAGGAAGGTGGGTGAGATTGTTCTCATCTGATAGGGAACAGAGTAGTAGCGTGGGAAGGTGGGTGAGATTGTTCTCATCTGATAGGGAACAGACTAGTAGCGTGGGAAGGTGGGTGAGATTGTTCTCATCTGATAGGGAACAGACTAGTAGTGTGGGAAGGTGGGTGAGATTGTTCTCATCTGATAGGGAACAGACTAGTAGTGTGGGAAGGTGGGTGAGATTATTCTCATCTGATAGGGAACAGACTAGTAGTGTGGGAAGGTGGGTGAGATTGTTCTCATCTGATAGGGAACAGACTAGTAGTGTGGGAAGGTGGGTGAGATTGTTCTCATCTGATAGGGAACAGACTAGTAGTGTTGGAAGGCAGGTGGGTGAGATTGTTCTCATCTGATAGGGAACAGACTAGTAGTGTGGGAAGGTGGGTGAGATTGTTCTCATCTGATAGGGAACAGACTAGTAGTGTGGGAAGGTGGGTGAGATTGTTCTCATCTGATAGGGAACAGACTAGTAGTTTTGGAAGGTGGGTGAGATTGTTCTCATCTGATAGGGAACAGACTAGTAGTGTTGGAAGGTGGGTGAGACTAGTAGAGCGGGAAGGTGGGTGAGATTGTTCTCATCTGATAGGGAACAGAGTAGTAGCGTGGGAAGGTGGGTGAGATTGTTCTCATCTGATAGGGAACAGACTAGTAGCGTGGGAAGGTGGGTGAGATGGTTCTCATCTGATAGGGAACAGACTTGTAGTGTGGTAAGGTGGGTGAGATTGTTCTCATCTGATAGGGAACAGACTAGTAGTGTTGGAAGGTGGGTGAGATTGTTCTCATCTGATCGGGAACAGACTAGTAGTGTGGGAAGGTGGGTGAGATTGTTCTCATCTGATCGGGAACAGACTAGTAGTGTGGGAAGGTGGGTGAGATTGTTCTCATCTGATAGGGAACAGACTAGTAGTGTTGGAAGGCAGGTGGGTGAGATTGTTCTCATCTGATAGGGAACAGACTATTAGTGTATGAAGGTGGGTGAGATTGTTCTCATCTGATAGGGAACAGACTAGTAGTGTGGGAAGGTGGGTGAGATTATTCTCATCTGACAGTGAACAGACTAGTAGTGTGGGAAGGTGGGTGAGATTGTTCTCATCTGATAGGGAACAGACTAGTAGTGTTGGAAGGTGGGTGAGATTGTTCTCATCTGATAGTGAACAGACTAGTAGTGTTGGAAGGTGGGTGAGACTAGTAGCGTGGGAAGGTGGGTGAGATTGTTCTCATCTGATAGGGAACATAGTAGTAGCGTGGGAAGGTGGGTGAGATTGTTCTCATCTGATAGGGAACAGACTAGTAGCGTGGGAAGGTGGGTGAGATTGTTCTCATCTGATAGGGAACAGACTAGTAGTGTTGGAAGGAAGCTGGGTGAGATTGTTCTCATCTGATAGGGATCAGACTAGTAGTGTTGGAAGGTGGGTGAGATTGTTCTCATCTGATAGGGAACAGACTAGTAGTGTAGGAAGGTGGGTGAGATTGTTCTCATCTGATAGGGAACAGACTAGTAGTGTTGGAAGATGGGTGAGATTGTTCTTTTCTGATAGTGAACAGACTAGTAGTGTGGGAAGGTGGGTGAAATTGTTCTCATCTGATAGGGAACAGACTAGTAGTGTTGGAAGGTGGGTGAGACTAGTAGCGTGGGAAGGTGGGTGAGATTGTTCTCATCTGATAGGGAACAGACTAGTAGCGTGGGAAGGTGGGTGAGATTGTTCTCATCTGATAGGGAACAGACTAGTAGTGTGGGAAGGTGGGTGAGATTGTTCTCATCTGATAGGGAACAGACTAGTAGTGTGGGAATGTGGGTGAGATTGTTCTCATCTGATAGGGAACAGACTAGTAGTGTTTAGGAAGTTGGGTGAGATTGTTCTCATCTGATAGGGAACAGACTAGTAGTTTTGGAAGGTGGGTGAGATTGTTCTCATCTGATAGGGAACAGACTAGTAGTGTGGGAAGGTGGGTGAGATTGTTCTCATCTGATAGGGAAAAGACTAGTAGTGTTGGAAGGTGGGTGAGATTGTTCTAATCTGTTCGGGAACAGACTAGTAGTGTGGGAAGGTGGGTGAGATTGTTCTCATCTGATCGGGAACAGACTAGTAGTGTGGGAAGGTGGGTGAGATGTTCTCATCTGATCGGGAACAGACTAGTAGTGTTGGAAGGTGGGTGAGATTGATCTCATCTGATAGGGAACAGACTAGTAGTGTGGGAAGGTGGGTGAGATTGTTCTCATCTGATAGGGAACAGACTAGTAGTGTGGGAAGGTGGGTGAGATTGTTCTCATCTGGTAGGGAACATACTAGTAGTGTTGGAAGGTGGGTGAGATTGTTCTCATCTGATAGGGAACAGACTAGTAGTGTTGGAAGGAAGGTGGGTGAGATTGTTCTCATCTGATAGGGAACAGACTAGTAGTGTGAGAAGGTGGGTGAGATTGTTCTCATCTGATAGGGAACAGACTAGTAGTGTAGGAAGGTGGGTGAGATTGTTCTCATCTGATAGGGAACAGACTAGTAGTGTGGGAAGGTGGGTGAGATTGTTCTCATCTGATAGGGAACAGACTAGTAGTGTGGGAAGGTGCGTGAGATTGTTCTCATCTGATAGGGAACAGACTAGTAGTGTGGGAAGGTGGGTGAGATTGTTCTCATCTGATAGGGAACAGACTAGTAGTGTTGGAAGGTGGGTGAGACTAGTAGCGTGGGAAGGTGGGTGAGATTGTTCTCATCTGATAGGGAACAGACTAGTAGCGTGGGAAGGTGGGTGAGATTGTTCTCATCTGATAGGGAACAGACTAGTAGTGTTGGAAGGAAGGTTGGTGAGATTGTTCTCATCTGATAGGGAACAGACTAGTAATGTTGGAAGGTGTGTGAGATTGTTCTCATCTGATAGGGAACAGACTAGTAGTGTTGGAAGGTGGGTGAGATTGTTCTTATCTGATAGGGAACAGACTAGTAGTGTGGGAAGGTAGGTGAGATTGTTCTCATCTGATAGGGAACAGACTAGTAGTGTTGGAAGGTGGGTGAGACTAGTAGCGTGGGAAGGTGGGTGAGATTGTTCTCATCTGATAGGGAACAGACTAGTAGCGTGGGAAGGTGGGTGAGATTGTTCTCATCTCATAGGGAACAGACTAGTAGTGTGGGAAGGTGGGTGAGATTGTTCTCATCAGATAGGGAACAGACTAGTATTGTGGGAAGGTGGGTGAGATTGTTCTCATCTGATAGGGAACAGACTAGTAGTGTGGGAAGGTGGGTGAGATTGTTCTCATCTGATAGGGAACAGACTAGTAGTGTTGGAAGGTGGGTGAGACTAGTAGCGTGGGAAGGTGGGTGAGATTGTTCTCATCTGATAGGGAACAGACTAGTAGCGTGGGAAGGTGGGTGAGATTGTTCTCATCTGATAGGGAACAGACTTGTAGTGTTGGAAGGAAGGTTGTTGAGATTGTTCTCATCTGATAGGGAACAGACTAGTAATGTTGGATTGTGTGTGAGATTGTTCTCATCTGATAGGGAACAGACTAGTAGTGTTGGAAGGTGGGTGAGATTGTTCTTATCTGATAGGGAACAGACTAGTAGTGTGGGAAGGTAGGTGAGATTGTTCTCATCTGATAGGGAACAGACTAGTAGTGTTGGAAGGTGGGTGAGACTAGTAGCGTGGGAAGGTGGGTGAGATTGTTCTCATCTGATAGGGAACAGACTAGTAGCGTGGGAAGGTGGGTGAGATTGTTCTCATCTCATAGGGAACAGACTAGTAGTGTGGGAAGGTGGGTGAGATTGTTCTCATCAGATAGGGAACAGACTAGTAGTGTGGGAAGGTGGGTGAGATTGTTCTCATCTGATAGGGAACAGACTAGTAGTGTGGGAAGGTGGGTGAGATTGTTCTCATCTGAGAAGGAACAGACTAGTAGTGTGCGAAGGTGGGTGAGATTGTTCTCATCTGATAGGGAACAGACTAGTAGTGTAGGAAGGTGGCTGATATTGTTCTCATCTGATAGGGAACAGACTAGTAGTGTTGGAAGGTGGGTGAGATTGTTCTCATCTGATAGGGAACAGACTAGTAGTGTTGGAAGGTGGGTGAGATTGTTCAAATCTGATAGGGAACAGACTAGTAGTGTTGGAAGGTGGGTGAGACTAGTAGCGTGGGAAGGTGGGTGAGATTGTTCTCATCTGATAGGGAACAGACTAGTAGTGTAGGAAGGTGGGTGAGATTGTTCTCATCTGATAGGGATCAGACTAGTAGTGTTGGAAGGTGGGTGAGATTGTTCTCATCTGATAGGGAACAGACTAGTAGTGTAGGAAGGTGGGTGAGATTGTTCTCATCTGATAGGGAACAGACTAGTAGTGTTGGAAGATGGGTGAGATTGTTCTTTTCTGATAGTGAACAGACTAGTAGTGTGGGAAGGTGGGTGAAATTGTTCTCATCTGATAGGGAACAGACTAGTAGTGTTGGAAGGTGGGTGAGACTAGTAGCGTGGGAACGTGGGTGAGATTGTTCTCATCTGATAGGGAACAGACTAGTAGCGTGGGAAGGTGGGTGAGATTGTTCTCATCTGATAGGGAACAGACTAGTAGTGTGGGAAGGTGGGTGAGATTGTTCTCATCTGATAGGGAACAGACTAGTAGTGTGGGAATGTGGGTGAGATTGTTCTCATCTGATAGGGAACAGACTAGTAGTGTTTAGGAAGTTGGGTGAGATTGTTCTCATCTGATAGGGAACAGACTAGTAGTGTTGGAAGGTGGGTGAGATTGTTCTCATCTGATAGGGAACAGACTAGTAGTGTTGGAAGGTGGGTGAGACTAGTAGCGTGGGAAGGTGGGTGAGATTGTTCTCATCTGATAGGGAACAGAGTAGTAGCGTGGGAAGGTGGGTGAGATTGTTCTCATCTGATAGAGAACAGACTAGTAGTGTGGGAAGGTGGGTGAGATTGTTCTCATCTGATAGGGAACAGACTAGTAGTGTGGGAAGGTGGGTGAGATTATTCTCATCTGATAGGGAACAGACTAGTAGTGTGGGAAGGTGGGTGAGATTGTTCTCATCTGATAGGGAACAGACTAGTAGTGTGGGAAGGTGGGTGAGATTGTTCTCATCTGAAAGGGAACAGACTAGTAGTGTTGGAAGGCAGGTGGGTGAGATTGTTCTCATCTGATAGGGAACAGACTAGTAGTGTGGGAAGGTGGGTGAGATTGTTCTCATCTGATAGGGAACAGACTAGTAGTGTGGGAAGGTGGGTGAGATTGTTCTCATCTGATAGGGAACAGACTAGTAGTGTTGGAAGGTGGGTGAGATTGTTCTCATCTGATAGGGAACAGACTAGTAGTGTTGGAAGGTGGGTGAGACTAGTAGAGCGGGAAGGTGGGTGAGATTGTTCTCATCTGATAGGGAACAGAGTAGTAGCGTGGGAAGGTGGGTGAGATTGTTCTCATCTGATAGGGAACAGACTAGTAGCGTGGGAAGGTGGGTGAGATTGTTCTCATCTGATAGGGAACAGACTTGTAGTGTGGTAAGGTGGGTGAGATTGTTCTCATCTGATAGGGAACAGACTAGTAGTGTTGGAAGGTGGGTGAGATTGTTCTCATCTGATCGGGAACAGACTAGTAGTGTGGGAAGGTGGGTGAGATTGTTCTCATCTGATAGGGAACAGTCTAGTAGTGTGGGAAGGTGGGTGAGATTGTTCTCATCTGATAGGGAACAGACTAGTAGTGTTGGAAGGCAGGTGGGTGAGATTGTTCTCATCTGATAGGGAACAGACTATTAGTGTATGAAGGTGGGTGAGATTGTTCTCATCTGATAGGGAACAGACTAGTAGTGTGGGAAGGTGGGTGAGATTATTCTCATCTGATAGGGAACAGACTAGTAGTGTGGGAAGGTGGGTGAGATTGTTCTCATCTGATAGGGAACAGACTAGTAGTGTTGGAAGGTGGGTGAGATTGTTCTCATCTGATAGTGAACAGACTAGTAGTGTTGGAAGGTGGGTGAGACTAGTAGCGTTGGAAGGTGGGTGAGATTGTTCTCATCTGATAGGGAACAGAGTAGTAGCGTGGGAAGGTGGGTGAGATTGTTCTCATCTGATAGGGAACAGACTAGTAGCGTGGGAAGGTGGGTGAGATTGTTCTCATCTGATAGGGAACAGACTAGTAGTGTTGGAAGGTGGGTGAGACTAGTAGCGTGGGAAGGTGGGTGAGATTGTTCTCATCTGATAGGGAACAGACTAGTAGCGTGGGAAGGTGGGTGAGATTGTTCTCATCTGATAGGGAACAGACTAGTAGTGTTGGAAGGAAGGTTGGTGAGATTGTTCTCATCTGATAGGGAACAGACTAGTAATGTTGGAAGGTGTGTGAGATTGTTCTCATCTGATAGGGAACAGACTAGTAGTGTTGGAAGGTGGGTGAGATTGTTCTTATCTGATAGGGAACAGACTAGTAGTGTGGGAAGGTAGGTGAGATTGTTCTCATCTGATAGGGAACAGACTAGTAGTGTTGGAAGGTGGGTGAGACTAGTAGCGTGGGAAGGTGGGTGAGATTGTTCTCATCTGATAGGGAACAGACTAGTAGCGTGGGAAGGTGGGTGAGATTGTTCTCATCTCATAGGGAACAGACTAGTAGTGTGGGAAGGTGGGTGAGATTGTTCTCATCAGATAGGGAACAGACTAGTATTGTGGGAAGGTGGGTGAGATTGTTCTCATCTGATAGGGAACAGACTAGTAGTGTGGGAAGGTGGGTGAGATTGTTCTCATCTGATAGGGAACAGACTAGTAGTATTGGAAGGTGGGTGAGACTAGTAGCGTGGGAAGGTGGGTGAGATTGTTCTCATCTGATAGGGAACAGACTAGTAGCGTGGGAAGGTGGGTGAGATTGTTCTCATCTGATAGGGAACAGACTTGTAGTGTTGGAAGGAAGGTTGTTGAGATTGTTCTCATCTGATAGGGAACAGACTAGTAATGTTGGAAGGTGTGTGAGATTGTTCTCATCTGATAGGGAACAGACTAGTAGTGTTGGAAGGTGGGTGAGATTGTTCTTATCTGATAGGGAACAGACTAGTAGTGTGGGAAGGTAGGTGAGATTGTTCTCATCTGATAGGGAACAGACTAGTAGTGTTGGAAGGTGGGTGAGACTAGTAGCGTGGGAAGGTGGGTGAGATTGTTCTCATCTGATAGGGAACAGACTAGTAGCGTGGGAAGGTGGGTGAGATTGTTCTCATCTCATAGGGAACAGACTAGTAGTGTGGGAAGGTGGGTGAGATTGTTCTCATCAGATAGGGAACAGACTAGTAGTGTGGGAAGGTGGGTGAGATTGTTCTCATCTGATAGGGAACAGACTAGTAGTGTGGGAAGGTGGGTGAGATTGTTCTCATCTGAGAAGGAACAGACTAGTAGTGTGCGAAGGTGGGTGAGATTGTTCTCATCTGATAGGGAACAGACTAGTAGTGTAGGAAGGTGGCTGATATTGTTCTCATCTGATAGGGAACAGACTAGTAGTGTTGGAAGGTGGGTGAGATTGTTCTCATCTGATAGGGAACAGACTAGTAGTGTTGGAAGGTGGGTGAGATTGTTCAAATCTGATAGGGAACAGACTAGTAGTGTTGGAAGGTGGGTGAGACTAGTAGCGTGGGAAGGTGGGTGAGATTGTTCTCATCTGATAGGGAACAGACTAGTAGTGTAGGAAGGTGGGTGAGATTGTTCTCATCTGATAGGGATCAGACTAGTAGTGTTGGAAGGTGGGTGAGATTGTTCTCATCTGATAGGGAACAGACTAGTAGTGTAGGAAGGTGGGTGAGATTGTTCTCATCTGATAGGGAACAGACTAGTAGTGTTGGAAGATGGGTGAGATTGTTCTTTTCTGATAGTGAACAGACTAGTAGTGTGGGAAGGTGGGTGAAATTGTTCTCATCTGATAGGGAACAGACTAGTAGTGTTGGAAGGTGGGTGAGACTAGTAGCGTGGGAACGTGGGTGAGATTGTTCTCATCTGATAGGGAACAGACTAGTAGCGTGGGAAGGTGGGTGAGATTGTTCTCATCTGATAGGGAACAGACTAGTAGTGTGGGAAGGTGGGTGAGATTGTTCTCATCTGATAGGGAACAGACTAGTAGTGTGGGAATGTGGGTGAGATTGTTCTCATCTGATAGGGAACAGACTAGTAGTGTTTAGGAAGTTGGGTGAGATTGTTCTCATCTGATAGGGAACAGACTAGTAGTGTTGGAAGGTGGGTGAGATTGTTCTCATCTGATAGGGAACAGACTAGTAGTGTTGGAAGGTGGGTGAGACTAGTAGCGTGGGAAGGTGGGTGAGATTGTTCTCATCTGATAGGGAACAGAGTAGTAGCGTGGGAAGGTGGGTGAGATTGTTCTCATCTGATAGGGAACAGACTAGTAGTGTGGGAAGGTGGGTGAGATTGTTCTCATCTGATAGGGAACAGACTAGTAGTGTGGGAAGGTGGGTGAGATTATTCTCATCTGATAGGGAACAGACTAGTAGTGTGGGAAGGTGGGTGAGATTGTTCTCATCTGATAGGGAACAGACTAGTAGTGTGGGAAGGTGGGTGAGATTGTTCTCATCTGAAAGGGAACAGACTAGTAGTGTTGGAAGGCAGGTGGGTGAGATTGTTCTCATCTGATAGGGAACAGACTAGTAGTGTGGGAAGGTGGGTGAGATTGTTCTCATCTGATAGGGAACAGACTAGTAGTGTGGGAAGGTGGGTGAGATTGTTCTCATCTGATAGGGAACAGACTAGTAGTGTTGGAAGGTGGGTGAGATTGTTCTCATCTGATAGGGAACAGACTAGTATTGTTGGAAGGTGGGTGAGACTAGTAGAGCGGGAAGGTGGGTGAGATTGTTCTCATCTGATAGGGAACAGAGTAGTAGCGTGGGAAGGTGGGTGAGATTGTTCTCATCTGATAGGGAACAGACTAGTAGCGTGGGAAGGTGGGTGAGATTGTTCTCATCTGATAGGGAACAGACTAGTAGTGTTGGAAGGAAGCTGGGTGAGATTGTTCTCATCTGATAGGGATCAGACTAGTAGTGTTGGAAGGTGGGTGAGATTGTTCTCATCTGATAGGGAACAGACTAGTAGTGTAGGAAGGTGGGTGAGATTGTTCTCATCTGATAGGGAACAGACTAGTAGTGTTGGAAGATGGGTGAGATTGTTCTTTTCTGATAGTGAACAGACTAGTAGTGTGGGAAGGTGGGTGAAATTGTTCTCATCTGATAGGGAACAGACTAGTAGTGTTGGAAGGTGGGTGAGACTAGTAGCGTGGGAAGGTGGGTGAGATTGTTCTCATCTGATAGGGAACAGACTAGTAGCGTGGGAAGGTGGGTGAGATTTTTCTCATCTGATAGGGAACAGACTAGTAGTGTGGGAAGGTGGGTGAGATTGTTCTCATCTGATAGGGAACAGACTAGTAGTGTGGGAATGTGGGTGAGATTGTTCTCATCTGATAGGGAACAGACTAGTAGTGTTTAGGAAGTTGGGTGAGATTGTTCTCATCTGATAGGGAACAGACTAGTAGTTTTGGAAGGTGGGTGAGATTGTTCTCATCTGATAGGGAACAGACTAGTAGTGTGGGAAGGTGGGTGAGATTGTTCTCATCTGATAGGGAAAAGACTAGTAGTGTTGGAAGGTGGGTGAGATTGTTCTCATCTGTTCGGGAACAGACTAGTAGTGTGGGAAGGTGGGTGAGATTGTTCTCATCTGATCGGGAACAGACTAGTAGTGTGGGAAGGTGGGTGAGATTGTTCTCATCTGATCGGGAACAGACTAGTAGTGTTGGAAGGTGGGTGAGATTGATCTCATCTGATAGGGAACAGACTAGTAGTGTGGGAAGGTGGGTGAGATTGTTCTCATCTGATAGGGAACAGACTAGTAGTGTGGGAAGGTGGGTGAGATTGTTCTCATCTGGTAGGGAACATACTAGTAGTGTTGGAAGGTGGGTGAGATTGTTCTCATCTGATAGGGAACAGACTAGTAGTGTTGGAAGGAAGGTGGGTGAGATTGTTCTCATCTGATAGGGAACAGACTAGTAGTGTGAGAAGGTGGGTGAGATTGTTCTCATCTGATAGGGAACAGACTAGTAGTGTAGGAAGGTGGGTGAGATTGTTCTCATCTGATAGGGAACAGACTAGTAGTGTGGGAAGGTGGGTGAGATTGTTCTCATCTGATAGGGAACAGACTAGTAGTGTGGGAAGGTGCGTGAGATTGTTCTCATCTGATAGGGAACAGACTAGTAGTGTGGGAAGGTGGGTGAGATTGTTCTCATCTGATAGGGAACAGACTAGTAGTGTTGGAAGGTGGGTGAGACTAGTAGCGTGGGAAGGTGGGTGAGATTGTTCTCATCTGATAGGGAACAGACTAGTAGCGTGGGAAGGTGGGTGAGATTGTTCTCATCTGATATTGAACAGACTAGTAGTGTTGGAAGGAAGGTTGGTGAGATTGTTCTCATCTGATAGGGAACAGACTAGTAATGTTGGAAGGTGGGTGAGATTGTTCTCATCTGATAGGGAACAGACTAGTAGTGTTGGAAGGTGGGTGAGATTGTTCTTATCTGATAGGGAACAGACTAGTAGTGTGGGAAGGTAGGTGAGATTGTTCTCATCTGATAGGGAACAGACTAGTAGTGTTGGAAGGTGGGTGAGACTAGTAGCGTGGGAAGGTGGGTGAGATTGTTCTCATCTGATAGGGAACAGACTAGTAGCGTGGGAAGGTGGGTGAGATTGTTCTCATCTCATAGGGAACAGACTAGTAGTGTGGGAAGGTGGGTGAGATTGTTCTCATCAGATAGGGAACAGACTAGTAGTGTGGGAAGGTGGGTGAGATTGTTCTCATCTGATAGGGAACAGACTAGTAGTGTGGGAAGGTCGGTGAGATTGTTCTCATCTGATAGGGAACAGACTAGTAGTGTTGGAAGGTGGGTGAGACTAGTAGCGTGGGAAGGTGGGTGAGATTGTTCTCATCTGATAGGGAACAGACTAGTAGTGTGGGAAGGTGGGTGAGATTGTTCTCATCTGATAAGGAACAGACTAGTAGTGTGGGAAGGTGGGTGAGATTGTTCTCATCTGATAGGGAACAGACTAGTAGTGTAGGAAGGTGGCTGATATTGTTCTCATCTGATAGGGAACAGACTAGTAGTGTTGGAAGCTGGGTGAGATTGTTCTCATCTGATAGGGAACAGACTAGTAGTGTTGGAAGGTGGGTGAGATTGTTCTCATCTGATAGGGAACAGACTAGTAGTGTTGGAAGGTGGGTGAGACTAGTAGCGTGGGAAGGTGGGTGAGATTGTTCTCATCTGATAGGGAACAGACTAGTAGTGTAGGAAGGTGGGTGAGATTGTTCTCATCTGATAGGGATCAGACTAGTAGTGTTGGAAGGTGGGTGAGATTGTTCTCATCTGATAGGAAACAGACTAGTATAGGAAGGTGGGTGAGATTGTTCTCATCTGATAGGGAACAGACTAGTAGTGTTGGAAGATGGGTGAGATTGTTCTTTTCTGATAGTGAACAGACTAGTAGTGTGGGAAGGTGGGTGAAATTGTTCTCATCTGATAGGGAACAGACTAGTAGTGTTGGAAGGTGGGTGAGACTAGTAGCGTGGGAACGTGGGTGAGATTGTTCTCATCTGATAGGGAACAGACTAGTAGCGTGGGAAGGTGGGTGAGATTGTTCTCATCTGATAGGGAACAGACTAGTAGTGTGGGAAGGTGGGTGAGATTGTTCTCATCTGATAGGGAACAGACTAGTAGTGTGGGAATGTGGGTGAGATTGTTCTCATCTGATAGGGAACAGACTAGTAGTGTTTAGGAAGTTGGGTGAGATTGTTCTCATCTGATAGGGAACAGACTAGTAGTGTTGGAAGGTGGGTGAGATTGTTCTCATCTGATAGGGAACAGACTAGTAGTGTGGGAAGGTGGGTGAGATTGTTCTCATCTGATAGGGAAAAGACTAGTAGTGTTGGAAGGTGGGTGAGATTGTTCTCATCTGTTCGGGAACAGACTAGTAGTGTGGGAAGGTGGGTGAGATTGTTCTCATCTGATTGGGAACAGACTAGTAGTGTGGGAAGGTGGGTGAGATTGTTCTCATCTGATAGGGAACAGACTAGTAGTGTTGGAAGGTGGGTGAGATTGTTCTCATCTGATAGGGAACAGACTAGTAGTGTGGGAAGGTGGGTGAGATTGTTCTCATCTGATAGGGAACAGACTAGTAGTGTGGGAAGGTGGGTGAGATTGTTCTCATCTGGTAGGGAACATACTAGTAGTGTTGGAAGGTGGGTGAGATTGTTCTCATCTGATAGGGAACAGACTAGTAGTGTTGGAAGGAAGGTGGGTGAGATTGTTCTCATCTGATAGGGAACAGACTAGTAGTGTGAGAAGGTGGGTGAGATTGTTCTCATCTGATAGGGAACAGACTAGTAGTGTAGGAAGGTGGGTGAGATTGTTCTCATCTGATAGGGAACAGACTAGTAGTGTGGGAAGGTGGGTGAGATTGTTCTCATCTGATAGGGAACAGACTAGTAGTGTGGGAAGGTGCGTGAGATTGTTCTCATCTGATAGGGAACAGACTAGTAGTGTGGGAAGGTGGGTGAGATTGTTCTCATCTGATAGGGAACAGACTAGTAGTGTGGGAAGGTGCGTGAGATTGTTCTCATCTGATAGGGAACAGACTAGTAGTGTGGGAAGGTGGGTGAGATTGTTCTCATCTGATAGGGAACAGACTAGTAGTGTTGGAAGGTGGGTGAGACTAGTAGCGTGGGAAGGTGGGTGAGATTGTTATCATCTGATAGGGAACAGACTAGTAGCGTGGGAAGGTGGGTGAGATTGTTCTCATCTGATAGGGAACAGACTAGTATTGTTGGAAGGAAGGTTGGTGAGATTGTTCTCATCTGATAGGGAACAGACTAGTAGTGTGGGAAGGTGGGTGAGATTGTTCTCATCTGATAGGGAACAGACTAGTAGTGTGGGAAGGTGCGTGAGATTGTTCTCATCTGATAGGGAACAGACTAGTAGTGTTGGAAGGAAGGTGGGTGAGATTGTTCTCATCTGATAGGGAACAGACTAGTAGTGTGAGAAGGTGGGTGAGATTGTTCTCATCTGATAGGGAACAGACTAGTAGTGTAGGAAGGTGGGTGAGATTGTTCTCATCTGATAGGGAACAGACTAGTAGTGTGGGAAGGTGGGTGAGATTGTTCTCATCTGATAGGGAACAGACTAGTAGTGTGGGAAGGTGCGTGAGATTGTTCTCATCTGATAGGGAACAGACTAGTAGTGTGGGAAGGTGGGTGAGATTGTTCTCATCTGATAGGGAACAGACTAGTAGTGTTGGAAGGTGGGTGAGACTAGTAGCGTGGGAAGGTGGGTGAGATTGTTATCATCTGATAGGGAACAGACTAGTAGTGTGGGAAGGTGGGTGAGATTGTTCTTATCTGATAGGGAACAGACTAGTAGTGTGGGAAGGTAGGTGAGATTGTTCTCATCTGATAGGGAACAGACTAGTAGTGTTGGGAGGTGGGTGAGATTGTTCTTATCTGATAGGGAACAGACTAGTAGTGTGGGAAGGTGGTTGAGATTGTTCTAATCTGATAGGGAAAAGACTAGTAGTGTGGGAAGGTGGGTGAGATTATTCTCATCTGATAGGGAACAGACTAGTAGTGTGGGAAGGTGGGTGAGATTGTTCTCATCTGATAGGGAACAGACTAGTAGTGTGGGAAGGTGGGTGAGATTGTTCTTTTCTGATAGTGAACAGACTAGTAGTGTGGGAAGGTGGGTGAAATTGTTCTCATCTGATAGGGAACAGACTAGTAGTGTTGGAAGGTGGGTGAGACTAGTAGCGTGGGAACGTGGGTGAGATTGTTCTCATCTGATAGGGAACAGACTAGTACCGTGGGAAGGTGGGTGAGATTGTTCTCATCTGATAGGGAACAGACTAGTAGTGTGGGAAGGTGGGTGAGATTGTTCTCATCTGATAGGGAACAGACTAGTAGTGTGGGAATGTGGGTGAGATTGTTCTCATCTGATAGGGAACAGACTAGTAGTGTTTAGGAAGTTGGGTGAGATTGTTCTCATCTGATAGGGAACAGACTAGTAGTGTTGGAAGGTGGGTGAGATTGTTCTCATCTGATAGGGAACAGACTAGTAGTGTGGGAAGGTGGGTGAGATTGTTCTCATCTGATAGGGAAAAGACTAGTAGTGTTGGAAGGTGGGTGAGATTGTTCTCATCTGTTCGGGAACAGACTAGTAGTGTGGGAAGGTGGGTGAGATTGTTCTCATCTGATCGGGAACAGACTAGTAGTGTGGGAAGGTGGGTGAGATTGTTCTCATCTGATAGGGAACAGACTAGTAGTGTTGGAAGGTGGGTGAGATTGTTCTCATCTGATAGGGAACAGACTAGTAGTGTGGGAAGGTGGGTGAGATTGTTCTCATCTGATAGGGAACAGACTAGTAGTGTGGGAAGGTGGGTGAGATTGTTCTCATCTGGTAGGGAACATACTAGTAGTGTTGGAAGGTGGGTGAGATTGTTCTCATCTGATAGGGAACAGACTAGTAGTGTTGGAAGGAAGGTGGGTGAGATTGTTCTCATCTGATAGGGAACAGACTAGTAGTGTGGGAAGGTAGGTGAGATTGTTCTCATCTGATAGGGAACAGACTAGTAGTGTTGGAAGGTGGGTGAGACTAGTAGCGTGGGAAGGTGGTTGAGATTGTTCTCATCTGATAGGGAACAGACTAGTAGTGTGGGAAGGTGGGTGAGATTGTTCTTATCTGATAGGGAACAGACTAGTAGTGTGGGAAGGTAGGTGAGATTGTTCTCATCTGATAGGGAACAGACTAGTAGTGTTGGGAGGTGGGTGAGATTGTTCTTATCTGATAGGGAACAGACTAGTAGTGTGGGAAGGTGGTTGAGATTGTTCTAATCTGATAGGGAACAGACTAGTAGTGTGGGAAGGTGGGTGAGATTATTCTCATCTGATAGGGAACAGACTAGTAGTGTGGGAAGGTGGTTGAGATTGTTCTCATCTGATAGGGAACAGACTAGTAGTGTGGGAAGGTGGGTGAGATTGTTCTCATCTGATAGGGAACAGACTAGTAGTGTGGGAAGGTGGGTGAGATTGTTCTTTTCTGATAGTGAACAGACTAGTAGTGTGGGAAGGTGGGTGAAATTGTTCTCATCTGATAGGGAACAGACTAGTAGTGTTGGAAGGTGGGTGAGACTAGTAGCGTGGGAACGTGGGTGAGATTGTTCTCATCTGATAGGGAACAGACTAGTAGTGTGGGAATGTGGGTGAGATTGTTCTCATCTGATAGGGAACAGACTAGTAGTGTTTAGGAAGTTGGGTGAGATTGTTCTCATCTGATAGGGAACAGACTAGTAGTGTTGGAAGGTGGGTGAGATTGTTCTCATCTGATAGGGAACAGACTAGTAGTGTGGGAAGGTGGGTGAGATTGTTCTCATCTGATAGGGAAAAGACTAGTAGTGTTGGAAGGTGGGTGAGATTGTTCTCATCTGTTCGGGAACAGACTAGTAGTGTGGGAAGGTGGGTGAGATTGTTCTCATCTGATCGGGAACAGACTAGTAGTGTGGGAAGGTGGGTGAGATTGTTCTCATCTGATAGGGAACAGACTAGTAGTGTTGGAAGGTGGGTGAGATTGTTCTCATCTGATAGGGAACAGACTAGTAGTGTGGGAAGGTGGGTGAGATTGTTCTCATCTGATAGGGAACAGACTAGTAGTGTGGGAAGGTGGGTGAGATTGTTCTCATCTGGTAGGGAACATACTAGTAGTGTTGGAAGGTGGGTGAGATTGTTCTCATCTGATAGGGAACAGACTAGTAGTGTTGGAAGGAAGGTGGGTGAGATTGTTCTCATCTGATAGGGAACAGACTAGTAGTGTGAGAAGGTGGGTGAGATTGTTCTCATCTGATAGGGAACAGACTAGTAGTGTAGGAAGGTGGGTGAGATTGTTCTCATCTGATAGGGAACAGACTAGTAGTGTGGGAAGGTGGGTGAGATTGTTCTCATCTGATAGGGAACAGACTAGTAGTGTGGGAAGGTGCGTGAGATTGTTCTCATCTGATAGGGAACAGACTAGTAGTGTGGGAAGGTGGGTGAGATTGTTCTCATCTGATAGGGAACAGACTAGTAGTGTGGGAAGGTGCGTGAGATTGTTCTCATCTGATAGGGAACAGACTAGTAGTGTGGGAAGGTGGGTGAGATTGTTCTCATCTGATAGGGAACAGACTAGTAGTGTTGGAAGGTGGGTGAGACTAGTAGCGTGGGAAGGTGGGTGAGATTGTTATCATCTGATAGGGAACAGACTAGTAGCGTGGGAAGGTGGGTGAGATTGTTCTCATCTGATAGGGAACAGACTAGTAGTGTTGGAAGGAAGGTTGGTGAGATTGTTCTCATCTGATAGGGAACAGACTAGTAATGTTGGAAGGTGGGTGAGATTGTTCTCATCTGATAGGGAACAGACTAGTAGTGTGGGAAGGTGGGTGAGATTGTTCTCATCTGGTAGGGAACATAATAGTAGTGTTGGAAGGTGGGTGAGATTGTTCTCATCTGATAGGGAACAGACTAGTAGTGTTGGAAGGAAGGTGGGTGAGATTGTTCTCATCTGATAGGGAACAGACTAGTAGTGTGAGAAGGTGGGTGAGATTGTTCTCATCTGATAGGGAACAGACTAGTAGTGTAGGAAGGTGGGTGAGATTGTTCTCATCTGATAGGGAACAGACTAGTAGTGTGGGAAGGTGGGTGAGATTGTTCTCATCTGATAGGGAACAGACTAGTAGTGTGGGAAGGTGCGTGAGATTGTTCTCATCTGATAGGGAACAGACTAGTAGTGTGGGAAGGTGGGTGAGATTGTTCTCATCTGATAGGGAACAGACTAGTAGTGTTGGAAGGTGGGTGAGACTAGTAGCGTGGGAAGGTGGGTGAGATTGTTATCATCTGATAGGGAACAGACTAGTAGCGTGGGAAGGTGGGTGAGATTGTTCTCATCTGATAGGGAACAGACTAGTAGTGTGGGAAGGAAGGTTGGTGAGATTGTTCTCATCTGATAGGGAACAGACTAGTAATGTTGGAAGGTGGGTGAGATTGTTCTCATCTGATAGGGAACAGACTAGTAATGTTGGAAGGTGGGTGAGATTGTTCTCATCTGATAGGGAACAGACTAGTAGTGTTGGAAGGTGGGTGAGATTGTTCTTATCTGATAGGGAACAGACTAGTAGTGTGGGAAGGTAGGTGAGATTGTTCTCATCTGATAGGGAACAGACTAGTAGTGTTGGAAGGTGGGTGAGACTAGTAGCGTGGGAAGGTGGTTGAGATTGTTCTCATCTGATAGGGAACAGACTAGTAGTGTGGGAAGGTGGGTGAGATTGTTCTTATCTGATAGGGAACAGACTAGTAGTGTGGGAAGGTAGGTGAGATTGTTCTCATCTGATAGGGAACAGACTAGTAGTGTTGGGAGGTGGGTGAGATTGTTCTTATCTGATAGGGAACAGACTAGTAGTGTGGGAAGGTGGTTGAGATTGTTCTAATCTGATAGGGAACAGACTAGTAGTGTGGGAAGGTGGGTGAGATTATTCTCATCTGATAGGGAACAGACTAGTAGTGTGGGAAGGTGGTTGAGATTGTTCTCATCTGATAGGGAACAGACTAGTAGTGTGGGAAGGTGGGTGAGATTGTTCTCATCTGATAGGGAACAGACTAGTAGTGTGGGAAGGTGGGTGAGATTGTTCTTTTCTGATAGTGAACAGACTAGTAGTGTGGGAAGGTGGGTGAAATTGTTCTCATCTGATAGGGAACAGACTAGTAGTGTTGGAAGGTGGGTGAGACTAGTAGCGTGGGAACGTGGGTGAGATTGTTCTCATCTGATAGGGAACAGACTAGTAGCGTGGGAAGGTGGGTGAGATTGTTCTCATCTGATAGGGAACAGACTAGTAGTGTGGGAAGGTGGGTGAGATTGTTCTCATCTGATAGGGAACAGACTAGTAGTGTGGGAATGTGGGTGAGATTGTTCTCATCTGATAGGGAACAGACTAGTAGTGTTTAGGAAGTTGGGTGAGATTGTTCTCATCTGATAGGGAACAGACTAGTAGTGTTGGAAGGTGGGTGAGATTGTTCTCATCTGATAGGGAACAGACTAGTAGTGTGGGAAGGTGGGTGAGATTGTTCTCATCTGATAGGGAAAAGACTAGTAGTGTTGGAAGGTGGGTGAGATTGTTCTCATCTGTTCGGGAACAGACTAGTAGTGTGGGAAGGTGGGTGAGATTGTTCTCATCTGATCGGGAACAGACTAGTAGTGTGGGAAGGTGGGTGAGATTGTTCTCATCTGATAGGGAACAGACTAGTAGTGTTGGAAGGTGGGTGAGACTAGTAGCGTGGGAAGGTGGTTGAGATTGTTCTCATCTGATAGGGAACAGACTAGTAGTGTGGGAAGGTGGGTGAGATTGTTCTTATCTGATAGGGAACAGACTAGTAGTGTGGGAAGGTAGGTGAGATTGTTCTCATCTGATAGGGAACAGACTAGTAGTGTTGGGAGGTGGGTGAGATTGTTCTTATCTGATAGGGAACAGACTAGTAGTGTGGGAAGGTGGTTGAGATTGTTCTAATCTGATAGGGAACAGACTAGTAGTGTGGGAAGGTGGGTGAGATTGTTCTTTTCTGATAGTGAACAGACTAGTAGTGTGGGAAGGTGGGTGAAATTGTTCTCATCTGATAGGGAACAGACTAGTAGTGTTGGAAGGTGGGTGAGACTAGTAGCGTGGGAACGTGGGTGAGATTGTTCTCATCTGATAGGGAACAGACTAGTAGCGTGGGAAGGTGGGTGAGATTGTTCTCATCTGATAGGGAACAGACTAGTAGTGTTTAGGAAGTTGGGTGAGATTGTTCTCATCTGATAGGGAACAGACTAGTAGTGTTGGAAGGTGGGTGAGATTGTTCTCATCTGATAGGGAACAGACTAGTAGTGTGGGAAGGTGGGTGAGATTGTTCTCATCTGATAGGGAAAAGACTAGTAGTGTTGGAAGGTGGGTGAGATTGTTCTCATCTGTTCGGGAACAGACTAGTAGTGTGGGAAGGTGGGTGAGATTGTTCTCATCTGATCGGGAACAGACTAGTAGTGTGGGAAGGTGGGTGAGATTGTTCTCATCTGATAGGGAACAGACTAGTAGTGTTGGAAGGTGGGTGAGATTGTTCTCATCTGATAGGGAACAGACTAGTAGTGTGGGAAGGTGGGTGAGATTGTTCTCATCTGATAGGGAACAGACTAGTAGTGTGGGAAGGTGGGTGAGATTGTTCTCATCTGGTAGGGAACATACTAGTAGTGTTGGAAGGTGGGTGAGATTGTTCTCATCTGATAGGGAACAGACTAGTAGTGTTGGAAGGAAGGTGGGTGAGATTGTTCTCATCTGATAGGGAACAGACTAGTAGTGTGAGAAGGTGGGTGAGATTGTTCTCATCTGATAGGGAACAGACTAGTAGTGTAGGAAGGTGGGTGAGATTGTTCTCATCTGATAGGGAACAGACTAGTAGTGTGGGAAGGTGGGTGAGATTGTTCTCATCTGATAGGGAACAGACTAGTAGTGTGGGAAGGTGCGTGAGATTGTTCTCATCTGATAGGGAACAGACTAGTAGTGTGGGAAGGTGGGTGAGATTGTTCTCATCTGATAGGGAACAGACTAGTAGTGTGGGAAGGTGCGTGAGATTGTTCTCATCTGATAGGGAACAGACTAGTAGTGTGGGAAGGTGGGTGAGATTGTTCTCATCTGATAGGGAACAGACTAGTAGTGTTGGAAGGTGGGTGAGACTAGTAGCGTGGGAAGGTGGGTGAGATTGTTATCATCTGATAGGGAACAGACTAGTAGCGTGGGAAGGTGGGTGAGATTGTTCTCATCTGATAGGGAACAGACTAGTAGTGTTGGAAGGAAGGTTGGTGAGATTGTTCTCATCTGATAGGGAACAGACTAGTAATGTTGGAAGGTGGGTGAGATTGTTCTCATCTGATAGGGAACAGACTAGTAGTGTGGGAAGGTGGGTGAGATTGTTCTCATCTGGTAGGGAACATACTAGTAGTGTTGGAAGGTGGGTGAGATTGTTCTCATCTGATAGGGAACAGACTAGTAGTGTTGGAAGGAAGGTGGGTGAGATTGTTCTTATCTGATAGGGAACAGACTAGTAGTGTGGGAAGGTGGTTGAGATTGTTCTAATCTGATAGGGAACAGACTAGTAGTGTGGGAAGGTGGGTGAGATTATTCTCATCTGATAGGGAACAGACTAGTAGTGTGGGAAGGTGGTTGAGATTGTTCTCATCTGATAGGGAACAGACTAGTAGTGTGGGAAGGTGGGTGAGATTGTTCTCATCTGATAGGGAACAGACTAGTAGTGTGGGAAGGTGGGTGAGATTGTTCTTTTCTGATAGTGAACAGACTAGTAGTGTGGGAAGGTGGGTGAAATTGTTCTCATCTGATAGGGAACAGACTAGTAGTGTTGGAAGGTGGGTGAGACTAGTAGCGTGGGAACGTGGGTGAGATTGTTCTCATCTGATAGGGAACAGACTAGTAGCGTGGGAAGGTGGGTGAGATTGTTCTCATCTGATAGGGAACAGACTAGTAGTGTGGGAAGGTGGGTGAGATTGTTCTCATCTGATAGGGAACAGACTAGTAGTGTGGGAATGTGGGTGAGATTGTTCTCATCTGATAGGGAACAGACTAGTAGTGTTTAGGAAGTTGGGTGAGATTGTTCTCATCTGATAGGGAACAGACTAGTAGTGTTGGAAGGTGGGTGAGATTGTTCTCATCTGATAGGGAACAGACTAGTAGTGTGGGAAGGTGGGTGAGATTGTTCTCATCTGATAGGGAAAAGACTAGTAGTGTTGGAAGGTGGGTGAGATTGTTCTCATCTGTTCGGGAACAGACTAGTAGTGTGGGAAGGTGGGTGAGATTGTTCTCATCTGATCGGGAACAGACTAGTAGTGTGGGAAGGTGGGTGAGATTGTTCTCATCTGATAGGGAACAGACTAGTAGTGTTGGAAGGTGGGTGAGACTAGTAGCGTGGGAAGGTGGTTGAGATTGTTCTCATCTGATAGGGAACAGACTAGTAGTGTGGGAAGGTGGGTGAGATTGTTCTTATCTGATAGGGAACAGACTAGTAGTGTGGGAAGGTAGGTGAGATTGTTCTCATCTGATAGGGAACAGACTAGTAGTGTTGGGAGGTGGGTGAGATTGTTCTTATCTGATAGGGAACAGACTAGTAGTGTGGGAAGGTGGTTGAGATTGTTCTAATCTGATAGGGAACAGACTAGTAGTGTGGGAAGGTGGGTGAGATTGTTCTTTTCTGATAGTGAACAGACTAGTAGTGTGGGAAGGTGGGTGAAATTGTTCTCATCTGATAGGGAACAGACTAGTAGTGTTGGAAGGTGGGTGAGACTAGTAGCGTGGGAACGTGGGTGAGATTGTTCTCATCTGATAGGGAACAGACTAGTAGCGTGGGAAGGTGGGTGAGATTGTTCTCATCTGATAGGGAACAGACTAGTAGTGTTTAGGAAGTTGGGTGAGATTGTTCTCATCTGATAGGGAACAGACTAGTAGTGTTGGAAGGTGGGTGAGATTGTTCTCATCTGATAGGGAACAGACTAGTAGTGTGGGAAGGTGGGTGAGATTGTTCTCATCTGATAGGGAAAAGACTAGTAGTGTTGGAAGGTGGGTGAGATTGTTCTCATCTGTTCGGGAACAGACTAGTAGTGTGGGAAGGTGGGTGAGATTGTTCTCATCTGATCGGGAACAGACTAGTAGTGTGGGAAGGTGGGTGAGATTGTTCTCATCTGATAGGGAACAGACTAGTAGTGTTGGAAGGTGGGTGAGATTGTTCTCATCTGATAGGGAACAGACTAGTAGTGTGGGAAGGTGGGTGAGATTGTTCTCATCTGATAGGGAACAGACTAGTAGTGTGGGAAGGTGGGTGAGATTGTTCTCATCTGGTAGGGAACATACTAGTAGTGTTGGAAGGTGGGTGAGATTGTTCTCATCTGATAGGGAACAGACTAGTAGTGTTGGAAGGAAGGTGGGTGAGATTGTTCTCATCTGATAGGGAACAGACTAGTAGTGTGAGAAGGTGGGTGAGATTGTTCTCATCTGATAGGGAACAGACTAGTAGTGTAGGAAGGTGGGTGAGATTGTTCTCATCTGATAGGGAACAGACTAGTAGTGTGGGAAGGTGGGTGAGATTGTTCTCATCTGATAGGGAACAGACTAGTAGTGTGGGAAGGTGCGTGAGATTGTTCTCATCTGATAGGGAACAGACTAGTAGTGTGGGAAGGTGGGTGAGATTGTTCTCATCTGATAGGGAACAGACTAGTAGTGTGGGAAGGTGCGTGAGATTGTTCTCATCTGATAGGGAACAGACTAGTAGTGTGGGAAGGTGGGTGAGATTGTTCTCATCTGATAGGGAACAGACTAGTAGTGTTGGAAGGTGGGTGAGACTAGTAGCGTGGGAAGGTGGGTGAGATTGTTATCATCTGATAGGGAACAGACTAGTAGCGTGGGAAGGTGGGTGAGATTGTTCTCATCTGATAGGGAACAGACTAGTAGTGTTGGAAGGAAGGTTGGTGAGATTGTTCTCATCTGATAGGGAACAGACTAGTAATGTTGGAAGGTGGGTGAGATTGTTCTCATCTGATAGGGAACAGACTAGTAGTGTGGGAAGGTGGGTGAGATTGTTCTCATCTGGTAGGGAACATACTAGTAGTGTTGGAAGGTGGGTGAGATTGTTCTCATCTGATAGGGAACAGACTAGTAGTGTTGGAAGGAAGGTGGGTGAGATTGTTCTCATCTGATAGGGAACAGACTAGTAGTGTGAGAAGGTGGGTGAGATTGTTCTCATCTGATAGGGAACAGACTAGTAGTGTAGGAAGGTGGGTGAGATTGTTCTCATCTGATAGGGAACAGACTATTAGTGTGGGAAGGTGGGTGAGATTGTTCTCATCTGATAGGGAACAGACTAGTAGTGTGGGAAGGTGCGTGAGATTGTTCTCATCTGATAGGGAACAGACTAGTAGTGTGGGAAGGTGGGTGAGATTGTTCTCATCTGATAGGGAACAGACTAGTAGTGTTGGAAGGTGGGTGAGACTAGTAGCGTGGGAAGGTGGGTGAGATTGTTATCATCTGATAGGGAACAGACTAGTAGCGTGGGAAGGTGGGTGAGATTGTTCTCATCTGATAGGGAACAGACTAGTAGTGTTGGAAGGAAGGTTGGTGAGATTGTTCTCATCTGATAGGGAACAGACTAGTAATGTTGGAAGGTGGGTGAGATTGTTCTCATCTGATAGGGAACAGACTAGTAGTGTTGGAAGGTGGGTGAGATTGTTCTTATCTGATAGGGAACAGACTAGTAGTGTGGGAAGGTAGGTGAGATTGTTCTCATCTGATAGGGAACAGACTAGTAGTGTTGGAAGGTGGGTGAGACTAGTAGCGTGGGAAGGTGGTTGAGATTGTTCTCATCTGATAGGGAACAGACTAGTAGTGTGAGAAGGTGGGTGAGATTGTTCTCATCTGATAGGGAACAGACTAGTAGTGTAGGAAGGTGGGTGAGATTGTTCTCATCTGATAGGGAACAGACTAGTAGTGTGGGAAGGTGGGTGAGATTGTTCTCATCTGATAGGGAACAGACTAGTAGTGTGGGAAGGTGCGTGAGATTGTTCTCATCTGATAGGGAACAGACTAGTAGTGTGGGAAGGTGGGTGAGATTGTTCTCATCTGATAGGGAACAGACTAGTAGTGTGGGAAGGTGCGTGAGATTGTTCTCATCTGATAGGGAACAGACTAGTAGTGTGGGAAGGTGGGTGAGATTGTTCTCATCTGATAGGGAACAGACTAGTAGTGTTGGAAGGTGGGTGAGACTAGTAGCGTGGGAAGGTGGGTGAGATTGTTATCATCTGATAGGGAACAGACTAGTAGCGTGGGAAGGTGGGTGAGATTGTTCTCATCTGATAGGGAACAGACTAGTAGTGTTGGAAGGAAGGTTGGTGAGATTGTTCTCATCTGATAGGGAACAGACTAGTAATGTTGGAAGGTGGGTGAGATTGTTCTCATCTGATAGGGAACAGACTAGTAGTGTGGGAAGGTGGGTGAGATTGTTCTCATCTGGTAGGGAACATACTAGTAGTGTTGGAAGGTGGGTGAGATTGTTCTCATCTGATAGGGAACAGACTAGTAGTGTTGGAAGGAAGGTGGGTGAGATTGTTCTCATCTGATAGGGAACAGACTAGTAGTGTGAGAAGGTGGGTGAGATTGTTCTCATCTGATAGGGAACAGACTAGTAGTGTAGGAAGGTGGGTGAGATTGTTCTCATCTGATAGGGAACAGACTATTAGTGTGGGAAGGTGGGTGAGATTGTTCTCATCTGATAGGGAACAGACTAGTAGTGTGGGAAGGTGCGTGACATTGTTCTCATCTGATAGGGAACAGACTAGTAGTGTGGGAAGGTGGGTGAGATTGTTCTCATCTGATAGGGAACAGACTAGTAGTGTTGGAAGGTGGGTGAGACTAGTAGCGTGGGAAGGTGGGTGAGATTGTTATCATCTGATAGGGAACAGACTAGTAGCGTGGGAAGGTGGGTGAGATTGTTCTCATCTGATAGGGAACAGACTAGTAGTGTTGGAAGGAAGGTTGGTGAGATTGTTCTCATCTGATAGGGAACAGACTAGTAATGTTGGAAGGTGGGTGAGATTGTTCTCATCTGATAGGGAACAGACTAGTAGTGTTGGAAGGTGGGTGAGATTGTTCTTATCTGATAGGGAACAGACTAGTAGTGTGGGAAGGTAGGTGAGATTGTTCTCATCTGATAGGGAACAGACTAGTAGTGTTGGAAGGTGTGTGAGACTAGTAGCGTGGGAAGGTGGTTGAGATTGTTCTCATCTGATAGGGAACAGACTAGTAGTGTGGGAAGGTGGGTGAGATTGTTCTTATCTGATAGGGAACAGACTAGTAGTGTGGGAAGGTAGGTGAGATTGTTCTCATCTGATAGGGAACAGACTAGTAGTGTGGGAAGGTGGGTGAGATTGTTCTCATCTGATAGGGAACAGACTAGTAGCGTGGGAAGGTGGGTGAGATTGTTCTCATCTGATAGGGAACAGACTAGTAGTGTTGGAAGGAAGGTGGGTGAGATTGTTCTCATCTGATAGGGAACAGACTAGTAATGTTGGAAGGTGGGTGAGATTGTTCTCATCTGATAGGGAACAGACTAGTAGTGTTGGAAGGTAGGTGAGACTAGTAGCGTGGGAAGGTGGGTGAGATTGTTATCATCTGATAGGGAACAGACTAGTAGCGTGGGAAGGTGGGTGAGATTGTTCTCATCTGATAGGGAACAGACTAGTAGTGTTGGAAGGAAGGTTGGTGAGATTGTTCTCATCTGATAGGGAACAGACTAGTAATGTTGGAAGGTGGGTGAGATTGTTCTCATCTGATAGGGAACAGACTAGTAGTGTTGGAAGGTGGGTGAGATTGTTCTTATCTGATAGGGAACAGACTAGTAGTGTGGGAAGGTAGGTGAGATTGTTCTCATCTGATAGGGAACAGACTAGTAGTGTTGGAAGGTGGGTGAGACTAGTAGCGTGGGAAGGTGGTTGAGATTGTTCTCATCTGATAGGGAACAGACTAGTAGTGTGGGAAGGTGGGTGAGATTGTTCTTATCTGATAGGGAACAGACTAGTAGTGTGGGAAGGTAGGTGAGATTGTTCTCATCTGATAGGGAACAGACTAGTAGTGTGGGAAGGTGGGTGAGATTGTTCTCATCTGATAGGGAACAGACTAGTAGCGTGGGAAGGTGGGTGAGATTGTTCTCATCTGATAGGGAACAGACTAGTAGTGTTGGAAGGAAGGTGGGTGAGATTGTTCTCATCTGATAGGGAACAGACTAGTAATGTTGGAAGGTGGGTGAGATTGTTCTCATCTGATAGGGAACAGACTAGTAGTGTTGGAAGGTAGGTGAGACTAGTAGCGTGGGAAGGTGGGTGAGATTGTTCTCATCTGATAGGGAACAGACTAGTAGTGTGGGAAGGTGGGTGAGATTGTTCTCATCTCATAGGGAACAGACTAGTAGTGTGGGAAGGTGGGTGAGATTGTTCTCATCTGATAGGGAACAGACTAGTAGTGTGGGAAGGTGGGTGAGATTGTTCTCATCTGATAGGGAACAGACTAGTAGTGTGGGAAGGTGGGTGAGATTGTTCTCATCTGATAGGGAACAGACTAGTAGTGTTGGAAGGTGGGTGAGACTAGTAGAGTGGGAAGGTGGGTGAGATTGTTCTCATCTGATAGGGAACAGACTAGTAGTGTGGGAAGGTGGGTGAGATTGTTCTCATCTGATAAGGAACAGACTAGTAGTGTGGGAAGGTGGGTGAGATTGTTCTCATCTGATAGGGAACAGACTAGTAGTGTAGGAAGGTGGGTGAGATTGTTCTCATCTGATAGGGAACAGACTAGTAGTGTTGGAAGGTAGGTGAGACTAGTAGCGTGGGAAGGTGGGTGAGATTGTTTTCATCTGATAGGGAACAGACTAGTAGTGTGGGAAGGTGGGTGAGATTGTTCTCATCTCATAGGGAACAGACTAGTAGTGTGGGAAGGTGGGTGAGATTGTTCTCATCTGATAGGGAACAGACTAGTAGTGTGGGAAGGTGGGTGAGATTGTTCTCATCTGATAGGGAACAGACTAGTAGTGTGGGAAGGTGGGTGAGATTGTTCTCATCTGATAGGGAACAGACTAGTAGTGTTGGAAGGTGGGTGAGACTAGTAGAGTGGGAAGGTGGGTGAGATTGTTCTCATCTGATAGGGAACAGACTAGTAGTGTGGGAAGGTGGGTGAGATTGTTCTCATCTGATAAGGAACAGACTAGTAGTGTGGGAAGGTGGGTGAGATTGTTCTCATCTGATAGGGAACAGACTAGTAGTGTAGGAAGGTGGGTGAGATTGTTCTCATCTGATAGGGAACAGACTAGTAGTGTTGGAAGGTGGGTGAGATTGTTCTCATCTGATAGGGAACAGACTAGTAGTGTGGGAAGGTGGGTGAGATTATTCTCATCTGATAGGGAACAGACTAGTAGTGTGGGAAGGTGGGTGACATTGTTCTCATCTGATAGGGAACAGACTAGTAGTGTTGGGAGGTGGGTGAGATTGTTCTTATCTGATAGGGAACAGACTAGTAGTGTGGGAAGGTGGTTGAGATTGTTCTAATCTGATAGGGAACAGACTAGTAGTGTTGGGAGGTGGGTGAGATTGTTCTCATCTGATAGGGAACAGACTAGTAGTGTGGGAAGGTGGTTGAGATTGTTCTCATCTGATAGGGAACAGACTAGTAGTGTGGGAAGGTGCGTGAGATTGTTCTCATCTGATAGGGAACAGACTAGTAGTGTGGGAAGGTGGGTGAGATTGTTCTCATCTGATAGGGAACAGACTAGTAGTGTGGGAAGGTGCGTGAGATTGTTCTCATCTGATAGGGAACAGACTAGTAGTGTGGGAAGGTGGGTGAGATTGTTCTCATCTGATAGGGAACAGACTAGTAGTGTTGGAAGGTGGGTGAGACTAGTAGCGTGGGAAGGTGGGTGAGATTGTTATCATCTGATAGGGAACAGACTAGTAGCGTGGGAAGGTGGGTGAGATTGTTCTCATCTGATAGGGAACAGACTAGTAGTGTTGGAAGGAAGGTTGGTGAGATTGTTCTCATCTGATAGGGAACAGACTAGTAATGTTGGAAGGTGGGTGAGATTGTTCTCATCTGATAGGGAACAGACTAGTAGTGTGGGAAGGTGGGTGAGATTGTTCTCATCTGGTAGGGAACATACTAGTAGTGTTGGAAGGTGGGTGAGATTGTTCTCATCTGATAGGGAACAGACTAGTAGTGTTGGAAGGAAGGTGGGTGAGATTGTTCTCATCTGATAGGGAACAGACTAGTAGTGTGAGAAGGTGGGTGAGATTGTTCTCATCTGATAGGGAACAGACTAGTAGTGTAGGAAGGTGGGTGAGATTGTTCTCATCTGATAGGGAACAGACTATTAGTGTGGGAAGGTGGGTGAGATTGTTCTCATCTGATAGGGAACAGACTAGTAGTGTGGGAAGGTGCGTGACATTGTTCTCATCTGATAGGGAACAGACTAGTAGTGTGGGAAGGTGGGTGAGATTGTTCTCATCTGATAGGGAACAGACTAGTAGTGTTGGAAGGTGGGTGAGACTAGTAGCGTGGGAAGGTGGGTGAGATTGTTATCATCTGATAGGGAACAGACTAGTAGCGTGGGAAGGTGGGTGAGATTGTTCTCATCTGATAGGGAACAGACTAGTAGTGTTGGAAGGAAGGTTGGTGAGATTGTTCTCATCTGATAGGGAACAGACTAGTAATGTTGGAAGGTGGGTGAGATTGTTCTCATCTGATAGGGAACAGACTAGTAGTGTTGGAAGGTGGGTGAGATTGTTCTTATCTGATAGGGAACAGACTAGTAGTGTGGGAAGGTAGGTGAGATTGTTCTCATCTGATAGGGAACAGACTAGTAGTGTTGGAAGGTGGGTGAGACTAGTAGCGTGGGAAGGTGGTTGAGATTGTTCTCATCTGATAGGGAACAGACTAGTAGTGTGGGAAGGTGGGTGAGATTGTTCTTATCTGATAGGGAACAGACTAGTAGTGTGGGAAGGTAGGTGAGATTGTTCTCATCTGATAGGGAACAGACTAGTAGTGTGGGAAGGTGGGTGAGATTGTTCTCATCTGATAGGGAACAGACTAGTAGCGTGGGAAGGTGGGTGAGATTGTTCTCATCTGATAGGGAACAGACTAGTAGTGTTGGAAGGAAGGTGGGTGAGATTGTTCTCATCTGATAGGGAACAGACTAGTAATGTTGGAAGGTGGGTGAGATTGTTCTCATCTGATAGGGAACAGACTAGTAGTGTTGGAAGGTAGGTGAGACTAGTAGCGTGGGAAGGTGGGTGAGATTGTTATCATCTGATAGGGAACAGACTAGTAGCGTGGGAAGGTGGGTGAGATTGTTCTCATCTGATAGGGAACAGACTAGTAGTGTTGGAAGGAAGGTTGGTGAGATTGTTCTCATCTGATAGGGAACAGACTAGTAATGTTGGAAGGTGGGTGAGATTGTTCTCATCTGATAGGGAACAGACTAGTAGTGTTGGAAGGTGGGTGAGATTGTTCTTATCTGATAGGGAACAGACTAGTAGTGTGGGAAGGTAGGTGAGATTGTTCTCATCTGATAGGGAACAGACTAGTAGTGTTGGAAGGTGGGTGAGACTAGTAGCGTGGGAAGGTGGTTGAGATTGTTCTCATCTGATAGGGAACAGACTAGTAGTGTGGGAAGGTGGGTGAGATTGTTCTTATCTGATAGGGAACAGACTAGTAGTGTGGGAAGGTAGGTGAGATTGTTCTCATCTGATAGGGAACAGACTAGTAGTGTGGGAAGGTGGGTGAGATTGTTCTCATCTGATAGGGAACAGACTAGTAGCGTGGGAAGGTGGGTGAGATTGTTCTCATCTGATAGGGAACAGACTAGTAGTGTTGGAAGGAAGGTGGGTGAGATTGTTCTCATCTGATAGGGAACAGACTAGTAATGTTGGAAGGTGGGTGAGATTGTTCTCATCTGATAGGGAACAGACTAGTAGTGTTGGAAGGTAGGTGAGACTAGTAGCGTGGGAAGGTGGGTGAGATTGTTCTCATCTGATAGGGAACAGACTAGTAGTGTGGGAA
The DNA here is from genome assembly GCF_965601325.2 of Salmo salar. Lineage (NCBI taxonomy): Eukaryota > Metazoa > Chordata > Actinopteri > Salmoniformes > Salmonidae > Salmo > Salmo salar. The sequence continues at coordinate 57,324,556 of NC_138304.1, read as the reverse complement.
GGTGGGTGAGATTGTTCTCATCTCATAGGGAACAGACTAGTAGTGTGGGAAGGTGGGTGAGATTGTTCTCATCTGATAGGGAACAGACTAGTAGTGTGGGAAGGTGGGTGAGATTGTTCTCATCTGATAGGGAACAGACTAGTAGTGTGGGAAGGTGGGTGAGATTGTTCTCATCTGATAGGGAACAGACTAGTAGTGTTGGAAGGTGGGTGAGACTAGTAGAGTGGGAAGGTGGGTGAGATTGTTCTCATCTGATAGGGAACAGACTAGTAGTGTGGGAAGGTGGGTGAGATTGTTCTCATCTGATAAGGAACAGACTAGTAGTGTGGGAAGGTGGGTGAGATTGTTCTCATCTGATAGGGAACAGACTAGTAGTGTTGGAAGGTGGGTGAGACTAGTAGAGTGGGAAGGTGGGTGAGATTGTTCTCATCTGATAGGGAACAGACTAGTAGTGTGGGAAGGTGGGTGAGATTGTTCTCATCTGATAAGGAACAGACTAGTAGTGTGGGAAGGTGGGTGAGATTGTTCTCATCTGATAGGGAACAGACTAGTAGTGTAGGAAGGTGGGTGAGATTGTTCTCATCTGATAGGGAACAGACTAGTAGTGTTGGAAGGTAGGTGAGACTAGTAGCGTGGGAAGGTGGGTGAGATTGTTTTCATCTGATAGGGAACAGACTAGTAGTGTGGGAAGGTGGGTGAGATTGTTCTCATCTCATAGGGAACAGACTAGTAGTGTGGGAAGGTGGGTGAGATTGTTCTCATCTGATAGGGAACAGACTAGTAGTGTGGGAAGGTGGGTGAGATTGTTCTCATCTGATAGGGAACAGACTAGTAGTGTGGGAAGGTGGGTGAGATTGTTCTCATCTGATAGGGAACAGACTAGTAGTGTTGGAAGGTGGGTGAGACTAGTAGAGTGGGAAGGTGGGTGAGATTGTTCTCATCTGATAGGGAACAGACTAGTAGTGTGGGAAGGTGGGTGAGATTGTTCTCATCTGATAAGGAACAGACTAGTAGTGTGGGAAGGTGGGTGAGATTGTTCTCATCTGATAGGGAACAGACTAGTAGTGTAGGAAGGTGGGTGAGATTGTTCTCATCTGATAGGGAACAGACTAGTAGTGTTGGAAGGTGGGTGAGATTGTTCTCATCTGATAGGGAACAGACTAGTAGTGTGGGAAGGTGGGTGAGATTATTCTCATCTGATAGGGAACAGACTAGTAGTGTGGGAAGGTGGGTGACATTGTTCTCATCTGATAGGGAACAGACTAGTAGTGTTGGGAGGTGGGTGAGATTGTTCTTATCTGATAGGGAACAGACTAGTAGTGTGGGAAGGTGGTTGAGATTGTTCTAATCTGATAGGGAACAGACTAGTAGTGTTGGGAGGTGGGTGAGATTGTTCTCATCTGATAGGGAACAGACTAGTAGTGTGGGAAGGTGGTTGAGATTGTTCTCATCTGATAGGGAACAGACTAGTAGTGTGGGAAGGTGCGTGAGATTGTTCTCATCTGATAGGGAACAGACTAGTAGTGTGGGAAGGTGGGTGAGATTGTTCTCATCTGATAGGGAACAGACTAGTAGTGTGGGAAGGTGCGTGAGATTGTTCTCATCTGATAGGGAACAGACTAGTAGTGTGGGAAGGTGGGTGAGATTGTTCTCATCTGATAGGGAACAGACTAGTAGTGTTGGAAGGTGGGTGAGACTAGTAGCGTGGGAAGGTGGGTGAGATTGTTATCATCTGATAGGGAACAGACTAGTAGCGTGGGAAGGTGGGTGAGATTGTTCTCATCTGATAGGGAACAGACTAGTAGTGTTGGAAGGAAGGTTGGTGAGATTGTTCTCATCTGATAGGGAACAGACTAGTAATGTTGGAAGGTGGGTGAGATTGTTCTCATCTGATAGGGAACAGACTAGTAGTGTGGGAAGGTGGGTGAGATTGTTCTCATCTGGTAGGGAACATACTAGTAGTGTTGGAAGGTGGGTGAGATTGTTCTCATCTGATAGGGAACAGACTAGTAGTGTTGGAAGGAAGGTGGGTGAGATTGTTCTCATCTGATAGGGAACAGACTAGTAGTGTGAGAAGGTGGGTGAGATTGTTCTCATCTGATAGGGAACAGACTAGTAGTGTAGGAAGGTGGGTGAGATTGTTCTCATCTGATAGGGAACAGACTATTAGTGTGGGAAGGTGGGTGAGATTGTTCTCATCTGATAGGGAACAGACTAGTAGTGTGGGAAGGTGCGTGACATTGTTCTCATCTGATAGGGAACAGACTAGTAGTGTGGGAAGGTGGGTGAGATTGTTCTCATCTGATAGGGAACAGACTAGTAGTGTTGGAAGGTGGGTGAGACTAGTAGCGTGGGAAGGTGGGTGAGATTGTTATCATCTGATAGGGAACAGACTAGTAGCGTGGGAAGGTGGGTGAGATTGTTCTCATCTGATAGGGAACAGACTAGTAGTGTTGGAAGGAAGGTTGGTGAGATTGTTCTCATCTGATAGGGAACAGACTAGTAGTGTGGGAAGGTGGGTGAGATTGTTCTCATCTGATAGGGAACAGACTAGTAGTGTGGGAAGGTGGGTGAGATTGTTCTCATCTGATAGGGAACAGACTAGTAGTGTGGGAAGGTGGGTGAGATTGTTCTCATCTGATAGGGAACAGACTAGTAGTGTTGGAAGGTGGGTGAGACTAGTAGAGTGGGAAGGTGGGTGAGATTGTTCTCATCTGATAGGGAACAGACTAGTAGTGTGGGAAGGTGGGTGAGATTGTTCTCATCTGATAAGGAACAGACTAGTAGTGTGGGAAGGTGGGTGAGATTGTTCTCATCTGATAGGGAACAGACTAGTAGTGTTGGAAGGTGGGTGAGACTAGTAGAGTGGGAAGGTGGGTGAGATTGTTCTCATCTGATAGGGAACAGACTAGTAGTGTGGGAAGGTGGGTGAGATTGTTCTCATCTGATAAGGAACAGACTAGTAGTGTGGGAAGGTGGGTGAGATTGTTCTCATCTGATAGGGAACAGACTAGTAGTGTAGGAAGGTGGGTGAGATTGTTCTCATCTGATAGGGAACAGACTAGTAGTGTTGGAAGGTAGGTGAGACTAGTAGCGTGGGAAGGTGGGTGAGATTGTTTTCATCTGATAGGGAACAGACTAGTAGTGTGGGAAGGTGGGTGAGATTGTTCTCATCTCATAGGGAACAGACTAGTAGTGTGGGAAGGTGGGTGAGATTGTTCTCATCTGATAGGGAACAGACTAGTAGTGTGGGAAGGTGGGTGAGATTGTTCTCATCTGATAGGGAACAGACTAGTAGTGTGGGAAGGTGGGTGAGATTGTTCTCATCTGATAGGGAACAGACTAGTAGTGTTGGAAGGTGGGTGAGACTAGTAGAGTGGGAAGGTGGGTGAGATTGTTCTCATCTGATAGGGAACAGACTAGTAGTGTGGGAAGGTGGGTGAGATTGTTCTCATCTGATAAGGAACAGACTAGTAGTGTGGGAAGGTGGGTGAGATTGTTCTCATCTGATAGGGAACAGACTAGTAGTGTAGGAAGGTGGGTGAGATTGTTCTCATCTGATAGGGAACAGACTAGTAGTGTTGGAAGGTGGGTGAGATTGTTCTCATCTGATAGGGAACAGACTAGTAGTGTGGGAAGGTGGGTGAGATTATTCTCATCTGATAGGGAACAGACTAGTAGTGTGGGAAGGTGGGTGACATTGTTCTCATCTGATAGGGAACAGACTAGTAGTGTTGGGAGGTGGGTGAGATTGTTCTTATCTGATAGGGAACAGACTAGTAGTGTGGGAAGGTGGTTGAGATTGTTCTAATCTGATAGGGAACAGACTAGTAGTGTTGGGAGGTGGGTGAGATTGTTCTCATCTGATAGGGAACAGACTAGTAGTGTGGGAAGGTGGTTGAGATTGTTCTCATCTGATAGGGAACAGACTAGTAGTGTGGGAAGGTGCGTGAGATTGTTCTCATCTGATAGGGAACAGACTAGTAGTGTGGGAAGGTGGGTGAGATTGTTCTCATCTGATAGGGAACAGACTAGTAGTGTGGGAAGGTGCGTGAGATTGTTCTCATCTGATAGGGAACAGACTAGTAGTGTGGGAAGGTGGGTGAGATTGTTCTCATCTGATAGGGAACAGACTAGTAGTGTTGGAAGGTGGGTGAGACTAGTAGCGTGGGAAGGTGGGTGAGATTGTTATCATCTGATAGGGAACAGACTAGTAGCGTGGGAAGGTGGGTGAGATTGTTCTCATCTGATAGGGAACAGACTAGTAGTGTTGGAAGGAAGGTTGGTGAGATTGTTCTCATCTGATAGGGAACAGACTAGTAATGTTGGAAGGTGGGTGAGATTGTTCTCATCTGATAGGGAACAGACTAGTAGTGTGGGAAGGTGGGTGAGATTGTTCTCATCTGGTAGGGAACATACTAGTAGTGTTGGAAGGTGGGTGAGATTGTTCTCATCTGATAGGGAACAGACTAGTAGTGTTGGAAGGAAGGTGGGTGAGATTGTTCTCATCTGATAGGGAACAGACTAGTAGTGTGAGAAGGTGGGTGAGATTGTTCTCATCTGATAGGGAACAGACTAGTAGTGTAGGAAGGTGGGTGAGATTGTTCTCATCTGATAGGGAACAGACTATTAGTGTGGGAAGGTGGGTGAGATTGTTCTCATCTGATAGGGAACAGACTAGTAGTGTGGGAAGGTGCGTGACATTGTTCTCATCTGATAGGGAACAGACTAGTAGTGTGGGAAGGTGGGTGAGATTGTTCTCATCTGATAGGGAACAGACTAGTAGTGTTGGAAGGTGGGTGAGACTAGTAGCGTGGGAAGGTGGGTGAGATTGTTATCATCTGATAGGGAACAGACTAGTAGCGTGGGAAGGTGGGTGAGATTGTTCTCATCTGATAGGGAACAGACTAGTAGTGTTGGAAGGAAGGTTGGTGAGATTGTTCTCATCTGATAGGGAACAGACTAGTAATGTTGGAAGGTGGGTGAGATTGTTCTCATCTGATAGGGAACAGACTAGTAGTGTTGGAAGGTGGGTGAGATTGTTCTTATCTGATAGGGAACAGACTAGTAGTGTGGGAAGGTAGGTGAGATTGTTCTCATCTGATAGGGAACAGACTAGTAGTGTTGGAAGGTGAGTGAGACTAGTAGCGTGGGAAGGTGGTTGAGATTGTTCTCATCTGATAGGGAACAGACTAGTAGTGTGGGAAGGTGGGTGAGATTGTTCTTATCTGATAGGGAACAGACTAGTAGTGTGGGAAGGTAGGTGAGATTGTTCTCATCTGATAGGGAACAGACTAGTAGTGTGGGAAGGTGGGTGAGATTGTTCTCATCTGATAGGGAACAGACTAGTAGCGTGGGAAGGTGGGTGAGATTGTTCTCATCTGATAGGGAACAGACTAGTAGTGTTGGAAGGAAGGTGGGTGAGATTGTTCTCATCTGATAGGGAACAGACTAGTAATGTTGGAAGGTGGGTGAGATTGTTCTCATCTGATAGGGAACAGACTAGTAGTGTTGGAAGGTAGGTGAGACTAGTAGCGTGGGAAGGTGGGTGAGATTGTTATCATCTGATAGGGAACAGACTAGTAGCGTGGGAAGGTGGGTGAGATTGTTCTCATCTGATAGGGAACAGACTAGTAGTGTTGGAAGGAAGGTTGGTGAGATTGTTCTCATCTGATAGGGAACAGACTAGTAATGTTGGAAGGTGGGTGAGATTGTTCTCATCTGATAGGGAACAGACTAGTAGTGTTGGAAGGTGGGTGAGATTGTTCTTATCTGATAGGGAACAGACTAGTAGTGTGGGAAGGTAGGTGAGATTGTTCTCATCTGATAGGGAACAGACTAGTAGTGTTGGAAGGTGGGTGAGACTAGTAGCGTGGGAAGGTGGTTGAGATTGTTCTCATCTGATAGGGAACAGACTAGTAGTGTGGGAAGGTGGGTGAGATTGTTCTTATCTGATAGGGAACAGACTAGTAGTGTGGGAAGGTAGGTGAGATTGTTCTCATCTGATAGGGAACAGACTAGTAGTGTGGGAAGGTGGGTGAGATTGTTCTCATCTGATAGGGAACAGACTAGTAGCGTGGGAAGGTGGGTGAGATTGTTCTCATCTGATAGGGAACAGACTAGTAGTGTTGGAAGGAAGGTGGGTGAGATTGTTCTCATCTGATAGGGAACAGACTAGTAATGTTGGAAGGTGGGTGAGATTGTTCTCATCTGATAGGGAACAGACTAGTAGTGTTGGAAGGTAGGTGAGACTAGTAGCGTGGGAAGGTGGGTGAGATTGTTCTCATCTGATAGGGAACAGACTAGTAGTGTGGGAAGGTGGGTGAGATTGTTCTCATCTCATAGGGAACAGACTAGTAGTGTGGGAAGGTGGGTGAGATTGTTCTCATCTGATAGGGAACAGACTAGTAGTGTGGGAAGGTGGGTGAGATTGTTCTCATCTGATAGGGAACAGACTAGTAGTGTGGGAAGGTGGGTGAGATTGTTCTCATCTGATAGGGAACAGACTAGTAGTGTTGGAAGGTGGGTGAGACTAGTAGAGTGGGAAGGTGGGTGAGATTGTTCTCATCTGATAGGGAACAGACTAGTAGTGTGGGAAGGTGGGTGAGATTGTTCTCATCTGATAAGGAACAGACTAGTAGTGTGGGAAGGTGGGTGAGATTGTTCTCATCTGATAGGGAACAGACTAGTAGTGTAGGAAGGTGGGTGAGATTGTTCTCATCTGATAGGGAACAGACTAGTAGTGTTGGAAGGTAGGTGAGACTAGTAGCGTGGGAAGGTGGGTGAGATTGTTTTCATCTGATAGGGAACAGACTAGTAGTGTGGGAAGGTGGGTGAGATTGTTCTCATCTCATAGGGAACAGACTAGTAGTGTGGGAAGGTGGGTGAGATTGTTCTCATCTGATAGGGAACAGACTAGTAGTGTGGGAAGGTGGGTGAGATTGTTCTCATCTGATAGGGAACAGACTAGTAGTGTGGGAAGGTGGGTGAGATTGTTCTCATCTGATAGGGAACAGACTAGTAGTGTTGGAAGGTGGGTGAGACTAGTAGAGTGGGAAGGTGGGTGAGATTGTTCTCATCTGATAGGGAACAGACTAGTAGTGTGGGAAGGTGGGTGAGATTGTTCTCATCTGATAAGGAACAGACTAGTAGTGTGGGAAGGTGGGTGAGATTGTTCTCATCTGATAGGGAACAGACTAGTAGTGTAGGAAGGTGGGTGAGATTGTTCTCATCTGATAGGGAACAGACTAGTAGTGTTGGAAGGTGGGTGAGATTGTTCTCATCTGATAGGGAACAGACTAGTAGTGTGGGAAGGTGGGTGAGATTATTCTCATCTGATAGGGAACAGACTAGTAGTGTGGGAAGGTGGGTGACATTGTTCTCATCTGATAGGGAACAGACTAGTAGTGTTGGGAGGTGGGTGAGATTGTTCTTATCTGATAGGGAACAGACTAGTAGTGTGGGAAGGTGGTTGAGATTGTTCTAATCTGATAGGGAACAGACTAGTAGTGTTGGGAGGTGGGTGAGATTGTTCTCATCTGATAGGGAACAGACTAGTAGTGTGGGAAGGTGGTTGAGATTGTTCTCATCTGATAGGGAACAGACTAGTAGTGTGGGAAGGTGGGTGAGATTATTCTCATCTGATAGGGAACAGACTAGTAGTGTGGGAAGGTGGGTGAGATTGTTCTCATCTGTTCGGGAACAGACTAGTAGTGTGGGAAGGTGGGTGAGATTGTTCTCATCTGATCGTGAACAGACTAGTAGTGTGGGAAGGTGGGTGAGATTGTTCTCATCTGATAGGGAACAGACTAGTAGTGTTGGAAGGTGGGTGAGATTGTTCTCATCTGATAGGGAACAGACTAGTAGTGTAGGAAGGTGGGTGAGATTGTTCTCATCTGATAGGGAACAGACTAGTAGTGTGGGAAGGTGGGTGAGATTGTTCTCATCTGATAGGGAACAGACTAGTAGTGTGGGAAGGTGCGTGAGATTGTTCTCATCTGATAGGGAACAGACTAGTAGTGTGGGAAGGTGGGTGAGATTGTTCTCATCTGATAGGGAACAGACTAGTAGTGTGGGAAGGTGCGTGAGATTGTTCTCATCTGATAGGGAACAGACTAGTAGTGTGGGAAGGTGGGTGAGATTGTTCTCATCTGATAGGGAACAGACTAGTAGTGTTGGAAGGTGGGTGAGACTAGTAGCGTGGGAAGGTGGGTGAGATTGTTATCATCTGATAGGGAACAGACTAGTAGCGTGGGAAGGTGGGTGAGATTGTTCTCATCTGATAGGGAACAGACTAGTAGTGTTGGAAGGAAGGTTGGTGAGATTGTTCTCATCTGATAGGGAACAGACTAGTAATGTTGGAAGGTGGGTGAGATTGTTCTCATCTGATAGGGAACAGACTAGTAGTGTGGGAAGGTGGGTGAGATTGTTCTCATCTGGTAGGGAACATACTAGTAGTGTTGGAAGGTGGGTGAGATTGTTCTCATCTGATAGGGAACAGACTAGTAGTGTTGGAAGGAAGGTGGGTGAGATTGTTCTCATCTGATAGGGAACAGACTAGTAGTGTGAGAAGGTGGGTGAGATTGTTCTCATCTGATAGGGAACAGACTAGTAGTGTAGGAAGGTGGGTGAGATTGTTCTCATCTGATAGGGAACAGACTATTAGTGTGGGAAGGTGGGTGAGATTGTTCTCATCTGATAGGGAACAGACTAGTAGTGTGGGAAGGTGCGTGAGATTGTTCTCATCTGATAGGGAACAGACTAGTAGTGTGGGAAGGTGGGTGAGATTGTTCTCATCTGATAGGGAACAGACTAGTAGTGTTGGAAGGTGGGTGAGACTAGTAGCGTGGGAAGGTGGGTGAGATTGTTATCATCTGATAGGGAACAGACTAGTAGCGTGGGAAGGTGGGTGAGATTGTTCTCATCTGATAGGGAACAGACTAGTAGTGTTGGAAGGAAGGTTGGTGAGATTGTTCTCATCTGATAGGGAACAGACTAGTAATGTTGGAAGGTGGGTGAGATTGTTCTCATCTGATAGGGAACAGACTAGTAGTGTTGGAAGGTGGGTGAGATTGTTCTTATCTGATAGGGAACAGACTAGTAGTGTGGGAAGGTAGGTGAGATTGTTCTCATCTGATAGGGAACAGACTAGTAGTGTTGGAAGGTGGGTGAGACTAGTAGCGTGGGAAGGTGGTTGAGATTGTTCTCATCTGATAGGGAACAGACTAGTAGTGTGGGAAGGTGGGTGAGATTGTTCTTATCTGATAGGGAACAGACTAGTAGTGTGGGAAGGTAGGTGAGATTGTTCTCATCTGATAGGGAACAGACTAGTAGTGTTGGGAGGTGGGTGAGATTGTTCTTATCTGATAGGGAACAGACTAGTAGTGTGGGAAGGTGGTTGAGATTGTTCTAATCTGATAGGGAACAGACTAGTAGTGTGGGAAGGTGGGTGAGATTATTCTCATCTGATAGGGAACAGACTAGTAGTGTAGGAAGGTGGTTGAGATTGTTCTCATCTGATAGGGAACAGACTAGTAGTGTGGGAAGGTGGGTGAGATTGTTCTCATCTGATAGGGAACAGACTAGTAGTGTGGGAAGGTGGGTGAGATTGTTCTCATCTGATAGGGAACAGACTAGTAGCGTGGGAAGGTGGGTGAGATTGTTCTCATCTGATAGGGAACAGACTAGTAGTGTTGGAAGGAAGGTGGGTGAGATTGTTCTCATCTGATAGGGAACAGACTAGTAATGTTGGAAGGTGGGTGAGATTGTTCTCATCTGATAGGGAACAGACTAGTAGTGTTGGAAGGTAGGTGAGACTAGTAGCGTGGGAAGGTGGGTGAGATTGTTCTCATCTGATAGGGAACAGACTAGTAGTGTGGGAAGGTGGGTGAGATTGTTCTCATCTCATAGGGAACAGACTAGTAGTGTGGGAAGGTGGGTGAGATTGTTCTCATCTGATAGGGAACAGACTAGTAGTGTGGGAAGGTGGGTGAGATTGTTCTCATCTGATAGGGAACAGACTAGTAGTGTGGGAAGGTGGGTGAGATTGTTCTCATCTGATAGGGAACAGACTAGTAGTGTTGGAAGGTGGGTGAGACTAGTAGAGTGGGAAGGTGGGTGAGATTGTTCTCATCTGATAGGGAACAGACTAGTAGTGTGGGAAGGTGGGTGAGATTGTTCTCATCTGATAAGGAACAGACTAGTAGTGTGGGAAGGTGGGTGAGATTGTTCTCATCTGATAGGGAACAGACTAGTAGTGTAGGAAGGTGGGTGAGATTGTTCTCATCTGATAGGGAACAGACTAGTAGTGTTGGAAGGTAGGTGAGACTAGTAGCGTGGGAAGGTGGGTGAGATTGTTCTCATCTGATAGGGAACAGACTAGTAGTGTGGGAAGGTGGGTGAGATTGTTCTCATCTCATAGGGAACAGACTAGTAGTGTGGGAAGGTGGGTGAGATTGTTCTCATCTGATAGGGAACAGACTAGTAGTGTGGGAAGGTGGGTGAGATTGTTCTCATCTGATAGGGAACAGACTAGTAGTGTGGGAAGGTGGGTGAGATTGTTCTCATCTGATAGGGAACAGACTAGTAGTGTTGGAAGGTGGGTGAGACTAGTAGAGTGGGAAGGTGGGTGAGATTGTTCTCATCTGATAGGGAACAGACTAGTAGTGTGGGAAGGTGGGTGAGATTGTTCTCATCTGATAAGGAACAGACTAGTAGTGTGGGAAGGTGGGTGAGATTGTTCTCATCTGATAGGGAACAGACTAGTAGTGTAGGAAGGTGGGTGAGATTGTTCTCATCTGATAGGGAACAGACTAGTAGTGTTGGAAGGTGGGTGAGATTGTTCTCATCTGATAGGGAACAGACTAGTAGTGTGGGAAGGTGGGTGAGATTATTCTCATCTGATAGGGAACAGACTAGTAGTGTGGGAAGGTGGGTGACATTGTTCTCATCTGATAGGGAACAGACTAGTAGTGTTGGGAGGTGGGTGAGATTGTTCTTATCTGATAGGGAACAGACTAGTAGTGTGGGAAGGTGGTTGAGATTGTTCTAATCTGATAGGGAACAGACTAGTAGTGTTGGGAGGTGGGTGAGATTGTTCTCATCTGATAGGGAACAGACTAGTAGTGTGGGAAGGTGGTTGAGATTGTTCTCATCTGATAGGGAACAGACTAGTAGTGTGGGAAGGTGGGTGAGATTATTCTCATCTGATAGGGAACAGACTAGTAGTGTGGGAAGGTGGGTGAGATTGTTCTCATCTGATAGGGAACAGACTAGTAGTGTTGGGAGGTGGGTGAGATTGTTATTATCTGATAGGGAACAGACTAGTAGTGTGGGAAGGTGGTTGAGATTGTTCTAATCTGATAGGGAACAGACTAGTAGTGTTGGGAGGTGGGTGAGATTGTTCTCATCTGATAGGGAACAGACTAGTAGTGTGGGAAGGTGGTTGAGATTGTTCTCATCTGGTAGGGAACAGACTAGTAGTGTGGGAAGGTGGGTGAGATTGTTCTCATCTGATAGGGAACAGACTAGTAGTGTGGGAAGGTGTGTGAGATTGTTCTCATCTGATAGGGAACAGACTAGTAGCGTGGGAAGGTGGGTGAGATTGTTCTCATCTGATAGGGAACAGACTAGTAGTGTTGGAAGGAAGGTGGGTGAGATTGTTCTCATCTGATAGGGAACAGACTAGTAATGTTGGAAGGTGGGTGAGATTGTTCTCATCTGATAGGGAACAGACTAGTAGTGTTGGAAGGTGGGTGAGACTAGTAGCGTGGGAAGGTGGGTGAGATTGTTCTCATCTGATAGGGAACAGACTAGTAGCGTGGGAAGGTGGGTGAGATTGTTCTCATCTCATAGGGAACAGACTAGTAGTGTGGGAAGGTGGGTGAGATTGTTCTCATCTGATAGGGAACAGTCTAGTAGTGTGGGAAGGTGGGTGAGATTGTTCTCATCTGATAGGGAACAGACTAGTAGTGTGGGAAGGTGGGTGAGATTGTTCTCATCTGATAGGGAACAGACTAGTAGTGTTGGAAGGTGGGTGAGACTAGTAGAGTGGGAAGGTGGGTGAGATTGTTCTCATCTGATAGGGAACAGACTAGTAGTGTGGGAAGGTGGGTGAGATTGTTCTCATCTGATAAGGAACAGACTAGTAGTGTGGGAAGGTGGGTGAGATTGTTCTCATCTGATAGGGAACAGACTAGTAGTGTTGGAAGGTGGGTGAGATTGTTCTCATCTGATAGGGAACAGACTAGTAGTGTTGGAAGGTGGGTGAGACTAGTAGCGTGGGAAGGTGGGTGAGATTGTTCTCATCTGATAGGGAACAGACTAGTAGCATGTGAAGGTGGGTGAGATTGATATCATCTGATAGGGAACAGACTAGTAGTGTGGGAAGGTGGGTGAGATTGTTCTCATCTGATAGGGAACAGACTAGTAGTGTGGGAAGGTGGGTGAGATTGTTCTCATCTGATAGGGAACAGACTAGTAGTGTTGGAAGGTGGGTGAGATTGTTCTCATCTGATAGGGAACAGACTAGTAGTGTTGGAAGGTGGGTGAGACTAGTAGCGTGGGAAGGTGGGTGAGATTGTTCTCATCTGATAGGGAACAGAGTAGTAGCGTGGGAAGGTGGGTGAGATTGTTCTCATCTGATAGGGAACAGACTTGTAGCATGGGAAGGTGGGTGAGATTGTTCTCATCTGATAGGGAACAGACTAGTAGTGTGGGAAGGTGGGTGAGATTGTTCTCATCTGATCGGGAACAGACTAGTAGTGTGGGAAGGTGGGTGAGATTATTCTCATCTGATAGGGAACAGACTAGTAGTGTGGGAAGGTGGGTGAGATTGTTCTCATCTGATAGGGAACAGACTAGTAGTGTGGGAAGGTGGGTGAGATTGTTCTCATCTGATAGGGAACAGACTAAAAGTGTTGGAAGGCAGGTGGGTGAGATTGTTCTCATCTGATAGGGAACAGACTAGTAGTGTGGGAAGGTGGGTGAGATTGTTCTCATCTGATAGGGAACAGACTAGTAGTGTGGGAAGGTGGGTGAGATTGTTCTCATCTGATAGGGAACAGACTAGTAGTGTTGGAAGGTGGGTGAGATTGTTCTCATCTGATAGGGAACAGACTAGTAGTGTTGGAAGGTGGGTGAGACTAGTAGCGTGGGAAGGTGGGTGAGATTGTTCTCATCTGATAGGGAACAGAGTAGTAGCGTGGGAAGGTGGGTGAGATTGTTCTCATCTGATAGGGAACAGACTAGTAGCGTGGGAAGGTGGGTGAGATTGTTCTCATCTGATAGGGAACAGACTTGTAGTGTGGTAAGGTGGGTGAGATTGTTCTCATCTGATAGGGAACAGACTAGTAGTGTTGGAAGGTGGGTGAGATTGTTCTCATCTGATCGGGAACAGACTAGTAGTGTGGGAAGGTGGGTGAGATTGTTCTCATCTGATCGGGAACAGACTAGTAGTGTGGGAAGGTGGGTGAGATTGTTCTCATCTGATAGGGAACAGACTAGTAGTGTTGGAAGGCAGGTGGGTGAGATTGTTCTCATCTGATAGGGAACAGACTATTAGTGTATGAAGGTGGGTGAGATTGTTCTCATCTGATAGGGAACAGACTAGTAGTGTGGGAAGGTGGGTGAGATTATTCTCATCTGATAGGGAACAGACTAGTAGTGTGGGAAGGTGGGTGAGATTGTTCTCATCTGATAGGGAACAGACTAGTATTGTTGGAAGGTGGGTGAGATTGTTCTCATCTGATATTGAACAGACTAGTAGTGTTGGAAGGTGGGTGAGATTGTTCTCATCTGATAGTGAACAGACTAGTAGTGTTGTAAGGTGGGTGAGACTAGTAGCGTGGGAAGGTGGGTGACATTGTTCTCATCTGATAGGGAACAGAGTAGTAGCGTTGGAAGGTGGGTGAGATTGTTCTCATCTGATAGGGAACAGACTAGTAGCGTGGGAAGGTGGGTGAGATTGTTCTCATCTGATAGGGAACAGACTAGTAGTGTTGGAAGGAAGCTGGGTGAGATTGTTCTCATCTGATAGGGATCAGACTAGTAGTGTTGGAAGGTGGGTGAGATTGTTCTCATCTGATAGGGAACAGACTAGTAGTGTAGGAAGGTGGGTGAGATTGTTCTCATCTGATAGGGAACAGACTAGTAGTGTGGGAAGGTGGGTGAAATTGTTCTCATCTGATAGGGAACAGACTTGTAGTGTTGGAAGGTGGGTGAGACTAGTAGCGTGGGAAGGTGGGTGAGATTGTTCTCATCTGATAGGGAACAGACTAGTAGCGTGGGAAGGTGGGTGAGATTGTTCTCATCTGATAGGGAACAGACTAGTAGTGTGGGAAGGTGGGTGAGATTGTTCTCATCTGATAGGGAACAGACTAGTAGTGTGGGAATGTGGGTGAGATTGTTCTCATCTGATAGGGAACAGACTAGTAGTGTTTAGGAAGTTGGGTGAGATTGTTCTCATCTGATAGGGAACAGACTAGTAGTGTTGGAAGGTGGGTGAGATTGTTCTCATCTGATAGGGAACAGACTAGTAGTGTGGGAAGGTGGGTGAGATTGTTCTCATCTGATAGGGAAAAGACTAGTAGTGTTGGAAGGTGTGTGAGATTGTTCTCATCTGATCGGGAACAGACTAGTAGTGTGGGAAGGTGGGTGAGATTGTTCTCATCTGATCGGGAACAGACTAGTAGTGTGGGAAGGTGGGTGAGATTGTTCTCATCTGATAGGGAACAGACTAGTAGTGTTGGAAGGTGGGTGAGATTGTTCTCATCTGATAGGGAACAGACTAGTAGTGTGGGAAGGTGGATGAGATTGTTCTCATCTGATAGGGAACAGACTAGTAGTGTGGGAAGGTGGGTGAGATTGTTCTCATCTGGTAGGGAACATACTAGCAGTGTTGGAAGGTGGGTGAGATTGTTCTCATCTGATAGGGAACAGACTAGTAGTGTTGGAAGGAAGGTGGGTGAGATTGTTCTCATCTGATAGGGAACAGACTAGTAGTGTGAGAAGGTGGGTGAGATTGTTCTCATCTGATAGGGAACAGACTAGTAGTGTAGGAAGGTGGGTGAGATTGTTCTCATCTGATAGGGAACAGACTAGTAGTGTGGGAAGGTGGGTGAGATTGTTCTCATCTGATAGGGAACAGACTAGTAGTGTTGGAAGGTGGGTGAGACTAGTAGAGTGGGAAGGTGGGTGAGATTGTTCTCATCTGATAGGGAACAGACTAGTAGTGTGGGAAGGTGGGTGAGATTGTTCTCATCTGATAAGGAACAGACTAGTAGTGTGGGAAGGTGGGTGAGATTGTTCTCATCTGATAGGGAACAGACTAGTAGTGTAGGAAGGTGGGTGAGATTGTTCTCATCTGATAGGGAACAGACTAGTAGTGTTGGAAGGTGGGTGAGATTGTTCTCATCTGATAGGGAACAGACTAGTAGTGTTGGAAGGTGGGTGAGATTGTTCTCATCTGATAGGGAACAGACTAGTAGTGTTGGAAGGTGGGTGAGACTAGTAGCGTGGGAAGGTGGGTGAGATTGTTCTCATCTGATAGGGAACAGACTAGTAGCATGTGAAGGTGGGTGAGATTGATATCATCTGATAGGGAACAGACTAGTAGTGTGGGAAGGTGGGTGATATTGTTCTCATCTGATAGGGAACAGACTAGTAGTGTGGGAAGGTGGGTGAGATTGTTCTCATCTGATAGGGAACAGACTAGTAGTGTTGGAAGGTGGGTGAGATTGTTCTCATCTGATAGGGAACAGACTAGTAGTGTTGGAAGGTGGGTGAGACTAGTAGCGTGGGAAGGTGGGTGAGATTGTTCTCATCTGATAGGGAACAGAGTAGTAGCGTGGGAAGGTGGGTGAGATTGTTCTCATCTGATAGGGAACAGACTTGTAGCATGGGAAGGTGGGTGAGATTGTTCTCATCTGATAGGGAACAGACTAGTAGTGTGGGAAGGTGGGTGAGATTGTTCTCATCTGATAGGGAACAGACTAGTAGTGTGGGAAGGTGGGTGAGATTATTCTCATCTGATAGGGAACAGACTAGTAGTGTGGGAATGTGGGTGAGATTGTTCTCATCTGATAGGGAACAGACTAGTAGTGTGGGAAGGTGGGTGAGATTGTTCTCATCTGATAGGGAACAGACTAGTAGTGTTGGAAGGCAGGTGGGTGAGATTGTTCTCATCTGATAGGGAACAGACTAGTAGTGTGGGAAGGTGGGTGAGATTGTTCTCATCTGATAGGGATCAGACTAGTAGTGTTGGAAGGTGGGTGAGATTGTTCTCATCTGATAGGGAACAGACTAGTAGTGTAGGAAGGTGGGTGAGATTGTTCTCATCTGATAGGGAACAGACTAGTAGTGTAGGAAGATGGGTGAGATTGTTCTCATCTGATAGGGAACAGACTAGTAGTGTGGGAAGGTGGGTGAAATTGTTCTCATCTGATAGGGAACAGACTAGTAGTGTTGGAAGGTGGGTGAGACTAGTAGCGTGGGAAGGTGGGTGAGATTGTTCTCATCTGATAGGGAACAGACTAGTAGTGTTTAGGAAGTTGGGTGAGATTGTTCTCATCTGATAGGGAACAGACTAGTAGTGTTGGAAGGTGGGTGAGATTGTTCTCATCTGATAGGGAACAGACTAGTAGTGTGGGAAGGTGGGTGAGATTGTTCTCATCTGATAGGGAAAAGACTAGTAGTGTTGGAAGGTGTGTGAGATTGTTCTCATCTGATCGGGAACAGACTAGTAGTGTGGGAAGGTGGGTGAGATTGTTCTCATCTGATCGGGAACAGACTAGTAGTGTGGGAAGGTGGGTGAGATTGTTCTCATCTGATAGGGAACAGACTAGTAGTGTTGGAAGGTGGGTGAGATTGTTCTCATCTGATAGGGAACAGACTAGTAGTGTGGGAAGGTGGATGAGATTGTTCTCATCTGATAGGGAACAGACTAGTAGTGTGGGAAGGTGGGTGAGATTGTTCTCATCTGGTAGGGAACATACTAGCAGTGTTGGAAGGTGGGTGAGATTGTTCTCATCTGATAGGGAACAGACTAGTAGTGTTGGAAGGAAGGTGGGTGAGATTGTTCTCATCTGATAGGGAACAGACTAGTAGTGTGAGAAGGTGGGTGAGATTGTTCTCATCTGATAGGGAACAGACTAGTAGTGTAGGAAGGTGGGTGAGATTGTTCTCATCTGATAGGGAACAGACTAGTAGTGTGGGAAGGTGGGTGAGATTGTTCTCATCTGATAGGGAACAGACTAGTAGTGTTGGAAGGTGGGTGAGACTAGTAGAGTGGGAAGGTGGGTGAGATTGTTCTCATCTGATAGGGAACAGACTAGTAGTGTGGGAAGGTGGGTGAGATTGTTCTCATCTGATAAGGAACAGACTAGTAGTGTGGGAAGGTGGGTGAGATTGTTCTCATCTGATAGGGAACAGACTAGTAGTGTAGGAAGGTGGGTGAGATTGTTCTCATCTGATAGGGAACAGACTAGTAGTGTTGGAAGGTGGGTGAGATTGTTCTCATCTGATAGGGAACAGACTAGTAGTGTTGGAAGGTGGGTGAGATTGTTCTCATCTGATAGGGAACAGACTAGTAGTGTTGGAAGGTGGGTGAGACTAGTAGCGTGGGAAGGTGGGTGAGATTGTTCTCATCTGATAGGGAACAGACTAGTAGCATGTGAAGGTGGGTGAGATTGATATCATCTGATAGGGAACAGACTAGTAGTGTGGGAAGGTGGGTGATATTGTTCTCATCTGATAGGGAACAGACTAGTAGTGTGGGAAGGTGGGTGAGATTGTTCTCATCTGATAGGGAACAGACTAGTAGTGTTGGAAGGTGGGTGAGATTGTTCTCATCTGATAGGGAACAGACTAGTAGTGTTGGAAGGTGGGTGAGACTAGTAGCGTGGGAAGGTGGGTGAGATTGTTCTCATCTGATAGGGAACAGAGTAGTAGCGTGGGAAGGTGGGTGAGATTGTTCTCATCTGATAGGGAACAGACTTGTAGCATGGGAAGGTGGGTGAGATTGTTCTCATCTGATAGGGAACAGACTAGTAGTGTGGGAAGGTGGGTGAGATTGTTCTCATCTGATAGGGAACAGACTAGTAGTGTGGGAAGGTGGGTGAGATTATTCTCATCTGATAGGGAACAGACTAGTAGTGTGGGAATGTGGGTGAGATTGTTCTCATCTGATAGGGAACAGACTAGTAGTGTGGGAAGGTGGGTGAGATTGTTCTCATCTGATAGGGAACAGACTAGTAGTGTTGGAAGGCAGGTGGGTGAGATTGTTCTCATCTGATAGGGAACAGACTAGTAGTGTGGGAAGGTGGGTGAGATTGTTCTCATCTGATAGGGATCAGACTAGTAGTGTTGGAAGGTGGGTGAGATTGTTCTCATCTGATAGGGAACAGACTAGTAGTGTAGGAAGGTGGGTGAGATTGTTCTCATCTGATAGGGAACAGACTAGTAGTGTAGGAAGATGGGTGAGATTGTTCTCATCTGATAGGGAACAGACTAGTAGTGTGGGAAGGTGGGTGAAATTGTTCTCATCTGATAGGGAACAGACTAGTAGTGTTGGAAGGTGGGTGAGACTAGTAGCGTGGGAAGGTGGGTGAGATTGTTCTCATCTGATAGGGAACAGACTAGTAGCGTGGGAAGGTGGGTGAGATTGTTCTCATCTGATAGGGAACAGACTAGTAGTGTGGGAAGGTGGGTGAGATTGTTCTCATCTGATAGGGAACAGACTAGTAGTGTGGGAATGTGGGTGAGATTGTTCTCATCTGATAGGGAACAGACTAGTAGTGTTTAGGAAGTTGGGTGAGATTGTTCTCATCTGATAGGGAACAGACTAGTAGTGTTGGAAGGTGGGTGAGATTGTTCTCATCTGATAGGGAACAGACTAGTAGTGTGGGAAGGTGGGTGAGATTGTTCTCATCTGATAGGGAAAAGACTAGTAGTGTTGGAAGGTGGGTGAGATTGTTCTCATCTGATCGGGAACAGACTAGTAGTGTGGGAAGGTGGGTGAGATTGTTCTCATCTGATCGGGAACAGACTAGTAGTGTGGGAAGGTGGGTGAGATTGTTCTCATCTGATAGGGAACAGACTAGTAGTGTTGGAAGGTGGGTGAGATTGTTCTCATCTGATAGGGAACAGACTAATAGTGTGGGAAGGTGGATGAGATTGTTCTCATCTGATAGGGAACAGACTAGTAGTGTGGGAAGGTGGGTGAGATTGTTCTCATCTGGTAGGGAACATACTAGCAGTGTTGGAAGGTGGGTGAGATTGTTCTCATCTGATAGGGAACAGACTAGTAGTGTTGGAAGGAAGGTGGGTGAGATTGTTCTCATCTGATAGGGAACAGACTAGTAGTGTGAGAAGGTGGGTGAGATTGTTCTCATCTGATAGGGAACAGACTAGTAGTGTTGGAAGGTGGGTGAGATTGTTCTCATCTGATAGGGAACAGACTAGTAGTGTTGGAAGGTGGGTGAGACTAGTAGCGTGGGAAGGTGGATGAGATTGTTCTCATCTGATAGGGAACAGAGTAGTAGCGTGGGAAGGTGGGTGAGATTGTTCTCATCTGATAGGGAACAGACTTGTAGCATGGGAAGGTGGGTGAGATTGTTCTCATCTGATAGGGAACAGACTAGTAGTGTGGGAAGGTGGGTGAGATTGTTCTCATCTGATCGGGAACAGACTAGTAGTGTGGGAAGGTGGGTGAGATTATTCTCATCTGATAGGGAACAGACTAGTAGTGTGGGAAGGTGGGTGAGATTGTTCTCATCTGATAGGGAACAGACTAGTAGTGTGGGAAGGTGGGTGAGATTGTTCTCATCTGATAGGGAACAGACTAAAAGTGTTGGAAGGCAGGTGGGTGAGATTGTTCTCATCTGATAGGGAACAGACTAGTAGTGTGGGAAGGTGGGTGAGATTGTTCTCATCTGATAGGGAACAGACTAGTAGTGTGGGAAGGTGGGTGAGATTGTTCTCATCTGATAGGGAACAGACTAGTAGTGTTGGAAGGTGGGTGAGATTGTTCTCATCTGATAGGGAACAGACTAGTAGTGTTGGAAGGTGGGTGAGACTAGTAGCGTGGGAAGGTGGGTGAGATTGTTCTCATCTGATAGGGAACAGAGTAGTAGCGTGGGAAGGTGGGTGAGATTGTTCTCATCTGATAGGGAACAGACTAGTAGCGTGGGAAGGTGGGTGAGATTGTTCTCATCTGATAGGGAACAGACTTGTAGTGTGGTAAGGTGGGTGAGATTGTTCTCATCTGATAGGGAACAGACTAGTAGTGTTGGAAGGTGGGTGAGATTGTTCTCATCTGATCGGGAACAGACTAGTAGTGTGGGAAGGTGGGTGAGATTGTTCTCATCTGATCGGGAACAGACTAGTAGTGTGGGAAGGTGGGTGAGATTGTTCTCATCTGATAGGGAACAGACTAGTAGTGTTGGAAGGCAGGTGGGTGAGATTGTTCTCATCTGATAGGGAACAGACTATTAGTGTATGAAGGTGGGTGAGATTGTTCTCATCTGATAGGGAACAGACTAGTAGTGTGGGAAGGTGGGTGAGATTATTCTCATCTGATAGGGAACAGACTAGTAGTGTGGGAAGGTGGGTGAGATTGTTCTCATCTGATAGGGAACAGACTAGTATTGTTGGAAGGTGGGTGAGATTGTTCTCATCTGATATTGAACAGACTAGTAGTGTTGGAAGGTGGGTGAGATTGTTCTCATCTGATAGTGAACAGACTAGTAGTGTTGTAAGGTGGGTGAGACTAGTAGCGTGGGAAGGTGGGTGACATTGTTCTCATCTGATAGGGAACAGAGTAGTAGCGTTGGAAGGTGGGTGAGATTGTTCTCATCTGATAGGGAACAGACTAGTAGCGTGGGAAGGTGGGTGAGATTGTTCTCATCTGATAGGGAACAGACTAGTAGTGTTGGAAGGAAGCTGGGTGAGATTGTTCTCATCTGATAGGGATCAGACTAGTAGTGTTGGAAGGTGGGTGAGATTGTTCTCATCTGATAGGGAACAGACTAGTAGTGTAGGAAGGTGGGTGAGATTGTTCTCATCTGATAGGGAACAGACTAGTAGTGTGGGAAGGTGGGTGAAATTGTTCTCATCTGATAGGGAACAGACTTGTAGTGTTGGAAGGTGGGTGAGACTAGTAGCGTGGGAAGGTGGGTGAGATTGTTCTCATCTGATAGGGAACAGACTAGTAGCGTGGGAAGGTGGGTGAGATTGTTCTCATCTGATAGGGAACAGACTAGTAGTGTGGGAAGGTGGGTGAGATTGTTCTCATCTGATAGGGAACAGACTAGTAGTGTGGGAATGTGGGTGAGATTGTTCTCATCTGATAGGGAACAGACTAGTAGTGTTTAGGAAGTTGGGTGAGATTGTTCTCATCTGATAGGGAACAGACTAGTAGTGTTGGAAGGTGGGTGAGATTGTTCTCATCTGATAGGGAACAGACTAGTAGTGTGGGAAGGTGGGTGAGATTGTTCTCATCTGATAGGGAAAAGACTAGTAGTGTTGGAAGGTGTGTGAGATTGTTCTCATCTGATCGGGAACAGACTAGTAGTGTGGGAAGGTGGGTGAGATTGTTCTCATCTGATCGGGAACAGACTAGTAGTGTGGGAAGGTGGGTGAGATTGTTCTCATCTGATAGGGAACAGACTAGTAGTGTTGGAAGGTGGGTGAGATTGTTCTCATCTGATAGGGAACAGACTAGTAGTGTGGGAAGGTGGATGAGATTGTTCTCATCTGATAGGGAACAGACTAGTAGTGTGGGAAGGTGGGTGAGATTGTTCTCATCTGGTAGGGAACATACTAGCAGTGTTGGAAGGTGGGTGAGATTGTTCTCATCTGATAGGGAACAGACTAGTAGTGTTGGAAGGAAGGTGGGTGAGATTGTTCTCATCTGATAGGGAACAGACTAGTAGTGTGAGAAGGTGGGTGAGATTGTTCTCATCTGATAGGGAACAGACTAGTAGTGTAGGAAGGTGGGTGAGATTGTTCTCATCTGATAGGGAACAGACTAGTAGTGTGGGAAGGTGGGTGAGATTGTTCTCATCTGATAGGGAACAGACTAGTAGTGTTGGAAGGTGGGTGAGACTAGTAGAGTGGGAAGGTGGGTGAGATTGTTCTCATCTGATAGGGAACAGACTAGTAGTGTGGGAAGGTGGGTGAGATTGTTCTCATCTGATAAGGAACAGACTAGTAGTGTGGGAAGGTGGGTGAGATTGTTCTCATCTGATAGGGAACAGACTAGTAGTGTAGGAAGGTGGGTGAGATTGTTCTCATCTGATAGGGAACAGACTAGTAGTGTTGGAAGGTGGGTGAGATTGTTCTCATCTGATAGGGAACAGACTAGTAGTGTTGGAAGGTGGGTGAGATTGTTCTCATCTGATAGGGAACAGACTAGTAGTGTTGGAAGGTGGGTGAGACTAGTAGCGTGGGAAGGTGGGTGAGATTGTTCTCATCTGATAGGGAACAGACTAGTAGCATGTGAAGGTGGGTGAGATTGATATCATCTGATAGGGAACAGACTAGTAGTGTGGGAAGGTGGGTGATATTGTTCTCATCTGATAGGGAACAGACTAGTAGTGTGGGAAGGTGGGTGAGATTGTTCTCATCTGATAGGGAACAGACTAGTAGTGTTGGAAGGTGGGTGAGATTGTTCTCATCTGATAGGGAACAGACTAGTAGTGTTGGAAGGTGGGTGAGACTAGTAGCGTGGGAAGGTGGGTGAGATTGTTCTCATCTGATAGGGAACAGAGTAGTAGCGTGGGAAGGTGGGTGAGATTGTTCTCATCTGATAGGGAACAGACTTGTAGCATGGGAAGGTGGGTGAGATTGTTCTCATCTGATAGGGAACAGACTAGTAGTGTGGGAAGGTGGGTGAGATTGTTCTCATCTGATAGGGAACAGACTAGTAGTGTGGGAAGGTGGGTGAGATTATTCTCATCTGATAGGGAACAGACTAGTAGTGTGGGAATGTGGGTGAGATTGTTCTCATCTGATAGGGAACAGACTAGTAGTGTGGGAAGGTGGGTGAGATTGTTCTCATCTGATAGGGAACAGACTAGTAGTGTTGGAAGGCAGGTGGGTGAGATTGTTCTCATCTGATAGGGAACAGACTAGTAGTGTGGGAAGGTGGGTGAGATTGTTCTCATCTGATAGGGATCAGACTAGTAGTGTTGGAAGGTGGGTGAGATTGTTCTCATCTGATAGGGAACAGACTAGTAGTGTAGGAAGGTGGGTGAGATTGTTCTCATCTGATAGGGAACAGACTAGTAGTGTAGGAAGATGGGTGAGATTGTTCTCATCTGATAGGGAACAGACTAGTAGTGTGGGAAGGTGGGTGAAATTGTTCTCATCTGATAGGGAACAGACTAGTAGTGTTGGAAGGTGGGTGAGACTAGTAGCGTGGGAAGGTGGGTGAGATTGTTCTCATCTGATAGGGAACAGACTAGTAGCGTGGGAAGGTGGGTGAGATTGTTCTCATCTGATAGGGAACAGACTAGTAGTGTGGGAAGGTGGGTGAGATTGTTCTCATCTGATAGGGAACAGACTAGTAGTGTGGGAATGTGGGTGAGATTGTTCTCATCTGATAGGGAACAGACTAGTAGTGTTTAGGAAGTTGGGTGAGATTGTTCTCATCTGATAGGGAACAGACTAGTAGTGTTGGAAGGTGGGTGAGATTGTTCTCATCTGATAGGGAACAGACTAGTAGTGTGGGAAGGTGGGTGAGATTGTTCTCATCTGATAGGGAAAAGACTAGTAGTGTTGGAAGGTGGGTGAGATTGTTCTCATCTGATCGGGAACAGACTAGTAGTGTGGGAAGGTGGGTGAGATTGTTCTCATCTGATCGGGAACAGACTAGTAGTGTGGGAAGGTGGGTGAGATTGTTCTCATCTGATAGGGAACAGACTAGTAGTGTTGGAAGGTGGGTGAGATTGTTCTCATCTGATAGGGAACAGACTAATAGTGTGGGAAGGTGGATGAGATTGTTCTCATCTGATAGGGAACAGACTAGTAGTGTGGGAAGGTGGGTGAGATTGTTCTCATCTGGTAGGGAACATACTAGCAGTGTTGGAAGGTGGGTGAGATTGTTCTCATCTGATAGGGAACAGACTAGTAGTGTTGGAAGGAAGGTGGGTGAGATTGTTCTCATCTGATAGGGAACAGAGTAGTAGTGTGGGAAGGTGGGTGAGATTGTTCTCATCTGATAAGGAACAGACTAGTAGTGTGGGAAGGTGGGTGAGATTGTTCTCATCTGATAGGGAACAGACTAGTAGTGTAGGAAGGTGGGTGAGATTGTTCTCATCTGATAGGGAACAGACTAGTAGTGTTGGAAGGTGGGTGAGATTGTTCTCATCTGATAGGGAACAGACTAGTAGTGTTGGAAGGCAGGTGGGTGAGATTGTTCTCATCTGATAGGGAACAGACTAGTAGTGTGGGAAGGTGGGTGAGATTGTTCTCATCTGATAGGGAACAGACTAGTAGTGTGGGAAGGTGGGTGAGATTGTTCTCATCTGATAGGGAACAGACTAGTAGTGTTGGAAGGTGGGTGAGATTGTTCTCATCTGATAGGGAACAGACTAGTAGTGTTGGAAGGTGGGTGAGACTAGTAGCGTGGGAAGGTGGGTGAGATTGTTCTCATCTGATAGGGAACAGAGTAGTAGCGTGGGAAGGTGGGTGAGATTGTTCTCATCTGATAGGGAACAGACTAGTAGCGTGGGAAGGTGGGTGAGATTGTTCTCATCTGATAGGGAACAGACTTGTAGTGTGGTAAGGTGGGTGAGATTGTTCTCATCTGATAGGGAACAGACTAGTAGTGTTGGAAGGTGGGTGAGATTGTTCTCATCTGATCGGGAACAGACTAGTAGTGTGGGAAGGTGGGTGAGATTGTTCTCATCTGATCGGGAACAGACTAGTAGTGTGGGAAGGTGGGTGAGATTGTTCTCATCTGATAGGGAACAGACTAGTAGTGTTGGAAGGCAGGTGGGTGAGATTGTTCTCATCTGATAGGGAACAGACTATTAGTGTATGAATGTGGGTGAGATTGTTCTCATCTGATAGGGAACAGACTAGTAGTGTGGGAAGGTGGGTGAGATTATTCTCATCTGATAGGGAACAGACTAGTAGTGTGGGAAGGTGGGTGAGATTGTTCTCATCTGATAGGGAACAGACTAGTATTGTTGGAAGGTGGGTGAGATTGTTCTCATCTGATATTGAACAGACTAGTAGTGTTGGAAGGTGGGTGAGATTGTTCTCATCTGATAGTGAACAGACTAGTAGTGTTGTAAGGTGGGTGAGACTAGTAGCGTGGGAAGGTGGGTGACATTGTTCTCATCTGATAGGGAACAGAGTAGTAGCGTTGGAAGGTGGGTGAGATTGTTCTCATCTGATAGGGAACAGACTAGTAGCGTGGGAAGGTGGGTGAGATTGTTCTCATCTGATAGGGAACAGACTAGTAGTGTTGGAAGGAAGCTGGGTGAGATTGTTCTCATCTGATAGGGATCAGACTAGTAGTGTTGGAAGGTGGGTGAGATTGTTCTCATCTGATAGGGAACAGACTAGTAGTGTAGGAAGGTGGGTGAGATTGTTCTCATCTGATAGGGAACAGACTAGTAGTGTGGGAAGGTGGGTGAAATTGTTCTCATCTGATAGGGAACAGACTTGTAGTGTTGGAAGGTGGGTGAGACTAGTAGCGTGGGAAGGTGGGTGAGATTGTTCTCATCTGATAGGGAACAGACTAGTAGCGTGGGAAGGTGGGTGAGATTGTTCTCATCTGATAGGGAACAGACTAGTAGTGTGGGAAGGTGGGTGAGATTGTTCTCATCTGATAGGGAACAGACTAGTAGTGTGGGAATGTGGGTGAGATTGTTCTCATCTGATAGGGAACAGACTAGTAGTGTTTAGGAAGTTGGGTGAGATTGTTCTCATCTGATAGGGAACAGACTAGTAGTGTTGGAAGGTGGGTGAGATTGTTCTCATCTGATAGGGAACAGACTAGTAGTGTGGGAAGGTGGGTGAGATTGTTCTCATCTGATAGGGAAAAGACTAGTAGTGTTGGAAGGTGTGTGAGATTGTTCTCATCTGATCGGGAACAGACTAGTAGTGTGGGAAGGTGGGTGAGATTGTTCTCATCTGATCGGGAACAGACTAGTAGTGTGGGAAGGTGGGTGAGATTGTTCTCATCTGATAGGGAACAGACTAGTAGTGTTGGAAGGTGGGTGAGATTGTTCTCATCTGATAGGGAACAGACTAGTAGTGTGGGAAGGTGGATGAGATTGTTCTCATCTGATAGGGAACAGACTAGTAGTGTGGGAAGGTGGGTGAGATTGTTCTCATCTGGTAGGGAACATACTAGCAGTGTTGGAAGGTGGGTGAGATTGTTCTCATCTGATAGGGAACAGACTAGTAGTGTTGGAAGGAAGGTGGGTGAGATTGTTCTCATCTGATAGGGAACAGACTAGTAGTGTGAGAAGGTGGGTGAGATTGTTCTCATCTGATAGGGAACAGACTAGTAGTGTAGGAAGGTGGGTGAGATTGTTCTCATCTGATAGGGAACAGACTAGTAGTGTGGGAAGGTGGGTGAGATTGTTCTCATCTGATAGGGAACAGACTAGTAGTGTTGGAAGGTGGGTGAGACTAGTAGAGTGGGAAGGTGGGTGAGATTGTTCTCATCTGATAGGGAACAGACTAGTAGTGTGGGAAGGTGGGTGAGATTGTTCTCATCTGATAAGGAACAGACTAGTAGTGTGGGAAGGTGGGTGAGATTGTTCTCATCTGATAGGGAACAGACTAGTAGTGTAGGAAGGTGGGTGAGATTGTTCTCATCTGATAGGGAACAGACTAGTAGTGTTGGAAGGTGGGTGAGATTGTTCTCATCTGATAGGGAACAGACTAGTAGTGTTGGAAGGTGGGTGAGATTGTTCTCATCTGATAGGGAACAGACTAGTAGTGTTGGAAGGTGGGTGAGACTAGTAGCGTGGGAAGGTGGGTGAGATTGTTCTCATCTGATAGGGAACAGACTAGTAGCATGTGAAGGTGGGTGAGATTGATATCATCTGATAGGGAACAGACTAGTAGTGTGGGAAGGTGGGTGAGATTGTTCTCATCTGATAGGGAACAGACTAGTAGTGTGGGAAGGTGGGTGAGATTGTTCTCATCTGATAGGGAACAGACTAGTAGTGTTGGAAGGTGGGTGAGATTGTTCTCATCTGATAGGGAACAGACTAGTAGTGTTGGAAGGTGGGTGAGACTAGTAGCGTGGGAAGGTGGGTGAGATTGTTCTCATCTGATAGGGAACAGAGTAGTAGCGTGGGAAGGTGGGTGAGATTGTTCTCATCTGATAGGGAACAGACTTGTAGCATGGGAAGGTGGGTGAGATTGTTCTCATCTGATAGGGAACAGACTAGTAGTGTGGGAAGGTGGGTGAGATTGTTCTCATCTGATAGGGAACAGACTAGTAGTGTGGGAAGGTGGGTGAGATTATTCTCATCTGATAGGGAACAGACTAGTAGTGTGGGAATGTGGGTGAGATTGTTCTCATCTGATAGGGAACAGACTAGTAGTGTGGGAAGGTGGGTGAGATTGTTCTCATCTGATAGGGAACAGACTAGTAGTGTTGGAAGGCAGGTGGGTGAGATTGTTCTCATCTGATAGGGAACAGACTAGTAGTGTGGGAAGGTGGGTGAGATTGTTCTCATCTGATAGGGATCAGACTAGTAGTGTTGGAAGGTGGGTGAGATTGTTCTCATCTGATAGGGAACAGACTAGTAGTGTAGGAAGGTGGGTGAGATTGTTCTCATCTGATAGGGAACAGACTAGTAGTGTAGGAAGATGGGTGAGATTGTTCTCATCTGATAGGGAACAGACTAGTAGTGTGGGAAGGTGGGTGAAATTGTTCTCATCTGATAGGGAACAGACTAGTAGTGTTGGAAGGTGGGTGAGACTAGTAGCGTGGGAAGGTGGGTGAGATTGTTCTCATCTGATAGGGAACAGACTAGTAGCGTGGGAAGGTGGGTGAGATTGTTCTCATCTGATAGGGAACAGACTAGTAGTGTGGGAAGGTGGGTGAGATTGTTCTCATCTGATAGGGAACAGACTAGTAGTGTGGGAATGTGGGTGAGATTGTTCTCATCTGATAGGGAACAGACTAGTAGTGTTTAGGAAGTTGGGTGAGATTGTTCTCATCTGATAGGGAACAGACTAGTAGTGTTGGAAGGTGGGTGAGATTGTTCTCATCTGATAGGGAACAGACTAGTAGTGTGGGAAGGTGGGTGAGATTGTTCTCATCTGATAGGGAAAAGACTAGTAGTGTTGGAAGGTGGGTGAGATTGTTCTCATCTGATCGGGAACAGACTAGTAGTGTGGGAAGGTGGGTGAGATTGTTCTCATCTGATCGGGAACAGACTAGTAGTGTGGGAAGGTGGGTGAGATTGTTCTCATCTGATAGGGAACAGACTAGTAGTGTTGGAAGGTGGGTGAGATTGTTCTCATCTGATAGGGAACAGACTAATAGTGTGGGAAGGTGGATGAGATTGTTCTCATCTGATAGGGAACAGACTAGTAGTGTGGGAAGGTGGGTGAGATTGTTCTCATCTGGTAGGGAACATACTAGCAGTGTTGGAAGGTGGGTGAGATTGTTCTCATCTGATAGGGAACAGACTAGTAGTGTTGGAAGGAAGGTGGGTGAGATTGTTCTCATCTGATAGGGAACAGACTAGTAGTGTGAGAAGGTGGGTGAGATTGTTCTCATCTGATAGGGAACAGACTAGTAGTGTTGGAAGGTGGGTGAGATTGTTCTCATCTGATAGGGAACAGACTAGTAGTGTGGAAGGTGGGTGAGATTGTTCTCATCTAAAAGGGAACAGACTAGTAGTGTTGGAAGGTTGGTGAGACTAGTAGAGTGGGAAGGTGGGTGAGATTGTTCTCATCTGATAGGGAACAGAGTAGTAGTGTGGGAAGGTGGGTGAGATTGTTCTCATCTGATAAGGAACAGACTAGTAGTGTGGGAAGGTGGGTGAGATTGTTCTCATCTGATAGGGAACAGACTAGTAGTGTAGGAAGGTGGGTGAGATTGTTCTCATCTGATAGGGAACAGACTAGTAGTGTTGGAAGGTGGGTGAGATTGTTCTCATCTGATAGGGAACAGACTAGTAGTGTTGGAAGGTGGGTGAGATTGTTCTCATCTGATAGGGAACAGACTAGTAGTGTTGGAAGGTGGGTGAGACTAGTAGCGTGGGAAGGTGGGTGAGATTTTTCTCATCTGATAGGGAACAGACTAGTAGCATGTGAAGGTGGGTGAGATTGATATCATCTGATAGGGAACAGACTAGTAGTGTTGTAAGGTGGGTAACTAGTAGCGTGGGAAGGTGGGTGACATTGTTCTCATCTGATAGGGAACAGAGTAGTAGCGTTGGAAGGTGGGTGAGATTGTTCTCATCTGGTAGGGAACAGACTAGTAGCGTGGGAAGGTGGGTGAGATTGTTCTCATCTGATAGGGAACAGACTAGTAGTGTTGGAAGGAAGCTGGGTGAGATTGTTCTCATCTGATAGGGATCAGACTAGTAGTGTTGGAAGGTGGGTGAGATTGTTCTCATCTGATAGGGAACAGACTAGTAGTGTAGGAAGGTGGGTGAGATTGTTCTCATCTGATAGGGAACAGACTAGTAGTGTGGGAAGGTGGGTGAAATTGTTCTCATCTGATAGGGAACAGACTTGTAGTGTTGGAAGGTGGGTGAGACTAGTAGCGTGGGAAGGTGGGTGAGATTGTTCTCATCTGATAGGGAACAGACTAGTAGCGTGGGAAGGTGGGTGAGATTGTTCTCATCTGATAGGGAACAGACTAGTAGTGTGGGAAGGTGGGTGAGATTGTTCTCATCTGATAGGGAACAGACTAGTAGTGTGGGAATGTGGGTGAGATTGTTCTCATCTGATAGGGAACAGACTAGTAGTGTTTAGGAAGTTGGGTGAGATTGTTCTCATCTGATAGGGAACAGACTAGTAGTGTTGGAAGGTGGGTGAGATTGTTCTCATCTGATAGGGAACAGACTAGTAGTGTGGGAAGGTGGGTGAGATTGTTCTCATCTGATAGGGAAAAGACTAGTAGTGTTGGAAGGTGTGTGAGATTGTTCTCATCTGATCGGGAACAGACTAGTAGTGTGGGAAGGTGGGTGAGATTGTTCTCATCTGATCGGGAACAGACTAGTAGTGTGGGAAGGTGGGTGAGATTGTTCTCATCTGATAGGGAACAGACTAGTAGTGTTGGAAGGTGGGTGAGATTGTTCTCATCTGATAGGGAACAGACTAGTAGTGTGGGAAGGTGGATGAGATTGTTCTCATCTGATAGGGAACAGACTAGTAGTGTGGGAAGGTGGGTGAGATTGTTCTCATCTGGTAGGGAACATACTAGCAGTGTTGGAAGGTGGGTGAGATTGTTCTCATCTGATAGGGAACAGACTAGTAGTGTTGGAAGGAAGGTGGGTGAGATTGTTCTCATCTGATAGGGAACAGACTAGTAGTGTGAGAAGGTGGGTGAGATTGTTCTCATCTGATAGGGAACAGACTAGTAGTGTAGGAAGGTGGGTGAGATTGTTCTCATCTGATAGGGAACAGACTAGTAGTGTGGGAAGGTGGGTGAGATTGTTCTCATCTGATAGGGAACAGACTAGTAGTGTTGGAAGGTGGGTGAGACTAGTAGAGTGGGAAGGTGGGTGAGATTGTTCTCATCTGATAGGGAACAGACTAGTAGTGTGGGAAGGTGGGTGAGATTGTTCTCATCTGATAAGGAACAGACTAGTAGTGTGGGAAGGTGGGTGAGATTGTTCTCATCTGATAGGGAACAGACTAGTAGTGTAGGAAGGTGGGTGAGATTGTTCTCATCTGATAGGGAACAGACTAGTAGTGTTGGAAGGTGGGTGAGATTGTTCTCATCTGATAGGGAACAGACTAGTAGTGTTGGAAGGTGGGTGAGATTGTTCTCATCTGATAGGGAACAGACTAGTAGTGTTGGAAGGTGGGTGAGACTAGTAGCGTGGGAAGGTGGGTGAGATTGTTCTCATCTGATAGGGAACAGACTAGTAGCATGTGAAGGTGGGTGAGATTGATATCATCTGATAGGGAACAGACTAGTAGTGTGGGAAGGTGGGTGAGATTGTTCTCATCTGATAGGGAACAGACTAGTAGTGTGGGAAGGTGGGTGAGATTGTTCTCATCTGATAGGGAACAGACTAGTAGTGTTGGAAGGTGGGTGAGATTGTTCTCATCTGATAGGGAACAGACTAGTAGTGTTGGAAGGTGGGTGAGACTAGTAGCGTGGGAAGGTGGGTGAGATTGTTCTCATCTGATAGGGAACAGAGTAGTAGCGTGGGAAGGTGGGTGAGATTGTTCTCATCTGATAGGGAACAGACTTGTAGCATGGGAAGGTGGGTGAGATTGTTCTCATCTGATAGGGAACAGACTAGTAGTGTGGGAAGGTGGGTGAGATTGTTCTCATCTGATAGGGAACAGACTAGTAGTGTGGGAAGGTGGGTGAGATTATTCTCATCTGATAGGGAACAGACTAGTAGTGTGGGAATGTGGGTGAGATTGTTCTCATCTGATAGGGAACAGACTAGTAGTGTGGGAAGGTGGGTGAGATTGTTCTCATCTGATAGGGAACAGACTAGTAGTGTTGGAAGGCAGGTGGGTGAGATTGTTCTCATCTGATAGGGAACAGACTAGTAGTGTGGGAAGGTGGGTGAGATTGTTCTCATCTGATAGGGATCAGACTAGTAGTGTTGGAAGGTGGGTGAGATTGTTCTCATCTGATAGGGAACAGACTAGTAGTGTAGGAAGGTGGGTGAGATTGTTCTCATCTGATAGGGAACAGACTAGTAGTGTAGGAAGATGGGTGAGCTTGTTCTCATCTGATAGGGAACAGACTAGTAGTGTGGGAAGGTGGGTGAAATTGTTCTCATCTGATAGGGAACAGACTAGTAGTGTTGGAAGGTGGGTGAGACTAGTAGCGTGGGAAGGTGGGTGAGATTGTTCTCATCTGATAGGGAACAGACTAGTAGCGTGGGAAGGTGGGTGAGATTGTTCTCATCTGATAGGGAACAGACTAGTAGTGTGGGAAGGTGGGTGAGATTGTTCTCATCTGATAGGGAACAGACTAGTAGTGTGGGAATGTGGGTGAGATTGTTCTCATCTGATAGGGAACAGACTAGTAGTGTTTAGGAAGTTGGGTGAGATTGTTCTCATCTGATAGGGAACAGACTAGTAGTGTTGGAAGGTGGGTGAGATTGTTCTCATCTGATAGGGAACAGACTAGTAGTGTGGGAAGGTGGGTGAGATTGTTCTCATCTGATAGGGAAAAGACTAGTAGTGTTGGAAGGTGGGTGAGATTGTTCTCATCTGATCGGGAACAGACTAGTAGTGTGGGAAGGTGGGTGAGATTGTTCTCATCTGATCGGGAACAGACTAGTAGTGTGGGAAGGTGGGTGAGATTGTTCTCATCTGATAGGGAACAGACTAGTAGTGTTGGAAGGTGGGTGAGATTGTTCTCATCTGATAGGGAACAGACTAATAGTGTGGGAAGGTGGATGAGATTGTTCTCATCTGATAGGGAACAGACTAGTAGTGTGGGAAGGTGGGTGAGATTGTTCTCATCTGGTAGGGAACATACTAGCAGTGTTGGAAGGTGGGTGAGATTGTTCTCATCTGATAGGGAACAGACTAGTAGTGTTGGAAGGAAGGTGGGTGAGATTGTTCTCATCTGATAGGGAACAGACTAGTAGTGTGAGAAGGTGGGTGAGATTGTTCTCATCTGATAGGGAACAGACTAGTAGTGTTGGAAGGTGGGTGAGATTGTTCTCATCTGATAGGGAACAGACTAGTAGTGTGGAAGGTGGGTGAGATTGTTCTCATCTAAAAGGGAACAGACTAGTAGTGTTGGAAGGTTGGTGAGACTAGTAGAGTGGGAAGGTGGGTGAGATTGTTCTCATCTGATAGGGAACAGAGTAGTAGTGTGGGAAGGTGGGTGAGATTGTTCTCATCTGATAAGGAACAGACTAGTAGTGTGGGAAGGTGGGTGAGATTGTTCTCATCTGATAGGGAACAGACTAGTAGTGTAGGAAGGTGGGTGAGATTGTTCTCATCTGATAGGGAACAGACTAGTAGTGTTGGAAGGTGGGTGAGATTGTTCTCATCTGATAGGGAACAGACTAGTAGTGTTGGAAGGTGGGTGAGATTGTTCTCATCTGATAGGGAACAGACTAGTAGTGTTGGAAGGTGGGTGAGACTAGTAGCGTGGGAAGGTGGGTGAGATTGTTCTCATCTGATAGGGAACAGACTAGTAGCATGTGAAGGTGGGTGAGATTGATATCATCTGATAGGGAACAGACTAGTAGTGTGGGAAGGTGGGTGAGATTGTTCTCATCTGATAGGGAACAGACTAGTAGTGTGGGAAGGTGGGTGAGATTGTTCTCATCTGATAGGGAACAGACTAGTAGTGTTGGAAGGTGGGTGAGATTGTTCTCATCTGATAGGGAACAGACTAGTAGTGTTGGAAGGTGGGTGAGACTAGTAGCGTGGGAAGGTGGGTGAGATTGTTCTCATCTGATAGGGAACAGAGTAGTAGCGTGGGAAGGTGGGTGAGATTGTTCTCATCTGATAGGGAACAGACATGTAGCATGGGAAGGTGGGTGAGATTGTTCTCATCTGATAGGGAACAGACTAGTAGTGTGGGAAGGTGGGTGAGATTGTTCTCATCTGATAGGGAACAGACTAGTAGTGTGGGAAGGTGGGTGAGATTATTCTCATCTGATAGGGAACAGACTAGTAGTGTGGGAATGTGGGTGAGATTGTTCTCATCTGATAGGGAACAGACTAGTAGTGTGGGAAGGTGGGTGAGATTGTTCTCATCTGATAGGGAACAGACTAGTAGTGTTGGAAGGCAGGTGGGTGAGATTGTTCTCATCTGATAGGGAACAGACTAGTAGTGTGGTAAGGTGGGTGAGATTGTTCTCATCTGATAGGGAACAGACTAGTAGTGTTGGAAGGTGGGTGAGATTGTTCTCATCTGATCGGGAACACACTAGTAGTGTGGGAAGGTGGGTGAGATTGTTCTCATCTGATAGGGAACAGACTAGTAGTGTAGGAAGATGGGTGAGCTTGTTCTCATCTGATAGGGAACAGACTAGTAGTGTGGGAAGGTGGGTGAAATTGTTCTCATCTGATAGGGAACAGACTAGTAGTGTTGGAAGGTGGGTGAGACTAGTAGCGTGGGAAGGTGGCTGAGATTGTTCTCATCTGATAGGGAACAGACTAGTAGCGTGGGAAGGTGGGTGAGATTGTTCTCATCTGATAGGGAACAGACTAGTAGTGTGGGAAGGTGGGTGAGATTGTTCTCATCTGATAGGGAACAGACTAGTAGTGTGGGAATGTGGGTGAGATTGTTCTCATCTGATAGGGAACAGACTAGTAGTGTTTAGGAAGTTGGGTGAGATTGTTCTCATCTGATAGGGAACAGACTAGTAGTGTTGGAAGGTGGGTGAGATTGTTCTCATCTGATAGGGAACAGACTAGTAGTGTGGGAAGGTGGGTGAGATTGTTCTCATCTGATAGGGAACAGACTAGTAGTGTTGGAAGGTGGGTGAGATTGTTCTCATCTGATAGGGAACAGACTAATAGTGTGGGAAGGTGGATGAGATTGTTCTCATCTGATAGGGAACAGACTAGTAGTGTGGGAAGGTGGGTGAGATTGTTCTCATCTGGTAGGGAACATACTAGCAGTGTTGGAAGGTGGGTGAGATTGTTCTCATCTGATAGGGAACAGACTAGTAGTGTTGGAAGGAAGGTGGGTGAGATTGTTCTCATCTGATAGGGAACAGACTAGTAGTGTGAGAAGGTGGGTGAGATTGTTCTCATCTGATAGGGAACAGACTAGTAGTGTTGGAAGGTGGGTGAGATTGTTCTCATCTGATAGGGAACAGACTAGTAGTGTGGAAGGTGGGTGAGATTGTTCTCATCTAAAAGGGAACAGACTAGTAGTGTTGGAAGGTTGGTGAGACTAGTAGAGTGGGAAGGTGGGTGAGATTGTTCTCATCTGATAGGGAACAGAGTAGTAGTGTGGGAAGGTGGGTGAGATTGTTCTCATCTGATAAGGAACAGACTAGTAGTGTGGGAAGGTGGGTGAGATTGTTCTCATCTGATAGGGAACAGACTAGTAGTGTAGGAAGGTGGGTGAGATTGTTCTCATCTGATAGGGAACAGACTAGTAGTGTTGGAAGGTGGGTGAGATTGTTCTCATCTGATAGGGAACAGACTAGTAGTGTTGGAAGGTGGGTGAGATTGTTCTCATCTGATAGGGAACAGACTAGTAGTGTTGGAAGGTGGGTGAGACTAGTAGCGTGGGAAGGTGGGTGAGATTGTTCTCATCTGATAGGGAACAGACTAGTAGCATGTGAAGGTGGGTGAGATTGATATCATCTGATAGGGAACAGACTAGTAGTGTGGGAAGGTGGGTGAGATTGTTCTCATCTGATAGGGAACAGACTAGTAGTGTGGGAAGGTGGGTGAGATTGTTGTCATCTGATAGGGAACAGACTAGTAGTGTTGGAAGGTGGGTGAGATTGTTCTCATCTGATAGGGAACAGACTAGTAGTGTTGGAAGGTGGGTGAGACTAGTAGCGTGGGAAGGTGGGTGAGATTGTTCTCATCTGATAGGGAACAGAGTAGTAGCGTGGGAAGGTGGGTGAGATTGTTCTCATCTGATAGGGAACAGACTTGTAGCATGGGAAGGTGGGTGAGATTGTTCTCATCTGATAGGGAACAGACTAGTAGTGTGGGAAGGTGGGTGAGATTGTTCTCATCTGATAGGGAACAGACTAGTAGTGTGGGAAGGTGGGTGAGATTATTCTCATCTGATAGGGAACAGACTAGTAGTGTGGGCATGTGGGTGAGATTGTTCTCATCTGATAGGGAACAGACTAGTAGTGTGGGAAGGTGGGTGAGATTGTTCTCATCTGATAGGGAACAGACTAGTAGTGTTGGAAGGCAGGTGGGTGAGATTGTTCTCATCTGATAGGGAACAGACTAGTAGTGTGGTAAGGTGGGTGAGATTGTTCTCATCTGATAGGGAACAGACTAGTAGTGTTGGAAGGTGGGTGAGATTGTTCTCATCTGATCGGGAACACACTAGTAGTGTGGGAAGGTGGGTGAGATTGTTCTCATCTGATCGGGAACAGACTAGTAGTGTGGGAAGGTGGGTGAGATTGTTCTCATCTGATAGGGAACAGACTAGTAGTGTTGGAAGGCAGGTGGGTGAGATTGTTCTCATCTGATAGGGAACAGACTATTAGTGTATGAAGGTGGGTGAGATTGTTCTCATCTGATAGGGAACAGACTAGTAGTGTGGAAAGGTGGGTGAGATTATTCTCATCTGATAGGGAACAGACTAGTATTGTGGGAAGGTGGGTGAGATTGTTCTCATCTGATAGGGAACAGACTAGTAGTGTTGGAAGGTGGGTGAGATTGTTCTCATCTGATATTGAACAGACTAGTAGTGTTGGAAGGTGGGTGAGATTGTTCTCATCTGATAGTGAACACACTAGTAGTGTTGTAAGGTGGGTGAGACTAGTAGCGTGGGAAGGTGGGTGACATTGTTCTCATCTGATAGGGAACAGAGTAGTAGCGTGGGAAGGTGGGTGAGATTGTTCTCATCTGATAGGGAACAGACTAGTAGCGTGGGAAGGTGGGTGAGATTGTTCTCATCTGATAGGGAACAGACTAGTAGTGTTGGAAGGAAGCTGGGTGAGATTGTTCTCATCTGATAGGGATCAGACTAGTAGTGTTGGAAGGTGGGTGAGATTGTTCTCATCTGATAGGGAACAGACTAGTAGTGTAGGAAGGTGGGTGAGATTGTTCTCATCTGATAGGGAACAGACTAGTAGTGTTGGAAGATGGGTGAGATTGTTCTTTTCTGATAGTGAACAGACTAGTAGTGTGGGAAGGTGGGTGAAATTGTTCTCATCTGATAGGGAACAGACTAGTAGTGTTGGAAGGTGGGTGAGACTAGTAGCGTGGGAAGGTGGGTGAGATTGTTCTCATCTGATAGGGAACAGACTAGTAGCGTGGGAAGGTGGGTGAGATTGTTCTCATCTGATACGGAACAGACTAGTAGTGTGGGAAGGTGGGTGAGATTGTTCTCATCTGATAGGGAACAGACTAGTAGTGTGGGAATGTGGGTGAGATTGTTCTCATCTGATAGGGAACAGACTAGTAGTGTTTAGGAAGTTGGGTGAGATTGTTCTCATCTGATAGGGAACAGACTAGTAGTGTTGGAAGGTGGGTGAGATTGTTCTCATCTGATAGGGAACAGACTAGTAGTGTGGGAAGGTGGGTGAGATTGTTCTCATCTGATAGGGAAAAGACTAGTAGTGTTGGAAGGTGGGTGAGATTGTTCTCATCTGATCGGGAACAGACTAGTAGTGTGGGAAGGTGGGTGAGATTGTTCTCATCTGATCGGGAACAGACTAGTAGTGTGGGAAGGTGGGTGAGATTGTTCTCATCTGATAGGGAACAGACTAGTAGTGTTGGAAGGTGGGTGAGATTGTTCTCATCTGATAGGGAACAGACTAGTAGTGTGGGAAGGTGGATGAGATTGTTCTCATCTGATAGGGAACAGACTAGTAGTGTGGGAAGGTGGGTGAGATTGTTCTCATCTGGTAGGGAACATACTAGCAGTGTTGGAAGGTGGGTGAGATTGTTCTCATCTGATAGGGAACAGACTAGTAGTGTTGGAAGGAAGGTGGGTGAGATTGTTCTCATCTGATAGGGAACAGACTAGTAGTGTGGGAAGGTGGGTGAGATTGTTCTCATCTGATAGGGAACAGACTAGTAGCGTGGGAAGGTGGGTGAGATTGTTCTCATCTGATAGGGAACAGACTTGTAGTGTGGGAAGGTGGGTGAGATTGTTCTCATCTGATAGGGAACAGACTAGTAGTGTGGGAAGGTGGGTGAGATTGTTCTCATCTGATCGGGAACAGACTAGTAGTGTGGGAAGGTGGGTGAGATTGTTCTCATCTGATAGGGAACAGACTAGTAGTGTTGGAAGGCAGGTGGGTGAGATTGTTCTCATCTGATAGGGAACAGACTATTAGTGTATGAAGGTGGGTGAGATTGTTCTCATCTGATAGGGAACAGACTAGTAGTGTTGGGAGGTGGGTGAGATTGTTCTTATCTGATAGGGAACAGACTAGTAGTGTGGGAAGGTGGTTGAGATTGTTCTAATCTGATAGGGAAAAGACTAGTAGTGTGGGAAGGTGGGTGAGATTATTCTCATCTGATAGGGAACAGACTAGTAGTGTGGGAAGGTGGTTAAGATTGTTCTGATCTGATAGGGAACAGACTAGTAGTGTTGGGAGGTGGGTGAGATTGTTCTCATCTGATAGGGAACAGACCAGTAGTGTGGGAAGGTGGTTGAGATTGTTCTCATCTGATAGGGAACAGACTAGTAGTGTGGGAAGGTGGGTGAGATTGTTCTCATCTGATAGGGAACAGACTAGTAGTGTGGGAAGGTGGGTGAGATTGTTCTCATCTGATAGGGAACAGACTAGTAGCGTGGGAAGGTGGGTGAGATTGTTCTCATCTGATAGGGAACAGACTAGTAGTGTTGGAAGGAAGGTGGGTGAGATTGTTCTCATCTGATAGGGAACAGACTAGTAATGTTGGAAGGTGGGTGAGATTGTTCTCATCTGATAGGGAACAGACTAGTAGTGTTGGAAGGTGGGTGAGACTAGTAGCGTGGGAAGGCGGGTGAGATTGTTCTCATCTGATAGGGAACAGACTAGTAGCGTGGGAAGGTGGGTGAGATTGTTCTCATCTCATAGGGAACAGACTAGTAGTGTGGGAAGGTGGGTGAGATTGTTCTCATCTGATAGGGAACAGACTAGTAGCGTGGGAAGGTGGGTGAGATTGTTCTCATCTGATAGGGAACAGACTTGTAGTGTGGGAAGGTGGGTGAGATTGTTCTCATCTGATAGGGAACAGACTAGTAGTGTGGGAAGGTGGGTGAGATTGTTCTCATCTGATCGGGAACAGACTAGTAGTGTGGGAAGGTGGGTGAGATTGTTCTCATCTGATAGGGAACAGACTAGTAGTGTTGGAAGGTGGGTGAGACTAGTAGCGTGGGAAGGTGGGTGAGATTGTTCTCATCTGATAGGGAACAGACTAGTAGCGTGGGAAGGTGGGTGAGATTGTTCTCATCTCATAGGGAACAGACTAGTAGTGTGGGAAGGTGGGTGAGATTGTTCTCATCTGATAGGGAACAGACTAGTAGTGTGGGAAGGTGGGTGAGATTGTTCTCATCTGATAGGGAACAGACTAGTAGTGTTGGGAGGTGGGTGAGATTGTTCTTATCTGACAGGGAACAGACTAGTAGTGTGGGAAGGTGGTTGAGATTGTTCTAATCTGATAAGGAACAGACTAGTAGTGTGGGAAGGTGGGTGAGATTATTCTCATCTGATAGGGAACAGACTAGTAGTGTGGGAAGGTGGTTAAGATTGTTCTGATCTGATAGGGAACAGACTAGTAGTGTATGGAGGTGGGTGAGATTGTTCTCATCTGATAGGGAACAGACTAGTAGTGTGGGAAGGTGGTTCAGATTGTTCTCATCTGATAGGGAACAGACTAGTAGTGTGGGAAGGTGGGTGAGATTGTTCTCATCTGATAGGGAACAGACTAGTAGTGTGGGAAGGTGGGTGAGATTGTTCTCATCTGATAGGGAACAGACTAGTAGCGTGGGAAGGTGGGTGAGATTGTTCTCATCTGATAGGGAACAGACTAGTAGTGTTGGAAGGAAGGTGGGTGAGATTGTTCTCATCTGATAGGGAACAGACTAGTAGTGTAGGAAGGTGGGTGAGATTGTTCTCATCTGATAGGGAACAGACTAGTAGTGTTGGAAGGTGGGTGAGATTGTTCTCATCTGATAGGGAACAGACTAGTAGTGTTGGAAGGTGGGTGAGACTAGTAGCGTGGGAAGGTGGGTGAGATTGTTCTCATCTGATAGGGAACAGACTAGTAGCATGGGAAGGTGGGTGAGATTGATATCATCTGATAGGGAACAGACTAGTAGTGTGGGAAGGTGGGTGAGATTGTTCTCATCTGATAGGGAACAGACTAGTAGTGTGGGAAGGTGGGTGAGATTGTTCTCATCTGATAGGGAACAGACTAGTAGTGTTGGAAGGTGGGTGAGATTGTTCTCATCTGATAGGGAACAGACTAGTAGTGTTGGAATGTTGGTGAGACTAGTAGCGTGGGAAGGTGGGTGAGATTGTTCTCATCTGATAGGGAACAGAGTAGTAGCGTGGGAAGGTGGGTGAGATTGTTCTCATCTGATAGGGAACAGACTAGTAGCATGGGAAGTTGGGTGAGATTGTTCTCATCTGATAGGGAACAGACTAGTAGTGTGGGAAGGTGGGTGAGATTGTTCTCATCTGATAGGGAACAGACTAGTTGTGTGGGAAGGTGGGTGAGATTATTCTCATCTGATAGGGAACAGACTAGTAGTGTGGGAAGTTGGGTGAGATTGTTCTCATCTGATAGGGAACAGACTAGTAGTGTGGGAAGGTGGGTGAGATTGTTCTCATCTGATAGGGAACAGACTAGTAGTGTTGGAAGGCAGGTGGGTGAGATTGTTCTCATCTGATAGGAAACAGACTAGTAGTGTGGGAAGGTGGGTGAGATTGTTCTCATCTGATAGGGAACAGACTAGTAGTGTGGGAAGGTGGGTGAGATTGTTCTCATCTGATAGGGAACAGACTAGTAGTGTTGGAAGGTGGGTGAGATTGTTCTCATCTGATAGGGAACAGACTAGTAGTGTTGGAAGGTGGGTGAGACTAGTAGCGTGGGAAGGTGGTTGAGATTGTTCTCATCTGATAGGGAACAGACTAGTAGCGTGGGAAGGTGGGTGAGATTGTTCTCATCTCATAGGGAACAGACTAGTAGTGTGGGAAGGTGGGTGAGATTGTTCTCATCTGATAGGGAACAGACTAGTAGTGTGGGAAGGTGGGTGAGATTGTTCTCATCTGATAGGGAACAGACTAGTAGTGTGGGAAGGTGGGTGAGATTGTTCTCATCTGATAGGGAACAGACTAGTAGTGTTGGAAGGTGGGTGAGACTAGTAGCGTGGGAAGGTGGGTGAGATTGTTCTCATCTGATAGGGAACAGACTAATAGTGTGGGAAGGTGGGTGAGATTGTTCTCATCTGATAAGGAACAGACTAGTAGTGTGGGAAGGTGGGTGAGATTGTTCTCATCTGATAGGGAACAGACTAGTAGTGTAGGAAGGTGGGTGAGATTGTTCTCATCTGATAGGGAACAGACTAGTAGTGTTGGAAGGTGGGTGAGATTGTTCTCATCTGATAGGGAACAGACTAGTAGTGTTGGAAGGTGGGTGAGATTGTTCTCATCTGATAGGGAACCGACTAGTAGTGTTGGAAGGTGGGTGAGACTAGTAGCGTGGGAAGGTGGGTGAGATTGTTCTCATCTGATAGGGAACAGACTAGTAGCATGGGAAGGTGGGTGAGATTGATATCATCTGATAGGGAACAGACTAGTAGTGTGGGAAGGTGGGTGAGATTGTTCTCATCTGATAGGGAACAGACTAGTAGTGTGGGAAGGTGGGTGAGATTGTTCTCATCTGATAGGGAACAGACTAGTAGTGTTGGAAGGTGGGTGAGATTGTTCTCATCTGATAGGGAACAGACTAGTAGTGTTGGAAGGTGGGTGAGACTAGTAGCGTGGGAAGGTGGGTGAGATTGTTCTCATCTGATAGGGAACAGAGTAGTAGCGTGGGAAGGTGGGTGAGATTGTTCTCATCTGATAGGGAACAGACTAGTAGCATGGGAAGGTGGGTGAGATTGTTCTCATCTGATAGGGAACAGACTAGTAGTGTGGGAAGGTGGGTGAGATTGTTCTCATCTGATAGGGAACAGACTAGTAGTGTGGGAAGGTGGGTGAGATTATTCTCATCTGATAGGGAACAGACTAGTAGTGTGGGAAGTTGGGTGAGATTGTTCTCATCTGATAGGGAACAGACTAGTAGTGTGGGAAGGTGGGTGAGATTGTTCTCATCTGATAGGGAACAGACTAGTAGTGTTGGAAGGCAGGTGGGTGAGATTGTTCTCATCTGATAGGGAACAGACTAGTAGTGTGGGAAGGTGGGTGAGATTGTTCTCATCTGATAGGGAACAGACTAGTAGTGTGGGAAGGTGGGTGAGATTGTTCTCATCTGATAGGGAACAGACTAGTAGTGTTGGAAGGTGGGTGAGATTGTTCTCATCTGATAGGGAACAGACTAGTAGTGTTGGAAGGTGGGTGAGACTAGTAGCGTGGGAGGGTGGGTGAGATTGTTCTCATCTGATAGGGAACAGAGTAGTAGCGTGGGAAGGTGGGTGAGATTGTTCTCATCTGATAGGGAACAGACTAGTAGCGTGGGAAGGTGGGTGAGATTGTTCTCATCTGATAGGGAATAGACTTGTAGTGTGGTAAGGTGGGTGAGATTGTTCTCATCTGATAGGGAACAGACTAGTAGTGTTGGAAGGTGGGTGAGATTGTTCTCATCTGATCGGGAACAGACTAGTAGTGTGGGAAGGTGGGTGAGATTGTTCTCATCTGATAGGGAACAGACTAGTAGTGTGGGAAGGTGGGTGAGATTGTTCTCATCTGATAGGGAACAGACTAGTAGTGTTGGGAGGTGGGTGAGATTGTTCTTATCTGATATGGAACAGACTAGTAGTGTGGGAAGGTGGTTGAGATTGTTCTAATCTGATAAGGAACAGACTAGTAGTGTGGGAAGGTGGGTGAGATTATTCTCATCTGATAGGGAACAGACTAGTAGTGTGGGAAGGTGGTTAAGATTGTTCTGATCTGATAGGGAACAGACTAGTAGTGTATGGAGGTGGGTGAGATTGTTCTCATCTGATAGGGAACAGACTAGTAGTGTGGGAAGGTGGTTCAGATTGTTCTCATCTGATAGGGAACAGACTAGTAGTGTGGGAAGGTGGGTGAGATTGTTCTCATCTGATAGGGAACAGACTAGTAGTGTGGGAAGGTGGGTGAGATTGTTCTCATCTGATAGGGAACAGA
The DNA here is from genome assembly GCF_965601325.2 of Salmo salar. Classification (NCBI taxonomy): domain Eukaryota; kingdom Metazoa; phylum Chordata; class Actinopteri; order Salmoniformes; family Salmonidae; genus Salmo; species Salmo salar. The sequence continues at coordinate 57,281,426 of NC_138304.1, read as the reverse complement.
CTAGTAGCGTGGGAAGGTGGGTGAGATTGTTCTCATCTGATAGGGAACAGACTAGTAGTGTTGGAAGGAAGGTGGGTGAGATTGTTCTCATCTGATAGGGAACAGACTAGTAGTGTAGGAAGGTGGGTGAGATTGTTCTCATCTGATAGGGAACAGACTAGTAGTGTTGGAAGGTGGGTGAGATTGTTCTCATCTGATAGGGAACAGACTAGTAGTGTTGGAAGGTGGGTGAGACTAGTAGCGTGGGAAGGTGGGTGAGATTGTTCTCATCTGATAGGGAACAGACTAGTAGCATGGGAAGGTGGGTGAGATTGATATCATCTGATAGGGAACAGACTAGTAGTGTGGGAAGGTGGGTGAGATTGTTCTCATCTGATAGGGAACAGACTAGTAGTGTGGGAAGGTGGGTGAGATTGTTCTCATCTGATAGGGAACAGACTAGTAGTGTTGGAAGGTGGGTGAGATTGTTCTCATCTGATAGGGAACAGACTAGTAGTGTTGGAAGGTGGGTGAGACTAGTAGCGTGGGAAGGTGGGTGAGATTGTTCTCATCTGATAGGGAACAGAGTAGTAGCGTGGGAAGGTGGGTGAGATTGTTCTCATCTGATAGGGAACAGACTAGTAGCATGGGAAGTTGGGTGAGATTGTTCTCATCTGATAGGGAACAGACTAGTAGTGTTTGAAGGTGGGTGAGATTGTTCTCATCTGATAGGGAACAGACTAGTTGTGTGGGAAGGTGGGTGAGATTATTCTCATCTGATAGGGAACAGACTAGTAGTGTGGGAAGTTGGGTGAGATTGTTCTCATCTGATAGGGAACAGACTAGTAGTGTGGGAAGGTGGGTGAGATTGTTCTCATCTGATAGGGAACAGACTAGTAGTGTTGGAAGGCAGGTGGGTGAGATTGTTCTCATCTGATAGGAAACAGACTAGTAGTGTGGGAAGGTGGGTGAGATTGTTCTCATCTGATAGGGAACAGACTAGTAGTGTGGGAAGGTGGGTGAGATTGTTCTCATCTGATAGGGAACAGACTAGTAGTGTTGGAAGGTGGGTGAGATTGTTCTCATCTGATAGGGAACAGACTAGTAGTGTTGGAAGGTGGGTGAGACTAGTAGCGTGGGAAGGTGGGTGAGATTGTTCTCATCTGATAGGGAACAGACTAGTAGCGTGGGAAGGTGGGTGAGATTGTTCTCATCTCATAGGGAACAGACTAGTAGTGTGGGAAGGTGGGTGAGATTGTTCTCATCTGATAGGGAACAGACTAGTAGTGTGGGAAGGTGGGTGAGATTGTTCTCATCTGATAGGGAACAGACTAGTAGTGTGGGAAGGTGGGTGAGATTGTTCTCATCTGATAGGGAACAGACTAGTAGTGTTGGAAGGTGGGTGAGACTAGTAGCGTGGGAAGGTGGGTGAGATTGTTCTCATCTGATAGGGAACAGACTAATAGTGTGGGAAGGTGGGTGAGATTGTTCTCATCTGATAAGGAACAGACTAGTAGTGTGGGAAGGTTGGTGAGATTGTTCTCATCTGATAGGGAACAGACTAGTAGTGTAGGAAGGTGGGTGAGATTGTTCTCATCTGATAGGGAACAGACTAGTAGTGTTGGAAGGTGGGTGAGATTGTTCTCATCTGATAGGGAACAGACTAGTAGTGTTGGAAGGTGGGTGAGATTGTTCTCATCTGATAGGGAACCGACTAGTAGTGTTGGAAGGTGGGTGAGACTAGTAGCGTGGGAAGGTGGGTGAGATTGTTCTCATCTGATAGGGAACAGACTAGTAGCATGGGAAGTTGGGTGAGATTGATATCATCTGATAGGGAACAGACTAGTAGTGTGGGAAGGTGGGTGAGATTGTTCTCATCTGATAGGGAACAGACTAGTAGTGTGGGAAGGTGGGTGAGATTGTTCTCATCTGATAGGGAACAGACTAGTAGTGTTGGAAGGTGGGTGAGATTGTTCTCATCTGATAGGGAACAGACTAGTAGTGTTGGAAGGTGGGTGAGACTAGTAGCGTGGGAAGGTGGGTGAGATTGTTCTCATCTGATAGGGAACAGAGTAGTAGCGTGGGAAGGTGGGTGAGATTGTTCTCATCTGATAGGGAACAGACTAGTAGCATGGGAAGGTGGGTGAGATTGTTCTCATCTGATAGGGAACAGACTAGTAGTGTGGGAAGGTGGGTGAGATTGTTCTCATCTGATAGGGAACAGACTAGTAGTTTGGGAAGGTGGGTGAGATTATTCTCATCTGATAGGGAACAGACTAGTAGTGTTGGAAGTTGGGTGAGATTGTTCTCATCTGATAGGGAACAGACTAGTAGTGTGGGAAGGTGGGTGAGATTGTTGTCATCTGATAGGGAACAGACTAGTAGTGTTGGAAGGCAGGTGGGTGAGATTGTTCTCATCTGATAGGGAACAGACTAGTAGTGTGGGAAGGTGGGTGAGATTGTTCTCATCTGATAGGGAACAGACTAGTAGTGTGGGAAGGTGGGTGAGATTGTTCTCATCTGATAGGGAACAGACTAGTAGTGTTGGAAGGTGGGTGAGATTGTTCTCATCTGATAGCGAACAGACTAGTAGTGTTGGAAGGTGGGTGAGACTAGTAGCGTGGGAAGGTGGGTGAGATTGTTCTCATCTGATAGGGAACAGAGTAGTAGCGTGGGAAGGTGGGTGAGATTGTTCTCATCTGATAGGGAACAGACTAGTAGCGTGGGAAGGTGGGTGAGATTGTTCTCATCTGATAGGGAATAGACTTGTAGTGTGGTAAGGTGGGTGAGATTGTTCTCATCTGATAGGGAACAGACTAGTAGTGTTGGAAGGTGGGTGAGATTGTTCTCATCTGATCGGGAACAGACTAGTAGTGTGGGAAGGTGGGTGAGATTGTTCTCATCTGATCGGGAACAGACTAGTAGTGTGGGAAGGTGGGTGAGATTGTTCTCATCTGATAGGGAACAGACTAGTAGTGTTGGAAGGCAGGTGGGTGAGATTGTTCTCATCTGATAGGGAACAGACTATTAGTGTATGAAGGTGGGTGAGATTGTTCTCATCTGATAGGGAACAGACTAGTAGTGTGGGAAGGTGGGTGAGATTATTCTCATCTGATAGGGAACAGACTAGTAGTGTGGGAAGGTGGGTGAGATTGTTCTCATCTGATAGGGAACAGACTAGTAGTGTTGGAAGGTGGGTGAGATTGTTCTCATCTGATAGGGAACAGACTAGTAGTGTTGGAAGGTGGGTGATTTTGTTCTCATCTGATAGTGAACAGACTAGTAGTGTTGGAAGGTGGGTGAGACTAGTAGCGTGGGAAGGTGGGTGAGATTGTTCTCATCTGATAGGGAACAGAGTAGTAGCGTGGGAAGGTGGGTGAGATTGTTCTCATCTGATAGGGAACAGACTAGTAGCGTGGGAAGGTGGGTGAGATTGTTCTCATCTGATAGGGAACAGACTAGTAGTGTTGGAAGGAAGCTGGGTGAGATTGTTCTCATCTGATAGGGATCAGACTAGTAGTGTTGGAAGGTGGGTGAGATTGTTCTCATCTGATAGGGAACAGACTAGTAGTGTAGGAAGGTGGGTGAGATTGTTCTCATCTGATAGGGAACAGACTAGTAGTGTTGGAAGATGGGTGAGATTGTTCTTTTCTGATAGTGAACAGACTAGTAGTGTGGGAAGGTGGGTGAAATTGTTCTCATCTGATAGGGAACAGACTAGTAGTGTTGGAAGGTGGGTGAGACTAGTAGCGTGGGAAGGTGGGTGAGATTGTTCTCATCTGATAGGGAACAGACTAGTAGCGTGGGAAGGTGGGTGAGATTGTTCTCATCTGATACGGAACAGACTAGTAGTGTGGGAAGGTGGGTGAGATTGTTCTCATCTGATAGGGAACAGACTAGTAGTGTGGGAATGTGGGTGAGATTGTTCTCATCTGATAGGGAACAGACTAGTAGTGTTTAGGAAGTTGGGTGAGATTGTTCTCATCTGATACGGAACAGACTAGTAGTGTGGGAAGGTGGGTGAGATTGTTCTCATCTGATAGGGAACAGACTAGTAGTGTGGGAAGGTGGGTGAGATTGTTCTCATCTGATAGGGAACAGACTAGTAGTGTTGGAAGGTGGGTGAGATTGTTCTCATCTGATAGGGAACAGACTAGTAGTGTTGGAAGGTGGGTGAGACTAGTAGCGTGGGAAGGTGGGTGAGATTGTTCTCATCTGATAGGGAACAGAGTAGTAGCGTGGGAAGGTGGGTGAGATTGTTCTCATCTGATAGGGAACAGACTAGTAGCATGGGAAGTTGGGTGAGATTGTTCTCATCTGATAGGGAACAGACTAGTAGTGTTTGAAGGTGGGTGAGATTGTTCTCATCTGATAGGGAACAGACTAGTTGTGTGGGAAGGTGGGTGAGATTATTCTCATCTGATAGGGAACAGACTAGTAGTGTGGGAAGTTGGGTGAGATTGTTCTCATCTGATAGGGAACAGACTAGTAGTGTGGGAAGGTGGGTGAGATTGTTCTCATCTGATAGGGAACAGACTAGTAGTGTTGGAAGGCAGGTGGGTGAGATTGTTCTCATCTGATAGGAAACAGACTAGTAGTGTGGGAAGGTGGGTGAGATTGTTCTCATCTGATAGGGAACAGACTAGTAGTGTGGGAAGGTGGGTGAGATTGTTCTCATCTGATAGGGAACAGACTAGTAGTGTTGGAAGGTGGGTGAGATTGTTCTCATCTGATAGGGAACAGAATAGTAGTGTTGGAAGGTGGGTGAGACTAGTAGCGTGGGAAGGTGGGTGAGATTGTTCTCATCTGATAGGGAACAGACTAGTAGCGTGGGAAGGTGGGTGAGATTGTTCTCATCTCATAGGGAACAGACTAGTAGTGTGGGAAGGTGGGTGAGATTGTTCTCATCTGATAGGGAACAGACTAGTAGTGTGGGAAGGTGGGTGAGATTGTTCTCATCTGATAGGGAACAGACTAGTAGTGTGGGAAGGTGGGTGAGATTGTTCTCATCTGATAGGGAACAGACTAGTAGTGTTGGAAGGTGGGTGAGACTAGTAGCGTGGGAAGGTGGGTGAGATTGTTCTCATCTGATAGGGAACAGACTAATAGTGTGGGAAGGTGGGTGAGATTGTTCTCATCTGATAAGGAACAGACTAGTAGTGTGGGAAGGTTGGTGAGATTGTTCTCATCTGATAGGGAACAGACTAGTAGTGTAGGAAGGTGGGTGAGATTGTTCTCATCTGATAGGGAACAGACTAGTAGTGTTGGAAGGTGGGTGAGATTGTTCTCATCTGATAGGGAACAGACTAGTAGTGTTGGAAGGTGGGTGAGATTGTTCTCATCTGATAGGGAACCGACTAGTAGTGTTGGAAGGTGGGTGAGACTAGTAGCGTGGGAAGGTGGGTGAGATTGTTCTCATCTGATAGGGAACAGACTAGTAGCATGGGAAGTTGGGTGAGATTGATATCATCTGATAGGGAACAGACTAGTAGTGTGGGAAGGTGGGTGAGATTGTTCTCATCTGATAGGGAACAGACTAGTAGTGTGGGAAGGTGGGTGAGATTGTTCTCATCTGATAGGGAACAGACTAGTAGTGTTGGAAGGTGGGTGAGATTGTTCTCATCTGATAGGGAACAGACTAGTAGTGTTGGAAGGTGGGTGAGACTAGTAGCGTGGGAAGGTGGGTGAGATTGTTCTCATCTGATAGGGAACAGAGTAGTAGCGTGGGAAGGTGGGTGAGATTGTTCTCATCTGATAGGGAACAGACTAGTAGCATGGGAAGGTGGGTGAGATTGTTCTCATCTGATAGGGAACAGACTAGTAGTGTGGGAAGGTGGGTGAGATTGTTCTCATCTGATAGGGAACAGACTAGTAGTTTGGGAAGGTGGGTGAGATTATTCTCATCTGATAGGGAACAGACTAGTAGTGTTGGAAGTTGGGTGAGATTGTTCTCATCTGATAGGGAACAGACTAGTAGTGTGGGAAGGTGGGTGAGATTGTTGTCATCTGATAGGGAACAGACTAGTAGTGTTGGAAGGCAGGTGGGTGAGATTGTTCTCATCTGATAGGGAACAGACTAGTAGTGTGGGAAGGTGGGTGAGATTGTTCTCATCTGATAGGGAACAGACTAGTAGTGTGGGAAGGTGGGTGAGATTGTTCTCATCTGATAGGGAACAGACTAGTAGTGTTGGAAGGTGGGTGAGATTGTTCTCATCTGATAGCGAACAGACTAGTAGTGTTGGAAGGTGGGTGAGACTAGTAGCGTGGGAAGGTGGGTGAGATTGTTCTCATCTGATAGGGAACAGAGTAGTAGCGTGGGAAGGTGGGTGAGATTGTTCTCATCTGATAGGGAACAGACTAGTAGCGTGGGAAGGTGGGTGAGATTGTTCTCATCTGATAGGGAATAGACTTGTAGTGTGGTAAGGTGGGTGAGATTGTTCTCATCTGATAGGGAACAGACTAGTAGTGTTGGAAGGTGGGTGAGATTGTTCTCATCTGATCGGGAACAGACTAGTAGTGTGGGAAGGTGGGTGAGATTGTTCTCATCTGATCGGGAACAGACTAGTAGTGTGGGAAGGTGGGTGAGATTGTTCTCATCTGATAGGGAACAGACTAGTAGTGTTGGAAGGCAGGTGGGTGAGATTGTTCTCATCTGATAGGGAACAGACTATTAGTGTATGAAGGTGGGTGAGATTGTTCTCATCTGATAGGGAACAGACTAGTAGTGTGGGAAGGTGGGTGAGATTATTCTCATCTGATAGGGAACAGACTAGTAGTGTGGGAAGGTGGGTGAGATTGTTCTCATCTGATAGGGAACAGACTAGTAGTGTTGGAAGGTGGGTGAGATTGTTCTCATCTGATAGGGAACAGACTAGTAGTGTTGGAAGGTGGGTGATTTTGTTCTCATCTGATAGTGAACAGACTAGTAGTGTTGGAAGGTGGGTGAGACTAGTAGCGTGGGAAGGTGGGTGAGATTGTTCTCATCTGATAGGGAACAGAGTAGTAGCGTGGGAAGGTGGGTGAGATTGTTCTCATCTGATAGGGAACAGACTAGTAGCGTGGGAAGGTGGGTGAGATTGTTCTCATCTGATAGGGAACAGACTAGTAGTGTTGGAAGGAAGCTGGGTGAGATTGTTCTCATCTGATAGGGATCAGACTAGTAGTGTTGGAAGGTGGGTGAGATTGTTCTCATCTGATAGGGAACAGACTAGTAGTGTAGGAAGGTGGGTGAGATTGTTCTCATCTGATAGGGAACAGACTAGTAGTGTTGGAAGATGGGTGAGATTGTTCTTTTCTGATAGTGAACAGACTAGTAGTGTGGGAAGGTGGGTGAAATTGTTCTCATCTGATAGGGAACAGAAAAGTAGTGTTGGAAGGTGGGTGAGACTAGTAGCGTGGGAAGGTGGGTGAGATTGTTCTCATCTGATAGGGAACAGACTAGTAGCGTGGGAAGGTGGGTGAGATTGTTCTCATCTGATACGGAACAGACTAGTAGTGTGGGAAGGTGGGTGAGATTGTTCTCATCTGATAGGGAACAGACTAGTAGTGTGGGAATGTGGGTGAGATTGTTCTCATCTGATAGGGAACAGACTAGTAGTGTTTAGGAAGTTGGGTGAGATTGTTCTCATCTGATAGGGAACAGACTAGTAGTGTTGGAAGGTGGGTGAGATTGTTCTCATCTGATAGGGAACAGACTAGTAGTGTGGGAAGGTGGGTGAGATTGTTCTCATCTGATAGGGAAAAGACTAGTAGTGTTGGAAGGTGGGTGAGATTGTTCTCATCTGATCGGGAACAGACTAGTAGTGTGGGAAGGTGGGTGAGATTGTTCTCATCTGATCGGGAACAGACTAGTAGTGTGGGAAGGTGGGTGAGATTGTTCTCATCTGATAGGGAACAGACTAGTAGTGTTGGAAGGTGGGTGAGATTGTTCTCATCTGATAGGGAACAGACTAGTAGTGTGGGAAGGTGGATGAGATTGTTCTCATCTGATAAGGAACAGACTAGTAGTGTGGGAAGGTGGGTGAGATTGTTCTCATCTGGTAGGGAACATACTAGTAGTGTTGGAAGGTGGGTGAGATTGTTCTCATCTGATAGGGAACAGACTAGTAGTGTTGGAAGGAAGGTGGGTGAGATTGTTCTCATCTGATAGGGAACAGACTAGTAGTGTAGGAAGGTGGGTGAGATTGTTCTCATCTGATAGGGAACAGACTAGTAGTGTTGGAAGGTGGGTGAGATTGTTCTCATCTGATAGGGAACAGACTAGTAGTGTTGGAAGGTGGGTGAGATTGTTCTCATCTGATAGGGAACCGACTAGTAGTGTTGGAAGGTGGGTGAGACTAGTAGCGTGGGAAGGTGGGTGAGATTGTTCTCATCTGATAGGGAACAGACTAGTAGCATGGGAAGGTGGGTGAGATTGATATCATCTGATAGGGAACAGACTAGTAGCATGGGAAGTTGGGTGAGATTGTTCTCATCTGATAGGGAACAGACTAGTAGTGTTTGAAGGTGGGTGAGATTGTTCTCATCTGATAGGGAACAGACTAGTTGTGTGGGAAGGTGGGTGAGATTATTCTCATCTGATAGGGAACAGACTAGTAGTGTGGGAAGTTGGGTGAGATTGTTCTCATCTGATAGGGAACAGACTAGTAGTGTGGGAAGGTGGGTGAGATTGTTCTCATCTGATAGGGAACAGACTAGTAGTGTTGGAAGGCAGGTGGGTGAGATTGTTCTCATCTGATAGGAAACAGACTAGTAGTGTGGGAAGGTGGGTGAGATTGTTCTCATCTGATAGGGAACAGACTAGTAGTGTGGGAAGGTGGGTGAGATTGTTCTCATCTGATAGGGAACAGACTAGTAGTGTTGGAAGGTGGGTGAGATTGTTCTCATCTGATAGGGAACAGACTAGTAGTGTTGGAAGGTGGGTGAGACTAGTAGCGTGGGAAGGTGGGTGAGATTGTTCTCATCTGATAGGGAACAGACTAGTAGCGTGGGAAGGTGGGTGAGATTGTTCTCATCTCATAGGGAACAGACTAGTAGTGTGGGAAGGTGGGTGAGATTGTTCTCATCTGATAGGGAACAGACTAGTAGTGTGGGAAGGTGGGTGAGATTGTTCTCATCTGATAGGGAACAGACTAGTAGTGTGGGAAGGTGGGTGAGATTGTTCTCATCTGATAGGGAACAGACTAGTAGTGTTGGAAGGTGGGTGAGACTAGTAGCGTGGGAAGGTGGGTGAGATTGTTCTCATCTGATAGGGAACAGACTAATAGTGTGGGAAGGTGGGTGAGATTGTTCTCATCTGATAAGGAACAGACTAGTAGTGTGGGAAGGTTGGTGAGATTGTTCTCATCTGATAGGGAACAGACTAGTAGTGTAGGAAGGTGGGTGAGATTGTTCTCATCTGATAGGGAACAGACTAGTAGTGTTGGAAGGTGGGTGAGATTGTTCTCATCTGATAGGGAACAGACTAGTAGTGTTGGAAGGTGGGTGAGATTGTTCTCATCTGATAGGGAACCGACTAGTAGTGTTGGAAGGTGGGTGAGACTAGTAGCGTGGGAAGGTGGGTGAGATTGTTCTCATCTGATAGGGAACAGACTAGTAGCATGGGAAGTTGGGTGAGATTGATATCATCTGATAGGGAACAGACTAGTAGTGTGGGAAGGTGGGTGAGATTGTTCTCATCTGATAGGGAACAGACTAGTAGTGTGGGAAGGTGGGTGAGATTGTTCTCATCTGATAGGGAACAGACTAGTAGTGTTGGAAGGTGGGTGAGATTGTTCTCATCTGATAGGGAACAGACTAGTAGTGTTGGAAGGTGGGTGAGACTAGTAGCGTGGGAAGGTGGGTGAGATTGTTCTCATCTGATAGGGAACAGAGTAGTAGCGTGGGAAGGTGGGTGAGATTGTTCTCATCTGATAGGGAACAGACTAGTAGCATGGGAAGGTGGGTGAGATTGTTCTCATCTGATAGGGAACAGACTAGTAGTGTGGGAAGGTGGGTGAGATTGTTCTCATCTGATAGGGAACAGACTAGTAGTTTGGGAAGGTGGGTGAGATTATTCTCATCTGATAGGGAACAGACTAGTAGTGTTGGAAGTTGGGTGAGATTGTTCTCATCTGATAGGGAACAGACTAGTAGTGTGGGAAGGTGGGTGAGATTGTTGTCATCTGATAGGGAACAGACTAGTAGTGTTGGAAGGCAGGTGGGTGAGATTGTTCTCATCTGATAGGGAACAGACTAGTAGTGTGGGAAGGTGGGTGAGATTGTTCTCATCTGATAGGGAACAGACTAGTAGTGTGGGAAGGTGGGTGAGATTGTTCTCATCTGATAGGGAACAGACTAGTAGTGTTGGAAGGTGGGTGAGATTGTTCTCATCTGATAGCGAACAGACTAGTAGTGTTGGAAGGTGGGTGAGACTAGTAGCGTGGGAAGGTGGGTGAGATTGTTCTCATCTGATAGGGAACAGAGTAGTAGCGTGGGAAGGTGGGTGAGATTGTTCTCATCTGATAGGGAACAGACTAGTAGCGTGGGAAGGTGGGTGAGATTGTTCTCATCTGATAGGGAATAGACTTGTAGTGTGGTAAGGTGGGTGAGATTGTTCTCATCTGATAGGGAACAGACTAGTAGTGTTGGAAGGTGGGTGAGATTGTTCTCATCTGATCGGGAACAGACTAGTAGTGTGGGAAGGTGGGTGAGATTGTTCTCATCTGATCGGGAACAGACTAGTAGTGTGGGAAGGTGGGTGAGATTGTTCTCATCTGATAGGGAACAGACTAGTAGTGTTGGAAGGCAGGTGGGTGAGATTGTTCTCATCTGATAGGGAACAGACTATTAGTGTATGAAGGTGGGTGAGATTGTTCTCATCTGATAGGGAACAGACTAGTAGTGTGGGAAGGTGGGTGAGATTATCCTCATCTGATAGGGAACAGACTAGTAGTGTGGGAAGGTGGGTGAGATTGTTCTCATCTGATAGGGAACAGACTAGTAGTGTTGGAAGGTGGGTGAGATTGTTCTCATCTGATAGGGAACAGACTAGTAGTGTTGGAAGGTGGGTGATTTTGTTCTCATCTGATAGTGAACAGACTAGTAGTGTTGGAAGGTGGGTGAGACTAGTAGCGTGGGAAGGTGGGTGAGATTGTTCTCATCTGATAGGGAACAGAGTAGTAGCGTGGGAAGGTGGGTGAGATTGTTCTCATCTGATAGGGAACAGACTAGTAGCGTGGGAAGGTGGGTGAGATTGTTCTCATCTGATAGGGAACAGACTAGTAGTGTTGGAAGGAAGCTGGGTGAGATTGTTCTCATCTGATAGGGATCAGACTAGTAGTGTTGGAAGGTGGGTGAGATTGTTCTCATCTGATAGGGAACAGACTAGTAGTGTAGGAAGGTGGGTGAGATTGTTCTCATCTGATAGGGAACAGACTAGTAGTGTTGGAAGATGGGTGAGATTGTTCTTTTCTGATAGTGAACAGACTAGTAGTGTGGGAAGGTGGGTGAAATTGTTCTCATCTGATAGGGAACAGACTAGTAGTGTTGGAAGGTGGGTGAGACTAGTAGCGTGGGAAGGTGGGTGAGATTGTTCTCATCTGATAGGGAACAGACTAGTAGCGTGGGAAGGTGGGTGAGATTGTTCTCATCTGATACGGAACAGACTAGTAGTGTGGGAAGGTGGGTGAGATTGTTCTCATCTGATAGGGAACAGACTAGTAGTGTGGGAATGTGGGTGAGATTGTTCTCATCTGATAGGGAACAGACTAGTAGTGTTTAGGAAGTTGGGTGAGATTGTTCTCATCTGATACGGAACAGACTAGTAGTGTGGGAAGGTGGGTGAGATTGTTCTCATCTGATAGGGAACAGACTAGTAGTGTGGGAAGGTGGGTGAGATTGTTCTCATCTGATAGGGAACAGACTAGTAGTGTTGGAAGGTGGGTGAGATTGTTCTCATCTGATAGGGAACAGACTAGTAGTGTTGGAAGGTGGGTGAGACTAGTAGCGTGGGAAGGTGGGTGAGATTGTTCTCATCTGATAGGGAACAGAGTAGTAGCGTGGGAAGGTGGGTGAGATTGTTCTCATCTGATAGGGAACAGACTAGTAGCATGGGAAGTTGGGTGAGATTGTTCTCATCTGATAGGGAACAGACTAGTAGTGTTTGAAGGTGGGTGAGATTGTTCTCATCTGATAGGGAACAGACTAGTTGTGTGGGAAGGTGGGTGAGATTATTCTCATCTGATAGGGAACAGACTAGTAGTGTGGGAAGTTGGGTGAGATTGTTCTCATCTGATAGGGAACAGACTAGTAGTGTGGGAAGGTGGGTGAGATTGTTCTCATCTGATAGGGAACAGACTAGTAGTGTTGGAAGGCAGGTGGGTGAGATTGTTCTCATCTGATAGGAAACAGACTAGTAGTGTGGGAAGGTGGGTGAGATTGTTCTCATCTGATAGGGAACAGACTAGTAGTGTGGGAAGGTGGGTGAGATTGTTCTCATCTGATAGGGAACAGACTAGTAGTGTTGGAAGGTGGGTGAGATTGTTCTCATCTGATAGGGAACAGACTAGTAGTGTTGGAAGGTGGGTGAGACTAGTAGCGTGGGAAGGTGGGTGAGATTGTTCTCATCTGATAGGGAACAGACTAGTAGCGTGGGAAGGTGGGTGAGATTGTTCTCATCTCATAGGGAACAGACTAGTAGTGTGGGAAGGTGGGTGAGATTGTTCTCATCTGATAGGGAACAGACTAGTAGTGTGGGAAGGTGGGTGAGATTGTTCTCATCTGATAGGGAACAGACTAGTAGTGTGGGAAGGTGGGTGAGATTGTTCTCATCTGATAGGGAACAGACTAGTAGTGTTGGAAGGTGGGTGAGACTAGTAGCGTGGGAAGGTGGGTGAGATTGTTCTCATCTGATAGGGAACAGACTAATAGTGTGGGAAGGTGGGTGAGATTGTTCTCATCTGATAAGGAACAGACTAGTAGTGTGGGAAGGTTGGTGAGATTGTTCTCATCTGATAGGGAACAGACTAGTAGTGTAGGAAGGTGGGTGAGATTGTTCTCATCTGATAGGGAACAGACTAGTAGTGTTGGAAGGTGGGTGAGATTGTTCTCATCTGATAGGGAACCGACTAGTAGTGTTGGAAGGTGGGTGAGACTAGTAGCGTGGGAAGGTGGGTGAGATTGTTCTCATCTGATAGGGAACAGACTAGTAGCATGGGAAGTTGGGTGAGATTGATATCATCTGATAGGGAACAGACTAGTAGTGTGGGAAGGTGGGTGAGATTGTTCTCATCTGATAGGGAACAGACTAGTAGTGTGGGAAGGTGGGTGAGATTGTTCTCATCTGATAGGGAACAGACTAGTAGTGTTGGAAGGTGGGTGAGATTGTTCTCATCTGATAGGGAACAGACTAGTAGTGTTGGAAGGTGGGTGAGACTAGTAGCGTGGGAAGGTGGGTGAGATTGTTCTCATCTGATAGGGAACAGAGTAGTAGCGTGGGAAGGTGGGTGAGATTGTTCTCATCTGATAGGGAACAGACTAGTAGCATGGGAAGGTGGGTGAGATTGTTCTCATCTGATAGGGAACAGACTAGTAGTGTGGGAAGGTGGGTGAGATTGTTCTCATCTGATAGGGAACAGACTAGTAGTTTGGGAAGGTGGGTGAGATTATTCTCATCTGATAGGGAACAGACTAGTAGTGTTGGAAGTTGGGTGAGATTGTTCTCATCTGATAGGGAACAGACTAGTAGTGTGGGAAGGTGGGTGAGATTGTTGTCATCTGATAGGGAACAGACTAGTAGTGTTGGAAGGCAGGTGGGTGAGATTGTTCTCATCTGATAGGGAACAGACTAGTAGTGTGGGAAGGTGGGTGAGATTGTTCTCATCTGATAGGGAACAGACTAGTAGTGTGGGAAGGTGGGTGAGATTGTTCTCATCTGATAGGGAACAGACTAGTAGTGTTGGAAGGTGGGTGAGATTGTTCTCATCTGATAGCGAACAGACTAGTAGTGTTGGAAGGTGGGTGAGACTAGTAGCGTGGGAAGGTGGGTGAGATTGTTCTCATCTGATAGGGAACAGAGTAGTAGCGTGGGAAGGTGGGTGAGATTGTTCTCATCTGATAGGGAACAGACTAGTAGCGTGGGAAGGTGGGTGAGATTGTTCTCATCTGATAGGGAATAGACTTGTAGTGTGGTAAGGTGGGTGAGATTGTTCTCATCTGATAGGGAACAGACTAGTAGTGTTGGAAGGTGGGTGAGATTGTTCTCATCTGATCGGGAACAGACTAGTAGTGTGGGAAGGTGGGTGAGATTGTTCTCATCTGATCGGGAACAGACTAGTAGTGTGGGAAGGTGGGTGAGATTGTTCTCATCTGATAGGGAACAGACTAGTAGTGTTGGAAGGCAGGTGGGTGAGATTGTTCTCATCTGATAGGGAACAGACTATTAGTGTATGAAGGTGGGTGAGATTGTTCTCATCTGATAGGGAACAGACTAGTAGTGTGGGAAGGTGGGTGAGATTATTCTCATCTGATAGGGAACAGACTAGTAGTGTGGGAAGGTGGGTGAGATTGTTCTCATCTGATAGGGAACAGACTAGTAGTGTTGGAAGGTGGGTGAGATTGTTCTCATCTGATAGGGAACAGACTAGTAGTGTTGGAAGGTGGGTGATTTTGTTCTCATCTGATAGTGAACAGACTAGTAGTGTTGGAAGGTGGGTGAGACTAGTAGCGTGGGAAGGTGGGTGAGATTGTTCTCATCTGATAGGGAACAGAGTAGTAGCGTGGGAAGGTGGGTGAGATTGTTCTCATCTGATAGGGAACAGACTAGTAGCGTGGGAAGGTGGGTGAGATTGTTCTCATCTGATAGGGAACAGACTAGTAGTGTTGGAAGGAAGCTGGGTGAGATTGTTCTCATCTGATAGGGATCAGACTAGTAGTGTTGGAAGGTGGGTGAGATTGTTCTCATCTGATAGGGAACAGACTAGTAGTGTAGGAAGGTGGGTGAGATTGTTCTCATCTGATAGGGAACAGACTAGTAGTGTTGGAAGATGGGTGAGATTGTTCTTTTCTGATAGTGAACAGACTAGTAGTGTGGGAAGGTGGGTGAAATTGTTCTCATCTGATAGGGAACAGACTAGTAGTGTTGGAAGGTGGGTGAGACTAGTAGCGTGGGAAGGTGGGTGAGATTGTTCTCATCTGATAGGGAACAGACTAGTAGCGTGGGAAGGTGGGTGAGATTGTTCTCATCTGATACGGAACAGACTAGTAGTGTGGGAAGGTGGGTGAGATTGTTCTCATCTGATAGGGAACAGACTAGTAGTGTGGGAATGTGGGTGAGATTGTTCTCATCTGATAGGGAACAGACTAGTAGTGTTTAGGAAGTTGGGTGAGATTGTTCTCATCTGATAGGGAACAGACTAGTAGTGTTGGAAGGTGGGTGAGATTGTTCTCATCTGATAGGGAACAGACTAGTAGTGTGGGAAGGTGGGTGAGATTGTTCTCATCTGATAGGGAAAAGACTAGTAGTGTTGGAAGGTGGGTGAGATTGTTCTCATCTGATCGGGAACAGACTAGTAGTGTGGGAAGGTGGGTGAGATTGTTCTCATCTGATCGGGAACAGACTAGTAGTGTGGGAAGGTGGGTGAGATTGTTCTCATCTGATAGGGAACAGACTAGTAGTGTTGGAAGGTGGGTGAGATTGTTCTCATCTGATAGGGAACAGACTAGTAGTGTGGGAAGGTGGATGAGATTGTTCTCATCTGATAAGGAACAGACTAGTAGTGTGGGAAGGTGGGTGAGATTGTTCTCATCTGGTAGGGAACATACTAGTAGTGTTGGAAGGTGGGTGAGATTGTTCTCATCTGATAGGGAACAGACTAGTAGTGTTGGAAGGAAGGTGGGTGAGATTGTTCTCATCTGATAGGGAACAGACTAGTAGTGTAGGAAGGTGGGTGAGATTGTTCTCATCTGATAGGGAACAGACTAGTAGTGTTGGAAGGTGGGTGAGATTGTTCTCATCTGATAGGGAACAGACTAGTAGTGTTGGAAGGTGGGTGAGATTGTTCTCATCTGATAGGGAACCGACTAGTAGTGTTGGAAGGTGGGTGAGACTAGTAGCGTGGGAAGGTGGGTGAGATTGTTCTCATCTGATAGGGAACAGACTAGTAGCATGGGAAGGTGGGTGAGATTGATATCATCTGATAGGGAACAGACTAGTAGTGTGGGAAGGTGGGTGAGATTGTTCTCATCTGATAGGGAACAGACTAGTAGTGTGGGAAGGTGGGTGAGATTGTTCTCATCTGATAGGGAACAGACTAGTAGTGTTGGAAGGTGGGTGAGATTGTTCTCATCTGATATGGAACAGACTAGTAGTGTTGGAAGGTGGGTGAGACTAGTAGCGTGGGAAGGTGGGTGAGATTGTTCTCATCTGATAGGGAACAGAGTAGTAGCGTGGGAAGGTGGGTGAGATTGTTTTCATCTGATAGGGAACAGACTAGTAGCATGGGAAGGTGGGTGAGATTGTTCTCATCTGATAGGGAACAGACTAGTAGTGTGGGAAGGTGGGTGAGATTGTTCTCATCTGATAGGGAACAGACTAGTAGTGTGGGAAGGTGGGTGAGATTATTCTCGTCTGATAGGGAACAGACTAGTAGTTTGGGAAGTTGGGTGAGATTGTTCTCATCTGATAGGGAACAGACTAGTAGTGTGGGAAGGTGGGTGAGATTGTTCTCATCTGATAGGGAACAGACTAGTAGTGTTGGAAGGCAGGTGGGTGAGATTGTTATCATCTGATAGGGAACAGACTAGTAGTGTGGGAAGGTGGGTGAGATTGTTCTCATCTGATAGGGAACAGACTAGTAGTGTGGGAAGGTGGGTGAGATTGTTCTCATCTGATAGGGAACAGACTAGTAGTGTTGGAAGGTGGGTGAGATTGTTCTCATCTGATAGGGAACAGACTAGTAGTGTTGGAAGGTGGGTGAGACTAGTAGCGTGGGAAGGTGGGTGAGATTGTTCTCATCTGATAGGGAACAGACTAGTAGTGTGGGAAGGTGGGTGAGATTGTTCTCATCTGATAGGGAACAGACTAGTAGTGTAGGAAGGTGGGTGAGATTGTTCTCATCTGATAGGGAACAGACTAGTAGTGTTGGAAGGTGGGTGAGATTGTTCTCATCTGATAGGGAACAGACTAGTAGTGTTGGAAGGTGGGTGAGATTGTTCTCATCTGATAGGGAACCGACTAGTAGTGTTGGAAGGTGGGTGAGACTAGTAGATTGGGAAGGTGGGTGAGATTGTTCTCATCTGATAGGGAACAGACTAGTAGCATGGGAAGGTGGGTGAGATTGATATCATCTGATAGGGAACAGACTAGTAGTGTGGGAAGGTGGGTGAGATTGTTCTCATCTGATAGGGAACAGACTAGTAGTGTGGGAAGGTGGGTGAGATTGTTCTCATCTGATAGGGAACAGACTAGTAGTGTTGGAAGGTGGGTGAGATTGTTCTCATCTGATAGGGAACAGACTAGTAGTGTTGGAAGGTGGGTGAGACTAGTAGCGTGGGAAGGTGGGTGAGATTGTTCTCATCTGATAGGGAACAGAGTAGTAGCGTGGGAAGGTGGGTGAGATTGTTTTCATCTGATAGGGAACAGACTAGTAGCATGGGAAGGTGGGTGAGATTGTTCTCATCTGATAGGGAACAGACTAGTAGTGTGGGAAGGTGGGTGAGATTGTTCTCATCTGATAGGGAACAGACTAGTAGTGTGGGAAGGTGGGTGAGATTATTCTCATCTGATAGGGAACAGACTAGTAGTTTGGGAAGTTGGGTGAGATTGTTCTCATCTGATAGGGAACAGACTAGTAGTGTGGGAAGGTGGGTGAGATTGTTCTCATCTGATAGGGAACAGACTAGTAGTGTTGGAAGGCAGGTGGGTGAGATTGTTCTCATCTGATAGGGAACAGACTAGTAGTGTGGGAAGGTGGGTGAGATTGTTCTCATCTGATAGGGAACAGACTAGTAGTGTGGGAAGGTGGGTGAGATTGTTCTCATCTGATAGGGAACAGACTAGTAGTGTTGGAAGGTGGGTGAGATTGTTCTCATCTGATAGGGAACAGACTAGTAGTGTTGGAAGGTGGGTGAGACTAGTAGCGTGGGAAGGTGGGTGAGATTGTTCTCATCTGATAGGGAACAGAGTAGTAGCGTGGGAAGGTGGGTGAGATTGTTCTCATCTGATAGGGAACAGACTAGTAGCGTGGGAAGGTGGGTGAGATTGTTCTCATCTGATAGGGAATAGACTTGTAGTGTGGTAAGGTGGGTGAGATTGTTCTCATCTGATCGGGAACAGACTAGTAGTGTGGGAAGGTGGGTGAGATTGTTCTCATCTGATAGGGAACAGACTAGTAGTGTTGGAAGGCAGGTGGGTGAGATTGTTCTCATCTGATAGGGAACAGACTAGTAGTGTGGGAAGGTGGGTGAGATTGTTCTCATCTGATAGGGAACAGACTAGTAGTGTTGGAAGGTGGGTGAGATTGTTCTCATCTGATAGGGAACAGACTAGTAGTGTTGGAAGGTGGGTGAGATTGTTCTCATCTGATAGTGAAGAGACTAGTAGTGTTGGAAGGTGGGTGAGATTGTTCTCATCTGATAGGGAACAGACTAGTAGTGTTGGAAGGCAGGTGGGTGAGATTGTTCTCATCTGATAGGGAACAGACTATTAGTGTATGAAGGTGGGTGAGATTGTTCTCATCTGATAGGGAACAGACTAGTAGTGTGGGAAGGTGGGTGAGATTATTCTCATCTGATAGGGAACAGACTAGTAGTGTGGGAAGGTGGGTGAGATTGTTCTCATCTGATAGGGAACAGACTAGTAGTGTTGGAAGGTGGGTGAGATTGTTCTCATCTGATAGGGAACAGACTAGTAGTGTTGGAAGGTGGGTGATTTTGTTCTCATCTGATAGTGAACAGACTAGTAGTGTTGGAAGGTGGGTGAGACTAGTAGCGTGGGAAGGTGGGTGAGATTGTTCTCATCTGATAGGGAACAGAGTAGTAGCGTGGGAAGGTGGGTGAGATTGTTCTCATCTGATAGGGAACAGACTAGTAGCGTGGGAAGGTGGGTGAGATTGTTCTCATCTGATAGGGAACAGACTAGTAGTGTTGGAAGGAAGCTGGGTGAGATTGTTCTCATCTGATAGGGATCAGACTAGTAGTGTTGGAAGGTGGGTGAGATTGTTCTCATCTGATAGGGAACAGACTAGTAGTGTAGGAAGGTGGGTGAGATTGTTCTCATCTGATAGGGAACAGACTAGTAGTGTTGGAAGATGGGTGAGATTGTTCTTTTCTGATAGTGAACAGACTAGTAGTGTGGGAAGGTGGGTGAAATTGTTCTCATCTGATAGGGAACAGACTAGTAGTGTTGGAAGGTGGGTGAGATTGTTCTCATCTGATAGGGAACAGACTAGTAGTGTTGGAAGGTGGGTGAGATTGTTCTCATCTGATATTGAACAGACTAGTAGTGTTGGAAGGTGGGTGAGATTGTTCTCATCTGATAGTGAACAGACTAGTAGTGTTGTAAGGTGGGTGAGACTAGTAGCGTGGGAAGGTGGGTGACATTGTTCTCATCTGATAGGGAACAGAGTAGTAGCGTGGGAAGGTGGGTGAGATTGTTCTCATCTGATAGGGAACAGACTAGTAGCGTGGGAAGGTGGGTGAGATTGTTCTCATCTGATAGGGAACAGACTAGTAGTGTGGGAAGGTGGGTGAGATTGTTCTCATCTGATAGGGAACAGACTAGTAGTGTGGGAAGGTGGGTGAGATTATTCTCATCTGATAGGGAACAGACTAGTAGTGTGGGAATGTGGGTGAGATTGTTCTCATCTGATAGGGAACAGACTAGTAGTGTGGGAAGGTGGGTGAGATTGTTCTCATCTGATAGGGAACAGACTAGTAGTGTTGGAAGGCAGGTGGGTGAGATTGTTCTCATCTGATGGTGAACAGACTAGTAGTGTGGGAAGGTGGGTGAGATTGTTCTCATCTGATAGGGATCAGACTAGTAGTGTTGGAAGGTGGGTGAGATTGTTCTCATCTGATAGGGAACAGACTAGTAGTGTAGGAAGGTGGGTGAGATTGTTCTCATCTGATAGGGAACAGACTAGTAGTGTAGGAAGATGGGTGAGATTGTTCTCATCTGATAGGGAACAGACTAGTAGTGTGGGATGGTGGGTGAAATTGTTCTCATCTGATAGGGAACAGACTAGTAGTGTTGGAAGGTGGGTGAGACTAGTAGCGTGGGAAGGTGGGTGAGATTGTTCTCATCTGATAGGGAACAGACTAGTAGCGTGGGAAGGTGGGTGAGATTGTTCTCATCTGATAGGGAACAGACTAGTAGTGTGGGAAGGTGGGTGAGATTGTTCTCATCTGATAGGGAACAGACTAGTAGTGTGGGAATGTGGGTGAGATTGTTCTCATCTGATAGGGAACAGAATAGTAGTGTTTAGGAAGTTGTGTGAGATTGTTCTCATCTGATAGGGAACAGACTAGTAGTGTTGGAAGGTGGGTGAGATTGTTCTCATCTGATAGGGAACAGACTAGTAGTGTGGGAAGGTGGGTGAGATTGTTCTCATCTGATAGGGAAAAGACTAGTAGTGTTGGAAGGTGGGTGAGATTGTTCTCATCTGATCGGGAACAGACTAGTAGTGTGGGAAGGTGGGTGAGATTGTTCTCATCTGATCGGGAACAGACTAGTCGTGTGGGAAGGTGGGTGAGATTGTTCTCATCTGATAGGGAACAGACTAGTAGTGTTGGAAGGTGGGTGAGATTGTTCTCATCTGATAGGGAACAGACTAGTAGTGTGGGAAGGTGGATGAGATTATTCTCATCTGATAGGGAACAGACTAGTAGTGTGGGAAGGTGGGTGAGATTGTTCTCATCTGATAGGGAACAGACTAGTAGTGTTGGAAGGAAGGTGGGTGAGATTGTTCTCATCTGATAGGGAACAGACTAGTAGTGTGAGAAGGTGGGTGAGATTGTTCTCATCTGATAGGGAACAGACTAGTAGTGTAGGAAGGTGGGTGAGATTGTTCTCATCTGATAGGGAACAGACTAGTAGTGTGGGAAGGTGGGTGAGATTGTTCTCATCTGATAGGGAACAGACTAGTAGTGTTGGAAGGTGGGTGAGACTAGTAGAGTGGGAAGGTGGGTGAGATTGTTCTCATCTGATAGGGAACAGAGTAGTAGTGTGGGAAGGTGGGTGAGATTGTTCTCATCTGATAAGGAACAGACTAGTAGTGTGGGAAGGTGGGTGAGATTGTTCTCATCTGATAGGGAACAGACTAGTAGTGTAGGAAGGTGGGTGAGATTGTTCTCATCTGATAGGGAACAGACTAGTAGTGTGGGAAGGTGGGTGAAATTGTTCTCATCTGATAGGGAACAGACTAGTAGTGTTGGAAGGTGGGTGAGACTAGTAGCGTGGGAAGGTGGGTGAGATTGTTCTCATCTGATAGGGAACAGACTAGTAGCGTGGGAAGGTGGGTGAGATTGTTCTCATCTGATAGGGAACAGACTAGTAGTGTGGGAAGGTGGGTGAGATTGTTCTCATCTGATAGGGAACAGACTAGTAGTGTGGGAATGTGGGTGAGATTGTTCTCATCTGATAGGGAACAGACTAGTAGTGTTTAGGAAGTTGTGTGAGATTGTTCTCATCTGATAGGGAACAGACTAGTAGTGTTGGAAGGTGGGTGAGATTGTTCTCATCTGATAGGGAACAGACTAGTAGTGTGGGAAGGTGGGTGAGATTGTTCTCATCTGATAGGGAAAAGACTAGTAGTGTTGGAAGGTGGGTGAGATTGTTCTCATCTGATCGGGAACAGACTAGTAGTGTGGGAAGGTGGGTGAGATTGTTCTCATCTGATCGGGAACAGACTAGTAGTGTGGGAAGGTGGGTGAGATTGTTCTCATCTGATAGGGAACAGACTAGTAGTGTTGGAAGGTGGGTGAGATTGTTCTCATCTGATAGGGAACAGACTAGTAGTGTGGGAAGGTGGATGAGATTGTTCTCATCTGACAGGGAACAGACTAGTAGTGTGGGAAGGTGGGTGAGATTGTTCTCATCTGGTAGGGAACATACTAGCAGTGTTGGAAGGTGGGTGAGATTGTTCTCATCTGATAGGGAACAGACTAGTAGTGTTGGAAGGAAGGTGGGTGAGATTGTTCTCATCTGATAGGGAACAGACTAGTAGTGTGAGAAGGTGGGTGAGATTGTTCTCATCTGATAGGGAACAGACTAGTAGTGTAGGAAGGTGGGTGAGATTGTTCTCATCTGATAGGGAACAGACTAGTAGTGTGGGAAGGTGGGTGAGATTGTTCTCATCTGATAGGGAACAGACTAGTAGTGTTGGAAGGTGGGTGAGACTAGTAGAGTGGGAAGGTGGGTGAGATTGTTCTCATCTGATAGGGAACAGAGTAGTAGTGTGGGAAGGTGGGTGAGATTGTTCTCATCTGATAAGGAACAGACTAGTAGTGTGGGAAGGTGGGTGAGATTGTTCTCATCTGATAGGGAACAGACTAGTAGTGTAGGAAGGTGGGTGAGATTGTTCTCATCTGATAGGGAACAGACTAGTAGTGTTGGAAGGTGGGTGAGATTGTTCTCATCTGATAGGGAACAGACTAGTAGTGTTGGAAGGTGGGTGAGACTAGTAGCGTGGGAAGGTGGGTGAGATTGTTCTCATCTGATAGGGAACAGACTAGTAGCATGTGAAGGTGGGTGAGATTGATATCATCTGATAGGGAACAGACTAGTAGTGTGGGAAGGTGGGTGAGATTGTTCTCATCTGATAGGGAACAGACTAGTAGTGTGGGAAGGTGGGTGAGATTGTTCTCATCTCATAGGGAACAGACTAGTAGTGTTGGAAGGTGGGTGAGATTGTTCTCATCTGATAGGGAACAGACTAGTAGTGTTGGAAGGTGGGTGAGACTAGTAGCGTGGGAAGGTGGGTGAGATTGTTCTCATCTGATAGGGAACAGAGTAGTAGCGTGGGAAGGTGGGTGAGATTGTTCTCATCTGATAGGGAACAGACTTGTAGCATGGGAAGGTGGGTGAGATTGTTCTCATCTGATAGGGAACAGACTAGTAGTGTGGGAAGGTGGGTGAGATTGTTCTCATCTGATAGGGAACAGACTAGTAGTGTGGGAAGGTGGGTGAGATTATTCTCATCTGATAGGGAACAGACTAGTAGTGTGGGAATGTGGGTGAGATTGTTCTCATCTGATAGGGAACAGACTAGTAGTGTGGGAAGGTGGGTGAGATTGTTCTCATCTGATAGGGAACAGACTAGTAGTGTTGGAAGGCAGGTGGGTGAGATTGTTCTCATCTGATAGGGAACAGACTAGTAGTGTGGGAAGGTGGGTGAGATTGTTCTCATCTGATAGGGATCAGACTAGTAGTGTTGGAAGGTGGGTGAGATTGTTCTCATCTGATAGGGAACAGACTAGTAGTGTAGGAAGATGGGTGAGATTGTTCTCATCTGATAGGGAACAGACTAGTAGTGTGGGAAGGTGGGTGAGATTGTTCTCATCTGATAGGGAACAGACTAGTAGTGTTGGAAGGCAGGTGGGTGAGATTGTTCTCATCTGATGGTGAACAGACTAGTAGTGTGGGAAGGTGGGTGAGATTGTTCTCATCTGATAGGGATCAGACTAGTAGTGTTGGAAGGTGGGTGAGATTGTTCTCATCTGATAGGGAACAGACTAGTAGTGTAGGAAGGTGGGTGAGATTGTTCTCATCTGATAGGGAACAGACTAGTAGTGTTGGAAGGTGGGTGAGACTAGTAGCGTGGGAAGGTGGGTGAGATTGTTCTCATCTGATAGGGAACAGACTAGTAGCATGTGAAGGTGGGTGAGATTGATATCATCTGATAGGGAACAGACTAGTAGTGTGGGAAGGTGGGTGAGATTGTTCTCATCTGATAGGGAACAGACTAGTAGTGTGGGAAGGTGGGTGAGATTGTTCTCATCTCATAGGGAACAGACTAGTAGTGTTGGAAGGTGGGTGAGATTGTTCTCATCTGATAGGGAACAGACTAGTAGTGTTGGAAGGTGGGTGAGACTAGTAGCGTGGGAAGGTGGGTGAGATTGTTCTCATCTGATAGGGAACAGAGTAGTAGCGTGGGAAGGTGGGTGAGATTGTTCTCATCTGATAGGGAACAGACTTGTAGCATGGGAAGGTGGGTGAGATTGTTCTCATCTGATAGGGAACAGACTAGTAGTGTGGGAAGGTGGGTGAGATTGTTCTCATCTGATAGGGAACAGACTAGTAGTGTGGGAAGGTGGGTGAGATTATTCTCATCTGATAGGGAACAGACTAGTAGTGTGGGAATGTGGGTGAGATTGTTCTCATCTGATAGGGAACAGACTAGTAGTGTGGGAAGGTGGGTGAGATTGTTCTCATCTGATAGGGAACAGACTAGTAGTGTTGGAAGGCAGGTGGGTGAGATTGTTCTCATCTGATAGGGAACAGACTAGTAGTGTGGGAAGGTGGGTGAGATTGTTCTCATCTGATAGGGATCAGACTAGTAGTGTTGGAAGGTGGGTGAGATTGTTCTCATCTGATAGGGAACAGACTAGTAGTGTAGGAAGATGGGTGAGATTGTTCTCATCTGATAGGGAACAGACTAGTAGTGTGGGAAGGTGGGTGAGATTGTTCTCATCTGATAGGGAACAGACTAGTAGTGTTGGAAGGCAGGTGGGTGAGATTGTTCTCATCTGATGGTGAACAGACTAGTAGTGTGGGAAGGTGGGTGAGATTGTTCTCATCTGATAGGGATCAGACTAGTAGTGTTGGAAGGTGGGTGAGATTGTTCTCATCTGATAGGGAACAGACTAGTAGTGTAGGAAGGTGGGTGAGATTGTTCTCATCTGATAGGGAACAGACTAGTAGTGTAGGAAGATGGGTGAGATTGTTCTCATCTGATAGGGAACAGACTAGTAGTGTGGGATGGTGGGTGAAATTGTTCTCATCTGATAGGGAACAGACTAGTAGTGTTGGAAGGTGGGTGAGACTAGTAGCGTGGGAAGGTGGGTGAGATTGTTCTCATCTGATAGGGAACAGACTAGTAGCGTGGGAAGGTGGGTGAGATTGTTCTCATCTGATAGGGAACAGACTAGTAGTGTGGGAAGGTGGGTGAGATTGTTCTCATCTGATAGGGAACAGACTAGTAGTGTGGGAATGTGGGTGAGATTGTTCTCATCTGATAGGGAACAGAATAGTAGTGTTTAGGAAGTTGTGTGAGATTGTTCTCATCTGATAGGGAACAGACTAGTAGTGTTGGAAGGTGGGTGAGATTGTTCTCATCTGATAGGGAACAGACTAGTAGTGTGGGAAGGTGGGTGAGATTGTTCTCATCTGATAGGGAAAAGACTAGTAGTGTTGGAAGGTGGGTGAGATTGTTCTCATCTGATCGGGAACAGACTAGTAGTGTGGGAAGGTGGGTGAGATTGTTCTCATCTGATCGGGAACAGACTAGTCGTGTGGGAAGGTGGGTGAGATTGTTCTCATCTGATAGGGAACAGACTAGTAGTGTTGGAAGGTGGGTGAGATTGTTCTCATCTGATAGGGAACAGACTAGTAGTGTGGGAAGGTGGATGAGATTATTCTCATCTGATAGGGAACAGACTAGTAGTGTGGGAAGGTGGGTGAGATTGTTCTCATCTGGTAGGGAACATACTAGCAGTGTTGGAAGGTGGGTGAGATTGTTCTCATCTGATAGGGAACAGACTAGTAGTGTTGGAAGGAAGGTGGGTGAGATTGTTCTCATCTGATAGGGAACAGACTAGTAGTGTGAGAAGGTGGGTGAGATTGTTCTCATCTGATAGGGAACAGACTAGTAGTGTAGGAAGGTGGGTGAGATTGTTCTCATCTGATAGGGAACAGACTAGTAGTGTGGGAAGGTGGGTGAGATTGTTCTCATCTGATAGGGAACAGACTAGTAGTGTTGGAAGGTGGGTGAGACTAGTAGAGTGGGAAGGTGGGTGAGATTGTTCTCATCTGATAGGGAACAGAGTAGTAGTGTGGGAAGGTGGGTGAGATTGTTCTCATCTGATAAGGAACAGACTAGTAGTGTGGGAAGGTGGGTGAGATTGTTCTCATCTGATAGGGAACAGACTAGTAGTGTAGGAAGGTGGGTGAGATTGTTCTCATCTGATAGGGAACAGACTAGTAGTGTGGGAAGGTGGGTGAAATTGTTCTCATCTGATAGGGAACAGACTAGTAGTGTTGGAAGGTGGGTGAGACTAGTAGCGTGGGAAGGTGGGTGAGATTGTTCTCATCTGATAGGGAACAGACTAGTAGCGTGGGAAGGTGGGTGAGATTGTTCTCATCTGATAGGGAACAGACTAGTAGTGTGGGAAGGTGGGTGAGATTGTTCTCATCTGATAGGGAACAGACTAGTAGTGTGGGAATGTGGGTGAGATTGTTCTCATCTGATAGGGAACAGACTAGTAGTGTTTAGGAAGTTGTGTGAGATTGTTCTCATCTGATAGGGAACAGACTAGTAGTGTTGGAAGGTGGGTGAGATTGTTCTCATCTGATAGGGAACAGACTAGTAGTGTGGGAAGGTGGGTGAGATTGTTCTCATCTGATAGGGAAAAGACTAGTAGTGTTGGAAGGTGGGTGAGATTGTTCTCATCTGATCGGGAACAGACTAGTAGTGTGGGAAGGTGGGTGAGATTGTTCTCATCTGATCGGGAACAGACTAGTAGTGTGGGAAGGTGGGTGAGATTGTTCTCATCTGATAGGGAACAGACTAGTAGTGTTGGAAGGGGGGTGAGATTGTTCTCATCTGATAGGGAACAGACTAGTAGTGTGGGAAGGTGGATGAGATTGTTCTCATCTGACAGGGAACAGACTAGTAGTGTGGGAAGGTGGGTGAGATTGTTCTCATCTGGTAGGGAACATACTAGCAGTGTTGGAAGGTGGGTGAGATTGTTCTCATCTGATAGGGAACAGACTAGTAGTGTTGGAAGGAAGGTGGGTGAGATTGTTCTCATCTGATAGGGAACAGACTAGTAGTGTGAGAAGGTGGGTGAGATTGTTCTCATCTGATAGGGAACAGACTAGTAGTGTAGGAAGGTGGGTGAGATTGTTCTCATCTGATAGGGAACAGACTAGTAGTGTGGGAAGGTGGGTGAGATTGTTCTCATCTGATAGGGAACAGACTAGTAGTGTTGGAAGGTGGGTGAGACTAGTAGAGTGGGAAGGTGGGTGAGATTGTTCTCATCTGATAGGGAACAGAGTAGTAGTGTGGGAAGGTGGGTGAGATTGTTCTCATCTGATAAGGAACAGACTAGTAGTGTGGGAAGGTGGGTGAGATTGTTCTCATCTGATAGGGAACAGACTAGTAGTGTAGGAAGGTGGGTGAGATTGTTCTCATCTGATAGGGAACAGACTAGTAGTGTTGGAAGGTGGGTGAGATTGTTCTCATCTGATAGGGAACAGACTAGTAGTGTTGGAAGGTGGGTGAGACTAGTAGCGTGGGAAGGTGGGTGAGATTGTTCTCATCTGATAGGGAACAGACTAGTAGCATGTGAAGGTGGGTGAGATTGATATCATCTGATAGGGAACAGACTAGTAGTGTGGGAAGGTGGGTGAGATTGTTCTCATCTGATAGGGAACAGACTAGTAGTGTGGGAAGGTGGGTGAGATTGTTCTCATCTCATAGGGAACAGACTAGTAGTGTTGGAAGGTGGGTGAGATTGTTCTCATCTGATAGGGAACAGACTAGTAGTGTTGGAAGGTGGGTGAGACTAGTAGCGTGGGAAGGTGGGTGAGATTGTTCTCATCTGATAGGGAACAGAGTAGTAGCGTGGGAAGGTGGGTGAGATTGTTCTCATCTGATAGGGAACAGACTTGTAGCATGGGAAGGTGGGTGAGATTGTTCTCATCTGATAGGGAACAGACTAGTAGTGTGGGAAGGTGGGTGAGATTGTTCTCATCTGATAGGGAACAGACTAGTAGTGTGGGAAGGTGGGTGAGATTATTCTCATCTGATAGGGAACAGACTAGTAGTGTGGGAATGTGGGTGAGATTGTTCTCATCTGATAGGGAACAGACTAGTAGTGTGGGAAGGTGGGTGAGATTGTTCTCATCTGATAGGGAACAGACTAGTAGTGTTGGAAGGCAGGTGGGTGAGATTGTTCTCATCTGATAGGGAACAGACTAGTAGTGTGGGAAGGTGGGTGAGATTGTTCTCATCTGATAGGGATCAGACTAGTAGTGTTGGAAGGTGGGTGAGATTGTTCTCATCTGATAGGGAACAGACTAGTAGTGTAGGAAGGTGGGTGAGATTGTTCTCATCTGATAGGGAACAGACTAGTAGTGTAGGAAGATGGGTGAGATTGTTCTCATCTGATAGGGAACAGACTAGTAGTGTGGGAAGGTGGGTGAAATTGTTCTCATCTGATAGGGAACAGACTAGTAGTGTTGGAAGGCAGGTGGGTGAGATTGTTCTCATCTGATGGTGAACAGACTAGTAGTGTGGGAAGGTGGGTGAGATTGTTCTCATCTGATAGGGATCAGACTAGTAGTGTTGGAAGGTGGGTGAGATTGTTCTCATCTGATAGGGAACAGACTAGTAGTGTAGGAAGGTGGGTGAGATTGTTCTCATCTGATAGGGAACAGACTAGTAGTGTAGGAAGATGGGTGAGATTGTTCTCATCTGATAGGGAACAGACTAGTAGTGTGGGATGGTGGGTGAAATTGTTCTCATCTGATAGGGAACAGACTAGTAGTGTTGGAAGGTGGGTGAGACTAGTAGCGTGGGAAGGTGGGTGAGATTGTTCTCATCTGATAGGGAACAGACTAGTAGCGTGGGAAGGTGGGTGAGATTGTTCTCATCTGATAGGGAACAGACTAGTAGTGTGGGAAGGTGGGTGAGATTGTTCTCATCTGATAGGGAACAGACTAGTAGTGTGGGAATGTGGGTGAGATTGTTCTCATCTGATAGGGAACAGAATAGTAGTGTTTAGGAAGTTGTGTGAGATTGTTCTCATCTGATAGGGAACAGACTAGTAGTGTTGGAAGGTGGGTGAGATTGTTCTCATCTGATAGGGAACAGACTAGTAGTGTGGGAAGGTGGGTGAGATTGTTCTCATCTGATAGGGAAAAGACTAGTAGTGTTGGAAGGTGGGTGAGATTGTTCTCATCTGATCGGGAACAGACTAGTAGTGTGGGAAGGTGGGTGAGATTGTTCTCATCTGATCGGGAACAGACTAGTCGTGTGGGAAGGTGGGTGAGATTGTTCTCATCTGATAGGGAACAGACTAGTAGTGTTGGAAGGTGGGTGAGATTGTTCTCATCTGATAGGGAACAGACTAGTAGTGTGGGAAGGTGGATGAGATTATTCTCATCTGATAGGGAACAGACTAGTAGTGTGGGAAGGTGGGTGAGATTGTTCTCATCTGGTAGGGAACATACTAGCAGTGTTGGAAGGTGGGTGAGATTGTTCTCATCTGATAGGGAACAGACTAGTAGTGTTGGAAGGAAGGTGGGTGAGATTGTTCTCATCTGATAGGGAACAGACTAGTAGTGTGAGAAGGTGGGTGAGATTGTTCTCATCTGATAGGGAACAGACTAGTAGTGTAGGAAGGTGGGTGAGATTGTTCTCATCTGATAGGGAACAGACTAGTAGTGTGGGAAGGTGGGTGAGATTGTTCTCATCTGATAGGGAACAGACTAGTAGTGTTGGAAGGTGGGTGAGACTAGTAGAGTGGGAAGGTGGGTGAGATTGTTCTCATCTGATAGGGAACAGAGTAGTAGTGTGGGAAGGTGGGTGAGATTGTTCTCATCTGATAAGGAACAGACTAGTAGTGTGGGAAGGTGGGTGAGATTGTTCTCATCTGATAGGGAACAGACTAGTAGTGTAGGAAGGTGGGTGAGATTGTTCTCATCTGATAGGGAACAGACTAGTAGTGTGGGAAGGTGGGTGAAATTGTTCTCATCTGATAGGGAACAGACTAGTAGTGTTGGAAGGTGGGTGAGACTAGTAGCGTGGGAAGGTGGGTGAGATTGTTCTCATCTGATAGGGAACAGACTAGTAGCGTGGGAAGGTGGGTGAGATTGTTCTCATCTGATAGGGAACAGACTAGTAGTGTGGGAAGGTGGGTGAGATTGTTCTCATCTGATAGGGAACAGACTAGTAGTGTGGGAATGTGGGTGAGATTGTTCTCATCTGATAGGGAACAGACTAGTAGTGTTTAGGAAGTTGTGTGAGATTGTTCTCATCTGATAGGGAACAGACTAGTAGTGTTGGAAGGTGGGTGAGATTGTTCTCATCTGATAGGGAACAGACTAGTAGTGTGGGAAGGTGGGTGAGATTGTTCTCATCTGATAGGGAAAAGACTAGTAGTGTTGGAAGGTGGGTGAGATTGTTCTCATCTGATCGGGAACAGACTAGTAGTGTGGGAAGGTGGGTGAGATTGTTCTCATCTGATCGGGAACAGACTAGTAGTGTGGGAAGGTGGGTGAGATTGTTCTCATCTGATAGGGAACAGACTAGTAGTGTTGGAAGGTGGGTGAGATTGTTCTCATCTGATAGGGAACAGACTAGTAGTGTGGGAAGGTGGATGAGATTGTTCTCATCTGACAGGGAACAGACTAGTAGTGTGGGAAGGTGGGTGAGATTGTTCTCATCTGGTAGGGAACATACTAGCAGTGTTGGAAGGTGGGTGAGATTGTTCTCATCTGATAGGGAACAGACTAGTAGTGTTGGAAGGAAGGTGGGTGAGATTGTTCTCATCTGATAGGGAACAGACTAGTAGTGTGAGAAGGTGGGTGAGATTGTTCTCATCTGATAGGGAACAGACTAGTAGTGTAGGAAGGTGGGTGAGATTGTTCTCATCTGATAGGGAACAGACTAGTAGTGTGGGAAGGTGGGTGAGATTGTTCTCATCTGATAGGGAACAGACTAGTAGTGTTGGAAGGTGGGTGAGACTAGTAGAGTGGGAAGGTGGGTGAGATTGTTCTCATCTGATAGGGAACAGAGTAGTAGTGTGGGAAGGTGGGTGAGATTGTTCTCATCTGATAAGGAACAGACTAGTAGTGTGGGAAGGTGGGTGAGATTGTTCTCATCTGATAGGGAACAGACTAGTAGTGTAGGAAGGTGGGTGAGATTGTTCTCATCTGATAGGGAACAGACTAGTAGTGTTGGAAGGTGGGTGAGATTGTTCTCATCTGATAGGGAACAGACTAGTAGTGTTGGAAGGTGGGTGAGACTAGTAGCGTGGGAAGGTGGGTGAGATTGTTCTCATCTGATAGGGAACAGACTAGTAGCATGTGAAGGTGGGTGAGATTGATATCATCTGATAGGGAACAGACTAGTAGTGTGGGAAGGTGGGTGAGATTGTTCTCATCTGATAGGGAACAGACTAGTAGTGTGGGAAGGTGGGTGAGATTGTTCTCATCTCATAGGGAACAGACTAGTAGTGTTGGAAGGTGGGTGAGATTGTTCTCATCTGATAGGGAACAGACTAGTAGTGTTGGAAGGTGGGTGAGACTAGTAGCGTGGGAAGGTGGGTGAGATTGTTCTCATCTGATAGGGAACAGAGTAGTAGCGTGGGAAGGTGGGTGAGATTGTTCTCATCTGATAGGGAACAGACTTGTAGCATGGGAAGGTGGGTGAGATTGTTCTCATCTGATAGGGAACAGACTAGTAGTGTGGGAAGGTGGGTGAGATTGTTCTCATCTGATAGGGAACAGACTAGTAGTGTGGGAAGGTGGGTGAGATTATTCTCATCTGATAGGGAACAGACTAGTAGTGTGGGAATGTGGGTGAGATTGTTCTCATCTGATAGGGAACAGACTAGTAGTGTGGGAAGGTGGGTGAGATTGTTCTCATCTGATAGGGAACAGACTAGTAGTGTTGGAAGGCAGGTGGGTGAGATTGTTCTCATCTGATAGGGAACAGACTAGTAGTGTGGGAAGGTGGGTGAGATTGTTCTCATCTGATAGGGATCAGACTAGTAGTGTTGGAAGGTGGGTGAGATTGTTCTCATCTGATAGGGAACAGACTAGTAGTGTAGGAAGGTGGGTGAGATTGTTCTCATCTGATAGGGAACAGACTAGTAGTGTAGGAAGATGGGTGAGATTGTTCTCATCTGATAGGGAACAGACTAGTAGTGTGGGAAGGTGGGTGAAATTGTTCTCATCTGATAGGGAACAGACTAGTAGTGTTGGAAGGTGGGTGAGACTAGTAGCGTGGGAAGGTGGGTGAGATTGTTCTCATCTGATAGGGAACAGACTAGTAGCGTGGGAAGGTGGGTGAGATTGTTCTCATCTGATAGGGAACAGACTAGTAGTGTGGGAAGGTGGGTGAGATTGTTCTCATCTGATAGGGAACAGACTAGTAGTGTGGGAATGTGGGTGAGATTGTTCTCATCTGATAGGGAACAGACTAGTAGTGTTTAGGAAGTTGTGTGAGATTGTTCTCATCTGATAGGGAACAGACTAGTAGTGTTGGAAGGTGGGTGAGATTGTTCTCATCTGATAGGGAACAGACTAGTAGTGTGGGAGGTGGGTGAGATTGTTCTCATCTGATAGGGAAAAGACTAGTAGTGTTGGAAGGTGGGTGAGATTGTTCTCATCTGATCGGGAACAGACTAGTAGTGTGGGAAGGTGGGTGAGATTGTTCTCATCTGATCGGGAACAGACTAGTAGTGTGGGAAGGTGGGTGAGATTGTTCTCATCTGATAGGGAACAGACTAGTAGTGTTGGAAGGTGGGTGAGATTGTTCTCACATGATAGGGAACAGACTAGTAGTGTGGGAAGGTGGATGAGATTGTTCTCATCTGATAGGGAACAGACTAGTAGTGTGGGAAGGTGGGTGAGATTGTTCTCATCTGGTAGGGAACATACTAGCAGTGTTGGAAGGTGGGTGAGATTGTTCTCATCTGATAGGGAACAGACTAGTAGTGTTGGAAGGAAGGTGGGTGAGATTGTTCTCATCTGATAGGGAACAGACTAGTAGTGTGAGAAGGTGGGTGAGATTGTTCTCATCTGATAGGGAACAGACTAGTAGTGTAGGAAGGTGGGTGAGATTGTTCTCATCTGATAGGGAACAGACTAGTAGTGTGGGAAGGTGGGTGAGATTGTTCTCATCTGATAGGGAACAGACTAGTAGTGTTGGAAGGTGGGTGAGACTAGTAGAGTGGGAAGGTGGGTGAGATTGTTCTCATCTGATAGGGAACAGAGTAGTAGTGTGGGAAGGTGGGTGAGATTGTTCTCATCTGATAAGGAACAGACTAGTAGTGTGGGAAGGTGGGTGAGATTGTTCTCATCTGATAGGGAACAGACTAGTAGTGTAGGAAGGTGGGTGAGATTGTTCTCATCTGATAGGGAACAGACTAGTAGTGTGGGAAGGTGGGTGAGATTGTTCTCATCTCATAGGGAACAGACTAGTAGTGTTGGAAGGTGGGTGAGATTGTTCTCATCTGATAGGGAACAGACTAGTAGTGTTGGAAGGTGGGTGAGACTAGTAGCGTGGGAAGGTGGGTGAGATTGTTCTCATCTGATAGGGAACAGAGTAGTAGCGTGGGAAGGTGGGTGAGATTGTTCTCATCTGATAGGGAACAGACTTGTAGCATGGGAAGGTGGGTGAGATTGTTCTCATCTGATAGGGAACAGACTAGTAGTGTGGGAAGGTGGGTGAGATTGTTCTCATCTGATAGGGAACAGACT
The DNA here is from genome assembly GCF_965601325.2 of Salmo salar. NCBI lineage: Eukaryota > Metazoa > Chordata > Actinopteri > Salmoniformes > Salmonidae > Salmo > Salmo salar. Next base: position 57,247,759 of record NC_138304.1, on the reverse strand, counting down.
AGTAGTGTGGGAAGGTGGGTGAGATTATTCTCATCTGATAGGGAACAGACTAGTAGTGTGGGAATGTGGGTGAGATTGTTCTCATCTGATAGGGAACAGACTAGTAGTGTGGGAAGGTGGGTGAGATTGTTCTCATCTGATAGGGAACAGACTAGTAGTGTTGGAAGGCAGGTGGGTGAGATTGTTCTCATCTGATAGGGAACAGACTAGTAGTGTGGTAAGGTGGGTGAGATTGTTCTCATCTGATAGGGAACAGACTAGTAGTGTTGGAAGGTGGGTGAGATTGTTCTCATCTGATCGGGAACAGACTAGTAGTGTGGGAAGGTGGGTGAGATTGTTCTCATCTGATCGGGAACAGACTAGTAGTGTGGGAAGGTGGGTGAGATTGTTCTCATCTGATAGTGAACAGACTAGTAGTGTTGTAAGGTGGGTGAGACTAGTAGCGTGGGAAGGTGGGTGACATTGTTCTCATCTGATAGGGAACAGAGTAGTAGCGTGGGAAGGTGGGTGAGATTGTTCTCATCTGATAGGGAACAGACTAGTAGCGTGGGAAGGTGGGTGAGATTGTTCTCATCTGATAGGGAACAGACTAGTAGTGTTGGAAGGAAGCTGGGTGAGATTGTTCTCATCTGATAGGGATCAGACTAGTAGTGTTGGAAGGTGGGTGAGATTGTTCTCATCTGATAGGGAACAGACTAGTAGTGTAGGAAGGTGGGTGAGATTGTTCTCATCTGATAGGGAACAGACTAGTAGTGTAGGAAGATGGGTGAGATTGTTCTTTTCTGATAGTGAACAGACTAGTAGTGTGGGAAGGTGGGTGAAATTGTTCTCATCTGATAGGGAACAGACTAGTAGTGTTGGAAGGTGGGTGAGACTAGTAGCGTGGGAAGGTGGGTGAGATTGTTCTCATCTGATAGGGAACAGACTAGTAGCGTGGGAAGGTGGGTGAGATTGTTCTCATCTGATAGGGAACAGACTAGTAGTGTGGGAAGGTGGGTGAGATTGTTCTCATCTGATAGGGAACAGACTAGTAGTGTGGGAATGTGGGTGAGATTGTTCTCATCTGATAGGGAACAGACTAGTAGTGTTTAGGAAGTTGGGTGAGATTGTTCTCATCTGATAGGGAACAGACTAGTAGTGTTGGAAGGTGGGTGAGATTGTTCTCATCTGATAGGGAACAGACTAGTAGTGTTGGAAGGTGGGTGAGACTAGTAGCGTGGGAAGGTGGGTGAGATTGTTCTCATCTGATAGGGAACAGACTAGTAGCATGTGAAGGTGGGTGAGATTGATATCATCTGATAGGGAACAGACTAGTAGTGTGGGAAGGTGGGTGAGATTGTTCTCATCTGATAGGGAACAGACTAGTAGTGTGGGAAGGTGGGTGAGATTGTTCTCATCTCATAGGGAACAGACTAGTAGTGTTGGAAGGTGGGTGAGATTGTTCTCATCTGATAGGGAACAGACTAGTAGTGTTGGAAGGTGGGTGAGACTAGTAGCGTGGGAAGGTGGGTGAGATTGTTCTCATCTGATAGGGAACAGAGTAGTAGCGTGGGAAGGTGGGTGAGATTGTTCTCATCTGATAGGGAACAGACTTGTAGCATGGGAAGGTGGGTGAGATTGTTCTCATCTGATAGGGAACAGACTAGTAGTGTGGGAAGGTGGGTGAGATTGTTCTCATCTGATAGGGAACAGACTAGTAGTGTGGGAAGGTGGGTGAGATTATTCTCATCTGATAGGGAACAGACTAGTAGTGTGGGAATGTGGGTGAGATTGTTCTCATCTGATAGGGAACAGACTAGTAGTGTGGGAAGGTGGGTGAGATTGTTCTCATCTGATAGGGAACAGACTAGTAGTGTTGGAAGGCAGGTGGGTGAGATTGTTCTCATCTGATAGGGAACAGACTAGTAGTGTGGTAAGGTGGGTGAGATTGTTCTCATCTGATAGGGAACAGACTAGTAGTGTTGGAAGGTGGGTGAGATTGTTCTCATCTGATCGGGAACAGACTAGTAGTGTGGTAAGGTGGGTGAGATTGTTCTCATCTGATCGGGAACAGACTAGTAGTGTGGGAAGGTGGGTGAGATTGTTCTCATCTGATAGGGAACAGACTAGTAGTGTTGGAAGGCAGGTGGGTGAGATTGTTCTCATCTGATAGGGAACAGACTATTAGTGTATGAAGGTGGGTGAGATTGTTCTCATCTGATAGGGAACAGACTAGTAGTGTGGGAAGGTGGGTGATATTATTCTCATCTGATAGGGAACAGACTAGTATTGTGGGAAGGTGGGTGAGATTGTTCTCATCGGATAGGGAACAGACTAGTAGTGTTGGAAGGTGGGTGAGATTGTTCTCATCTGATATTGAACAGACTAGTAGTGTTGGAAGGTGGGTGAGATTGTTCTCATCTGATAGTGAACAGACTAGTAGTGTTGTAAGGTGGGTGAGACTAGTAGCGTGGGAAGGTGGGTGACATTGTTCTCATCTGATAGGGAACGGAGTAGTAGCGTGGGAAGGTGGGTGAGATTGTTCTCATCTGATAGGGAACAGACTAGTAGCGTGGGAAGGTGGGTGAGATTGTTCTCATCTGATAGGGAACAGACTAGTAGTGTAGGAAGGTGGGTGAGATTGTTCTCATCTGATAGGGAACAGACTAGTAGTGTAGGAAGGTGGGTGAGATTGTTCTCATCTGATAGGGAACAGACTAGTAGTGTGGGAAGGTGGGTGAGATTGTTCTCATCTGATAGGGAACAGACTAGTAGTGTTGGAAGGTGGGTGAGACTAGTAGAGTGGGAAGGTGGGTGAGATTGTTCTCATCTGATAGGGAACAGACTAGTAGTGTGGTAAGGTGGGTGAGATTGTTCTCATCTGATAGGGAACAGACTAGTAGTGTTGGAAGGTGGGTGAGATTGTTCTCATCTGATCGGGAACAGACTAGTAGTGTGGTAAGGTGGGTGAGATTGTTCTCATCTGATCGGGAACAGACTAGTAGTGTGGGAAGGTGGGTGAGATTGTTCTCATCTGATAGGGAACAGACTAGTAGTGTTGGAAGGCAGGTGGGTGAGATTGTTCTAATCTGATAGGGAACAGACTATTAGTGTATGAAGGTGGGTGAGATTGTTCTCATCTGATAGGGAACAGACTAGTAGTGTGAGAAGGTGGGTGAGATTGTTCTCATCTGATAGGGAACAGACTAGTAGTGTAGGAAGGTGGGTGAGATTGTTCTCATCTGATAGGGAACAGACTAGTAGTGTAGGAAGGTGGGTGAGATTGTTCTCATCTGATAGGGAACAGACTAGTAGTGTGGGAAGGTGGGTGAGATTGTTCTCATCTGATAGGGAACAGACTAGTAGTGTTGGAAGGTGGGTGAGACTAGTAGAGTGGGAAGGTGGGTGAGATTGTTCTCATCTGATAGGGAACAGAGTAGTAGTGTGGGAAGGTGGGTGAGATTGTTCTCATCTGATAAGGAACAGACTAGTAGTGTGGGAAGGTGGGTGAGATTGTTCTCATCTGATAGGCAACAGACTAGTAGTGTAGGAAGGTGGGTGAGATTGTTCTCATCTGATAGGGAACAGACTAGTAGTGTGGGAAGGTGGGTGAGATTGTTCTCATCTCATAGGGAACAGACTAGTAGTGTTGGAAGGTGGGTGAGATTGTTCTCATCTGATAGGGAACAGACTAGTAGTGTTGGAAGGTGGGTGAGACTAGTAGCGTGGGAAGGTGGGTGAGATTGTTCTCATCTGATAGGGAACAGAGTAGTAGCGTGGGAAGGTGGGTGAGATTGTTCTCATCTGATAGGGAACAGACTTGTAGCATGGGAAGGTGGGTGAGATTGTTCTCATCTGATAGGGAACAGACTAGTAGTGTGGGAAGGTGGGTGAGATTGTTCTCATCTGATAGGGAACAGACTAGTAGTGTGGGAAGGTGGGTGAGATTATTCTCATCTGATAGGGAACAGACTAGTAGTGTGGGAATGTGGGTGAGATTGTTCTCATCTGATAGGGAACAGACTAGTAGTGTGGGAAGGTGGGTGAGATTGTTCTCATCTGATAGGGAACAGACTAGTAGTGTTGGAAGGCAGGTGGGTGAGATTGTTCTCATCTGATAGGGAACAGACTAGTAGTGTGGGAAGGTGGGTGAGATTGTTCTCATCTGATAGGGAACAGACTAGTAGTGTTGGAAGGTGGGTGAGATTGTTCTCATCTGATCGGGAACAGACTAGTAGTGTGGGAAGGTGGGTGAGATTGTTCTCATCTGATCGGGAACAGACTAGTAGTGTGGGAAGGTGGGTGAGATTGTTCTCATCTGATAGGGAACAGACTAGTAGTGTTGGAAGGCAGGTGGGTGAGATTGTTCTCATCTGATAGGGAACAGACTATTAGTGTATGAAGGTGGGTGAGATTGTTCTCATCTGATATGGAACAGACTAGTAGTGTTGGAAGGTGGGTGAGATTGTTCTCATCTGATATTGAACAGACTAGTAGTGTTGGAAGGTGGGTGAGATTGTTCTCATCTGATAGTGAACAGACTAGTAGTGTTGTAAGGTGGGTGAGACTAGTAGCGTGGGAAGGTGGGTGACATTGTTCTCATCTGATAGGGAACAGAGTAGTAGCGTGGGAAGGTGGGTGAGATTGTTCTCATCTGATAGGGAACAGACTAGTAGCGTGGGAAGGTGGGTGAGATTGTTCTCATCTGATAGGGAACAGACTAGTAGTGTTGGAAGGAAGCTGGGTGAGATTGTTCTCATCTGATAGGGATCAGACTAGTAGTGTTGGAAGGTGGGTGAGATTGTTCTCATCTGATAGGGAACAGAGTAGTAGTGTAGGAAGGTGGGTGAGATTGTTCTCATCTGATAGGGAACAGACTAGTAGTGTAGGAAGATGGGTGAGATTGTTCTTTTCTGATAGTGAACAGACTAGTAGTGTGGGAAGGTGGGTGAAATTGTTCTCATCTGATAGGGAACAGACTAGTAGTGTTGGAAGGTGGGTGAGACTAGTAGCGTGGGAAGGTGGGTGAGATTGTTCTCATCTGATAGGGAACAGACTAGTAGCGTGGGAAGGTGGGTGAGATTGTTCTCATCTGATAGGGAACAGACTAGTAGTGTGGGAAGGTGGGTGAGATTGTTCTCATCTGATAGGGAACAGACTAGTAGTGTGGGAATGTGGGTGAGATTGTTCTCATCTGATAGGGAACAGACTAGTAGTGTTTAGGAAGTTGGGTGAGATTGTTCTCATCTGATAGGGAACAGACTAGTAGTGTTGGAAGGTGGGTGAGATTGTTCTCATCTGATAGGGAACAGACTAGTAGTGTTGGAAGGTGGGTGAGACTAGTAGCGTGGGAAGGTGGGTGAGATTGTTCTCATCTGATAGGGAACAGACTAGTAGCATGTGAAGGTGGGTGAGATTGATATCATCTGATAGGGAACAGACTAGTAGTGTGGGAAGGTGGGTGAGATTGTTCTCATCTGATAGGGAACAGACTAGTGTTGTGGGAATGTGGGTGAGATTGTTCTCATCTCATAGGGAACAGACTAGTAGTGTTGGAAGGTGGGTGAGATTGTTCTCATCTGATAGGGAACAGACTAGTAGTGTTGGAAGGTGGGTGAGACTAGTAGCGTGGGAAGGTGGGTGAGATTGTTCTCATCTGATAGGGAACAGAGTAGTAGCGTGGGAAGGTGGGTGAGATTGTTCTCATCTGATAGGGAACAGACTTGTAGCATGGGAAGGTGGGTGAGATTGTTCTCATCTGATAGGGAACAGACTAGTAGTGTGGGAAGGTGGGTGAGATTGTTCTCATCTGATAGGGAACAGACTAGTAGTGTGGGAAGGTGGGTGAGATTATTCTCATCTGATAGGGAACAGACTAGTAGTGTGGGAAGGTGGGTGAGATTGTTCTCATCTGATAGGGAACAGACTAGTAGTGTTGGAAGGCAGGTGGGTGAGATTGTTCTCATCTGATAGGGAACAGACTATTAGTGTATGAAGGTGGGTGAGATTGTTCTCATCTGATAGGGAACAGACTAGTAGTGTGAGAAGGTGGGTGAGATTGTTCTCATCTGATAGGGAACAGACTAGTAGTGTAGGAAGGTGGGTGAGATTGTTCTCATCTGATAGGGAACAGACTAGTAGTGTGGGAAGGTGGGTGAGATTGTTCTCATCTGATAGGGAACAGACTAGTAGTGTTGGAAGGTGGGTGAGACTAGTAGAGTGGGAAGGTGGGTGAGATTGTTCTCATCTGATAGGGAACAGAGTAGTAGTGTGGGAAGGTGGGTGAGATTGTTCTCATCTGATAAGGAACAGACTAGTAGTGTGGGAAGGTGGGTGAGATTGTTCTCATCTGATAGGGAACAGACTAGTAGTGTAGGAAGGTGGGTGAGATTGTTCTCATCTGATAGGGAACAGACTAGTAGTGTGGGAAGGTGGGTGAGATTGTTCTCATCTCATAGGGAACAGACTAGTAGTGTTGGAAGGTGGGTGAGATTGTTCTCATCTGATAGGGAACAGACTAGTAGTGTTGGAAGGTGGGTGAGACTAGTAGCGTGGGAAGGTGGGTGAGATTGTTCTCATCTGATAGGGAACAGAGTAGTAGCGTGGGAAGGTGGGTGAGATTGTTCTCATCTGATAGGGAACAGACTTGTAGCATGGGAAGGTGGGTGAGATTGTTCTCATCTGATAGGGAACAGACTAGTAGTGTGGGAAGGTGGGTGAGATTGTTCTCATCTGATAGGGAACAGACTAGTAGTGTGGGAAGGTGGGTGAGATTATTCTCATCTGATAGGGAACAGACTAGTAGTGTGGGAATGTGGGTGAGATTGTTCTCATCTGATAGGGAACAGACTAGTAGTGTGGGAAGGTGGGTGAGATTGTTCTCATCTGATAGGGAACAGACTAGTAGTGTTGGAAGGCAGGTGGGTGAGATTGTTCTCATCTGATAGGGAACAGACTAGTAGTGTGGTAAGGTGGGTGAGATTGTTCTCATCTGATAGGGAACAGACTAGTAGTGTTGGAAGGTGGGTGAGATTGTTCTCATCTGATCGGGAACAGACTAGTAGTGTGGGAAGGTGGGTGAGATTGTTCTCATCTGATCGGGAACAGACTAGTAGTGTGGGAAGGTGGGTGAGATTGTTCTCATCTGATAGGGAACAGACTAGTAGTGTTGGAAGGCAGGTGGGTGAGATTGTTCTCATCTGATAGGGAACAGACTATTAGTGTATGAAGGTGGGTGAGATTGTTCTCATCTGATAGGGAACAGACTAGTAGTGTTGGAAGGTGGGTGAGATTGTTCTCATCTGATATTGAACAGACTAGTAGTGTTGGAAGGTGGGTGAGATTGTTCTCATCTGATAGTGAACAGACTAGTAGTGTTGTAAGGTGGGTGAGACTAGTAGCGTGGGAAGGTGGGTGACATTGTTCTCATCTGATAGGGAACAGAGTAGTAGCGTGGGAAGGTGGGTGAGATTGTTCTCATCTGATAGGGAACAGACTAGTAGCGTGGGAAGGTGGGTGAGATTGTTCTCATCTGATAGGGAACAGACTAGTAGTGTTGGAAGGAAGCTGGGTGAGATTGTTCTCATCTGATAGGGATCAGACTAGTAGTGTTGGAAGGTGGGTGAGATTGTTCTCATCTGATAGGGAACAGACTAGTAGTGTAGGAAGATGGGTGAGATTGTTCTTTTCTGATAGTGAACAGACTAGTAGTGTGGGAAGGTGGGTGAAATTGTTCTCATCTGATAGGGAACAGACTAGTAGTGTTGGAAGGTGGGTGAGACTAGTAGCGTGGGAAGGTGGGTGAGATTGTTCTCATCTGATAGGGAACAGACTAGTAGCGTGGGAAGGTGGGTGAGATTGTTCTCATCTGATAGGGAACAGACTAGTAGTGTGGGAAGGTGGGTGAGATTGTTCTCATCTGATAGGGAACAGACTAGTAGTGTGGGAATGTGGGTGAGATTGTTCTCATCTGATAGGGAACAGACTAGTAGTGTTTAGGAAGTTGGGTGAGATTGTTCTCATCTGATAGGGAACAGACTAGTAGTGTTGGAAGGTGGGTGAGATTGTTCTCATCTGATAGGGAACAGACTAGTAGTGTTGGAAGGTGGGTGAGACTAGTAGCGTGGGAAGGTGGGTGAGATTGTTCTCATCTGATAGGGAACAGACTAGTAGCATGTGAAGGTGGGTGAGATTGATATCATCTGATAGGGAACAGACTAGTAGTGTGGGAAGGTGGGTGAGATTGTTCTCATCTGATATGGAACAGACTAGTAGTGTGGGAAGGTGGGTGAGATTGTTCTCATCTCATAGGGAACAGACTAGTAGTGTTGGAAGGTGGGTGAGATTGTTCTCATCTGATAGGGAACAGACTAGTAGTGTTGGAAGGTGGGTGAGACTAGTAGCGTGGGAAGGTGGGTGAGATTGTTCTCATCTGATAGGGAACAGAGTAGTAGCGTGGGAAGGTGGGTGAGATTGTTCTCATCTGATAGGGAACAGACTTGTAGCATGGGAAGGTGGGTGAGATTGTTCTCATCTGATAGGGAACAGACTAGTAGTGTGGGAAGGTGGGTGAGATTGTTCTCATCTGATAGGGAACAGACTAGTAGTGTGGGAAGGTGGGTGAGATTATTCTCATCTGATAGGGAACAGACTAGTAGTGTGGGAATGTGGGTGAGATTGTTCTCATCTGATAGGGAACAGACTAGTAGTGTGGGAAGGTGGGTGAGATTGTTCTCATCTGATAGGGAACAGACTAGTAGTGTTGGAAGGCAGGTGGGTGAGATTGTTCTCATCTGATAGGGAACAGACTAGTAGTGTGGTAAGGTGGGTGAGATTGTTCTCATCTGATAGGGAACAGACTAGTAGTGTTGGAAGGTGGGTGAGATTGTTCTCATCTGATCGGGAACAGACTAGTAGTGTGGTAAGGTGGGTGAGATTGTTCTCATCTGATCGGGAACAGACTAGTAGTGTGGGAAGGTGGGTGAGATTGTTCTCATCTGATAGGGAACAGACTAGTAGTGTTGGAAGGCAGGTGGGTGAGATTGTTCTCATCTGATAGGGAACAGACTATTAGTGTATGAAGGTGGGTGAGATTGTTCTCATCTGATAGGGAACAGACTAGTAGTGTGGGAAGGTGGGTGATATTATTCTCATCTGATAGGGAACAGACTAGTATTGTGGGAAGGTGGGTGAGATTGTTCTCATCGGATAGGGAACAGACTAGTAGTGTTGGAAGGTGGGTGAGATTGTTCTCATCTGATATTGAACAGACTAGTAGTGTTGGAAGGTGGGTGAGATTGTTCTCATCTGATAGTGAACAGACTAGTAGTGTTGTAAGGTGGGTGAGACTAGTAGCGTGGGAAGGTGGGTGACATTGTTCTCATCTGATAGGGAACAGAGTAGTAGCGTGGGAAGGTGGGTGAGATTGTTCTCATCTGATAGGGAACAGACTAGTAGCGTGGGAAGGTGGGTGAGATTGTTCTCATCTGATAGGGAACAGACTAGTAGTGTTGGAAGGAAGCTGGGTGAGATTGTTCTCATCTGATAGGGATCAGACTAGTAGTGTTGGAAGGTGGGTGAGATTGTTCTCATCTGATAGGGAACAGACTAGTAGTGTGGGAAGGTGGGTGAGATTGTTCTCATCTCATAGGGAACAGACTAGTAGTGTTGGAAGGTGGGTGAGATTGTTCTCATCTGATAGGGAACAGACTAGTAGTGTTGGAAGGTGGGTGAGACTAGTAGCGTGGGAAGGTGGGTGAGATTGTTCTCATCTGATAGGGAACAGAGTAGTAGCGTGGGAAGGTGGGTGAGATTGTTCTCATCTGATAGGGAACAGACTTGTAGCATGGGAAGGTGGGTGAGATTGTTCTCATCTGATAGGGAACAGACTAGTAGTGTGGGAAGGTGGGTGAGATTGTTCTCATCTGATAGGGAACAGACTAGTAGTGTGGGAAGGTGGGTGAGATTATTCTCATCTGATAGGGAACAGACTAGTAGTGTGGGAATGTGGGTGAGATTGTTCTCATCTGATAGGGAACAGACTAGTAGTGTGGGAAGGTGGGTGAGATTGTTCTCATCTGATAGGGAACAGACTAGTAGTGTTGGAAGGCAGGTGGGTGAGATTGTTCTCATCTGATAGGGAACAGACTAGTAGTGTGGTAAGGTGGGTGAGATTGTTCTCATCTGATAGGGAACAGACTAGTAGTGTTGGAAGGTGGGTGAGATTGTTCTCATCTGATCGGGAACAGACTAGTAGTGTGGTAAGGTGGGTGAGATTGTTCTCATCTGATCGGGAACAGACTAGTAGTGTGGGAAGGTGGGTGAGATTGTTCTCATCTGATAGGGAACAGACTAGTAGTGTTGGAAGGCAGGTGGGTGAGATTGTTCTCATCTGATAGGGAACAGACTATTAGTGTATGAAGGTGGGTGAGATTGTTCTCATCTGATAGGGAACAGACTAGTAGTGTGGGAAGGTGGGTGATATTATTCTCATCTGATAGGGAACAGACTAGTATTGTGGGAAGGTGGGTGAGATTGTTCTCATCGGATAGGGAACAGACTAGTAGTGTTGGAAGGTGGGTGAGATTGTTCTCATCTGATATTGAACAGACTAGTAGTGTTGGAAGGTGGGTGAGATTGTTCTCATCTGATAGTGAACAGACTAGTAGTGTTGTAAGGTGGGTGAGACTAGTAGCGTGGGAAGGTGGGTGACATTGTTCTCATCTGATAGGGAACAGAGTAGTAGCGTGGGAAGGTGGGTGAGATTGTTCTCATCTGATAGGGAACAGACTAGTAGCGTGGGAAGGTGGGTGAGATTGTTCTCATCTGATAGGGAACAGACTAGTAGTGTTGGAAGGAAGCTGGGTGAGATTGTTCTCATCTGATAGGGATCAGACTAGTAGTGTTGGAAGGTGGGTGAGATTGTTCTCATCTGATAGGGAACAGACTAGTAGTGTAGGAAGGTGGGTGAGATTGTTCTCATCTGATAGGGAACAGACTAGTAGTGTAGGAAGATGGGTGAGATTGTTCTTTTCTGATAGTGAACAGACTAGTAGTGTGGGAAGGTGGGTGAAATTGTTCTCATCTGATAGGGAACAGACTAGTAGTGTTGGAAGGTGGGTGAGACTAGTAGCGTGGGAAGGTGGGTGAGATTGTTCTCATCTGATAGGGAACAGACTAGTAGCGTGGGAAGGTGGGTGAGATTGTTCTCATCTGATAGGGAACAGACTAGTATTGTGGGAAGGTGGGTGAGATTGTTCTCATCTGATAGGGAACAGACTAGTAGTGTGGGAATGTGGGTGAGATTGTTCTCATCTGATAGGGAACAGACTAGTAGTGTTTAGGAAGTTGGGTGAGATTGTTCTCATCTGATAGGGAACAGACTAGTAGTGTTGGAAGGTGGGTGAGATTGTTCTCATCTGATAGGGAACAGACTAGTAGTGTGGGAAGGTGGGTGAGATTGTTCTCATCTGATAGGGAAAAGACTAGTAGTGTTGGAAGGTGGGTGAGATTGTTCTCATCTGATCGGGAACAGACTAGTAGTGTGGGAAGGTGGGTGAGATTGTTCTCATCTGATCGGGAACAGACTAGTAGTGTGGGAAGGTGGGTGAGATTGTTCTCATCTGATAGGGAACAGACTAGTAGTGTTGGAAGGTGGGTGAGATTGTTCTCATCTGATAGGGAACAGACTAGTAGTGTGGGAGGGTGGATGAGATTGTTCTCATCTGATAGGGAACAGACTAGTAGTGTGGGAAGGTGGGTGAGATTGTTCTCATCTGGTAGGGAACATACTAGCAGTGTTGGAAGGTGGGTGAGATTGTTCTCATCTGATAGGGAACAGACTAGTAGTGTTGGAAGGAAGGTGGGTGAGATTGTTCTCATCTGATAGGGAACAGACTAGTAGTGTGAGAAGGTGGGTGAGATTGTTCTCATCTGATAGGGAACAGACTAGTAGTGTAGGAAGGTGGGTGAGATTGTTCTCATCTGATAGGGAACAGACTAGTAGTGTGGGAAGGTGGTTGAGATTGTTCTCATCTGATAGGGAACAGACTAGTAGTGTTGGAAGGTGGGTGAGATTGTTCTCATCTGATAGGGAACAGACTAGTAGTGTGGGAATGTGGGTGAGATTGTTCTCATCTGATAGGGAACAGACTAGTAGTGTGGGAAGGTGGGTGAGATTGTTCTCATCTGATAGGGAACAGACTAGTAGTGTTGGAAGGCAGGTGGGTGAGATTGTTCTCATCTGATAGGGAACAGACTAGTAGTGTGGTAAGGTGGGTGAGATTGTTCTCATCTGATAGGGAACAGACTAGTAGTGTTGGAAGGTGGGTGAGATTGTTCTCATCTGATCGGGAACAGACTAGTAGTGTGGGAAGGTGGGTGAGATTGTTCTCATCTGATCGGGAACAGACTAGTAGTGTGGGAAGGTGGGTGAGATTGTTCTCATCTGATAGGGAACAGACTAGTAGTGTTGGAAGGCAGGTGGGTGAGATTGTTCTCATCTGATAGGGAACAGACTATTAGTGTATGAAGGTGGGTGAGATTGTTCTCATCTGATAGGGAACAGACTAGTAGTGTGGGAAGGTGGGTGATATTATTCTCATCTGATAGGGAACAGACTAGTATTGTGGGAAGGTGGGTGAGATTGTTCTCATCTGATAGGGAACAGACTAGTAGTGTTGGAAGGTGGGTGAGATTGTTCTCATCTGATATTGAACAGACTAGTAGTGTTGGAAGGTGGGTGAGATTGTTCTCATCTGATAGTGAACAGACTAGTAGTGTTGTAAGGTGGGTGAGACTAGTAGCGTGGGAAGGTGGGTGACATTGTTCTCATCTGATAGGGAACAGAGTAGTAGAGTGGGAAAGTGGGTGAGATTGTTCTCATCTGATAGGGAACAGACTAGTAGCGTGGGAAGGTGGGTGAGATTGTTCTCATCTGATAGGGAACAGACTAGTAGTGTTGGAAGGAAGCTGGGTGAGATTGTTCTCATCTGATAGGGATCAGACTAGTAGTGTTGGAAGGTGGGTGAGATTGTTCTCATCTGATAGGGAACAGACTAGTAGTGTAGGAAGGTGGGTGAGATTGTTCTCATCTGATAGGGAACAGACTAGTAGTGTAGGAAGATGGGTGAGATTGTTCTTTTCTGATAGTGAACAGACTAGTAGTGTGGGAAGGTGGGTGAAATTGTTCTCATCTGATAGGGAACAGACTAGTAGTGTTGGAAGGTGGGTGAGACTAGTAGCGTGGGAAGGTGGGTGAGATTGTTCTCATCTGATAGGGAACAGACTAGTAGCGTGGGAAGGTGGGTGAGATTGTTCTCATCTGATAGGGAACAGACTAGTAGTGTGGGAAGGTGGGTGAAATTGTTCTCATCTGATAGGGAACAGACTAGTAGTGTGGGAATGTGGGTGAGATTGTTCTCATCTGATAGGGAACAGACTAGTAGTGTTTAGGAAGTTGGGTGAGATTGTTCTCATCTGATAGGGAACAGACTAGTAGTGTTGGAAGGTGGGTGAGATTGTTCTCATCTGATAGGGAACAGACTAGTAGTGTTGGAAGGTGGGTGAGACTAGTAGCGTGGGAAGGTGGGTGAGATTGTTCTCATCTGATAGGGAACAGACTAGTAGCATGTGAAGGTGGGTGAGATTGATATCATCTGATAGGGAACAGACTAGTAGTGTGGGAAGGTGGGTGAGATTGTTCTCATCTGATAGGGAACAGACTAGTAGTGTGGGAAGGTGGGTGAGATTGTTCTCATCTCATAGGGAACAGACTAGTAGTGTTGGAAGGTGGGTGAGATTGTTCTCATCTGATAGGGAACAGACTAGTAGTGTTGGAAGGTGGGTGAGACTAGTAGCGTGGGAAGGTGGGTGAGATTGTTCTCATCTGATAGGGAACAGAGTAGTAGCGTGGGAAGGTGGGTGAGATTGTTCTCATCTGATAGGGAACAGACTTGTAGCATGGGAAGGTGGGTGAGATTGTTCTCATCTGATAGGGAACAGACTAGTAGTGTGGGAAGGTGGGTAAGATTGTTCTCATCTGATAGGGAACAGACTAGTAGTGTGGTAAGGTGGGTGAGATTGTTCTCATCTGATAGGGAACAGACTAGTAGTGTTGGAAGGTGGGTGAGATTGTTCTCATCTGATCGGGAACAGACTAGTAGTGTGGGAAGGTGGGTGAGATTGTTCTCATCTGATCGGGAACAGACTAGTAGTGTGGGAAGGTGGGTGAGATTGTTCTCATCTGATAGGGAACAGACTAGTAGTGTTGGAAGGCAGGTGGGTGAGATTGTTCTCATCTGATAGGGAACAGACTATTAGTGTATGAAGGTGGGTGAGATTGTTCTCATCTGATAGGGAACAGACTAGTAGTGTGGGAAGGTGGGTGATATTATTCTCATCTGATAGGGAACAGACTAGTATTGTGGGAAGGTTGGTGAGATTGTTCTCATCGGATAGGGAACAGACTAGTAGTGTTGGAAGGTGGGTGAGATTGTTCTCATCTGATATTGAACAGACTAGTAGTGTTGGAAGGTGGGTGAGATTGTTCTCATCTGATAGTGAACAGACTAGTAGTGTTGTAAGGTGGGTGAGACTAGTAGCGTGGGAAGGTGGGTGACATTGTTCTCATCTGATAGGGAACAGAGTAGTAGCGTGGGAAGGTGGGTGAGATTGTTCTCATCTGATAGGGAACAGACTAGTAGCGTGGGAAGGTGGGTGAGATTGTTCTCATCTGATAGGGAACAGACTAGTAGTGTTGGAAGGAAGCTGGGTGAGATTGTTCTCATCTGATAGGGATCAGACTAGTAGTGTTGGAAGGTGGGTGAGATTGTTCTCATCTGATAGGGAACAGACTAGTAGTGTAGGAAGGTGGGTGAGATTGTTCTCATCTGATAGGGAACAGACTAGTAGTGTAGGAAGATGGGTGAGATTGTTCTTTTCTGATAGTGAACAGACTAGTAGTGTGGGAAGGTGGGTGAAATTGTTCTCATCTGATAGGGAACAGACTAGTAGTGTTGGAAGGTGGGTGAGACTTGTAGCGTGGGAAGGTGGGTGAGATTGTTCTCATCTGATAGGGAACAGACTAGTAGCGTGGGAAGGTGGGTGAGATTGTTCTCATCTGATAGGGAACAGACTAGTAGTGTGGGAAGGTGGGTGAGATTGTTCTCATCTGATAGGGAACAGACTAGTAGTGTGGGAAGGTGGGTGAGATTGTTCTCATCTGATAGGGAAAAGACTAGTAGTGTTGGAAGGTGGGTGAGATTGTTCTCATCTGATCGGTAACAGACTAGTAGTGTGGGAAGGTGGGTGAGATTGTTCTCATCTGATCGGGAACAGACTAGTAGTGTGGGAAGGTGGGTGAGATTGTTCTCATCTGATAGGGAACAGACTAGTAGTGTTGGAAGGTGGGTGAGATTGTTCTCATCTGATAGGGAACAGACTAGTAGTGTGGGAAGGTGGATGAGATTGTTCTCATCTGATAGGGAACAGACTAGTAGTGTGGGAAGGTGGGTGAGATTGTTCTCATCTGGTAGGGAACATACTAGCAGTGTTGGAAGGTGGGTGAGATTGTTCTCATCTGATAGGGAACAGACTAGTAGTGTTGGAAGGAAGGTGGGTGAGATTGTTCTCATCTGATAGGGAACAGACTAGTAGTGTGAGAAGGTGGGTGAGATTGTTCTCATCTGATAGGGAACAGACTAGTAGTGTAGGAAGGTGGGTGAGATTGTTCTCATCTGATAGGGAACAGACTAGTAGTGTGGGAAGGTGGGTGAGATTGTTCTCATCTGATAGGGAACAGACTAGTAGCGTGGGAAGGTGGGTGAGATTGTTCTCATCTGATAGGGAACAGACTTGTAGTGTGGGAAGGTGGGTGAGATTGTTCTCATCTGATAGGGAACAGACTAGTAGTGTGGGAAGGTGGGTGAGATTGTTCTCATCTGATCGGGAACAGACTAGTAGTGTGGGAAGGTGGGTGAGATTGTTCTCATCTGATAGGGAACAGACTAGTAGTGTTGGAAGGCAGGTGGGTGAGATTGTTCTCATCTGATAGGGAACAGACTATTAGTGTATGAAGGTGGGTGAGATTGTTCTCATCTGATAGGGAACAGACTAGTAGTGTTGGGAGGTGGGTGAGATTGTTCTTATCTGATAGGGAACAGACTAGTAGTGTGGGAAGGTGGTTGAGATTGTTCTAATCTGATAGGGAAAAGACTAGTAGTGTGGGAAGGTGGGTGAGATTATTCTCATCTGATAGGGAACAGACTAGTAGTGTGGGAAGGTGGTTAAGATTGTTCTGATCTGATAGGGAACAGACTAGTAGTGTTGGGAGGTGGGTGAGATTGTTCTCATCTGATATGGAACAGACTAGTAGTGTGGGAAGGTGGTTGAGATTGTTCTCATCTGATAGGGAACAGACTAGTAGTGTGGGAAGGTGGGTGAGATTGTTCTCATCTGATAGGGAACAGACTAGTAGTGTGGGAAGGTGGGTGAGATTGTTCTCATCTGATAGGGAACAGACTAGTAGCGTGGGAAGGTGGGTGAGATTGTTCTCATCTGATAGGGAACAGACTAGTAGTGTTGGAAGGAAGGTGGGTGAGATTGTTCTCATCTGATAGGGAACAGACTAGTAATGTTGGAAGGTGGGTGAGATTGTTCTCATCTGATAGGGAACAGACTAGTAGTGTTGGAAGGTGGGTGAGACTAGTAGCGTGGGAAGGCGGGTGAGATTGTTCTCATCTGATAGGGAACAGACTAGTAGCGTGGGAAGGTGGGTGAGATTGTTCTCATCTCATAGGGAACAGACTAGTAGTGTGGGAAGGTGGGTGAGATTGTTCTCATCTGATAGGGAACAGACTAGTAGCGTGGGAAGGTGGGTGAGATTGTTCTCATCTGATAGGGAACAGACTTGTAGTGTGGGAAGGTGGGTGAGATTGTTCTCATCTGATAGGGAACAGACTAGTAGTGTGGGAAGGTGGGTGAGATTGTTCTCATCTGATCGGGAACAGACTAGTAGTGTGGGAAGGTGGGTGAGATTGTTCTCATCTGATAGGGAACAGACTAGTAGTGTTGGAAGGTGGGTGAGACTAGTAGCGTGGGAAGGTGGGTGAGATTGTTCTCATCTGATAGGGAACAGACTAGTAGCGTGGGAAGGTGGGTGAGATTGTTCTCATCTCATAGGGAACAGACTAGTAGTGTGGGAAGGTGGGTGAGATTGTTCTCATCTGATAGGGAACAGACTAGTAGTGTTGGGAGGTGGGTGAGATTGTTCTTATCTGACAGGGAACAGACTAGTAGTGTGGGAAGGTGGTTGAGATTGTTCTAATCTGATAAGGAACAGACTAGTAGTGTGGGAAGGTGGGTGAGATTATTCTCATTTGATAGGGAACAGACTAGTAGTGTGGGAAGGTGGTTAAGATTGTTCTGATCTGATAGGGAACAGACTAGTAGTGTATGGAGTTGGGTGAGATTGTTCTCATCTGATAGGGAACAGACTAGTAGTGTGGGAAGGTGGTTCAGATTGTTCTCATCTGATAGGGAACAGACTAGTAGTGTGGGAAGGTGGGTGAGATTGTTCTCATCTGATAGGGAACAGACTAGTAGTGTGGGAAGGTGGGTGAGATTGTTCTCATCTGATAGGGAACAGACTAGTAGCGTGGGAAGGTGGGTGAGATTGTTCTCATCTGATAGGGAACAGACTAGTAGTGTTGGAAGGAAGGTGGGTGAGATTGTTCTCATCTGATAGGGAACAGACTAGTAGTGTAGGAAGGTGGGTGAGATTGTTCTCATCTGATAGGGAACAGACTAGTAGTGTTGGAAGGTGGGTGAGATTGTTCTCATCTGAAAGGGAACAGACTAGTAGTGTTGGAAGGTGGGTGAGACTAGTAGCGTGGGAAGGTGGGTGAGATTGTTCTCATCTGATAGGGAACAGACTAGTAGCATGGGAAGGTGGGTGAGATTGATATCATCTGATAGGGAACAGACTAGTAGTGTGGGAAGGTGGGTGAGATTGTTCTCATCTGATAGGGAACAGACTAGTAGTGTGGGAAGGTGGGTGAGATTGTTCTCATCTGATAGGGAACAGACTAGTAGTGTTGGAAGGTGGGTGAGATTGTTCTCATCTGATAGGGAACAGACTAGTAGTGTTGGAAGGTGGGTGAGACTAGTAGCGTGGGAAGGTGGGTGAGATTGTTCTCATCTGATAGGGAACAGAGTAGTAGCGTGGGAAGGTGGGTGAGATTGTTCTCATCTGATAGGGAACAGACTAGTAGCATGGGAAGTTGGGTGAGATTGTTCTCATCTGATAGGGAACAGACTAGTAGTGTGGGAAGGTGGGTGAGATTGTTCTCATCTGATAGGGAACAGACTAGTTGTGTGGGAAGGTGGGTGAGATTATTCTCATCTGATAGGGAACAGACTAGTAGTGTGGGAAGTTGGGTGAGATTGTTCTCATCTGATAGGGAACAGACTAGTAGTGTGGGAAGGTGGGTGAGATTGTTCTCATCTGATAGGGAACAGACTAGTAGTGTGGGAAGGTGGGTGAGATTGTTCTCATCTGATAGGGAACAGACCCAGTAGTGTTGGAAGGTGGGTGAGATTGTTCTCATCTGATAGGGAACAGACTAGTAGTGTTGGAAGGTGGGTGAGACTAGTAGCGTGGGAAGGTGGTTGAGATTGTTCTCATCTGATAGGGAACAGACTAGTAGCGTGGGAAGGTGGGTGAGATTGTTCTCATCTCATAGGGAACAGACTAGTAGTGTGGGAAGGTGGATGAGATTGTTCTCATCTGATAGGGAACAGACTAGTAGTGTGGGAAGGTGGGTGAGATTGTTCTCATCTGATAGGGAACAGACTAGTAGTGTGGGAAGGTGGGTGAGATTGTTCTCATCTGATAGGGAACAGACTAGTAGTGTTGGAAGGTGGGTGAGACTAGTAGCGTGGGAAGGTGGGTGAGATTGTTCTCATCTGATAGGGAACAGACTAATAGTGTGGGAAGGTGGGTGAGATTGTTCTCATCTGATAAGGAACAGACTAGTAGTGTGGGAAGGTGGGTGAGATTGTTCTCATCTGATAGGGAACAGACTAGTAGTGTAGGAAGGTGGGTGAGATTGTTCTCATCTGATAGGGAACAGACTAGTAGTGTTGGAAGGTGGGTGAGATTGTTCTCATCTGATAGGGAACAGACTAGTAGTGTTGGAAGGTGGGTGAGATTGTTCTCATCTGATAGGGAACAGACTAGTAGTGTAGGAAGGTGGGTGAGATTGTTCTCATCTGATAGGGAACAGACTAGTAGTGTTGGAAGGTGGGTGAGATTGTTCTCATCTGAAAGGGAACAGACTAGTAGTGTTGGAAGGTGGGTGAGACTAGTAGCGTGGGAAGGTGGGTGAGATTGTTCTCATCTGATAGGGAACAGACTAGTAGCATGGGAAGGTGGGTGAGATTGATATCATCTGATAGGGAACAGACTAGTAGTGTGGGAAGGTGGGTGAGATTGTTCTCATCTGATAGGGAACAGACTAGTAGTGTGGGAAGGTGGGTGAGATTGTTCTCATCTGATAGGGAACAGACTAGTAGTGTTGGAAGGTGGGTGAGATTGTTCTCATCTGATAGGGAACAGACTAGTAGTGTTGGAAGGTGGGTGAGACTAGTAGCGTGGGAAGGTGGGTGAGATTGTTCTCATCTGATAGGGAACAGACTAGTTGTGTGGGAAGGTGGGTGAGATTATTCTCATCTGATAGGGAACAGACTAGTAGTGTGGGAAGTTGGGTGAGATTGTTCTCATCTGATAGGGAACAGACTAGTAGTGTGGGAAGGTGGGTGAGATTGTTCTCATCTGATAGGGAACAGACTAGTAGTGTGGGAAGGTGGGTGAGATTGTTCTCATCTGATAGGGAACAGACTAGTAGTGTTGGAAGGTGGGTGAGATTGTTCTCATCTGATAGGGAACAGACTAGTAGTGTGGGAAGGTGGGTGAGACTAGTAGCGTGGGAAGGTGGTTGAGATTGTTCTCATCTGATAGGGAACAGACTAGTAGCGTGGGAAGGTGGGTGAGATTGTTCTCATCTCATAGGGAACAGACTAGTAGTGTGGGAAGGTGGGTGAGATTGTTCTCATCTGATAGGGAACAGACTAGTAGTGTGGGAAGGTGGGTGAGATTGTTCTCATCTGATAGGGAACAGACTAGTAGTGTGGGAAGGTGGGTGAGATTGTTCTCATCTGATAGGGAACAGACTAGTAGTGTTGGAAGGTGGGTGAGATTGTTCTCATCTGATCGGGAACAGACTAGTAGTGTGGGAAGGTGGGTGAGACTAGTAGCGTGGGAAGGTGGTTGAGATTGTTCTCATCTGATAGGGAACAGACTAGTAGCGTGGGAAGGTGGGTGAGATTGTTCTCATCTCATAGGGAACAGACTAGTAGTGTGGGAAGGTGGGTGAGATTGTTCTCATCTGATAGGGAACAGACTAGTAGTGTGGGAAGGTGGGTGAGATTGTTCTCATCTGATAGGGAACAGACTAGTAGTGTGGGAAGGTGGGTGAGATTGTTCTCATCTGATAGGGAACAGACTAGTAGTGTTGGAAGGTGGGTGAGACTAGTAGCGTGGGAAGGTGGGTGAGATTGTTCTCATCTGATAGGGAACAGACTAATAGTGTGGGAAGGTGGGTGAGATTGTTCTCATCTGATAAGGAACAGACTAGTAGTGTGGGAAGGTGGGTGAGATTGTTCTCATCTGATAGGGAACAGACTAGTAGTGTAGGAAGGTGGGTGAGATTGTTCTCATCTGATAGGGAACAGACTAGTAGTGTTGGAAGGTGGGTGAGATTGTTCTCATCTGATAGGGAACAGACTAGTAGTGTTGGAAGGTGGGTGAGATTGTTCTCATCTGATAGGGAACCGACTAGTAGTGTTGGAAGGTGGGTGAGACTAGTAGCGTGGGAAGGTGGGTGAGATTGTTCTCATCTGATAGGGAACAGACTAGTAGCATGGGAAGGTGGGTGAGATTGATATCATCTGATAGGGAACAGACTAGTAGTGTGGGAAGGTGGGTGAGATTGTTCTCATCTGATAGGGAACAGACTAGTAGTGTGGGAAGGTGGGTGAGATTGTTCTCATCTGATAGGGAACAGACTAGTAGTGTTGGAAGGTGGGTGAGATTGTTCTCATCTGATAGGGAACAGACTAGTAGTGTTGGAAGGTGGGTGAGACTAGTAGCGTGGGAAGGTGGGTGAGATTGTTCTCATCTGATAGGGAACAGAGTAGTAGCGTGGGAAGGTGGGTGAGATTGTTCTCATCTGATAGGGAACAGACTAGTAGCATGGGAAGGTGGGTGAGATTGTTCTCATCTGATAGGGAACAGACTAGTAGTGTGGGAAGGTGGGTGAGATTGTTCTCATCTGATAGGGAACAGACTAGTAGTGTGGGAAGGTGGGTGAGATTATTCTCATCTGATAGGGAACAGACTAGTAGTGTGGGAAGTTGGGTGAGATTGTTCTCATCTGATAGGGAACAGACTAGTAGTGTGGGAAGGTGGGTGAGATTGTTCTCATCTGATAGGGAACAGACTAGTAGTGTTGGAAGGCAGGTGGGTGAGATTGTTCTCATCTGATAGGGAACAGACTAGTAGTGTGGGAAGGTGGGTGAGATTGTTCTCATCTGATAGGGAACAGACTAGTAGTGTGGGAAGGTGGGTGAGATTGTTCTCATCTGATAGGGAACAGACTAGTAGTGTTGGAAGGTGGGTGAGATTGTTCTCATCTGATAGGGAACAGACTAGTAGTGTGGGAAGGTGGGTGAGATTGTTCTCATCTGATAGGGAACAGACTAGTAGTGTGGGAAGGTGGGTGAGATTATTCTCATCTGATAGGGAACAGACTAGTAGTGTGGGAAGTTGGGTGAGATTGTTCTCATCTGATAGGGAACAGACTAGTAGTGTGGGAAGGTGGGTGAGATTGTTCTCATCTGATAGGGAACAGACTAGTAGTGTTGGAAGGCAGGTGGGTGAGATTGTTCTCATCTGATAGGGAACAGACTAGTAGTGTGGGAAGGTGGGTGAGATTGTTCTCATCTGATAGGGAACAGACTAGTAGTGTGGGAAGGTGGGTGAGATTGTTCTCATCTGATAGGGAACAGACTAGTAGTGTTGGAAGGTGGGTGAGATTGTTCTCATCTGATAGGGAACAGACTAGTAGTGTTGGAAGGTGGGTGAGACTAGTAGCGTGGGAAGGTGGGTGAGATTGTTCTCATCTGATAGGGAACAGAGTAGTAGGTGTGGGAAGGTGGGTGAGATTGTTCTCATCTGATAGGGAACAGACTAGTAGCGTGGGAAGGTGGGTGAGATTGTTCTCATCTGATAGGGAATAGACTTGTAGTGTGGTAAGGTGGGTGAGATTATTCTCATCTGATAGGGAACAGACTAGTAGTGTGGGAAGGTGGTTAAGATTGTTCTGATCTGATAGGGAACAGACTAGTAGTGTATGGAGGTGGGTGAGATTGTTCTCATCTGATAGGGAACAGACTAGTAGTGTGGGAAGGTGGTTCAGATTGTTCTCATCTGATAGGGAACAGACTAGTAGTGTGGGAAGGTGGGTGAGATTGTTCTCATCTGATAGGGAACAGACTAGTAGTGTGGGAAGGTGGGTGAGATTGTTCTCATCTGATAGGGAACAGACTAGTAGCGTGGGAAGGTGGGTGAGATTGTTCTCATCTGATAGGGAACAGACTAGTAGTGTTGGAAGGAAGGTGGGTGAGATTGTTCTCATCTGATAGGGAACAGACTAGTAGTGTAGGAAGGTGGGTGAGATTGTTCTCATCTGATAGGGAACAGACTAGTAGTGTTGGAAGGTGGGTGAGATTGTTCTCATCTGATAGGGAACAGACTAGTAGTGTTGGAAGGTGGGTGAGACTAATAGCGTGGGAAGGTGGGTGAGATTGTTCTCATCTGATAGGGAACAGACTAGTAGCATGGGAAGGTGGGTGAGATTGATATCATCTGATAGGGAACAGACTAGTAGTGTGGGAAGGTGGGTGAGATTGTTCTCATCTGATAGGGAACAGACTAGTAGTGTGGGAAGGTGGGTGAGATTGTTCTCATCTGATAGGGAACAGACTAGTAGTGTTGGAAGGTGGGTGAGATTGTTCTCATCTGATAGGGAACAGACTAGTAGTGTTGGAAGGTGGGTGAGACTAGTAGCGTGGGAAGGTGGGTGAGATTGTTCTCATCTGATAGGGAACAGAGTAGTAGCGTGGGAAGGTGGGTGAGATTGTTCTCATCTGATAGGGAACAGACTAGTAGCATGGGAAGTTGGGTGAGATTGTTCTCATCTGATAGGGAACAGACTAGTAGTGTGGGAAGGTGGGTGAGATTGTTCTCATCTGATAGGGAACAGACTAGTTGTGTGGGAAGGTGGGTGAGATTATTCTCATCTGATAGGGAACAGACTAGTAGTGTGGGAAGTTGGGTGAGATTGTTCTCATCTGATAGGGAACAGACTAGTAGTGTGGGAAGGTGGGTGAGATTGTTCTCATCTGATAGGGAACAGACTAGTAGTGTTGGAAGGCAGGTGGGTGAGATTGTTCTCATCTGATAGGAAACAGACTAGTAGTGTGGGAAGGTGGGTGAGATTGTTCTCATCTGATAGGGAACAGACTAGTAGTGTGGGAAGGTGGGTGAGATTTTTCTCATCTGATAGGGAACAGACTAGTAGTGTTGGAAGGTGGGTGAGATTGTTCTCATCTGATAGGGAACAGACTAGTAGTGTTGGAAGGTGGGTGAGACTAGTAGCGTGGGAAGGTGGGTGAGATTGTTCTCATCTGATAGGGAACAGACTAGTAGCGTGGGAAGGTGGGTGAGATTGTTCTCATCTCATAGGGAACAGACTAGTAGTGTGGGAAGGTGGGTGAGATTGTTCTCATCTGATAGGGAACAGACTAGTAGTGTGGGAAGGTGGGTGAGATTGTTCTCATCTGATAGGGAACAGACTAGTAGTGTGGGAAGGTGGGTGAAATTGTTCTCATCTGATAGGGAACAGACTAGTAGTGTTGGAAGGTGGGTGAGACTAGTAGCGTGGGAAGGTGGGTGAGATTGTTCTCATCTGATAGGGAACAGACTAATAGTGTGGGAAGGTGGGTGAGATTGTTCTCATCTGATAAGGAACAGACTAGTAGTGTGGGAAGGTTGGTGAGATTGTTCTCATCTGATAGGGAACAGACTAGTAGTGTAGGAAGGTGGGTGAGATTGTTCTCATCTGATAGGGAACAGACTAGTAGTGTTGGAAGGTGGGTGAGATTGTTCTCATCTGATAGGGAACAGACTAGTAGTGTTGGAAGGTGGGTGAGATTGTTCTCATCTGATAGGGAACCGACTAGTAGTGTTGGAAGGTGGGTGAGACTAGTAGCGTGGGAAGGTGGGTGAGATTGTTCTCATCTGATAGGGAACAGACTAGTAGCATGGGAAGGTGGGTGAGATTGATATCATCTGATAGGGAACAGACTAGTAGTGTGGGAAGGTGGGTGAGATTGTTCTCATCTGATAGGGAACAGACTAGTAGTGTGGGAAGGTGGGTGAGATTGTTCTCATCTGATAGGGAACAGACTAGTAGTGTTGGAAGGTGGGTGAGATTGTTCTCATCTGATAGGGAACAGACTAGTAGTGTTGGAAGGTGGGTGAGACTAGTAGCGTGGGAAGGTGGGTGAGATTGTTCTCATCTGATAGGGAACAGAGTAGTAGCGTGGGAAGGTGGGTGAGATTGTTCTCATCTGATAGGGAACAGACTAGTAGCATGGGAAGGTGGGTGAGATTGTTCTCATCTGATAGGGAACAGACTAGTAGTGTGGGAAGGTGGGTGAGATTGTTCTCATCTGATAGGGAACAGACTAGTAGTGTGGGAAGGTGGGTGAGATTATTCTCATCTGATAGGGAACAGACTAGTAGTGTGGGAAGTTGGGTGAGATTGTTCTCATCTGATAGGGAACAGACTAGTAGTGTGGGAAGGTGGGTGAGATTGTTGTCATCTGATAGGGAACAGACTAGTAGTGTTGGAAGGCAGGTGGGTGAGATTGTTCTCATCTGATAGGGAACAGACTAGTAGTGTGGGAAGGTGGGTGAGATTGTTCTCATCTGATAGGGAACAGACTAGTAGTGTGGGAAGGTGGGTGAGATTGTTCTCATCTGATAGGGAACAGACTAGTAGTGTTGGAAGGTGGGTGAGATTGTTCTCATCTGATAGGGAACAGACTAGTAGTGTTGGAAGGTGGGTGAGACTAGTAGCGTGGGAAGGTGGGTGAGATTGTTCTCATCTGATAGGGAACAGAGTAGGAGCGTGGGAAGGTGGGTGAGATTGTTCTCATCTGATAGGGAACAGACTAGTAGCGTGGGAAGGTGGGTGAGATTGTTCTCATCTGATAGGGAATAGACTTGTAGTGTGGTAAGGTGGGTGAGATTGTTCTCATCTGATAGGGAACAGACTAGTAGTGTTGGAAGGTGGGTGAGATTGTTCTCATCTGATCGGGAACAGACTAGTAGTGTGGGAAGGTGGGTGAGATTGTTCTCATCTGATCGGGAACAGACTAGTAGTGTGGGAAGGTGGGTGAGATTGTTCTCATCTGATAGGGAACAGACTAGTAGTGTTGGAAGGCAGGTGGGTGAGATTGTTCTCATCTGATAGGGAACAGACTATTAGTGTATGAAGGTGGGTGAGATTGTTCTCATCTGATAGTGAACAGACTAGTAGTGTTGGAAGGTGGGTGAGACTAGTAGCGTGGGAAGGTGGGTGAGATTGTTCTCATCTGATAGGGAACAGAGTAGTAGCGTGGGAAGGTGGGTGAGATTGTTCTCATCTAAAAGGGAACAGACTAGTAGCGTGGGAAGGTGGGTGAGATTGTTCTCATCTGATAGGGAACAGACTAGTAGTGTTGGAAGGAAGCTGGGTGAGATTGTTCTCATCTGATAGGGATCAGACTAGTAGTGTTGGAAGGTGGGTGAGATTGTTCTCATCTGATAGGGAACAGACTAGAAGTGTAGGAAGGTGGGTGAGATTGTTCTCATCTGATAGGGAACAGACTAGTAGTGTTGGAAGATGGGTGAGATTGTTCTTTTCTGATAGTGAACAGACTAGTAGTGTGGGAAGGTGGGTGAAATTGTTCTCATCTGATAGGGAACAGACTAGTAGTGTTGGAAGGTGGGTGAGACTAGTAGCGTGGGAAGGTGGGTGAGATTGTTCTCATCTGATAGGGAACAGACTAGTAGCGTGGGATGGTGGGTGAGATTGTTCTCATCTGATACGGAACAGACTAGTAGTGTGGGAAGGTGGGTGAGATTGTTCTCATCTGATAGGGAACAGACTAGTAGTGTGGGAATGTGGGTGAGATTGTTCTCATCTGATAGGGAACAGACTAGTAGTGTTTAGGAAGTTGGGTGAGATTGTTCTCATCTGATAGGGAACAGACTAGTAGTGTGGGAAGGTGGGTGAGATTGTTCTCATCTGATAGGGAAAAGACTAGTAGTGTTGGAAGGTGGGTGAGATTGTTCTCATCTGATCGGGAACAGACTAGTAGTGTGGGAAGGTGGGTGAGATTGTTCTCATCTGATCGGGAACAGACTAGTAGTGTGGGAAGGTGGGTGAGATTGTTCTCATCTGATAGGGAACAGACTAGTAGTGTTGGAAGGTGGGTGAGATTGTTCTCATCTGATAGGGAACAGACTAGTAGTGTGGGAAGGTGGATGAGATTGTTCTCATCTGATAAGGAACAGACTAGTAGTGTGGGAAGGTGGGTGAGATTGTTCTCATCTGGTAGGGAACATACTAGTAGTGTTGGAAGGTGGGTGAGATTGTTCTCATCTGATAGGGAACAGACTAGTAGTGTTGGAAGGAAGGTGGGTGAGATTGTTCTCATCTGATAGGGAACAGACTAGTAGTGTAGGAAGGTGGGTGAGATTGTTCTCATCTGATAGGGAACAGACTAGTAGTGTTGGAAGGTGGGTGAGATTGTTCTCATCTGATAGGGAACAGACTAGTAGTGTTGGAAGGTGGGTGAGATTGTTCTCATCTGATAGGGAACCGACTAGTAGTGTTGGAAGGTGGGTGAGACTAGTAGCGTGGGAAGGTGGGTGAGATTGTTCTCATCTGATAGGGAACAGACTAGTAGCATGGGAAGGTGGGTGAGATTGATATCATCTGATAGGGAACAGACTAGTAGTGTGGGAAGGTGGGTGAGATTGTTCTCATCTGATAGGGAACAGACTAGTAGTGTTGGAAGGTGGGTGAGACTAGTAGCGTGGGAAGGTGGGTGAGATTGTTCTCATCTGATAGGGAACAGACTAGTAGTGTGGGAAGGTGGGTGAGATTATTCTCATCTGATAGGGAACAGACTAGTAGTGTGGGAAGGTGGGTGAGATTGTTCTCATCTGATAGGGAACAGACTAGTAGTGTTGGAAGGTGGGTGAGATTGTTCTCATCTGATAGGGAACAGACTAGTAGTGTTGGAAGGTGGGTGAGATTGTTCTCATCTGATAGTGAACAGACTAGTAGTGTTGGAAGGTGGGTGAGACTAGTAGCGTGGGAAGGTGGGTGAGATTGTTCTCATCTGATAGGGAACAGAGTAGTAGCGTGGGAAGGTGGGTGAGATTGTTCTCATCTAAAAGGGAACAGACTAGTAGCGTGGGAAGGTGGGTGAGATTGTTCTCATCTGATAGGGAACAGACTAGTAGTGTTGGAAGGAAGCTGGGTGAGATTGTTCTCATCTGATAGGGATCAGACTAGTAGTGTTGGAAGGTGGGTGAGATTGTTCTCATCTGATAGGGAACAGACTAGAAGTGTAGGAAGGTGGGTGAGATTGTTCTCATCTGATAGGGAACAGACTAGTAGTGTTGGAAGATGGGTGAGATTGTTCTTTTCTGATAGTGAACAGACTAGTAGTGTGGGAAGGTGGGTGAAATTGTTCTCATCTGATAGGGAACAGACTAGTAGTGTTGGAAGGTGGGTGAGACTAGTAGCGTGGGAAGGTGGGTGAGATTGTTCTCATCTGATAGGGAACAGACTAGTAGCGTGGGAAGGTGGGTGAGATTGTTCTCATCTGATACGGAACAGACTAGTAGTGTGGGAAGGTGGGTGAGATTGTTCTCATCTGATAGGGAACAGACTAGTAGTGTGGGAATGTGGGTGAGATTGTTCTCATCTGATAGGGAACAGACTAGTAGTGTTTAGGAAGTTGGGTGAGATTGTTCTCATCTGATAGGGAACAGACTAGTAGTGTTGGAAGGTGGGTGAGATTGTTCTCATCTGATAGGGAACAGACTAGTAGTGTGGGAAGGTGGGTGAGATTGTTCTCATCTGATAGGGAAAAGACTAGTAGTGTTGGAAGGTGGGTGAGATTGTTCTCATCTGATCGGGAACAGACTAGTAGTGTGGGAAGGTGGGTGAGATTGTTCTCATCTGATCGGGAACAGACTAGTAGTGTGGGAAGGTGGGTGAGATTGTTCTCATCTGATAGGGAACAGACTAGTAGTGTTGGAAGGTGGGTGAGATTGTTCTCATCTGATAGGGAACAGACTAGTAGTGTGGGAAGGTGGATGAGATTGTTCTCATCTGATAAGGAACAGACTAGTAGTGTGGGAAGGTGGGTGAGATTGTTCTCATCTGGTAGGGAACATACTAGTAGTGTTGGAAGGTGGGTGAGATTGTTCTCATCTGATAGGGAACAGACTAGTAGTGTTGGAAGGAAGGTGGGTGAGATTGTTCTCATCTGATAGGGAACAGACTAGTAGTGTAGGAAGGTGGGTGAGATTGTTCTCATCTGATAGGGAACAGACTAGTAGTGTTGGAAGGTGGGTGAGATTGTTCTCATCTGATAGGGAACAGACTAGTAGTGTTGGAAGGTGGGTGAGATTGTTCTCATCTGATAGGGAACCGACTAGTAGTGTTGGAAGGTGGGTGAGACTAGTAGCGTGGGAAGGTGGGTGAGATTGTTCTCATCTGATAGGGAACAGACTAGTAGCATGGGAAGGTGGGTGAGATTGATATCATCTGATAGGGAACAGACTAGTAGTGTGGGAAGGTGGGTGAGATTGTTCTCATCTGATAGGGAACAGACTAGTAGTGTTGGAAGGTGGGTGAGACTAGTAGCGTGGGAAGGTGGGTGAGATTGTTCTCATCTGATAGGGAACAGAGTAGTAGCGTGGGAAGGTGGGTGAGATTGTTCTCATCTGATAGGGAACAGACTAGTAGCATGGGAAGGTGGGTGAGATTGTTCTCATCTGATAGGGAACAGACTAGTAGTGTGGGAAGGTGGGTGAGATTGTTCTCATCTGATAGGGAACAGACTAGTAGTGTGGGAAGGTGGGTGAGATTATTCTCATCTGATAGGGAACAGACTAGTAGTGTGGGAAGGTGGGTGAGATTGTTCTCATCTGGTAGGGAACATACTAGTAGTGTTGGAAGGTGGGTGAGATTGTTCTCATCTGATAGGGAACAGACTAGTAGTGTTGGAAGGAAGGTGGGTGAGATTGTTCTCATCTGATAGGGAACAGACTAGTAGTGTAGGAAGGTGGGTGAGATTGTTCTCATCTGATAGGGAACAGACTAGTAGTGTTGGAAGGTGGGTGAGATTGTTCTCATCTGATAGGGAACAGACTAGTAGTGTTGGAAGGTGGGTGAGATTGTTCTCATCTGATAGGGAACCGACTAGTAGTGTTGGAAGGTGGGTGAGACTAGTAGCGTGGGAAGGTGGGTGAGATTGTTCTCATCTGATAGGGAACAGACTAGTAGCATGGGAAGGTGGGTGAGATTGATATCATCTGATAGGGAACAGACTAGTAGTGTGGGAAGGTGGGTGAGATTGTTCTCATCTGATAGGGAACAGACTAGTAGTGTTGGAAGGTGGGTGAGACTAGTAGCGTGGGAAGGTGTGTGAGATTGTTCTCATCTGATAGGGAACAGACTAGTAGTGTGGGAAGGTGGGTGAGATTATTCTCATCTGATAGGGAACAGACTAGTAGTGTGGGAAGGTGGGTGAGATTGTTCTCATCTGATAGGGAACAGACTAGTAGTGTTGGAAGGTGGGTGAGATTGTTCTCATCTGAT
Source organism: Salmo salar (assembly GCF_965601325.2). Classification (NCBI taxonomy): domain Eukaryota; kingdom Metazoa; phylum Chordata; class Actinopteri; order Salmoniformes; family Salmonidae; genus Salmo; species Salmo salar. Next base: position 57,217,709 of record NC_138304.1, on the reverse strand, counting down.
AGGGAACAGACTAGTAGTGTTGGAAGGTGGGTGAGATTGTTCTCATCTGATAGTGAACAGACTAGTAGTGTTGGAAGGTGGGTGAGACTAGTAGCGTGGGAAGGTGGGTGAGATTGTTCTCATCTGATAGGGAACAGAGTAGTAGCGTGGGAAGGTGGGTGAGATTGTTCTCATCTAAAAGGGAACAGACTAGTAGCGTGGGAAGGTGGGTGAGATTGTTCTCATCTGATAGGGAACAGACTAGTAGTGTTGGAAGGAAGCTTGGTGAGATTGTTCTCATCTGATAGGGATCAGACTAGTAGTGTTGGAAGGTGGGTGAGATTGTTCTCATCTGATAGGGAACAGACTAGAAGTGTAGGAAGGTGGGTGAGATTGTTCTCATCTGATAGGGAACAGACTAGTAGTGTTGGAAGATGGGTGAGATTGTTCTTTTCTGATAGTGAACAGACTAGTAGTGTGGGAAGGTGGGTGAAATTGTTCTCATCTGATAGGGAACAGACTAGTAGTGTTGGAAGGTGGGTGAGACTAGTAGCGTGGGAAGGTGGGTGAGATTGTTCTCATCTGATAGGGAACAGACTAGTAGCGTGGGAAGGTGGGTGAGATTGTTCTCATCTGATACGGAACAGACTAGTAGTGTGGGAAGGTGGGTGAGATTGTTCTCATCTGATAGGGAACAGACTAGTAGTGTGGGAATGTGGGTGAGATTGTTCTCATCTGATAGGGAACAGACTAGTAGTGTTTAGGAAGTTGGGTGAGATTGTTCTCATCTGATAGGGAACAGACTAGTAGTGTTGGAAGGTGGGTGAGATTGTTCTCATCTGATAGGGAACAGACTAGTAGTGTGGGAAGGTGGGTGAGATTGTTCTCATCTGATAGGGAAAAGACTAGTAGTGTTGGAAGGTGGGTGAGATTGTTCTCATCTGATCGGGAACAGACTAGTAGTGTGGGAAGGTGGGTGAGATTGTTCTCATCTGATCGGGAACAGACTAGTAGTGTGGGAAGGTGGGTGAGATTGTTCTCATCTGATAGGGAACAGACTAGTAGTGTTGGAAGGTGGGTGAGATTGTTCTCATCTGATAGGGAACAGACTAGTAGTGTGGGAAGGTGGATGAGATTGTTCTCATCTGATAAGGAACAGACTAGTAGTGTGGGAAGGTGGGTGAGATTGTTCTCATCTGGTAGGGAACATACTAGTAGTGTTGGAAGGTGGGTGAGATTGTTCTCATCTGATAGGGAACAGACTAGTAGTGTTGGAAGGAAGGTGGGTGAGATTGTTCTCATCTGATAGGGAACAGACTAGTAGTGTAGGAAGGTGGGTGAGATTGTTCTCATCTGATAGGGAACAGACTAGTAGTGTTGGAAGGTGGGTGAGATTGTTCTCATCTGATAGGGAACAGACTAGTAGTGTTGGAAGGTGGGTGAGATTGTTCTCATCTGATAGGGAACCGACTAGTAGTGTTGGAAGGTGGGTGAGACTAGTAGCGTGGGAAGGTGGGTGAGATTGTTCTCATCTGATAGGGAACAGACTAGTAGCATGGGAAGGTGGGTGAGATTGATATCATCTGATAGGGAACAGACTAGTAGTGTGGGAAGGTGGGTGAGATTGTTCTCATCTGATAGGGAACAGACTAGTAGTGTTGGAAGGTGGGTGAGACTAGTAGCGTGGGAAGGTGGGTGAGATTGTTCTCATCTGATAGGGAACAGAGTAGTAGCGTGGGAAGGTGGGTGAGATTGTTCTCATCTGATAGGGAACAGACTAGTAGCATGGGAAGGTGGGTGAGATTGTTCTCATCTGATAGGGAACAGACTAGTAGTGTGGGAAGGTGGGTGAGATTGTTCTCATCTGATAGGGAACAGACTAGTAGTGTGGGAAGGTGGGTGAGATTATTCTCATCTGATAGGGAACAGACTAGTAGTGTGGGAAGTTGGGTGAGATTGTTCTCATCTGATAGGGAACAGACTAGTAGTGTGGGAAGGTGGGTGAGATTGTTGTCATCTGATAGGGAACAGACTAGTAGTGTTGGAAGGCAGGTTGGTGAGATTGTTCTCATCTGATAGGGAACAGACTAGTAGTGTGGGAAGGTGGGTGAGATTGTTCTCATCTGATAGGGAACAGACTAGTAGTGTGGGAAGGTGGGTGAGATTGTTCTCATCTGATAGGGAACAGACTAGTAGTGTTGGAAGGTGGGTGAGATTGTTCTCATCTGATAGGGAACAGACTAGTAGTGTTGGAAGGTGGGTGAGACTAGTAGCGTGGGAAGGTGGGTGAGATTGTTCTCATCTGATAGGGAACAGAGTAGGAGCGTGGGAAGGTGGGTGAGATTGTTCTCATCTGATAGGGAACAGACTAGTAGCGTGGGAAGGTGGGTGAGATTGTTCTCATCTGATAGGGAATAGACTTGTAGTGTGGTAAGGTGGGTGAGATTGTTCTCATCTGATAGGGAACAGACTAGTAGTGTTGGAAGGTGGGTGAGATTGTTCTCATCTGATCGGGAACAGACTAGTAGTGTGGGAAGGTGGGTGAGATTGTTCTCATCTGATCGGGAACAGACTAGTAGTGTGGGAAGGTGGGTGAGATTGTTCTCATCTGATAGGGAACAGACTAGTAGTGTTGGAAGGCAGGTGGGTGAGATTGTTCTCATCTGATAGGGAACAGACTATTAGTGTATGAAGGTGGGTGAGATTGTTCTCATCTGATAGGGAACAGACTAGTAGTGTGGGAAGGTGGGTGAGATTATTCTCATCTGATAGGGAACAGACTAGTAGTGTGGGAAGGTGGGTGAGATTGTTCTCATCTGATAGGGAACAGACTAGTAGTGTTGGAAGGTGGGTGAGATTGTTCTCATCTGATAGGGAACAGACTAGTAGTGTTGGAAGGTGGGTGAGATTGTTCTCATCTGATAGTGAACAGACTAGTAGTGTTGGAAGGTGGGTGAGACTAGTAGCGTGGGAAGGTGGGTGAGATTGTTCTCATCTGATAGGGAACAGAGTAGTAGCGTGGGAAGGTGGGTGAGATTGTTCTCATCTGATAGGGAACAGACTAGTAGCGTGGGAAGGTGGGTGAGATTGTTCTCATCTGATAGGGAACAGACTAGTAGTGTTGGAAGGAAGCTGGGTGAGATTGTTCTCATCTGATAGGGATCAGACTAGTAGTGTTGGAAGGTGGGTGAGATTGTTCTCATCTGATAGGGAACAGACTAGTAGTGTAGGAAGGTGGGTGAGATTGTTCTCATCTGATAGGGAACAGACTAGTAGTGTTGGAAGATGGGTGAGATTGTTCTTTTCTGATAGTGAACAGACTAGTAGTGTGGGAAGGTGGGTGAAATTGTTCTCATCTGATAGGGAACAGACTAGTAGTGTTGGAAGGTGGGTGAGACTAGTAGCGTGGGAAGGTGGGTGAGATTGTTCTCATCTGATAGGGAACAGACTAGTAGCGTGGGAAGGTGGGTGAGATTGTTCTCATCTGATACGGAACAGACTAGTAGTGTGGGAAGGTGGGTGAGATTGTTCTCATCTGATAGGGAACAGACTAGTAGTGTGGGAATGTGGGTGAGATTGTTCTCATCTGATAGGGAACAGACTAGTAGTGTTTAGGAAGTTGGGTGAGATTGTTCTCATCTGATAGGGAACAGACTAGTAGTGTTGGAAGGTGGGTGAGATTGTTCTCATCTGATAGGGAACAGACTAGTAGTGTGGGAAGGTGGGTGAGATTGTTCTCATCTGATAGGGAAAAGACTAGTAGTGTTGGAAGGTGGGTGAGATTGTTCTCATCTGATCGGGAACAGACTAGTAGTGTGGGAAGGTGGGTGAGATTGTTCTCATCTGATCGGGAACAGACTAGTAGTGTGGGAAGGTGGGTGAGATTGTTCTCATCTGATAGGGAACAGACTAGTAGTGTTGGAAGGTGGGTGAGATTGTTCTCATCTGATAGGGAACAGACTAGTAGTGTGGGAAGGTGGATGAGATTGTTCTCATCTGATAAGGAACAGACTAGTAGTGTGGGAAGGTGGGTGAGATTGTTCTCATCTGGTAGGGAACATACTAGTAGTGTTGGAAGGTGGGTGAGATTGTTCTCATCTGATAGGGAACAGACTAGTAGTGTTGGAAGGAAGGTGGGTGAGATTGTTCTCATCTGATAGGGAACAGACTAGTAGTGTAGGAAGGTGGGTGAGATTGTTCTCATCTGATAGGGAACAGACTAGTAGTGTTGGAAGGTGGGTGAGATTGTTCTCATCTGATAGGGAACAGACTAGTAGTGTTGGAAGGTGGGTGAGATTGTTCTCATCTGATAGGGAACCGACTAGTAGTGTTGGAAGGTGGGTGAGACTAGTAGCGTGGGAAGGTGGGTGAGATTGTTCTCATCTGATAGGGAACAGACTAGTAGCATGGGAAGGTGGGTGAGATTGATATCATCTGATAGGGAACAGACTAGTAGTGTGGGAAGGTGGGTGAGATTGTTCTCATCTGATAGGGAACAGACTAGTAGTGTGGGAAGGTGGGTGAGATTGTTCTCATCTGATAGGGAACAGACTAGTAGTGTTGGAAGGTGGGTGAGATTGTTCTCATCTGATATGGAACAGACTAGTAGTGTTGGAAGGTGGGTGAGACTAGTAGCGTGGGAAGGTGGGTGAGATTGTTCTCATCTGATAGGGAACAGAGTAGTAGCGTGGGAAGGTGGGTGAGATTGTTTTCATCTGATAGGGAACAGACTAGTAGCATGGGAAGGTGGGTGAGATTGTTCTCATCTGATAGGGAACAGACTAGTAGTGTGGGAAGGTGGGTGAGATTGTTCTCATCTGATAGGGAACAGACTAGTAGTGTGGGAAGGTGGGTGAGATTATTCTCATCTGATAGGGAACAGACTAGTAGTTTGGGAAGTTGGGTGAGATTGTTCTCATCTGATAGGGAACAGACTAGTAGTGTGGGAAGGTGGGTGAGATTGTTCTCATCTGATAGGGAACAGACTAGTAGTGTTGGAAGGCAGGTGGGTGAGATTGTTCTCATCTGATAGGGAACAGACTAGTAGTGTGGGAAGGTGGGTGAGATTGTTCTCATCTGATAGGGAACAGACTAGTAGCGTGGGAAGGTGGGTGAGATTGTTCTCATCTGATAGGGAACAGACTAGTAGCATGGGAAGGTGGGTGAGATTGATATCATCTGATAGGGAACAGACTAGTAGTGTGGGAAGGTGGGTGAGATTGTTCTCATCTGATAGGGAACAGACTAGTAGTGTGGGAAGGTGGGTGAGATTGTTCTCATCTGATAGGGAACAGACTAGTAGTGTTGGAAGGTGGGTGAGATTGTTCTCATCTGATATGGAACAGACTAGTAGTGTTGGAAGGTGGGTGAGACTAGTAGCGTGGGAAGGTGGGTGAGATTGTTCTCATCTGATAGGGAACAGAGTAGTACCGTGGGAAGGTGGGTGAGATTGTTCTCATCTGATAGGGAACAGACTAGTAGTGTAGGAAGGTGGGTGAGATTGTTCTCATCTGATAGGGAACAGACTAGTAGTGTTGGAAGGTGGGTGAGATTGTTCTCATCTGATAGGGAACAGACTAGTAGTGTTGGAAGGTGGGTGAGATTGTTCTCATCTGATAGGGAACCGACTAGTAGTGTTGGAAGGTGGGTGAGACTAGTAGCGTGGGAAGGTGGGTGAGATTGTTCTCATCTGATAGGGAACAGACTAGTAGCATGGGAAGGTGGGTGAGATTGATATCATCTGATAGGGAACAGACTAGTAGTGTGGGAAGGTGGGTGAGATTGTTCTCATCTGATAGGGAACAGACTAGTAGTGTTGGAAGGTGGGTGAGACTAGTAGCGTGGGAAGGTGGGTGAGATTGTTCTCATCTGATAGGGAACAGAGTAGTAGCGTGGGAAGGTGGGTGAGATTGTTCTCATCTGATAGGGAACAGACTAGTAGCATGGGAAGGTGGGTGAGATTGTTCTCATCTGATAGGGAACAGACTAGTAGTGTGGGAAGGTGGGTGAGATTGTTCTCATCTGATAGGGAACAGACTAGTAGTGTGGGAAGGTGGGTGAGATTATTCTCATCTGATAGGGAACAGACTAGTAGTGTGGGAAGTTGGGTGAGATTGTTCTCATCTGATAGGGAACAGACTAGTAGTGTGGGAAGGTGGGTGAGATTGTTGTCATCTGATAGGGAACAGACTAGTAGTGTTGGAAGGCAGGTGGGTGAGATTGTTCTCATCTGATAGGGAACAGACTAGTAGTGTGGGAAGGTGGGTGAGATTGTTCTCATCTGATAGGGAACAGACTAGTAGTGTGGGAAGGTGGGTGAGATTGTTCTCATCTGATAGGGAACAGACTAGTAGTGTTGGAAGGTGGGTGAGATTGTTCTCATCTGATAGGGAACAGACTAGTAGTGTTGGAAGGTGGGTGAGACTAGTAGCGTGGGAAGGTGGGTGAGATTGTTCTCATCTGATAGGGAACAGAGTAGGAGCGTGGGAAGGTGGGTGAGATTGTTCTCATCTGATGGGGAACAGACTAGTAGCGTGGGAAGGTGGGTGAGATTGTTCTCATCTGATAGGGAATAGACTTGTAGTGTGGTAAGGTGGGTGAGATTGTTCTCATCTGATAGGGAACAGACTAGTAGTGTTGGAAGGTGGGTGAGATTGTTCTCATCTGATCGGGAACAGACTAGTAGTGTGGGAAGGTGGGTGAGATTGTTCTCATCTGATCGGGAACAGACTAGTAGTGTGGGAAGGTGGGTGAGATTGTTCTCATCTGATAGGGAACAGACTAGTAGTGTTGGAAGGCAGGTGGGTGAGATTGTTCTCATCTGATAGGGAACAGACTATTAGTGTATGAAGGTGGGTGAGATTGTTCTCATCTGATAGGGAACAGACTAGTAGTGTGGGAAGGTGGGTGAGATTATTCTCATCTGATAGGGAACAGACTAGTAGTGTGGGAAGGTGGGTGAGATTGTTCTCATCTGATAGGGAACAGACTAGTAGTGTTGGAAGGTGGGTGAGATTGTTCTCATCTGATAGGGAACAGACTAGTAGTGTTGGAAGGTGGGTGAGATTGTTCTCATCTGATAGTGAACAGACTAGTAGTGTTGGAAGGTGGGTGAGACTAGTAGCGTGGGAAGGTGGGTGAGATTGTTCTCATCTGATAGGGAACAGAGTAGTAGCGTGGGAAGGTGGGTGAGATTGTTCTCATCTGATAGGGAACAGACTAGTAGCGTGGGAAGGTGGGTGAGATTGTTCTCATCTGATAGGGAACAGACTAGTAGTGTTGGAAGGAAGCTGGGTGAGATTGTTCTCATCTGATAGGGATCAGACTAGTAGTGTTGGAAGGTGGGTGAGATTGTTCTCATCTGATAGGGAACAGACTAGTAGTGTAGGAAGGTGGGTGAGATTGTTCTCATCTGATAGGGAACAGACTAGTAGTGTTGGAAGATGGGTGAGATTGTTCTTTTCTGATAGTGAACAGACTAGTAGTGTGGGAAGGTGGGTGAAATTGTTCTCATCTGATAGGGAACAGACTAGTAGTGTTGGAAGGTGGGTGAGACTAGTAGCGTGGGAAGGTGGGTGAGATTGTTCTCATCTGATAGGGAACAGACTAGTAGCGTGGGAAGGTGGGTGAGATTGTTCTCATCTGATACGGAACAGACTAGTAGTGTGGGAAGGTGGGTGAGATTGTTCTCATCTGATAGGGAACAGACTAGTAGTGTGGGAATGTGGGTGAGATTGTTCTCATCTGATAGGGAACAGACTAGTAGTGTTTAGGAAGTTGGGTGAGATTGTTCTCATCTGATAGGGAACAGACTAGTAGTGTTGGAAGGTGGGTGAGATTGTTCTCATCTGATAGGGAACAGACTAGTAGTGTGGGAAGGTGGGTGAGATTGTTCTCATCTGATAGGGAAAAGACTAGTAGTGTTGGAAGGTGGGTGAGATTGTTCTCATCTGATCGGGAACAGACTAGTAGTGTGGGAAGGTGGGTGAGATTGTTCTCATCTGATCGGGAACAGACTAGTAGTGTGGGAAGGTGGGTGAGATTGTTCTCATCTGATAGGGAACAGACTAGTAGTGTTGGAAGGTGGGTGAGATTGTTCTCATCTGATAGGGAACAGACTAGTAGTGTGGGAAGGTGGATGAGATTGTTCTCATCTGATAAGGAACAGACTAGTAGTGTGGGAAGGTGGGTGAGATTGTTCTCATCTGGTAGGGAACATACTAGTAGTGTTGGAAGGTGGGTGAGATTGTTCTCATCTGATAGGGAACAGACTAGTAGTGTTGGAAGGAAGGTGGGTGAGATTGTTCTCATCTGATAGGGAACAGACTAGTAGTGTAGGAAGGTGGGTGAGATTGTTCTCATCTGATAGGGAACAGACTAGTAGTGTTGGAAGGTGGGTGAGATTGTTCTCATCTGATAGGGAACAGACTAGTAGTGTTGGAAGGTGGGTGAGATTGTTCTCATCTGATAGGGAACCGACTAGTAGTGTTGGAAGGTGGGTGAGACTAGTAGCGTGGGAAGGTGGGTGAGATTGTTCTCATCTGATAGGGAACAGACTAGTAGCATGGGAAGGTGGGTGAGATTGATATCATCTGATAGGGAACAGACTAGTAGTGTGGGAAGGTGGGTGAGATTGTTCTCATCTGATAGGGAACAGACTAGTAGTGTGGGAAGGTGGGTGAGATTGTTCTCATCTGATAGGGAACAGACTAGTAGTGTTGGAAGGTGGGTGAGATTGTTCTCATCTGATATGGAACAGACTAGTAGTGTTGGAAGGTGGGTGAGACTAGTAGCGTGGGAAGGTGGGTGAGATTGTTCTCATCTGATAGGGAACAGAGTAGTAGCGTGGGAAGGTGGGTGAGATTGTTTTCATCTGATAGGGAACAGACTAGTAGCATGGGAAGGTGGGTGAGATTGTTCTCATCTGATAGGGAACAGACTAGTAGTGTGGGAAGGTGGGTGAGATTGTTCTCATCTGATAGGGAACAGACTAGTAGTGTGGGAAGGTGGGTGAGATTATTCTCATCTGATAGGGAACAGACTAGTAGTTTGGGAAGTTGGGTGAGATTGTTCTCATCTGATAGGGAACAGACTAGTAGTGTGGGAAGGTGGGTGAGATTGTTCTCATCTGATAGGGAACAGACTAGTAGTGTTGGAAGGCAGGTGGGTGAGATTGTTCTCATCTGATAGGGAACAGACTAGTAGTGTGGGAAGGTGGGTGAGATTGTTCTCATCTGATAGGGAACAGACTAGTAGCGTGGGAAGGTGGGTGAGATTGTTCTCATCTGATAGGGAACAGACTAGTAGCATGGGAAGGTGGGTGAGATTGATATCATCTGATAGGGAACAGACTAGTAGTGTGGGAAGGTGGGTGAGATTGTTCTCATCTGATAGGGAACAGACTAGTAGTGTGGGAAGGTGGGTGAGATTGTTCTCATCTGATAGGGAACAGACTAGTAGTGTTGGAAGGTGGGTGAGATTGTTCTCATCTGATATGGAACAGACTAGTAGTGTTGGAAGGTGGGTGAGACTAGTAGCGTGGGAAGGTGGGTGAGATTGTTCTCATCTGATAGGGAACAGAGTAGTACCGTGGGAAGGTGGGTGAGATTGTTTTCATCTGATAGGGAACAGACTAGTAGCATGGGAAGGTGGGTGAGATTGTTCTCATCTGATAGGGAACAGACTAGTAGTGTGGGAAGGTGGGTGAGATTGTTCTCATCTGATAGGGAACAGACTAGTAGTGTGGGAAGGTGGGTGAGATTATTCTCATCTGATAGGGAACAGACTAGTAGTTTGGGAAGTTGGGTGAGATTGTTCTCATCTGATAGGGAACAGACTAGTAGTGTGGGAAGGTGGGTGAGATTGTTCTCATCTGATAGGGAACAGACTAGTAGTGTTGGAAGGCAGGTGGGTGAGATTGTTCTCATCTGATACGGAACAGACTAGTAGTGTGGGAAGGTGGGTGAGATTGTTCTCATCTGATAGGGAACAGACTAGTAGTGTGGGAAGGTGGGTGAGATTGTTCTCATCTGATAGGGAACAGACTAGTAGTGTTGGAAGGTGGGTGAGATTGTTCTCATCTGATAGGGAACAGACTAGTAGTGTTGGAAGGTGGGTGAGACTAGTAGCGTGGGAAGGTGGGTGAGATTGTTCTCATCTGATAGGGAACAGACTAGTAGTGTGGGAAGGTGGGTGAGATTGTTCTCATCTGATAGGGAACAGACTAGTAGTGTAGGAAGGTGGGTGAGATTCTTCTCATCTGATAGGGAACAGACTAGTAGTGTTGGAAGGTGGGTGAGATTGTTCTCATCTGATAGGGAACAGACTAGTAGTGATTGAAGGTGGGTGAGATTGTTCTCATCTGATAGGGAACCGACTAGTAGTGTTGGAAGGTGGGTGAGACTAGTAGCGTGGGAAGGTGGGTGAGATTGTTCTCATCTGATAGGGAACAGACTAGTAGCATGGGAAGGTGGGTGAGATTGTTCTCATCTGATAGGGAACAGACTAGTAGTGTGGGAAGGTGGGTGAGACTAGTAGCGTGGGAAGGTGGGTGAGATTGTTCTCATCTGATAGGGAACAGAGTAGTAGCGTGGGAAGGTGGGTGAGATTGTTCTCATCTGATAGGGAACAGACTAGTAGCATGGGAAGGTGGGTGAGATTGTTCTCATCTGATAGGGAACAGACTAGTAGTGTGGGAAGGTGGGTGAGATTGTTCTCATCTGATAGGGAACAGACTAGTAGTGTGGCAAGGTGGGTGGGTGAGATTGTTCTCATCTGATAGGGAACAGACTAGTAGTGTTGGAAGGTGTGTGAGACTAGTAGCGTGGGAAGGTGGGTGAGATTGTTCTCATCTGATAGGGAACAGACTAGTAGTGTGGGAAGGTGGGTGAGATTGTTCTCATCTGATAGGGAACAGACTAGTAGTGTAGGAAGGTGGGTGAGATTGTTCTCATCTGATAGGGAACAGACTAGTAGTGTTGGAAGGTGGGTGAGATTGTTCTCATCTGATAGGGAACAGACTAGTAGTGTTGGAAGGTGGGTGAGATTGTTCTCATCTGATAGGGAACCGACTAGTAGTGTTGGAAGGTGGGTGAGACTAGTAGCGTGGGAAGGTGGGTGAGATTGTTCTCATCTGATAGGGAACAGACTAGTAGCATGGGAAGGTGGGTGAGATTGATATCATCTGATAGGGAACAGACTAGTAGTGTGGGAAGGTGGGTGAGATTGTTCTCATCTGATAGGGAACAGACTAGTAGTGTGGGAAGGTGGGTGAGATTGTTCTCATCTGATAGGGAACAGACTAGTAGTGTTGGAAGGTGGGTGAGATTGTTCTCATCTGATAGGGAACAGACTAGTAGTGTTGGAAGGTGGGTGAGACTAGTAGCGTGGGAAGGTGGGTGAGATTGTTCTCATCTGATAGGGAACAGAGTAGTAGCGTGGGAAGGTGGGTGAGATTGTTTTCATCTGATAGGGAACAGACTAGTAGCATGGGAAGGTGGGTGAGATTGTTCTCATCTGATAGGGAACAGACTAGTAGTGTGGGAAGGTGGGTGAGATTGTTCTCATCTGATAGGGAACAGACTAGTAGTGTGGGAAGGTGGGTGAGATTATTCTCATCTGATAGGGAACAGACTAGTAGTTTGGGAAGTTGGGTGAGATTGTTCTCATCTGATAGGGAACAGACTAGTAGTGTGGGAAGGTGGGTGAGATTGTTCTCATCTGATAGGGAACAGACTAGTAGTGTTGGAAGGCAGGTGGGTGAGATTGTTCTCATCTGATAGGGAACAGAATAGTAGTGTGGGAAGGTGGGTGAGATTGTTCTCATCTGATAGGGAACAGACTAGTAGTGTGGGAAGGTGGGTGAGATTGTTCTCATCTGATAGGGAACAGACTAGTAGTGTTGGAAGGTGGGTGAGATTGTTCTCATCTGATAGGGAACAGACTAGTAGTGTTGGAAGGTGGGTGAGACTAGTAGCGTGGGAAGGTGGGTGAGATTGTTCTCATCTGATAGGGAACAGAGTAGTAGCGTGGGAAGGTGGGTGAGATTGTTCTCATCTGATAGGGAACAGACTAGTAGCGTGGGAAGGTGGGTGAGATTGTTCTCATCTGATAGGGAATAGACTTGTAGTGTGGTAAGGTGGGTGAGATTGTTCTCATCTGATAGGGAACAGACTAGTAGTGTTGGAAGGTGGGTGAGATTGTTCTCATCTGATCGGGAACAGACTAGTAGTGTGGGAAGGTGGGTGAGATTGTTCTCATCTGATCGGGAACAGACTAGTAGTGTGGGAAGGTGGGTGAGATTGTTCTCATCTGATAGGGAACAGACTAGTAGTGTTGGAAGGCAGGTGGGTGAGATTGCTCTCATCTGATAGGGAACAGACTATTAGTGTATGAAGGTGGGTGAGATTGTTCTCATCTGATAGGGAACAGACTAGTAGTGTGGGAAGGTGGGTGAGATTATTCTCATCTGATAGGGAACAGACTAGTAGTGTGGGAAGGTGGGTGAGATTGTTCTCATCTGATAGGGAACAGACTAGTAGTGTTGGAAGGTGGGTGAGATTGTTCTCATCTGATAGGGAACAGACTAGTAGTGTTGGAAGGTGGGTGAGATTGTTCTCATCTGATAGTGAACAGACTAGTAGTGTTGGAAGGTGGGTGAGACTAGTAGCGTGGGAAGGTGGGTGAGATTGTTCTCATCTGATAGGGAACAGAGTAGTAGTGTGGGAAGGTGGGTGAGATTGTTCTCATCTGATAGGGAACAGACTAGTAGTGTGGGAAGGTGGGTGAGATTATTCTCATCTGATAGGGAACAGACTAGTAGTTTGGGAAGTTGGGTGAGATTGTTCTCATCTGATAGGGAACAGACTAGTAGTGTGGGAAGGTGGGTGAGATTGTTCTCATCTGATAGGGAACAGACTAGTAGTGTTGGAAGGCAGGTGGGTGAGATTGTTCTCATCTGATAGGGAACAGAATAGTAGTGTGGGAAGGTGGGTGAGATTGTTCTCATCTGATAGGGAACAGACTAGTAGTGTGGGAAGGTGGGTGAGATTGTTCTCATCTGATAGGGAACAGACTAGTAGTGTTGGAAGGTGGGTGAGATTGTTCTCATCTGATAGGGAACAGACTAGTAGTGTTGGAAGGTGGGTGAGACTAGTAGCGTGGGAAGGTGGGTGAGATTGTTCTCATCTGATAGGGAACAGAGTAGTAGCGTGGGAAGGTGGGTGAGATTGTTCTCATCTGATAGGGAACAGACTAGTAGCGTGGGAAGGTGGGTGAGATTGTTCTCATCTGATAGGGAATAGACTTGTAGTGTGGTAAGGTGGGTGAGATTGTTCTCATCTGATAGGGAACAGACTAGTAGTGTTGGAAGGTGGGTGAGATTGTTCTCATCTGATCGGGAACAGACTAGTAGTGTGGGAAGGTGGGTGAGATTGTTCTCATCTGATCGGGAACAGACTAGTAGTGTGGGAAGGTGGGTGAGATTGTTCTCATCTGATAGGGAACAGACTAGTAGTGTTGGAAGGCAGGTGGGTGAGATTGCTCTCATCTGATAGGGAACAGACTATTAGTGTATGAAGGTGGGTGAGATTGTTCTCATCTGATAGGGAACAGACTAGTAGTGTGGGAAGGTGGGTGAGATTATTCTCATCTGATAGGGAACAGACTAGTAGTGTGGGAAGGTGGGTGAGATTGTTCTCATCTGATAGGGAACAGACTAGTAGTGTTGGAAGGTGGGTGAGATTGTTCTCATCTGATAGGGAACAGACTAGTAGTGTTGGAAGGTGGGTGAGATTGTTCTCATCTGATAGTGAACAGACTAGTAGTGTTGGAAGGTGGGTGAGACTAGTAGCGTGGGAAGGTGGGTGAGATTGTTCTCATCTGATAGGGAACAGAGTAGTAGCGTGGGAAGGTGGGTGAGATTGTTCTCATCTGATAGGGAACAGACTAGTAGCGTGGGAAGGTGGGTGAGATTGTTCTCATCTGATAGGGAACAGACTAGTAGTGTTGGAAGGAAGCTGGGTGAGATTGTTCTCATCTGATAGGGATCAGACTAGTAGTGTTGGAAGGTGGGTGAGATTGTTCTCATCTGATAGGGAACAGACTAGTAGTGTAGGAAGGTGGGTGAGATTGTTCTCATCTGATAGGGAACAGACTAGTAGTGTTGGAAGATGGGTGAGATTGTTCTTTTCTGATAGTGAACAGACTAGTAGTGTGGGAAGGTGGGTGAAATGGTTCTCATCTGATAGGGAACAGACTAGTAGTGTTGGAAGGTGGGTGAGACTAGTAGCGTGGGAAGGTGGGTGAGATTGTTCTCATCTGATAGGGAACAGACTAGTAGCGTGGGAAGGTGGGTGAGATTGTTCTCATCTGATACGGAACAGACTAGTAGTGTGGGAAGGTGGGTGAGATTGTTCTCATCTGATAGGGAACAGACTAGTAGTGTGGGAATGTGGGTGAGATTGTTCTCATCTGATAGGGAACAGACTAGTAGTGTTTAGGAAGTTGGGTGAGATTGTTCTCATCTGATAGGGAACAGACTAGTAGTGTTGGAAGGTGGGTGAGATTGTTCTCATCTGATAGGGAACAGACTAGTAGTGTGGGAAGGTGGGTGAGATTGTTCTCATCTGATAGGGAAAAGACTAGTAGTGTTGGAAGGTGGGTGAGATTGTTCTCATCTGATCAGGAACAGACTAGTAGTGTGGGAAGGTGGGTGAGATTGTTCTCATCTGATCGGGAACAGACTAGTAGTGTGGGAAGGTGGGTGAGATTGTTCTCATCTGATAGGGAACAGACTAGTAGTGTTGGAAGGTGGGTGAGATTGTTCTCATCTGATAGGGAACAGACTAGTAGTGTGGGAAGGTGGATGAGATTGTTCTCATCTGATAGGGAACAGACTAGTAGTGTGGGAAGGTGGGTGAGATTGTTCTCATCTGGTAGGGAACATACTAGTAGTGTTGGAAGGTGGGTGAGATTGTTCTCATCTGATAGGGAACAGACTAGTAGTGTTGGAAGGAAGGTGGGTGAGATTGTTCTCATCTGATAGGGAACAGACTTGTAGTGTGAGAAGGTGGGTGAGATTGTTCTCATCTGATAGGGAACAGACTAGTAGTGTAGGAAGGTGGGTGAGATTGTTCTCATCTGATAGGGAACAGACTAGTAGTGTGGGAAGGTGGGTGAGATTGTTCTCATCTGATAGGGAACAGACTAGTAGTGTGGGAAAGTGCGTGAGATTGTTCTCATCTGATAGGGAACAGACTAGTAGTGTGGGAAGGTGGGTGAGATTGTTCTCATCTGATAGGGAACAGACTAGTAGTGTTGGAAGGTGGGTGAGACTAGTAGCGTTAGAAGGTGGGTGAGATTGTTCTCATCTGATAGGGAACAGACTAGTAGCGTGGGAAGGTGGGTGAGATTGTTCTCATCTGATAGGGAACAGACTAGTAGTGTTGGAAGGAAGGTGGGTGAGATTGTTCTCATCTGATAGGGAACAGACTAGTAATGTTGGAAGGTGGGTGAGATGGTTCTCATCTGATAGGGAACAGACTAGTAGTGTTGGAAGGTGGGTGATATTGTTCTTATCTGATAGGGAACAGACTAGTAGTGTGGGAAGGTGGGTGAGATTATTCTCATCTGATAGGGAACAGACTAGTAGTGTGGGAAGGTGGGTGAGATTGTTCTCATCTGATAGGGAACAGACTAGTAGTGTTGGAAGGTGGGTGAGATTGTTCTCATCTGATAGGGAACAGACTAGTAGTGTTGGAAGGTGGGTGAGATTGTTCTCATCTGATAGTGAACAGACTAGTAGTGTTGGAAGGTGGGTGAGACTAGTAGCGTGGGAAGGTGGGTGAGATTGTTCTCATCTGATAGGGAACAGAGTAGTAGCGTGGGAAGGTGGGTGAGATTGTTCTCATCTGATAGGGAACAGACTAGTAGCGTGGGAAGGTGGGTGAGATTGTTCTCATCTGATAGGGAACAGACTAGTAGTGTTGGAAGGAAGCTGGGTGAGATTGTTCTCATCTGATAGGGATCAGACTAGTAGTGTTGGAAGGTGGGTGAGATTGTTCTCATCTGATAGGGAACAGACTAGTAGTGTAGGAAGGTGGGTGAGATTGTTCTCATCTGATAGGGAACAGACTAGTAGTGTTGGAAGATGGGTGAGATTGTTCTTTTCTGATAGTGAACAGACTAGTAGTGTGGGAAGGTGGGTGAAATTGTTCTCATCTGATAGGGAACAGACTAGTAGTGTTGGAAGGTGGGTGAGACTAGTAGCGTGGGAAGGTGGGTGAGATTGTTCTCATCTGATAGGGAACAGACTAGTAGCGTGGGAAGGTGGGTGAGATTGTTCTCATCTGATACGGAACAGACTAGTAGTGTGGGAAGGTGGGTGAGATTGTTCTCATCTGATAGGGAACAGACTAGTAGTGTGGGAATGTGGGTGAGATTGTTCTCATCTGATAGGGAACAGACTAGTAGTGTTTAGGAAGTTGGGTGAGATTGTTCTCATCTGATAGGGAACAGACTAGTAGTGTTGGAAGGTGGGTGAGATTGTTCTCATCTGATAGGGAACAGACTAGTAGTGTGGGAAGGTGGGTGAGATTGTTCTCATCTGATAGGGAAAAGACTAGTAGTGTTGGAAGGTGGGTGAGATTGTTCTCATCTGATCAGGAACAGACTAGTAGTGTGGGAAGGTGGGTGAGATTGTTCTCATCTGATCGGGAACAGACTAGTAGTGTGGGAAGGTGGGTGAGATTGTTCTCATCTGATAGGGAACAGACTAGTAGTGTTGGAAGGTGGGTGAGATTGTTCTCATCTGATAGGGAACAGACTAGTAGTGTGGGAAGGTGGATGAGATTGTTCTAATCTGATAGGGAACAGACTAGTAGTGTGGGAAGGTGGGTGAGATTGTTCTCATCTGGTAGGGAACATACTAGTAGTGTTGGAAGGTGGGTGAGATTGTTCTCATCTGATAGGGAACAGACTAGTAGTGTTGGAAGGAAGGTGGGTGAGATTGTTCTCATCTGATAGGGAACAGACTTGTAGTGTGAGAAGGTGGGTGAGATTGTTCTCATCTGATAGGGAACAGACTAGTAGTGTAGGAAGGTGGGTGAGATTGTTCTCATCTGATAGGGAACAGACTAGTAGTGTGGGAAGGTGGGTGAGATTGTTCTCATCTGATAGGGAACAGACTAGTAGTGTGGGAAAGTGCGTGAGATTGTTCTCATCTGATAGGGAACAGACTAGTAGTGTGGGAAGGTGGGTGAGATTGTTCTCATCTGATAGGGAACAGACTAGTAGTGTTGGAAGGTGGGTGAGACTAGTAGCGTTAGAAGGTGGGTGAGATTGTTCTCATCTGATAGGGAACAGACTAGTAGCGTGGGAAGGTGGGTGAGATTGTTCTCATCTGATAGGGAACAGACTAGTAGTGTTGGAAGGAAGGTGGGTGAGATTGTTCTCATCTGATAGGGAACAGACTAGTAATGTTGGAAGGTGGGTGAGATGGTTCTCATCTGATAGGGAACAGACTAGTAGTGTTGGAAGGTGGGTGATATTGTTCTTATCTGATAGGGAACAGACTAGTAGTGTGGGAAGGTGGGTGAGATTATTCTCATCTGATAGGGAACAGACTAGTAGTGTGGGAAGGTGGGTGAGATTGTTCTCATCTGATAGGGAACAGACTAGTAGTGTTGGAAGGTGGGTGAGATTGTTCTCATCTGATAGGGAACAGACTAGTAGTGTTGGAAGGTGGGTGAGATTGTTCTCATCTGATAGTGAACAGACTAGTAGTGTTGGAAGGTGGGTGAGACTAGTAGCGTGGGAAGGTGGGTGAGATTGTTCTCATCTGATAGGGAACAGAGTAGTAGCGTGGGAAGGTGGGTGAGATTGTTCTCATCTGATAGGGAACAGACTAGTAGCGTGGGAAGGTGGGTGAGATTGTTCTCATCTGATAGGGAACAGACTAGTAGTGTTGGAAGGAAGCTGGGTGAGATTGTTCTCATCTGATAGGGATCAGACTAGTAGTGTTGGAAGGTGGGTGAGATTGTTCTCATCTGATAGGGAACAGACTAGTAGTGTAGGAAGGTGGGTGAGATTGTTCTCATCTGATAGGGAACAGACTAGTAGTGTTGGAAGATGGGTGAGATTGTTCTTTTCTGATAGTGAACAGACTAGTAGTGTGGGAAGGTGGGTGAAATTGTTCTCATCTGATAGGGAACAGACTAGTAGTGTTGGAAGGTGGGTGAGACTAGTAGCGTGGGAAGGTGGGTGAGATTGTTCTCATCTGATAGGGAACAGACTAGTAGCGTGGGAAGGTGGGTGAGATTGTTCTCATCTGATACGGAACAGACTAGTAGTGTGGGAAGGTGGGTGAGATTGTTCTCATCTGATAGGGAACAGACTAGTAGTGTGGGAATGTGGGTGAGATTGTTCTCATCTGATAGGGAACAGACTAGTAGTGTTTAGGAAGTTGGGTGAGATTGTTCTCATCTGATAGGGAACAGACTAGTAGTGTTGGAAGGTGGGTGAGATTGTTCTCATCTGATAGGGAACAGACTAGTAGTGTGGGAAGGTGGGTGAGATTGTTCTCATCTGATAGGGAAAAGACTAGTAGTGTTGGAAGGTGGGTGAGATTGTTCTCATCTGATCGGGAACAGACTAGTAGTGTGGGAAGGTGGGTGAGATTGTTCTCATCTGATCGGGAACAGACTAGTAGTGTGGGAAGGTGGGTGAGATTGTTCTCATCTGATAGGGAACAGACTAGTAGTGTTGGAAGGTGGGTGAGATTGTTCTCATCTGATAGGGAACAGACTAGTAGTGTGGGAAGGTGGATGAGATTGTTCTCATCTGATAGGGAACAGACTAGTAGTGTGGGAAGGTGGGTGAGATTGTTCTCATCTGGTAGGGAACATACTAGTAGTGTTGGAAGGTGGGTGAGATTGTTCTCATCTGATAGGGAACAGACTAGTAGTGTTGGAAGGAAGGTGGGTGAGATTGTTCTCATCTGATAGGGAACAGACTTGTAGTGTGAGAAGGTGGGTGAGATTGTTCTCATCTGATAGGGAACAGACTAGTAGTGTGGGAAGGTGGGTGAGATTGTTCTCATCTGATAGGGAACAGACTAGAAGTGTAGGAAGGTGGGTGAGATTGTTCTCATCTGATAGGGAACAGACTAGTAGTGTTGGAAGGTGGGTGAGATTGTTCTCATCTGATAGGGAACAGACTAGTAGTGTTGGAAGGTGGGTGAGATTGTTCTCATCTGATAGGGAACCGACTACTAGTGTTGGAAGGTGGGTGAGACTAGTAGCGTGGGAAGGTGGGTGAGATTGTTCTCATCTGATAGGGAACAGACTAGTAGCATGGGAAGGTGGGTGAGATTGATATCATCTGATAGGGAACAGACTAGTAGTGTGGGAAGGTGGGTGAGATTGTTCTCATCTGATAGGGAACAGACTAGTAGTGTGGGAAGGTGGGTGAGATTGTTCTCATCTGATAGGGAACAGACTAGTAGTGTTGGAAGGTGGGTGAGATTGTTCTCATCTGATAGGGAACAGACTAGTAGTGTTGGAAGGTGGGTGAGACTAGTAGCGTGGGAAGGTGGGTGAGATTGTTCTCATCTGATAGGGAACAGAGTAGTAGCGTGGGAAGGTGGGTGAGATTGTTCTCATCTGATAGGGAACAGACTAGTAGCATGGGAAGGTGGGTGAGATTGTTCTCATCTGATAGGGAACAGACTAGTAGTGTGGGAAGGTGGGTGAGATTGTTCTCATCTGATAGGGAACAGACTAGTAGTGTGGGAAGGTGGGTGAGATTATTCTCATCTGATAGGGAACAGACTAGTAGTTTGGGAAGTTGGGTGAGATTGTTCTCATCTGATAGGGAACAGACTAGTAGTGTGGGAAGGTGGGTGAGATTGTTCTCATCTGATAGGGAACAGACTAGTAGTGTGGGAAGGTGGGTGAGATTATTCTCATCTGATAGGGAACAGACTAGTAGTTTGGGAAGTTGGGTGAGATTGTTCTCATCTGATAGGGAACAGACTAGTAGTGTGGGAAGGTGGGTGAGATTGTTCTCATCTGATAGGGAACAGACTAGTAGTGTTGGAAGGCAGGTGGGTGAGATTGTTCTCATCTGATAGGGAACAGACTAGTAGTGTGGGAAGGTGGGTGAGATTGTTCTCATCTGATAGGGAACAGACTAGTAGTGTGGGAAGGTGGGTGAGATTGTTCTCATCTGATAGGGAACAGACTAGTAGTGTTGGAAGGTGGGTGAGATTGTTCTCATCTGATAGGGAACAGACTAGTAGTGTTGGAAGGTGGGTGAGACTAGTAGCGTGGGAAGGTGGGTGAGATTGTTCTCATCTGATAGGGAACAGAGTAGTAGCGTGGGAAGGTGGGTGAGATTGTTCTCATCTGATAGGGAACAGACTAGTAGCGTGGGAAGGTGGGTGAGATTGTTCTCATCTGATAGGGAATAGACTTGTAGTGTGGTAAGGTGGGTGAGATTGTTCTCATCTGATAGGGAACAGACTAGTAGTGTTGGAAGGTGGGTGAGATTGTTCTCATCTGATCGGGAACAGACTAGTAGTGTTGGAAGGTGGGTGAGATTGTTCTCATCTGATAGGGAACAGACTAGTAGTGTTGGAAGGTGGGTGAGACTAGTAGCGTGGGAAGGTGGGTGAGATTGTTCTCATCTGATAGGGAACAGAGTAGTAGCGTGGGAAGGTGGGTGAGATTGTTCTCATCTGATAGGGAACAGACTAGTAGCATGGGAAGGTGGGTGAGATTGTTCTCATCTGATAGGGAACAGACTAGTAGTGTGGGAAGGTGGGTGAGATTGTTCTCATCTGATAGGGAACAGACTAGTAGTGTGGGAAGGTGGGTGAGATTATTCTCATCTGATAGGGAACAGACTAGTAGTTTGGGAAGTTGGGTGAGATTGTTCTCATCTGATAGGGAACAGACTAGTAGTGTGGGAAGGTGGGTGAGATTGTTCTCATCTGATAGGGAACAGACTAGTAGTGTGGGAAGGTGGGTGAGATTATTCTCATCTGATAGGGAACAGACTAGTAGTTTGGGAAGTTGGGTGAGATTGTTCTCATCTGATAGGGAACAGACTAGTAGTGTGGGAAGGTGGGTGAGATTGTTCTCATCTGATAGGGAACAGACTAGTAGTGTTGGAAGGCAGGTGGGTGAGATTGTTCTCATCTGATAGGGAACAGACTAGTAGTGTGGGAAGGTGGGTGAGATTGTTCTCATCTGATAGGGAACAGACTAGTAGTGTGGGAAGGTGGGTGAGATTGTTCTCATCTGATAGGGAACAGACTAGTAGTGTTGGAAGGTGGGTGAGATTGTTCTCATCTGATAGGGAACAGACTAGTAGTGTTGGAAGGTGGGTGAGACTAGTAGCGTGGGAAGGTGGGTGAGATTGTTCTCATCTGATAGGGAACAGAGTAGTAGCGTGGGAAGGTGGGTGAGATTGTTCTCATCTGATAGGGAACAGACTAGTAGCGTGGGAAGGTGGGTGAGATTGTTCTCATCTGATAGGGAATAGACTTGTAGTGTGGTAAGGTGGGTGAGATTGTTCTCATCTGATAGGGAACAGACTAGTAGTGTTGGAAGGTGGGTGAGATTGTTCTCATCTGATCGGGAACAGACTAGTAGTGTGGGAAGGTGGGTGAGATTGTTCTCATCTGATCGGGAACAGACTAGTAGTGTGGGAAGGTGGGTGAGATTGTTCTCATCTGATAGGGAACAGACTAGTAGTGTTGGAAGGCAGGTGGGTGAGATTGTTCTCATCTGATAGGGAACAGACTATTAGTGTATGAAGGTGGGTGAGATTGTTCTCATCTGATAGGGAACAGACTAGTAGTGTGGGAAGGTGGGTGAGATTGTTCTCATCTGATAGGGAACAGACTAGTAGTGTTGGAAGGTGGGTGAGATTGTTCTCATCTGATAGGGAACAGACTAGTAGTGTTGGAAGGTGGGTGAGATTGTTCTCATCTGATAGTGAACAGACTAGTAGTGTTGGAAGGTGTGTGAGACTAGTAGCGTGGGAAGGTGGGTGAGATTGTTCTCATCTGATAGGGAACAGAGTAGTAGCGTGGGAAGGTGGGTGAGATTGTTCTCATCTGATAGGGAACAGACTAGTAGCGTGGGAAGGTGGGTGAGATTGTTCTCATCTGATAGGGAACAGACTAGTAGTGTTGGAAGGAAGCTGGGTGAGATTGTTCTCATCTGATAGGGATCAGACTAGTAGTGTTGGAAGGTGGGTGAGATTGTTCTCATCTGATAGGGAACAGACTATTAGTGTAGGAAGGTGGGTGAGATTGTTCTCATCTGATAGGGAACAGACTAGTAGTGTTGGAAGATGGGTGAGATTGTTCTTTTCTGATAGTGAACAGACTAGTAGTGTGGGAAGGTGGGTGAAATTGTTCTCATCTGATAGGGAACAGACTAGTAGTGTTGGAAGGTGGGTGAGACTAGTAGCGTGGGAAGGTGGGTGAGATTGTTCTCATCTGATAGGGAACAGACTAGTAGCGTGGGAAGGTGGGTGAGATTGTTCTCATCTGATACGGAACAGACTAGTAGTGTGGGAAGGTGGGTGAGATTGTTCTCATCTGATAGGGAACAGACTAGTAGTGTGGGAATGTGGGTGAGATTGTTCTCATCTGATAGGGAACAGACTAGTAGTGTTTAGGAAGTTGGGTGAGATTGTTCTCATCTGATAGGGAACAGACTAGTAGTGTTGGAAGGTGGGTGAGATTGTTCTCATCTGATAGGG
This sequence comes from Salmo salar, assembly GCF_965601325.2. Taxonomy (NCBI): domain Eukaryota; kingdom Metazoa; phylum Chordata; class Actinopteri; order Salmoniformes; family Salmonidae; genus Salmo; species Salmo salar. Next base: position 57,194,957 of record NC_138304.1, on the reverse strand, counting down.
AACAGACTAGTAGTGTGGGAAGGTGGGTGAGATTGTTCTCATCTGATAGGGAAAAGACTAGTAGTGTTGGAAGGTGGGTGAGATTGTTCTCATCTGATCGGGAACAGACTAGTAGTGTGGGAAGGTGGGTGAGATTGTTCTCATCTGATCGGGAACAGACTAGTAGTGTGGGAAGGTGGGTGAGATTGTTCTCATCTGATAGGGAACAGACTAGTAGTGTTGGAAGGTGGGTGAGATTGTTCTCATCTGATAGGGAACAGACTAGTAGTGTGGGAAGGTGGATGAGATTGTTCTCATCTGATAGGGAACAGACTAGTAGTGTGGGAAGGTGGGTGAGATTGTTCTCATCTGGTAGGGAACATACTAGTAGTGTTGGAAGGTGGGTGAGATTGTTCTCATCTGATAGGGAACAGACTAGTAGTGTTGGAAGGAAGGTGGGTGAGATTGTTCTCATCTGATAGGGAACAGACTTGTAGTGTGAGAAGGTGGGTGAGATTGTTCTCATCTGATAGGGAACAGACTAGTAGTGTAGGAAGGTGGGTGAGATTGTTCTCATCTGATAGGGAACAGACTAGTAGTGTGGGAAGGTGGGTGAGATTGTTCTCATCTGATAGGGAACAGACTAGTAGTGTGGGAAGGTGCGTGAGATTGTTCTCATCTGATAGGGAACAGACTAGTAGTGTGGGAAGGTGGGTGAGATTGTTCTCATCTGATAGGGAACAGACTAGTAGTGTTGGAAGGTGGGTGAGACTAGTAGCGTGGGAAGGTGGGTGAGATTGTTCTCATCTGATAGGGAAAAGACTAGTAGTGTTGGAAGGTGGGTGAGATTGTTCTCATCTGATCGGGAACAGACTAGTAGTGTGGGAAGGTGGGTGAGATTGTTCTCATCTGATCGGGAACAGACTAGTAGTGTGGGAAGGTGGGTGAGATTGTTCTCATCTGATAGGGAACAGACTAGTAGTGTTGGAAGGTGGGTGAGATTGTTCTCATCTGATAGGGAACAGACTAGTAGTGTGGGAAGGTGGATGAGATTGTTCTCATCTGATAGGGAACAGACTAGTAGTGTGGGAAGGTGGGTGAGATTGTTCTCATCTGGTAGGGAACATACTAGTAGTGTTGGAAGGTGGGTGAGATTGTTCTCATCTGATAGGGAACAGACTAGTAGTGTTGGAAGGAAGGTGGGTGAGATTGTTCTCATCTGATAGGGAACAGACTTGTAGTGTGAGAAGGTGGGTGAGATTGTTCTCATCTGATAGGGAACAGACTAGTAGTGTAGGAAGGTGGGTGAGATTGTTCTCATCTGATAGGGAACAGACTAGTAGTGTGGGAAGGTGGGTGAGATTGTTCTCATCTGATAGGGAACAGACTAGTAGTGTGGGAAGGTGCGTGAGATTGTTCTCATCTGATAGGGAACAGACTAGTAGTGTGGGAAGGTGGGTGAGATTGTTCTCATCTGATAGGGAACAGACTAGTAGTGTTGGAAGGTGGGTGAGACTAGTAGCGTGGGAAGGTGGGTGAGATTGTTCTCATCTGATAGGGAACAGACTAGTAGCGTGGGAAGGTGGGTGAGATTGTTCTCATCTGATAGGGAACAGACTTGTAGTGTTGGAAGGAAGGTGGGTGAGATTGTTCTTATCTGATAGGGAACAGACTAGTAATGTTGGAAGGTGGGTGAGATGGTTCTCATCTGATAGGGAACAGACTAGTAGTGTTGGAAGGTGGGTGATATTGTTCTTATCTGATAGGGAACAGACTAGTAGTGTGGGAAGGTAGGTGAGATTGTTCTCATCTGATAGGGAACAGACTAGTAGTGTTGGAAGGTGGGTGAGACTAGTAGCGTGGGAAGGTGGGTGAGATTGTTCTCATCTGATAGGGAACAGACTAGTAGCGTGGGAAGGTGGGTGAGATTGTTCTCATCTCATAGGGAACAGACTAGTAGTGTGGGAAGGTGGGTGAGATTGTTCTCATCAGATAGGGAACAGACTAGTAGTGTGGGAAGGTGGGTGAGATTGTTCTCATCTGATAGGGAACAGACTAGTAGTGTGGGAAGGTGGGTGAGATTGTTCTCATCTGATAGGGAACAGACTAGTAGTGTTGGAAGGTGGGTGAGACTAGTAGCGTGGGAAGGTGGGTGAGATTGTTCTCATCTGATAGGGAACAGACTAGTAGTGTGGGAAGGTGGGTGAGATTGTTCTCATCTGATAAGGAACAGACTAGTAGTGTGGGAAGGTGGGTGAGATTGTTCTCATCTGATAGGGAACAGACTAGTAGTGTAGGAAGGTGGGTGATATTGTTCTCATCTGATTTGGAACAGACTAGTAGTGTTGGAAGGTGGGTGAGATTGTTCTCATCTGATAGGGAACAGACTAGTAGAGTTGGAAGGTGGGTGAGATTGTTCTCATCTGATAGGGAACAGACTAGTAGTGTTGGAAGGTGGGTGAGACTAGTAGTGTGGGAAGGTGGGTGAGATTGTTCTCATCTGATAGGGAACAGACTAGTAGTGTAGGAAGGTGGGTGATATTGTTCTCATCTGATAGGGAACAGACTAGTAGTGTTGGAAGGTGAGTGAGATTGTTCTCATCTGATAGGGAACAGACTAGTAGAGTTGGAAGGTGGGTGAGACTAGTAGCGTGGGAAGGTGGGTGAGATTGTTCTCATCTGATAGGGAACAGACTAGTAGCGTGGGAAGGTGGGTGAGATTGTTCTCATCTGATAGGGAACAGACTTGTAGTGTTGGAAGGAAGGTGGGTGAGATTGTTCTTATCTGATAGGGAACAGACTAGTAATGTTGGAAGGTGGGTGAGATGGTTCTCATCTGATAGGGAACAGACTAGTAGTGTTGGAAGGTGGGTGATATTGTTCTTATCTGATAGGGAACAGACTAGTAGTGTGGGAAGGTAGGTGAGATTGTTCTCATCTGATAGGGAACAGACTAGTAGTGTTGGAAGGTGGGTGAGACTAGTAGCGTGGGAAGGTGGGTGAGATTGTTCTCATCTGATAGGGAACAGACTAGTAGCGTGGGAAGGTGGGTGAGATTGTTCTCATCTCATAGGGAACAGACTAGTAGTGTGGGAAGGTGGGTGAGATTGTTCTCATCAGATAGGGAACAGACTAGTAGTGTGGGAAGGTGGGTGAGATTGTTCTCATCTGATAGGGAACAGACTAGTAGTGTGGGAAGGTGGGTGAGATTGTTCTCATCTGATAGGGAACAGACTAGTAGTGTTGGAAGGTGGGTGAGACTAGTAGCGTGGGAAGGTGGGTGAGATTGTTCTCATCTGATAGGGAACAGACTAGTAGTGTGGGAAGGTGGGTGAGATTGTTCTCATCTGATAAGGAACAGACTAGTAGTGTGGGAAGGTGGGTGAGATTGTTCTCATCTGATAGGGAACAGACTAGTAGTGTAGGAAGGTGGGTGATATTGTTCTCATCTGATTTGGAACAGACTAGTAGTGTTGGAAGGTGGGTGAGATTGTTCTCATCTGATAGGGAACAGACTAGTAGAGTTGGAAGGTGGGTGAGATTGTTCTCATCTGATAGGGAACAGACTAGTAGTGTTGGAAGGTGGGTGAGACTAGTAGTGTGGGAAGGTGGGTGAGATTGTTCTCATCTGATAGGGAACAGACTAGTAGTGTAGGAAGGTGGGTGATATTGTTCTCATCTGATAGGGAACAGACTAGTAGTGTTGGAAGGTGAGTGAGATTGTTCTCATCTGATAGGGAACAGACTAGTAGAGTTGGAAGGTGGGTGAGATTGTTCTCATCTGATAGGGAACAGACTAGTAGTGTTGGAAGGTGGGTGAGACTAGTAGCGTGGGAAGGTGGGTGAGATTGTTCTCATCTGATAGGGAACAGACTAGTAGTGTGGGAAGGTGGGTGAGATTGTTCTCATCTGATAGGGAACAGACTGGTAGTGTGGGAAGGTGGGTGAGATTGTTCTCATCTGATAGGGAACAGACTAGTAGTGTGGGAAGGTGGGTGAGATTGTTCTCATCTGATAGGGAACAGACTAGTAGTGTTGGAAGATGGGTGAGATTGTTCTCATCTGATAGGGAACAGACTAGTAGTGTTGGAAGGTGGGTGAGACTAGTAGCGTGGGAAGGTGGGTGAGATTGTTCTCATCTGATAGGGAACAGAGTAGTAGCGTGGGAAGGTGGGTGAGATTGTTCTCATCTGATAGGGAACAGACTAGTAGTGTGGGAAGGTGGGTGAGATTATTCTCATCTGATAGGGAACAGACTAGTAGTGTGGGAAGGTGGGTGAGATTGTTCTCATCTGATAGGGAACAGACTAGTAGTGTAGGAAGGTGGGTGATATTGTTCTCATCTGATTTGGAACAGACTAGTAGTGTTGGAAGGTGGGTGAGATTGTTCTCATCTGATAGGGAACAGACTAGTAGAGTTGGAAGGTGGGTGAGATTGTTCTCATCTGATAGGGAACAGACTAGTAGTGTTGGAAGGTGGGTGAGACTAGTAGCGTGGGAAGGTGGGTGAGATTGTTCTCATCTGATAGGGAACAGACTAGTAGTGTGGGAAGGTGGGTGAGATTGTTCTCATCTGATAGGGAACAGACTAGTAGTGTAGGAAGGTGGGTGATATTGTTCTCATCTGATAGGGAACAGACTAGTAGTGTTGGAAGGTGAGTGAGATTGTTCTCATCTGATAGGGAACAGACTAGTAGAGTTGGAAGGTGGGTGAGATTGTTCTCATCTGATAGGGAACAGACTAGTAGTGTTGGAAGGTGGGTGAGACTAGTAGCGTGGGAAGGTGGGTGAGATTGTTCTCATCTGATAGGGAACAGACTAGTAGTGTGGGAAGGTGGGTGAGATTGTTCTCATCTGATAGGGAACAGACTGGTAGTGTGGGAAGGTGGGTGAGATTGTTCTCATCTGATAGGGAACAGACTAGTAGTGTGGGAAGGTGGGTGAGATTGTTCTCATCTGATAGGGAACAGACTAGTAGTGTTGGAAGGTGGGTGAGATTGTTCTCATCTGATAGGGAACAGACTAGTAGTGTTGGAAGGTGGGTGAGACTAGTAGCGTGGGAAGGTGGGTGAGATTGTTCTCATCTGATAGGGAACAGAGTAGTAGCGTGGGAAGGTGGGTGAGATTGTTCTCATCTGATAGGGAACAGACTAGTAGTGTGGGAAGGTGGGTGAGATTATTCTCATCTGATAGGGAACAGACTAGTAGTGTGGGAAGGTGGGTGAGATTGTTCTCATCTGATAGGGAACAGACTAGTAGTGTTGGAAGGTGGGTGAGATTGTTCTCATCTGATAGGGAACAGACTAGTAGTGTTGGAAGGTGGGTGAGATTGTTCTCATCTGATAGTGAACAGACTAGTAGTGTTGGAAGGTGGGTGAGACTAGTAGCGTGGGAAGGTGGGTGAGATTGTTCTCATCTGATAGGGAACAGAGTAGTAGCGTGGGAAGGTGGGTGAGATTGTTCTCATCTGATAGGGAACAGACTAGTAGCGTGGGAAGGTGGGTGAGATTGTTCTCATCTGATAGGGAACAGACTAGTAGTGTTGGAAGGAAGCTGGGTGAGATTGTTCTCATCTGATAGGGATCAGACTAGTAGTGTTGGAAGGTGGGTGAGATTGTTCTCATCTGATAGGGAACAGACTAGTAGTGTAGGAAGGTGGGTGAGAATGTTCTCATCTGATAGGTTACAGACTAGTAGTGTTGGAAGATGGGTGAGATTGTTCTTTTCTGATAGTGAACAGACTAGTAGTGTGGGAAGGTGGGTGAAATTGTTCTCATCTGATAGGGAACAGACTAGTAGTGTTGGAAGGTGGGTGAGACTAGTAGCGTGGGAAGGTGGGTGAGATTGTTCTCATCTGATAGGGAACAGACTAGTAGCGTGGGAAGGTGGGTGAGATTGTTCTCATCAGATACGGAACAGACTAGTAGTGTGGGAAGGTGGGTGAGATTGTTCTCATCTGATAGGGAACAGACTAGTAGTGTGGGAATGTGGGTGAGATTGTTCTCATCTGATAGGGAACAGACTAGTAGTGTTTAGGAAGTTGGGTGAGATTGTTCTCATCTGATAGGGAACAGACTAGTAGTGTAGGAAGGTGGGTGAGAATGTTCTCATCTGATAGGTTACAGACTAGTAGTGTTGGAAGATGGGTGAGATTGTTCTTTTCTGATAGTGAACAGACTAGTAGTGTGGGAAGGTGGGTGAAATTGTTCTCATCTGATAGGGAACAGACTAGTAGTGTTGGAAGGTGGGTGAGACTAGTAGCGTGGGAAGGTGGGTGAGATTGTTCTCATCTGATAGGGAACAGACTAGTAGCGTGGGAAGGTGGGTGAGATTGTTCTCATCAGATACGGAACAGACTAGTAGTGTGGGAAGGTGGGTGAGATTGTTCTCATCTGATAGGGAACAGACTAGTAGTGTGGGAATGTGGGTGAGATTGTTCTCATCTGATAGGGAACAGACTAGTAGTGTTTAGGAAGTTGGGTGAGATTGTTCTCATCTGATAGGGAACAGACTAGTAGTGTTGGAAGGTGGGTGAGATTGTTCTCATCTGATAGGGAACAGACTAGTAGTGTGGGAAGGTGGGTGAGATTGTTCTCATCTGATAGGGAAAAGACTAGTAGTGTTGGAAGGTGGGTGAGATTGTTCTCATCTGATCGGGAACAGACTAGTAGTGTGGGAAGGTGGGTGAGATTGTTCTCATCTGATCGGGAACAGACTAGTAGTGTGGGAAGGTGGGTGAGATTGTTCTCATCTGATAGGGAACAGACTAGTAGTGTTGGAAGGTGGGTGAGATTGTTCTCATCTGATAGGGAACAGACTAGTAGTGTGGGAAGGTGGATGAGATTGTTCTCATCTGATAGGGAACAGACTAGTAGTGTGGGAAGGTGGGTGAGATTGTTCTCATCTGGTAGGGAACATACTAGTAGTGTTGGAAGGAGGGTGAGATTGTTCTCATCTGATAGGGAACAGACTAGTAGTGTTGGAAGGAAGGTGGGTGAGATTGTTCTCATCTGATAGGGAACAGACTTGTAGTGTGAGAAGGTGGGTGAGATTGTTCTCATCTGATAGGGAACAGACTAGTAGTGTAGGAAGGTGGGTGAGATTGTTCTCATCTGATAGGGAACAGACTAGTAGTGTGGGAAGGTGGGTGAGATTGTTCTCATCTGATAGGGAACAGACTAGTAGTGTGGGAAGGTGCGTGAGATTGTTCTCATCTGATAGGGAACAGACTAGTAGTGTGGGAAGGTGGGTGAGATTGTTCTCATCTGATAGGGAACAGACTAGTAGTGTTGGAAGGTGGGTGAGACTAGTAGCGTGGGAAGGTGGGTGAGATTGTTCTCATCTGATAGGGAACAGACTAGTAGTGTTGGAAGGAAGGTGGGTGAGATTGTTCTCATCTGATAGGGAACAGACTAGTAATGTTGGAAGGTGGGTGAGATGGTTCTCATCTGATAGGGAACAGACTAGTAGTGTTGGAAGGTGGGTGATATTGTTCTTATCTGATAGGGAACAGACTAGTAGTGTGGGAAGGTAGGTGAGATTGTTCTCATCTGATAGGGAACAGACTAGTAGTGTTGGAAGGTGGGTGAGACTAGTAGCGTGGGAAGGTGGGTGAGATTGTTCTCATCTGATAGGGAACAGACTAGTAGCGTGGGAAGGTGGGTGAGATTGTTCTCATCTCATAGGGAACAGACTAGTAGTGTGGGAAGGTGGGTGATATTGTTCTCATCTGATAGGGAACAGACTAGTAGTGTTGGAAGGTGAGTGAGATTGTTCTCATCTGATAGGGAACAGACTAGTAGAGTTGGAAGGTGGGTGAGATTGTTCTCATCTGATAGGGAACAGACTAGTAGTGTTGGAAGGTGGGTGAGACTAGTAGCGTGGGAAGGTGGGTGAGATTGTTCTCATCTGATAGGGAACAGACTAGTAGTGTGGGAAGGTGGGTGAGATTGTTCTCATCTGATAGGGAACAGACTGGTAGTGTGGGAAGGTGGGTGAGATTGTTCTCATCTGATAGGGAACAGACTAGTAGTGTGGGAAGGTGGGTGAGATTGTTCTCATCTGATAGGGAACAGACTAGTAGTGTTGGAAGATGGGTGAGATTGTTCTCATCTGATAGGGAACAGACTAGTAGTGTTGGAAGGTGGGTGAGACTAGTAGCGTGGGAAGGTGGGTGAGATTGTTCTCATCTGATAGGGAACAGAGTAGTAGCGTGGGAAGGTGGGTGAGATTGTTCTCATCTGATAGGGAACAGACTAGTAGTGTGGGAAGGTGGGTGAGATTATTCTCATCTGATAGGGAACAGACTAGTAGTGTGGGAAGGTGGGTGAGATTGTTCTCATCTGATAGGGAACAGACTAGTAGTGTAGGAAGGTGGGTGATATTGTTCTCATCTGATTTGGAACAGACTAGTAGTGTTGGAAGGTGGGTGAGATTGTTCTCATCTGATAGGGAACAGACTAGTAGAGTTGGAAGGTGGGTGAGATTGTTCTCATCTGATAGGGAACAGACTAGTAGTGTTGGAAGGTGGGTGAGACTAGTAGCGTGGGAAGGTGGGTGAGATTGTTCTCATCTGATAGGGAACAGACTAGTAGTGTGGGAAGGTGGGTGAGATTGTTCTCATCTGATAGGGAACAGACTAGTAGTGTAGGAAGGTGGGTGATATTGTTCTCATCTGATAGGGAACAGACTAGTAGTGTTGGAAGGTGAGTGAGATTGTTCTCATCTGATAGGGAACAGACTAGTAGAGTTGGAAGGTGGGTGAGATTGTTCTCATCTGATAGGGAACAGACTAGTAGTGTTGGAAGGTGGGTGAGACTAGTAGCGTGGGAAGGTGGGTGAGATTGTTCTCATCTGATAGGGAACAGACTAGTAGTGTGGGAAGGTGGGTGAGATTGTTCTCATCTGATAGGGAACAGACTGGTAGTGTGGGAAGGTGGGTGAGATTGTTCTCATCTGATAGGGAACAGACTAGTAGTGTGGGAAGGTGGGTGAGATTGTTCTCATCTGATAGGGAACAGACTAGTAGTGTTGGAAGGTGGGTGAGATTGTTCTCATCTGATAGGGAACAGACTAGTAGTGTTGGAAGGTGGGTGAGACTAGTAGCGTGGGAAGGTGGGTGAGATTGTTCTCATCTGATAGGGAACAGAGTAGTAGCGTGGGAAGGTGGGTGAGATTGTTCTCATCTGATAGGGAACAGACTAGTAGTGTGGGAAGGTGGGTGAGATTATTCTCATCTGATAGGGAACAGACTAGTAGTGTGGGAAGGTGGGTGAGATTGTTCTCATCTGATAGGGAACAGACTAGTAGTGTTGGAAGGTGGGTGAGATTGTTCTCATCTGATAGGGAACAGACTAGTAGTGTTGGAAGGTGGGTGAGATTGTTCTCATCTGATAGTGAACAGACTAGTAGTGTTGGAAGGTGGGTGAGACTAGTAGCGTGGGAAGGTGGGTGAGATTGTTCTCATCTGATAGGGAACAGAGTAGTAGCGTGGGAAGGTGGGTGAGATTGTTCTCATCTGATAGGGAACAGACTAGTAGCGTGGGAAGGTGGGTGAGATTGTTCTCATCTGATAGGGAACAGACTAGTAGTGTTGGAAGGAAGCTGGGTGAGATTGTTCTCATCTGATAGGGATCAGACTAGTAGTGTTGGAAGGTGGGTGAGATTGTTCTCATCTGATAGGGAACAGACTAGTAGTGTAGGAAGGTGGGTGAGAATGTTCTCATCTGATAGGTTACAGACTAGTAGTGTTGGAAGATGGGTGAGATTGTTCTTTTCTGATAGTGAACAGACTAGTAGTGTGGGAAGGTGGGTGAAATTGTTCTCATCTGATAGGGAACAGACTAGTAGTGTTGGAAGGTGGGTGAGACTAGTAGCGTGGGAAGGTGGGTGAGATTGTTCTCATCTGATAGGGAACAGACTAGTAGCGTGGGAAGGTGGGTGAGATTGTTCTCATCAGATACGGAACAGACTAGTAGTGTGGGAAGGTGGGTGAGATTGTTCTCATCTGATAGGGAACAGACTAGTAGTGTGGGAATGTGGGTGAGATTGTTCTCATCTGATAGGGAACAGACTAGTAGTGTTTAGGAAGTTGGGTGAGATTGTTCTCATCTGATAGGGAACAGACTAGTAGTGTAGGAAGGTGGGTGAGAATGTTCTCATCTGATAGGTTACAGACTAGTAGTGTTGGAAGATGGGTGAGATTGTTCTTTTCTGATAGTGAACAGACTAGTAGTGTGGGAAGGTGGGTGAAATTGTTCTCATCTGATAGGGAACAGACTAGTAGTGTTGGAAGGTGGGTGAGACTAGTAGCGTGGGAAGGTGGGTGAGATTGTTCTCATCTGATAGGGAACAGACTAGTAGCGTGGGAAGGTGGGTGAGATTGTTCTCATCAGATACGGAACAGACTAGTAGTGTGGGAAGGTGGGTGAGATTGTTCTCATCTGATAGGGAACAGACTAGTAGTGTGGGAATGTGGGTGAGATTGTTCTCATCTGATAGGGAACAGACTAGTAGTGTTTAGGAAGTTGGGTGAGATTGTTCTCATCTGATAGGGAACAGACTAGTAGTGTTGGAAGGTGGGTGAGATTGTTCTCATCTGATAGGGAACAGACTAGTAGTGTGGGAAGGTGGGTGAGATTGTTCTCATCTGATAGGGAAAAGACTAGTAGTGTTGGAAGGTGGGTGAGATTGTTCTCATCTGATCGGGAACAGACTAGTAGTGTGGGAAGGTGGGTGAGATTGTTCTCATCTGATCGGGAACAGACTAGTAGTGTGGGAAGGTGGGTGAGATTGTTCTCATCTGATAGGGAACAGACTAGTAGTGTTGGAAGGTGGGTGAGATTGTTCTCATCTGATAGGGAACAGACTAGTAGTGTGGGAAGGTGGATGAGATTGTTCTCATCTGATAGGGAACAGACTAGTAGTGTGGGAAGGTGGGTGAGATTGTTCTCATCTGGTAGGGAACATACTAGTAGTGTTGGAAGGAGGGTGAGATTGTTCTCATCTGATAGGGAACAGACTAGTAGTGTTGGAAGGAAGGTGGGTGAGATTGTTCTCATCTGATAGGGAACAGACTTGTAGTGTGAGAAGGTGGGTGAGATTGTTCTCATCTGATAGGGAACAGACTAGTAGTGTAGGAAGGTGGGTGAGATTGTTCTCATCTGATAGGGAACAGACTAGTAGTGTGGGAAGGTGGGTGAGATTGTTCTCATCTGATAGGGAACAGACTAGTAGTGTGGGAAGGTGCGTGAGATTGTTCTCATCTGATAGGGAACAGACTAGTAGTGTGGGAAGGTGGGTGAGATTGTTCTCATCTGATAGGGAACAGACTAGTAGTGTTGGAAGGTGGGTGAGACTAGTAGCGTGGGAAGGTGGGTGAGATTGTTCTCATCTGATAGGGAACAGACTAGTAGTGTTGGAAGGAAGGTGGGTGAGATTGTTCTCATCTGATAGGGAACAGACTAGTAATGTTGGAAGGTGGGTGAGATGGTTCTCATCTGATAGGGAACAGACTAGTAGTGTTGGAAGGTGGGTGATATTGTTCTTATCTGATAGGGAACAGACTAGTAGTGTGGGAAGGTAGGTGAGATTGTTCTCATCTGATAGGGAACAGACTAGTAGTGTTGGAAGGTGGGTGAGACTAGTAGCGTGGGAAGGTGGGTGAGATTGTTCTCATCTGATAGGGAACAGACTAGTAGCGTGGGAAGGTGGGTGAGATTGTTCTCATCTCATAGGGAACAGACTAGTAGTGTGGGAAGGTGGGTGAGATTGTTCTCATCAGATAGGGAACAGACTAGTAGTGTGGGAAGGTGGGTGAGATTGTTCTCATCTGATAGGGAACAGACTAGTAGTGTGGGAAGGTGGGTGAGATTGTTCTCATCTGATAGGGAACAGACTAGTAGTGTTGGAAGGTGGGTGAGACTAGTAGCGTGGGAAGGTGGGTGAGATTGTTCTCATCTGATAGGGAACAGACTAGTAGTGTGGGAAGGTGGGTGAGATTGTTCTCATCTGATAAGGAACAGACTAGTAGTGTGGGAAGGTGGGTGAGATTGTTCTCATCTGATAGGGAACAGACTAGTAGTGTAGGAAGGTGGGTGATATTGTTCTCATCTGATAGGGAACAGACTAGTAGTGTTGGAAGGTGGGTGAGATTGTTCTCATCTGATAGGGAACAGACTAGTAGAGTTGGAAGGTGGGTGAGATTGTTCTCATCTGATAGGGAACAGACTAGTAGTGTTGGAAGGTGGGTGAGACTAGTAGCGTGGGAAGGTGGGTGAGATTGTTCTCATCTGATAGGGAACAGACTAGTAGTGTGGGAAGGTGGGTGAGATTGTTCTCATCTGATAGGGAACAGACTAGTAGTGTAGGAAGGTGGGTGATATTGTTCTCATCTGATAGGGAACAGACTAGTAGTGTTGGAAGGTGAGTGAGATTGTTCTCATCTGATAGGGAACAGACTAGTAGAGTTGGAAGGTGGGTGAGATTGTTCTCATCTGATAGGGAACAGACTAGTAGTGTTGGAAGGTGGGTGAGACTAGTAGCGTGGGAAGGTGGGTGAGATTGTTCTCATCTGATAGGGAACAGACTAGTAGTGTGGGAAGGTGGGTGAGATTGTTCTCATCTGATAGGGAACAAACTAGTAGTGTCGGAAGGTGGGTGAGATTGTTCTCATCTGATAGGGAACAGACTAGTAGTGTTGGAAGGTGGGTGAGACTAGTAGCGTGGGAAGGTGGGTGAGATTGTTCTCATCTGATAGGGAACAGAGTAGTAGCGTGGGAAGGTGGGTGAGATTGTTCTCATCTGATAGGGAACAGACTAGTAGCGTGGGAAGGTGGGTGAGATTGTTCTCATCTGATAGGGAACAGACTTGTAGTGTGGGAAGGTGGGTGAGATTGTTCTCATCTGATAGGGAACAGACTAGTAGTGTGGGAAGGTGGGTGAGATTGTTCTCATCTGATAGGGAACAGACTAGTAGTGTTGGAAGGTGGGTGAGATTGTTCTCATCTGATAGGGAACAGACTAGTAGTGTTGGAAGGTGGGTGAGATTGTTCTCATCTGATAGTGAACAGACTAGTAGTGTTGGAAGGTGGGTGAGACTAGTAGCGTGGGAAGGTGGGTGAGATTGTTCTCATCTGATAGGGAACAGAGTAGTAGCGTGGGAAGGTGGGTGAGATTGTTCTCATCTGATAGGGAACAGACTAGTAGTGTTGGAAGGAAGCTGGGTGAGATTGTTCTCATCTGATAGGGATCAGACTAGTAGTGTTGGAAGGTGGGTGAGATTGTTCTCATCTGATAGGGAACAGACTAGTAGTGTGGGAAGGTGGGTGAGATTGTTCTCATCTGGTAGGGAACATACTAGTAGTGTTGGAAGGTGGGTGAGATTGTTCTCATCTGATAGGGAACAGACTAGTAGTGTTGGAAGGAAGGTGGGTGAGATTGTTCTCATCTGATAGGGAACAGACTTGTAGTGTGAGAAGGTGGGTGAGATTGTTCTCATCTGATAGGGAACAGACTAGTAGTGTAGGAAGGTGGGTGAGATTGTTCTCATCTGATAGGGAACAGACTAGTAGTGTGGGAAGGTGGGTGAGATTGTTCTCATCTGATAGGGAACAGACTAGTAGAGTTGGAAGGTGGGTGAGATTGTTCTCATCTGATAGGGAACAGACTAGTAGTGTTGGAAGGTGGGTGAGACTAGTAGCGTGGGAAGGTGGGTGAGATTGTTCTCATCTGATAGGGAACAGACTAGTAGTGTGGGAAGGTGGGTGAGATTGTTCTCATCTGATAGGGAACAGACTGGTAGTGTGGGAAGGTGGGTGAGATTGTTCTCATCTGATAGGGAACAGACTAGTAGTGTGGGAAGGTGGGTGAGATTGTTCTCATCTGATAGGGAACAAACTAGTAGTGTTGGAAGGTGGGTGAGATTGTTCTCATCTGATAGGGAACAGACTAGTAGTGTTGGAAGGTGGGTGAGACTAGTAGCGTGGGAAGGTGGGTGAGATTGTTCTCATCTGATAGGGAACAGAGTAGTAGCGTGGGAAGGTGGGTGAGATTGTTCTCATCTGATAGGGAACAGACTAGTAGCGTGGGAAGGTGGGTGAGATTGTTCTCATCTGATAGGGAACAGACTTGTAGTGTGGGAAGGTGGGTGAGATTGTTCTCATCTGATAGGGAACAGACTAGTAGTGTGGGAAGGTGGGTGAGATTGTTCTCATCTGATAGGGAACAGACTAGTAGTGTTGGAAGGTGGGTGAGATTGTTCTCATCTGATAGGGAACAGACTAGTAGTGTTGGAAGGTGGGTGAGATTGTTCTCATCTGATAGTGAACAGACTAGTAGTGTTGGAAGGTGGGTGAGACTAGTAGCGTGGGAAGGTGGGTGAGATTGTTCTCATCTGATAGGGAACAGAGTAGTAGCGTGGGAAGGTGGGTGAGATTGTTCTCATCTGATAGGGAACAGACTAGTAGCGTGGGAAGGTGGGTGAGATTGTTCTCATCTGATAGGGAACAGACTAGTAGTGTTGGAAGGAAGCTGGGTGAGATTGTTCTCATCTGATAGGGATCAGACTAGTAGTGTTGGAAGGTGGGTGAGATTGTTCTCATCTGATAGGGAACAGACTAGTAGTGTGGGAAGGTGGGTGAGATTGTTCTCATCTGGTAGGGAACATACTAGTAGTGTTGGAAGGTGGGTGAGATTGTTCTCATCTGATAGGGAACAGACTAGTAGTGTTGGAAGGAAGGTGGGTGAGATTGTTCTCATCTGATAGGGAACAGACTTGTAGTGTGAGAAGGTGGGTGAGATTGTTCTCATCTGATAGGGAACAGACTAGTAGTGTAGGAAGGTGGGTGAGATTGTTCTCATCTGATAGGGAACAGACTAGTAGTGTGGGAAGGTGGGTGAGATTGTTCTCATCTGATAGGGAACAGACTAGTAGTGTGGGAAGGTGGGTGAGATTGTTCTCATCTGGTAGGGAACATACTAGTAGTGTTGGAAGGTGGGTGAGATTGTTCTCATCTGATAGGGAACAGACTAGTAGTGTTGGAAGGAAGGTGGGTGAGATTGTTCTCATCTGATAGGGAACAGACTTGTAGTGTGAGAAGGTGGGTGAGATTGTTCTCATCTGATAGGGAACAGACTAGTAGTGTAGGAAGGTGGGTGAGATTGTTCTCATCTGATAGGGAACAGACTAGTAGTGTGGGAAGGTGGGTGAGATTGTTCTCATCTGATAGGGAACAGACTAGTAGAGTTGGAAGGTGGGTGAGATTGTTCTCATCTGATAGGGAACAGACTAGTAGTGTTGGAAGGTGGGTGAGACTAGTAGCGTGGGAAGGTGGGTGAGATTGTTCTCATCTGATAGGGAACAGACTAGTAGTGTGGGAAGGTGGGTGAGATTGTTCTCATCTGATAGGGAACAGACTGGTAGTGTGGGAAGGTGGGTGAGATTGTTCTCATCTGATAGGGAACAGACTAGTAGTGTGGGAAGGTGGGTGAGATTGTTCTCATCTGATAGGGAACAAACTAGTAGTGTTGGAAGGTGGGTGAGATTGTTCTCATCTGATAGGGAACAGACTAGTAGTGTTGGAAGGTGGGTGAGACTAGTAGCGTGGGAAGGTGGGTGAGATTGTTCTCATCTGATAGGGAACAGAGTAGTAGCGTGGGAAGGTGGGTGAGATTGTTCTCATCTGATAGGGAACAGACTAGTAGCGTGGGAAGGTGGGTGAGATTGTTCTCATCTGATAGGGAACAGACTTGTAGTGTGGGAAGGTGGGTGAGATTGTTCTCATCTGATAGGGAACAGACTAGTAGTGTGGGAAGGTGGGTGAGATTGTTCTCATCTGATAGGGAACAGACTAGTAGTGTTGGAAGGTGGGTGAGATTGTTCTCATCTGATAGGGAACAGACTAGTAGTGTTGGAAGGTGGGTGAGATTGTTCTCATCTGATAGTGAACAGACTAGTAGTGTTGGAAGGTGGGTGAGACTAGTAGCGTGGGAAGGTGGGTGAGATTGTTCTCATCTGATAGGGAACAGAGTAGTAGCGTGGGAAGGTGGGTGAGATTGTTCTCATCTGATAGGGAACAGACTAGTAGCGTGGGAAGGTGGGTGAGATTGTTCTCATCTGATAGGGAACAGACTAGTAGTGTTGGAAGGAAGCTGGGTGAGATTGTTCTCATCTGATAGGGATCAGACTAGTAGTGTTGGAAGGTGGGTGAGATTGTTCTCATCTGATAGGGAACAGACTAGTAGTGTGGGAAGGTGGGTGAGATTGTTCTCATCTGGTAGGGAACATACTAGTAGTGTTGGAAGGTGGGTGAGATTGTTCTCATCTGATAGGGAACAGACTAGTAGTGTTGGAAGGAAGGTGGGTGAGATTGTTCTCATCTGATAGGGAACAGACTTGTAGTGTGAGAAGGTGGGTGAGATTGTTCTCATCTGATAGGGAACAGACTAGTAGTGTAGGAAGGTGGGTGAGATTGTTCTCATCTGATAGGGAACAGACTAGTAGTGTGGGAAGGTGGGTGAGATTGTTCTCATCTGATAGGGAACAGACTAGTAGTGTGGGAAGGTGCGTGAGATTGTTCTCATCTGATAGGGAACAGACTAGTAGTGTGGGAAGGTGGGTGAGATTGTTCTCATCTGATAGGGAACAGACTAGTAGTGTTGGAAGGTGGGTGAGACTAGTAGCGTGGGAAGGTGGGTGAGATTGTTCTCATCTGATAGGGAACAGACTAGTAGTGTGGGAAGGTGGGTGAGATTGTTCTCATCTGATAGGGAACAGACTGGTAGTGTGGGAAGGTGGGTGAGATTGTTCTCATCTGATAGGGAACAGACTAGTAGTGTGGGAAGGTGGGTGAGATTGTTCTCATCTGATAGGGAACAAACTAGTAGTGTTGGAAGGTGGGTGAGATTGTTCTCATCTGATAGGGAACAGACTAGTAGTGTTGGAAGGTGGGTGAGACTAGTAGCGTGGGAAGGTGGGTGAGATTGTTCTCATCTGATAGGGAACAGAGTAGTAGCGTGGGAAGGTGGGTGAGATTGTTCTCATCTGATAGGGAACAGACTAGTAGCGTGGGAAGGTGGGTGAGATTGTTCTCATCTGATAGGGAACAGACTTGTAGTGTGGGAAGGTGGGTGAGATTGTTCTCATCTGATAGGGAACAGACTAGTAGTGTGGGAAGGTGGGTGAGATTGTTCTCATCTGATAGGGAACAGACTAGTAGTGTTGGAAGGTGGGTGAGATTGTTCTCATCTGATAGGGAACAGACTAGTAGTGTGGGAAGGTGGGTGAGATTGTTCTCATCTGATAGTGAACAGACTAGTAGTGTTGGAAGGTGGGTGAGACTAGTAGCGTGGGAAGGTGGGTGAGATTGTTCTCATCTGATAGGGAACAGAGTAGTAGCGTGGGAAGGTGGGTGAGATTGTTCTCATCTGATAGGGAACAGACTAGTAGCGTGGGAAGGTGGGTGAGATTGTTCTCATCTGATAGGGAACAGACTAGTAGTGTTGGAAGGAAGCTGGGTGAGATTGTTCTCATCTGATAGGGATCAGACTAGTAGTGTTGGAAGGTGGGTGAGATTGTTCTCATCTGATAGGGAACAGACTAGTAGTGTGGGAAGGTGGGTGAGATTGTTCTCATCTGGTAGGGAACATACTAGTAGTGTTGGAAGGTGGGTGAGATTGTTCTCATCTGATAGGGAACAGACTAGTAGTGTTGGAAGGAAGGTGGGTGAGATTGTTCTCATCTGATAGGGAACAGACTTGTAGTGTGAGAAGGTGGGTGAGATTGTTCTCATCTGATAGGGAACAGACTAGTAGTGTAGGAAGGTGGGTGAGATTGTTCTCATCTGATAGGGAACAGACTAGTAGTGTGGGAAGGTGGGTGAGATTGTTCTCATCTGATAGGGAACAGACTAGTAGTGTGGGAAGGTGCGTGAGATTGTTCTCATCTGATAGGGAACAGACTAGTAGTGTGGGAAGGTGGGTGAGATTGTTCTCATCTGATAGGGAACAGACTAGTAGTGTTGGAAGGTGGGTGAGACTAGTAGCGTGGGAAGGTGGGTGAGATTGTT
This sequence comes from Salmo salar, assembly GCF_965601325.2. Taxonomy (NCBI): domain Eukaryota; kingdom Metazoa; phylum Chordata; class Actinopteri; order Salmoniformes; family Salmonidae; genus Salmo; species Salmo salar. Next base: position 57,176,913 of record NC_138304.1, on the reverse strand, counting down.
CTCATCTGATAGGGAACAGACTAGTAGCGTGGGAAGGTGGGTGAGATTGTTCTCATCTGATAGGGAACAGACTAGTAGTGTTGGAAGGAAGGTGGGTGAGATTGTTCTCATCTGATAGGGAACAGACTAGTAATGTTGGAAGGAGGGTGAGATTGTTCTCATCTGATAGGGAACAGACTAGTAGTGTTGGAAGGAAGGTGCGTGAGATTGTTCTCATCTGATAGGGCACAGACTTGTTGTGTGAGAAGGTGGGTGAGATTGTTCTCATCTGATAGGGAACAGACTAGTAGTGTAGGAAGGTGGGTGAGATTGTTCTCATCTGATAGGGAACAGACTAGTAGTGTGGGAAGGTGGGTGAGATTGTTCTCATCTGATAGGGAACAGACTAGTAGTGTGGGAAGGTGCGTGAGATTGTTCTCATCTGATAGGGAACAGACTAGTAGTGTGGGAAGGTGGGTGAGATTGTTCTCATCTGATAGGGAACAGACTAGTAGTGTTGGAAGGTGGGTGAGACTAGTAGCGTGGGAAGGTGGGTGAGATTGTTCTCATCTGATAGGGAACAGACTAGTAGCGTGGGAAGGTGGGTGAGATTGTTCTCATCTCATAGGGAACAGACTAGTAGTGTGGGAAGGTGGGTGAGATTGTTCTCATCAGATAGGGAACAGACTAGTAGTGTGGGAAGGTGGGTGAGATTGTTCTCATCTGATAGGGAACAGACTAGTAGTGTGGGAAGGTGGGTGAGATTGTTCTCATCTGATAGGGAACAGACTAGTAGTGTTGGAAGGTGGGTGAGACTAGTAGCGTGGGAAGGTGGGTGAGATTGTTCTCATCTGATAGGGAACAGACTAGTAGTGTGGGAAGGTGGGTGAGATTGTTCTCATCTGATAAGGAACAGACTAGTAGTGTGGGAAGGTGGGTGAGATTGTTCTCATCTGATAGGGAACAGACTAGTAGTGTAGGAAGGTGGGTGATATTGTTCTCATCTGATAGGGAACAGACTAGTAGTGTTGGAAGGTGGGTGAGATTGTTCTCATCTGATAGGGAACAGACTAGTAGAGTTGGAAGGTGGGTGAGATTGTTCTCATCTGATAGGGAACAGACTAGTAGTGTTGGAAGGTGGGTGAGACTAGTAGTGTGGGAAGGTGGGTGAGATTGTTCTCATCTGATAGGGAACAGACTAGTAGTGTGGGAAGGTGGGTGAGATTGTTCTCATCTGATAGGGAACAGACTAGTAGTGTAGGAAGGTGGGTGATATTGTTCTCATCTGATAGGGAACAGACTAGTAGTGTTGGAAGGTGAGTGAGATTGTTCTCATCTGATAGGGAACAGACTAGTAGAGTTGGAAGGTGGGTGAGATTGTTCTCATCTGATAGGGAACAGACTAGTAGTGTTGGAAGGTGGGTGAGACTAGTAGCGTGGGAAGGTGGGTGAGATTGTTCTCATCTGATAGGGAACAGACTAGTAGTGTGGGAAGGTGGGTGAGATTGTTCTCATCTGATAGGGAACAGACTGGTAGTGTGGGAAGGTGGGTGAGATTGTTCTCATCTGATAGGGAACAGACTAGTAGTGTGGGAAGGTGGGTGAGATTGTTCTCATCTGATAGGGAACAAACTAGTAGTGTTGGAAGGTGGGTGAGATTGTTCTCATCTGATAGGGAACAGACTAGTAGTGTTGGAAGGTGGGTGAGACTAGTAGCGTGGGAAGGTGGGTGAGATTGTTCTCATCTGATAGGGAACAGAGTAGTAGCGTGGGAAGGTGGGTGAGATTGTTCTCATCTGATAGGGAACAGACTAGTAGCGTGGGAAGGTGGGTGAGATTGTTCTCATCTGATAGGGAACAGACTTGTAGTGTGGGAAGGTGGGTGAGATTGTTCTCATCTGATAGGGAACAGACTAGTAGTGTGGGAAGGTGGGTGAGATTGTTCTCATCTGATAGGGAACAGACTAGTAGTGTTGGAAGGTGGGTGAGATTGTTCTCATCTGATAGGGAACAGACTAGTAGTGTTGGAAGGTGGGTGAGATTGTTCTCATCTGATAGTGAACAGACTAGTAGTGTTGGAAGGTGGGTGAGACTAGTAGCGTGGGAAGGTGGGTGAGATTGTTCTCATCTGATAGGGAACAGAGTAGTAGCGTGGGAAGGTGGGTGAGATTGTTCTCATCTGATAGGGAACAGACTAGTAGCGTGGGAAGGTGGGTGAGATTGTTCTCATCTGATAGGGAACAGACTAGTAGTGTTGGAAGGAAGCTGGGTGAGATTGTTCTCATCTGATAGGGATCAGACTAGTAGTGTTGGAAGGTGGGTGAGATTGTTCTCATCTGATAGGGAACAGACTAGTAGTGTGGGAAGGTGGGTGAGATTGTTCTCATCTGGTAGGGAACATACTAGTAGTGTTGGAAGGTGGGTGAGATTGTTCTCATCTGATAGGGAACAGACTAGTAGTGTTGGAAGGAAGGTGGGTGAGATTGTTCTCATCTGATAGGGAACAGACTTGTAGTGTGAGAAGGTGGGTGAGATTGTTCTCATCTGATAGGGAACAGACTAGTAGTGTAGGAAGGTGGGTGAGATTGTTCTCATCTGATAGGGAACAGACTAGTAGTGTGGGAAGGTGGGTGAGATTGTTCTCATCTGATAGGGAACAGACTAGTAGTGTGGGAAGGTGCGTGAGATTGTTCTCATCTGATAGGGAACAGACTAGTAGTGTGGGAAGGTGGGTGAGATTGTTCTCATCTGATAGGGAACAGACTAGTAGTGTTGGAAGGTGGGTGAGACTAGTAGCGTGGGAAGGTGGGTGAGATTGTTCTCATCTGATAGGGAACAGACTAGTAGCGTGGGAAGGTGGGTGAGATTGTTCTCATCTGATAGGGAACAGACTAGTAGTGTTGGAAGGAAGGTGGGTGAGATTGTTCTCATCTGATAGGGAACAGACTAGTAATGTTGGAAGGTGGGTGAGATGGTTCTCATCTGATAGGGAACAGACTAGTAGTGTTGGAAGGTGGGTGATATTGTTCTTATCTGATAGGGAACAGACTAGTAGTGTGGGAAGGTAGGTGAGATTGTTCTCATCTGATAGGGAACAGACTAGTAGTGTTGGAAGGTGGGTGAGACTAGTAGCGTGGGAAGGTGGGTGAGATTGTTCTCATCTGATAGGGAACAGACTAGTAGCGTGGGAAGGTGGGTGAGATTGTTCTCATCTCATAGGGAACAGACTAGTAGTGTGGGAAGGTGGGTGAGATTGTTCTCATCAGATAGGGAACAGACTAGTAGTGTGGGAAGGTGGGTGAGATTGTTCTCATCTGATAGGGAACAGACTAGTAGTGTGGGAAGGTGGGTGAGATTGTTCTCATCTGATAGGGAACAGACTAGTAGTGTTGGAAGGTGGGTGAGACTAGTAGCGTGGGAAGGTGGGTGAGATTGTTCTCATCTGATAGGGAACAGACTAGTAGTGTGGGAAGGTGGGTGAGATTGTTCTCATCTGATAAGGAACAGACTAGTAGTGTGGGAAGGTGGGTGAGATTGTTCTCATCTGATAGGGAACAGACTAGTAGTGTAGGATGGTGGGTGATATTGTTCTCATCTGATAGGGAACAGACTAGTAGAGTTGGAAGGTGGGTGAGATTGTTCTCATCTGATAGGGAACAGACTAGTAGTGTTGGAAGGTGGGTGAGACTAGTAGCGTGGGAAGGTGGGTGAGATTGTTCTCAACTGATAGGGAACAGACTAGTAGTGTGGGAAGGTGGGTGAGATTGTTCTCATCTGATAGGGAACAGACTAGTAGTGTAGGAAGGTGGGTGATATTGTTCTCATCTGATAGGGAACAGACTAGTAGTGTTGGAAGGTGAGTGAGATTGTTCTCATCTGATAGGGAACAGACTAGTAGAGTTGGAAGGTGGGTGAGATTGTTCTCATCTGATAGGGAACAGACTAGTAGTGTTGGAAGGTGGGTGAGACTAGTAGCGTGGGAAGGTGGGTGAGATTGTTCTCATCTGATAGGGAACAGACTAGTAGTGTGGGAAGGTGGGTGAGATTGTTCTCATCTGATAGGGAACAGACTGGTAGTGTGGGAAGGTGGGTGAGATTGTTCTCATCTGATAGGGAACAGACTAGTAGTGTGGGAAGGTGGGTGAGATTGTTCTCATCTGATAGGGAACAGACTAGTAGTGTTGGAAGGTGGGTGAGATTGTTCTCATCTGATAGGGAACAGACTAGTAGTGTTGGAAGGTGGGTGAGACTAGTAGCGTGGGAAGGTGGGTGAGATTGTTCTCATCTGATAGGGAACAGAGTAGTAGGGTGGGAAGGTGGGTGAGATTGTTCTCATCTGATAGGGAACAGACTAGTAGCGTGGGAAGGTGGGTGAGATTGTTCTCATCTGATAGGGAACAGACTTGTAGTGTGGGAAGGTGGGTGAGATTGTTCTCATCTGATAGGGAACAGACTAGTAGTGTGGGAAGGTGGGTGAGATTGTTCTCATCTGATCGGGAACAGACTAGTAGTGTGGGAAGGTGGGTGAGATTGTTCTCATCTGATAGGGAACAGACTAGTAGCGTGGGAAGGTGGGTGAGATTGTTCTCATCTGATAGGGAACAGACTAGTAGTGTGGGAAGGTGGGTGAGATTGTTCTCATCTGATAGGGAACAGACTAGTAGTGTGGGAATGTGGGTGAGATTGTTCTCATCTGATAGGGAACAGACTAGTAGTGTTGGAAGGTGGGTGAGATTGTTCTCATCTGATAGGGAACAGACTAGTAGTGTTGGAAGGTGGGTGAGATTGTTCTCATCTGATAGTGAACAGACTAGTAGTGTTGGAAGGTGGGTGAGACTAGTAGCGTGGGAAGGTGGGTGAGATTGTTCTCATCTGATAGGGAACAGAGTAGTAGCGTGGGAAGGTGGGTGAGATTGTTCTCATCTGATAGGGAACAGACTAGTAGCGTGGGAAGGTGGGTGAGATTGTTCTCATCTGATAGGGAACAGACTAGTAGTGTTGGAAGGAAGCTGGGTGAGATTGTTCTCATCTGATAGGGATCAGACTAGTAGTGTTGGAAGGTGGGTGAGATTGTTCTCATCTGATAGGGAACAGACTAGTAGTGTAGGAAGGTGGGTGAGATTGTTCTCATCTGATAGGGAACAGACTAGTAGTGTTGGAAGATGGGTGAGATTGTTCTTTTCTGATAGTGAACAGACTAGTAGTGTGGGAAGGTGGGTGAAATTGTTCTCATCTGATAGGGAACAGACTAGTAGTGTTGGAAGGTGGGTGAGACTAGTAGCGTGGGAAGGTGGGTGAGATTGTTCTCATCTGATAGGGAACAGACTATTAGCGTGGGAAGGTGGGTGAGATTGTTCTCATCTGATACGGAACAGACTAGTAGTGTGGGAAGGTGGGTGAGATTGTTCTCATCTGATAGGGAACAGACTAGTAGTGTGGGAATGTGGGTGAGATTGTTCTCATCTGATAGGGAACAGACTAGTAGTGTTTAGGAAGTTGGGTGAGATTGTTCTCATCTGATAGGGAACAGACTAGTAGTGTTGGAAGGTGGGTGAGATTGTTCTCATCTGATAGGGAACAGACTAGTAGTGTGGGAAGGTGGGTGAGATTGTTCTCATCTGATAGGGAAAAGACTAGTAGTGTTGGAAGGTGGGTGAGATTGTTCTCATCTGATCGGGAACAGACTAGTAGTGTGGGAAGGTGGGTGAGATTGTTCTCATCTGATCGGGAACAGACTAGTAGTGTGGGAAGTTGGGTGAGATTGTTCTCATCTGATAGGGAACAGACTAGTAGTGTTGGAAGGTGGGTGAGATTGTTCTCATCTGATAGGGAACAGACTAGTAGTGTGGGAAGGTGGATGAGATTGTTCTCATCTGATAGGGAACAGACTAGTAGTGTGGGAAGGTGGGTGAGATTGTTCTCATCTGGTAGGGAACATACTAGTAGTGTTGGAAAGTGGGTGAGATTGTTCTCATCTGATAGGGAACAGACTAGTAGTGTTGGAAGGAAGGTGGGTGAGATTGTTCTCATCTGATAGGGAACAGACTTGTAGTGTGAGAAGGTGGGTGAGATTGTTCTCATCTGATAGGGAACAGACTAGTAGTGTAGGAAGGTGGGTGAGATTGTTCTCATCTGATAGGGAACAGACTAGTAGTGTGGGAAGGTGGGTGAGATTGTTCTCATCTGATAGGGAACAGACTAGTAGTGTGGGAAGGTGCGTGAGATTGTTCTCATCTGATAGGGAACAGACTAGTAGTGTGGGAAGGTGGGTGAGATTGTTCTCATCTGATAGGGAACAGACTAGTAGTGTTGGAAGGTGGGTGAGACTAGTAGCGTGGGAAGGTGGGTGAGATTGTTCTCATCTGATAGGGAACAGACTAGTAGCGTGGGAAGGTGGGTGAGATTGTTCTCATCTGATAGGGAACAGACTAGTAGTGTTGGAAGGAAGGTGGGTGAGATTGTTCTCATCTGATAGGGAACAGACTAGTAATGTTGGAAGGTGGGTGAGATGGTTCTCATCTGATAGGGAACAGACTAGTAGTGTTGGAAGGTGGGTGATATTGTTCTTATCTGATAGGGAACAGACTAGTAGTGTGGGAAGGTAGGTGAGATTGTTCTCATCTGATAGGGAACAGACTAGTAGTGTTGGAAGGTGGGTGAGACTAGTAGCGTGGGAAGGTGGGTGAGATTGTTCTCATCTGATAGGGAACAGACTAGTAGCGTGGGAAGGTGGGTGAGATTGTTCTCATCTCATAGGGAACAGACTAGTAGTGTGGGAAGGTGGGTGAGATTGTTCTCATCAGATAGGGAACAGACTAGTAGTGTGGGAAGGTGGGTGAGATTGTTCTCATCTGATAGGGAACAGACTAGTAGTGTGGGAAGGTGGGTGAGATTGTTCTCATCTGATAGGGAACAGACTTGTAGTGTTGGAAGGTGGGTGAGACTAGTAGCGTGGGAAGGTGGGTGAGATTGTTCTCATCTGATAGGGAACAGACTAGTAGTGTGGGAAGGTGGGTGAGATTGTTCTCATCTGATAAGGAACAGACTAGTAGTGTGGGAAGGTGGGTGAGATTGTTCTCATCTGATAGGGAACAGACTAGTAGTGTAGGAAGGTGGGTGATATTGTTCTCATCTGATAGGGAACAGACTAGTAGTGTTGGAAGGTGGGTGAGATTGTTCTCATCTGATAGGGAACAGACTAGTAGAGTTGGAAGGTGGGTGAGATTGTTCTCATCTGATAGGGAACAGACTAGTAGTGTTGGAAGGTGGGTGAGACTAGTAGCGTGGGAAGGTGGGTGAGATTGTTCTCATCTGATAGGGAACAGACTAGTAGTGTGGGAAGGTGGGTGAGATTGTTCTCATCTGATAGGGAACAGACTAGTAGTTTAGGAAGGTGGGTGATATTGTTCTCATCTGATAGGGAACAGACTAGTAGTGTTGGAAGGTGAGTGAGATTGTTCTCATCTGATAGGGAACAGACTAGTACAGTTGGAAGGTGGGTGAGATTGTTCTCATCTGATAGGGAACAGACTAGTAGTGTTGGAAGGTGGGTGAGACTAGTAGCGTGGGAAGGTGGGTGAGATTGTTCTCATCTGATAGGGAACAGACTAGTAGTGTGGGAAGGTGGGTGAAATTGTTCTCATCTGATAGGGAACAGACTGGTAGTGTGGGAAGGTGGGTGAGATTGTTCTCATCTGATAGGGAACAGACTAGTAGTGTGGGAAGGTGGGTGAGATTGTTCTCATCTGATAGGGAACAGACTAGTAGTGTTGGAAGGTGGGTGAGATTGTTCTCATCTGATAGGGAACAGACTAGTAGTGTTGGAAGGTGGGTGAGACTAGTAGCGTGGGAAGGTGGGTGAGATTGTTCTCATCTGATAGGGAACAGAGTAGTAGCGTGGGAAGGTGGGTGAGATTGTTCTCATCTGATAGGGAACAGACTAGTAGCGTGGGAAGGTGGGTGAGATTGTTCTCATCTGATAGGGAACAGACTTGTAGTGTGGGAAGGTGGGTGAGATTGTTCTCATCTGATAGGGAACAGACTAGTAGTGTGGGAAGGTGGGTGAGATTGTTCTCATCTGATCGGGAACAGACTAGTAGTGTGGGAAGGTGGGTGAGATTGTTCTCATCTGACAGGGAACAGACTAGTAGCGTGGGAAGATGGGTGAGATTGTTCTCATCTGATAGGGAACAGACTAGTAGTGTGGGAAGGTGGGTGAGATTGTTCTCATCTGATAGGGAACAGACTAGTAGTGTGGGAATGTGGGTGAGATTGTTCTCATCTGATAGGGAACAGACTAGTAGTGTTTAGGAAGTTGGGTGAGATTGTTCTCATCTGATAGGGAACAGACTAGTAGTGTTGGAAGGTGGGTGAGATTGTTCTCATCTGATAGGGAACAGACTAGTAGTGTGGGAAGGTGGGTGAGATTGTTCTCATCTGATAGGGAAAAGACTAGTAGTGTTGGAAGGTGGGTGAGATTGTTCTCATCTGATCGGGAACAGACTAGTAGTGTGGGAAGGTGGGTGAGATTGTTCTCATCTGATAGGGAACAGACTAGTAGTGTTGGAAGGTGGGTGAGATTGTTCTCATCTGATAGGGAACAGACTAGTAGTGTGGGAAGGTGGATGAGATTGTTCTCATCTGATAGGGAACAGACTAGTAGTGTGGGAAGGTGGGTGAGATTGTTCTCATCTGGTAGGGAACATACTAGTAGTGTTGGAAGGTGGGTGAGATTGTTCTCATCTGATAGGGAACAGACTAGTAGTGTTGGAAGGAAGGTGGGTGAGATTGTTCTCATCTGATAGGGAACAGACTAGTAGTGTGAGAAGGTCGGTGAGATTGTTCTCATCTGATAGGGAACAGACTAGTAGTGTAGGAAGGTGGGTGAGATTGTTCTCATCTGATAGGGAACAGACTAGTAGTGTGGGAAGGTGGGTGAGATTGTTCTCATCTGATAGGGAACAGACTAGTAGCGTGGGAAGGTGGGTGAGATTGTTCTCATCTGATAGGGAACAGACTTGTAGTGTGGGAAGGTGGGTGAGATTGTTCTCATCTGATAGGGAACAGACTAGTAGTGTGGGAAGGTGGGTGAGATTGTTCTCATCTGATCGGGAACAGACTAGTAGTGTGGGAAGGTGGGTGAGATTGTTCTCATCTGATAGGGAACAGACTAGTAGTGTTGGAAGGCAGGTGGGTGAGATTGTTCTCATCTGATAGGGAACAGACTATTAGTGTATGAAGGTGGGTGAGATTGTTCTCATCTGATAGGGAACAGACTAGTAGTGTTGGGAGGTGGGTGAGATTGTTCTTATCTGATAGGGAACAGACTAGTAGTGTGGGAAGGTGGTTGAGATTGTTCTAATCTGATAGGGAACAGACTAGTAGTGTGGGAAGGTGGGTGAGATTATTCTCATCTGATAGGGAACAGACTAGTAGTGTGGGAAGGTGGTTAAGATTGTTCTCATCTGATAGGGAACAGACTAGTAGTGTTGGGAGGTGGGTGAGATTGTTCTCATCTGATAGGGAACAGACTAGTAGTGTGGGAAGGTGGTTGAGATTGTTCTCATCTGATAGGGAACAGACTAGTAGTGTGGGAAGGTGGGTGAGATTGTTCTCATCTGATAGGGAACAGACTAGTAGTGTGGGAAGGTGGGTGAGATTGTTCTCATCTGATAGGGAACAGACTAGTAGCGTGGGAAGGTGGGTGAGATTGTTCTCATCTGATAGGGAACAGACTAGTAGTGTTGGAAGGAAGGTGGGTGAGATTGTTCTCATCTGATAGGGAACAGACTAGTAATGTTGGAATGTGGGTGAGATTGTTCTCATCTGATAGGGAACAGACAATTAGTCTTGGAAGGTGGGTGAGACTAGTAGCGTGGGAAGGTGGGTGAGATTGTTCTCATCTGATAGGGAACAGACTAGTAGCGTGGGAAGGTGGGTGAGATTGTTCTCATCTCATAGGGAACAGACTAGTAGTGTGGGAAGGTGGGTGAGATTGTTCTCATCTGATAGGGAACAGACTAGTAGTGTGGGAAGGTGGGTGAGATTGTTCTCATCTGATAGGGAACAGACTAGTAGTGTGGGAAGGTGGGTGAGATTGTTCTCATCTGATAGGGAACAGACTAGTAGTGTTGGAAGGTGGGTGAGACTAGTAGCGTGGGAAGGTGGGTGAGATTGTTCTCATCTGATAGGGAACAGACTAGTAGCGTGGGAAGGTGGGTGAGATTGTTCTCATCTGATAGGGAACAGACTTGTAGTGTGGGAAGGTGGGTGAGATTGTTCTCATCTGATAGGGAACAGACTAGTAGTGTGGGAAGGTGGGTGAGATTGTTCTCATCTGATCGGGAACAGACTAGTAGTGTGGGAAGGTGGGTGAGATTGTTCTCATCTGATAGGGAACAGACTAGTAGTGTTGGAAGGCAGGTGGGTGAGATTGTTCTCATCTGATAGGGAACAGACTATTAGTGTATGAAGGTGGGTGAGATTGTTCTCATCTGATAGGGAACAGACTAGTAGTGTTGGGAGGTGGGTGAGATTGTTCTTATCTGATAGGGAACAGACTAGTAGTGTGGGAAGGTGGTTGAGATTGTTCTAATCTGATAGGGAACAGACTAGTAGTGTGGGAAGGTGGGTGAGATTATTCTCATCTGATAGGGAACAGACTAGTAGTGTGGGAAGGTGGTTAAGATTGTTCTCATCTGATAGGGAACAGACTAGTAGTGTTGGGAGGTGGGTGAGATTGTTCTCATCTGATAGGGAACAGACTAGTAGTGTGGGAAGGTGGTTGAGATTGTTCTCATCTGATAGGGAACAGACTAGTAGTGTGGGAAGGTGGGTGAGATTGTTCTCATCTGATAGGGAACAGACTAGTAGTGTGGGAAGGTGGGTGAGATTGTTCTCATCTGATAGGGAACAGACTAGTAGCGTGGGAAGGTGGGTGAGATTGTTCTCATCTGATAGGGAACAGACTAGTAGTGTTGGAAGGAAGGTGGGTGAGATTGTTCTCATCTGATAGGGAACAGACTAGTAATGTTGGAATGTGGGTGAGATTGTTCTCATCTGATAGGGAACAGACAATTAGTCTTGGAAGGTGGGTGAGACTAGTAGCGTGGGAAGGTGGGTGAGATTGTTCTCATCTGATAGGGAACAGACTAGTAGCGTGGGAAGGTGGGTGAGATTGTTCTCATCTCATAGGGAACAGACTAGTAGTGTGGGAAGGTGGGTGAGATTGTTCTCATCTGATAGGGAACAGACTAGTAGTGTGGGAAGTTGGGTGAGATTGTTCTCATCTGATAGGGAACAGACTAGTAGTGTGGGAAGGTGGGTGAGATTGTTCTCATCTGATAGGGAACAGACTAGTAGTGTTGGAAGGTGGGTGAGACTAGTAGCGTGGGAAGGTGGGTGAGATTGTTCTCATCTGATAGGGAACAGACTAATAGTGTGGGAAGGTGGGTGAGATTGTTCTCATCTGATAGGGAACAGACTAGTAGTGTGGGAAGGTGGGTGAGATTGTTCTCATCTGATCGGGAACAGACTAGTAGTGTGGGAAGGTGGGTGAGATTGTTCTCATCTGATAGGGAACAGACTAGTAGTGTTGGAAGGCAGGTGGGTGAGATTGTTCTCATCTGATAGGGAACAGACTATTAGTGTATGAAGGTGGGTGAGATTGTTCTCATCTGATAGGGAACAGACTAGTAGTGTTGGGAGGTGGGTGAGATTGTTCTTATCTGATAGGGAACAGACTAGTAGTGTGGGAAGGTGGTTGAGATTGTTCTAATCTGATAGGGAACAGACTAGTAGTGTGGGAAGGTGGGTGAGATTATTCTCATCTGATAGGGAACAGACTAGTAGTGTGGGAAGGTGGTTAAGATTGTTCTCATCTGATAGGGAACAGACTAGTAGTGTTGGGAGGTGGGTGAGATTGTTCTCATCTGATAGGGAACAGACTAGTAGTGTGGGAAGGTGGTTGAGATTGTTCTCATCTGATAGGGAACAGACTAGTAGTGTGGGAAGGTGGGTGAGATTGTTCTCATCTGATAGGGAACAGACTAGTAGTGTGGGAAGGTGGGTGAGATTGTTCTCATCTGATAGGGAACAGACTAGTAGCGTGGGAAGGTGGGTGAGATTGTTCTCATCTGATAGGGAACAGACTAGTAGTGTTGGAAGGAAGGTGGGTGAGATTGTTCTCATCTGATAGGGAACAGACTAGTAATGTTGGAATGTGGGTGAGATTGTTCTCATCTGATAGGGAACAGACAATTAGTCTTGGAAGGTGGGTGAGACTAGTAGCGTGGGAAGGTGGGTGAGATTGTTCTCATCTGATAGGGAACAGACTAGTAGCGTGGGAAGGTGGGTGAGATTGTTCTCATCTCATAGGGAACAGACTAGTAGTGTGGGAAGGTGGGTGAGATTGTTCTCATCTGATAGGGAACAGACTAGTAGTGTGGGAAGGTGGGTGAGATTGTTCTCATCTGATAGGGAACAGACTAGTAGTGTGGGAAGGTGGGTGAGATTGTTCTCATCTGATAGGGAACAGACTAGTAGTGTTGGAAGGTGGGTGAGACTAGTAGCGTGGGAAGGTGGGTGAGATTGTTCTCATCTGATAGGGAACAGACTAATAGTGTGGGAAGGTGGGTGAGATTGTTCTCATCTGATAAGGAACAGACAAGTAGTGTGGGAAGGTGGGTGAGATTGTTCTCATCTGATAGGGAACAGACTAGTAGTGTAGGAAGGTGGGTGAGATTGTTCTCATCTGATAGGGAACAGACTAGTAGTGTGGGAAGGTGGGTGAGATTGTTCTCATCTGATAGGGAAAAGACTAGTAGTGTTGGAAGGTGGGTGAGATTGTTCTCATCTGATAGGGAAAAGACTAGTAGTGTTGGAAGGTGGGTGAGATTGTTCTCATCTGATCGGGAACAGACTAGTAGTGTGGGAAGGTGGGTGAGATTGTTCTCATCTGATCGGGAACAGACTAGTAGTGTGGGAAGGTGGGTGAGATTGTTCTCATCTGATTGGGAACAGACTAGTAGTGTTGGAAGGTGGGTGAGATTGTTCTCATCTGATAGGGAACAGACTAGTAGTTTGGGAAGGTGGATGAGATTGTTCTCATCTGATAGGGAACAGACTAGTAGTGTGGGAAGGTGGGTGAGATTGTTCTCATCTGGTAGGGAACATACTAGTAGTGTTGGAAGGTGGGTGAGATTGTTCTCATCTGATAGGGAACAGACTAGTAGTGTGAGAAGGTGGGTGAGATTGTTCTCATCTGATAGGGAACAGACTAGTAGTGTAGGAAGGTGGGTGAGATTGTTCTCATCTGATAGGGAACAGACTAGTAGTGTGGGAAGGTGGGTGAGATTGTTCTCATCTGATAGGGAACAGACTAGTAGCGTGGGAAGGTGGGTGAGATTGTTCTCATCTGATAGGGAACAGACTTGTAGTGTGGGAAGGTGGGTGAGATTGTTCTCATCTGATAGGGAACAGACTAGTAGTGTGGGAAGGTGGGTGAGATTGTTCTCATCTGATAGGGAACAGACTAGTAGTGTGGGAAGGTGGGTGAGATTGTTCTCATCTGATAGGGAACAGACTAGTAGCGTGGGAAGGTGGGTGAGATTGTTCTCATCTGATAGGGAACAGACTAGTAGTGTTGGAAGGAAGGTGGGTGAGATTGTTCTCATCTGATAGGGAACAGACTAGTAATGTTGGAATGTGGGTGAGATTGTTCTCATCTGATAGGGAACAGACAATTAGTCTTGGAAGGTGGGTGAGACTAGTAGCGTGGGAAGGTGGGTGAGATTGTTCTCATCTGATAGGGAACAGACTAGTAGCGTGGGAAGGTGGGTGAGATTGTTCTCATCTCATAGGGAACAGACTAGTAGTGTGGGAAGGTGGGTGAGATTGTTCTCATCTGATAGGGAACAGACTAGTAGTGTGGGAAGGTGGGTGAGATTGTTCTCATCTGATAGGGAACAGACTAGTAGTGTGGGAAGGTGGGTAATATTGTTCTCATCTGATAGGGAACAGACTAGTAGTGTTGGAAGGTGGGTGAGACTAGTAGCGTGGGAAGGTGGGTGAGATTGTTCTCATCTGATAGGGAACAGACTAATAGTGTGGGAAGGTGGGTGAGATTGTTCTCATCTGATAGGGAACAGACTAGTAGTGTAGGAAGGTGGGTGAGATTGTTCTCATCTGATAGGGAACAGACTAGTAGTGTGGGAAGGTGGGTGAGATTGTTCTCATCTGATAGGGAAAAGACTAGTAGTGTTGGAAGGTGGGTGAGATTGTTCTCATCTGATCGGGAACAGACTAGTAGTGTGGGAAGGTGGGTGAGATTGTTCTCATCTGATCGGGAACAGACTAGTAGTGTGGGAAGGTGGGTGAGATTGTTCTCATCTGATAGGGAACAGACTAGTAGTGTGGGAAGGTGGGTGAGATTGTTCTCATCTGATAGGGAACAGACTAGTAGTGTGGGAAGGTGGGTGAGATTGTTCTCATCTGATAGGGAACAGACTAGTAGCGTGGGAAGGTGGGTGAGATTGTTCTCATCTGATAGGGAACAGACTAGTAGTGTTGGAAGGAAGGTGGGTGAGATTGTTCTCATCTGATAGGGAACAGACTAGTAATGTTGGAATGTGGGTGAGATTGTTCTCATCTGATAGGGAACAGACAATTAGTCTTGGAAGTTGGGTGAGACTAGTAGCGTGGGAAGGTGGGTGAGATTGTTCTCATCTGATAGGGAACAGACTAGTAGCGTGGGAAGGTGGGTGAGATTGTTCTCATCTCATAGGGAACAGACTAGTAGTGTGGGAAGGTGGGTGAGATTGTTCTCATCTGATAGGGAACAGACTAGTAGTGTGGGAAGGTGGGTGAGATTGTTCTCATCTGATAGGGAACAGACTAGTAGTGTGGGAAGGTGGGTAATATTGTTCTCATCTGATAGGGAACAGACTAGTAGTGTTGGAAGGTGGGTGAGACTAGTAGCGTGGGAAGGTGGGTGAGATTGTTCTCATCTGATAGGGAACAGACTAATAGTGTAGGAAGGTGGGTGAGATTGTTCTCATCTGATAGGGAACAGACTAGTAGTGTGGGAAGGTGGGTGAGATTGTTCTCATCTGATAGGGAAAAGACTAGTAGTGTTGGAAGGTGGGTGAGATTGTTCTCATCTGATCGGGAACAGACTAGTAGTGTGGGAAGGTGGGTGAGATTGTTCTCATCTGATCGGGAACAGACTAGTAGTGTGGGAAGGTGGGTGAGATTGTTCTCATCTGATAGGGAACAGACTAGTAGTGTTGGAAGGTGGGTGAGATTGTTCTCATCTGATAGGGAACAGACTAGTAGTGTGGGAAGGTGGATGAAATTGTTCTCATCTGATAGGGAACAGACTAGTAGTGTGGGAAGGTGGGTGAGATTGTTCTGATCTGGTAGGGAACATACTAGTAGTGTTGGAAGGTGGGTGAGATTGTTCTCATCTGATAGGGAACAGACTAGTAGTGTTGGAAGGAAGGTGGGTGAGATTGTTCTCATCTGATAGGGAACAGACTAGTAGTGTGAGAAGGTGGGTGAGATTGTTCTCATCTGATATTGAACAGACTAGTAGTGTAGGAAGGTGGGTGAGATTGTTCTCATCTGATAGGGAACAGACTAGTAGTGTGGGAAGGTGGGTGAGATTGTTCTCATCTGATAGGGAACAGACTAGTAGCGTGGGAAGGTGGGTGAGATTGTTCTCATCTGATAGGGAACAGACTTGTAGTGTGGGAAGGTGGGTGAGATTGTTCTCATCTGATAGGGAACAGACTAGTAGTGTGGGAAGGTGGGTGAGATTGTTCTCATCTGATCGGGAACAGACTAGTAGTGTGGGAAGGTGGGTGAGATTGTTCTCATCTGATAGGGAACAGACTAGTAGTGTTGGAAGGCAGGTGGGTGAGATTGTTCTCATCTGATAGGGAACAGACTATTAGTGTATGAAGGTGGGTGAGATTGTTCTCATCTGATAGGGAACAGACTAGTAGTGTTGGGAGGTGGGTGAGATTGTTCTTATCTGATAGGGAACAGACTAGTAGTGTGGGAAGGTGGTTGAGATTGTTCTAATCTGATAGGGAACAGACTAGTAGTGTGGGAAGGTGGGTGAGATTATTCTCATCTGATAGGGAACAGACTAGTAGTGTGGGAAGGTGGTTAAGATTGTTCTCATCTGATAGGGAACAGACTAGTAGTGTTGGGAGGTGGGTGAGATTGTTCTCATCTGATAGGGAACAGACTAGTAGTGTGGGAAGGTGGTTGAGATTGTTCTCATCTGATAGGGAACAGACTAGTAGTGTGGGAAGGTGGGTGAGATTGTTCTCATCTGATAGGGAACAGACTAGTAGTGTGGGAAGGTGGGTGAGATTGTTCTCATCTGATAGGGAACAGACTAGTAGCGTGGGAAGGTGGGTGAGATTGTTCTCATCTGATAGGGAACAGACTAGTAGTGTTGGAAGGAAGGTGGGTGAGATTGTTCTCATCTGATAGGGAACAGACTACTAATGTTGGAATGTGGGTGAGATTGTTCTCATCTGATAGGGAACAGACAATTAGTCTTGGAAGGTGGGTGAGACTAGTAGCGTGGGAAGGTGGGTGAGATTGTTCTCATCTGATAGGGAACAGACTAGTAGCGTGGGAAGGTGGGTGAGATTGTTCTCATCTCATAGGGAACAGACTAGTAGTGTGGGAAGGTGGGTGAGATTGTTCTCATCTGATAGGGAACAGACTAGTAGTGTGGGAAGGTGGGTGAGATTGTTCTCATCTGATAGGGAACAGACTAGTAGTGTGGGAAGGTGGGTGAGATTGTTCTCATCTGATAGGGAACAGACTAGTAGTGTTGGAAGGTGGGTGAGACTAGTAGCGTGGGAAGGTGGGTGAGATTGTTCTCATCTGATAGGGAACAGACTAATAGTGTGGGAAGGTGGGTGAGATTGTTCTCATCTGATAAGGAACAGACAAGTAGTGTGGGAAGGTGGGTGAGATTGTTCTCATCTGATAGGGAACAGACTAGTAGTGTAGGAAGGTGGGTGAGATTGTTCTCATCTGATAGGGAACAGACTAGTAGTGTTGGAAGGTGGGTGAGATTGTTCTCATCTGATAGGGAACAGACTAGTAGTGTTGGAAGGTGGGTGAGATTGTTCTCATCTGATAGGGAACAGACTAGTAGTGTTGGAAGGTGGGTGAGACTAGTAGCGTGGGAAGGTGGGTGAGATTGTTCTCATCTGATAGTGAACAGACTAGTAGCATGATGGGAAGGTGGGTGAGATTGATATCATCTGATAGGGAACAGACTAGTAGTGTGGGAAGGTGGGTGAGAGTGTTCTCATCTGATAGGCAACAGACTAGTAGTGTGGGAAGGTGGGTGAGATTGTTCTCATCTGATAGGGAACAGACTAGTAGTGTTGGAAGGTGGGTGAGATTGTTCTCATCTGATAGGGAACAGACTAGTAGTGTTGGAAGGTGGGTGACACTAGTAGCGTGGGAAGGTGGGTGAGATTGTTCTCATCTGATAGGGAACAGAGTAGTAGCGTGGGAAGGTGGGTGACATTGTTCTCATCTGATAGGGAACAGACTAGTAGCATGGGAAGGTGGGTGAGATTGTTCTCATCTGATAGGGAACAGACTAGTAGTGTGGGAAGGTGGGTGAGATTGTTCTCATCTGATAGGGAACAGACTAGTAGTGTGGGAAGGTGGTTGAGATTGTTCTCATCTGACAGGGAACAGAGTAGTAGCGTGGGAAGGTGGGTGAGATTGTTCTCATCTGATAGGGAACAGACTAGTAGCGTGGGAAGGTGGGTGATATTGTTCTCATCTGATAGGGAACAGACTTGTAGTGTGGTAAGGTGGGTGAGATTGTTCTCATCTGATAGGGAACAGACTAGTAGTGTTGGAAGGTGGGTGAGATTGTTCTCATCTGATCGGGAACAGACTAGTAGTGTGTGAAGGTGGGTGAGATTGTTCTCATCTGATCGGGAAAAGACTAGTAGTGTGGGAAGGTGGGTGAGATTGTTCTCATCTGATAGGGAACAGACTAGTAGTGTTGGAAGGCAGGTGGGTGAGATTGTTCTCATCTGATAGGGAACAGACTATTAGTGTATGAAGGTGGGTGAGATTGTTCTCATCTGATAGGGAACAGACTAGTAGTGTGGGAAGGTGGGTGAGATTATTCTCATCTGATAGGGAACAGACTAGTAGTGTGGGAAGGTGGGTGAGATTGTTCTCATCTGATAGGGAACAGACTAGTAGTGTTGGAAGGTGGGTGAGATTGTTCTCATCTGATAGGGAACAGACTAGTAGTGTTGGAAGGTGGGTGAGATTGTTCTCATCTGATAGGGAACAGACTAGTAGTGTTGGAAGGTGGGTGAGATTGTTCTCATCTGATAGTGAACAGACTAGTAGTGTTGGAAGGTGGGTGAGACTAGTAGCGTGGGAAGGTGGGTGAGATTGTTCTCATCTGATAGGGAACAGAGTAGTAGCGTGGGAAGGTGGGTGAGATTGCTCTCATCTGATCGGGAACAGACTAGTAGCATGGGAAGGTGGGTGAGATTGTTCTCATCTGATAGGGAACAGACTAGTAGTGTGGGAAGGTGGGTGAGATTGTTCTCATCTGATAGGGAACAGACTAGTAGTGTGGGAAGGTGGGTGAGATTATTCTCATCTGATAGGGAACAGACTAGTAGTGTGGGAAGGTGGTTGAGATTGTTCTCATCTGATAGGGAACAGACTAGTAGTGTGGGAAGGTGGGTGAGATTGTTCTCATCTGATAGGGAACAGACTAGTAGTGTTGGAAGGCAGGTGGGTGAGATTGTTCTCATCTGATAGGGAACAGACTAGTAGTGTGGGAAGGTGGGTGAGATTGTTCTCATCTGATAGGGAACAGACTAGTAGTGTGGGAAGGTGGGTGAGATTGTTCTCATCTGATAGGGAACAGACTAGTAGTGTTGGAAGGTGGGTGAGATTGTTCTCATCTGATAGGGAACAGACTAGTAGTGTTGGAAGGTGGGTGAGACTAGTAGCGTGGGAAGGTGGGTGAGATTGTTCTCATCTGATAGGGAACAGAGTAGTAGCGTGGGAAGGTGGGTGAGATTGTTCTCATGTGATAGGGAACAGACTAGTAGCGTGGGAAGGTGGGTGAGATTGTTCTCATCTGATAGGGAACAGACTTGTAGTGTGGTAAGGTGGGTGAGATTGTTCTCATCTGATAGGGAACAGACTAGTAGTGTTGGAAGGTGGGTGAGATTGTTCTCATCTGATCGGAAACAGACTAGTAGTGTGGGAAGGTGGGTGAGATTGTTCTCATCTGATTGGGAACAGACTAGTAGTGTGGGAAGGTGGGTGAGATTGTTCTCATCTGATAGGGAACAGACTAGTAGTGTTGGAAGGCAGGTGGGTGAGATTGTTCTCATCTGATAGGGAACAGACTATTAGTGTATGAAGGTGGGTGAGATTGTTCTCATCTGATAGGGAACAGACTAGTAGTGTGGGAAGGTGGGTGAGATTATTCTCATCTGATAGGGAACAGACTAGTAGTGTGGGAAGGTGGGTGAGATTGTTCTCATCTGATAGGGAACAGACTAGTAGTGTGGGAAGGTGGGTGAGATTGTTCTCATCTGATAGGGAACAGACTAGTAGCGTGGGAAGGTGGGTGAGATTGTTCTCATCTGATAGGGAACAGACTAGTAGTGTTGGAAGGAAGGTGGGTGAGATTGTTCTCATCTGATAGGGAACAGACTAGTAATGTTGGAAGGTCGGTGAGATTGTTCTCATCTGATAGGGAAAAGATTAGTAGTGTTGGAAGGTGGGTGAGATTGTTCTCATCTGATCGGGAACAGACTAGTAGTGTATGAAGGTGGGTGAGATTGTTCTCATCTGATAGGGAACAGACTATTAGTGTGGGAAGGTGGGTGAGATTATTCTCATCTGATAGGGAACAGACTAGTAGTGTGGGAAGGTGGGTGAGATTGTTCTCATCTGATAGGGAACAGACTAGTAGTGTTGGAAGGTGGGTGAGATTGTTCTCATCTGATAGGGAACAGACTAGTAGTGTTGGAAGGTGGGTGAGATTGTTCGCATCTGATAGGGAACAGACTAGTAGTGTTGGAAGGTGGGTGAGATTGTTCTCATCTGATAGTGAACAGACTAGTAGTGTTGGAAGGTGGGTGAGACTAGTAGCGTGGGAAGGTGGGTGAGATTGTTCTCATCTGATAGGGAACAGAGTAGTAGCGTGGGAAGGTGGGTGAGATTGTTCTCATCTGATCGGGAACAGACTAGTAGCATGGGAAGGTGGGTGAGATTGTTCTCATCTGATAGGGAACAGACTAGTAGTGTGGGAAGGTGGGTGAGATTGTTCTCATCTGATAGGGAACAGACTAGTAGTGTGGGAAGGTGGGTGAGATTATTCTCATCTGATAGGGAACAGACTAGTAGTGTGGGAAGGTGGGTGAGATTGTTCTCATCTGATAGGGAACAGACTAGTAGTGTGGGAAGGTGGGTGAGATTGTTCTCATCTGATTGGGAACAGACTAGTAGTGTGGGAAGGTGGGTGAGATTGTTCTCATCTAATAGGGAACAGACTAGTAGTGTTGGAAGGCAGGTGGGTGAGATTGTTCTCATCTGATAGGGAACAGACTATTAGTGTATGAAGGTGGGTGAGATTGTTCTCATCTGATAGGGAACAGACTAGTAGTGTGGGAAGGTGGGTGAGATTATTCTCATCTGATAGGGAACAGACTAGTAGTGTGGGAAGGTGGGTGAGATTGTTCTCATCTGATAGGGAACAGACTAGTAGTGTGGGAAGGTGGGTGAGATTGTTCTCATCTGATAGGGAACAGACTAGTAGCGTGGGAAGGTGGGTGAGATTGTTCTCATCTGATAGGGAACAGACTAGTAGTGTTGGAAGGAAGGTGGGTGAGATTGTTCTCATCTGATAGGGAACAGACTAGTAATGTTGGAAGGTCGGTGAGATTGTTCTCATCTGATAGGGAAAAGATTAGTAGTGTTGGAAGGTGGGTGAGATTGTTCTCATCTGATCGGGAACAGACTAGTAGTGTATGAAGGTGGGTGAGATTGTTCTCATCTGATAGGGAACAGACTATTAGTGTGGGAAGGTGGGTGAGATTATTCTCATCTGATAGGGAACAGACTAGTAGTGTGGGAAGGTGGGTGAGATTGTTCTCATCTGATAGGGAACAGACTAGTAGTGTTGGAAGGTGGGTGAGATTGTTCTCATCTGATAGGGAACAGACTAGTAGTGTTGGAAGGTGGGTGAGATTGTTCGCATCTGATAGGGAACAGACTAGTAGTGTTGGAAGGTGGGTGAGATTGTTCTCATCTGATAGTGAACAGACTAGTAGTGTTGGAAGGTGGGTGAGACTAGTAGCGTGGGAAGGTGGGTGAGATTGTTCTCATCTGATAGGGAACAGAGTAGTAGCGTGGGAAGGTGGGTGAGATTGTTCTCATCTGATCGGGAACAGACTAGTAGCATGGGAAGGTGGGTGAGATTGTTCTCATCTGATAGGGAACAGACTAGTAGTGTGGGAAGGTGGGTGAGATTGTTCTCATCTGATAGGGAACAGACTAGTAGTGTGGGAAGGTGGGTGAGATTATTCTCATCTGATAGGGAACAGACTAGTAGTGTGGGAAGGTGGGTGAGATTGTTCTCATCTGATAGGGAACAGACTAGTAGTGTGGGAAGGTGGGTGAGATTGTTCTCATCTGATAGGGAACAGACTAGTAGTGTTGGAAGGCAGGTGGGTGAGATTGTTCTCATCTGATAGGGAACAGACTAGTAGTGTGGGAAGGTGGGTGAGATTGTTCTCATCTGATAGGGAACAGA
The DNA here is from genome assembly GCF_965601325.2 of Salmo salar. Taxonomy (NCBI): domain Eukaryota; kingdom Metazoa; phylum Chordata; class Actinopteri; order Salmoniformes; family Salmonidae; genus Salmo; species Salmo salar. The sequence goes on along the minus strand of NC_138304.1, from coordinate 57,155,084 downwards.
CTAGTAGTGTGGGAAGGTGGGTGAGATTGTTCTCATCTGATAGGGAACAGACTAGTAGTGTTGGAAGGTGGGTGAGATTGTTCTCATCTGATAGGGAACAGACTAGTAGTGTTGGAAGGTGGGTGAGACTAGTAGCGTGGGAAGGTGGGTGAGATTGTTCTCATCTGATAGGAAACAGAGTAGTAGCGTGGGAAGGTGGGTGAGATTGTTCTCATCTGATAGGGAACAGACTAGTAGCGTGGGAAGGTGGGTGAGATTGTTCTCATCTGATAGGGAACAGACTTGTAGTGTGGTAAGGTGGGTGAGATTGTTCTCATCTGATAGGGAACAGACTAGTAGTGTTGGAAGGTGGGTGAGATTGTTCTCATCTGATCGGGAACAGACTAGTAGTGTGGGAAGCTGGGTGAGATTGTTCTCATCTGATCGGGAACAGACTAGTAGTGTGGGAAGGTGGGTGAGATTGTTCTCATCTGATAGGGAACAGACTAGTAGTGTTGGAAGGCAGGTGGGTGAGATTGTTCTCATCTGATAGGGAACAGACTATTAGTGTATGAAGGTGGGTGAGATTGTTCTCATCTGATAGGGAACAGACTAGTAGTGTGGGAAGGTGGGTGAGATTATTTTCATCTGATAGGCAACAGACTAGTAGTGTGGGAAGGTGGGTGAGATTGTTCTCATCTGATAGGGAACAGACTAGTAGTGTTGGAAGGTGGGTGAGATTGTTCTCATCTGATAGGGAACAGACTAGTAGTGTTGGAAGGTGGGTGAGATTGTTCTCATCTGATAGTGAACAGACTAGTAGTGTTGGAAGGTGGGTGAGACTAGTAGCGTGGGAAGGTGGGTGAGATTGTTCTCATCTGATAGGGAACAGAGTAGTAGTGTTGGAAGGTGGGTGAGACTAGTAGCGTGGGAAGGTGGGTGAGATTGTTCTCATCTGATAGGGAACAGAGTATTAGTGTAGGAAGGTGGGTGAGATTGTTCTCATCTGATAGGGAACAGACTAGTAGTGTTGGAAGGTGGGTGAGACTAGTAGCGTGGGAAGGTGGGTGAGATTGTTCTCATCTGATAGGGAACAGAGTAGTAGTGTAGGAAGGTGGGTGAGATTGTTCTCATCTGATAGGGAACAGACTAGTGGTGTTGGAAGATGGGTGAGATTGTTCTTTTCTGATAGTGAACAGACTAGTAGTGTGGGAAGGTGGGTGAAATTGTTCTCATCTGATAGGGAACAGACTAGTAGTGTTGGAAGGTGGGTGAGACTAGTAGCGTGGGAAGGTGGGTGAGATTGTTCTCATCTGATAGGGAACAGACCTGTAGCGTGGGAAGGTGGGTGAGATTGTTCTCATCTGATAGGGAACAGACTAGTAGTGTGGGAAGGTGGGTGAGATTGTTCTCATCTGATAGGGAACAGACTAGTAGTGTGGGAATGTGGGTGAGATTGTTCTCATCTGATAGGGAACAGACTAGTAGTGTTTAGGAAGTTGGGTGATATTGTTCTCATCTGATAGGGAACAGACTAGTAGTGTTGGAAGGTGGGTGAGATTGTTCTCATCTGATAGGGAACAGACTAGTAGTGTGGGAAGGTGGGTGAGATTGTTCTCATCAGATAGGGAAAAGATTAGTAGTGTTGGAAGGTGGGTGAGATTGTTCTCATCTGATCGGGAACAGACTAGTAGTGTGGGAAGGTGGGTGAGATTGTTCTCATCTGATAGGGAACCGACTAGTAGCGTGGGAAGGTGGGTGAGATTGTTCTCATCTGATAGGGAACAGACTAGTAGTGTTGGAAGGAAGGTGGGTGAGATTGTTCTCATCTGATAGGGAACAGACTAGTAATGTTGGAAGGTGGGTGAGATTGTTCTCATCTGATAGGGAAAAGATTAGTAGTGTTGGAAGGTGGGTGAGATTGTTCTCATCTGATCGGGAACAGACTAGTAGTGTATGAAGGTGGGTGAGATTGTTCTCATCTGATAGGGAACAGACTAGTAGTGTTGGAAGGTGGGTGAGACTAGTAGCGTGGGAAGGTGGGTGAGATTGTTCTCATCTGATAGGGAACAGAGTAGTAGCGTGGGAAGGTGGGTGAGATTGTTCTCATCTGATCGGGAACAGACTAGTAGCATGGGAAGGTGGGTGAGATTGTTCTCATCTGATAGGGAACAGACTAGTAGTGTGGGATGGTGGGTGAGATTGTTCTCATCTGATAGGGAACAGACTAGTAGTGTGGGAAGGTGGGTGAGATTATTCTCATCTGATAGGGAACAGACTAGTAGTGTGGGAAGGTGGGTGAGATTGTTCTCATCTGATAGGGAACAGACTAGTAGTGTGGGAAGGTGGGTGAGATTGTTCTCATCTGATAGGGAACAGACTAGTAGTGTTGGAAGGCAGGTGGGTGAGATTGTTCTCATCTGATAGGGAACAGACTAGTAGTGTGGGAAGGTGGGTGAGTTTGTTCTCATCTGATAGGGAACAGACTAGTAGTGTGGGAAGGTGGGTGAGATTGTTCTCATCTGATAGGGAACAGACTAGTAGTGTTGGAAGGTGGGTGAGATTGTTCTCATCTGATAGGGAACAGACTAGTAGTGTTGGAAGGTGGGTGAGACTAGTAGCGTGGGAAGGTGGGTGAGATTGTTCTCATCTGATAGGGAACAGAGTAGTAGCGTGGGAAGGTGGGTGAGATTGTTCTCATCTGATAGGGAACAGACTAGTAGCGTGGGAAGGTGGGTGAGATTGTTCTCATCTGATAGGGAACAGACTTGTAGTGTGGTAAGGTGGGTGAGATTGTTCTCATCTGATAGGGAACAGACTAGTAGTGTTGGAAGGTGGGTGAGATTGTTCTCATCTGATCGGGAACAGACTAGTAGTGTGGGAAGGTGGGTGAGATTGTTCTCATCTGATTGGGAACAGACTAGTAGTGTGGGAAGGTGGGTGAGATTGTTCTCATCTGATAGGGAACAGACTAGTAGTGTTGGAAGGCAGGTGGGTGAGATTGTTCTCATCTGATAGGGAACAGACTATTAGTGTATGAAGGTGGGTGAGATTGTTCTCATCTGATAGGGAACAGACTAGTAGTGTGGGAAGGTGGGTGAGATTATTCTCATCTGATAGGGAACAGACTAGTAGTGTGGGAAGGTGGGTGAGATTGTTCTCATCTGATAGGGAACAGACTAGTAGTGTGGGAAGGTGGGTGAGATTGTTCTCATCTGATAGGGAACAGACTAGTAGCGTGGGAAGGTGGGTGAGATTGTTCTCATCTGATAGGGAACAGACTAGTAGTGTTGGAAGGAAGGTGGGTGAGATTGTTCTCATCTGATAGGGAACAGACTAGTAATGTTGGAAGGTCGGTGAGATTGTTCTCATCTGATAGGGAAAAGATTAGTAGTGTTGGAAGGTGGGTGAGATTGTTCTCATCTGATCGGGAACAGACTAGTAGTGTATGAAGGTGGGTGAGATTGTTCTCATCTGATAGGGAACAGACTAGTAGTGTTGGAAGGTGGGTGAGATTGTTCTCATCTGATAGGGAACAGACTAGTAGTGTTGGAAGGTGGGTGAGATTGTTCTCATCTGATAGTGAACAGACTAGTAGTGTTGGAAGGTGGGTGAGACTAGTAGCGTGGGAAGGTGGGTGAGATTGTTCTCATCTGATAGGGAACAGAGTAGTAGCGTGGGAAGGTGGGTGAGATTGTTCTCATCTGATCGGGAACAGACTAGTAGCATGGGAAGGTGGGTGAGATTGTTCTCATCTGATAGGGAACAGACTAGTAGTGTGGGAAGGTGGGTGAGATTGTTCTCATCTGATAGGGAACAGACTAGTAGTGTGGGAAGGTGGGTGAGATTATTCTCATCTGATAGGGAACAGACTAGTAGTGTGGGAAGGTGGGTGAGATTGTTCTCATCTGATAGGGAACAGACTAGTAGTGTGGGAAGGTGGGTGAGATTGTTCTCATCTGATAGGGAACAGACTAGTAGTGTTGGAAGGCAGGTGGGTGAGATTGTTCTCATCTGATAGGGAACAGACTAGTAGTGTGGGAAGGTGGGTGAGATTGTTCTCATCTGATAGGGAACAGACTAGTAGTGTGGGAAGGTGGGTGAGATTGTTCTCATCTGATAGGGAACAGACTAGTAGTGTTGGAAGGTGGGTGAGATTGTTCTCATCTGATAGGGAACAGACTAGTAGTGTTGGAAGGTGGGTGAGACTAGTAGCGTGGGAAGGTGGGTGAGATTGTTCTCATCTGATAGGGAACAGAGTAGTAGCGTGGGAAGGTGGGTGAGATTGTTCTCATCTGATAGGGAACAGACTAGTAGCGTGGGAAGGTGGGTGAGATTGTTCTCATCTGATAGGGAACAGACTTGTAGTGTGGTAAGGTGGGTGAGATTGTTCTCATCTGATAGGGAACAGACTAGTAGTGTTGGAAGGTGGGTGAGATTGTTCTCATCTGATCGGGAACAGACTAGTAGTGTGGGAAGGTGGGTGAGATTATCCTCATCTGATAGGGAACAGACTAGTAGTGTGGGAAGGTGGGTGAGATTGTTCTCATCTGATAGGGAACAGACTAGTAGTGTTGGAAGGTGGGTGAGATTGTCCTCATCTGATAGGGAACAGACTAGTAGTGTTGGAAGGTGGGTGAGATTGTTCTCATCTGATAGTGAACAGACTAGTAGTGTTGGAAGGTGGGTGAGACTAGTAGCGTGGGAAGGTGGGTGAGATTGTTCTCATCTGATAGGGAACAGAGTAGTAGCGTGGGAAGGTGGGTGAGATTGTTCTCATCTGATAGGGAACAGACTAGTAGCGTGGGAAGGTGGGTGAGATTGTTCTCATCTGATAGGGAACAGACTAGTAGCGTGGGAAGGTGGGTGAGATTGTTCTCATCTGATAGGGAACAGACTAGTAGTGTTGGAAGGAAGGTGGGTGAGATTGTTCTCATCTGATAGGGAACAGACTAGTAATGTTGGAAGGTCGGTGAGATTGTTCTCATCTGATAGGGAAAAGATTAGTAGTGTTGGAAGGTGGGTGAGATTGTTCTCATCTGATAGGGAACAGACTAGTAGTGTTGGAAGGTGGGTGAGATTGTTCTCATCTGATAGGGAACAGACTAGTAGTGTTGGAAGGTGGGTGAGATTGTTCTCATCTGATAGGGAACAGACTAGTAGTGTTGGAAGGTGGGTGAGATTGTTCTCATCTGATAGTGAACAGACTAGTAGTGTTGGAAGGTGGGTGAGACTAGTAGCGTGGGAAGGTGGGTGAGATTGTTCTCATCTGATAGGGAACAGAGTAGTAGCGTGGGAAGGTGGGTGAGATTGTTCTCATCTGATCGGGAACAGACTAGTAGCATGGGAAGGTGGGTGAGATTGTTCTCATCTGATAGGGAACAGACTAGTAGTGTGGGAAGGTGGGTGAGATTGTTCTCATCTGATAGGGAACAGACTAGTAGTGTGGGAAGGTGGGTGAGATTATTCTCATCTGATAGGGAACAGACTAGTAGTGTGGGAAGGTGGGTGAGATTGTTCTCATCTGATAGGGAACAGACTAGTAGTGTGGGAAGGTGGGTGAGATTGTTCTCATCTGATAGGGAACAGACTAGTAGTGTTGGAAGGCAGGTGGGTGAGATTGTTCTCATCTGATAGGGAACAGACTAGTAGTGTGGGAAGGTGGGTGAGATTGTTCTCATCTGATAGGGAACAGACTAGTAGTGTGGGAAGGTGGGTGAGATTGTTCTCATCTGATAGGGAACAGACTAGTAGTGTTGGAAGGTGGGTGAGATTGTTCTCATCTGATAGGGAACAGACTAGTAGTGTTGGAAGGTGGGTGAGACTAGTAGCGTGGGAAGGTGGGTGAGATTGTTCTCATCTGATAGGGAACAGAGTAGTAGCGTGGGAAGGTGGGTGAGATTGTTCTCATCTGATAGGGAACAGACTAGTAGCGTGGGAAGGTGGGTGAGATTGTTCTCATCTGATAGGGAACAGACTTGTAGTGTGGTAAGGTGGGTGAGATTGTTCTCATCTGATAGGGAACAGACTAGTAGTGTTGGAAGGTGGGTGAGATTGTTCTCATCTGATCGGGAACAGACTAGTAGTGTGGGAAGTGGGTGAGATTGTTCTCATCTGATCGGGAACAGACTAGTAGTGTGGGAAGGTGGGTGAGATTGTTCTCATCTGATAGGGAACAGACTAGTAGTGTTGGAAGGCAGGTGGGTGAGATTGTTCTCATCTGATAGGGAACAGACTATTAGTGTATGAAGGTGGGTGAGATTGTTCTCATCTGATAGGGAACAGACTAGTAGTGTGGGAAGGTGGGTGAGATTATCCTCATTTGATAGGGAACAGACTAGTAGTGTGGGAAGGTGGGTGAGATTGTTCTCATCTGATAGGGAACAGACTAGTAGTGTTGGAAGGTGGGTGAGATTGTTCTCATCTGATAGGGAACAGACTAGTAGTGTTGGAAGGTGGGTGAGATTGTTCTCATCTGATAGTGAACAGACTAGTAGTGTTGGAAGGTGGGTGAGACTAGTAGCGTGGGAAGGTGGGTGAGATTGTTCTCATCTGATAGGGAACAGAGTAGTAGCGTGGGAAGGTGGGTGAGATTGTTCTCATCTGATAGGGAACAGATTAGTAGCGTGGGAAGGTGGGTGAGATTGTTCTCATCTGATAGGGAACAGACTAGTAGTGTAGGAAGGTGGGTGAGATTGTTCTCATCTGATAGGGAACAGACTACTAGTGTTGGAAGATGGGTGAGATTGTTCTTTTCTGATAGTGAACAGACTAGTAGTGTGGGAAGGTGGGTGAAATTGTTCTCATCTGATAGGGAACAGACTAGTAGTGTTGGAAGGTGGGTGAGACTAGTAGCGTGGGAAGGTGGGTGAGATTGTTCTCATCTGATAGGGAACAGACTAGTAGCGTGGGAAGGTGGGTGAGATTGTTCTCATCTGATAGGGAACAGACTAGTAGTGTGGGAAGGTGGGTGAGATTGTTCTCATCTGATAGGGAACAGACTAGTAGTGTGGGAATGTGGGTGAGATTGTTCTCATCTGATAGGGAACAGACTAGTAGTGTTTAGGAAGTTGGGTGAGATTGTTCTCATCTGATAGGGAACAGACTAGTAGTGTTGGAAGGTGGGTGAGATTGTTCTCATCTGATCGGGAACAGACTAGTAGTGTGGGAAGGTGGGTGAGATTGTTCTCATCTGATCGGGAACAGACTAGTAGTGTGGGAAGGTGGGTGAGATTGTTCTCATCTGATAGGGAACAGACTAGTAGTGTTGGAAGGTGGGTGAGATTGTTCTCATCTGATAGGGAACCGACAAGTAGTGTGGGAAGGTGGGTGAGATTGTTCTCATCTGATAGGGAACAGACTATTAGTGTATGAAGGTGGGTGAGATTGTTCTCATCTGATAGGGAACAGACTAGTAGTGTGGGAAGGTGGGTGAGATTATTCTCATCTGATAGGGAACAGAGTAGTAGTGTGGGAAGGTGGGTGAGATTGTTCTCATCTGATAGGGAACAGACTAGTAGTGTTGGAAGGTGGGTGAGATATTTCTCATCTGATAGGGAACAGACTAGTAGTGTTGGAAGGTGGGTGAGATTGTTCTCATCTGATATTGAACAGACTAGTAGTGTTGGAAGGTGGGTGAGACTAGTAGCGTGGGAAGGTGGGTGAGATTGTTCTCATCTGATAGGGAACAGAGTAGTAGCGTGGGAAGGTGGGTGAGATTGTTCTCATCTGATAGGGAACAGACTAGTAGCGTGGGAAGGTGGGTGAGATTGTTCTCATCTTATAGGGAACAGACTAGTAGTGTAGGAAGGTGGGTGAGATTGTTCTCATCTGATAGGGAACAGACTAGTAGTGTTGGAAGATGGGTGAGATTGTTCTTTTCTGATAGTGAACAGACTAGTAGTGTGGGAAGGTGGGTGAAATTGTTCTCATCTGATAGGGAACAGACTAGTAGTGTTGGAAGGTGGGTGAGACTAGTAGCGTGGGAAGGTGGGTGAGATTGTTCTCATCTGATAGGGAACAGACTAGTAGCGTGGGAAGGTGGGTGAGATTGTTCTCATCTGATAGGGAACAGACTAGTAGTGTGGGAAGGTGGGTGAGATTGTTCTCATCTGATAGGGAACAGACTAGTAGTGTGGGAATGTGGGTGAGATTGTTCTCATCTGATAGGGAACAGACTAGTAGTGTTTAGGAAGTTGGGTGAGATTGTTCTCATCTGATAGGGAACAGACTAGTAGTGTTGGAAGGTGGGTGAGATTGTTCTCATCTGATAGGGAACAGACTAGTAGTGTGGGAAGGTGGGTGAGATTGTTCTCATCTGATAGGGAAAAGATTAGTAGTGTTGGAAGGTGGGTGAGATTGTTCTCATCTGATCGGGAACAGACTAGTAGTGTGGGAAGGTGGGTGAGATTGTTCTCATCTGATCGGGAACAGACTAGTAGTGTGGGAAGGTGGGTGAGATTGTTCTCATCTGATAGGGAACAGACTAGTAGTGTTGGAAGGTGGGTGAGATTGTTCTCATCTGATAGGGAACCGTCAAGTAGTGTGGGAAGGTGGGTGAGATTGTTCTCATCTGATAGGGAACAGACTATTAGTGTATGAAGGTGGGTGAGATTGTTCTCATCTGATAGGGAACAGACTAGTAGTGTGGGAAGGTGGGTGAGATTATTCTCATCTGATAGGGAACAGAGTAGTAGTGTGGGAAGGTGGGTGAGATTGTTCTCATCTGATAGGGAACCGACAAGTATTGTGGGAAGTTGGGTGAGATTGTTCTCATCTGATAGGGAACAGACTATTAGTGTATGAAGGTGGGTGAGATTGTTCTCATCTGATAGGGAACAGACTAGTAGTGTGGGAAGGTGGGTGAGATTATTCTCATCTGATAGGGAACAGAGTAGTAGTGTGGGAAGGTGGGTGAGATTGTTCTCATCTGATAGGGAACAGACTAGTAGTGTTGGAAGGTGGGTGAGATTGTTCTCATCTGATAGGGAACAGACTAGTAGTGTTGGAAGGTGGGTGAGATTGTTCTCATCTGATAGTGAACAGACTAGTAGTGTTGGAAGGTGGGTGAGACTAGTAGCGTGGGAAGGTGGGTGAGATTGTTCTCATCTGATAGGGAACAGACTAGTAGCGTGGGAAGGTGGGTGAGATTGTTCTCATCTGATAGGGAACAGACTAGTAGTGTGGGAAGGTGGGTGAGATTGTTCTCATCTGATAGGGAACAGACTAGTAGTGTGGGAATGTGGGTGAGATTGTTCTCATCTGATAGGGAACAGACTAGTAGTGTTTAGGAAGTTGGGTGAGATTGTTCTCATCTGATAGGGAACAGACTAGTAGTGTTGGAAGGTTGGTGAGATTGTTCTCATCTGATAGGGAACAGACTAGTAGTGTGGGAAGGTGGGTGAGATTGTTCTCATCTGATAGGGAACCGACTAGTAGTGTTGGAAGGTGGGTGAGATTGTTCTCATCTGATAGGGAACCGACTAGTAGTGTGGGAAGGTGGATGAGATTGTTCTCATCTGATCGGGAACAGACTAGTAGTGTGGGAAGGTGGGTGAGATTGTTCTCATCTGGTAGGGAACATACTAGTAGTGTTGGAAGGTGGGTGAGATTGTTCTCATCTGATAGGGAACAGACTAGTAGTGTTGGAAGGAAGGTGGGTGAGATTGTTCTCATCTGATAGGGAACAGACTAGTAGTGTGAGAAGGTGGGTGAGATTGTTCTCATCTGATAGGGAACAGACTAGTAGTGTAGGAAGGTGGGTGAGATTGTTCTCATCTGATAGGGAACAGACTAGTAGTGTGGGAAGGTGGGTGAGATTGTTCTCATCTGATAGGGAACAGACTAGTAGTGTGGGAAGGTGCATGAGATTGTTCTCATCTGATAGGGAACAGACTAGTAGTGTGGGAAGGTGGGTGAGATTGTTCTCATCTGATAGGGAACCGACTAGTAGTGTGGGAAGGTGGATGAGATTGTTCTCATCTGATCGGGAACAGACTAGTAGTGTGGGAAGGTGGGTGAGATTGTTCTCATCTGGTAGGGAACATACTAGTAGTGTTGGAAGGTGGGTGAGATTGTTCTCATCTGATAGGGAACAGACTAGTAGTGTTGGAAGGAAGGTGGGTGAGATTGTTCTCATCTGATAGGGAACAGACTAGTAGTGTGAGAAGGTGGGTGAGATTGTTCTCATCTGATAGGGAACAGACTAGTAGTGTAGGAAGGTGGGTGAGATTGTTCTCATCTGATAGGGAACAGACTAGTAGTGTGGGAAGGTGGGTGAGATTGTTCTCATCTGATAGGGAACAGACTAGTAGTGTGGGAAGGTGCGTGAGATTGTTCTCATCTGATAGGGAACAGACTAGTAGTGTTGGAAGGAAGGTGGGTGAGATTGTTCTCATCTGATAGGGAACAGACTAGTAATGTTGGAAGGTGGGTGAGATTGTTCTCATCGGATAGGGAACAGACTAGTAGTGTTGGAAGGTGGGTGAGACTAGTAGCGTGGGAAGGTGGGTGAGATTGTTCTCATCTGATAGGGAACAGACTAGTAGCGTGGGAAGGTGGGTGAGATTGTTCTCATCTGATAGGGAACAGACTAGTAGTGTTGGAAGGTGGGTGAGACTAGTAGCGTGGGAATGTGGGTGAGATTGTTCTCATCTGATAGGGAACAGACTAGTAGCGTGGGAAGGTGGGTGAGATTGTTCTCATCTGATAGGGAACAGACTAGTAGTGTTGGAAGGAAGGTGGGTGAGATTGTTCTCATCTGATAGGGAACAGACTAGTAATGTTGGAAGGTGGGTGAGATTGTTCTCATCGGATAGGGAACAGACTAGTAGTGTTGGAAGGTGGGTGATATTGTTCTTATCTGATAGGGAACAGACTAGTAGTGTGGGAAGGTAGGTGAGATTGTTCTCATCTGATAGGGAACAGACTAGTAGTGTTGGAAGGTGGGTGAGACTAGTAGCGTGGGAAGGTGGGTGAGATTGTTCTCATCTGATAGGGAACAGACTAGTAGCGTGGGAAGGTGGGTGAGATTGTTCTCATCTCATAGTGAACAGACTAGTAGTGTGGGAAGGTGGGTGAGATTGTTCTCATCAGATAGGGAACAGACTAGTAGTGTGGGAAGGTGGGTGAGATTGTTCTCATCTGATAGGGAACAGACTAGTAGTGTGGGAAGGTGGGTGAGATTGTTCTCATCTGATAGGGAACAGACTAGTAGTGTTGGAAGGTGGGTGAGACTAGTAGCGTGGGAAGGTGGGTGAGATTGTTCTCATCTGATAAGGAACAGACTAGTAGTTTGGGAAGGTGGGTGAGATTGTTCTCATCTGATAGGGAATAGACTAGTAGTGTAGGAAGGTGGGTGATATTGTTCTCATCTGATAGGGAACATACTAGTAGTGTTGGAAGGTGGGTGAGATTGTTCTCATCTGATAGGGAACAGACTAGTAGAGTTGGAAGGTGGGTGAGATTGTTCTCATCTGATAGGGAACAGACTAGTAGTGTTGGAAGGTGGGTGAGACTAGTAGCGTGGGAAGGTGGGTGAGATTGTGCTCATCTGATAGGGAACAGACTAGTAGTGTGGGAAGGTGGGTGAGATTGTTCTCATCTGATAGGGAACAGACTAGTAGTGTGGGAAGGTGGGTGAGATTTTTCTCATCTGATAGGGAACAGACTAGTAGTGTGGGAAGGTGGGTGAGATTGTTCTCATCTGATAGGGAACAGACTAGTAGTGTTGGAAGGTGGGTGAGATTGTTCTCATCTGATAGGGAACAGACTAGTAGTGTTGGAAGGTGGATGAGACTAATAGCGTGGGAAGGTGGGTGAGATTGTTCTCATCTGATAGGGAACAGAGTAGTAGCGTGGGAAGGTGGGTGAGATTGTTCTCATCTGATAGGGAACAGACTAGTAGCGTGGGAAGGTGGGTGAGATTGTTCTCATCTGATAGGGAACAGACTAGTAGTGTTGGAAGGTGGGTGAGACTAGTAGCGTGGGAAGGTGGGTGAGATTGTTCTCATCTGATAGGGAACAGACTAGTAGCGTGGGAAGGTGGGTGAGATTGTTCTCATCTGATAGGGAACAGACTAGTAGTGTTGGAAGGAAGGTGGGTGAGATTGTTCTCATCTGATAGGGAACAGACTAGTAATGTTGGAAGGTGGGTGAGATTGTTCTCATCGGATAGGGAACAGACTAGTAGTGTTGGAAGGTGGGTGATATTGTTCTTATCTGATAGGGAACAGACTAGTAGTGTGGGAAGGTAGGTGAGATTGTTCTCATCTGATAGGGAACAGACTAGTAGTGTTGGAAGGTGGGTGAGACTAGTAGCGTGGGAAGGTGGGTGAGATTGTTCTCATCTGATAGGGAACAGACTAGTAGCGTGGGAAGGTGGGTGAGATTGTTCTCATCTCATAGTGAACAGACTAGTAGTGTGGGAAGGTGGGTGAGATTGTTCTCATCAGATAGGGAACAGACTAGTAGTGTGGGAAGGTGGGTGAGATTGTTCTCATCTGATAGGGAACAGACTAGTAGTGTGGGAAGGTGGGTGAGATTGTTCTCATCTGATAGGGAACAGACTAGTAGTGTTGGAAGGTGGGTGAGACTAGTAGCGTGGGAAGGTGGGTGAGATTGTTCTCATCTGATAAGGAACAGACTAGTAGTTTGGGAAGGTGGGTGAGATTGTTCTCATCTGATAGGGAATAGACTAGTAGTGTAGGAAGGTGGGTGATATTGTTCTCATCTGATAGGGAACATACTAGTAGTGTTGGAAGGTGGGTGAGATTGTTCTCATCTGATAGGGAACAGACTAGTAGAGTTGGAAGGTGGGTGAGATTGTTCTCATCTGATAGGGAACAGACTAGTAGTGTTGGAAGGTGGGTGAGACTAGTAGCGTGGGAAGGTGGGTGAGATTGTGCTCATCTGATAGGGAACAGACTAGTAGTGTGGGAAGGTGGGTGAGATTGTTCTCATCTGATAGGGAACAGACTAGTAGTGTGGGAAGGTGGGTGAGATTTTTCTCATCTGATAGGGAACAGACTAGTAGTGTGGGAAGGTGGGTGAGATTGTTCTCATCTGATAGGGAACAGACTAGTAGTGTTGGAAGGTGGGTGAGATTGTTCTCATCTGATAGGGAACAGACTAGTAGTGTTGGAAGGTGGATGAGACTAATAGCGTGGGAAGGTGGGTGAGATTGTTCTCATCTGATAGGGAACAGAGTAGTAGCGTGGGAAGGTGGGTGAGATTGTTCTCATCTGATAGGGAACAGACTAGTAGCGTGGGAAGGTGGGTGAGATTGTTCTCATCTGATAGGGAACAGACTTGTAGTGTGGGAAGGTGGGTGAGATTGTTCTCATCTGATAGGGAACAGACTAGTAGTGTGGGAAGGTGGGTGAGATTGTTCTCATCTGATCGGGAACAGACTAGTAGTGTGGGAAGGTGGGTGAGATTGTTCTCATCTGATAGGGAACAGACTAGTAGTGTGGGAAGGTGGGTGAGATTGTTCTCATCTGATAGGGAACAGACTAGTAGTGTGGGAAGGTGGGTGAGATTGTTCTCATCTGATAGGGAACAGACTAGTAGTGTTGGAAGGTGGGTGAGACTAGTAGCGTGGGAAGGTGGGTGAGATTGTTCTCATCTGATAGGGAACCGACTAGTAGTGTGGGAAGGTGGATGAGATTGTTCTCATCTGATCGGGAACAGACTAGTAGTGTGGGAAGGTGGGTGAGATTGTTCTCATCTGGTAGGGAACATACTAGTAGTGTTGGAAGGTGGGTGAGATTGTTCTCATCTGATAGGGAACAGACTAGTAGTGTTGGAAGGAAGGTGGGTGAGATTGTTCTCATCTGATAGGGAACAGACTAGTAGTTTGGGAAGGTGGGTGAGATTGTTCTCATCTGATAGGGAATAGACTAGTAGTGTAGGAAGGTGGGTGATATTGTTCTCATCTGATAGGGAACATACTAGTAGTGTTGGAAGGTGGGTGAGATTGTTCTCATCTGATAGGGAACAGACTAGTAGAGTTGGAAGGTGGGTGAGATTGTTCTCATCTGATAGGGAACAGACTAGTAGTGTTGGAAGGTGGGTGAGACTAGTAGCGTGGGAAGGTGGGTGAGATTGTGCTCATCTGATAGGGAACAGACTAGTAGTGTGGGAAGGTGGGTGAGATTGTTCTCATCTGATAGGGAACAGACTAGTAGTGTGGGAAGGTGGGTGAGATTTTTCTCATCTGATAGGGAACAGACTAGTAGTGTGGGAAGGTGGGTGAGATTGTTCTCATCTGATAGGGAACAGACTAGTAGTGTTGGAAGGTGGGTGAGATTGTTCTCATCTGATAGGGAACAGACTAGTAGTGTTGGAAGGTGGATGAGACTAATAGCGTGGGAAGGTGGGTGAGATTGTTCTCATCTGATAGGGAACAGAGTAGTAGCGTGGGAAGGTGGGTGAGATTGTTCTCATCTGATAGGGAACAGACTAGTAGCGTGGGAAGGTGGGTGAGATTGTTCTCATCTGATAGGGAACAGACTTGTAGTGTGGGAAGGTGGGTGAGATTGTTCTCATCTGATAGGGAACAGACTAGTAGTGTGGGAAGGTGGGTGAGATTGTTCTCATCTGATCGGGAACAGACTAGTAGTGTGGGAAGGTGGGTGAGATTGTTCTCATCTGATAGGGAACAGACTAGTAGTGTGGGAAGGTGGGTGAGATTGTTCTCATCTGATAGGGAACAGACTAGTAGTGTGGGAAGGTGGGTGAGATTGTTCTCATCTGATAGGGAACAGACTAGTAGTGTTGGAAGGTGGGTGAGACTAGTAGCGTGGGAAGGTGGGTGAGATTGTTCTCATCTGATAGGGAACCGACTAGTAGTGTGGGAAGGTGGATGAGATTGTTCTCATCTGATCGGGAACAGACTAGTAGTGTGGGAAGGTGGGTGAGATTGTTCTCATCTGGTAGGGAACATACTAGTAGTGTTGGAAGGTGGGTGAGATTGTTCTCATCTGATAGGGAACAGACTAGTAGTGTTGGAAGGAAGGTGGGTGAGATTGTTCTCATCTGATAGGGAACAGACTAGTAGTGTGAGAAGGTGGGTGAGATTGTTCTCATCTGATAGGGAACAGACTAGTAGTGTAGGAAGGTGGGTGAGATTGTTCTCATCTGATAGGGAACAGACTAGTAGTGTGGGAAGGTGGGTGAGATTGTTCTCATCTGATAGGGAACAGACTAGTAGTGTGGGAAGGTGCGTGAGATTGTTCTCATCTGATAGGGAACAGACTAGTAGTGTGGGAAGGTGGGTGAGATTGTTCTCATCTGATAGGGAACCGACTAGTAGTGTGGGAAGGTGGATGAGATTGTTCTCATCTGATCGGGAACAGACTAGTAGTGTGGGAAGGTGGGTGAGATTGTTCTCATCTGGTAGGGAACATACTAGTAGTGTTGGAAGGTGGGTGAGATTGTTCTCATCTGATAGGGAACAGACTAGTAGTGTTGGAAGGAAGGTGGGTGAGATTGTTCTCATCTGATAGGGAACAGACTAGTAGTGTGAGAAGGTGGGTGAGATTGTTCTCATCTGATAGGGAACAGACTAGTAGTGTAGGAAGGTGGGTGAGATTGTTCTCATCTGATAGGGAACAGACTAGTAGTGTGGGAAGGTGGGTGAGATTGTTCTCATCTGATAGGGAACAGACTAGTAGTGTGGGAAGGTGCGTGAGATTGTTCTCATCTGATAGGGAACAGACTAGTAGTGTTGGAAGGAAGGTGGGTGAGATTGTTCTCATCTGATAGGGAACAGACTAGTAATGTTGGAAGGTGGGTGAGATTGTTCTCATCGGATAGGGAACAGACTAGTAGTGTTGGAAGGTGGGTGAGACTAGTAGCGTGGGAAGGTGGGTGAGATTGTTCTCATCTGATAGGGAACAGACTAGTAGCGTGGGAAGGTGGGTGAGATTGTTCTCATCTGATAGGGAACAGACTAGTAGTGTTGGAAGGTGGGTGAGACTAGTAGCGTGGGAAGGTGGGTGAGATTGTTCTCATCTGATAGGGAACAGACTAGTAGCGTGGGAAGGTGGGTGAGATTGTTCTCATCTGATAGGGAACAGACTAGTAGTGTTGGAAGGAAGGTGGGTGAGATTGTTCTCATCTGATAGGGAACAGACTAGTAATGTTGGAAGGTGGGTGAGATTGTTCTCATCGGATAGGGAACAGACTAGTAGTGTTGGAAGGTGGGTGATATTGTTCTTATCTGATAGGGAACAGACTAGTAGTGTGGGAAGGTAGGTGAGATTGTTCTCATCTGATAGGGAACAGACTAGTAGTGTTGGAAGGTGGGTGAGACTAGTAGCGTGGGAAGGTGGGTGAGATTGTTCTCATCTGATAGGGAACAGACTAGTAGCGTGGGAAGGTGGGTGAGATTGTTCTCATCTCATAGTGAACAGACTAGTAGTGTGGGAAGGTGGGTGAGATTGTTCTCATCAGATAGGGAACAGACTAGTAGTGTGGGAAGGTGGGTGAGATTGTTCTCATCTGATAGGGAACAGACTAGTAGTGTGGGAAGGTGGGTGAGATTGTTCTCATCTGATAGGGAACAGACTAGTAGTGTTGGAAGGTGGGTGAGACTAGTAGCGTGGGAAGGTGGGTGAGATTGTTCTCATCTGATAAGGAACAGACTAGTAGTTTGGGAAGGTGGGTGAGATTGTTCTCATCTGATAGGGAATAGACTAGTAGTGTAGGAAGGTGGGTGATATTGTTCTCATCTGATAGGGAACATACTAGTAGTGTTGGAAGGTGGGTGAGATTGTTCTCATCTGATAGGGAACAGACTAGTAGAGTTGGAAGGTGGGTGAGATTGTTCTCATCTGATAGGGAACAGACTAGTAGTGTTGGAAGGTGGGTGAGACTAGTAGCGTGGGAAGGTGGGTGAGATTGTGCTCATCTGATAGGGAACAGACTAGTAGTGTGGGAAGGTGGGTGAGATTGTTCTCATCTGATAGGGAACAGACTAGTAGTGTGGGAAGGTGGGTGAGATTTTTCTCATCTGATAGGGAACAGACTAGTAGTGTGGGAAGGTGGGTGAGATTGTTCTCATCTGATAGGGAACAGACTAGTAGTGTTGGAAGGTGGGTGAGATTGTTCTCATCTGATAGGGAACAGACTAGTAGTGTTGGAAGGTGGATGAGACTAATAGCGTGGGAAGGTGGGTGAGATTGTTCTCATCTGATAGGGAACAGAGTAGTAGCGTGGGAAGGTGGGTGAGATTGTTCTCATCTGATAGGGAACAGACTAGTAGCGTGGGAAGGTGGGTGAGATTGTTCTCATCTGATAGGGAACAGACTTGTAGTGTGGGAAGGTGGGTGAGATTGTTCTCATCTGATAGGGAACAGACTAGTAGTGTGGGAAGGTGGGTGAGATTGTTCTCATCTGATCGGGAACAGACTAGTAGTGTGGGAAGGTGGGTGAGATTGTTCTCATCTGATAGGGAACAGACTAGTAGTGTGGGAAGGTGGGTGAGATTGTTCTCATCTGATAGGGAACAGACTAGTAGTGTTGGAAGGTGGGTGAGACTAGTAGCGTGGGAAGGTGGGTGAGATTGTTCTCATCTGATAGGGAACAGACTAGTAGTGTGGGAAGGTGGGTGAGATTGTTCTCATCTGATAAGGAACAGACTAGTAGTTTGGGAAGGTGGGTGAGATTGTTCTCATCTGATAGGGAATAGACTAGTAGTGTAGGAAGGTGGGTGATATTGTTCTCATCTGATAGGGAACAGACTAGTAGTGTTGGAAGGTGGGTGAGATTGTTCTCATCTGATAGGGAACAGACTAGTAGAGTTGGAAGGTGGGTGAGATTGTTCTCATCTGATAGGGAACAGACTAGTAGTGTTGGAAGGTGGATGAGACTAATAGCGTGGGAAGGTGGGTGAGATGGTTCTCATCTGATAGGGAACAGAGTAGTAGTGTGGGAAGGTGGGTGAGATTGTTCTCATCTGATAGGGAACAGACTAGTAGTGTTGGAAGGTGGGTGAGATTGTTCTCATCTGATAGGGAACAGACTAGTAGTGTTGGAAGGTGGATGAGACTAATAGCGTGGGAAGGTGGGTGAGATGGTTCTCATCTGATAGGGAACAGAGTAGTAGCGTGGGAAGGTGGGTGAGATTGTTCTCATCTGATAGGGAACAGACTAGTAGCGTGGGAAGGTGGGTGAGATTGTTCTCATCTGATAGGGAACAGACTTGTAGTGTGGGAAGGTGGGTGAGATTGTTCTCATCTGATAGGGAACAGACTAGTAGTGTGGGAAGTTGGGTGAGATTGTTCTCATCTGATCGGGAACAGACTAGTAGTGTGGGAAGGTGGGTGAGATTGTTCTCATCTGATAGGGAACAGACTAGTAGTGTTGGAAGGCAGGTGGGTGAGATTGTTCTCATCTGATAGGGAACAGACTATTAGTGTATGAAGGTGGGTGAGATTGTTCTCATCTGATAGGGAACAGACTAGTAGTGTTGGGAGGTGGGTGAGATTGTTCTTATCTGATAGGGAACAGACTAGTAGTGTGGGAAGGTGGTTGAGATTGTTCTCATCTGATAGGGAACAGACTAGTAGTGTGGGAAGGTGGGTGAGATTATTCTCATCTGATAGGGAACAGACTAGTAGTGTGGGAAGGTGGTTAAGATTGTTCTCATCTGATAGGGAACAGACTAGTAGTGTTGGGAGGTGGGTGAGATTGTTCTCATCTGATAGGGAACAGACTAGTAGTGTGGGAAGGTGGTTGAGATTGTTCTCATCTGATAGGGAACAGACTAGTAGTGTGGGAAGGTGGGTGAGATTGTACTCATCTGATAGGGAACAGACTAGTAGTGTAGGAAGGTGGGTGAGATTGTTCTCATCTGATAGGGAACAGACTAGTAGTGTTGGAAGGTGGGTGAGACTAGTAGCGTGGGAAGGTGGGTGAGATTGTTCTCATCTGATAGGGAACAGACTAGTAGCGTGGGAAGGTGGGTGAGTATGTTCTCATCTGATAGGGAACAGACTAGTAGTGTGGGAAGGTGGGTGAGATTGTTCTCATCTGATAGGGAACAGACTAGTAGTGTGGGAAGGTGGGTGAGATTGTTCTCATCTGATAGGGAACAGACTAGTAGTGTTGGAAGGTGGGTGAGACTAGTAGCGTGGGAAGGTGGGTGAGATTGTTCTCATCTGATAGGGAACAGACTAGTAGTGTGGGAAGGTGGGTGAGATTGGTCTCATCTGATAGGGAACAGACTAGTAGTGTTGGAAGGTGGGTGAGACTAGTAGCGTGGGAAGATGGGTGAGATTGTTCTCATCTGATAGGGAACAGACTAGTAGCGTGGGAAGGTGGGTGAGATTGTTCTCATCTGATAGGGAACAGACTAGTAGTGTTGGAAGGAAGGTGGGTGAGATTGTTCTCATCTGATAGGGAACAGACTAGTAATGTTGGAAGGTGGGTGAGATTGTTCTCATCGGATAGGGAACAGACTAGTAGTGTTGGAAGGTGGGTGATATTGTTCTTATCTGATAGGGAACAGACTAGTAGTGTGGGAAGGTAGGTGAGATTGTTCTCATCTGATAGGGAACAGACTAGTAGTGTTGGAAGGTGGGTGAGACTAGTAGCGTGGGAAGGTGGGTGAGATTGTTCTCATCTGATAGGGAACAGACTAGTAGCGTGGGAAGGTGGGTGAGATTGTTCTCATCTCATAGTGAACAGACTAGTAGTGTGGGAAGGTGGGTGAGATTGTTCTCATCAGATAGGGAACAGACTAGTAGTGTGGGAAGGTGGGTGAGATTGTTCTCATCTGATAGGGAACAGACTAGTAGTGTGGGAAGGTGGGTGAGATTGTTCTCATCTGATAGGGAACAGACTAGTAGTGTTGGAAGGTGGGTGAGACTAGTAGCGTGGGAAGGTGGGTGAGATTGTTCTCATCTGATAGGGAACAGACTAGTAGTGTGGGAAGGTGGGTGAGATTGTTCTCATCTGATAAGGAACAGACTAGTAGTTTGGGAAGGTGGGTGAGATTGTTCTCATCTGATAGGGAATAGACTAGTAGTGTAGGAAGGTGGGTGATATTGTTCTCATCTGATAGGGAACATACTAGTAGTGTTGGAAGGTGGGTGAGATTGTTCTCATCTGATAGGGAACAGACTAGTAGAGTTGGAAGGTGGGTGAGATTGTTCTCATCTGATAGGGAACAGACTAGTAGTGTTGGAAGGTGGGTGAGACTAGTAGCGTGGGAAGGTGGGTGAGATTGTTCTCATCTGATAGGGAACAGACTAGTAGTGTGGGAAGGTGGGTGAGATTGTTCTCATCTGATAGGGAACAGACTAGTAGTGTGGGAAGGTGGGTGAGATTTTTCTCATCTGATAGGGAACAGACTAGTAGTGTGGGAAGGTGGGTGAGATTGTTCTCATCTGATAGGGAACAGACTAGTAGTGTTGGAAGGTGGGTGAGATTGTTCTCATCTGATAGGGAACAGACTAGTAGTGTTGGAAGGTGGATGAGACTAATAGCGTGGGAAGGTGGGTGAGATTGTTCTCATCTGATAGGGAACAGAGTAGTAGCGTGGGAAGGTGGGTGAGATTGTTCTCATCTGATAGGGAACAGACTAGTAGCGTGGGAAGGTGGGTGAGATTGTTCTCATCTGATAGGGAACAGACTTGTAGTGTGGGAAGGTGGGTGAGATTGTTCTCATCTGATAGGGAACAGACTAGTAGTGTGGGAAGGTGGGTGAGATTGTTCTCATCTGATCGGGAACAGACTAGTAGTGTGGGAAGGTGGGTGAGATTGTTCTCATCTGATAGGGAACAGACTAGTAGTGTGGGAAGGTGGGTGAGATTGTTCTCATCTGATAGGGAACAGACTAGTAGTGTGGGAAGGTGGGTGAGATTGTTCTCATCTGATAGGGAACAGACTAGTAGTGTTGGAAGGTGGGTGAGACTAGTAGCGTGGGAAGGTGGGTGAGATTGTTCTCATCTGATAGGGAACAGACTAGTAGCGTGGGAAGGTGGGTGAGTATGTTCTCATCTGAGAGGGAACAGACTAGTAGTGTGGGAAGGTGGGTGAGATTGTTCTCATCTGATAGGGAACAGACTAGTAGTGTGGGAAGGTGGGTGAGATTGTTCTCATCTGATAGGGAACAGACTAGTAGTGTTGGAAGGTGGGTGAGATTGTTCTCATCTGATAGGGAACAGACTAGTAGTGTTGGAAGGTGGGTGAGACTAGTAGCGTGGGAAGGTGGGTGAGATTGTTCTCATCTGATAGGGAACAGAGTAGTAGCGTGGGAAGGTGGGTGAGATTGTTCTCATCTGATAGGGAACAGACTAGTAGCGTGGGAAGGTGGGTGAGATTGTTCTCATCTGATAGGGAACAGACTTGTAGTGTGGGAAGGTGGGTGAGATTGTTCTCATCTGATAGGGAACAGACTAGTAGTGTGGGAAGGTGGGTGAGATTGTTCTCATCTGATCGGGAACAGACTAGTAGTGTGGGAAGGTGGGTGAGATTGTTCTCATCTGATAGGGAACAGACTAGTAGTGTTGGAAGGCAGGTGGGTGAGATTGTTCTCATCTGATAGGGAACAGACTATTAGTGTATGAAGGTGGGTGAGATTGTTCTCATCTGATAGGGAACAGACTAGTAGTGTTGGAAGGTGGGTGAGATTGTTCTCATCTGATAGTGAACAGACTAGTAGTGTTGGAAGGTGGGTGAGACTAGTAGCGTGGGAAGGTGGGTGAGATTGTTCTCATCTGATAGGGAACAGAGTAGTAGCGTGGGAAGGTGGGTGAGATTGTTCTCATCTGATAGGGAACAGACTAGTAGCGTGGGAAGGTGGGTGAGATTGTTCTCATCTGATAGGGAACAGACTAGTAGTGTAGGAAGGTGGGTGAGATTGTTCTCATCTGATAGGGAACAGACTAGTAGTGTTGGAAGATGGGTGAGATTGTTCTTTTCTGATAGTGAACAGACTAGTAGTGTGGGAAGGTGGGTGAAATTGTTCTCATCTGATAGGGAACAGACTAGTAGTGTTGGAAGGTGGGTGAGACTAGTAGCGTGGGAAGGTGGGTGAGATTGTTCTCATCTGATAGGGAACAGACTAGTAGTGTGGGAAGGTGGGTGAGATTGTTCTCATCTGATAGGGAACAGACTAGTAGTGTGGGAAGGTGGGTGAGATTGTTCTCATCTGATAGGGAAAAGATTAGTAGTGTTGGAAGGTGGGTGAGATTGTTCTCATCTGATCGGGAACAGACTAGTAGTGTGGGAAGGTGGGTGAGATTGTTCTCATCTGATAGGGAACAGACTAGTAGTGTTGGAAGGTGGGTGAGATTGTTCTCATCTGATAGGGAACCGACTAGTAGTGTGGGAAGGTGGATGAGATTGTTCTCATCTGATAGGGAACAGACTAGTAGTGTGGGAAGGTGGGTGAGATTGTTCTCATCTGGTAGGGAACATACTAGTAGTGTTGGAAGGTGGGTGAGATTGTTCTCATCTGATAGGGAACAGACTAGTAGTGTTGGAAGGAAGGTGGGTGAGATTGTTCTCATCTGATAGGGAACAGACTAGTAGTGTGAGAAGGTGGGTGAGATTGTTCTCATCTGATAGGGAACAGACTAGTAGTGTAGGAAGGTGGGTGAGATTGTTCTCATCTGATAGGGAACAGACTAGTAGTGTGGGAAGGTGGGTGAGATTGTTCTCATCTGATAGGGAACAGACTAGTAGTGTGGGAAGGTGCGTGAGATTGTTCTCATCTGATAGGGAACAGACTAGTAGTGTGGGAAGGTGGGTGAGATTGGTCTCATCTGATAGGGAACAGACTAGTAGTGTTGGAAGGTGGGTGAGACTAGTAGCGTGGGAAGGTGGGTGAGATTGTTCTCATCTGATAGGGAACAGACTAGTAGCGTGGGAAGGTGGGTGAGATTGTTCTCATCTGATAGGGAACAGACTAGTAGTGTTGGAAGGAAGGTGGGTGAGATTGTTCTCATCTGATAGGGAACAGACTAGTAATGTTGGAAGGTGGGTGAGATTGTTCTCATCGGATAGGGAACAGACTAGTAGTGTTGGAAGGTGGGTGATATTGTTCTTATCTGATAGGGACAGACTAGTAGTGTGGGAAGGTAGGTGAGATTGTTCTCATCTGATAGGGAACAGACTAGTAGTGTTGGAAGGTGGGTGAGACTAGTAGCGTGGGAAGGTGGGTGAGATTGTTCTCATCTGATAGGGAACAGACTAGTAGCGTGGGAAGGTGGGTGAGATTGTTCTCATCTCATAGTGAACAGACTAGTAGTGTGGGAAGGTGGGTGAGATTGTTCTCATCAGATAGGGAACAGACTAGTAGTGTGGGAAGGTGGGTGAGATTGTTCTCATCTGATAGGGAACAGACTAGTAGTGTGGGAAGGTGGGTGAGATTGTTCTCATCTGATAGGGAACAGACTAGTAGTGTTGGAAGGTGGGTGAGACTAGTAGCGTGGGAAGGTGGGTGAGATTGTTCTCATCTGATAGGGAACAGACTAGTAGAGTTGGAAGGTGGGTGAGATTGTTCTCATCTGATATGGAACAGACTAGTAGTGTGGGAATGTGGGTGAGATTTTTCTCATCTGATAGGGAACAGACTAGTAGTGTTTAGGAAGTTGGGTGAGATTGTTCTCATCTGATAGGGAACAGACTAGTAGTGTTGGAAGGTGGGTGAGATTGTTCTCATCTGATAGGGAACAGACTAGTAGTGTGGGAAGGTGGGTGAGATTGTTCTCATCTGATAGGGAAAAGATTAGTAGTGTTGGAAGGTGGGTGAGATTGTTCTCATCTGATCGGGAACAGACTAGTAGTGTGGGAAGGTGGGTGAGATTGTTCTCATCTGATAGGGAACAGACTAGTAGTGTTGGAAGGTGGGTGAGATTGTTCTCATCTGATAGGGAACCGACTAGTAGTGTGGGAAGGTGGATGAGATTGTTCTCATCTGATAGGGAACAGACTAGTAGTGTGGGAAGGTGGGTGAGATTGTTCTCATCTGGTAGGGAACATACTAGTAGTGTTGGAAGGTGGGTGAGATTGTTCTCATCTGATAGGGAACAGACTAGTAGTGTTGGAAGGAAGGTGGGTGAGATTGTTCTCATCTGATAGGGAACAGACTAGTAGTGTGAGAAGGTGGGTGAGATTGTTCTCATCTGATAGGGAACAGACTAGTAGTGTAGGAAGGTGGGTGAGATTGTTCTCATCTGATAGGGAACAGACTAGTAGTGTGGGAAGGTGGGTGAGATTGTTCTCATCTGATAGGGAACAGACTAGTAGTGTGGGAAGGTGCGTGAGATTGTTCTCATCTGATAGGGAACAGACTAGTAGTGTGGGAAGGTGGGTGAGATTGGTCTCATCTGATAGGGAACAGACTAGTAGTGTTGGAAGGTGGGTGAGACTAGTAGTGTGGGAAGGTGGGTGAGATTGTTCTCATCTGATAGGGAACAGACTAGTAGTGTTGGAAGGAAGGTGGGTGAGATTGTTCTCATCTGATAGGGAACAGACTAGTAATGTTGGAAGGTGGGTGAGATTGTTCTCATCGGATAGGGAACAGACTAGTAGTGTTGGAAGGTGGGTGATATTGTTCTTATCTGATAGGGAACAGACTAGTAGTGTGGGAAGGTAGGTGAGATTGTTCTCATCTGATAGGGAACAGACTAGTAGTGTTGGAAGGTGGGTGAGACTAGTAGCGTGGGAAGGTGGGTGAGATTGTTCTCATCTGATAGGGAACAGACTAGTAGCGTGGGAAGGTGGGTGAGATTGTTCTCATCTCATAGTGAACAGACTAGTAGTGTGGGAAGGTGGGTGAGATTGTTCTCATCAGATAGGGAACAGACTAGTAGTGTGGGAAGGTGGGTGAGATTGTTCTCATCTGATAGGGAACAGACTAGTAGTGTGGGAAGGTGGGTGAGATTGTTCTCATCTGATAGGGAACAGACTAGTAGTGTTGGAAGGTGGGTGAGACTAGTAGCGTGGGAAGGTGGGTGAGATTGTTCTCATCTGATAGGGAACAGACTAGTAGTGTGGGAAGGTGGGTGAGATTGTTCTCATCTGATAAGGAACAGACTAGTAGTTTGGGAAGGTGGGTGAGATTGTTCTCATCTGATAGGGAATAGACTAGTAGTGTAGGAAGGTGGGTGATATTGTTCTCATCTGATAGGGAACAGACTAGTAGTGTTGGAAGGTGGGTGAGATTGTTCTCATCTGATAGGGAACAGACTAGTAGAGTTGGAAGGTGGGTGAGATTGTTCTCATCTGATATGGAACAGACTAGTAGTGTTGGAAGGTGGGTGAGACTAGTAGCGTGGGAAGGTGGGTGAGATTGTTCTCATCTGATAGGGAACAGAGTAGTAGCGTGGGAACGTGGGTGAGATTGTTCTCATCTGATAGGGAACAGACTAGTAGCGTGGGAAGGTGGGTGAGATTGTTCTCATCTGATAGGGAACAGACTTGTAGTGTGGGAAGGTGGGTGAGATTGTTCTCATCTGATAGGGAACAGACTAGTAGTGTGGGAAGGTGGGTGAGATTGTTCTCATCTGATCGGGAACAGACTAGTAGTGTGGGAAGGTGGGTGAGATTGTTCTCATCTGATCGGGAACAGACTAGTAGTGTGGGAAGGTGGGTGAGATTGTTCTCATCTGATAGGGAACAGACTAGTAGTGTTGGAAGGCAGGTGGGTGAGATTGTTCTCATCTGATAGGGAACAGACTATTAGTGTATGAAGGTGGGTGAGATTGTTCTCATCTGATAGGGAACAGACTAGTAGTGTTGGAAGGTGGGTGAGATTTTTCTCATCTGATAGTGAACAGACTAGTAGTGTTGGAAGGTGGGTGAGACTAGTAGCGTGGGAAGGTGGGTGAGATTGTTCTCATCTGATAGGGAACAGAGTAGTAGCGTGGGAAGGTGGGTGAGATTGTTCTCATCTGATAGGGAACAGACTAGTAGCGTGGGAAGGTGGGTGAGATTGTTCTCATCTGATAGGGAACAGAGTAGTAGTGTAGGAAGGTGGGTGAGATTGTTCTCATCTGATAGGGAACAGACTAGTAGTGTTGGAAGATGGGTGAGATTGTTCTTTTCTGATAGTGAACAGACTAGTAGTGTGGGAAGGTGGGTGAAATTGTTCTCATCTGATAGGGAACAGACTAGTAGTGTTGGAAGGTGGGTGAGACTAGTAGCGTGGGAAGGTGGGTGAGATTGTTCTCATCTGATAGGGAACAGACTAGTAGCGTGGGAAGGTGGGTGAGATTGTTCTCATCTGATAGGGAACAGACTAGTAGTGTGGGAAGGTGGGTGAGATTGTTCTCATCTGATAGGGAACAGACTAGTAGTGTGGGAATGTGGGTGAGATTGTTCTCATCTGATAGGGAACAGACTAGTAGTGTTTAGGAAGTTGGGTGAGATTGTTCTCATCTGATAGGGAACAGACTAGTAGTGTTGGAAGGTGGGTGAGATTGTTCTCATCTGATAGGGAACAGACTAGTAGTGTGGGAAGGTGGGTGAGATTGTTCTCATCTGATAGGGAAAAGATTAGTAGTGTTAGAAGGTGGGTGAGATTGTTCTCATCTGATCGGGAACAGACTAGTAGTGTGGGAAGGTGGGTGAGATTGTTCTCATCTGATAGGGAAAAGATTAGTAGTGTTGGAAGGTGGGTGAGATTGTTCTCATCTGATCGGGAACAGACTAGTAGTGTGGGAAGGTGGTTAAGATTGTTCTCATCTGATAGGGAACAGACTAGTAGTGTTGGGAGGTGGGTGAGATTGTTCTCATCTGATAGGGAACAGACTAGTAGTGTGGGAAGGTGGTTGAGATTGTTCTCATCTGATAGGGAACAGACTAGTAGTGTGGGAAGGTGGGTGAGATTGTACTCATCTGATAGGGAACAGACTAGTAGTGTAGGAAGGTGGGTGAGATTGTTCTCATCTGATAGGGAACAGACTAGTAGTGTTGGAAGGTGGGTGAGACTAGTAGCGTGGGAAGGTGGGTGAGATTGTTCTCATCTGATAGGGAACAGACTAGTAGCGTGGGAAGGTGGGTGAGATTGTTCTCATCTGATAGGGAACAGACTAGTAGTGTGGGAAGGTGGGTGAGATTGTTCTCATCTGATAGGGAACAGACTAGTAGTGTGGGAAGGTGGGTGAGATTGTTCTCATCTGATAGGGAACAGACTAGTAGTGTTGGAAGGTGGGTGAGATTGTTCTCATCTGATAGGGAACAGACTAGTAGTGTTGGAAGGTGGGTGAGACTAGTAGCGTGGGAAGGTGGGTGAGATTGTTCTCATCTGATAGGGAACAGAGTAGTAGCGTGGGAAGGTGGGTGAGATTGTTCTCATCTGATAGGGAACAGACTAGTAGCGTGGGAAGGTGGGTGAGATTGTTCTCATCTGATAGGGAACAGACTTGTAGTGTGGGAAGGTGGGTGAGATTGTTCTCATCTGATAGGGAACAGACTAGTAGTGTGGGAAGGTGGGTGAGATTGTTCTCATCTGATCGGGAACAGACTAGTAGTGTGGGAAGGTGGGTGAGATTGTTCTCATCTGATAGGGAACAGACTAGTAGTGTTGGAAGGCAGGTGGGTGAGATTGTTCTCATCTGATAGGGAACAGACTATTAGTGTATGAAGGTGGGTGAGATTGTTCTCATCTGATAGGGAACAGACTAGTAGTGTTGGAAGGTGGGTGAGATTGTTCTCATCTGATAGTGAACAGACTAGTAGTGTTGGAAGGTGGGTGAGACTAGTAGCGTGGGAAGGTGGGTGAGATTGTTCTCATCTGATAGGGAACAGAGTAGTAGCGTGGGAAGGTGGGTGAGATTGTTCTCATCTGATAGGGAACAGACTAGTAGCGTGGGAAGGTGGGTGAGATTGTTCTCATCTGATAGGGAACAGACTAGTAGTGTAGGAAGGTGGGTGAGATTGTTCTCATCTGATAGGGAACAGACTAGTAGTGTTGGAAGATGGGTGAGATTGTTCTTTTCTGATAGTGAACAGACTAGTAGTGTGGGAAGGTGGGTGAAATTGTTCTCATCTGATAGGGAACAGACTAGTAGTGTTGGAAGGTGGGTGAGACTAGTAGCGTGGGAAGGTGGGTGAGATTGTTCTCATCTGATAGGGAACAGACTAGTAGTGTGGGAAGGTGGGTGAGATCTTTCTCATCTGATAGGGAACAGACTAGTAGTGTGGGAATGTGGGTGAGATTGTTCTCATCTGATAGGGAACAGACTAGTAGTGTTTAGGAAGTTGGGTGAGATTGTTCTCATCTGATAGGGAACAGACTAGTAGTGTTGGAAGGTGGGTGAGATTGTTCTCATCTGATAGGGAACAGACTAGTAGTGTGGGAAGGTGGGTGAGATTGTTCTCATCTGATAGGGAAAAGATTAGTAGTGTTGGAAGGTGGGTGAGATTGTTCTCATCTGATCGGGAACAGACTAGTAGTGTGGGAAGGTGGGTGAGATTGTTCTCATCTGATAGGGAACAGACTAGTAGTGTTGGAAGGTGGGTGAGATTGTTCTCATCTGATAGGGAACCGACTAGTAGTGTGGGAAGGTGGATGAGATTGTTCTCATCTGATAGGGAACAGACTAGTAGTGTGGGAAGGTGGGTGAGATTGTTCTCATCTGGTAGGGAACATACTAGTAGTGTTGGAAGGTGGGTGAGATTGTTCTCATCTGATAGGGAACAGACTAGTAGTGTTGGAAGGAAGGTGGGTGAGATTGTTCTCATCTGATAGGGAACAGACAAGTAGTGTGAGAAGGTGGGTGAGATTGTTCTCATCTGATAGGGAACAGACTAGTAGTGTAGGAAGGTGGGTGAGATTGTTCTCATCTGATAGGGAACAGACTAGTAGTGTGGGAAGGTGGGTGAGATTGTTCTCATCTGATAGGGAACAGACTAGTAGTGTGGGAAGGTGCGTGAGATTGTTCTCATCTGATAGGGAACAGACTAGTAGTGTGGGAAGGTGGGTGAGATTGGTCTCATCTGATAGGGAACAGACTAGTAGTGTTGGAAGGTGGGTGAGACTAGTAGCGTGGGAAGGTGGGTGAGATTGTTCTCATCTGATAGGGAACAGACTAGTAGCGTGGGAAGGTGGGTGAGATTGTTCTCATCTGATAGGGAACAGACTAGTAGTGTTGGAAGGAAGGTGGGTGAGATTGTTCTCATCTGATAGGGAACAGACTAGTAATGTTGGAAGGTGGGTGAGATTGTTCTCATCGGATAGGGAACAGACTAGTAGTGTTGGAAGGTGGGTGATATTGTTCTTATCTGATAGGGAACAGACTAGTAGTGTGGGAAGGTAGGTGAGATTGTTCTCATCTGATAGGGAACAGACTAGTAGTGTTGGAAGGTGGGTGAGACTAGTAGCGTGGGAAGGTGGGTGAGATTGTTCTCATCTGATAGGGAACAGACTAGTAGCGTGGGAAGGTGGGTGAGATTGTTCTCATCTCATAGTGAACAGACTAGTAGTGTGGGAAGGTGGGTGAGATTGTTCTCATCAGATAGGGAACAGACTAGTAGTGTGGGAAGGTGGGTGAGATTGTTCTCATCTGATAGGGAACAGACTAGTAGTGTGGGAAGGTGGGTGAGATTGTTCTCATCTGATAGGGAACAGACTAGTAGTGTTGGAAGGTGGGTGAGACTAGTAGCGTGGGAAGGTGGGTGAGATTGTTCTCATCTGATAGGGAACAGACTAGTAGTGTGGGAAGGTGGGTGAGATTGTTCTCATCTGATAGGGAACAGACTAGTAGTGTGGGAAGGTGGGTGAGATTGGTCTCATCTGATAGGGAACAGACTAGTAGTGTTGGAAGGTGGGTGAGACTAGTAGCGTGGGAAGGTGGGTGAGATTGTTCTCATCTGATAGGGAACAGACTAGTAGCGTGGGAAGGTGGGTGAGATTGTTCTCATCTGATAGGGAACAGACTAGTAGTGTTGGAAGGAAGGTGGGTGAGATTGTTCTCATCTGATAGGGAACAGACTAGTAATGTTGGAAGGTGGGTGAGATTGTTCTCATCGGATAGGGAACAGACTAGTAGTGTTGGAAGGTGGGTGATATTGTTCTTATCTGATAGGGAACAGACTAGTAGTGTGGGAAGGTAGGTGAGATTGTTCTCATCTGATAGGGAACAGACTAGTAGTGTTGGAAGGTGGGTGAGACTAGTAGCGTGGGAAGGTGGGTGAGATTGTTCTCATCTGATAGGGAACAGACTAGTAGCGTGGGAAGGTGGGTGAGATTGTTCTCATCTCATAGTGAACAGACTAGTAGTGTGGGAAGGTGGGTGAGATTGTTCTCATCAGATAGGGAACAGACTAGTAGTGTGGGAAGGTGGGTGAGATTGTTCTCATCTGATAGGGAACAGACTAGTAGTGTGGGAAGGTGGGTGAGATTGTTGTCATCTGATAGGGAACAGACTAGTAGTGTTGGAAGGTGGGTGAGACTAGTAGCGTGGGAAGGTGGGTGAGATTGTTCTCATCTGATAGGAAAAAGACTAGTAGTGTTGGAAGGTGGGTGAGACTAGTAGCGTGGGAAGGTGGGTGAGATTGTTCTCATCTGATAGGGAACAGAGTAGTAGCGTGGGAAGGTGGGTGAGATTGTTCTCATCTGATAGGGAACAGACTAGTAGTGTGGGAAGGTGGGTGAGATTGTTCTCATCTGATAGGGAACAGACTTGTAGTGTGGGAAGGTGGGTGAGATTGTTCTCATCTGATAGGGAACAGACTAGTAGTGTGGGAAGGTGGGTGAGATTGTTCTCATCTGATCGGGAACAGACTAGTAGTGTGGGAAGGTGGGTGAGATTGTTCTCATCTGATAGGGAACAGACTAGTAGCGTGGGAAGGTGGGTGAGATTGTTCTCATCTGATAGGGAACAGACTAGTAGCGTGGGAAGGTGGGTGAGATTGTTCTCATCTGATAGGGAACAGACTTGTAGTGTGGTAAGGTGGGTGAGATTGTTCTCATCTGATAGGGAACAGACTAGTAGTGTTGGAAGGTGGGTGAGATTGTTCTCATCTGATCGGGAACAGACTAGTAGTGTGGGAAGGCAGGTGGGTGAGATTGTTCTCATCTGATAGGGAACAGACTATTAGTGTATGAAGGTGGGTGAGATTGTTCTCATCTGATAGGGAACAGACTAGTAGTGTGGGAAGGTGGGTGAGATTATTCTCATCTGATAGGGAACAGACTAGTAGTGTGGGAAGGTGGGTGAGATTGTTCTCATCTGATAGGGAACAGACTAGTAGTGTTGGAAGGTGGGTGAGATTGTTCTCATCTGATAGGGAACAGACTAGTAGTGTTGGAAGGTGGGTGAGATTGTTCTCATCTGATAGTGAACAGACTGACTAGTAGTGTGGGAAGGTGGGTGAGATTGTTCTCATCTGATAGGGAACAGACTAGTAGTGTGGGAAGGTGGGTGAGATTGTTGTCATCTGATAGGGAACAGACTAGTAGTGTTGGAAGGTGGGTGAGACTAGTAGCGTGGGAAGGTGGGTGAGATTGTTCTCATCTGATAGGAAAAAGACTAGTAGTGTTGGAAGGTGGGTGAGACTAGTAGCGTGGGAAGGTGGGTGAGATTGTTCTCATCTGATAGGGAACAGAGTAGTAGCGTGGGAAGGTGGGTGAGATTGTTCTCATCTGATAGGGAACAGACTAGTAGTGTGGGAAGGTGGGTGAGATTGTTCTCATCTGATAGGGAACAGACTTGTAGTGTGGGAAGGTGGGTGAGATTGTTCTCATCTGATAGGGAACAGACTAGTAGTGTGGGAAGGTGGGTGAGATTGTTCTCATCTGATCGGGAACAGACTAGTAGTGTGGGAAGGTGGGTGAGATTGTTCTCATCTGATAGGGAACAGACTAGTAGCGTGGGAAGGTGGGTGAGATTGTTCTCATCTGATAGGGAACAGACTAGTAGCGTGGGAAGGTGGGTGAGATTGTTCTCATCTGATAGGGAACAGACTTGTAGTGTGGTAAGGTGGGTGAGATTGTTCTCATCTGATAGGGAACAGACTAGTAGTGTTGGAAGGTGGGTGAGATTGTTCTCATCTGATCGGGAACAGACTAGTAGTGTGGGAAGGCAGGTGGGTGAGATTGTTCTCATCTGATAGGGAACAGACTATTAGTGTATGAAGGTGGGTGAGATTGTTCTCATCTGATAGGGAACAGACTAGTAGTGTGGGAAGGTGGGTGAGATTATTCTCATCTGATAGGGAACAGACTAGTAGTGTGGGAAGGTGGGTGAGATTGTTCTCATCTGATAGGGAACAGACTAGTAGTGTTGGAAGGTGGGTGAGATTGTTCTCATCTGATAGGGAACAGACTAGTAGTGTTGGAAGGTGGGTGAGATTGTTCTCATCTGATAGTGAACAGACTAGTAGTGTTGGAAGGTGGGTGAGACTAGTAGCGTGGGAAGGTGGGTGAGATTGTTCTCATCTGATAGGGAACAGAGTAGTAGCGTGGGAAGGTGGGTGAGATTGTTCTCATCTGATAGGGAACAGACTAGTAGCGTGGGAAGGTGGGTGAGATTGTTCTCATCTGATAGGGAACAGAGTAGTAGCGTGGGAAGGTGGGTGAGATTGTTCTCATCTGATAGGGAACAGACTAGTAGTGTGGGAAGGTGGGTGAGATTGTTCTCATCTGATAGGGAACAGACTTGTAGTGTGGGAAGGTGGGTGAGATTGTTCTCATCTGATAGGGAACAGACTAGTAGTGTGGGAAGGTGGGTGAGATTGTTCTCATCTGATCGGGAACAGACTAGTAGTGTGGGAAGGTGGGTGAGATTGTTCTCATCTGATAGGGAACAGACTAGTAGCGTGGGAAGGTGGGTGAGATTGTTCTCATCTGATAGGGAACAGACTAGTAGCGTGGGAAGGTGGGTGAGATTGTTCTCATCTGATAGGGAACAGACTTGTAGTGTGGTAAGGTGGGTGAGATTGTTCTCATCTGATAGGGAACAGACTAGTAGTGTTGGAAGGTGGGTGAGATTGTTCTCATCTGATCGGGAACAGACTAGTAGTGTGGGAAGGCAGGTGGGTGAGATTGTTCTCATCTGATAGGGAACAGACTATTAGTGTATGAAGGTGGGTGAGATTGTTCTCATCTGATAGGGAACAGACTAGTAGTGTGGGAAGGTGGGTGAGATTATTCTCATCTGATAGGGAACAGACTAGTAGTGTGGGAAGGTGGGTGAGATTGTTCTCATCTGATAGGGAACAGACTAGTAGTGTTGGAAGGTGGGTGAGATTGTTCTCATCTGATAGGGAACAGACTAGTAGTGTTGGAAGGTGGGTGAGATTGTTCTCATCTGATAGTGAACAGACTAGTAGTGTTGGAAGGTGGGTGAGACTAGTAGCGTGGGAAGGTGGGTGAGATTGTTCTCATCTGATAGGGAACAGAGTAGTAGCGTGGGAAGGTGGGTGAGATTGTTCTCATCTGATAGGGAACAGACTAGTAGCGTGGGAAGGTGGGTGAGATTGTTCTCATCTGATAGGGAACAGACTAGTAGTGTAGGAAGGTGGGTGAGATTGTTCTCATCTGATAGGGAACAGACTAGTAGTGTTGGAAGATGGGTGAGATTGTTCTTTTCTGATAGTGAACAGACTAGTAGTGTGGGAAGGTGGGTGAAATTGTTCTCATCTGATAGGGAACAGACTAGTAGTGTTGGAAGGTGGGTGAGACTAGTAGCGTGGGAAGGTGGGTGAGATTGTTCTCATCTGATAGGGAACAGACTAGTAGCGTGGGAAGGTGGGTGAGATTGTTCTCATCTGATAGGGAACAGACTAGTAGTGTGGGAAGGTGGGTGAGATTGTTCTCATCTGATAGGGAACAGACTAGTAGTGTGGGAATGTGGGTGAGATTGTTCTCATCTGATAGGGAACAGACTAGTAGTGTTTAGGAAGTTGGGTGAGATTGTTCTCATCTGATAGGGAACAGACTAGTAGTGTTGGAAGGTGGGTGAGATTGTTCTCATCTGATAGGGAACAGACTAGTAGTGTGGGAAGGTGGGTGATATTGTTCTTATCTGATAGGGAACAGACTAGTAGTGTGGGAAGGTAGGTGAGATTGTTCTCATCTGATAGGGAACAGACTAGTAGTGTTGGAAGGTGGGTGAGACTAGTAGCGTGGGAAGGTGGGTGAGATTGTTCTCATCTGATAGGGAACAGACTAGTAGCGTGGGAAGGTGGGTGAGATTGTTCTCATCTCATAGTGAACAGACTAGTAGTGTGGGAAGGTGGGTGAGATTGTTCTCATCAGATAGGGAACAGACTAGTAGTGTGGGAAGGTGGGTGAGATTGTTCTCATCTGATAGGGAACAGACTAGTAGTGTGGGAAGGTGGGTGAGATTGTTCTCATCTGATAGGGAACAGACTAGTAGTGTTGGAAGGTGGGTGAGATTGTTCTCATCTGATCGGGAACAGACTAGTAGTGTGGGAAGGCAGGTGGGTGAGATTGTTCTCATCTGATAGGGAACAGACTATTAGTGTATGAAGGTGGGTGAGATTGTTCTCATCTGATAGGGAACAGACTAGTAGTGTGGGAAGGTGGGTGAGATTATTCTCATCTGATAGGGAACAGACTAGTAGTGTGGGAAGGTGGGTGAGATTGTTCTCATCTGATAGGGAACAGACTAGTAGTGTTGGAAGGTGGGTGAGATTGTTCTCATCTGATAGGGAACAGACTAGTAGTGTTGGAAGGTGGGTGAGATTGTTCTCATCTGATAGTGAACAGACTAGTAGTGTTGGAAGGTGGGTGAGACTAGTAGCGTGGGAAGGTGGGTGAGATTGTTCTCATCTGATAGGGAACAGAGTAGTAGCGTGGGAAGGTGGGTGAGATTGTTCTCATCTGATAGGGAACAGACTAGTAGCGTGGGAAGGTGGGTGAGATTGTTCTCATCTGATAGGGAACAGAGTAGTAGCATGGGAAGGTGGGTGAGATTGTTCTCATCTGATAGGGAACAGACTAGTAGTGTGGGAAGGTGGGTGAGATTGTTCTCATCTGATAGGGAACAGACTTGTAGTGTGGGAAGGTGGGTGAGATTGTTCTCATCTGATAGGGAACAGACTAGTAGTGTGGGAAGGTGGGTGAGATTGTTCTCATCTGATCGGGAACAGACTAGTAGTGTGGGAAGGTGGGTGAGATTGTTCTCATCTGATAGGGAACAGACTAGTAGCGTGGGAAGGTGGGTGAGATTGTTCTCATCTGATAGGGAACAGACTAGTAGCGTGGGAAGGTGGGTGAGATTGTTCTCATCTGATAGGGAACAGACTTGTAGTGTGGTAAGGTGGGTGAGATTGTTCTCATCTGATAGGGAACAGACTAGTAGTGTTGGAAGGTGGGTGAGATTGTTCTCATCTGATCGGGAACAGACTAGTAGTGTGGGAAGGCAGGTGGGTGAGATTGTTCTCATCTGATAGGGAACAGACTAGTAGCGTGGGAAGGTGGGTGAGATTGTTCTCATCTGATAGGGAACAGAGTAGTAGCGTGGGAAGGTGGGTGAGATTGTTCTCATCTGATAGGGAACAGACTAGTAGTGTGGGAAGGTGGGTGAGATTGTTCTCATCTGATAGGGAACAGACTTGTAGTGTGGGAAGGTGGGTGAGATTGTTCTCATCTGATAGGGAACAGACTAGTAGTGTGGGAAGGTGGGTGAGATTGTTCTCATCTGATCGGGAACAGACTAGTAGTGTGGGAAGGTGGGTGAGATTGTTCTCATCTGATAGGGAACAGACTAGTAGCGTGGGAAGGTGGGTGAGATTGTTCTCATCTGATAGGGAACAGACTAGTAGCGTGGGAAGGTGGGTGAGATTGTTCTCATCTGATAGGGAACAGACTTGTAGTGTGGTAAGGTGGGTGAGATTGTTCTCATCTGATAGGGAACAGACTAGTAGTGTTGGAAGGTGGGTGAGATTGTTCTCATCTGATCGGGAACAGACTAGTAGTGTGGGAAGGCAGGTGGGTGAGATTGTTCTCATCTGATAGGGAACAGACTATTAGTGTATGAAGGTGGGTGAGATTGTTCTCATCTGATAGGGAACAGACTAGTAGTGTGGGAAGGTGGGTGAGATTATTCTCATCTGATAGGGAACAGACTAGTAGTGTGGGAAGGTGGGTGAGATTGTTCTCATCTGATAGGGAACAGACTAGTAGTGTTGGAAGGTGGGTGAGATTGTTCTCATCTGATAGGGAACAGACTAGTAGTGTTGGAAGGTGGGTGAGATTGTTCTCATCTGATAGTGAACAGACTAGTAGTGTTGGAAGGTGGGTGAGACTAGTAGCGTGGGAAGGTGGGTGAGATTGTTCTCATCTGATAGGGAACAGAGTAGTAGCGTGGGAAGGTGGGTGAGATTGTTCTCATCTGATAGGGAACAGACTAGTAGCGTGGGAAGGTGGGTGAGATTGTTCTCATCTGATAGGGAACAGACTAGTAGTGTAGGAAGGTGGGTGAGATTGTTCTCATCTGATAGGGAACAGACTAGTAGTGTTGGAAGATGGGTGAGATTGTTCTTTTCTGATAGTGAACAGACTAGTAGTGTGGGAAGGTGGGTGAAATTGTTCTCATCTGATAGGGAACAGACTAGTAGTGTTGGAAGGTGGGTGAGACTAGTAGCGTGGGAAGGTGGGTGAGATTGTTCTCATCTGATAGGCAACAGACTAGTAGCGTGGGAAGGTGGGTGAGATTGTTCTCATCTGATAGGGAACAGACTAGTAGTGTGGGAAGGTGGGTGAGATTGTTCTCATCTGATAGGGAACAGACTAGTAGTGTGGGAATGTGGGTGAGATTGTTCTCATCTGATAGGGAACAGACTAGTAGTGTTTAGGAAGTTGGGTGAGATTGTTCTCATCTGATAGGGAACAGACTAGTAGTGTTGGAAGGTGGGTGAGATTGTTCTCATCTGATAGGGAACAGACTAGTAGTGTGGGAAGGTGGGTGATATTGTTCTTATCTGATAGGGAACAGACTAGTAGTGTGGGAAGGTAGGTGAGATTGTTCTCATCTGATAGGGAACAGACTAGTAGTGTTGGAAGGTGGGTGAGACTAGTAGCGTGGGAAGGTGGGTGAGATTGTTCTCATCTGATAGGGAACAGACTAGTAGCGTGGGAAGGTGGGTGAGATTGTTCTCATCTCATAGTGAACAGACTAGTAGTGTGGGAAGGTGGGTGAGATTGTTCTCATCAGATAGGGAACAGACTAGTAGTGTGGGAAGGTGGGTGAGATTGTTCTCATCTGATAGGGAACAGACTAGTAGTGTGGGAAGGTGGGTGAGATTGTTCTCATCTGATAGGGAACAGACTAGTAGTGTTGGAAGGTGGGTGAGATTGTTCTCATCTGATCGGGAACAGACTAGTAGTGTGGGAAGGCAGGTGGGTGAGATTGTTCTCATCTGATAGGGAACAGACTATTAGTGTATGAAGGTGGGTGAGATTGTTCTCATCTGATAGGGAACAGACTAGTAGTGTGGGAAGGTGGGTGAGATTATTCTCATCTGATAGGGAACAGACTAGTAGTGTGGGAAGGTGGGTGAGATTGTTCTCATCTGATAGGGAACAGACTAGTAGTGTTGGAAGGTGGGTGAGATTGTTCTCATCTGATAGGGAACAGACTAGTAGTGTTGGAAGGTGGGTGAGATTGTTCTCATCTGATAGTGAACAGACTAGTAGTGTTGGAAGGTGGGTGAGACTAGTAGCGTGGGAAGGTGGGTGAGATTGTTCTCATCTGATAGGGAACAGAGTAGTAGCGTGGGAAGGTGGGTGAGATTGTTCTCATCTGATAGGGAACAGACTAGTAGCGTGGGAAGGTGGGTGAGATTGTTCTCATCTGATAGGGAACAGAGTAGTAGCATGGGAAGGTGGGTGAGATTGTTCTCATCTGATAGGGAACAGACTAGTAGTGTGGGAAGGTGGGTGAGATTGTTCTCATCTGATAGGGAACAGACTTGTAGTGTGGGAAGGTGGGTGAGATTGTTCTCATCTGATAGGGAACAGACTAGTAGTGTGGGAAGGTGGGTGAGATTGTTCTCATCTGATCGGGAACAGACTAGTAGTGTGGGAAGGTGGGTGAGATTGTTCTCATCTGATAGGGAACAGACTAGTAGCGTGGGAAGGTGGGTGAGATTGTTCTCATCTGATAGGGAACAGACTAGTAGCGTGGGAAGGTGGGTGAGATTGTTCTCATCTGATAGGGAACAGACTTGTAGTGTGGTAAGGTGGGTGAGATTGTTCTCATCTGATAGGGAACAGACTAGTAGTGTTGGAAGGTGGGTGAGATTGTTCTCATCTGATCGGGAACAGACTAGTAGTGTGGGAAGGCAGGTGGGTGAGATTGTTCTCATCTGATAGGGAACAGACTATTAGTGTATGAAGGTGGGTGAGATTGTTCTCATCTGATAGGGAACAGACTAGTAGTGTGGGAAGGTGGGTGAGATTATTCTCATCTGATAGGGAACAGACTAGTAGTGTTGGAAGGTGGGTGAGATTGTTCTCATCTGATAGTGAACAGACTAGTAGTGTTGGAAGGTGGGTGAGACTAGTAGCGTGGGAAGGTGGGTGAGATTGTTCTCATCTGATAGGGAACAGAGTAGTAGCGTGGGAAGGTGGGTGAGATTGTTCTCATCTGATAGGGAACAGACTAGTAGCGTGGGAAGGTGGGTGAGATTGTTCTCATCTGATAGGGAACAGACTAGTAGTGTAGGAAGGTGGGTGAGATTGTTCTCATCTGATAGGGAACAGAAAAGTAGTGTTGGAAGGTGGGTGAGACTAGTAGCGTGGGAAGGTGGGTGAGATTGTTCTCATCTGATAGGGAACAGACTAGTAGCGTGGGAAGGTGGGTGAGATTGTTCTCATCTGATAGGGAACAGACTAGTAGTGTGGGAAGGTGGGTGAGATTGTTCTCATCTGATAGGGAACAGACTAGTAGTGTGGGAATGTGGGTGAGATTGTTCTCATCTGATAGGGAACAGACTAGTAGTGTTTAGGAAGTTGGGTGAGATTGTTCTCATCTGATAGGGAACAGACTAGTAGTGTTGGAAGGTGGGTGAGATTGTTCTCATCTGATAGGGAACAGACTAGTAGTGTGGGAAGGTGGGTGATATTGTTCTTATCTGATAGGGAACAGACTAGTAGTGTGGGAAGGTAGGTGAGATTGTTCTCATCTGATAGGGAACAGACTAGTAGTGTTGGAAGGTGGGTGAGACTAGTAGCGTGGGAAGGTGGGTGAGATTATTCTCATCTGATAGGGAACAGACTAGTAGCGTGGGAAGGTGGGTGAGATTGTTCTCATCTCATAGTGAACAGACTAGTAGTGTGGGAAGGTGGGTGAGATTGTTCTCATCAGATAGGGAACAGACTAGTAGTGTGGGAAGGTGGGTGAGATTGTTCTCATCTGATAGGGAACAGACTAGTAGTGTGGGAAGGTGGGTGAGATTGTTCTCATCTGATAGGGAACAGACTAGTAGTGTTGGAAGGTGGGTGAGACTAGTAGCGTGGGAAGGTGGGTGAGATTGTTCTCATCTGATAGGGAACAGACTAGTAGTGTGGGAAGGTGGGTGAGATTGTTCTCATCTGATAAGGAACAGACTAGTAGTTTGGGAAGGTGCGTGAGATTGTTCTCATCTGATAGGGAATAGACTAGTAGTGTAGGAAGGTGGGTGATATTGTTCTCATCTGATAGGGAACAGACTAGTAGTGTTGGAAGGTGGGTGAGATTGTTCTCATCTGATAGGGAACAGACTAGTAGAGTTGGAAGGTGGGTGAGATTGTTCTCAACTGATATGGAACAGACTAGTAGTGTTGGAAGGTGGGTGAGACTAGTAGCGTGGGAAGGTGGGTGAGATTGTTCTCATCTGATAGGGAACAGACTAGTAGCGTGGGAAGGTGGGTGAGATTGTTCTCATCTGATAGGGAACAGAGTAGT
The DNA here is from genome assembly GCF_965601325.2 of Salmo salar. Classification (NCBI taxonomy): domain Eukaryota; kingdom Metazoa; phylum Chordata; class Actinopteri; order Salmoniformes; family Salmonidae; genus Salmo; species Salmo salar. The sequence continues at coordinate 57,115,230 of NC_138304.1, read as the reverse complement.
AGCGTGGGAAGGTGGGTGAGATTGTTCTCATCTGATAGGGAACAGACTAGTAGTATGGGAAGGTGGGTGAGATTGTTCTCATCTGATAGGGAACAGACTTGTAGTGTGGGAAGGTGGGTGAGATTGTTCTCATCTGATAGGGAACAGACTAGTAGTGTGGGAAGGTGGGTGAGATTGTTCTCATCTGATCGGGAACAGACTAGTAGTGTGGGAAGGTGGGTGAGATTGTTCTCATCTGATAGGGAACAGACTAGTAGCGTGGGAAGGTGGGTGAGATTGTTCTCATCTGATAGGGAACAGACTAGTAGCGTGGGAAGGTGGGTGAGATTGTTCTCATCTGATAGGGAACAGACTTGTAGTGTGGTAAGGTGGGTGAGATTGTTCTCATCTGATAGGGAACAGACTAGTAGTGTTGGAAGGTGGGTGAGATTGTTCTCATCTGATCGGGAACAGACTAGTAGTGTGGGAAGGCAGGTGGGTGAGATTGTTCTCATCTGATAGGGAACAGACTATTAGTGTATGAAGGTGGGTGAGATTGTTCTCATCTGATAGGGAACAGACTAGTAGTGTGGGAAGGTGGGTGAGATTATTCTCATCTGATAGGGAACAGACTAGTAGTGTGGGAAGGTGGGTGAGATTGTTCTCATCTGATAGGGAACAGACTAGTAGTGTTGGAAGGTGGGTGAGATTGTTCTCATCTGATAGGGAACAGACTAGTAGTGTTGGAAGGTGGGTGAGATTGTTCTCATCTGATAGTGAACAGACTAGTAGTGTTGGAAGGTGGGTGAGACTAGTAGCGTGGGAAGGTGGGTGAGATTGTTCTCATCTGATAGGGAACAGAGTAGTAGCGTGGGAAGGTGGGTGAGATTGTTCTCATCTGATAGGGAACAGACTAGTAGCGTGGGAAGGTGGGTGAGATTGTTCTCATCTGATAGGGAACAGACTAGTAGTGTAGGAAGGTGGGTGAGATTGTTCTCATCTGATAGGGAACAGACTAGTAGTGTTGGAAGATGGGTGAGATTGTTCTTTTCTGATAGTGAACAGACTAGTAGTGTGGGAAGGTGGGTGAAATTGTTCTCATCTGATAGGGAACAGACTAGTAGTGTTGGAAGGTGGGTGAGACTAGTAGCGTGGGAAGGTGGGTGAGATTGTTCTCATCTGATAGGGAACAGACTAGTAGCGTGGGAAGGTGGGTGAGATTGTTCTCATCTGATAGGGAACAGACTAGTAGTGTGGGAAGGTGGGTGAGATTGTTCTCATCTGATAGGGAACAGACTAGTAGTGTGGGAATGTGGGTGAGATTGTTCTCATCTGATAGGGAACAGACTAGTAGTGTTTAGGAAGTTGGGTGAGATTGTTCTCATCTGATAGGGAACAGACTAGTAGTGTTGGAAGGTGGGTGAGATTGTTCTCATCTGATAGGGAACAGACTAGTAGTGTGGGAAGGTGGGTGATATTGTTCTTATCTGATAGGGAACAGACTAGTAGTGTGGGAAGGTAGGTGAGATTGTTCTCATCTGATAGGGAACAGACTAGTAGTGTTGGAAGGTGGGTGAGACTAGTAGCGTGGGAAGGTGGGTGAGATTGTTCTCATCTGATAGGGAACAGACTAGTAGCGTGGGAAGGTGGGTGAGATTGTTCTCATCTCATAGTGAACAGACTAGTAGTGTGGGAAGGTGGGTGAGATTGTTCTCATCAGATAGGGAACAGACTAGTAGTGTGGGAAGGTGGGTGAGATTGTTCTCATCTGATAGGGAACAGACTAGTAGTGTGGGAAGGTGGGTGAGATTGTTCTCATCTGATAGGGAACAGACTAGTAGTGTTGGAAGGTGGGTGAGATTGTTCTCATCTGATCGGGAACAGACTAGTAGTGTGGGAAGGCAGGTGGGTGAGATTGTTCTCATCTGATAGGGAACAGACTATTAGTGTATGAAGGTGGGTGAGATTGTTCTCATCTGATAGGGAACAGACTAGTAGTGTGGGAAGGTGGGTGAGATTATTCTCATCTGATAGGGAACAGACTAGTAGTGTGGGAAGGTGGGTGAGATTGTTCTCATCTGATAGGGAACAGACTAGTAGTGTTGGAAGGTGGGTGAGATTGTTCTCATCTGATAGGGAACAGACTAGTAGTGTTGGAAGGTGGGTGAGATTGTTCTCATCTGATAGTGAACAGACTAGTAGTGTTGGAAGGTGGGTGAGACTAGTAGCGTGGGAAGGTGGGTGAGATTGTTCTCATCTGATAGGGAACAGAGTAGTAGCGTGGGAAGGTGGGTGAGATTGTTCTCATCTGATAGGGAACAGACTAGTAGCGTGGGAAGGTGGGTGAGATTGTTCTCATCTGATAGGGAACAGAGTAGTAGCATGGGAAGGTGGGTGAGATTGTTCTCATCTGATAGGGAACAGACTAGTAGTGTGGGAAGGTGGGTGAGATTGTTCTCATCTGATAGGGAACAGACTTGTAGTGTGGGAAGGTGGGTGAGATTGTTCTCATCTGATAGGGAACAGACTAGTAGTGTGGGAAGGTGGGTGAGATTGTTCTCATCTGATCGGGAACAGACTAGTAGTGTGGGAAGGTGGGTGAGATTGTTCTCATCTGATAGGGAACAGACTAGTAGCGTGGGAAGGTGGGTGAGATTGTTCTCATCTGATAGGGAACAGACTAGTAGCGTGGGAAGGTGGGTGAGATTGTTCTCATCTGATAGGGAACAGACTTGTAGTGTGGTAAGGTGGGTGAGATTGTTCTCATCTGATAGGGAACAGACTAGTAGTGTTGGAAGGTGGGTGAGATTGTTCTCATCTGATCGGGAACAGACTAGTAGTGTGGGAAGGCAGGTGGGTGAGATTGTTCTCATCTGATAGGGAACAGACTATTAGTGTATGAAGGTGGGTGAGATTGTTCTCATCTGATAGGGAACAGACTAGTAGTGTGGGAAGGTGGGTGAGATTATTCTCATCTGATAGGGAACAGACTAGTAGTGTTGGAAGGTGGGTGAGATTGTTCTCATCTGATAGTGAACAGACTAGTAGTGTTGGAAGGTGGGTGAGACTAGTAGCGTGGGAAGGTGGGTGAGATTGTTCTCATCTGATAGGGAACAGAGTAGTAGCGTGGGAAGGTGGGTGAGATTGTTCTCATCTGATAGGGAACAGACTAGTAGCGTGGGAAGGTGGGTGAGATTGTTCTCATCTGATAGGGAACAGACTAGTAGTGTAGGAAGGTGGGTGAGATTGTTCTCATCTGATAGGGAACAGAAAAGTAGTGTTGGAAGGTGGGTGAGACTAGTAGCGTGGGAAGGTGGGTGAGATTGTTCTCATCTGATAGGGAACAGACTAGTAGCGTGGGAAGGTGGGTGAGATTGTTCTCATCTGATAGGGAACAGACTAGTAGTGTGGGAAGGTGGGTGAGATTGTTCTCATCTGATAGGGAACAGACTAGTAGTGTGGGAATGTGGGTGAGATTGTTCTCATCTGATAGGGAACAGACTAGTAGTGTTTAGGAAGTTGGGTGAGATTGTTCTCATCTGATAGGGAACAGACTAGTAGTGTTGGAAGGTGGGTGAGATTGTTCTCATCTGATAGGGAACAGACTAGTAGTGTGGGAAGGTGGGTGATATTGTTCTTATCTGATAGGGAACAGACTAGTAGTGTGGGAAGGTAGGTGAGATTGTTCTCATCTGATAGGGAACAGACTAGTAGTGTTGGAAGGTGGGTGAGACTAGTAGCGTGGGAAGGTGGGTGAGATTATTCTCATCTGATAGGGAACAGACTAGTAGCGTGGGAAGGTGGGTGAGATTGTTCTCATCTCATAGTGAACAGACTAGTAGTGTGGGAAGGTGGGTGAGATTGTTCTCATCAGATAGGGAACAGACTAGTAGTGTGGGAAGGTGGGTGAGATTGTTCTCATCTGATAGGGAACAGACTAGTAGTGTGGGAAGGTGGGTGAGATTGTTCTCATCTGATAGGGAACAGACTAGTAGTGTTGGAAGGTGGGTGAGACTAGTAGCGTGGGAAGGTGGGTGAGATTGTTCTCATCTGATAGGGAACAGACTAGTAGTGTGGGAAGGTGGGTGAGATTGTTCTCATCTGATAAGGAACAGACTAGTAGTTTGGGAAGGTGCGTGAGATTGTTCTCATCTGATAGGGAATAGACTAGTAGTGTAGGAAGGTGGGTGATATTGTTCTCATCTGATAGGGAACAGACTAGTAGTGTTGGAAGGTGGGTGAGATTGTTCTCATCTGATAGGGAACAGACTAGTAGAGTTGGAAGGTGGGTGAGATTGTTCTCATCTGATATGGAACAGACTAGTAGTGTTGGAAGGTGGGTGAGACTAGTAGCGTGGGAAGGTGGGTGAGATTGTTCTCATCTGATAGGGAACAGACTAGTAGCGTGGGAAGGTGGGTGAGATTGTTCTCATCTGATAGGGAACAGAGTAGTAGCGTGGGAAGGTGGGTGAGATTGTTCTCATCTGATAGGGAACAGACTAGTAGCGTGGGAAGGTGGGTGAGATTGTTCTCATCTGATAGGGAACAGAGTAGTAGCGTGGGAAGGTGGGTGAGATTGTTCTCATCTGATAGGGAACAGACTAGTAGTATGGGAAGGTGGGTGAGATTGTTCTCATCTGATAGGGAACAGACTTGTAGTGTGGGAAGGTGGGTGAGATTGTTCTCATCTGATAGGGAACAGACTAGTAGTGTGGGAAGGTGGGTGAGATTGTTCTCATCTGATCGGGAACAGACTAGTAGTGTGGGAAGGTGGGTGAGATTGTTCTCATCTGATAGGGAACAGACTAGTAGCGTGGGAAGGTGGGTGAGATTGTTCTCATCTGATAGGGAACAGACTAGTAGCGTGGGAAGGTGGGTGAGATTGTTCTCATCTGATAGGGAACAGACTTGTAGTGTGGTAAGGTGGGTGAGATTGTTCTCATCTGATAGGGAACAGACTAGTAGTGTTGGAAGGTGGGTGAGATTGTTCTCATCTGATCGGGAACAGACTAGTAGTGTGGGAAGGCAGGTGGGTGAGATTGTTCTCATCTGATAGGGAACAGACTATTAGTGTATGAAGGTGGGTGAGATTGTTCTCATCTGATAGGGAACAGACTAGTAGTGTGGGAAGGTGGGTGAGATTATTCTCATCTGATAGGGAACAGACTAGTAGTGTGGGAAGGTGGGTGAGATTGTTCTCATCTGATAGGGAACAGACTAGTAGTGTTGGAAGGTGGGTGAGATTGTTCTCATCTGATAGGGAACAGACTAGTAGTGTTGGAAGGTGGGTGAGATTGTTCTCATCTGATAGTGAACAGACTAGTAGTGTTGGAAGGTGGGTGAGACTAGTAGCGTGGGAAGGTGGGTGAGATTGTTCTCATCTGATAGGGAACAGAGTAGTAGCGTGGGAAGGTGGGTGAGATTGTTCTCATCTGATAGGGAACAGACTAGTAGCGTGGGAAGGTGGGTGAGATTGTTCTCATCTGATAGGGAACAGACTAGTAGTGTAGGAAGGTGGGTGAGATTGTTCTCATCTGATAGGGAACAGACTAGTAGTGTTGGAAGATGGGTGAGATTGTTCTTTTCTGATAGTGAACAGACTAGTAGTGTGGGAAGGTGGGTGAAATTGTTCTCATCTGATAGGGAACAGACTAGTAGTGTTGGAAGGTGGGTGAGACTAGTAGCGTGGGAAGGTGGGTGAGATTGTTCTCATCTGATAGGGAACAGACTAGTAGCGTGGGAAGGTGGGTGAGATTGTTCTCATCTGATAGGGAACAGACTAGTAGTGTGGGAAGGTGGGTGAGATTGTTCTCATCTGATAGGGAACAGACTAATAGTGTGGGAATGTGGGTGAGATTGTTCTCATCTGATAGGGAACAGACTAGTAGTGTTTAGGAAGTTGGGTGAGATTGTTCTCATCTGATAGGGAACAGACTAGTAGTGTTGGAAGGTGGGTGAGATTGTTCTCATCTGATAGGGAACAGACTAGTAGTGTGGGAAGGTGGGTGATATTGTTCTTATCTGATAGGGAACAGACTAGTAGTGTGGGAAGGTAGGTGAGATTGTTCTCATCTGATAGGGAACAGACTAGTAGTGTTGGAAGGTGGGTGAGACTAGTAGCGTGGGAAGGTGGGTGAGATTGTTCTCATCTGATAGGGAACAGACTAGTAGCGTGGGAAGGTGGGTGAGATTGTTCTCATCTCATAGTGAACAGACTAGTAGTGTGGGAAGGTGGGTTGAGATTGTTCTCATCAGATAGGGAACAGACTAGTAGTGTGGGAAGGTGGGTGAGATTGTTCTCATCTGATAGGGAACAGACTAGTAGTGTGGGAAGGTGGGTGAGATTGTTCTCATCTGATAGGGAACAGACTAGTAGTGTTGGAAGGTGGGTGAGATTGTTCTCATCTGATCGGGAACAGACTTGTAGTGTGGGAAGGCAGGTGGGTGAGATTGTTCTCATCTGATAGGGAACAGACTATTAGTGTATGAAGGTGGGTGAGATTGTTCTCATCTGATAGGGAACAGACTAGTAGTGTGGGAAGGTGGGTGAGATTATTCTCATCTGATAGGGAACAGACTAGTAGTGTGGGAAGGTGGGTGAGATTGTTCTCATCTGATAGGGAACAGACTAGTAGTGTTGGAAGGTGGGTGAGATTGTTCTCATCTGATAGGGAACAGACTAGTAGTGTTGGAAGGTGGGTGAGATTGTTCTCATCTGATAGTGAACAGACTAGTAGTGTTGGAAGGTGGGTGAGACTAGTAGCGTGGGAAGGTGGGTGAGATTGTTCTCATCTGATAGGGAACAGAGTAGTAGCGTGGGAAGGTGGGTGAGATTGTTCTCATCTGATAGGGAACAGACTAGTAGCGTGGGAAGGTGGGTGAGATTGTTCTCATCTGATAGGGAACAGAGTAGTAGCATGGGAAGGTGGGTGAGATTGTTCTCATCTGATAGGGAACAGACTAGTAGTGTGGGAAGGTGGGTGAGATTGTTCTCATCTGATAGGGAACAGACTTGTAGTGTGGGAAGGTGGGTGAGATTGTTCTCATCTGATAGGGAACAGACTAGTAGTGTGGGAAGGTGGGTGAGATTGTTCTCATCTGATCGGGAACAGACTAGTAGTGTGGGAAGGTGGGTGAGATTGTTCTCATCTGATAGGGAACAGACTAGTAGCGTGGGAAGGTGGGTGAGATTGTTCTCATCTGATAGGGAACAGACTAGTAGCGTGGGAAGGTGGGTGAGATTGTTCTCATCTGATAGGGAACAGACTTGTAGTGTGGTAAGGTGGGTGAGATTGTTCTCATCTGATAGGGAACAGACTAGTAGTGTTGGAAGGTGGGTGAGATTGTTCTCATCTGATCGGGAACAGACTAGTAGTGTGGGAAGGCAGGTGGGTGAGATTGTTCTCATCTGATAGGGAACAGACTATTAGTGTATGAAGGTGGGTGAGATTGTTCTCATCTGATAGGGAACAGACTAGTAGTGTGGGAAGGTGGGTGAGATTATTCTCATCTGATAGGGAACAGACTAGTAGTGTTGGAAGGTGGGTGAGATTGTTCTCATCTGATAGTGAACAGACTAGTAGTGTTGGAAGGTGGGTGAGACTAGTAGCGTGGGAAGGTGGGTGAGATTGTTCTCATCTGATAGGGAACAGAGTAGTAGCGTGGGAAGGTGGGTGAGATTGTTCTCATCTGATAGGGAACAGACTAGTAGCGTGAGAAGGTGGGTGAGATTGTTCTCATCTGATAGGGAACAGACTAGTAGTGTAGGAAGGTGGGTGAGATTGTTGTCATCTGATAGGGAACAGACTAGTAGTGTTGGAAGATGGGTGAGATTGTTCTTTTCTGATAGTGAACAGACTAGTAGTGTGGGAAGGTGGGTGAAATTGTTCTCATCTGATAGGGAACAGACTAGTAGTGTTGGAAGGTGGGTGAGACTAGTAGCGTGGGAAGGTGGGTGAGATTGTTCTCATCTGATAGGGAACAGACTAGTAGCGTGGGAAGGTGGGTGAGATTGTTCTCATCTGATAGGGAACAGACTAGTAGTGTGGGAAGGTGGGTGAGATTGTTCTCATCTGATAGGGAACAGACTAGTAGTGTGGGAATGTGGGTGAGATTGTTCTCATCTGATAGGGAACAGACTAGTAGTGTTTAGGAAGTTGGGTGAGATTGTTCTCATCTGATAGGGAACAGACTAGTAGTGTTGGAAGGTGGGTGAGATTGTTCTCATCTGATAGGGAACAGACTAGTAGTGTGGGAAGGTGGGTGATATTGTTCTTATCTGATAGGGAACAGACTAGTAGTGTGGGAAGGTAGGTGAGATTGTTCTCATCTGATAGGGAACAGACTAGTAGTGTTGGAAGGTGGGTGAGACTAGTAGCGTGGGAAGGTGGGTGAGATTGTTCTCATCTGATAGGGAACAGACTAGTAGCGTGGGAAGGTGGGTGAGATTGTTCTCATCTCATAGTGAACAGACTAGTAGTGTGGGAAGGTGGGTGAGATTGTTCTCATCAGATAGGGAACAGACTAGTAGTGTGGGAAGGTGGGTGAGATTGTTCTCATCTGATAGGGAACAGACTAGTAGTGTGGGAAGGTGGGTGAGATTGTTCTCATCTGATAGGGAACAGACTAGTAGTGTTGGAAGGTGGGTGAGACTAGTAGCGTGGGAAGGTGGGTGAGATTGTTCTCATCTGATAGGGAACAGACTAGTAGTGTGGGAAGGTGGGTGAGATTGTTCTCATCTGATAAGGAACAGACTAGTAGTTTGGGAAGGTGCGTGAGATTGTTCTCATCTGATAGGGAATAGACTAGTAGTGTAGGAAGGTGGGTGATATTGTTCTCATCTGATAGGGAACAGACTAGTAGTGTTGGAAGGTGGGTGAGATTGTTCTCATCTGATAGGGAACAGACTAGTAGAGTTGGAAGGTGGGTGAGATTGTTCTCATCTGATATGGAACAGACTAGTAGTGTTGGAAGGTGGGTGAGACTAGTAGCGTGGGAAGGTGGGTGAGATTGTTCTCATCTGATAGGGAACAGACTAGTAGTGTGGGAAGGTGGGTGAGATTGTTCTCATCTGATAGGGAAGAGACTAGTAGTGTGGGAAGGTGGGTGAGATTTTTCTCATCTGATAGGGAACAGACTAGTAGTGTGGGAAGGTGGGTGAAATTGTTCTCATCTGATAGGGAACAGACTAGTAGTGTTGGAAGGTGGGTGAGATTGTTCTCATCTGATAGGGAACAGACTAGTAGTGTGGGAAGGTGGGTGAGATTGTTCTCATCTGATAGGGAACAGACTAGTAGTGTTGGAAGGTGGGTGAGACTAGTAGCGTGGGAAGGTGGGTGAGATTGTTCTCATCTGATAGGGAACAGACTAGTAGTGTGGGAAGGTGGATGAGATTGTTCTCATCTGATCGGGAACAGACTAGTAGTGTGGGAAGGTGGGTGAGATTGTTCTCATCTGATAGGGAACAGACTAGTAGTGTTGGAAGGTGGGTGAGATTGTTCTCATCTGATAGGGAACCGACTAGTAGTGTGGGAAGGTGGATGAGATTGTTCTCATCTGATAGGGAACAGACTAGTAGTGTGGGAAGGTGGGTGAGATTGTTCTCATCTGGTAGGGAACATACTAGTAGTGTTGGAAGGTGGGTGAGATTGTTCTCATCTGATAGGGAACAGACTAGTAGTGTTGGAAGGAAGGTGGGTGAGATTGTTCTCATCTGATAGGGAACAGACTAGTAGTGTGAGAAGGTGGGTGAGATTGTTCTCATCTGATAGGGAACAGACTAGTAGTGTAGGAAGGTGGGTGAGATTGTTCTCATCTGATAGGGAACAGACTAGTAGTGTGGGAAGGTGGGTGAGATTGTTCTCATCTGATAGGGAACAGACTAGTAGTGTTGGAAGGTGGGTGAGACTAGTAGCGTGGGAAGGTGGGTGAGATTGTTCTCATCTGATAGGGAACAGACTAGTAGCGTGGGAAGGTGGGTGAGATTGTTCTCATCTCATAGTGAACAGACTAGTAGTGTGGGAAGGTGGGTGAGATTGTTCTCATCAGATAGGGAACAGACTAGTAGTGTGGGAAGGTGGGTGAGATTGTTCTCATCTGATAGGGAACAGACTAGTAGTGTGGGAAGGTGGGTGAGATTGTTCTCATCTGATAGGGAACAGACTAGTAGTGTTGGAAGGTGGGTGAGACTAGTAGCGTGGGAAGGTGGGTGAGATTGTTCTCATCTGATAGGGAACAGACTAGTAGTGTGGGAAGGTGGGTGAGATTGTTCTCATCTGATAAGGAACAGACTAGTAGTTTGGGAAGGTGCGTGAGATTGTTCTCATCTGATAGGGAATAGACTAGTAGTGTAGGAAGGTGGGTGATATTGTTCTCATCTGATAGGGAACAGACTAGTAGTGTTGGAAGGTGGGTGAGATTGTTCTCATCTGATAGGGAACAGACTAGTAGAGTTGGAAGGTGGGTGAGATTGTTCTCATCTGATATGGAACAGACTAGTAGTGTTGGAAGGTGGGTGAGACTAGTAGCGTGGGAAGGTGGGTGAGATTGTTCTCATCTGATAGGGAACAGACTAGTAGTGTGGGAAGGTGGGTGAGATTGTTCTCATCTGATAGGGAAGAGACTAGTAGTGTGGGAAGGTGGGTGAGATTTTTCTCATCTGATAGGGAACAGACTAGTAGTGTGGGAAGGTGGGTGAAATTGTTCTCATCTGATAGGGAACAGACTAGTAGTGTTGGAAGGTGGGTGAGATTGTTCTCATCTGATAGGGAACAGACTAGTAGTGTGGGAAGGTGGGTGAGATTGTTCTCATCTGATAGGGAACAGACTAGTAGTGTTGGAAGGTGGGTGAGACTAGTAGCGTGGGAAGGTGGGTGAGATTGTTCTCATCTGATAGGGAACAGACTAGTAGTGTGGGAAGGTGGATGAGATTGTTCTCATCTGATCGGGAACAGACTAGTAGTGTGGGAAGGTGGGTGAGATTGTTCTCATCTGATAGGGAACAGACTAGTAGTGTTGGAAGGTGGGTGAGATTGTTCTCATCTGATAGGGAACCGACTAGTAGTGTGGGAAGGTGGATGAGATTGTTCTCATCTGATAGGGAACAGACTAGTAGTGTGGGAAGGTGGGTGAGATTGTTCTCATCTGGTAGGGAACATACTAGTAGTGTTGGAAGGTGGGTGAGATTGTTCTCATCTGATAGGGAACAGACTAGTAGTGTTGGAAGGAAGGTGGGTGAGATTGTTCTCATCTGATAGGGAACAGACTAGTAGTGTGAGAAGGTGGGTGAGATTGTTCTCATCTGATAGGGAACAGACTAGTAGTGTAGGAAGGTGGGTGAGATTGTTCTCATCTGATAGGGAACAGACTAGTAGTGTGGGAAGGTGGGTGAGATTGTTCTCATCTGATAGGGAACAGACTAGTAGTGTGGGAAGGTGCGTGAGATTGTTCTCATCTGATAAGGAACAGACTAGTAGTGTGGGAAGTTGGGTGAGATTGTTCTCATCTGATAGGGAACAGACTAGTAGTGTGGGAATGTGGGTGAGATTGTTCTCATCTGATAGGGAACAGACTAGTAGTGTTTAGGAAGTTGGGTGAGATTGTTCTCATCTGATAGGGAACAGACTAGTAGTGTTGGAAGGTGGGTGAGATTGTTCTCATCTGATAGGGAACAGACTAGTAGTGTGGGAAGGTGGGTGAGATTGTTCTCATCTGATAGGGAAAAGATTAGTAGTGTTGGAAGGTGGGTGAGATTGTTCTCATCTGATCGGGAACAGACTAGTAGTGTGGGAAGGTGGGTGAGATTGTTCTCATCTGATAGGGAACAGACTAGTAGTGTTGGAAGGTGGGTGAGATTGTTCTCATCTGATAGGGAACCGACTAGTAGTGTGGGAAGGTGGATGAGATTGTTCTCATCTGATAGGGAACAGACTAGTAGTGTGGGAAGGTGGGTGAGATTGTTCTCATCTGGTAGGGAACATACTAGTAGTGTTGGAAGGTGGGTGAGATTGTTCTCATCTGATAGGGAACAGACTAGTAGTGTTGGAAGGAAGGTGGGTGAGATTGTTCTCATCTGATAGGGAACAGACTAGTAGTGTGAGAAGGTGGGTGAGATTGTTCTCATCTGATAGGGAACAGACTAGTAGTGTAGGAAGGTGGGTGAGATTGTTCTCATCTGATAGGGAACAGACTAGTAGTGTGGGAAGGTGGGTGAGATTGTTCTCATCTGATAGGGAACAGACTAGTAGTGTGGGAAGGTGCGTGAGATTGTTCTCATCTGATAGGGAACAGACTAGTAGCGTGGGAAGGTGGGTGAGATTGTTCTCATCTGATAGGGAACAGACTAGTAGTGTTGGAAGGAAGGTGGGTGAGATTGTTCTCATCTGATAGGGAACAGACTAGTAATGTTGGAAGGTGGGTGAGATTGTTCTCATCGGATAGGGAACAGACTAGTAGTGTTGGAAGGTGGGTGATATTGTTCTTATCTGATAGGGAACAGACTAGTAGTGTGGGAAGGTAGGTGAGATTGTTCTCATATGATAGGGAACAGACTAGTAGTGTTGGAAGGTGGGTGAGACTAGTAGCGTGGGAAGGTGGGTGAGATTGTTCTCATCTGATAGGGAACAGACTAGTAGCGTGGGAAGGTGGGTGAGATTGTTCTCATCTCATAGTGAACAGACTAGTAGTGTGGGAAGGTGGGTGAGATTGTTCTCAACAGATAGGGAACAGACTAGTAGTGTGGGAAGGTGGGTGAGATTGTTCTCATCTGATAGGGAACAGACTAGTAGTGTGGGAAGGTGGGTGAGATTGTTCTCATCTGATAGGGAACAGACTAGTAGTGTTGGAAGGTGGGTGAGACTAGTAGCGTGGGAAGGTGGGTGAGATTGTTCTCATCTGATAGGGAACAGACTAGTAGTGTGGGAAGGTGGGTGAGATTGTTCTCATCTGATAAGGAACAGACTAGTAGTTTGGGAAGGTGGGTGAGATTGTTCTCATCTGATAGGGAATAGACTAGTAGTGTAGGAAGGTGGGTGATATTGTTCTCATCTGATAGGGAACAGACTAGTAGTGTTGGAAGGTGGGTGAGATTGTTCTCATCTGATAGGGAACAGACTAGTAGAGTTGGAAGGTGGGTGAGATTGTTCTCATCTGATATGGAACAGACTAGTAGTGTTGGAAGGTGGGTGAGACTAGTAGCGTGGGAAGGTGGGTGAGATTGTTCTCATCTGATAGGGAACAGACTAGTAGTGTGGGAAGGTGGGTGAGATTGTTCTCATCTGATAGGGAACAGACTAGTAGTGTGGGAAGGTGGGTGAGATTTTTCTCATCTGATAGGGAACAGACTAGTAGTGTGGGATGGTGGGTGAAATTGTTCTCATCTGATAGGGAACAGACTAGTAGTGTTGGAAGGTGGGTGAGATTGTTCTCATCTGATAGGAAAAAGACTAGTAGTGTTGGAAGGTGGGTGAGACTAGTAGCGTGGGAAGGTGGGTGAGATTGTTCTCATCTGATAGGGAACAGAGTAGTAGCGTGGGAAGGTGGGTGAGATTGTTCTCATCTGATAGGGAACAGACTAGTAGCGTGGGAAGGTGGGTGAGATTGTTCTCATCTGATAGGGAACAGACTTGTAGTGTGGGAAGGTGGGTGAGATTGTTCTCATCTGATAGGGAACAGACTAGTAGTGTGGGAAGGTGGGTGAGATTGTTCTCATCTGATCGGGAACAGACTAGTAGTGTGGGAAGGTGGGTGAGATTGTTCTCATCTGATAGGGAACAGACTAGTAGCGTGGGAAGGTGGGTGAGATTGTTCTCATCTGATAGGGAACAGACTAGTAGCGTGGGAAGGTGGGTGAGATTGTTCTCATCTGATAGGGAACAGACTTGTAGTGTGGTAAGGTGGGTGAGATTGTTCTCATCTGATAGGGAACAGACTAGTAGTGTTGGAAGGTGGGTGAGATTGTTCTCATCTGATCGGGAACAGACTAGTAGTGTGGGAAGGCAGGTGGGTGAGATTGTTCTCATCTGATAGGGAACAGACTAGTAGTGTATGAAGGTGGGTGAGATTGTTCTCATCTGATAGGGAACAGACTAGTAGTGTGGGAAGGTGGGTGAGATTATTCTCATCTGATAGGGAACAGACAAGTAGTGTGGGAAGGTGGGTGAGATTGTTCTCATCTGATAGGGAACAGACTAGTAGTGTTGGAGGGTGGGTGAGATTGTTCTCATCTGATAGGGAACAGACTAGTAGTGTTGGAAGGTGGGTGAGATTGTTCTCATCTGATAGTGAACAGACTAGTAGTGTTGGAAGGTGGGTGAGACTAGTAGCGTGGGAAGGTGGGTGAGATTGTTCTCATCTGATAGGGAACAGAGTAGTAGCGTGGGAAGGTGGGTGAGATTGTTCTCATCTGATAGGGAACAGACTAGTAGCGTGGGAAGGTGGGTGAGATTGTTCTCATCTGATAGGGAACAGACTAGTAGTGTAGGAAGGTGGGTGAGATTGTTCTAATCTGATAGGGAACAGACTAGTAGTGTTGGAAGATGGGTGAGATTGTTCTTTTCTGATAGTGAACAGACTAGTAGTGTGGGAAGGTGGGTGAAATTGTTCTCATCTGATAGGGAACAGACTAGTAGTGTTGGAAGGTGGGTGAGACTAGTAGCGTGGGAAGGTGGGTGAGATTGTTCTCATCTGATAGGGAACAGACTAGCAGCGTGGGAAGGTGGGTGAGATTGTTCTCATCTGATAGGGAACAGACTAGTAGTGTGGGAAGGTGGGTGAGATTGTTCTCATCTGATAGGGAACAGACTAGTAGTGTGGGAATGTGGGTGAGATTGTTCTCATCTGATAGGGAACAGACTAGTAGTGTTTAGGAAGTTGGGTGAGATTGTTCTCATCTGATAGGGAACAGACTAGTAGTGTTGGAAGGTGGGTGAGATTGTTCTCATCTGATAGGGAACAGACTAGTAGTGTGGGAAGGTGGGTGATATTGTTCTTATCTGATAGGGAACAGACTAGTAGTGTGGGAAGGTAGGTGAGATTGTTCTCATCTGATAGGGAACAGACTAGTAGTGTTGGAAGGTGGGTGAGACTAGTAGCGTGGGAAGGTGGGTGAGATTGTTCTCATCTGACAGGGAACAGACTAGTAGCGTGGGAAGGTGGGTGAGATTGTTCTCATCTCATAGTGAACAGACTAGTAGTGTGGGAAGGTGGGTGAGATTGTTCTCATCAGATAGGGAACAGACTAGTAGTGTGGGAAGGTGGGTGAGATTGTTCTCATCTGATAGGGAACAGACTAGTAGTGTGGGAAGGTGGGTGAGATTGTTCTCATCTGATAGGGAACAGACTAGTAGTGTTGGAAGGTGGGTGAGACTAGTAGCGTGGGAAGGTGGGTGAGATTGTTCTCATCTGATAGGGAACAGACTAGTAGTGTGGGAAGGTGGGTGAGATTGTTATCATCTGATAAGGAACAGACTAGTAGTTTGGGAAGGTGCGTGAGATTGTTCTCATCTGATAGGGAATAGACTAGTAGTGTAGGAAGGTGGGTGATATTGTTCTCATCTGATAGGGAACAGACTAGTAGTGTTGGAAGGTGGGTGAGATTGTTCTCATCTGATAGGGAACAGACTAGTAGAGTTGGAAGGTGGGTGAGATTGTTCTCATCTGATATGGAACAGACTAGTAGTGTTGGAAGGTGGGTGAGACTAGTAGCGTGGGAAGGTGGGTGAGATTGTTCTCATCTGATAGGGAACAGACTAGTAGTGTGGGAAGGTGGGTGAGATTTTTCTCATCTGATAGGGAACAGACTAGTAGTGTGGGAAGGTGGGTGAAATTGTTCTCATCTGATAGGGAACAGACTAGTAGTGTTGGAAGGTGGGTGAGATTGTTCTCATCTGATAGGAAAAAGATTAGTAGTGTTGGAAGGTGGGTGAGACTAGTAGCGTGGGAAGGTGGGTGAGATTGTTCTCATCTGATAGGGAACAGAGTAGTAGTGTTGGAAGGTGGGTGAGACTAGTAGCGTGGGAAGGTGGGTGAGATTGTTCTCATCTGATAGGGAACAGACTAGTAGTGTGGGAAGGTGGGTGAGATTGTTCTCATCTGATAAGGAACAGACTAGTAGTTTGGGAAGGTAGGTGAGATTGTTCTCATCTGATAGGGAATAGACTAGTAGTGTAGGAAGGTGGGTGATATTGTTCTCATCTGATAGGGAACAGACTAGTAGTGTTGGAAGGTGGGTGAGATTGTTCTCATCTGATAGGGAACAGACTAGTAGAGTTGGAAGGTGGGTGAGATTGTTCTCATCTGATATGGAACAGAGTAGTAGTGTTGGAAGGTGGGTGAGACTAGTAGCGTGGGAAGGTGGGTGAGATTGTTCTCATCTGATAGGGAACAGACTAGTAATGTTGGAAGGTGGGTGAGATTGTTCTCATCGGATAGGGAACAGACTAGTAGTGTTGGAAGGTGGGTGATATTGTTCTTATCTGATAGGGAACAGACTAGTAGTGTGGGAAGGTAGGTGAGATTGTTCTCATCTGATAGGGAACAGACTAGTAGTGTTGGAAGGTGGGTGAGACTAGTAGCGTGGGAAGGTGGGTGAGATTGTTCTCATCTGATAGGGAACAGACTAGTAGCGTGGGAAGGTGGGTGAGATTGTTCTCATCTCATAGTGAACAGACTAGTAGTGTGGGAAGGTGGGTGAGATTGTTCTCATCAGATAGGGAACAGACTAGTAGTGTGGGAAGGTGGGTGAAATTGTTCTCATCTGATAGGGAACAGACTAGTAGTGTGGGAAGGTGGGTGAGATTGTTCTCATCTGATAGGGAACAGACTAGTAGTGTTGGAAGGTGGGTGAGACTAGTAGCGTGGGAAGGTGGGTGAGATTGTTCTCATCTGATAGGGAAAAGATTAGTAGTGTTGGAAGGTGGGTGAGATTGTTCTCATCTGATCGGGAACAGACTAGTAGTGTGGGAAGGTGGGTGAGATTGTTCTCATCTGATCGGGAACAGACTAGTAGTGTGGGAAGGTGGGTGAGATTGTTCTCATCTGATAGGGAACAGACTAGTAGTGTTGGAAGGTGGGTGAGATTGTTCTCATCTGATAGGGAACCGACAAGTAGTGTGGGAAGGTGGGTGAGATTGTTCTCATCTGATAGGGAACAGACTATTAGTGTATGAAGGTGGGTGAGATTGTTCTCATCTGATAGGGAACAGACTAGTAGTGTGGGAAGGTGGGTGAGATTATTCTCATCTGATAGGGAACAGAGTAGTAGTGTGGGAAGGTGGGTGAGATTGTTCTCATCTGATAGGGAACAGACTAGTAGTGTTGGAAGGTGGGTGAGATTGTTCTCATCTGATAGGGAACAGACTAGTAGTGTTGGAAGGTGGGTGAGATTGTTCTCATCTGATAGTGAACAGACTAGTAGTGTTGGAAGGTGGGTGAGACTAGTAGCGTGGGAAGGTGGGTGAGATTGTTCTCATCTGATAGGGAACAGAGTAGTAGCGTGGGAAGGTGGGTGAGATTGTTCTCATCTGATAGGGAACAGACTAGTATCGTGGGAAGGTGGGTGAGATTGTTCTCATCTGATAGGGAACAGACTAGTAGTGTAGGAAGGTGGGTGAGATTGTTCTCATCTGATAGGGAACAGACTAGTAGTATTGGAAGGTGAGTGAGATTGTTCTCATCTGATAGGGAACCGACAAGTAGTGTGGGAAGGTGGGTGAGATTGTTCTCATCTGATAGGGAACAGACTATTAGTGTATGAAGGTGGGTGAGATTGTTCTCATCTGATAGGGAACAGACTAGTAGTGTGGGAAGGTGGGTGAGATTATTCTCATCTGATAGGGAACAGACTAGTAGTGTGGGAAGGTGGGTGAGATTGTTCTCATCTGATAGGGAACAGACTAGTAGTGTTGGAAGGTGGGTGAGATTGTTCTCTTCTGATAGGGAACAGACTAGTAGTGTTGGAAGGTGGGTGAGACTAGTAGCGTGGGAAGGTGGGTGAGATTGTTCTCATCTGATAGGGAACAGAGTAGTAGCGTGGGAAGGTGGGTGAGATTGTTCTCATCTGATAGGGAACAGACTAGTAGCGTGGGAAGGTGGGTGAGATTGTTCTCATCTGATAGGGAACAGACTAGTAGTGTAGGAAGGTGGGTGAGATTGTTCTCATCTGATAGGGAACAGACTAGTAGTGTTGGATGATGGGTGAGATTGTTCTTTTCTGATAGTGAACAGACTAGTAGTGTGGGAAGGTGGGTGAAATTGTTCTCATCTGATAGGGAACAGACTAGTAGTGTTGGAAGGTGGGTGAGACTAGTAGCGTGGGAAGGTGGGTGAGATTGTTCTCATCTGATAGGGAACAGACTAGTAGTGTTTAGGAAGTTGGGTGAGATTGTTCTCATCTGATAGGGAACAGACTAGTAGTGTTGGAAGGTGGGTGAGATTGTTCTCATCTGATAGGGAACAGACTAGTAGTGTGGGAAGGTGGGTGAGATTGTTCTCATCTGATAGGGAAAAGATTAGTAGTGTTGGAAGGTGGGTGAGATTGTTCTCATCTGATCGGGAACAGACTAGTAGTGTGGGAAGGTGGGTGAGATTGTTCTCATCTGATCGGGAACAGACTAGTAGTGTGGGAAGGTGGGTGAGATTGTTCTCATCTGATAGGGAACAGACTAGTAGTGTTGGAAGGTGGGTGAGATTGTTCTCATCTGGTAGGGAACATACTAGTAGTGTTGGAAGGTGGGTGAGATTGTTCTCATCTGATAGGGAACAGACTAGTAGTGTTGGAAGGAAGGTGGGTGAGATTGTTCTCATCTGATAGGGAACAGACTAGTAGTGTGAGAAGGTGGGTGAGATTGTTCTCATCTGATAGGGAACAGACTAGTAGTGTAGGAAGGTGGGTGAGATTGTTCTCATCTGATAGGGAACAGACTAGTAGTGTGGGAAGGTGGGTGAGATTGTTCTCATCTGATAGG
The DNA here is from genome assembly GCF_965601325.2 of Salmo salar. Classification (NCBI taxonomy): domain Eukaryota; kingdom Metazoa; phylum Chordata; class Actinopteri; order Salmoniformes; family Salmonidae; genus Salmo; species Salmo salar. Next base: position 57,096,289 of record NC_138304.1, on the reverse strand, counting down.
GAACAGACTAGTAGTGTGGGAAGGTGCGTGAGATTGTTCTCATCTGATAGGGAACAGACTAGTAGTGTGGGAAGGTGGGTGAGATTGGTCTCATCTGATAGGGAACAGACTAGTAGTGTTGGAAGGTGGGTGAGACTAGTAGCGTGGGAAGGTGGGTGAGATTGTTCTCATCTGATAGGGAACAGACTAGTAGCGTGGGAAGGTGGGTGAGATTGTTCTCATCTGATAGGGAACAGACTAGTAGTGTTGGAAGGAAGGTGGGTGAGATTGTTCTCATCTGATAGGGAACAGACTAGTAATGTTGGAAGGTGGGTGAGATTGTTCTCATCGGATAGGGAACAGACTAGTAGTGTTGGAAGGTGGGTGATATTGTTCTTATCTGATAGGGAACAGACTAGTAGTGTGGGAAGGTAGGTGAGATTGTTCTCATCTGATAGGGAACAGACTAGTAGTGTTGGAAGGTGGGTGAGACTAGTAGCGTGGGAAGGTGGGTGAGATTGTTCTCATCTGATAGGGAACAGACTAGTAGCGTGGGAAGGTGGGTGAGATTGTTCTCATCTCATAGTGAACAGACTAGTAGTGTGGGAAGGTGGGTGAGATTGTTCTCATCAGATAGGGAACAGACTAGTAGTGTGGGAAGGTGGGTGAGATTGTTCTCATCTGATAGGGAACAGACTAGTAGTGTGGGAAGGTGGGTGAGATTGTTCTCATCTGATAGGGAACAGACTAGTAGTGTTGGAAGGTGGGTGAGACTAGTAGCGTGGGAAGGTGGGTGAGATTGTTCTCATCTGATAGGGAACAGACTAGTAGTGTGGGAAGGTGGGTGAGATTGTTCTCATCTGATAAGGAACAGACTAGTAGTTTGGGAAGGTGGGTGAGATTGTTCTCATCTGATAGGGAATAGACTAGTAGTGTAGGAAGGTGGGTGATATTGTTCTCATCTGATAGGGAACAGACTAGTAGTGTTGGAAGGTGGGTGAGATTGTTCTCATCTGATAGGGAAAAGACTAGTAGAGTTGGAAGGTGGGTGAGATTGTTCTCATCTGATAGGGAACAGACTAGTAGTGTTGGAAGGTGGGTGAGACTAGTAGCGTGGGAAGGTGGGTGAGATTGTTCTCATCTGATAGGGAACAGACTAGTAGTGTGGGAAGGTGGGTGAGATTGTTCTCATCTGATAGGGAACAGACTAGTAGTGTGGGAAGGTGGGTGAGATTTTTCTCATCTGATAGGGAACAGACTAGTAGTGTGGGAAGGTGGGTGAGATTGTTCTCATCTGATAGGGAACAGACTAGTAGTGTTGGAAGGTGGGTGAGATTGATCTCATCTGATAGGGAACAGACTAGTAGTGTTGGAAGGTGGGTGAGACCAGTAGCGTGGGAAGGTGGGTGAGATTGTTCTCATCTGATAGGGAACAGAGTAGTAGCGTGGGAAGGTGGGTGAGATTGTTCTCATCTGATAGGGAACAGACTAGTAGCGTGGGAAGGTGGGTGAGATTGTTCTCATCTGATAGGGAAGAGACTTGTAGTGTGGGAAGGTGGGTGAGATTGTTCTCATCTGATAGGGAACAGACTAGTAGTGTGGGAAGGTGGGTGAGATTGTTCTCATCTGATCGGGAACAGACTAGTAGTGTGGGAAGGTGGGTGAGATTGTTCTCATCTGATAGGGAACAGACTAGTAGTGTTGGGAGGTGGGTGAGATTGTTCTTATCTGATAGGGAACAGACTAGTAGTGTGGGAAGGTGGTTGAGATTGTTCTCATCTGATAGGGAACAGACTAGTAGTGTGGGAAGGTGGGTGAGATTATTCTCATCTGATAGGGAACAGACTAGTAGTGTGGGAAGGTGGTTAAGATTGTTCTCATCTGATAGGGAACAGACTAGTAGTGTTGGGAGGTGGGTGAGATTGTTCTCATCTGATAGGGAACAGACTAGTAGTGTGGGAAGGTGGTTGAGATTGTTCTCATCTGATAGGGAACAGACTAGTAGTGTGGGAAGGTGGGTGAGATTGTACTCATCTGATAGGGAACAGACTAGTAGTGTAGGAAATTGGGTGAGATTGTTCTCATCTGATAGGGAACAGACTAGTAGTGTTGGAAGGTGGGTGAGATTGTTCTCATCTGATAGGGAACAGACTAGTAGTGTTGGAAGGTGGGTGAGATTGTTCTCATCTGATAGGGAACAGACTAGTAGTGTTGGAAGGTGGGTGAGACTAGTAGCGTGGGAAGGTGGGTGAGATTGTTCTCATCTGATAGGGAACAGAGTAGTAGCGTGGGAAGGTGGGTGAGATTGTTCTCATCTGATAGGGAACAGACTAGTAGCGTGGGAAGGTGGGTGAGATTGTTCTCATCTGATAGGGAACAGACTAGTAGTGTTGGAAGGTGGGTGAGATTGTTCTCATCTGATAGGGAACAGACTAGTAGTGTTGGAAGGTGGGTGAGACTAGTAGCGTGGGAAGGTGGGTGAGATTGTTCTCATCTGATAGGGAACAGACTAGTAGCGTGGGAAGGTGGGTGAGATTGTTCTCATCTGATAGGGAACAGACTTGTAGTGTGGGAAGGTGGGTGAGATTGTTCTCATCTGATCGGGAACAGACTAGTAGTGTGGGAAGGTGGGTGAGATTGTTCTCATCTGATCGGGAACAGACTAGTAGTGTGGGAAGGTGGGTGAGATTGTTCTCATCTGATAGGGAACAGACTAGTAGTGTTGGAAGGCAGGTGGGTGAGATTGTTCTCATCTGATAGGGAACAGACTATTAGTGTTGGAAGGTGGGTGAGATTGTTCTCATCTGATAGGGAACAGACTAGTAGTGTGGGAAGGTGGGTGAGATTGTTCTCATCTGATAGGGAAAAGATTAGTAGTGTTGGAAGGTGGGTGAGATTGTTCTCATCTGATCGGGAACAGACTAGTAGTGTGGGAAGGTGGGTGAGATTGTTCTCATCTGATCGGGAACAGACTAGTAGTGTGGGAAGGTGGGTGAGATTGTTCTCATCTGATAGGGAACAGACTAGTAGTGTTGGAAGGTGGGTGAGATTGTTCTCATCTGGTAGGGAACATACTAGTAGTGTTGGAAGGTGGGTGAGATTGTTCTCATCTGATAGGGAACAGACTAGTAGTGTTGGAAGGAAGGTGGGTGAGATTGTTCTCATCTGATAGGGAACAGACTAGTAGTGTGAGAAGGTGGGTGAGATTGTTCTCATCTGATAGGGAACAGACTAGTAGTGTAGGAAGGTGGGTGAGATTGTTCTCATCTGATAGGGAACAGACTAGTAGTGTGGGAAGGTGGGTGAGATTGTTCTCATCTGATAGGGAACAGACTAGTAGTGTGGGAAGGTGCGTGAGATTGTTCTCATCTGATAGGGAACAGACTAGTAGTGTGGGAAGGTGGGTGAGATTGGTCTCATCTGATAGGGAACAGACTAGTAGTGTTGGAAGGTGGGTGAGACTAGTAGCGTGGGAAGGTGGGTGAGATTGTTCTCATCTGATAGGGAACAGACTAGTAGCGTGGGAAGGTGGGTGAGATTGTTCTCATCTGATAGGGAACAGACTAGTAGTGTTGGAAGGAAGGTGGGTGAGATTGTTCTCATCTGATAGGGAACAGACTAGTAGTGTTGGAAGGTGGGTGAGATTGTTCTCATCGGATAGGGAACAGACTAGTAGTGTTGGAAGGTGGGTGATATTGTTCTTATCTGATAGGGAACAGACTAGTAGTGTGGGAAGGTAGGTGAGATTGTTCTCATCTGATAGGGAACAGACTAGTAGTGTTGGAAGGTGGGTGAGACTAGTAGCGTGGGAAGGTGGGTGAGATTGTTCTCATCTGATAGGGAACAGACTAGTAGCGTGGGAAGGTGGGTGAGATTGTTCTCATCTCATAGTGAACAGACTAGTAGTGTGGGAAGGTGGGTGAGATTGTTCTCATCAGATAGGGAACAGACTAGTAGTGTGGGAAGGTGGGTGAGATTGTTCTCATCTGATAGGGAACAGACTAGTAGTGTGGGAAGGTGGGTGAGATTGTTCTCATCTGATAGGGAACAGACTAGTAGTGTTGGAAGGTGGGTGAGACTAGTAGCGTGGGAAGGTGGGTGAGATTGTTCTCATCTGATAGGGAACAGACTAGTAGTGTGGGAAGGTGGGTGAGATTGTTCTCATCTGATAAGGAACAGACTAGTAGTTTGGGAAGGTGGGTGAGATTGTTCTCATCTGATAGGGAATAGACTAGTAGTGTAGGAAGGTGGGTGATATTGTTCTCATCTGATAGGGAACAGACTAGTAGTGTTGGAAGGTGGGTGAGATTGTTCTCATCTGATAGGGAAAAGACTAGTAGAGTTGGAAGGTGGGTGAGATTGTTCTCATCTGATAGGGAACAGACTAGTAGTGTTGGAAGGTGGGTGAGACTAGTAGCGTGGGAAGGTGGGTGAGATTGTTCTCATCTGATAGGGAACAGACTAGTAGCGTGGGAAGGTGGGTGAGATTGTTCTCATCTGATAGGGAACAGACTAGTAGTGTTGGAAGGAAGGTGGGTGAGATTGTTCTCATCTGATAGGGAACAGACTAGTAGTGTTGGAAGGTGGGTGAGATTGTTCTCATCGGATAGGGAACAGACTAGTAGTGTTGGAAGGTGGGTGATATTGTTCTTATCTGATAGGGAACAGACTAGTAGTGTGGGAAGGTAGGTGAGATTGTTCTCATCTGATAGGGAACAGACTAGTAGTGTTGGAAGGTGGGTGAGACTAGTAGCGTGGGAAGGTGGGTGAGATTGTTCTCATCTGATAGGGAACAGACTAGTAGCGTGGGAAGGTGGGTGAGATTGTTCTCATCTCATAGTGAACAGACTAGTAGTGTGGGAAGGTGGGTGAGATTGTTCTCATCAGATAGGGAACAGACTAGTAGTGTGGGAAGGTGGGTGAGATTGTTCTCATCTGATAGGGAACAGACTAGTAGTGTGGGAAGGTGGGTGAGATTGTTCTCATCTGATAGGGAACAGACTAGTAGTGTTGGAAGGTGGGTGAGACTAGTAGCGTGGGAAGGTGGGTGAGATTGTTCTCATCTGATAGGGAACAGACTAGTAGTGTGGGAAGGTGGGTGAGATTGTTCTCATCTGATAAGGAACAGACTAGTAGTTTGGGAAGGTGGGTGAGATTGTTCTCATCTGATAGGGAATAGACTAGTAGTGTAGGAAGGTGGGTGATATTGTTCTCATCTGATAGGGAACAGACTAGTAGTGTTGGAAGGTGGGTGAGATTGTTCTCATCTGATAGGGAAAAGACTAGTAGAGTTGGAAGGTGGGTGAGATTGTTCTCATCTGATAGGGAACAGACTAGTAGTGTTGGAAGGTGGGTGAGACTAGTAGCGTGGGAAGGTGGGTGAGATTGTTCTCATCTGATAGGGAACAGACTAGTAGTGTGGGAAGGTGGGTGAGATTGTTCTCATCTGATAGGGAACAGACTAGTAGTGTGGGAAGGTGGGTGAGATTTTTCTCATCTGATAGGGAACAGACTAGTAGTGTGGGAAGGTGGGTGAGATTGTTCTCATCTGATAGGGAACAGACTAGTAGTGTTGGAAGGTGGGTGAGATTGATCTCATCTGATAGGGAACAGACTAGTAGTGTTGGAAGGTGGGTGAGACCAGTAGCGTGGGAAGGTGGGTGAGATTGTTCTCATCTGATAGGGAACAGAGTAGTAGCGTGGGAAGGTGAGTGAGATTGTTCTCATCTGATAGGGAACAGACTAGTAGCGTGGGAAGGTGGGTGAGATTGTTCTCATCTGATAGGGAAGAGACTTGTAGTGTGGGAAGGTGGGTGAGATTGTTCTCATCTGATAGGGAACAGACTAGTAGTGTGGGAAGGTGGGTGAGATTGTTCTCATCTGATCGGGAACAGACTAGTAGTGTGGGAAGGTGGGTGAGATTGTTCTCATCTGATAGGGAACAGACTAGTAGTGTTGGGAGGTGGGTGAGATTGTTCTTATCTGATAGGGAACAGACTAGTAGTGTGGGAAGGTGGTTGAGATTGTTCTCATCTGATAGGGAACAGACTAGTAGTGTGGGAAGGTGGGTGAGATTATTCTCATCTGATAGGGAACAGACTAGTAGTGTGGGAAGGTGGTTAAGATTGTTCTCATCTGATAGGGAACAGACTAGTAGTGTTGGGAGGTGGGTGAGATTGTTCTCATCTGATAGGGAACAGACTAGTAGTGTGGGAAGGTGGTTGAGATTGTTCTCATCTGATAGGGAACAGACTAGTAGTGTGGGAAGGTGGGTGAGATTGTACTCATCTGATAGGGAACAGACTAGTAGTGTAGGAAGGTGGGTGAGATTGTTCTCATCTGATAGGGAACAGACTAGTAGTGTTGGAAGGTGGGTGAGATTGTTCTCATCTGATAGGGAACAGACTAGTAGTGTTGGAAGGTGGGTGAGATTGTTCTCATCTGATAGGGAACAGACTAGTAGTGTTGGAAGGTGGGTGAGACTAGTAGCGTGGGAAGGTGGGTGAGATTGTTCTCATCTGATAGGGAACAGAGTAGTAGCGTGGGAAGGTGGGTGAGATTGTTCTCATCTGATAGGGAACAGACTAGTAGCGTGGGAAGGTGGGTGAGATTGTTCTCATCTGATAGGGAACAGACTAGTAGTGTTGGAAGGTGGGTGAGATTGTTCTCATCTGATAGGGAACAGACTAGTAGTGTTGGAAGGTGGGTGAGACTAGTAGCGTGGGAAGGTGGGTGAGATTGTTCTCATCTGATAGGGAACAGACTAGTAGCGTGGGAAGGTGGGTGAGATTGTTCTCATCTGATAGGGAACAGACTTGTAGTGTGGGAAGGTGGGTGAGATTGTTCTCATCTGATCGGGAACAGACTAGTAGTGTGGGAAGGTGGGTGAGATTGTTCTCATCTGATCGGGAACAGACTAGTAGTGTGGGAAGGTGGGTGAGATTGTTCTCATCTGATAGGGAACAGACTAGTAGTGTTGGAAGGCAGGTGGGTGAGATTGTTCTCATCTGATAGGGAACAGACTATTAGGGTATGAAGGTGGGTGAGATTGTTCTCATCTGATAGGGAACAGACTAGTAGTGTTGGAAGGTGGGTGAGATTGTTCTCATCTGATAGTGAACAGACTAGTAGTGTTGGAAGGTGGGTGAGACTAGTAGCGTGGGAAGGTGGGTGAGATTGTTCTCATCTGATAGGGAACAGAGTAGTAGCGTGGGAAGGTGGGTGAGATTGTTCTCATCTGATAGGGAACAGACTAGTAGCGTGGGAAGGTGGGTGAGATTCTTCTCATCTGATAGGGAACAGACTAGTAGTGTAGGAAGGTGGGTGAGATTGTTCTCATCTGATAGGGAACAGACTAGTAGTGTATGAAGGTGGGTGAGATTGTTCTCATCTGATAGGGAACAGACTAGTAGTGTTGGAAGGTGGGTGAGATTGTTCTCATCTGATAGTGAACAGACTAGTAGTGTTGGAAGGTGGGTGAGACTAGTAGCGTGGGAAGGTGGGTGAGATTGTTCTCATCTGATAGGGAACAGAGTAGTAGCGTGGGAAGGTGGGTGAGATTGTTCTCATCTGATAGGGAACAGACTAGTAGCGTGGGAAGGTGGGTGAGATTGTTCTCATCTGATAGGGAACAGACTAGTAGTGTAGGAAGGTGGGTGAGATTGTTCTCATCTGATAGGGAACAGACTAGTAGTGTTGGAAGATGGGTGAGATTGTTCTTTTCTGATAGTGAACAGACTAGTAGTGTGGGAAGGTGGGTGAAATTGTTCTCATCTATAGGGAACAGACTAGTAGTGTTGGAAGGTGGGTGAGACTAGTAGCGTGGGAAGGTGGGTGAGATTGTTCTCATCTGATAGGGAACAGACTAGTAGCGTGGGAAGGTGGGTGAGATTGTTCTCATCTGATAGGGAACAGACTAGTAGTGTGGGAAGGTGGGTGAGATTGTTCTCATCTGATAGGGAACAGACTAGTAGTGTGGGAATGTGGGTGAGATTGTTCTCATCTGATAGGGAACAGACTAGTAGTGTTTAGGAAGTTGGGTGAGATTGTTCTCATCTGATAGGGAACAGACTAGTAGTGTTGGAAGGTGGGTGAGATTGTTCTCATCTGATAGGGAACAGACTAGTAGTGTGGGAAGGTGGGTGAGATTGTTCTCATCTGATAGGGAAAAGATTAGTAGTGTTGGAAGGTGGGTGAGATTGTTCTCATCTGATCGGGAACAGACTAGTAGTGTGGGAAGGTGGGTGAGATTGTTCTCATCTGATAGGGAACAGACTAGTAGTGTTGGAAGGTGGGTGAGATTGTTCTCATCTGATAGGGAACCGACTAGTAGTGTGGGAAGGTGGATGAGATTGTTCTCATCTGATAGGGAACAGACTAGTAGTGTGGGAAGGTGGGTGAGATTGTTCTCATCTGGTAGGGAACATACTAGTAGTGTTGGAAGGTGGGTGAGATTGTTCTCATCTGATAGGGAACAGACTAGTAGTGTTGGAAGGAAGGTGGGTGAGATTGTTCTCATCTGATAGGGAACAGACTAGTAGTGTGGGAAGGTGGGTGAGATTGGTCTCATCTGATAGGGAACAGACTAGTAGTGTTGGAAGGTGGGTGAGACTAGTAGCGTGGGAAGGTGGGTGAGATTGTTCTCATCTGATAGGGAACAGACTAGTAGCGTGGGAAGGTGGGTGAGATTGTTCTCATCTGATAGGGAACAGACTAGTAGTGTTAGAAGGAAGGTGGGTGAGATTGTTCTCATCTGATAGGGAACAGACTAGTAATGTTGGAAGGTGGGTGAGATTGTTCTCATCGGATAGGGAACAGACTAGTAGTGTTGGAAGGTGGGTGATATTGTTCTTATCTGATAGGGAACAGACTAGTAGTGTGGGAAGGTAGGTGAGATTGTTCTCATCTGATAGGGAACAGACTAGTAGTGTTGGAAGGTGGGTGAGACTAGTAGCGTGGGAAGGTGGGTGAGATTGTTCTCATCTGATAGGGAACAGACTAGTAGCGTGGGAAGGTGGGTGAGATTGTTCTCATCTCTTAGTGAACAGACTAGTAGTGTGGGAAGGTGGGTGAGATTGTTCTCATCAGATAGGGAACAGACTAGTAGTGTGGGAAGGTGGGTGAGATTTTTCTCATCTGATAGGGAACAGACTAGTAGTGTGGGAAGGTGGGTGAGATTGTTCTCATCTGATAGGGAACAGACTAGTAGTGTTGGAAGGTGGGTGAGATTGTTCTCATCTGATAGGGAACAGACTAGTAGTGTTGGAAGGTGGGTGAGATTGTTCTCATCTGATAGGGAACAGACTAGTAGTGTTGGAAGGCAGGTGGGTGAGATTGTTCTCATCTGATAGGGAACAGACTATTAGTGTATGAAGGTGGGTGAGATTGTTCTCATCTGATAGGGAACAGACTAGTAGTGTTGGAAGGTGGGTGAGATTGTTCTCATCTGATAGTGAACAGACTAGTAGTGTTGGAAGGTGGGTGAGACTAGTAGCGTGGGAAGGTGGGTGAGATTGTTCTCATCTGATAGGGAACAGAGTAGTAGCGTGGGAAGGTGGGTGAGATTGTTCTCATCTGATAGGGAACAGACTAGTAGCGTGGGAAGGTGGGTGAGATTGTTCTCATCTGATAGGGAACAGACTAGTAGTGTTGGAAGGTGGGTGAGATTGTTCTCATCTGATAGGGAACCGACTAGTAGTGTGGGAAGGTGGATGAGATTGTTCTCATCTGATAGGGAACAGACTAGTAGTGTGGGAAGGTGGGTGAGATTGTTCTCATCTGGTAGGGAACATACTAGTAGTGTTGGAAGGTGGGTGAGATTGTTCTCATCTGATAGGGAACAGACTAGTAGTGTTGGAAGGAAGGTGGGTGAGATTGTTCTCATCTGATAGGGAACAGACTAGTAGTGTGGGAAGGTGGGTGAGATTGGTCTCATCTGATAGGGAACAGACTAGTAGTGTTGGAAGGTGGGTGAGACTAGTAGCGTGGGAAGGTGGGTGAGATTGTTCTCATCTGATAGGGAACAGACTAGTAGCGTGGGAAGGTGGGTGAGATTGTTCTCATCTGATAGGGAACAGACTAGTAGTGTTAGAAGGAAGGTGGGTGAGATTGTTCTCATCTGATAGGGAACAGACTAGTAATGTTGGAAGGTGGGTGAGATTGTTCTCATCGGATAGGGAACAGACTAGTAGTGTTGGAAGGTGGGTGATATTGTTCTTATCTGATAGGGAACAGACTAGTAGTGTGGGAAGGTAGGTGAGATTGTTCTCATCTGATAGGGAACAGACTAGTAGTGTTGGAAGGTGGGTGAGACTAGTAGCGTGGGAAGGTGGGTGAGATTGTTCTCATCTGATAGGGAACAGACTAGTAGCGTGGGAAGGTGGGTGAGATTGTTCTCATCTCTTAGTGAACAGACTAGTAGTGTGGGAAGGTGGGTGAGATTGTTCTCATCAGATAGGGAACAGACTAGTAGTGTGGGAAGGTGGGTGAGATTTTTCTCATCTGATAGGGAACAGACTAGTAGTGTGGGAAGGTGGGTGAGATTGTTCTCATCTGATAGGGAACAGACTAGTAGTGTTGGAAGGTGGGTGAGATTGTTCTCATCTGATAGGGAACAGACTAGTAGTGTTGGAAGGTGGGTGAGATTGTTCTCATCTGATAGGGAACAGACTAGTAGTGTTGGAAGGCAGGTGGGTGAGATTGTTCTCATCTGATAGGGAACAGACTATTAGTGTATGAAGGTGGGTGAGATTGTTCTCATCTGATAGGGAACAGACTAGTAGTGTTGGAAGGTGGGTGAGATTGTTCTCATCTGATAGTGAACAGACTAGTAGTGTTGGAAGGTGGGTGAGACTAGTAGCGTGGGAAGGTGGGTGAGATTGTTCTCATCTGATAGGGAACAGAGTAGTAGCGTGGGAAGGTGGGTGAGATTGTTCTCATCTGATAGGGAACAGACTAGTAGCGTGGGAAGGTGGGTGAGATTGTTCTCATCTGATAGGGAACAGACTAGTAGTGTAGGAAGGTGGGTGAGATTGTTCTCATCTGATAGGGAACAGACTAGTAGTGTTGGAAGATGGGTGAGATTGTTCTTTTCTGATAGTGAACAGACTAGTAGTGTGGGAAGGTGGGTGAAATTGTTCTCATCTGATAGGGAACAGACTAGTAGTGTTGGAAGGTGGGTGAGACTAGTAGCGTGGGAAGGTGGGTGAGATTGTTCTCATCTGATAGGGAACAGACTAGTAGCGTGGGAAGGTGGGTGAGATTGTTCTCATCTGATAGGGAACAGACTAGTAGTGTGGGAAGGTGGGTGAGATTGTTCTCATCTGATAGGGAACAGACTAGTAGTGTGGGAATGTGGGTGAGATTGTTCTCATCTGATAGGGAACAGACTAGTAGTGTTTAGGAAGTTGGGTGAGATTGTTCTCATCTGATAGGGAACAGACTAGTAGTGTTGGAAGGTGGGTGAGATTGTTCTCATCTGATAGGGAACAGACTAGTAGTGTGGGAAGGTGGGTGAGATTGTTCTCATCTGATAGGGAAAAGATTAGTAGTGTTGGAAGGTGGGTGAGATTGTTCTCATCTGATCGGGAACAGACTAGTAGTGTGGGAAGGTGGGTGAGATTGTTCTCATCTGATAGGGAACAGACTAGTAGTGTTGGAAGGTGGGTGAGATTGTTCTCATCTGATAGGGAACCGACTAGTAGTGTGGGAAGGTGGATGAGATTGTTCTCATCTGATAGGGAACAGACTAGTAGTGTGGGAAGGTGGGTGAGATTGTTCTCATCTGGTAGGGAACATACTAGTAGTGTTGGAAGGTGGGTGAGATTGTTCTCATCTGATAGGGAACAGACTAGTATTGTTGGAAGGAAGGTGGGTGAGATTGTTCTCATCTGATAGGTAACAGACTAGTAGTGTGAGAAGGTGGGTGAGATTGTTCTCATCTGATAGGGAACAGACTAGTAGTGTAGGAAGGTGGGTGAGATTGTTCTCATCTGATAGGGAACAGACTAGTAGTGTGGGAAGGTGGGTGAGATTGTTCTCATCTGATAGGGAACAGACTAGTAGTGTGGGAAGGTGCGTGAGATTGTTCTCATCTGATAGGGAACAGACTAGTAGTGTGGGAAGGTGGGTGAGATTGGTCTCATCTGATAGGGAACAGACTAGTAGTGTTGGAAGGTGGGTGAGACTAGTAGCGTGGGAAGGTGGGTGAGATTGTTCTCATCTGATAGGGAACAGACTAGTAGCGTGGGAAGGTGGGTGAGATTGTTCTCATCTGATAGGGAACAGACTAGTAGTGTTGGAAGGAAGGTGGGTGAGATTGTTCTCATCTGATAGGGAACAGACTAGTAATGTTGGAAGGTGGGTGAGATTGTTCTCATCTGATAAGGAACAGACTAGTAGTTTGGGAAGGTGGGTGAGATTGTTCTCATCTGATAGGGAATAGACTAGTAGTGTAGGAAGGTGGGTGATATTGTTCTCATCTGATAGGGAACAGACTAGTAGTGTTGGAAGGTGGGTGAGATTGTTCTCATCTGATAGGGAACAGACTAGTAGAGTTGGAAGGTGGGTGAGATTGTTCTCATCTGATAGGGAACAGACTAGTAGTGTTGGAAGGTGGGTGAGACTAGTAGCGTGGGAAGGTGGGTGAGATTGTTCTCATCTGATAGGGAACAGACTAGTAGTGTGGGAAGGTGGGTGAGATTGTACTCATCTGATAGGGAACAGACTAGTAGTGTGGGAACGTGGGTGAGATTTTTCTCATCTGATAGGGAACAGACTAGTAGTGTGGGAAGGTGGGTGAGATTGTTCTCATCTGATAGGGAACAGACTAGTAGTGTTGGAAGGTGGGTGAGATTGTTCTCATCTGATAGGGAACAGACTAGTAGTGTTGGAAGGTGGGTGAGACTAGTAGCGTGGGAAGGTGGGTGAGATTGTTCTCATCTGATAGGGAACAGAGTAGTAGCGTGGGAAGGTGGGTGAGATTGTTCTCATCTGATAGGGAACAGACTAGTAGCGTGGGAAGGTGGGTGAGATTGTTCTCATCTGATAGGGAACAGACTTGTAGTGTGGGAAGGTGGGTGAGATTGTTCTCATCTGATAGGGAACAGACTAGTAGTGTGGGAAGGTGGGTGAGATTGTTCTCATCTGATCGGGAACAGACTAGTAGTGTGGGAAGGTGGGTGAGATTGTTCTCATCTGATAGGGAACAGACTAGTAGTGTTGGAAGGCAGGTGGGTGAGATTGTTCTCATCTGATAGGGAACAGACTAGTAGTGTGGGAAGGTGGTTAAGATTGTTCTCATCTGATAGGGAACAGACTAGTAGTGTTGGGAGGTGGGTGAGATTGTTCTCATCTGATAGGGAACAGACTAGTAGTGTGGGAAGGTGGTTAAGATTGTTCTCATCTGATAGGGAACAGACTAGTAGTGTTGGGAGGTGGGTGAGATTGTTCTCATCTGATAGGGAACAGACTAGTAGTGTGGGAAGGTGGTTGAGATTGTTCTCATCTGATAGGGAACAGACTAGTAGTGTGGGAAGGTGGGTGAGATTGTACTCATCTGATAATGAACAGACTAGTAGTGTAGGAAGGTGGGTGAGATTGTTCTCATCTGATAGGGAACAGACTAGTAGTGTTGGAAGGTGGGTGAGACTAGTAGCGTGGGAAGGTGGGTGAGATTGTTCTCATCTGATAGGGAACAGACTAGTAGCGTGGGAAGGTGGGTGAGATTGTTCTCATCTGATAGGGAACAGACTAGTAGTGTGGGAAGATGGGTGAGATTGTTCTCATCTGATAGGGAACAGACTAGTAGTGTGGGAAGGTGGGTGAGATTGATCTCATCTGATAGGGAACAGACTAGTAGTGTTGGAAGGTGGGTGAGATTGTTCTCATCTGATAGGGAACAGACTAGTAGTGTTGGAAGGTGGGTGAGACTAGTAGCGTGGGAAGGTGGGTGAGATTGTTCTCATCTGATAGGGAACAGAGTAGTAGCGTGGGAAGGTGGGTGAGATTGTTCTCATCTGATAGGGAACAGACTAGTAGCGTGGGAAGGTGGGTGAGATTGTTCTCATCTGATAGGGAACAGACTTGTAGTGTGGGAAGGTGGGTGAGATTGTTCTCATCTGATAGGGAACAGACTAGTAGTGTGGGAAGGTGGGTGAGATTGTTCTCATCTGATCGGGAACAGACTAGTAGTGTGGGAAGGTGGGTGAGATTGTTCTCATCTGATAGGGAACAGACTAGTAGTGTTGGAAGGCAGGTGGGTGAGATTGTTCTCATCTGATAGGGAACAGACTATTAGTGTATGAAGGTGGGTGAGATTGTTCTCATCTGATAGGGAACAGACTAGTAGTGTTGGGAGGTGGGTGAGATTGTTCTTATCTGATAGGGAACAGACTAGTAGTGTGGGACGGTGGTTGAGATTGTTCTCATCTGATAGGGAACAGACTAGTAGTGTGGGAAGGTGGGTGAGATTATTCTCATCTGATAGGGAACAGACTAGTAGTGTGGGAAGGTGGTTAAGATTGTTCTCATCTGATAGGGAACAGACTAGTAGTGTTGGGAGGTGGGTGAGATTGTTCTCATCTGATAGGGAACAGACTAGTAGTGTGGGAAGGTGGTTGAGATTGTTCTCATCTGATAGGGAACAGACTAGTAGTGTGGGAAGGTGGGTGAGATTGTTCTCATCTGATAGGGAACAGACTAGTAGTGTGGGAAGGTAGGTGAGATTGTTCTCATCTGATAGGGAACAGACTAGTAGTGTGGGAAGGTGGGTGAGATTGTTCTCATCTGATTGGGAACAGACTAGTAGCGTGGGAAGGTGGGTGAGATTGTTCTCATCTGATAGGGAACAGACTAGTAGTGTTGGAAGGTGGGTGAGACTAGTAGCGTGGGAAGGTGGGTGAGATTGTTCTCATCTGATAGGGAACAGACTAGTAGCGTGGGAAGGTGGGTGAGATTGTTCTCATCTGATAGGGAACAGACTAGTAGCGTGGGAAGGTGGGTGAGATTGTTCTCATCTGATAGGGAACAGACTAGTAGTGTGGGAAGGTGGGTGAGATTGTTCTCATCTGATAGGGAACAGACTAGTAGTGTGGGAAGGTGGGTGAGATTGTTCTCATCTGATAGGGAACAGACTAGTAGTGTTGGAAGGTGGGTGAGATTGTTCTCATCTGATAGGGAACAGACTAGTACTGTTGGAAGGTGGGTGAGACTAGTAGCGTGGGAAGGTGGGTGAGATTGTTCTCATCTGATAGGGAACAGAGTAGTAGCGTGGGAAGGTGGGTGAGATTGTTCTCATCTGATAGGGAACAGACTAGTAGCGTGGGAAGGTGGGTGAGATTGTTCTCATCTGATAGGGAACAGACTTGTAGTGTGGGAAGGTGGGTGAGTTTGTTCTCATCTGATAGGGAACAGACTAGTAGTGTGGGAAGGTGGGTGAGATTGTTCTCATCTGATCGGGAACAGACTAGTAGTGTGGGAAGGTGGGTGAGATTGTTCTCATCTGATAGGGTACAGACTAGTAGTGTTGGAAGGCAGGTGGGTGAGATTGTTCTCATCTGATAGGGAACAGACTATTAGTGTATGAAGGTGGGTGAGATTGTTCTCATCTGATAGGGAACAGACTAGTAGTGTTGGGAGGTGGGTGAGATTGTTCTTATCTGATAGGGAACAGACTAGTAGTGTGGGAAGGTGGTTGAGATTGTTCTCATCTGATAGGGAACAGACTAGTAGTGTGGGAAGGTGGGTGAGATTATTCTCATCTGATAGGGAACAGACTAGTAGTGTGGGAAGGTGGTTAAGATTGTTCTCATCTGATAGGGAACAGACTAGTAGTGTGGGAAGGTGGTTGAGATTGTTCTCATCTGATAGGGAACATACTAGTAGTGTGGGAAGGTGGGTGAGATTGTTCTCATCTGATAGGGAACAGACTAGTAGTGTGGGAAGGTAGGTGAGATTGTTCTCATCTGATAGGGAACAGACTAGTAGTGTGGGAAGGTGGGTGAGATTGTTCTCATCTGATTGGGAACAGACTAGTAGCGTGGGAAGGTGGGTGAGATTGTTCTCATCTGATAGGGAACAGACTAGTAGTGTTGGAAGGTGGGTGAGACTAGTAGCGTGGGAAGGTGGGTGAGATTGTTCTCATCTGATAGGGAACAGACTAGTAGCGTGGGAAGGTGGGTGAGATTGTTCTCATCTGATAGGGAACAGACTAGTAGCGTGGGAAGGTGGGTGAGATTGTTCTCATCTGATAGGGAACAGACTAGTAGTGTGGGAAGGTGGGTGAGATTGTTCTCATCTGATAGGGAACAGACTAGTAGTGTGGGAAGGTGGGTGAGATTGTTCTCATCTGATAGGGAACAGACTAGTAGTGTTGGAAGGTGGGTGAGATTGTTCTCATCTGATAGGGAACAGACTAGTAGTGTGGGAAGGTGGGTGAGATTGTTCTCATCTGATAGGGAACAGACTAGTAGTGTTGGAAGGTGGGTGAGACTAGTAGCGTGGGAAGGTGGGTGAGATTGTTCTCATCTGATAGGGAACAGACTAGTAGCGTGGGAAGGTGGGTGAGATTGTTCTCATCTCATAGTGAACAGACTAGTAGTGTGGGAAGGTGGGTGAGATTGTTCTCATCAGATAGGGAACAGACTAGTAGTGTGGGAAGGTGGGTGAGATTGTTCTCATCTGATAGGGAACAGACTAGTAGTGTGGGAAGGTGGGTGAGATTGTTCTCATCTGATAGGGAACAGACTAGTAGTGTTGGAAGGTGGGTGAAACTAGTAGCGTGGGAAGGTGGGTGAGATTGTTCTCATCTGATAGGGAACAGACTAGTAGTGTGGGAAGGTGGGTGAGATTGTTCTCATCTGATAAGGAACAGACTAGTAGTTTGGGAAGGTGGGTGAGATTGTTCTCATCTGATAGGGAATAGACTAGTAGTGTAGGAAGGTGGGTGATATTGTTCTCATCTGATAGGGAACAGACTAGTAGTGTTGGAAGGTGGGTGAGATTGTTCTCATCTGATAGGGAACAGACTAGTAGAGTTGGAAGGTGGGTGAGATTGTTCTCATCTGATAGGGAACAGACTAGTAGTGTTGGAAGGTGGGTGAGACTAGTAGCGTGGGAAGGTGGGTGAGATTGTTCTCATCTGATAGGGAACAGACTAGTAGTGTGGGAAGGTGGGTGAGATTGTACTCATCTGATAGGGAACAGACTAGTAGTGTGGGAACGTGGGTGAGATTTTTCTCATCTGATAGGGAACAGACTAGTAGTGTGGGAAGGTGGGTGAGATTGTTCTCATCTGATAGGGAACAGACTAGTAGTGTTGGAAGGTGGGTGAGATTGTTCTCATCTGATAGGGAACAGACTAGTAGTGTTGGAAGGTGGGTGAGACTAGTAGCGTGGGAAGGTGGGTGAGATTGTTCTCATCTGATAGGGAACAGAGTAGTAGCGTGGGAAGGTGGGTGAGATTGTTCTCATCTGATAGGGAACAGACTAGTAGCGTGGGAAGGTGGGTGAGATTGTTCTCATCTGATAGGGAACAGACTTGTAGTGTGGGAAGGTGGGTGAGATTGTTCTCATCTGATAGGGAACAGACTAGTAGTGTGGGAAGGTGGGTGAGATTGTTCTCATCTGATCGGGAACAGACTAGTAGTGTGGGAAGGTGGGTGAGATTGTTCTCATCTGATAGGGAACAGACTAGTAGTGTTGGAAGGCAGGTGGGTGAGATTGTTCTCATCTGATAGGGAACAGACTAGTAGTGTGGGAAGGTGGTTAAGATTGTTCTCATCTGATAGGGAACAGACTAGTAGTGTTGGGAGGTGGGTGAGATTGTTCTCATCTGATAGGGAACAGACTAGTAGTGTGGGAAGGTGGTTAAGATTGTTCTCATCTGATAGGGAACAGACTAGTAGTGTTGGGAGGTGGGTGAGATTGTTCTCATCTGATAGGGAACAGACTAGTAGTGTGGGAAGGTGGTTGAGATTGTTCTCATCTGATAGGGAACAGACTAGTAGTGTGGGAAGGTGGGTGAGATTGTACTCATCTGATAATGAACAGACTAGTAGTGTAGGAAGGTGGGTGAGATTGTTCTCATCTGATAGGGAACAGACTAGTAGTGTTGGAAGGTGGGTGAGATTGTTCTCATCTGATAGGGAACAGACTAGTAGTGTTGGAAGGTGGGTGAGATTGTTCTCATCTGATAGGGAACAGACTAGTAGTGTTGGAAGGTGGGTGAGACTAGTAGCGTGGGAAGGTGGGTGAGATTGTTCTCATCTGATAGGGAACAGACTAGTAGCGTGGGAAGGTGGGTGAGATTGTTCTCATCTGATAGGGAACAGACTAGTAGTGTGGGAAGATGGGTGAGATTGTTCTCATCTGATAGGGAACAGACTAGTAGTGTGGGAAGGTGGGTGAGATTGATCTCATCTGATAGGGAACAGACTAGTAGTGTTGGAAGGTGGGTGAGATTGTTCTCATCTGATAGGGAACAGACTAGTAGTGTTGGAAGGTGGGTGAGACTAGTAGCGTGGGAAGGTGGGTGAGATTGTTCTCATCTGATAGGGAACAGAGTAGTAGCGTGGGAAGGTGGGTGAGATTGTTCTCATCTGATAGGGAACAGACTAGTAGCGTGGGAAGGTGGGTGAGATTGTTCTCATCTGATAGGGAACAGACTTGTAGTGTGGGAAGGTGGGTGAGATTGTTCTCATCTGATAGGGAACAGACTAGTAGTGTGGGAAGGTGGGTGAGATTGTTCTCATCTGATCGGGAACAGACTAGTAGTGTGGGAAGGTGGGTGAGATTGTTCTCATCTGATAGGGAACAGACTAGTAGTGTTGGAAGGCAGGTGGGTGAGATTGTTCTCATCTGATAGGGAACAGACTATTAGTGTATGAAGGTGGGTGAGATTGTTCTCATCTGATAGGGAACAGACTAGTAGTGTTGGGAGGTGGGTGAGATTGTTCTTATCTGATAGGGAACAGACTAGTAGTGTGGGACGGTGGTTGAGATTGTTCTCATCTGATAGGGAACAGACTAGTAGTGTGGGAAGGTGGGTGAGATTATTCTCATCTGATAGGGAACAGACTAGTAGTGTGGGAAGGTGGTTAAGATTGTTCTCATCTGATAGGGAACAGACTAGTAGTGTTGGGAGGTGGGTGAGATTGTTCTCATCTGATAGGGAACAGACTAGTAGTGTGGGAAGGTGGTTGAGATTGTTCTCATCTGATAGGGAACAGACTAGTAGTGTGGGAAGGTGGGTGAGATTGTTCTCATCTGATAGGGAACAGACTAGTAGTGTGGGAAGGTAGGTGAGATTGTTCTCATCTGATAGGGAACAGACTAGTAGTGTGGGAAGGTGGGTGAGATTGTTCTCATCTGATTGGGAACAGACTAGTAGCGTGGGAAGGTGGGTGAGATTGTTCTCATCTGATAGGGAACAGACTAGTAGTGTTGGAAGGTGGGTGAGACTAGTAGCGTGGGAAGGTGGGTGAGATTGTTCTCATCTGATAGGGAACAGACTAGTAGCGTGGGAAGGTGGGTGAGATTGTTCTCATCTGATAGGGAACAGACTAGTAGCGTGGGAAGGTGGGTGAGATTGTTCTCATCTGATAGGGAACAGACTAGTAGTGTGGGAAGGTGGGTGAGATTGTTCTCATCTGATAGGGAACAGACTAGTAGTGTGGGAAGGTGGGTGAGATTGTTCTCATCTGATAGGGAACAGACTAGTAGTGTTGGAAGGTGGGTGAGATTGTTCTCATCTGATAGGGAACAGACTAGTACTGTTGGAAGGTGGGTGAGACTAGTAGCGTGGGAAGGTGGGTGAGATTGTTCTCATCTGATAGGGAACAGAGTAGTAGCGTGGGAAGGTGGGTGAGATTGTTCTCATCTGATAGGGAACAGACTAGTAGCGTGGGAAGGTGGGTGAGATTGTTCTCATCTGATAGGGAACAGACTTGTAGTGTGGGAAGGTGGGTGAGTTTGTTCTCATCTGATAGGGAACAGACTAGTAGTGTGGGAAGGTGGGTGAGATTGTTCTCATCTGATCGGGAACAGACTAGTAGTGTGGGAAGGTGGGTGAGATTGTTCTCATCTGATAGGGTACAGACTAGTAGTGTTGGAAGGCAGGTGGGTGAGATTGTTCTCATCTGATAGGGAACAGACTATTAGTGTATGAAGGTGGGTGAGATTGTTCTCATCTGATAGGGAACAGACTAGTAGTGTTGGGAGGTGGGTGAGATTGTTCTTATCTGATAGGGAACAGACTAGTAGTGTGGGAAGGTGGTTGAGATTGTTCTCATCTGATAGGGAACAGACTAGTAGTGTGGGAAGGTGGGTGAGATTATTCTCATCTGATAGGGAACAGACTAGTAGTGTGGGAAGGTGGTTAAGATTGTTCTCATCTGATAGGGAACAGACTAGTAGTGTGGGAAGGTGGTTGAGATTGTTCTCATCTGATAGGGAACAGACTAGTAGTGTGGGAAGGTGGGTGAGATTGTTCTCATCTGATAGGGAACAGACTAGTAGTGTGGGAAGGTAGGTGAGATTGTTCTCATCTGATAGGGAACAGACTAGTAGTGTGGGAAGGTGGGTGAGATTGTTCTCATCTGATTGGGAACAGACTAGTAGCGTGGGAAGGTGGGTGAGATTGTTCTCATCTGATAGGGAACAGACTAGTAGTGTTGGAAGGTGGGTGAGACTAGTAGCGTGGGAAGGTGGGTGAGATTGTTCTCATCTGATAGGGAACAGACTAGTAGCGTGGGAAGGTGGGTGAGATTGTTCTCATCTGATAGGGAACAGACTAGTAGCGTGGGAAGGTGGGTGAGATTGTTCTCATCTGATAGGGAACAGACTAGTAGTGTGGGAAGGTGGGTGAGATTGTTCTCATCTGATAGGGAACAGACTAGTAGTGTGGGAAGGTGGGTGAGATTGTTCTCATCTGATAGGGAACAGACTAGTAGTGTTGGAAGGTGGGTGAGATTGTTCTCATCTGATAGGGAACAGACTAGTACTGTTGGAAGGTGGGTGAGACTAGTAGCGTGGGAAGGTGGGTGAGATTGTTCTCATCTGATAGGGAACAGAGTAGTAGCGTGGGAAGGTGGGTGAGATTGTTCTCATCTGATAGGGAACAGACTAGTAGCGTGGGAAGGTGGGTGAGATTGTTCTCATCTGATAGGGAACAGACTTGTAGTGTGGGAAGGTGGGTGAGTTTGTTCTCATCTGATAGGGAACAGACTAGTAGTGTGGGAAGGTGGGTGAGATTGTTCTCATCTGATCGGGAACAGACTAGTAGTGTGGGAAGGTGGGTGAGATTGTTCTCATCTGATAGGGTACAGACTAGTAGTGTTGGAAGGCAGGTGGGTGAGATTGTTCTCATCTGATAGGGAACAGACTATTAGTGTATGAAGGTGGGTGAGATTGTTCTCATCTGATAGGGAACAGACTAGTAGTGTTGGGAGGTGGGTGAGATTGTTCTTATCTGATAGGGAACAGACTAGTAGTGTGGGAAGGTGGTTGAGATTGTTCTCATCTGATAGGGAACAGACTAGTAGTGTGGGAAGGTGGGTGAGATTATTCTCATCTGATAGGGAACAGACTAGTAGTGTGGGAAGGTGGTTAAGATTGTTCTCATCTGATAGGGAACAGACTAGTAGTGTTGGGAGGTGGGTGAGATTGTTCTCATCTGATAGGGAACAGACTAGTAGAGTTGGAAGGTGGGTGAGATTGTTCTCATCTGATAGGGAACAGACTAGTAGAGTTGGAAGGTGGGTGAGATTGTTCTCATCTGATAGGGAACAGACTAGTAGTGTTGGAAGGTGGGTGAGACTAGTAGCGTGGGAAGGTGGGTGAGATTGTTCTCATCTGATAGGGAACAGACTAGTAGTGTGGGAAGGTGGGTGAGATTGTTCTCATCTGATAGGGAACAGACTTGTAGTGTGGGAAGGTGGGTGAGTTTGTTCTCATCTGATAGGGAACAGACTAGTAGTGTGGGAAGGTGGGTGAGATTGTTCTCATCTGATCGGGAACAGACTAGTAGTGTGGGAAGGTGGGTGAGATTGTTCTCATCTGATAGGGAACAGACTAGTAGTGTTGGAAGGCAGGTGGGTGAGATTGTTCTCATCTGATAGGGAACAGACTATTAGTGTATGAAGGTGGGTGAGATTGTTCTCATCTGATAGGGAACAGACTAGTAGTGTTGGGAGGTGGGTGAGATTGTTCTTATCTGATAGGGAACAGACTAGTAGTGTGGGACGGTGGTTGAGATTGTTCTCATCTGATAGGGAACAGACTAGTAGTGTGGGAAGGTGGGTGAGATTATTCTCATCTGATAGGGAACAGACTAGTAGTGTGGGAAGGTGGTTAAGATTGTTCTCATCTGATAGGGAACAGACTAGTAGTGTTGGGAGGTGGGTGAGATTGTTCTCATCTGATAGGGAACAGACTAGTAGTGTGGGAAGGTGGTTGAGATTGTTCTCATCTGATAGGGAACAGACTAGTAGTGTGGGAAGGTGGGTGAGATTGTTCTCATCTGATAGGGAACAGACTAGTAGTGTGGGAAGGTAGGTGAGATTGTTCTCATCTGATAGGGAACAGACTAGTAGTGTGGGAAGGTGGGTGAGATTGTTCTCATCTGATTGGGAACAGACTAGTAGCGTGGGAAGGTGGGTGAGATTGTTCTCATCTGATAGGGAACAGACTAGTAGTGTTGGAAGGTGGGTGAGACTAGTAGCGTGGGAAGGTGGGTGAGATTGTTCTCATCTGATAGGGAACAGACTAGTAGCGTGGGAAGGTGGGTGAGATTGTTCTCATCTGATAGGGAACAGACTAGTAGCGTGGGAAGGTGGGTGAGATTGTTCTCATCTGATAGGGAACAGACTAGTAGTGTGGGAAGGTGGGTGAGATTGTTCTCATCTGATAGGGAACAGACTAGTAGTGTGGGAAGGTGGGTGAGATTGTTCTCATCTGATAGGGAACAGACTAGTAGTGTTGGAAGGTGGGTGAGATTGTTCTCATCTGATAGGGAACAGACTAGTAGTGTGGGAAGGTGGGTGAGATTGTTCTCATCTGATAGGGAACAGACTAGTAGTGTTGGAAGGTGGGTGAGATTGTTCTCATCTGATAGGGAACAGACTAGTAGTGTTGGAAGGTGGGTGAGACTAGTAGCGTGGGAAGGTGGGTGAGATTGTTCTCATCTGATAGGGAACAGAGTAGTAGCGTGGGAAGGTGGGTGAGATTGTTCTCATCTGATAGGGAACAGACTAGTAGCGTGGGAAGGTGGGTGAGATTGTTCTCATCTGATAGGGAACAGACTTGTAGTGTGGGAAGGTGGGTGAGATTGTTCTCATCTGATAGGGAACAGACTAGTAGTGTGGGAAGGTGGGTGAGATTGTTCTCATCTGATCGGGAACAGACTAGTAGTGTGGGAAGGTGGGTGAGATTGTTCTCATCTGATAGGGAACAGACTAGTAGTGTTGGAAGGCAGGTGGGTGAGATTGTTCTCATCTGATAGGGAACAGACTATTAGTGTATGAAGGTGGGTGAGATTGTTCTCATCTGATAGGGAACAGACTAGTAGTGTTGGGAGGTGGGTGAGATTGTTCTTATCTGATAGGGAACAGACTAGTAGTGTGGGAAGGTGGTTGAGATTGTTCTCATCTGATAGGGAACAGACTAGTAGTGTGGGAAGGTGGGTGAGATTATTCTCATCTGATAGAGAACAGACTAGTAGTGTGGGAAGGTGGTTAAGATTGTTCTCATCTGATAGGGAACAGACTAGTAGTGTTGGGAGGTGGGTGAGATTGTTCTCATCTGATAGGGAACAGACTAGTAGTGTGGGAAGGTGGTTGAGATTGTTCTCATCTGATAGGGAACAGACTAGTAGTGTGGGAAGGTGGGTGAGATTGTACTCATCTGATAGGGAACAGACTAGTAGTGTAGGAAGGTGGGTGAGATTGTTCTCATCTGATAGGGAACAGACTAGTAGTGTTGGAAGGTGGGTGAGATTGTTCTCATCTGATAGGGAACAGACTATTAGTGTATGAAGGTGGGTGAGATTGTTCTCATCTGATAGGGAACAGACTAGTAGTGTTGGAAGGTGGGTGAGACTAGTAGCGTGGGAAGGTGGGTGAGATTGTTCTCATCTGATAGGGAACAGACTAGTAGCGTGGGAAGGTGGGTGAGATTGTTCTCATCTGATAGGGAACAGACTAGTAGTGTGGGAAGGTGGGTGAGATTGTTCTCATCTGATAGGGAACAGACTAGTAGTGTGGGAAGGTGGGTGAGATTGTTCTCATCTGATAGGGAACAGACTAGTAGTGTTGGAAGGTGGGTGAGATTGTTCTCATCTGATAGGGAACAGACTAGTAGAGTTGGAAGGTGGGTGAGATTGTTCTCATCTGATAGGGAACAGACTAGTAGAGTTGGAAGGTGGGTGAGATTGTTCTCATCT
Organism: Salmo salar; assembly: GCF_965601325.2. Lineage (NCBI taxonomy): Eukaryota > Metazoa > Chordata > Actinopteri > Salmoniformes > Salmonidae > Salmo > Salmo salar. The sequence goes on along the minus strand of NC_138304.1, from coordinate 57,071,874 downwards.
GATAGGGAACAGACTAGTAGTGTTGGAAGGTGGGTGAGACTAGTAGCGTGGGAAGGTGGGTGAGATTGTTCTCATCTGATAGGGAACAGACTAGTAGTGTGGGAAGGTGGGTGAGATTGTTCTCATCTGATAGGGAACAGACTTGTAGTGTGGGAAGGTGGGTGAGTTTGTTCTCATCTGATAGGGAACAGACTAGTAGTGTGGGAAGGTGGGTGAGATTGTTCTCATCTGATCGGGAACAGACTAGTAGTGTGGGAAGGTGGGTGAGATTGTTCTCATCTGATAGGGTACAGACTAGTAGTGTTGGAAGGCAGGTGGGTGAGATTGTTCTCATCTGATAGGGAACAGACTATTAGTGTATGAAGGTGGGTGAGATTGTTCTCATCTGATAGGGAACAGACTAGTAGTGTTGGGAGGTGGGTGAGATTGTTCTTATCTGATAGGGAACAGACTAGTAGTGTGGGAAGGTGGTTGAGATTGTTCTCATCTGATAGGGAACAGACTAGTAGTGTGGGAAGGTGGGTGAGATTATTCTCATCTGATAGGGAACAGACTAGTAGTGTGGGAAGGTGGTTAAGATTGTTCTCATCTGATAGGGAACAGACTAGTAGTGTTGGGAGGTGGGTGAGATTGTTCTCATCTGATAGGGAACAGACTAGTAGAGTTGGAAGGTGGGTGAGATTGTTCTCATCTGATAGGGAACAGACTAGTAGAGTTGGAAGGTGGGTGAGATTGTTCTCATCTGATAGGGAACAGACTAGTAGTGTTGGAAGGTGGGTGAGACTAGTAGCGTGGGAAGGTGGGTGAGATTGTTCTCATCTGATAGGGAACAGACTAGTAGTGTGGGAAGGTGGGTGAGATTGTTCTCATCTGATAGGGAACAGACTTGTAGTGTGGGAAGGTGGGTGAGTTTGTTCTCATCTGATAGGGAACAGACTAGTAGTGTGGGAAGGTGGGTGAGATTGTTCTCATCTGATCGGGAACAGACTAGTAGTGTGGGAAGGTGGGTGAGATTGTTCTCATCTGATAGGGAACAGACTAGTAGTGTTGGAAGGCAGGTGGGTGAGATTGTTCTCATCTGATAGGGAACAGACTATTAGTGTATGAAGGTGGGTGAGATTGTTCTCATCTGATAGGGAACAGACTAGTAGTGTTGGGAGGTGGGTGAGATTGTTCTTATCTGATAGGGAACAGACTAGTAGTGTGGGAAGGTGGTTGAGATTGTTCTCATCTGATAGGGAACAGACTAGTAGTGTGGGAAGGTGGGTGAGATTATTCTCATCTGATAGGGAACAGACTAGTAGTGTGGGAAGGTGGTTAAGATTGTTCTCATCTGATAGGGGACAGACTAGTAGTGTTGGGAGGTGGGTGAGATTGTTCTCATCTGATAGGGAACAGACTAGTAGTGTGGGAAGGTGGTTGAGATTGTTCTCATCTGATAGGGAACAGACTAGTAGTGTGGGAAGGTGGGTGAGATTGTTCTCATCTGATAGGGAACAGACTAGTAGTGTGGGAAGGTGGGTGAGATTGTTCTCATCTGATAGGGAACAGACTAGTAGTGTGGGAAGGTGGGTGAGATTGTTCTCATCTGATTGGGAACAGAGTAGTAGCGTGGGAAGGTGGGTGAGATTGTTCTCATCTGATAGGGAACAGACTAGTAGTGTTGGAAGGTGGGTGAGACTAGTAGCGTGGGAAGGTGGGTGAGATTGTTCTCATCTGATAGGGAACAGACTAGTAGCGTGGGAAGGTGGGTGAGATTGTTCTCATCTGATAGGGAACAGACTAGTAGCGTGGGAAGGTGGGTGAGATTGTTCTCATCTGATAGGGAACAGACTAGTAGTGTGGGAAGGTGGGTGAGATTGTTCTCATCTGATAGGGAACAGACTAGTAGTGTGGGAAGGTGGGTGAGATTGTTCTCATCTGATAGGGAACAGACTAGTAGTGTTGGAAGGTGGGTGAGACTAGTAGCGTGGGAAGGTGGGTGAGATTGTTCTCATCTGATATGGAACAGACTAGTAGTGTAGGAAGGTGGTTGAGATTGTTCTCATCTGATAGGGAACAGACTAGTAGTGTTGGAAGATGGGTGAGATTGTTCTCATCTGATAGGGAACAGACTCGTAGTGTGGGAAGGTGGGTGAGATTGTTCTCATCTGATAGGGAACAGACTAGTAGTGTTGGAAGGTGGGTGAGACTAGTAGCGTGGGAAGGTGGGTGAGATTGTTCTCATCTGATAGGGAACAGACTAGTAGTGTGGGAAGGTGGGTGAGATTGTTCTCATCTGATAGGGAACAGACTAGTAGTGTAGGAAGGTGGGTGAGATTGTTCTCATCTGATAGGGAACAGACTAGTAGTGTGGGAAGGTGGGTGAGATTGTTCTCATCTGATAGGGAACAGACTAGTAGTGTGGGAAGGTAGGTGAGATTGTTCTCATCTGATAGGGAACAGACTAGTAGTGTGGGAAGGTGGGTGAGATTGTTCTCATCTGATTGGGAACAGACTAGTAGCGTGGGAAGGTGGGTGAGATTGTTCTCATCTGATAGGGAACAGACTAGTAGTGTTGGAAGGTGGGTGAGACTAGTAGCGTGGGAAGGTGGGTGAGATTGTTCTCATCTGATAGGGAACAGACTAGTAGCGTGGGAAGGTGGGTGAGATTGTTCTCATCTGATAGGGAACAGACTAGTAGCGTGGGAAGGTGGGTGAGATTGTTCTCATCTGATAGGGAACAGACTAGTAGTGTGGGAAGGTGGGTGAGATTGTTCTCATCTGATAGGGAACAGACTAGTAGTGTGGGAAGGTGGGTGAGATTGTTCTCATCTGATAGGGAACAGACTAGTAGTGTTGGAAGGTGGGTGAGATTGTTCTCATCTGATAGGGAACAGACTAGTAGTGTGGGAAGGTGGGTGAGATTGTTCTCATCTGATAGGGAACAGACTAGTAGTGTTGGAAGGTGGGTGAGATTGTTCTCATCTGATAGGGAACAGACTAGTAGTGTTGGAAGGTGGGTGAGACTAGTAGCGTGGGAAGGTGGGTGAGATTGTTCTCATCTGATAGGGAACAGAGTAGTAGCGTGGGAAGGTGGGTGAGATTGTTCTCATCTGATAGGGAACAGACTAGTAGCGTGGGAAGGTGGGTGAGATTGTTCTCATCTGATAGGGAACAGACTTGTAGTGTGGGAAGGTGGGTGAGATTGTTCTCATCTGATAGGGAACAGACTAGTAGTGTGGGAAGGTGGGTGAGATTGTTCTCATCTGATCGGGAACAGACTAGTAGTGTGGGAAGGTGGGTGAGATTGTTCTCATCTGATAGGGAACAGACTAGTAGTGTTGGAAGGCAGGTGGGTGAGATTGTTCTCATCTGATAGGGAACAGACTATTAGTGTATGAAGGTGGGTGAGATTGTTCTCATCTGATAGGGAACAGACTAGTAGTGTTGGGAGGTGGGTGAGATTGTTCTTATCTGATAGGGAACAGACTAGTAGTGTGGGAAGGTGGTTGAGATTGTTCTCATCTGATAGGGAACAGACTAGTAGTGTGGGAAGGTGGGTGAGATTATTCTCATCTGATAGAGAACAGACTAGTAGTGTGGGAAGGTGGTTAAGATTGTTCTCATCTGATAGGGAACAGACTAGTAGTGTTGGGAGGTGGGTGAGATTGTTCTCATCTGATAGGGAACAGACTAGTAGTGTGGGAAGGTGGTTGAGATTGTTCTCATCTGATAGGGAACAGACTAGTAGTGTGGGAAGGTGGGTGAGATTGTACTCATCTGATAGGGAACAGACTAGTAGTGTAGGAAGGTGGGTGAGATTGTTCTCATCTGATAGGGAACAGACTAGTAGTGTTGGAAGGTGGGTGAGATTGTTCTCATCTGATAGGGAACAGACTATTAGTGTATGAAGGTGGGTGAGATTGTTCTCATCTGATAGGGAACAGACTAGTAGTGTTGGAAGGTGGGTGAGACTAGTAGCGTGGGAAGGTGGGTGAGATTGTTCTCATCTGATAGGGAACAGACTAGTAGCGTGGGAAGGTGGGTGAGATTGTTCTCATCTGATAGGGAACAGACTAGTAGTGTGGGAAGGTGGGTGAGATTGTTCTCATCTGATAGGGAACAGACTAGTAGTGTGGGAAGGTGGGTGAGATTGTTCTCATCTGATAGGGAACAGACTAGTAGTGTTGGAAGGTGGGTGAGATTGTTCTCATCTGATAGGGAACAGACTAGTAGAGTTGGAAGGTGGGTGAGATTGTTCTCATCTGATAGGGAACAGACTAGTAGAGTTGGAAGGTGGGTGAGATTGTTCTCATCTGATAGGGAACAGACTAGTAGTGTTGGAAGGTGGGTGAGACTAGTAGCGTGGGAAGGTGGGTGAGATTGTTCTCATCTGATAGGGAACAGACTAGTAGTGTGGGAAGGTGGGTGAGATTGTTCTCATCTGATAGGGAACAGACTTGTAGTGTGGGAAGGTGGGTGAGTTTGTTCTCATCTGATAGGGAACAGACTAGTAGTGTGGGAAGGTGGGTGAGATTGTTCTCATCTGATCGGGAACAGACTAGTAGTGTGGGAAGGTGGGTGAGATTGTTCTCATCTGATAGGGTACAGACTAGTAGTGTTGGAAGGCAGGTGGGTGAGATTGTTCTCATCTGATAGGGAACAGACTATTAGTGTATGAAGGTGGGTGAGATTGTTCTCATCTGATAGGGAACAGACTAGTAGTGTTGGGAGGTGGGTGAGATTGTTCTTATCTGATAGGGAACAGACTAGTAGTGTGGGAAGGTGGTTGAGATTGTTCTCATCTGATAGGGAACAGACTAGTAGTGTGGGAAGGTGGGTGAGATTATTCTCATCTGATAGGGAACAGACTAGTAGAGTTGGAAGGTGGGTGAGATTGTTCTCATCTGATAGGGAACAGACTAGTAGAGTTGGAAGGTGGGTGAGATTGTTCTCATCTGATAGGGAACAGACTAGTAGTGTTGGAAGGTGGGTGAGACTAGTAGCGTGGGAAGGTGGGTGAGATTGTTCTCATCTGATAGGGAACAGACTAGTAGTGTGGGAAGGTGGGTGAGATTGTTCTCATCTGATAGGGAACAGACTTGTAGTGTGGGAAGGTGGGTGAGTTTGTTCTCATCTGATAGGGAACAGACTAGTAGTGTGGGAAGGTGGGTGAGATTGTTCTCATCTGATCGGGAACAGACTAGTAGTGTGGGAAGGTGGGTGAGATTGTTCTCATCTGATAGGGAACAGACTAGTAGTGTTGGAAGGCAGGTGGGTGAGATTGTTCTCATCTGATAGGGAACAGACTATTAGTGTATGAAGGTGGGTGAGATTGTTCTCATCTGATAGGGAACAGACTAGTAGTGTTGGGAGGTGGGTGAGATTGTTCTTATCTGATAGGGAACAGACTAGTAGTGTGGGAAGGTGGTTGAGATTGTTCTCATCTGATAGGGAACAGACTAGTAGTGTGGGAAGGTGGGTGAGATTATTCTCATCTGATAGGGAACAGACTAGTAGTGTGGGAAGGTGGTTAAGATTGTTCTCATCTGATAGGGGACAGACTAGTAGTGTTGGGAGGTGGGTGAGATTGTTCTCATCTGATAGGGAACAGACTAGTAGTGTGGGAAGGTGGTTGAGATTGTTCTCATCTGATAGGGAACAGACTAGTAGTGTGGGAAGGTGGGTGAGATTGTTCTCATCTGATAGGGAACAGACTAGTAGTGTGGGAAGGTGGGTGAGATTGTTCTCATCTGATAGGGAACAGACTAGTAGTGTGGGAAGGTGGGTGAGATTGTTCTCATCTGATTGGGAACAGAGTAGTAGCGTGGGAAGGTGGGTGAGATTGTTCTCATCTGATAGGGAACAGACTAGTAGTGTTGGAAGGTGGGTGAGACTAGTAGCGTGGGAAGGTGGGTGAGATTGTTCTCATCTGATAGGGAACAGACTAGTAGCGTGGGAAGGTGGGTGAGATTGTTCTCATCTGATAGGGAACAGACTAGTAGCGTGGGAAGGTGGGTGAGATTGTTCTCATCTGATAGGGAACAGACTAGTAGTGTGGGAAGGTGGGTGAGATTGTTCTCATCTGATAGGGAACAGACTAGTAGTGTGGGAAGGTGGGTGAGATTGTTCTCATCTGATAGGGAACAGACTAGTAGTGTTGGAAGGTGGGTGAGACTAGTAGCGTGGGAAGGTGGGTGAGATTGTTCTCATCTGATATGGAACAGACTAGTAGTGTAGGAAGGTGGTTGAGATTGTTCTCATCTGATAGGGAACAGACTAGTAGTGTTGGAAGATGGGTGAGATTGTTCTCATCTGATAGGGAACAGACTCGTAGTGTGGGAAGGTGGGTGAGATTGTTCTCATCTGATAGGGAACAGACTAGTAGTGTTGGAAGGTGGGTGAGACTAGTAGCGTGGGAAGGTGGGTGAGATTGTTCTCATCTGATAGGGAACAGACTAGTAGTGTGGGAAGGTGGGTGAGATTGTTCTCATCTGATAGGGAACAGACTAGTAGTGTAGGAAGGTGGGTGAGATTGTTCTCATCTGATAGGGAACAGACTAGTAGTGTGGGAAGGTGGGTGAGATTGTTCTCATCTGATAGGGAACAGACTAGTAGTGTGGGAAGGTGGGTGAGATTGTTCTCATCTGATAGGGAACAGACTAGTAGTGTGGGAAGGTGGGTGAGATTGTTCTCATCTGATAGGGAACAGACTAGTAGGGTGGGAAGGTGGTTGAGATTGTTCTCATCTGATAGGGAACAGACTAGTAGTGTTGGAAGGTGGGTGAGATTGTTCTCATCTGATAGGGAACAGACTAGTAGTGTAGGAAGGTGGGTGAGATTGTTCTCATCTGATAGGGAACAGACTAGTAGTGTAGGAAGGTGGGTGAGATTGTTCTCATCTGATAGGGAACAGACTAGTAGTGTTGGAAGGTGGGTGAGACTAGTAGCGTGGGAAGGTGGGTGAGATTGTTCTCATCTGATAGGGAACAGACTAGTAGTGTGGGAAGGTGGGTGAGATTGTTCTCATCTGATAGGGAACAGACTAGTAGTGTTGGAAGGTGGGTGAGACTAGTAGCGTGGGAAGGTGGGTGAGATTGTTCTCATCTGATAGGGAACAGACTAGTAGTGTGGGAAGGTGGGTGAGATTGTTCTCATCTGGTAGGGAACAGACTAGTAGTGTTGGAAGGTGGGTGAGATTGTTATCATCTGATAGGGAACAGACAAGTAGTGTTGGAAGGAAGGTGGGTGAGATTGTTCTCATCTGATAGGGAACAGACTAGTAGTGTGGGAAGGTGGGTGAGATTGTTCTCATCTGATAGGGAACAGACTAGTAGTGTAGGAAGGTGGGTGAGATTGTTCTCATCTGATAGGGAACAGATTAGTAGTGTGGGAAGGTGGGTGAGATTGTTCTCATCTGATAGGGAACAGACTAGTAGTGTGGGAAGGTGGGTGAGATTGTTCTCATCTGATAGGGAACAGACTAGTAGTGTGGGAAGGTGGGTGAGATTGTTCTCATCTGATAGGGAACAGACTAGTAGTGTAGGAAGGTGGGTGAGATTGTTCTCATCTGATAGGGAACAGACTAGTAGTGTGGGAAGGTGGGTGAGATTGTTCTCATCTGATAGGGAACAGACTAGTAGTGTGGGAAGGTGGGTGAGATTGTTCTCATCTGATAGGGAACAGACTAGTAGTGTGGGACGGTGGGTGAGATTGTTCTCATCTGATAGGGAACAGACTAGTAGGGTGGGAAGGTGGGTGAGTTTGTTCTCATCTGATAGGGAACAGACTAGTAGTGTTGGAAGGTGGGTGAGATTGTTCTCATCTGATAGGGAACAGACTAGTAGTGTAGGAAGGTGGGTGAGATTGTTCTCATCTGATAGGGAACAGACTAGTAGTGTAGGAAGGTGGGTGAGATTGTTCTCATCTGATAGGGAACAGACTAGTAGTGTTGGAAGGTGGGTGAGACTAGTAGCGTGGGAAGGTGGGTGAGATTGTTCTCATCTGATAGGGAACAGACTAGTAGTGTAGGAAGGTGGGTGAGATTGTTCTCATCTGATAGGGAACAGACTAGTAGTGTTGGAAGATGGGTGAGATTGTTCTCATCTGATAGGGAACAGACTAGTAGTGTTGGAAGGTGGGTGAGACTAATAGCGTGGGAAGGTGGGTGAGATTGTTCTCATCTGATAGGGAACAGACTAGTAGTGTGGGAAGGTGGGTGAGATTGTTCTCATCTGATAGGGAACAGACTAGTAACGTGGGAAGGTGGTTGAGATTGTTCTCATCTGATAGGGAACAGACTAGTAGTGTAGGAAGGTGTGTGAGATTGTTCTCATCTGATAGGGAACAGACTAGTAGTGTGGGAAGGTGGGTGAGACTGTTCTCATCTGATAGGGAACAGACTAGTAGTGTGGGAAGGTGGGTGAGATTGTTCTCATCTGATAGGGAACAGACTAGTAGTGTAGGAAGGTGGGTGAGATTGTTCTCATCTGATAGGGAACAGACTAGTAGTGTTGGAAGGTGGGTGAGACTAGTAGCGTGGGAAGGTGGGTGAGATTGTTCTCATCTGATAGGGAACAGACTAGTAGTGTGGGAAGGTGGGTGAGATTGTTCTCATCTGATAGGGAACAGACTAGTAGTGTTGGAAGGTGGGTGAGACTAGTAGCGTGGGAAGGTGGGTGAGATTGTTCTCATCTGATAGGGAACAGACTAGTAGTGTGGGAAGGTGGGTGAGATTGTTCTCATCTGGTAGGGAACAGACTAGTAGTGTTGGAAGGTGGGTGAGATTGTTATCATCTGATAGGGAACAGACAAGTAGTGTTGGAAGGAAGGTGGGTGAGATTGTTCTCATCTGATAGGGAACAGACTAGTAGTGTGGGAAGGTGGGTGAGATTGTTCTCATCTGATAGGGAACAGACTAGTAGTGTAGGAAGGTGGGTGAGATTGTTCTCATCTGATAGGGAACAGATTAGTAGTGTGGGAAGGTGGGTGAGATTGTTCTCATCTGATAGGGAACAGACTAGTAGTGTGGGAAGGTGGGTGAGATTGTTCTCATCTGATAGGGAACAGACTAGTAGTGTGGGAAGGTGGGTGAGATTGTTCTCATCTGATAGGGAACAGACTAGTAGTGTAGGAAGGTGGGTGAGATTGTTCTCATCTGATAGGGAACAGACTAGTAGTGTGGGAAGGTGGGTGAGATTGTTCTCATCTGATAGGGAACAGACTAGTAGTGTGGGAAGGTGGGTGAGATTGTTCTCATCTGATAGGGAACAGACTAGTAGTGTGGGACGGTGGGTGAGATTGTTCTCATCTGATAGGGAACAGACTAGTAGGGTGGGAAGGTGGGTGAGTTTGTTCTCATCTGATAGGGAACAGACTAGTAGTGTTGGAAGGTGGGTGAGATTGTTCTCATCTGATAGGGAACAGACTAGTAGTGTAGGAAGGTGGGTGAGATTGTTCTCATCTGATAGGGAACAGACTAGTAGTGTAGGAAGGTGGGTGAGATTGTTCTCATCTGATAGGGAACAGACTAGTAGTGTTGGAAGGTGGGTGAGACTAGTAGCGTGGGAAGGTGGGTGAGATTGTTCTCATCTGATAGGGAACAGACTAGTAGTGTAGGAAGGTGGGTGAGATTGTTCTCATCTGATAGGGAACAGACTAGTAGTGTTGGAAGATGGGTGAGATTGTTCTCATCTGATAGGGAACAGACTAGTAGTGTTGGAAGGTGGGTGAGACTAATAGCGTGGGAAGGTGGGTGAGATTGTTCTCATCTGATAGGGAACAGACTAGTAGTGTGGGAAGGTGGGTGAGATTGTTCTCATCTGATAGGGAACAGACTAGTAACGTGGGAAGGTGGTTGAGATTGTTCTCATCTGATAGGGAACAGACTAGTAGTGTAGGAAGGTGTGTGAGATTGTTCTCATCTGATAGGGAACAGACTAGTAGTGTGGGAAGGTGGGTGAGACTGTTCTCATCTGATAGGGAACAGACTAGTAGTGTGGGAAGGTGGGTGAGATTGTTCTCATCTGATAGGGAACAGACTAGTAGTGTGGGAAGGTGGGTGAGATTGTTCTCATCTGATAGGGAACAGACTAGTAACGTGGGAAGGTGGTTGAGATTGTTCTCATCTGATAGGGAACAGACTAGTAGTGTAGGAAGGTGTGTGAGATTGTTCTCATCTGATAGGGAACAGACTAGTAGTGTGGGAAGGTGGGTGAGACTGTTCTCATCTGATAGGGAACAGACTAGTAGTGTGGGAAGGTGGGTGAGATTGTTCTCATCTGATAGGGAACAGACTAGTAGTGTGGGAAGGTGGGTGAGATTGTTCTCATCTGATAGGGAACAGACTAGTAGGGTGGGAAGGTGGGTGAGATTGTTCTCATCTGATAGGGAACAGACTAGTAGTGTTGGAAGGTGGGTGAGATTGTTCTCATCTGATAGGGAACAGACTAGTAGTGTAGGAAGGTGGGTGAGATTGTTCTCATCTGATAGGGAACAGACTAGTAGTGTTGGAAGGTGGGTGAGACTAGTAGCGTGGGAAGGTGGGTGAGATTGTCCTCATCTGATAGGGAACAGACTAGTAGTGTGGGAAGGTGGGTGAGATTGTTCTCATCTGATAGGGAACAGACTAGTAGTGTAGGAAGGTGGGTGAGATTGTTCTCATCTGATAGGGAACAGACTAGTAGTGTGGGAAGGTGGGTGAGATTGTTCTCATCTGATAGGGAACAGACTAGTAGTGTGGGAAGGTGGGTGAGATTGTTCTCATCTGATAGGGAACAGACTAGTAGTGTGGGAAGGTGGGTGAGATTGTTCTCATCTGATAGGGAACAGACTAGTAGGGTGGGATGGTGGGTGAGATTGTTCTCATCTGATAGGGAACAGACTAGTAGTGTTGGAAGGTGGGTGAGATTGTTCTCATCTGATAGGGAACAGACTAGTAGTGTAGGAAGGTGGGTGAGATTGTTCTCATCTGATAGGGAACAGACTAGTAGTGTAGGAAGGTGGGTGAGATTGTTCTCATCTGATAGGGAACAGACTAGTAGTGTTGGAAGGTGGGTGAGACTAGCAGCGTGGGAAGGTGGGTGAGATTGTTCTCATCTGATAGGGAACAGACTAGTAGTGTAGGAAGGTGGTTGAGATTGTTCTCATCTGATAGGGAACAGACTAGTAGTGTTGGAAGATGGGTGAGATTGTTCTCATCTGATAGGGAACAGACTAGTAGTGTGGGAAGGTGGGTGAGATTGTTCTCATCTGATAGGGAACAGACTAGTAGTGTTGGAAGGTGGGTGAGACTAGTAGCGTGGGAAGGTGGGTGAGATTGTTCTCATCTGATAGGGAACAGACTAGTAGTGTGGGAAGGTGGGTGAGATTGTTCTCATCTGATAGGGAACAGACTAGTAGTGTAGGAAGGTGGGTGAGACTGTTCTCATCTGATAGGGAACAGACTAGTAGTGTGGGAAGGTGGGTGAGATTGTTCTCATCTGATAGAGAACAGACTAGTAGTGTGGGAAGGTGGGTGAGATTGTTCTCATCTGATAGGGAACAGACTAGTAGTGTGGGAAGGTGGGTGAGATTGTTCTCATCTGATAGGGAAAAGACTAGTAGGGTGGGAAGGTGGGTGAGATTGTTCTCATCTGATAGGGAACAGACTAGTAGTGTTGGAAGGTGGGTGAGATTGTTCTCATCTGATAGGGAACAGACTAGTAGTGTAGGAAGGTGGGTGAGATTGTTCTCATCTGATAGGGAACAGACTAGTAGTGTAGGAAGGTGGGTGAGATTGTTCTCATCTGATAGGGAACAGACTAGTAGTGTTGGAAGGTGGGTGAGACTAGTAGCGTGGGAAGGTGGGTGAGATTGTTCTCATCTGATATGGAACAGACTAGTAGTGTAGGAAGGTGGTTGAGATTGTTCTCATCTGATAGGGAACAGACTAGTAGTGTTGGAAGATGGGTGAGATTGTTCTCATCTGATAGGGAACAGACTAGTAGTGTGGGAAGGTGGGTGAGATTGTTCTCATCTGATAGGGAACAGACTAGTATTGTTGGAAGGTGGGTGAGACTAGTAGCGTGGGAAGGTGGGTGAGATTGTTCTCATCTGATAGGGAACAGACTAGTAGTGTGGGAAGGTGGGTGAGATTGTTCTCATCTGATAGGGAACAGACTAGTAGTGTAGGAAGGTGGGTGAGATTGTTCTCATCTGATAGGGAACAGACTAGTAGTGTGGGAAGGTGGGTGAGATTGTTCTCATCTGATAGGGAACAGACTAGTAGTGTTGGAAGGTGGGTGAGATTGTTCTCATCTGATAGGGAACAGACTAGTAGTGTAGGAAGGTGGGTGAGATTGTTCTCATCTGATAGGGAACAGACTAGTAGTGTAGGAAGGTGGGTGAGATTGTTCTCATCTGATAGGGAACAGACTAGTAGTGTAGGAAGGTGGGTGAGATTTTTCTCATCTGATAGGGAACAGACTAGTAGTGTGGGAAGGTGGGTGAGATTGTTCTCATCTGATAGGGAACAGACTAGTATTGTTGGAAGGTGGGTGAGACTAGTAGCGTGGGAAGGTGGGTGAGATTGTTCTCATCTGATAGGGAACAGACTAGTAGTGTGGGAAGGTGGGTGAGATTGTTCTCATCTGATAGGGAACAGACTAGTAGTGTAGGAAGGTGGGTGAGATTGTTCTCATCTGATAGGGAACAGACTAGTAGTGTAGGAAGGTGGGTGAGATTGTTCTCATCTGATAGGGAACAGACTAGTAGTGTAGGAAGGTGGGTGAGATTGTTCTCATCTGATAGGGAACAGACTAGTAGTGTTGGAAGGTGGGTGAGACTAGCAGCGTGGGAAGGTGGGTGAGATTGTTCTCATCTGATAGGGAACAGACTAGTAGTGTAGGAAGGTGGTTGAGATTGTTCTCATCTGATAGGGAACAGACTAGTAGTGTTGGAAGATGGGTGAGATTGTTCTCATCTGATAGGGAACAGACTAGTAGTGTGGGAAGGTGGGTGAGATTGTTCTCATCTGATAGGGAACAGACTAGTAGTGTTGGAAGGTGGGTGAGACTAGTAGCGTGGGAAGGTGGGTGAGATTGTTCTCATCTGATAGGGAACAGACTAGTAGTGTGGGAAGGTGGGTGAGATTGTTCTCATCTGATAGGGAACAGACTAGTAATGTAGGAAGGTGGGTGAGACTGTTCTCATCTGATAGGGAACAGACTAGTAGTGTGGGAAGGTGGGTGAGATTGTTCTCATCTGATAGAGAACAGACTAGTAGTGTGGGAAGGTGGGTGAGATTGTTCTCATCTGATAGGGAACAGACTAGTAGTGTGGGAAGGTGGGTGAGATTGTTCTCATCTGATAGGGAAAAGACTAGTAGGGTGGGAAGGTGGGTGAGATTGTTCTCATCTGATAGGGAACAGACTAGTAGTGTTGGAAGGTGGGTGAGATTGTTCTCATCTGATAGGGAACAGACTAGTAGTGTAGGAAGGTGGGTGAGATTGTTCTCATCTGATAGGGAACAGACTAGTAGTGTAGGAAGGTGGGTGAGATTGTTCTCATCTGATAGGGAACAGACTAGTAGTGTTGGAAGGTGGGTGAGACTAGTAGCGTGGGAAGGTGGGTGAGATTGTTCTCATCTGATATGGAACAGACTAGTAGTGTAGGAAGGTGGTTGAGATTGTTCTCATCTGATAGGGAACAGACTAGTAGTGTTGGAAGATGGGTGAGATTGTTCTCATCTGATAGGGAACAGACTAGTAGTGTGGGAAGGTGGGTGAGATTGTTCTCATCTGATAGGGAACAGACTAGTATTGTTGGAAGGTGGGTGAGACTAGTAGCGTGGGAAGGTGGGTGAGATTGTTCTCATCTGATAGGGAACAGACTAGTAGTGTAGGAAGGTGGGTGAGATTGTTCTCATCTGATAGGGAACAGACTAGTAGTGTAGGAAGGTGGGTGAGATTGTTCTCATCTGATAGGGAACAGACTAGTAGTGTAGGAAGGTGGGTGAGATTGTTCTCATCTGATAGGGAACAGACTAGTATTGTTGGAAGGTGGGTGAGACTAGTAGCGTGGGAAGGTGGGTGAGATTGTTCTCATCTGATAGGGAACAGACTAGTAGTGTGGGAAGGTGGGTGAGATTGTTCTCATCTGATAGGGAACAGACTAGTAGTGTAGGAAGGTGGGTGAGATTGTTCTCATCTGATAGGGAACAGACTAGTAGTGTGGGAAGGTGGGTGAGATTGTTCTCATCTGATAGGGAACAGACTAGTAGTGTTGGAAGGTGGGTGAGACTAGTAGCGTGGGAAGGTGGGTGAGATTGTTCTCATCTGATAGGGAACAGACTAGTAGTGTGGGAAGGTGGGTGAGATTGTTCTCATCTGGTAGGGAACAGACTAGTAGTGTTGGAAGGTGGGTGAGATTGTTATCATCTGATAGGGAACAGACAAGTAGTGTTGGAAGGAAGGTGGGTGAGATTGTTCTCATCTGATAGGGAACAGACTAGTAGTGTGGGAAGGTGGGTGAGATTGTTCTCATCTGATAGGGAACAGACTAGTAGTGTAGGAAGGTGGGTGAGATTGTTCTCATCTGATAGGGAACAGATTAGTAGTGTGGGAAGGTGGGTGAGATTGTTCTCATCTGATAGGGAACAGACTAGTAGTGTGGGAAGGTGGGTGAGATTGTTCTCATCTGATAGGGAACAGACTAGTAGTGTGGGAAGGTGGGTGAGATTGTTCTCATCTGATAGGGAACAGACTAGTAGTGTAGGAAGGTGGGTGAGATTGTTCTCATCTGATAGGGAACAGACTAGTAGTGTGGGACGGTGGGTGAGATTGTTCTCATCTGATAGGGAACAGACTAGTAGGGTGGGAAGGTGGGTGAGTTTGTTCTCATCTGATAGGGAACAGACTAGTAGTGTTGGAAGGTGGGTGAGATTGTTCTCATCTGATAGGGAACAGACTAGTAGTGTAGGAAGGTGGGTGAGATTGTTCTCATCTGATAGGGAACAGACTAGTAATGTAGGAAGGTGGGTGAGATTGTTCTCATCTGATAGGGAACAGACTAGTAGTGTTGGAAGGTGGGTGAGACTAGTAGCGTGGGAAGGTGGGTGAGATTGTTCTCATCTGATAGGGAACAGACTAGTAGTGTGGGAAGGTGGGTGAGATTGTTCTCATCTGATAGGGAACAGACTAGTATTGTTGGAAGGTGGGTGAGACTAGTAGCGTGGGAAGGTGGGTGAGATTGTTCTCATCTGATAGGGAACAGACTAGTAGTGTGGGAAGGTGGGTGAGATTGTTCTCATCTGATAGGGAACAGACTAGTAGTGTAGGAAGGTGGGTGAGATTGTTCTCATCTGATAGGGAACAGACTAGTAGTGTAGGAAGGTGGGTGAGATTGTTCTCATCTGATAGGGAACAGACTAGTAGTGTAGGAAGGTGGGTGAGATTGTTCTCATCTTATAGGGAACAGACTAGTAGTGTTGGAAGGTGGGTGAGACTAGCAGCGTGGGAAGGTGGTTGAGATTGTTCTCATCTGATAGGGAACAGACTAGTAGTGTAGGAAGGTGGTTGAGATTGTTCTCATCTGATAGGGAACAGACTAGTAGTGTTGGAAGATGGGTGAGATTGTTCTCATCTGATAGGGAACAGACTAGTAGTGTGGGAAGGTGGGTGAGATTGTTCTCATCTGATAGGGAACAGACTAGTAGTGTTGGAAGGTGGGTGAGACTAGTAGCGTGGGAAGGTGGGTGAGATTGTTCTCATCTGATAGGGAACAGACTAGTAGTGTGGGAAGGTGGGTGAGATTGTTCTCATCTGATAGGGAACAGACTAGTAATGTAGGAAGGTGGGTGAGACTGTTCTCATCTGATAGGGAACAGACTAGTAGTGTGGGAAGGTGGGTGAGATTGTTCTCATCTGATAGAGAACAGACTAGTAGTGTGGGAAGGTGGGTGAGATTGTTCTCATCTGATAGGGAACAGACTAGTAGTGTGGGAAGGTGGGTGAGATTGTTCTCATCTGATAGGGAAAAGACTAGTAGGGTGGGAAGGTGGGTGAGATTGTTCTCATCTGATAGGGAACAGACTAGTAGTGTTGGAAGGTGGGTGAGATTGTTCTCATCTGATAGGGAACAGACTAGTAGTGTAGGAAGGTGGGTGAGATTGTTCTCATCTGATAGGGAACAGACTAGTAGTGTAGGAAGGTGGGTGAGATTGTTCTCATCTGATAGGGAACAGACTAGTAGTGTTGGAAGGTGGGTGAGACTAGTAGCGTGGGAAGGTGGGTGAGATTGTTCTCATCTGATATGGAACAGACTAGTAGTGTAGGAAGGTGGTTGAGATTGTTCTCATCTGATAGGGAACAGACTAGTAGTGTTGGAAGATGGGTGAGATTGTTCTCATCTGATAGGGAACAGACTAGTAGTGTGGGAAGGTGGGTGAGATTGTTCTCATCTGATAGGGAACAGACTAGTATTGTTGGAAGGTGGGTGAGACTAGTAGCGTGGGAAGGTGGGTGAGATTGTTCTCATCTGATAGGGAACAGACTAGTAGTGTAGGAAGGTGGGTGAGATTGTTCTCATCTGATAGGGAACAGACTAGTAGTGTAGGAAGGTGGGTGAGATTGTTCTCATCTGATAGGGAACAGACTAGTAGTGTAGGAAGGTGGGTGAGATTGTTCTCATCTGATAGGGAACAGACTAGTATTGTTGGAAGGTGGGTGAGACTAGTAGCGTGGGAAGGTGGGTGAGATTGTTCTCATCTGATAGGGAACAGACTAGTAGTGTGGGAAGGTGGGTGAGATTGTTCTCATCTGATAGGGAACAGACTAGTAGTGTAGGAAGGTGGGTGAGATTGTTCTCATCTGATAGGGAACAGACTAGTAGTGTGGGAAGGTGGGTGAGATTGTTCTCATCTGATAGGGAACAGACTAGTAGTGTTGGAAGGTGGGTGAGACTAGTAGCGTGGGAAGGTGGGTGAGATTGTTCTCATCTGATAGGGAACAGACTAGTAGTGTGGGAAGGTGGGTGAGATTGTTCTCATCTGGTAGGGAACAGACTAGTAGTGTTGGAAGGTGGGTGAGATTGTTATCATCTGATAGGGAACAGACAAGTAGTGTTGGAAGGAAGGTGGGTGAGATTGTTCTCATCTGATAGGGAACAGACTAGTAGTGTGGGAAGGTGGGTGAGATTGTTCTCATCTGATAGGGAACAGACTAGTAGTGTAGGAAGGTGGGTGAGATTGTTCTCATCTGATAGGGAACAGATTAGTAGTGTGGGAAGGTGGGTGAGATTGTTCTCATCTGATAGGGAACAGACTAGTAGTGTGGGAAGGTGGGTGAGATTGTTCTCATCTGATAGGGAACAGACTAGTAGTGTGGGAAGGTGGGTGAGATTGTTCTCATCTGATAGGGAACAGACTAGTAGTGTAGGAAGGTGGGTGAGATTGTTCTCATCTGATAGGGAACAGACTAGTAGTGTGGGACGGTGGGTGAGATTGTTCTCATCTGATAGGGAACAGACTAGTAGGGTGGGAAGGTGGGTGAGTTTGTTCTCATCTGATAGGGAACAGACTAGTAGTGTTGGAAGGTGGGTGAGATTGTTCTCATCTGATAGGGAACAGACTAGTAGTGTAGGAAGGTGGGTGAGATTGTTCTCATCTGATAGGGAACAGACTAGTAATGTAGGAAGGTGGGTGAGATTGTTCTCATCTGATAGGGAACAGACTAGTAGTGTTGGAAGGTGGGTGAGACTAGTAGCGTGGGAAGGTGGGTGAGATTGTTCTCATCTGATAGGGAACAGACTAGTAGTGTAGGAAGGTGGGTGAGATTGTTCTCATCTGATAGGGAACAGACTAGTAGTGTTGGAAGATGGGTGAGATTGTTCTCATCTGATAGGGAACAGACTAGTAGTGTGGGAAGGTGGGTGAGATTGTTCTCATCTGATAGGGAACAGACTAGTAGTGTTGGAAGGTGGGTGAGACTAGTAGCGTGGGAAGGTGGGTGAGATTGTTCTCATCTGATAGGGAACAGACTAGTAGTGTAGGAAGGTGGGTGAGATTGTTCTCATCTGATAGGGAACAGACTAGTAGTGTTGGAAGATGGGTGAGATTGTTCTCATCTGATAGGGAACAGACTAGTAGTGTGGGAAGGTGGGTGAGATTGTTCTCATCTGATAGGGAACAGACTAGTAGTGTTGGAAGGTGGGTGAGACTAGTAGCGTGGGAAGGTGGGTGAGATTGTTCTCATCTGATAGGGAACAGACTAGTAGTGTGGGAAGGTGGGTGAGATTGTTCTCATCTGATAGGGAACAGACTAGTAGTGTAGGAAGGTGGGTGAGATTGTTCTCATCTGATAGGGAACAGACTAGTAGTGTGGGAAGGTGGGTGAGATTGTTCTCATCTGATAGGGAACAGACTAGTAGTGTGGGAAGGTGGGTGAGATTGTTCTCATCTGATAGGGAACAGACTAGTATTGTTGGAAGGTGGGTGAGACTAGTAGCGTGGGAAGGTGGGTGAGATTGTTCTCATCTGATAGGGAACAGACTAGTAGTGTGGGAAGGTGGGTGAGATTGTTCTCATCTGATAGGGAACAGACTAGTAGTGTAGGAAGGTGGGTGAGATTGTTCTCATCTGATAGGGAACAGACTAGTAGTGTGGGAAGGTGGGTGAGATTGTTCTCATCTGATAGGGAACAGACTAGTAGTGTTGGAAGGTGGGTGAGATTGTTCTCATCTGATAGGGAACAGACTAGTAGTGTAGGAAGGTGGGTGAGATTGTTCTCATCTGATAGGGAACAGACTAGTAGTGTAGGAAGGTGGGTGAGATTGTTCTCATCTGATAGGGAACAGACTAGTAGTGTAGGAAGGTGGGTGAGATTGTTCTCATCTGATAGGGAACAGACTAGTAGTGTGGGAAGGTGGGTGAGATTGTTCTCATCTGATAGGGAACAGACTAGTATTGTTGGAAGGTGGGTGAGACTAGTAGCGTGGGAAGGTGGGTGAGATTGTTCTCATCTGATAGGGAACAGACTAGTAGTGTGGGAAGGTGGGTGAGATTGTTCTCATCTGATAGGGAACAGACTAGTAGTGTAGGAAGGTGGGTGAGATTGTTCTCATCTGATAGGGAACAGACTAGTAGTGTGGGAAGGTGGGTGAGATTGTTCTCATCTGATAGGGAACAGACTAGTAGTGTTGGAAGGTGGGTGAGACTAGTAGCGTGGGAAGGTGGGTGAGATTGTTCTCATCTGATAGGGAACAGACTAGTAGTGTGGGAAGGTGGGTGAGATTGTTCTCATCTGGTAGGGAACAGACTAGTAGTGTTGAAAGGTGGGTGAGATTGTTATCATCTGATAGGGAACAGACAAGTAGTGTTGGAAGGAAGGTGGGTGAGATTGTTCTCATCTGATAGGGAACAGACTAGTAGTGTGGGAAGGTGGGTGAGATTGTTCTCATCTGATAGGGAACAGACTAGTAGTGTAGGAAGGTGGGTGAGATTGTTCTCATCTGATAGGGAACAGATTAGTAGTGTGGGAAGGTGGGTGAGATTGTTCTCATCTGATAGGGAACAGACTAGTAGTGTGGGAAGGTGGGTGAGATTGTTCTCATCTGATAGGGAACAGACTAGTAGTGTGGGAAGGTGGGTGAGATTGTTCTCATCTGATAGGGAACAGACTAGTAGTGTAGGAAGGTGGGTGAGATTGTTCTCATCTGATAGGGAACAGACTAGTAGTGTGGGACGGTGGGTGAGATTGTTCTCATCTGATAGGGAACAGACTAGTAGGGTGGGAAGGTGGGTGAGTTTGTTCTCATCTGATAGGGAACAGACTAGTAGTGTTGGAAGGTGGGTGAGATTGTTCTCATCTGATAGGGAACAGACTAGTAGTGTAGGAAGGTGGGTGAGATTGTTCTCATCTGATAGGGAACAGACTAGTAATGTAGGAAGGTGGGTGAGATTGTTCTCATCTGATAGGGAACAGACTAGTAGTGTTGGAAGGTGGGTGAGACTAGTAGCGTGGGAAGGTGGGTGAGATTGTTCTCATCTGATAGGGAACAGACTAGTAGTGTAGGAAGGTGGGTGAGATTGTTCTCATCTGATAGTGAACAGACTAGTAGTGTTGGAAGATGGGTGAGATTGTTCTCATCTGATAGGGAACAGACTAGTAGTGTGGGAAGGTGGGTGAGATTGTTCTCATCTGATAGGGAACAGACTAGTAGTGTTGGAAGGTGGGTGAGACTAGTAGCGTGGGAAGGTGGGTGAGATTGTTCTCATCTGATAGGGAACAGACTAGTAGTGTAGGAAGGTGGGTGAGATTGTTCTCATCTGATAGGGAACAGACTAGTAGTGTTGGAAGATGGGTGAGATTGTTCTCATCTGATAGGGAACAGACTAGTAGTGTGGGAAGGTGGGTGAGATTGTTCTCATCTGATAGGGAACAGACTAGTAGTGTTGGAAGGTGGGTGAGACTAGTAGCGTGGGAAGGTGGGTGAGATTGTTCTCATCTGATAGGGAACAGACTAGTAGTGTGGGAAGGTGGGTGAGATTGTTCTCATCTGATAGGGAACAGACTAGTAGTGTAGGAAGGTGGGTGAGATTGTTCTCATCTGATAGGGAACAGACTAGTAGTGTGGGAAGGTGGGTGAGATTGTTCTCATCTGATAGGGAACAGACTAGTAGTGTGGGAAGGTGGGTGAGATTGTTCTCATCTGATAGGGAACAGACTAGTATTGTTGGAAGGTGGGTGAGACTAGTAGCGTGGGAAGGTGGGTGAGATTGTTCTCATCTGATAGGGAACAGACTAGTAGTGTGGGAAGGTGGGTGAGATTGTTCTCATCTGATAGGGAACAGACTAGTAGTGTAGGAAGGTGGGTGAGATTGTTCTCATCTGATAGGGAACAGACTAGTAGTGTGGGAAGGTGGGTGAGATTGTTCTCATCTGATAGGGAACAGACTAGTAGTGTTGGAAGGTGGGTGAGATTGTTCTCATCTGATAGGGAACAGACTAGTAGTGTAGGAAGGTGGGTGAGATTGTTCTCATCTGATAGGGAACAGACTAGTAGTGTAGGAAGGTGGGTGAGATTGTTCTCATCTGATAGGGAACAGACTAGTAGTGTAGGAAGGTGGGTGAGATTGTTCTCATCTGATAGGGAACAGACTAGTAGTGTGGGAAGGTGGGTGAGATTGTTCTCATCTGATAGGGAACAGACTAGTATTGTTGGAAGGTGGGTGAGACTAGTAGCGTGGGAAGGTGGGTGAGATTGTTCTCATCTGATAGGGAACAGACTAGTAGTGTGGGAAGGTGGGTGAGATTGTTCTCATCTGATAGGGAACAGACTAGTAGTGTAGGAAGGTGGGTGAGATTGTTCTCATCTGATAGGGAACAGACTAGTAGTGTGGGAAGGTGGGTGAGATTGTTCTCATCTGATAGGGAACAGACTAGTAGTGTTGGAAGGTGGGTGAGACTAGTAGCGTGGGAAGGTGGGTGAGATTGTTCTCATCTGATAGGGAACAGACTAGTAGTGTGGGAAGGTGGGTGAGATTGTTCTCATCTGGTAGGGAACAGACTAGTAGTGTTGGAAGGTGGGTGAGATTGTTATCATCTGATAGGGAACAGACAAGTAGTGTTGGAAGGAAGGTGGGTGAGATTGTTCTCATCTGATAGGGAACAGACTAGTAGTGTGGGAAGGTGGGTGAGATTGTTCTCATCTGATAGGGAACAGACTAGTAGTGTAGGAAGGTGGGTGAGATTGTTCTCATCTGATAGGGAACAGATTAGTAGTGTGGGAAGGTGGGTGAGATTGTTCTCATCTGATAGGGAACAGACTAGTAGTGTGGGAAGGTGGGTGAGATTGTTCTCATCTGATAGGGAACAGACTAGTAGTGTGGGAAGGTGGGTGAGATTGTTCTCATCTGATAGGGAACAGACTAGTAGTGTAGGAAGGTGGGTGAGATTGTTCTCATCTGATAGGGAACAGACTAGTAGTGTGGGACGGTGGGTGAGATTGTTCTCATCTGATAGGGAACAGACTAGTAGGGTGGGAAGGTGGGTGAGTTTGTTCTCATCTGATAGGGAACAGACTAGTAGTGTTGGAAGGTGGGTGAGATTGTTCTCATCTGATAGGGAACAGACTAGTAGTGTAGGAAGGTGGGTGAGATTGTTCTCATCTGATAGGGAACAGACTAGTAATGTAGGAAGGTGGGTGAGATTGTTCTCATCTGATAGGGAACAGACTAGTAGTGTTGGAAGGTGGGTGAGACTAGTAGCGTGGGAAGGTGGGTGAGATTGTTCTCATCTGATAGGGAACAGACTAGTAGTGTAGGAAGGTGGGTGAGATTGTTCTCATCTGATAGGGAACAGACTAGTAGTGTTGGAAGATGGGTGAGATTGTTCTCATCTGATAGGGAACAGACTAGTAGTGTGGGAAGGTGGGTGAGATTGTTCTCATCTGATAGGGAACAGACTAGTAGTGTTGGAAGGTGGGTGAGACTAGTAGCGTGGGAAGGTGGGTGAGATTGTTCTCATCTGATAGGGAACAGACTAGTAGTGTAGGAAGGTGGGTGAGATTGTTCTCATCTGATAGGGAACAGACTAGTAGTGTTGGAAGATGGGTGAGATTGTTCTCATCTGATAGGGAACAGACTAGTAGTGTGGGAAGGTGGGTGAGATTGTTCTCATCTGATAGGGAACAGACTAGTAGTGTTGGAAGGTGGGTGAGACTAGTAGCGTGGGAAGGTGGGTGAGATTGTTCTCATCTGATAGGGAACAGACTAGTAGTGTGGGAAGGTGGGTGAGATTGTTCTCATCTGATAGGGAACAGACTAGTAGTGTAGGAAGGTGGGTGAGATTGTTCTCATCTGATAGGGAACAGACTAGTAGTGTGGGAAGGTGGGTGAGATTGTTCTCATCTGATAGGGAACAGACTAGTAGTGTGGGAAGGTGGGTGAGATTGTTCTCATCTGATAGGGAACAGACTAGTAACGTGGGAAGGTGGTTGAGATTGTTCTCATCTGATAGGGAACAGACTAGTAGTGTTGGAAGGTGGGTGAGATTGTTCTCATCTGATAGGGAACAGACTAGTAGTGTAGGAAGGTGGGTGAGATTGTTCTCATCTGATAGGGAACAGACTAGTAGTGTAGTAAGGTGGGTGAGATTGTTCTCATCTGATAGGGAACAGACTAGTAGTGTTGGAAGGTGGGTGAGACTAGTAGCGTGGGGAGGTGGGTGAGATTGTTCTCATCTGATAGGGAACAGACTAGTAGTGTGGGAAGGTGGGTGAGATTGTTCTCATCTGATAGGGAACAGACTAGTAGTGTAGGAAGGTGGGTGAGATTGTTCTCATCTGATAGGGAACAGACTAGTAGTGTGGGAAGGTGGGTGAGATTGTTCTCATCTGATAGGGAACAGACTAGTAGTGTGGGAAGGTGGGTGAGATTGTTCTCATCTGATAGGGAACAGACTAGTAGTGTGGGAAGGTGGGTGAGATTGTTCTCATCTGATAGGGAACAGACTAGTAGGGTGGGAAGGTGGGTGAGATTGTTCTCATCTGATAGGGAACAGACTAGTAGTGTTGGAAGGTGGGTGAGATTGTTCTCATCTGATAGGGAACAGACTAGTAGTGTAGGAAGGTGGGTGAGATTGTTCTCATCTGATAGGGAACAGACTAGTAGTGTAGGAAGGTGGGTGAGATTGTTCTCATCTGATAGGGAACAGACTAGTAGTGTAGGAAGGTGGGTGAGATTGTTCTCATCTGATAGGGAACAGACTAGTAGTGTTGGAAGGTGGGTGAGAGTAGTAGCGTGGGAAGGTGGGTGAGATTGTTCTCATCTGATAGGGAACAGACTAGTAGTGTGGGAAGGTGGGTGAGATTGTTCTCATCTGATAGGGAACAGACTAGTAGTGTGGGAAGGTGGGTGAGATTGTTCTCATCTGATAGGGAACAGACTAGTAGGGTGGGAAGGTGGGTGAGATTGTTCTCATCTGATAGGGAACAGACTAGTAGTGTTGGAAGGTGGGTGAGATTGTTCTCATCTGATAGGGAACAGACTAGTAGTGTAGGAAGGTGGGTGAGATTGTTCTCATCTGATAGGGAACAGACTAGTAGTGTAGGAAGGTGGGTGAGATTGTTCTCATCTGATAGGGAACAGACTAGTAGTGTTGGAAGGTGGGTGAGATTGTTCTCATCTGATAGGGAACAGACTAGTAGTGTTGGAAGATGGGTGAGATTGTTCTCATCTGATAGGGAACAGACTAGTAGTGTGGGAAGGTGGGTGAGATTGTTCTCATCTGATAGGGAACAGACTAGTAGTGTTGGAAGGTGGGTGAGACTAGTAGCGTGGGAAGGTGGGTGAGATTGTTCTCATCTGATAGGGAACAGACTAGTAGTGTGGGAAGGTGGGTGAGATTGTTTTCATCTGATAGTGAACAGACTAGTAGTGTAGGAAGGTGGGTGAGATTGTTCTCATCTGATAGGGAACAGACTAGTAGTGTGGGAAGGTGGGTGAGATTGTTCTCATCTGATAGGGAACAGACTAGTAGTGTGGGAAGGTGGGTGAGATTGTTCTCATCTGATAGGGAACAGACTAGTAGTGTTGGAAGGTGGGTGAGATTGTTCTCATCTGATAGGGAACAGACTAGTAGTGTAGGAAGGTGGGTGAGATTGTTCTCATCTGATAGGGAACAGACTAGTAGTGTAGTAAGGTGGGTGAGATTGTTCTCATCTGATAGGGAACAGACTAGTAGTGTTGGAAGGTGGGTGAGACTAGTAGCGTGGGAAGGTGGGTGAGATTGTTCTCATCTGATAGGGAACAGACTAGTAGTGTGGGAAGGTGGGTGAGATTGTTCTCATCTGATAGGGAACAGACTAGTAGTGTAGGAAGGTGGGTGAGATTGTTCTCATCTGATAGGGAACAGACTAGTAGTGTGGGAAGGTGGGTGAGATTGTTCTCATCTGATAGGGAACAGACTAGTAGTGTGGGAAGGTGGGTGAGATTGTTCTCATCTGATAGGGAACAGACTAGTAGTGTGGGAAGGTGGGTGAGATTGTTCTCATCTGATAGGGAACAGACTAGTAGGGTGGGAAGGTGGGTGAGATTGTTCTCATCTGATAGGGAACAGACTAGTAGTGTTGGAAGGTGGGTGAGATTGTTCTCATCTGATAGGGAACAGACTAGTAGTGTAGGAAGGTGGGTGAGATTGTTCTCATCTGATAGGGAACAGACTAGTAGTGTAGGAAGGTGGGTGAGATTGTTCTCATCTGATAGGGAACAGACTAGTAGTGTAGGAAGGTGGGTGAGATTGTTCTCATCTGATAGGGAACAGACTAGTAGTGTTGGAAGGTGGGTGAGAGTAGTAGCGTGGGAAGGTGGGTGAGATTGTTCTCATCTGATAGGGAACAGACTAGTAGTGTGGGAAGGTGGGTGAGATTGTTCTCATCTGATAGGGAACAGACTAGTAGTGTGGGAAGGTGGGTGAGATTGTTCTCATCTGATAGGGAACAGACTAGTAGGGTGGGAAGGTGGGTGAGATTGTTCTCATCTGATAGGGAACAGACTAGTAGTGTTGGAAGGTGGGTGAGATTGTTCTCATCTGATAGGGAACAGACTAGTAGTGTAGGAAGGTGGGTGAGATTGTTCTCATCTGATAGGGAACAGACTAGTAGTGTAGGAAGGTGGGTGAGATTGTTCTCATCTGATAGGGAACAGACTAGTAGTGTTGGAAGGTGGGTGAGATTGTTCTCATCTGATAGGGAACAGACTAGTAGTGTTGGAAGATGGGTGAGATTGTTCTCATCTGATAGGGAACAGACTAGTAGTGTGGGAAGGTGGGTGAGATTGTTCTCATCTGATAGGGAACAGACTAGTAGTGTTGGAAGGTGGGTGAGACTAGTAGCGTGGGAAGGTGGGTGAGATTGTTCTCATCTGATAGGGAACAGACTAGTAGTGTGGGAAGGTGGGTGAGATTGTTCTCATCTGATAGGGAACAGACTAGTAGTGTAGGAAGGTGGGTGAGATTGTTCTCATCTGATAGGGAACAGACTAGTAGTGTGGGAAGGTGGGTGAGATTGTTCTCATCTGATAGGGAACAGACTAGTAGTGTGGGAAGGTGGGTGAGATTGTTCTCATCTGATAGGGAACAGACTAGTAGTGTGGGAAGGTGGGTGAGATTGTTCTCATCTGATAGGGAACAGACTAGTAGTGTTGGAAGGTGGGTGAGATTGTTCTCATCTGATAGGGAACAGACTAGTAGTGTAGGAAGGTGGGTGAGATTGTTCTCATCTGATAGGGAACAGACTAGTAGTGTAGGAAGGTGGGTGAGATTGTTCTCATCTGATAGGGAACAGACTAGTAGTGTTGGAAGGTGGGTGAGACTAGTAGCGTGGGAAGGTGGGTGAGATTGTTCTCATCTGATAGGGAACAGACTAGTAGTGTAGGAAGGTGGGTGAGATTGTTCTCATCTGATAGGGAACAGATTAGTAGTGTGGGAAGGTGGGTGAGATTGTTCTCATCTGATAGGGAACAGACTAGTAGTGTGGGAAGGTGGGTGAGATTGTTCTCATCTGATAGGGAACAGACTAGTAGTGTGGGAAGGTGGGTGAGATTGTTCTCATCTGATAGGGAACAGACTAGTAGTGTAGGAAGGTGGGTGAGATTGTTCTCATCTGATAGGGAACAGACTAGTAGTGTAGGAAGGTGGGTGAGATTGTTCTCATCTGATAGGGAACAGACTAGTAGTGTTGGAAGGTGGGTGAGACTAGTAGCGTGGGAAGGTGGGTGAGATTGTTCTCATCTGATAGGGAACAGACTAGTAGTGTGGGAAGGTGGGTGAGATTGTTCTCATCTGATAGGGAACAGACTAGTAGTGTGGGAAGGTGGGTGAGATTGTTCTCATCTGATAGGGAACAGACTAGTAGGGTGGGAAGGTGGGTGAGATTGTTCTCATCTGATAGGGAACAGACTAGTAGTGTTGGAAGGTGGGTGAGATTGTTCTCATCTGATAGGGAACAGACTAGTAGTGTAGGAAGGTGGGTGAGATTGTTCTCATCTGATAGGGAACAGACTAGTAGTGTAGGAAGGTGGGTGAGATTGTTCTCATCTGATAGGGAACAGACTAGTAGTGTTGGAAGGTGGGTGAGACTAGTAGCGTGGGAAGGTGGGTGAGATTGTTCTCATCTGATAGGGAACAGACTAGTAGTGTAGGAAGGTGGGTGAGATTGTTCTCATCTGATAGGGAACAGACTAGTAGTGTTGGAAGGTGGGTGAGACTAGTAGCGTGGGAAGGTGGGTGAGATTGTTCTCATCTGATAGGGAACAGACTAGTAGTGTGGGAAGGTGTGTGAGATTGTTCTCATCTGATAGGGAACAGACTAGTAGTGTGGGAAGGTGGTGAGATTGTTCTCATCTGATAGGGAACAGACTAGTAGGGTGGGAAGGTGGGTGAGATGTTGGAAGGTGGGTGAGACTAGTAGCGTGGGAAGGTGGGTGAGATTGTTCTCATCTGATAGGGAACAGACTAGTAGTGTGGGAAGGTGGGTGAGATTGTTCTCATCTGATAGGGAACAGACTAGTAGTGTGGGAAGGTGGGTGAGATTGTTCTCATCTGATAGGGAACAGACTAGTAGGGTGGGAAGGTGGGTGAGATTGTTCTCATCTGATAGGGAACAGACTAGTAGTTTTGGAAGGTGGGTGAGATTGTTCTCATCTGATAGGGAACAGACTAGTAGTGTAGGAAGGTGGGTGAGATTGTTCTCATCTGATAGGGAACAGACTAGTAGTGTAGGAAGGTGGGTGAGATTGTTCTCATCTGATAGGGAACAGACTAGTAGTGTTGGAAGGTGGGTGAGACTAGTAGCGTGGGAAGGTGGGTGAGATTGTTCTCATCTGATAGGGAACAGACTAGTAGTGTAGGAAGGTGGTTGAGATTGTTCTCATCTGATAGGGAACAGACTAGTAGTGTTGGAAGATGGGTGAGATTGTTCTCATCTGATAGGGAACAGACTAGTAGTGTTGGAAGGTGGGTGAGACTAGTAGCGTGGGAAGGTGGGTGAGATTGTTCTCATCTGATAGGGAACAGACTAGTAGTGTGGGAAGGTGGGTGAGATTGTTCTCATCTGATAGGGAACAGACTAGTAGTGTAGGAAGGTGGGTGAGATTGTTCTCATCTGATAGGGAACAGACTAGTAGTGTAGGAAGGTGGGTGAGATTGTTCTCATCTGATAGGGAACAGACTAGTAGTGTTGGAAGGTGGGTGAGACTAGTAGCGTGGGAAGGTGGGTGAGATTGTTCTCATCTGATAGGGAACAGACTAGTAGTGTGGGAAGGTGGGTGAGATTGTTCTCATCTGATAGGGAACAGACTAGTAGTGTGGGAAGGTGGGTGAGATTGTTCTCATCTGATAGGGAATAGACTAGTAGTGTTGGAAGGTGGGTGAGACTAGTAGCGTGGGAAGGTGGGTGAGATTGATCTCATCTGATAGGGAACAGACTAGTAGTGTGGGAAGGTGGGTGAGATTGTTCTCATCTGATAGGGAACAGACTAGTAGGGTGGGAAGGTGGTTGAGATTGTTCTCATCTGATAGGGAACAGACTAGTAGTGTTGGAAGTTGGGTGAGATTGTTCTCATCTGATAGGGAACAGACTAGTAGTGTAGGAAGGTGGGTGAGATTGTTCTCATCTGATAGGGAACAGACTAGTAGTGTAGGAAGGTGGGTGAGATTGTTCTCATCTGATAGGGAACAGACTAGTAGTGTTGGAAGGTGGGTGAGACTAGTAGCGTGGGAAGGTGGGTGAGATTGTTCTCATCTGATAGGGAACAGACTAGTAGTGTGGGAAGGTGGGTGAGATTGTTCTCATCTGATAGGGAACAGACTAGTAGTGTAGGAAGGTGGGTGAGATTGTTCTCATCTGATAGGGAACAGACTAGTAGTGTGGGAAGGTGGGTGAGATTGTTCTCATCTGATAGGGAACAGACTAGTAGTGTAGGAAGGTGGGTGAGATTGTTCTCATCTGATAGGGAACAGACTAGTAGTGTTGGAAGGTGGGTGAGACTAGTAGCGTGGGAAGGTGGGTGAGATTGTTCTCATCTGATAGGGAACAGACTAGTAGTGTAGGAAGGTGGGTGAGATTGTTCTCATCTGATAGGGAACAGACTAGTAGTGTTGGAAGGTGGGTGAGACTAGTAGCGTGGGAAGGTGGGTGAGATTGTTCTCATCTGATAGGGAACAGACTAGTAGTGTTGGAAGATGGGTGAGATTGTTCTCATCTGATAGGGAACAGACTAGTAGTGTGGGAAGGTGGGTGAGATTGTTCTCATCTGATAGGGAACAGACTAGTAGTGTGGGAAGGTGGGTGAGATTGTTCTCATCTGATAGGGAACAGACTAGTAGTGTGGGAAGGTGGGTGAGATTGTTCTCATCTGATAGGGAACAGACTAGTAGTGTGGGAAGGTGGGTGAGATTGTTCTCATCTGATAGGGAACAGACTAGTAGGGTGGGAAAGTGGGTGAGATTGTTCTCATCTGATAGGGAACAGACTAGTAGTGTTGGAAGGTGGGTGAGATTGTTCTCATCTGATAGGGAACAGACTAGTAGTGTAGGAAGGTGGGTGAGATTGTTCTCATCTGATAGGGAACAGACTAGTAGTGTAGGAAGGTGGGTGAGATTGTTCTCATCTGATAGGGAACAGACTAGTAGTGTTGGAAGGTGGGTGAGACTAGTAGCGTGGGAAGGTGGGTGAGATTGTTCTCATCTGATAGGGAACAGACTAGTACTGTGGGAAGGTGGGTGAGATTGTTCTCATCTGATAGGGAACAGACTAGTAGTGTAGGAAGGTGGGTGAGATTGTTCTCATCTGATAGGGAACAGACTAGTAGTGTGGGAAGGTGGGTGAGATTGTTCTCATCTGATAGGGAACAGACTAGTAGTGTTGGAAGGTGGATGAGACTAGTAGCGTGGGAAGGTGGGTGAGATTGTTCTCATCTGATAGGGAACAGACTAGTAGTGTAGGAAGGTGGGTGAGATTGTTCTCATCTGATAGGGAACAGATTAGTAGTGTGGGAAGGTGGGTGAGATTGTTCTCATCTGATAGGGAACAGACTAGTAGTGTGGGAAGGTGGGTGAGATTGTTCTCATCTGATAGGGAACAGACTAGTAGTGTGGGAAGGTGGGTGAGATTGTTCTCATCTGATAGGGAACAGACTAGTAGTGTTGGAAGGTGGGTGAGACTAGTAGCGTGGGAAGGTGGGTGAGATTGTTCTCATCTGATAGGGAACAGACTAGTACTGTGGGAAGGTGGGTGAGATTGTTCTCATCTGATAGGGAACAGACTAGTAGTGTAGGAAGGTGGGTGAGATTGTTCTCATCTGATAGGGAACAGACTAGTAGTGTTGGAAGGAAGGTGGGTGAGATTGTTCTCATCTGATAGGGAACAGACTGGTAATGTTGGAAGGTGGGTGAGATTGTTCTCATCTGATAGGGAACAAACTAGTAGTGTTGGAAGGTGGGTGAGATTGTTCTCATCTGATAGGGAACAGACTAGTAGTGTGGGAAGGGGGTGAGATTGTTCTCATCTGATAGGGAACAGACTAGTAGTGTGGGAAGGTGGGTGAGATTGTTCTCATCTGATAGGGAACAGACTAGTAGTGTTGGAAGGTGGGTGAGACTAGTAGCGTGGGAAGGTGGGTGAGATTGTTCTCATCTGATAGGGAACAGACTAGTAGTGTTGGAAGGTGAGTGAGACTAGTAGCGTGGGAAGGTGGGTGAGATTGTTCTCATCTGATAGGGAACAGACTAGTAGCGTGGGAAGGTGGGTGAGATTGTTCTCATCTGATAGGGAACAGACTAGTAGTGTAGGAAGGTGGGTGAGATTGTTCTCATCTGATAGGGAACAGACTAGTAGTGTTAGAAGGTGGGTGAGATTGTTCTCATCTGATAGGGAACAGACTAGTAGTGTGGGAAGGGGGTGAGATTGTTCTCATCTGATAGGGAACAGACTAGTAGTGTGGCAAGGTGGGTGAGATTGTTCTCATCTGATAGGGAACAGACTAGTAGTGTTGGAAGGTGGGTGAGACTAGAAGCGTGGGAAGGTGGGTGAGATTGTTCTCATCTGATAGGGAACAGACTAGTACTGTGGGAAGGTGGGTGAGATTGTTCTCATCTGATAGGGAACAGACTAGTAGTGTAGGAAGGTGGGTGAGATTGTTCTCATCTGATAGGGAACAGACTAGTAGTGTGGGAAGGTGGGTGAGATTGTTCTCATCTGATAGGGAACAGACTAGTAGTGTTGGAAGGTGGATGAGACTAGTAGCGTGGGAAGGTGGGTGAGATTGTTCTCATCTGATAGGGAACAGACTAGTAGTGTAGGAAGGTGGGTGAGATTGTTCTCATCTGATAGGGAACAGACTAGTAGTGTTGGAAGGAAGGTGGGTGAGATTGTTCTCATCTGATAGGGAACAGACTGGTAATGTTGGAAGGTGGGTGAGATTGTTCTCATCTGATAGGGAACAGACTAGTAGTGTTGGAAGGTGGGTGAGATTGTTCTCATCTGATAGGGAACAGACTAGTAGTGTGGGAAGGGGGTGAGATTGTTCTCATCTGATAGGGAACAGACTAGTAGTGTGGCAAGGTGGGTGAGATTGTTCTCATCTGATAGGGAACAGACTAGTAGTGTTGGAAGGTGGGTGAGACTAGTAGCGTGGGAAGGTGGGTGAGATTGTTCTCATCTGATAGGGAACAGACTAGTAGTGTAGGAAGGTGGGTGAGATTGTTCTTATCTGATAGGGAACAGACTAGTAGTGTTGGAAGGTGGGTGAGATTGTTCTCATCTGATAGAGAACAGACTAGTAGTGTGGGAAGGTGGGTGAGATTATTCTCATCTGATAGGGAACAGAGTAGTATTGTTGGAAGGTGGGTGAGATTGTTCTCATCTGATAGGGAACAGACTAGTAGTGTAGGAAGGTGGGTGAGATTGTTCTCATCTGATAGGGAACAGATTAGTAGTGTGGGAAGGTGGGTGAGATTGTTCTCATCTGATAGGGAACAGACTAGTAGTGTGGGAAGGTGGGTGAGATTGTTCTCATCTGATAGGGAACAGACTAGTAGTGTGGGAAGGTGGGTGAGATTGTTCTCATCTGATAGGGAACAGACTAGTAGTGTTGGAAGGTGGGTGAGACTAGTAGCGTGGGAAGGTGGGTGAGATTGTTCTCATCTGATAGGGAACAGACTAGTACTGTGGGAAGGTGGGTGAGATTGTTCTCATCTGATAGGGAACAGACTAGTAGTGTAGGAAGGTGGGTGAGATTGTTCTCATCTGATAGGGAACAGACTAGTAGTGTGGGAAGGTGGGTGAGATTGTTCTCATCTGATAGGGAACAGACTAGTAGTGTAGGAAGGTGGGTGAGATTGTTCTCATCTGATAGGGAACAGACTAGTAGTGTTGGAAGGAAGGTGGGTGAGATTGTTCTCATCTGATAGGGAACAGACTGGTAATGTTGGAAGGTGGGTGAGATTGTTCTCATCTGATAGGGAACAGACTAGTAGTGTTGGAAGGTGGGTGAGATTGTTCTCATCTGATAGGGAACAGACTAGTAGTGTGGGAAGGGGGTGAGATTGTTCTCATCTGATAGGGAACAGACTAGTAGTGTGGGAAGGTGGGTGAGATTGTTCTCATCTGATAGGGAACAGACTAGTAGTGTTGGAAGGTGGGTGAGACTAGTAGCGTGGGAAGGTGGGTGAGATTGTTCTCATCTGATAGGGAACAGACTAGTAGTGTTGGAAGGTGAGTGAGACTAGTAGCGTGGGAAGGTGGGTGAGATTGTTCTCATCTGATAGGGAACAGACTAGTAGCGTGGGAAGGTGGGTGAGATTGTTCTCATCTGATAGGGAACAGACTAGTAGTGTAGGAAGGTGGGTGAGATTGTTCTCATCTGATAGGGAACAGACTAGTAGTGTTAGAAGGTGGGTGAGATTGTTCTCATCTGATAGGGAACAGACTAGTAGTGTGGGAAGGGGGTGAGATTGTTCTCATCTGATAGGGAACAGACTAGTAGTGTGGCAAGGTGGGTGAGATTGTTCTCATCTGATAGGGAACAGACTAGTAGTGTTGGAAGGTGGGTGAGACTAGTAGCGTGGGAAGGTGGGTGAGATTGTTCTCATCTGATAGGGAACAGACTAGTAGTGTAGGAAGGTGGGTGAGATTGTTCTTATCTGATAGGGAACAGACTAGTAGTGTTGGAAGGTGGGTGAGATTGTTCTCATCTGATAGAGAACAGACTAGTAGTGTGGGAAGGTGGGTGAGATTATTCTCATCTGATAGGGAACAGAGTAGTATTGTTGGAAGGTGGGTGAGATTGTTCTCATCTGATAGGGAACAGACTAGTAGTGTAGGAAGTTGGGTGAGATTGTTCTCATCTGATAGGGAACAGACTAGTAGTGTAGGAAGGTGGGTGAGATTGTTCTCATCTGATAGGGAACAGACTAGTAGTGTGGATAGGTGGGTGAGATTGTTCTCATCTGATAGGGAACAGACTAGTAGTGTGGGAAGGTGGGTGAGATTGTTCTCATCTGATAGGGAACAGACTAGTTGTGTGGGAAGGTGGGTGAGATTGTTCTCATCTGATAGGGAACAGACTAGTCGTGTGGGAAGGTGGGTGAGATTGTTCTCATCTGATAGGGAACAGACTAGTAGCGTGGGAAGGTGTGTGAGAATGTTCTCATGTGATAGGGAACAGACTAGTAGCGTAGGAAGGTGGGTGAGATTGTTCTCATCTGATAGGGAACAGACTAGTAGTGTTGGAAGGTGGGTGAGACTAGTAGCGTGGGAAGGTGGGTGAGATTGTTCTCATCTGATAGGGAACAGACTAGTAGTGTGGGAAGGTGGGTGAGATTGTTCTCATCTGATAGGGAACAGACTAGTAGTGTAGGAAGGTGGGTGAGATTGTTCTCATCTGATAGGGAACAGACTAGTAGTGTGGGAAGGTGGGTCAGATTGTTCTCATCTGATAGGGAACAGACTAGTAGTGTGGGAAGGTGGGTGAGATTGTTCTCATCTGATAGGGAACAGACTAGTAGTGTGGGAAGGTGGGTGAGATTGTTCTCATCTGATAGGGAACAGACTAGTAGTGTGGGAAGGTGGGTGAGATTGTTCTCATCTGATAGGGAACAGACTAGTAGTGTGGGAAGGTGGGTGAGATTGTTCTCATCTGATAGGGAACAGACTAGTAGTGTTGGAAGGTGGGTGTGACTAGTAGCGTGGGAAGGTGGGTGAGATTGTTCTCATCTGATAGGGAACAGACTAGTAGTGTGGGAAGGTGGGTGAGATTGTTCTCATCTGATAGGGAACAGACTAGTAGTGTTGGATGGAAGGTGGGTGAGATTGTTCTCATCTGATAGGGAACAGACTGGTAATGTTGGAAGGTGGGTGAGATTGTTCTCATCTGATAGGGAACAGACTAGTAGTGTTGGAAGGTGGGTGAGATTGTTCTCATCTGATAGGGAACAGACTAGTAGTGTGGGAAGGTGGGTGAGATTGTTCTCATCTGATAGGGAACAGACTAGTAGCGTGGGAAGGTGTGTGAGAATGTTCTCATGTGATAGGGAACAGACTAGTAGCGTAGGAAGGTGGGTGAGATTGTTCTCATCTGATAGGGAACAGACTAGTAGTGTTGGAAGGTGGGTGAGACTAGTAGCGTGGGAAGGTGGGTGAGATTGTTCTCATCTGATAGGGAACAGACTAGTAGTGTGGGAAGGTGGGTGAGATTGTTCTCATCTGATAGGGAACAGACTAGTAGTGTAGGAAGGTGGGTGAGATTGTTCTCATCTGATAGGGAACAGACTAGTAGTGTGGGAAGGTGGGTGAGATTGTTCTCATCTGATAGGGAACAGACTAGTAGTGTGGGAAGGTGGGTGAGATTGTTCTCATCTGATAGGGAACAGACTAGTAGTGTGGGAAGGTGGGTGAGATTGTTCTCATCTGATAGGGAACAGACTAGTAGTGTGGGAAGGTGGGTGAGATTGTTCTCATCTGATAGGGAACAGACTAGTAGTGTGGGAAGGTGGGTGAGATTGTTCTCATCTGATAGGGAACAGACTAGTAGTGTTGGAAGGTGGGTGTGACTAGTAGCGTGGGAAGGTGGGTGAGATTGTTCTCATCTGATAGGGAACTGACTAGTAGTGTGGGAAGGTGGGTGAGATTGTTCTCATCTGATAGGGAACAGACTAGTAGTGTTGGATGGAAGGTGGGTGAGATTGTTCTCATCTGATAGGGAACAGACTGGTAATGTTGGAAGGTGGGTGAGATTGTTCTCATCTGATAGGGAACAGACTAGTAGTGTTGGAAGGTGGGTGAGATTGTTCTCATCTGATAGGGAACAGACTAGTAGTGTGGGAAGGTGGGTGAGATTGTTCTCATCTGATAGGGAACAGACTAGTAGTGTTGGAAGGTGGGTGAGACTAGTAGCGTGGGAAGGTGGGTGAGATTGTTCTCATCTGATAGGGAACAGACTGGTAATGTTGGAAGGTGGGTGAGATTGTTCTCATCTGATAGGGAACAGACTAGTAGTGTGGGAAGGTGGGTGAGATTGTTCTCATCTGATAGGGAACAGACTAGTAGTGTTGGAAGGTGGGTGAGACTAGTAGCGTGGGAAGGTGGGTGAGATTGTTCTCATCTGATAGGGAACAGACTAGTAGTGTGGGAAGGTGGGTGAGATTGTTCTCATCTGGTAGGGAACAGACTGGTAATGTTGGAAGGTGGGTGAGATTGTTCTCATCTGATAGGGAACAGACTAGTAGTGTTGGAAGGAAGGTGGGTGAGATTGTTCTCATCTGATAGGGAACAGACTGGTAATGTTGGAAGGTGGGTGAGATTGTTCTCATCTGATAGGGAACAGACTAGTAGTGTTGGAAGGTGGGTGAGATTGTTCTCATCTGATAGGGAACAGACTAGTAGTGTGGGAAGGTGGGTGAGATTGTTCTCATCTGATAGGGAACAGACTAGTAGTGTTGGAAGGAAGGTGGGTGAGATTGTTCTCATCTGATAGGGAACAGACTGGTAATGTTGGAAGGTGGGTGAGATTGTTCTCATCTGATAGGGAACAGACTAGTAGTGTTGGAAAGTGGGTGAGATTGTTCTCATCTGATAGGGAACAGAATAGTAGTGTGGGAAGGTGGGTGAGATTGTTCTCATCTGATAGGGAACAGACTAGTAGTGTTGGAAGGTGGGTGAGACTAGTAGCGTGGGAAGGTGGGTGAGATTGTTCTCATCTGATAGGGAACAGACTAGTAGTGTGGGAAGGTGGGTGAGATTGTTCTCATCTGATAGGGAACAGACTAGTAGTGTGGGAAGGTGGGTGAGATTGTTCTCATCTGATAGGGAACAGACTAGTAGTGTTGGAAGGTGGGTGAGACTAGTAGCGTGGGAAGGTGGGTGAGATTGTTTTCATCTGATAGGGAACAGACTAGTAGTGTGGGAAGGTGGGTGAGATTGTTCTCATCTGGTAGGGAACAGACTGGTAATGTTGGAAGGTGGGTGAGATTGTTCTCATCTGATAGGGAACAGACTAGTAGTGTTGGAAGGAAGGTGGGTGAGATTGTTCTCATCTGATAGGGAACAGACTGGTAATGTTGGAAGGTGGGTGAGATTGTTCTCATCTGATAGGGAACAGACTAGTAGCGTGGGAAGGTGTGTGAGAATGTTCTCATGTGATAGGGAACAGACTAGTAGCGTAGGAAGGTGGGTGAGATTGTTCTCATCTGATAGGGAACAGACTAGTAGTGTTGGAAGGTGGGTGAGACTAGTAGCGTGGGAAGGTGGGTGAGATTGTTCTCATCTGATAGGGAACAGACTAGTAGTGTGGGAAGGTGGGTGAGATTGTTCTCATCTGATAGGGAACAGACTAGTAGTGTAGGAAGGTGGGTGAGATTGTTCTCATCTGATAGGGAACAGACTAGTAGTGTGGGAAGGTGGGTGAGATTGTTCTCATCTGATAGGGAACAGACTAGTAGTGTGGGAAGGTGGGTGAGATTGTTCTCATCTGATAGGGAACAGACTAGTAGTGTGGGAAGGTGGGTGAGATTGTTCTCATCTGATAGGGAACAGACTAGTAGTGTTGGAAGATGGGTGAGATTGTTCTCATCTGATAGGGAACAGACTAGTAGTGTTGGAAGGTGGGTGAGACTAGTAGCGTGGGAAGGTGGGTGAGATTGTTCTCATCTGATAGGGAACAGACTAGTAGTGTGGGAAGGTGGGTGAGATTGTTCTCATCTGATAGGGAACAGACTAGTAGTGTAGGAAGGTGGGTGAGATTGTTCTCATCTGATAGGGAACAGACTAGTAGTGTAGGAAGGTGGGTGAGATTGTTCTCATCTGATAGGGAACAGACTAGTAGTGTTGGAAGGTGGGTGAGACTAGTAGCGTGGGAAGGTGGGTGAGATTGTTCTCATCTGATAGGGAACAGACTAGTAGTGTGGGAAGGTGGGTGAGATTGTTCTCATCTGATAGGGAACAGACTAGTAGTGTGGGAAGGTGGGTGAGATTGTTCTCATCTGATAGGGAATAGACTAGTAGTGTTGGAAGGTGGGTGAGACTAGTAGCGTGGGAAGGTGGGTGAGATTGATCTCATCTGATAGGGAACAGACTAGTAGTGTGGGAAGGTGGGTGAGATTGTTCTCATCTGATAGGGAACAGACTAGTAGGGTGGGAAGGTGGTTGAGATTGTTCTCATCTGATAGGGAACAGACTAGTAGTGTTGGAAGGTGGGTGAGATTGTTCTCATCTGATAGGGAACAGACTAGTAGTGTAGGAAGGTGGGTGAGATTGTTCTCATCTGATAGGGAACAGACTAGTAGTGTTGGAAGGTGGGTGAGACTAGTAGCGTGGGAAGGTGGGTGAGATTGTTCTCATCTGATAGGGAACAGACTAGTAGTGTGGGAAGGTGGGTGAGATTGTTCTCATCTGATAGGGAACAGACTAGTAGTGTAGGAAGGTGGGTGAGATTGTTCTCATCTGATAGGGAACAGACTAGTAGTGTGGGAAGGTGGGTGAGATTGTTCTCATCTGATAGGGAACAGACTAGTAGTGTAGGAAGGTGGGTGAGATTGTTCTCATCTGATAGGGAACAGACTAGTAGTGTTGGAAGGTGGGTGAGACTAGTAGCGTGGGAAGGTGGGTGAGATTGTTCTCATCTGATAGGGAACAGACTAGTAGTGTAGGAAGGTGGGTGAGATTGTTCTCATCTGATAGGGAACAGACTAGTAGTGTTGGAAGGTGGGTGAGACTAGTAGCGTGGGAAGGTGGGTGAGATTGTTCTCATCTGATAGGGAACAGACTAGTAGTGTTGGAAGATGGGTGAGATTGTTCTCATCTGATAGGGAACAGACTAGTAGTGTGGGAAGGTGGGTGAGATTGTTCTCATCTGATAGGGAACAGACTAGTAGTGTGGGAAGGTGGGTGAGATTGTTCTCATCTGATAGGGAACAGACTAGTAGTGTGGGAAGGTGGGTGAGATTGTTCTCATCTGATAGGGAACAGACTAGTAGTGTGGGAAGGTGGGTGAGATTGTTCTCATCTGATAGGGAACAGACTAGTAGGGTGGGAAGGTGGGTGAGATTGTTCTCATCTGATAGGGAACAGACTAGTAGTGTTGGAAGGTGGGTGAGATTGTTCTCATCTGATAGGGAACAGACTAGTAGTGTAGGAAGGTGGGTGAGATTGTTCTCATCTGATAGGGAACAGACTAGTAGTGTAGGAAGGTGGGTGAGATTGTTCTCATCTGATAGGGAACAGACTAGTAGTGTTGGAAGGTGGGTGAGACTAGTAGCGTGGGAAGGTGGGTGAGATTGTTCTCATCTGATAGGGAACAGACTAGTAGTGTAGGAAGGTGGGTGAGATTGTTCTCATCTGATAGGGAACAGACTAGTAGTGTGGGAAGTTGGGTGAGATTGTTCTCATCTGATAGGGAACAGACTAGTAGTGTGGGAAGGTGGGTGAGACTAGTAGCGTGGGAAGGTGGGTGAGATTGTTCTCATCTGATAGGGAACAGACTAGTAGTGTGGGAAGGTGGGTGAGATTGTTCTCATCTGATAGGGAACAGACTAGTAGTGTTGGAAGGTGGGTGAGACTAGTAGCGTGGGAAGGTGGGTGAGATTGTTCTCATCTGATAGGGAACAGACTAGTACTGTGGGAAGGTGGGTGAGATTGTTCTCATCTGATAGGGAACAGACTAGTAGTGTAGGAAGGTGGGTGAGATTGTTCTCATCTGATAGGGAACAGACTAGTAGTGTTGGAAGGTGGGTGAGATTGTTCTCATCTGATAGGGAACAGACTAGTAGTGTAGGAAGGTGGGTGAGATTGTTCTCATCTGATAGGGAACAGACTAGTAGTGTAGGAAGGTGGGTGAGATTGTTCTCATCTGATAGGGAACAGACTAGTAGTGTTGGAAGGTGGGTGAGACTAGTAGCGTGGGAAGGTGGGTGAGATTGTTCTCATCTGATAGGGAACAGACTAGTAGTGTTGGAAGGAAGGTGGGTGAGATTGTTCTCATCTGATAGGGAACAGACTGGTAATGTTGGAAGGTGGGTGAGATTGTTCTCATCTGATAGGGAACAGACTAGTAGTGTTGGAAGGTGGGTGAGATTGTTCTCATCTGATAGGGAACAGACTAGTAGTGTGGGAAGGGGGTGAGATTGTTCTCATCTGATAGGGAACAGACTAGTAGTGTGGGAAGGTGGGTGAGATTGTTCTCATCTGATAGGGAACAGACTAGTAGTGTTGGAAGGTGGGTGAGATTGTTCTCATCTGATAGGGAACAGACTAGTAGTGTGGGAAGGTGGGTGAGATTGTTCTCATCTGATAGGGAACAGACTAGTAGTGTTGGAAGGTGGATGAGACTAGTAGCGTGGGAAGGTGGGTGAGATTGTTCTCATCTGATAGGGAACAGACTAGTAGTGTAGGAAGGTGGGTGAGATTGTTCTCATCTGATAGGGAACAGATTAGTAGTGTGGGAAGGTGGGTGAGATTGTTCTCATCTGATAGGGAACAGACTAGTAGTGTGGGAAGGTGGGTGAGATTGTTCTCATCTGATAGGGAACAGACTAGTAGTGTGGGAAGGTGGGTGAGATTGTTCTCATCTGATAGGGAACAGACTAGTAGTGTTGGAAGGTGGGTGAGACTAGTAGCGTGGGAAGGTGGGTGAGATTGTTCTCATCTGATAGGGAACAGACTAGTACTGTGGGAAGGTGGGTGAGATTGTTCTCATCTGATAGGGAACAGACTAGTAGTGTAGGAAGGTGGGTGAGATTGTTCTCATCTGATAGGGAACAGACTAGTAGTGTGGGAAGGTGGGTGAGATTGTTCTCATCTGATAGGGAACAGACTAGTAGTGTAGGAAGGTGGGTGAGATTGTTCTCATCTGATAGGGAACAGACTAGTAGTGTTGGAAGGAAGGTGGGTGAGATTGTTCTCATCTGATAGGGAACAGACTGGTAATGTTGGAAGGTGGGTGAGATTGTTCTCATCTGATAGGGAACAGACTAGTAGTGTTGGAAGGTGGGTGAGATTGTTCTCATCTGATAGGGAACAGACTAGTAGTGTGGGAAGGGGGTGAGATTGTTCTCATCTGATAGGGAACAGACTAGTAGTGTGGGAAGGTGGGTGAGATTGTTCTCATCTGATAGGGAACAGACTAGTAGTGTTGGAAGGTGGGTGAGACTAGTAGCGTGGGAAGGTGGGTGAGATTGTTCTCATCTGATAGGGAACAGACTAGTAGTGTTGGAAGGTGAGTGAGACTAGTAGCGTGGGAAGGTGGGTGAGATTGTTCTCATCTGATAGGGAACAGACTAGTAGCGTGGGAAGGTGGGTGAGATTGTTCTCATCTGATAGGGAACAGACTAGTAGTGTAGGAAGGTGGGTGAGATTGTTCTCATCTGATAGGGAACAGACTAGTAGTGTTAGAAGGTGGGTGAGATTGTTCTCATCTGATAGGGAACAGACTAGTAGTGTGGGAAGGGGGTGAGATTGTTCTCATCTGATAGGGAACAGACTAGTAGTGTGGCAAGGTGGGTGAGATTGTTCTCATCTGATAGGGAACAGACTAGTAGTGTTGGAAGGTGGGTGAGACTAGAAGCGTGGGAAGGTGGGTGAGATTGTTCTCATCTGATAGGGAACAGACTAGTACTGTGGGAAGGTGGGTGAGATTGTTCTCATCTGATAGGGAACAGACTAGTAGTGTAGGAAGGTGGGTGAGATTGTTCTCATCTGATAGGGAACAGACTAGTAGTGTGGGAAGGTGGGTGAGATTGTTCTCATCTGATAGGGAACAGACTAGTAGTGTTGGAAGGTGGGTGAGACTAGTAGCGTGGGAAGGTGGGTGAGATTGTTCTCATCTGATAGGGAACAGACTAGTAGTGTTGGAAGGTGGGTGAGACTAGTAGCGTGGGAAGGTGGGTGAGATTGTTCTCATCTGATAGGGAACAGACTAGTACTGTGGGAAGGTGGGTGAGATTGTTCTCATCTGATAGGGAACAGACTAGTAGTGTAGGAAGGTGGGTGAGATTGTTCTCATCTGATAGGGAACAGACTAGTAGTGTGGGAAGGTGGGTGAGATTGTTCTCATCTGATAGGGAACAGACTAGTAGTGTAGGAAGGTGGGTGAGATTGTTCTCATCTGATAGGGAACAGACTAGTAGTGTTGGAAGGAAGGTGGGTGAGATTGTTCTCATCTGATAGGGAACAGACTGGTAATGTTGGAAGGTGGGTGAGATTGTTCTCATCTGATAGGGAACAGACTAGTAGTGTTGGAAGGTGGGTGAGATTGTTCTCATCTGATAGGGAACAGACTAGTAGTGTGGGAAGGGGGTGAGATTGTTCTCATCTGATAGGGAACAGACTAGTAGTGTGGGAAGGTGGGTGAGATTGTTCTCATCTGATAGGGAACAGACTAGTAGTGTTGGAAGGTGGGTGAGACTAGTAGCGTGGGAAGGTGGGTGAGATTGTTCTCATCTGATAGGGAACAGACT
This sequence comes from Salmo salar, assembly GCF_965601325.2. Lineage (NCBI taxonomy): Eukaryota > Metazoa > Chordata > Actinopteri > Salmoniformes > Salmonidae > Salmo > Salmo salar. The sequence continues at coordinate 57,029,911 of NC_138304.1, read as the reverse complement.
AGTAGTGTTGGAAGGTGAGTGAGACTAGTAGCGTGGGAAGGTGGGTGAGATTGTTCTCATCTGATAGGGAACAGACTAGTAGCGTGGGAAGGTGGGTGAGATTGTTCTCATCTGATAGGGAACAGACTAGTAGTGTAGGAAGGTGGGTGAGATTGTTCTCATCTGATAGGGAACAGACTAGTAGTGTTAGAAGGTGGGTGAGATTGTTCTCATCTGATAGGGAACAGACTAGTAGTGTGGGAAGGGGGTGAGATTGTTCTCATCTGATAGGGAACAGACTAGTAGTGTGGCAAGGTGGGTGAGATTGTTCTCATCTGATAGGGAACAGACTAGTAGTGTTGGAAGGTGGGTGAGACTAGAAGCGTGGGAAGGTGGGTGAGATTGTTCTCATCTGATAGGGAACAGACTAGTACTGTGGGAAGGTGGGTGAGATTGTTCTCATCTGATAGGGAACAGACTAGTAGTGTAGGAAGGTGGGTGAGATTGTTCTCATCTGATAGGGAACAGACTAGTAGTGTGGGAAGGTGGGTGAGATTGTTCTCATCTGATAGGGAACAGACTAGTAGTGTTGGAAGGTGGATGAGACTAGTAGCGTGGGAAGGTGGGTGAGATTGTTCTCATCTGATAGGGAACAGACTAGTAGTGTAGGAAGGTGGGTGAGATTGTTCTCATCTGATAGGGAACAGATTAGTAGTGTGGGAAGGTGGGTGAGATTGTTCTCATCTGATAGGGAACAGACTAGTAGTGTGGGAAGGTGGGTGAGATTGTTCTCATCTGATATGGAACAGACTAGTAGTGTGGGAAGGTGGGTGAGATTGTTCTCATCTGATAGGGAACAGACTAGTAGTGTTGGAAGGTGGGTGAGACTAGTAGCGTGGGAAGGTGGGTGAGATTGTTCTCATCTGATAGGGAACAGACTAGTACTGTGGGAAGGTGGGTGAGATTGTTCTCATCTGATAGGGAACAGACTAGTAGTGTAGGAAGGTGGGTGAGATTGTTCTCATCTGATAGGGAACAGACTAGTAGTGTGGGAAGGTGGGTGAGATTGTTCTCATCTGATAGGGAACAGACTAGTAGTGTAGGAAGGTGGGTGAGATTGTTCTCATCTGATAGGGAACAGACTAGTAGTGTTGGAAGGAAGGTGGGTGAGATTGTTCTCATCTGATAGGGAACAGACTGGTAATGTTGGAAGGTGGGTGAGATTGTTCTCATCTGATAGGGAACAGACTAGTAGTGTTGGAAGGTGGGTGAGATTGTTCTCATCTGATAGGGAACAGACTAGTAGTGTGGGAAGGGGGTGAGATTGTTCTCATCTGATAGGGAACAGACTAGTAGTGTGGCAAGGTGGGTGAGATTGTTCTCATCTGATAGGGAACAGACTAGTAGTGTTGGAAGGTGGGTGAGACTAGTAGCGTGGGAAGGTGGGTGAGATTGTTCTCATCTGATAGGGAACAGACTAGTAGTGTAGGAAGGTGGGTGAGATTGTTCTTATCTGATAGGGAACAGACTAGTAGTGTTGGAAGGTGGGTGAGATTGTTCTCATCTGATAGAGAACAGACTAGTAGTGTGGGAAGGTGGGTGAGATTATTCTCATCTGATAGGGAACAGAGTAGTATTGTTGGAAGGTGGGTGAGATTGTTCTCATCTGATAGGGAACAGACTAGTAGTGTAGGAAGGTGGGTGAGATTGTTCTCATCTGATAGGGAACAGATTAGTAGTGTGGGAAGGTGGGTGAGATTGTTCTCATCTGATAGGGAACAGACTAGTAGTGTGGGAAGGTGGGTGAGATTGTTCTCATCTGATAGGGAACAGACTAGTAGTGTGGGAAGGTGAGTGAGATTGTTCTCATCTGATAGGGAACAGACTAGTAGTGTTGGAAGGTGGGTGAGACTAGTAGCGTGGGAAGGTGGGTGAGATTGTTCTCATCTGATAGGGAACAGACTAGTACTGTGGGAAGGTGGGTGAGATTGTTCTCATCTGATAGGGAACAGACTAGTAGTGTAGGAAGGTGGGTGAGATTGTTCTCATCTGATAGGGAACAGACTAGTAGTGTGGGAAGGTGGGTGAGATTGTTCTCATCTGATAGGGAACAGACTAGTAGTGTAGGAAGGTGGGTGAGATTGTTCTCATCTGATAGGGAACAGACTAGTAGTGTTGGAAGGAAGGTGGGTGAGATTGTTCTCATCTGATAGGGAACAGACTGGTAATGTTGGAAGGTGGGTGAGATTGTTCTCATCTGATAGGGAACAGACTAGTAGTGTTGGAAGGTGGGTGAGATTGTTCTCATCTGATAGGGAACAGACTAGTAGTGTGGGAAGGGGGTGAGATTGTTCTCATCTGATAGGGAACAGACTAGTAGTGTGGGAAGGTGGGTGAGATTGTTCTCATCTGATAGGGAACAGACTAGTAGTGTTGGAAGGTGGGTGAGACTAGTAGCGTGGGAAGGTGGGTGAGATTGTTCTCATCTGATAGGGAACAGACTAGTAGTGTTGGAAGGTGAGTGAGACTAGTAGCGTGGGAAGGTGGGTGAGATTGTTCTCATCTGATAGGGAACAGACTAGTAGCGTGGGAAGGTGGGTGAGATTGTTCTCATCTGATAGGGAACAGACTAGTAGTGTAGGAAGGTGGGTGAGATTGTTCTCATCTGATAGGGAACAGACTAGTAGTGTTAGAAGGTGGGTGAGATTGTTCTCATCTGATAGGGAACAGACTAGTAGTGTGGGAAGGGGGTGAGATTGTTCTCATCTGATAGGGAACAGACTAGTAGTGTGGCAAGGTGGGTGAGATTGTTCTCATCTGATAGGGAACAGACTAGTAGTGTTGGAAGGTGGGTGAGACTAGTAGCGTGGGAAGGTGGGTGAGATTGTTCTCATCTGATAGGGAACAGACTAGTAGTGTAGGAAGGTGGGTGAGATTGTTCTTATCTGATAGGGAACAGACTAGTAGTGTTGGAAGGTGGGTGAGATTGTTCTCATCTGATAGAGAACAGACTAGTAGTGTGGGAAGGTGGGTGAGATTATTCTCATCTGATAGGGAACAGAGTAGTATTGTTGGAAGGTGGGTGAGATTGTTCTCATCTGATAGGGAACAGACTAGTAGTGTAGGAAGTTGGGTGAGATTGTTCTCATCTGATAGGGAACAGACTAGTAGTGTAGGAAGGTGGGTGAGATTGTTCTCATCTGATAGGGAACAGACTAGTAGTGTGGATAGGTGGGTGAGATTGTTCTCATCTGATAGGGAACAGACTAGTAGTGTGGGAAGGTGGGTGAGATTGTTCTCATCTGATAGGGAACAGACTAGTTGTGTGGGAAGGTGGGTGAGATTGTTCTCATCTGATAGGGAACAGACTAGTCGTGTGGGAAGGTGGGTGAGATTGTTCTCATCTGATAGGGAACAGACTAGTAGCGTGGGAAGGTGTGTGAGAATGTTCTCATGTGATAGGGAACAGACTAGTAGCGTAGGAAGGTGGGTGAGATTGTTCTCATCTGATAGGGAACAGACTAGTAGTGTTGGAAGGTGGGTGAGACTAGTAGCGTGGGAAGGTGGGTGAGATTGTTCTCATCTGATAGGGAACAGACTAGTAGTGTGGGAAGGTGGGTGAGATTGTTCTCATCTGATAGGGAACAGACTAGTAGTGTAGGAAGGTGGGTGAGATTGTTCTCATCTGATAGGGAACAGACTAGTAGTGTGGGAAGGTGGGTCAGATTGTTCTCATCTGATAGGGAACAGACTAGTAGTGTGGGAAGGTGGGTGAGATTGTTCTCATCTGATAGGGAACAGACTAGTAGTGTGGGAAGGTGGGTGAGATTGTTCTCATCTGATAGGGAACAGACTAGTAGTGTGGGAAGGTGGGTGAGATTGTTCTCATCTGATAGGGAACAGACTAGTAGTGTGGGAAGGTGGGTGAGATTGTTCTCATCTGATAGGGAACAGACTAGTAGTGTTGGAAGGTGGGTGTGACTAGTAGCGTGGGAAGGTGGGTGAGATTGTTCTCATCTGATAGGGAACAGACTAGTAGTGTGGGAAGGTGGGTGAGATTGTTCTCATCTGATAGGGAACAGACTAGTAGTGTTGGATGGAAGGTGGGTGAGATTGTTCTCATCTGATAGGGAACAGACTGGTAATGTTGGAAGGTGGGTGAGATTGTTCTCATCTGATAGGGAACAGACTAGTAGTGTTGGAAGGTGGGTGAGATTGTTCTCATCTGATAGGGAACAGACTAGTAGTGTGGGAAGGTGGGTGAGATTGTTCTCATCTGATAGGGAACAGACTAGTAGCGTGGGAAGGTGTGTGAGAATGTTCTCATGTGATAGGGAACAGACTAGTAGCGTAGGAAGGTGGGTGAGATTGTTCTCATCTGATAGGGAACAGACTAGTAGTGTTGGAAGGTGGGTGAGACTAGTAGCGTGGGAAGGTGGGTGAGATTGTTCTCATCTGATAGGGAACAGACTAGTAGTGTGGGAAGGTGGGTGAGATTGTTCTCATCTGATAGGGAACAGACTAGTAGTGTAGGAAGGTGGGTGAGATTGTTCTCATCTGATAGGGAACAGACTAGTAGTGTGGGAAGGTGGGTGAGATTGTTCTCATCTGATAGGGAACAGACTAGTAGTGTGGGAAGGTGGGTGAGATTGTTCTCATCTGATAGGGAACAGACTAGTAGTGTGGGAAGGTGGGTGAGATTGTTCTCATCTGATAGGGAACAGACTAGTAGTGTGGGAAGGTGGGTGAGATTGTTCTCATCTGATAGGGAACAGACTAGTAGTGTGGGAAGGTGGGTGAGATTGTTCTCATCTGATAGGGAACAGACTAGTAGTGTTGGAAGGTGGGTGTGACTAGTAGCGTGGGAAGGTGGGTGAGATTGTTCTCATCTGATAGGGAACAGACTAGTAGTGTGGGAAGGTGGGTGAGATTGTTCTCATCTGATAGGGAACAGACTAGTAGTGTTGGATGGAAGGTGGGTGAGATTGTTCTCATCTGATAGGGAACAGACTGGTAATGTTGGAAGGTGGGTGAGATTGTTCTCATCTGATAGGGAACAGACTAGTAGTGTTGGAAGGTGGGTGAGATTGTTCTCATCTGATAGGGAACAGACTAGTAGTGTGGGAAGGTGGGTGAGATTGTTCTCATCTGATAGGGAACAGACTAGTAGTGTTGGAAGGTGGGTGAGACTAGTAGCGTGGGAAGGTGGGTGAGATTGTTCTCATCTGATAGGGAACAGACTGGTAATGTTGGAAGGTGGGTGAGATTGTTCTCATCTGATAGGGAACAGACTAGTAGTGTGGGAAGGTGGGTGAGATTGTTCTCATCTGATAGGGAACAGACTAGTAGTGTTGGAATGTGGGTGAGACTAGTAGCGTGGGAAGGTGGGTGAGATTGTTCTCATCTGATAGGGAACAGACTAGTAGTGTGGGAAGGTGGGTGAGATTGTTCTCATCTGGTAGGGAACAGACTGGTAATGTTGGAAGGTGGGTGAGATTGTTCTCATCTGATAGGGAACAGACTAGTAGTGTTGGAAGGAAGGTGGGTGAGATTGTTCTCATCTGATAGGGAACAGACTGGTAATGTTGGAAGGTGGGTGAGATTGTTCTCATCTGATAGGGAACAGACTAGTAGTGTTGGAAGGTGGGTGAGATTGTTCTCATCTGATAGGGAACAGACTAGTAGTGTGGGAAGGTGGGTGAGATTGTTCTCATCTGATAGGGAACAGACTAGTAGTGTTGGAAGGAAGGTGGGTGAGATTGTTCTCATCTGATAGGGAACAGACTGGTAATGTTGGAAGGTGGGTGAGATTGTTCTCATCTGATAGGGAACAGACTAGTAGTGTTGGAAAGTGGGTGAGATTGTTCTCATCTGATAGGGAACAGAATAGTAGTGTGGGAAGGTGGGTGAGATTGTTCTCATCTGATAGGGAACAGACTAGTAGTGTTGGAAGGTGGGTGAGACTAGTAGCGTGGGAAGGTGGGTGAGATTGTTCTCATCTGATAGGGAACAGACTAGTAGTGTGGGAAGGTGGGTGAGATTGTTCTCATCTGATAGGGAACAGACTAGTAGTGTGGGAAGGTGGGTGAGATTGTTCTCATCTGATAGGGAACAGACTAGTAGTGTTGGAAGGTGGGTGAGACTAGTAGCGTGGGAAGGTGGGTGAGATTGTTTTCATCTGATAGGGAACAGACTAGTAGTGTGGGAAGGTGGGTGAGATTGTTCTCATCTGGTAGGGAACAGACTGGTAATGTTGGAAGGTGGGTGAGATTGTTCTCATCTGATAGGGAACAGACTAGTAGTGTTGGAAGGAAGGTGGGTGAGATTGTTCTCATCTGATAGGGAACAGACTGGTAATGTTGGAAGGTGGGTGAGATTGTTCTCATCTGATAGGGAACAGACTAGTAGCGTGGGAAGGTGTGTGAGAATGTTCTCATGTGATAGGGAACAGACTAGTAGCGTAGGAAGGTGGGTGAGATTGTTCTCATCTGATAGGGAACAGACTAGTAGTGTTGGAAGGTGGGTGAGACTAGTAGCGTGGGAAGGTGGGTGAGATTGTTCTCATCTGATAGGGAACAGACTAGTAGTGTGGGAAGGTGGGTGAGATTGTTCTCATCTGATAGGGAACAGACTAGTAGTGTAGGAAGGTGGGTGAGATTGTTCTCATCTGATAGGGAACAGACTAGTAGTGTGGGAAGGTGGGTGAGATTGTTCTCATCTGATAGGGAACAGACTAGTAGTGTGGGAAGGTGGGTGAGATTGTTCTCATCTGATAGGGAACAGACTAGTAGTGTGGGAAGGTGGGTGAGATTGTTCTCATCTGATAGGGAACAGACTAGTAGTGTTGGAAGATGGGTGAGATTGTTCTCATCTGATAGGGAACAGACTAGTAGTGTTGGAAGGTGGGTGAGACTAGTAGCGTGGGAAGGTGGGTGAGATTGTTCTCATCTGATAGGGAACAGACTAGTAGTGTGGGAAGGTGGGTGAGATTGTTCTCATCTGATAGGGAACAGACTAGTAGTGTAGGAAGGTGGGTGAGATTGTTCTCATCTGATAGGGAACAGACTAGTAGTGTAGGAAGGTGGGTGAGATTGTTCTCATCTGATAGGGAACAGACTAGTAGTGTTGGAAGGTGGGTGAGACTAGTAGCGTGGGAAGGTGGGTGAGATTGTTCTCATCTGATAGGGAACAGACTAGTAGTGTGGGAAGGTGGGTGAGATTGTTCTCATCTGATAGGGAACAGACTAGTAGTGTGGGAAGGTGGGTGAGATTGTTCTCATCTGATAGGGAATAGACTAGTAGTGTTGGAAGGTGGGTGAGACTAGTAGCGTGGGAAGGTGGGTGAGATTGATCTCATCTGATAGGGAACAGACTAGTAGTGTGGGAAGGTGGGTGAGATTGTTCTCATCTGATAGGGACCAGACTAGTAGGGTGGGAAGGTGGTTGAGATTGTTCTCATCTGATAGGGAACAGACTAGTAGTGTTGGAAGGTGGGTGAGATTGTTCTCATCTGATAGGGAACAGACTAGTAGTGTAGGAAGGTGGGTGAGATTGTTCTCATCTGATAGGGAACAGACTAGTAGTGTTGGAAGGTGGGTGAGACTAGTAGCGTGGGAAGGTGGGTGAGATTGTTCTCATCTGATAGGGAACAGACTAGTAGTGTGGGAAGGTGGGTGAGATTGTTCTCATCTGATAGGGAACAGACTAGTAGTGTAGGAAGGTGGGTGAGATTGTTCTCATCTGATAGGGAACAGACTAGTAGTGTGGGAAGGTGGGTGAGATTGTTCTCATCTGATAGGGAACAGACTAGTAGTGTAGAAAGGTGGGTGAGATTGTTCTCATCTGATAGGGAACAGACTAGTAGTGTTGGAAGGTGGGTGAGACTAGTAGCGTGGGAAGGTGGGTGAGATTGTTCTCATCTGATAGGGAACAGACTAGTAGTGTAGGAAGGTGGGTGAGATTGTTCTCATCTGATAGGGAACAGACTAGTAGTGTTGGAAGGTGGGTGAGACTAGTAGCGTGGGAAGGTGGGTGAGATTGTTCTCATCTGATAGGGAACAGACTAGTAGTGTTGGAAGATGGGTGAGATTGTTCTCATCTGATAGGGAACAGACTAGTAGTGTGGGAAGGTGGGTGAGATTGTTCTCATCTGATAGGGAACAGACTAGTAGTGTGGGAAGGTGGGTGAGATTGTTCTCATCTGATAGGGAACAGACTAGTAGTGTGGGAAGGTGGGTGAGATTGTTCTCATCTGATAGGGAACAGACTAGTAGTGTGGGAAGGTGGGTGAGATTGTTCTCATCTGATAGGGAACAGACTAGTAGGGTGGGAAGGTGGGTGAGATTGTTCTCATCTGATAGGGAACAGACTAGTAGTGTTGGAAGGTGGGTGAGATTGTTCTCATCTGATAGGGAACAGACTAGTAGTGTAGGAAGGTGGGTGAGATTGTTCTCATCTGATAGGGAACAGACTAGTAGTGTAGGAAGGTGGGTGAGATTGTTCTCATCTGATAGGGAACAGACTAGTAGTGTTGGAAGGTGGGTGAGACTAGTAGCGTGGGAAGGTGGGTGAGATTGTTCTCATCTGATAGGGAACAGACTAGTACTGTGGGAAGGTGGGTGAGATTGTTCTCATCTGATAGGGAACAGACTAGTAGTGTAGGAAGGTGGGTGAGATTGTTCTCATCTGATAGGGAACAGACTAGTAGTGTGGGAAGGTGGGTGAGATTGTTCTCATCTGATAGGGAACAGACTAGTAGTGTTGGAAGGTGGATGAGACTAGTAGCGTGGGAAGGTGGGTGAGATTGTTCTCATCTGATAGGGAACAGACTAGTAGTGTAGGAAGGTGGGTGAGATTGTTCTCATCTGATAGGGAACAGATTAGTAGTGTGGGAAGGTGGGTGAGATTGTTCTCATCTGATAGGGAACAGACTAGTAGTGTGGGAAGGTGGGTGAGATTGTTCTCATCTGATAGGGAACAGACTAGTAGTGTGGGAAGGTGGGTGAGATTGTTCTCATCTGATAGGGAACAGACTAGTAGTGTTGGAAGGTGGGTGAGACTAGTAGCGTGGGAAGGTGGGTGAGATTGTTCTCATCTGATAGGGAACAGACTAGTACTGTGGGAAGGTGGGTGAGATTGTTCTCATCTGATAGGGAACAGACTAGTAGTGTAGGAAGGTGGGTGAGATTGTTCTCATCTGATAGGGAACAGACTAGTAGTGTGGGAAGGTGGGTGAGATTGTTCTCATCTGATAGGGAACAGACTAGTAGTGTAGGAAGGTGGGTGAGATTGTTCTCATCTGATAGGGAACAGACTAGTAGTGTTGGAAGGAAGGTGGGTGAGATTGTTCTCATCTGATAGGGAACAGACTGGTAATGTTGGAAGGTGGGTGAGATTGTTCTCATCTGATAGGGAACAGACTAGTAGTGTTGGAAGGTGGGTGAGATTGTTCTCATCTGATAGGGAACAGACTAGTAGTGTGGGAAGGGGGTGAGATTGTTCTCATCTGATAGGGAACAGACTAGTAGTGTGGGAAGGTGGGTGAGATTGTTCTCATCTGATAGGGAACAGACTAGTAGTGTTGGAAGGTGGGTGAGACTAGTAGCGTGGGAAGGTGGGTGAGATTGTTCTCATCTGATAGGGAACAGACTAGTAGTGTTGGAAGGTGAGTGAGACTAGTAGCGTGGGAAGGTGGGTGAGATTGTTCTCATCTGATAGGGAACAGACTAGTAGCGTGGGAAGGTGGGTGAGATTGTTCTCATCTGATAGGGAACAGACTAGTAGTGTAGGAAGGTGGGTGAGATTGTTCTCATCTGATAGGGAACAGACTAGTAGTGTTAGAAGGTGGGTGAGATTGTTCTCATCTGATAGGGAACAGACTAGTAGTGTGGGAAGGGGGTGAGATTGTTCTCATCTGATAGGGAACAGACTAGTAGTGTGGCAAGGTGGGTGAGATTGTTCTCATCTGATAGGGAACAGACTAGTAGTGTTGGAAGGTGGGTGAGACTAGAAGCGTGGGAAGGTGGGTGAGATTGTTCTCATCTGATAGGGAACAGACTAGTACTGTGGGAAGGTGGGTGAGATTGTTCTCATCTGATAGGGAACAGACTAGTAGTGTAGGAAGGTGGGTGAGATTGTTCTCATCTGATAGGGAACAGACTAGTAGTGTGGGAAGGTGGGTGAGATTGTTCTCATCTGATAGGGAACAGACTAGTAGTGTTGGAAGGTGGATGAGACTAGTAGCGTGGGAAGGTGGGTGAGATTGTTCTCATCTGATAGGGAACAGACTAGTAGTGTAGGAAGGTGGGTGAGATTGTTCTCATCTGATAGGGAACAGATTAGTAGTGTGGGAAGGTGGGTGAGATTGTTCTCATCTGATAGGGAACAGACTAGTAGTGTGGGAAGGTGGGTGAGATTGTTCTCATCTGATAGGGAACAGACTAGTAGTGTGGGAAGGTGGGTGAGATTGTTCTCATCTGATAGGGAACAGACTAGTAGTGTTGGAAGGTGGGTGAGACTAGTAGCGTGGGAAGGTGGGTGAGATTGTTCTCATCTGATAGGGAACAGACTAGTACTGTGGGAAGGTGGGTGAGATTGTTCTCATCTGATAGGGAACAGACTAGTAGTGTAGGAAGGTGGGTGAGATTGTTCTCATCTGATAGGGAACAGACTAGTAGTGTGGGAAGGTGGGTGAGATTGTTCTCATCTGATAGGGAACAGACTAGTAGTGTAGGAAGGTGGGTGAGATTGTTCTCATCTGATAGGGAACAGACTAGTAGTGTTGGAAGGAAGGTGGGTGAGATTGTTCTCATCTGATAGGGAACAGACTGGTAATGTTGGAAGGTGGGTGAGATTGTTCTCATCTGATAGGGAACAGACTAGTAGTGTTGGAAGGTGGGTGAGATTGTTCTCATCTGATAGGGAACAGACTAGTAGTGTGGGAAGGGGGTGAGATTGTTCTCATCTGATAGGGAACAGACTAGTAGTGTGGGAAGGTGGGTGAGATTGTTCTCATCTGATAGGGAACAGACTAGTAGTGTTGGAAGGTGGGTGAGACTAGTAGCGTGGGAAGGTGGGTGAGATTGTTCTCATCTGATAGGGAACAGACTAGTAGTGTTGGAAGGTGAGTGAGACTAGTAGCGTGGGAAGGTGGGTGAGATTGTTCTCATCTGATAGGGAACAGACTAGTAGCGTGGGAAGGTGGGTGAGATTGTTCTCATCTGATAGGGAACAGACTAGTAGTGTAGGAAGGTGGGTGAGATTGTTCTCATCTGATAGGGAACAGACTAGTAGTGTTAGAAGGTGGGTGAGATTGTTCTCATCTGATAGGGAACAGACTAGTAGTGTGGGAAGGGGGTGAGATTGTTCTCATCTGATAGGGAACAGACTAGTAGTGTGGCAAGGTGGGTGAGATTGTTCTCATCTGATAGGGAACAGACTAGTAGTGTTGGAAGGTGGGTGAGACTAGTAGCGTGGGAAGGTGGGTGAGATTGTTCTCATCTGATAGGGAACAGACTAGTAGTGTAGGAAGGTGGGTGAGATTGTTCTTATCTGATAGGGAACAGACTAGTAGTGTTGGAAGGTGGGTGAGATTGTTCTCATCTGATAGAGAACAGACTAGTAGTGTGGGAAGGTGGGTGAGATTATTCTCATCTGATAGGGAACAGAGTAGTATTGTTGGAAGGTGGGTGAGATTGTTCTCATCTGATAGGGAACAGACTAGTAGTGTAGGAAGGTGGGTGAGATTGTTCTCATCTGATAGGGAACAGATTAGTAGTGTGGGAAGGTGGGTGAGATTGTTCTCATCTGATAGGGAACAGACTAGTAGTGTGGGAAGGTGGGTGAGATTGTTCTCATCTGATAGGGAACAGACTAGTAGTGTGGGAAGGTGGGTGAGATTGTTCTCATCTGATAGGGAACAGACTAGTAGTGTTGGAAGGTGGGTGAGACTAGTAGCGTGGGAAGGTGGGTGAGATTGTTCTCATCTGATAGGGAACAGACTAGTACTGTGGGAAGGTGGGTGAGATTGTTCTCATCTGATAGGGAACAGACTAGTAGTGTAGGAAGGTGGGTGAGATTGTTCTCATCTGATAGGGAACAGACTAGTAGTGTGGGAAGGTGGGTGAGATTGTTCTCATCTGATAGGGAACAGACTAGTAGTGTAGGAAGGTGGGTGAGATTGTTCTCATCTGATAGGGAACAGACTAGTAGTGTTGGAAGGAAGGTGGGTGAGATTGTTCTCATCTGATAGGGAACAGACTGGTAATGTTGGAAGGTGGGTGAGATTGTTCTCATCTGATAGGGAACAGACTAGTAGTGTTGGAAGGTGGGTGAGATTGTTCTCATCTGATAGGGAACAGACTAGTAGTGTGGGAAGGGGGTGAGATTGTTCTCATCTGATAGGGAACAGACTAGTAGTGTGGGAAGGTGGGTGAGATTGTTCTCATCTGATAGGGAACAGACTAGTAGTGTTGGAAGGTGGGTGAGACTAGTAGCGTGGGAAGGTGGGTGAGATTGTTCTCATCTGATAGGGAACAGACTAGTAGTGTTGGAAGGTGAGTGAGACTAGTAGCGTGGGAAGGTGGGTGAGATTGTTCTCATCTGATAGGGAACAGACTAGTAGCGTGGGAAGGTGGGTGAGATTGTTCTCATCTGATAGGGAACAGACTAGTAGTGTAGGAAGGTGGGTGAGATTGTTCTCATCTGATAGGGAACAGACTAGTAGTGTTAGAAGGTGGGTGAGATTGTTCTCATCTGATAGGGAACAGACTAGTAGTGTGGGAAGGGGGTGAGATTGTTCTCATCTGATAGGGAACAGACTAGTAGTGTGGCAAGGTGGGTGAGATTGTTCTCATCTGATAGGGAACAGACTAGTAGTGTTGGAAGGTGGGTGAGACTAGTAGCGTGGGAAGGTGGGTGAGATTGTTCTCATCTGATAGGGAACAGACTAGTAGTGTAGGAAGGTGGGTGAGATTGTTCTTATCTGATAGGGAACAGACTAGTAGTGTTGGAAGGTGGGTGAGATTGTTCTCATCTGATAGAGAACAGACTAGTAGTGTGGGAAGGTGGGTGAGATTATTCTCATCTGATAGGGAACAGAGTAGTATTGTTGGAAGGTGGGTGAGATTGTTCTCATCTGATAGGGAACAGACTAGTAGTGTAGGAAGTTGGGTGAGATTGTTCTCATCTGATAGGGAACAGACTAGTAGTGTTGGAAGGTGAGTGAGACTAGTAGCGTGGGAAGGTGGGTGAGATTGTTCTCATCTGATAGGGAACAGACTAGTAGCGTGGGAAGGTGGGTGAGATTGTTCTCATCTGATAGGGAACAGACTAGTAGTGTAGGAAGGTGGGTGAGATTGTTCTCATCTGATAGGGAACAGACTAGTAGTGTTAGAAGGTGGGTGAGATTGTTCTCATCTGATAGGGAACAGACTAGTAGTGTGGGAAGGGGGTGAGATTGTTCTCATCTGATAGGGAACAGACTAGTAGTGTGGCAAGGTGGGTGAGATTGTTCTCATCTGATAGGGAACAGACTAGTAGTGTTGGAAGGTGGGTGAGACTAGTAGCGTGGGAAGGTGGGTGAGATTGTTCTCATCTGATAGGGAACAGACTAGTAGTGTAGGAAGGTGGGTGAGATTGTTCTTATCTGATAGGGAACAGACTAGTAGTGTTGGAAGGTGGGTGAGATTGTTCTCATCTGATAGAGAACAGACTAGTAGTGTGGGAAGGTGGGTGAGATTATTCTCATCTGATAGGGAACAGAGTAGTATTGTTGGAAGGTGGGTGAGATTGTTCTCATCTGATAGGGAACAGACTAGTAGTGTAGGAAGGTGGGTGAGATTGTTCTCATCTGATAGGGAACAGATTAGTAGTGTGGGAAGGTGGGTGAGATTGTTCTCATCTGATAGGGAACAGACTAGTAGTGTGGGAAGGTGGGTGAGATTGTTCTCATCTGATAGGGAACAGACTAGTAGTGTGGGAAGGTGGGTGAGATTGTTCTCATCTGATAGGGAACAGACTAGTAGTGTTGGAAGGTGGGTGAGACTAGTAGCGTGGGAAGGTGGGTGAGATTGTTCTCATCTGATAGGGAACAGACTAGTACTGTGGGAAGGTGGGTGAGATTGTTCTCATCTGATAGGGAACAGACTAGTAGTGTAGGAAGGTGGGTGAGATTGTTCTCATCTGATAGGGAACAGACTAGTAGTGTGGGAAGGTGGGTGAGATTGTTCTCATCTGATAGGGAACAGACTAGTAGTGTAGGAAGGTGGGTGAGATTGTTCTCATCTGATAGGGAACAGACTAGTAGTGTTGGAAGGAAGGTGGGTGAGATTGTTCTCATCTGATAGGGAACAGACTGGTAATGTTGGAAGGTGGGTGAGATTGTTCTCATCTGATAGGGAACAGACTAGTAGTGTTGGAAGGTGGGTGAGATTGTTCTCATCTGATAGGGAACAGACTAGTAGTGTGGGAAGGGGGTGAGATTGTTCTCATCTGATAGGGAACAGACTAGTAGTGTGGGAAGGTGGGTGAGATTGTTCTCATCTGATAGGGAACAGACTAGTAGTGTTGGAAGGTGGGTGAGACTAGTAGCGTGGGAAGGTGGGTGAGATTGTTCTCATCTGATAGGGAACAGACTAGTAGTGTTGGAAGGTGAGTGAGACTAGTAGCGTGGGAAGGTGGGTGAGATTGTTCTCATCTGATAGGGAACAGACTAGTAGCGTGGGAAGGTGGGTGAGATTGTTCTCATCTGATAGGGAACAGACTAGTAGTGTAGGAAGGTGGGTGAGATTGTTCTCATCTGATAGGGAACAGACTAGTAGTGTTAGAAGGTGGGTGAGATTGTTCTCATCTGATAGGGAACAGACTAGTAGTGTGGGAAGGGGGTGAGATTGTTCTCATCTGATAGGGAACAGACTAGTAGTGTGGCAAGGTGGGTGAGATTGTTCTCATCTGATAGGGAACAGACTAGTAGTGTTGGAAGGTGGGTGAGACTAGTAGCGTGGGAAGGTGGGTGAGATTGTTCTCATCTGATAGGGAACAGACTAGTAGTGTAGGAAGGTGGGTGAGATTGTTCTTATCTGATAGGGAACAGACTAGTAGTGTTGGAAGGTGGGTGAGATTGTTCTCATCTGATAGAGAACAGACTAGTAGTGTGGGAAGGTGGGTGAGATTATTCTCATCTGATAGGGAACAGAGTAGTATTGTTGGAAGGTGGGTGAGATTGTTCTCATCTGATAGGGAACAGACTAGTAGTGTAGGAAGTTGGGTGAGATTGTTCTCATCTGATAGGGAACAGACTAGTAGTGTAGGAAGGTGGGTGAGATTGTTCTCATCTGATAGGGAACAGACTAGTAGTGTGGATAGGTGGGTGAGATTGTTCTCATCTGATAGGGAACAGACTAGTAGTGTGGGAAGGTGGGTGAGATTGTTCTCATCTGATAGGGAACAGACTAGTTGTGTGGGAAGGTGGGTGAGATTGTTCTCATCTGATAGGGAACAGACTAGTCGTGTGGGAAGGTGGGTGAGATTGTTCTCATCTGATAGGGAACAGACTAGTAGCGTGGGAAGGTGTGTGAGAATGTTCTCATGTGATAGGGAACAGACTAGTAGCGTAGGAAGGTGGGTGAGATTGTTCTCATCTGATAGGGAACAGACTAGTAGTGTTGGAAGGTGGGTGAGACTAGTAGCGTGGGAAGGTGGGTGAGATTGTTCTCATCTGATAGGGAACAGACTAGTAGTGTGGGAAGGTGGGTGAGATTGTTCTCATCTGATAGGGAACAGACTAGTAGTGTAGGAAGGTGGGTGAGATTGTTCTCATCTGATAGGGAACAGACTAGTAGTGTGGGAAGGTGGGTCAGATTGTTCTCATCTGATAGGGAACAGACTAGTAGTGTGGGAAGGTGGGTGAGATTGTTCTCATCTGATAGGGAACAGACTAGTAGTGTGGGAAGGTGGGTGAGATTGTTCTCATCTGATAGGGAACAGACTAGTAGTGTGGGAAGGTGGGTGAGATTGTTCTCATCTGATAGGGAACAGACTAGTAGTGTTGGAAGGTGGGTGTGACTAGTAGCGTGGGAAGGTGGGTGAGATTGTTCTCATCTGATAGGGAACAGACTAGTAGTGTGGGAAGGTGGGTGAGATTGTTCTCATCTGATAGGGAACAGACTAGTAGTGTTGGATGGAAGGTGGGTGAGATTGTTCTCATCTGATAGGGAACAGACTGGTAATGTTGGAAGGTGGGTGAGATTGTTCTCATCTGATAGGGAACAGACTAGTAGTGTTGGAAGGTGGGTGAGATTGTTCTCATCTGATAGGGAACAGACTAGTAGTGTGGGAAGGTGGGTGAGATTGTTCTCATCTGATAGGGAACAGACTAGTAGCGTGGGAAGGTGTGTGAGAATGTTCTCATGTGATAGGGAACAGACTAGTAGCGTAGGAAGGTGGGTGAGATTGTTCTCATCTGATAGGGAACAGACTAGTAGTGTTGGAAGGTGGGTGAGACTAGTAGCGTGGGAAGGTGGGTGAGATTGTTCTCATCTGATAGGGAACAGACTAGTAGTGTGGGAAGGTGGGTGAGATTGTTCTCATCTGATAGGGAACAGACTAGTAGTGTAGGAAGGTGGGTGAGATTGTTCTCATCTGATAGGGAACAGACTAGTAGTGTGGGAAGGTGGGTGAGATTGTTCTCATCTGATAGGGAACAGACTAGTAGTGTGGGAAGGTGGGTGAGATTGTTCTCATCTGATAGGGAACAGACTAGTAGTGTGGGAAGGTGGGTGAGATTGTTCTCATCTGATAGGGAACAGACTAGTAGTGTGGGAAGGTGGGTGAGATTGTTCTCATCTGATAGGGAACAGACTAGTAGTGTGGGAAGGTGGGTGAGATTGTTCTCATCTGATAGGGAACAGACTAGTAGTGTTGGAAGGTGGGTGTGACTAGTAGCGTGGGAAGGTGGGTGAGATTGTTCTCATCTGATAGGGAACAGACTAGTAGTGTGGGAAGGTCGGTGAGATTGTTCACATCTGATAGGGAACAGACTAGTAGTGTTGGATGGAAGGTGGGTGAGATTGTTCTCATCTGATAGGGAACAGACTGGTAATGTTGGAAGGTGGGTGAGATTGTTCTCATCTGATAGGGAACAGACTAGTAGTGTTGGAAGGTGGGTGAGATTGTTCTCATCTGATAGGGAACAGACTAGTAGTGTGGGAAGGTGGGTGAGATTGTTCTCATCTGATAGGGAACAGACTAGTAGTGTTGGAAGGTGGGTGAGACTAGTAGCGTGGGAAGGTGGGTGAGATTGTTCTCATCTGATAGGGAACAGACTGGTAATGTTGGAAGGTGGGTGAGATTGTTCTCATCTGATAGGGAACAGACTAGTAGTGTGGGAAGGTGGGTGAGATTGTTCTCATCTGATAGGGAACAGACTAGTAGTGTTGGAAGGTGGGTGAGACTAGTAGCGTGGGAAGGTGGGTGAGATTGTTCTCATCTGATAGGGAACAGACTAGTAGTGTGGGAAGGTGGGTGAGATTGTTCTCATCTGGTAGGGAACAGACTGGTAATGTTGGAAGGTGGGTGAGATTGTTCTCATCTGATAGGGAACAGACTAGTAGTGTTGGAAGGAAGGTGGGTGAGATTGTTCTCATCTGATAGGGAACAGACTGGTAATGTTGGAAGGTGGGTGAGATTGTTCTCATCTGATAGGGAACAGACTAGTAGTGTTGGAAGGTGGGTGAGATTGTTCTCATCTGATAGGGAACAGAATAGTAGTGTGGGAAGGTGGGTGAGATTGTTCTCATCTGATAGGGAACAGACTAGTAGTGTTGGAAGGTGGGTGAGACTAGTAGCGTGGGAAGGTGGGTGAGATTGTTCTCATCTGATAGGGAACAGACTAGTAGTGTGGGAAGGTGGGTGAGATTGTTCTCATCTGGTAGGGAACAGACTGGTAATGTTGGAAGGTGGGTGAGATTGTTCTCATCTGATAGGGAACAGACTAGTAGTGTTGGAAGGAAGGTGGGTGAGATTGTTCTCATCTGATAGGGAACAGACTGGTAATGTTGGAAGGTGGGTGAGATTGTTCTCATCTGATAGGGAACAGACTAGTAGCGTGGGAAGGTGTGTGAGAATGTTCTCATGTGATAGGGAACAGACTAGTAGCGTAGGAAGGTGGGTGAGATTGTTCTCATCTGATAGGGAACAGACTAGTAGTGTTGGAAGGTGGGTGAGACTAGTAGCGTGGGAAGGTGGGTGAGATTGTTCTCATCTGATAGGGAACAGACTAGTAGTGTGGGAAGGTGGGTGAGATTGTTCTCATCTGATAGGGAACAGACTAGTAGTGTAGGAAGGTGGGTGAGATTGTTCTCATCTGATAGGGAACAGACTAGTAGTGTGGGAAGGTGGGTGAGATTGTTCTCATCTGATAGGGAACAGACTAGTAGTGTGGGAAGGTGGGTGAGATTGTTCTCATCTGATAGGGAACAGACTAGTAGTGTGGGAAGGTGGGTGAGATTGTTCTCATCTGATAGGGAACAGACTAGTAGTGTGGGAAGGTGGGTGAGATTGTTCTCATCTGATAGGGAACAGACTAGTAGTGTGGGAAGGTGGGTGAGATTGTTCTCATCTGATAGGGAACAGACTAGTAGTGTTGGAAGGTGGGTGTGACTAGTAGCGTGGGAAGGTGGGTGAGATTGTTCTCATCTGATAGGGAACAGACTAGTAGTGTGGGAAGGTGGGTGAGATTGTTCTCATCTGATAGGGAACAGACTAGTAGTGTTGGATGGAAGGTGGGTGAGATTGTTCTCATCTGATAGGGAACAGACTGGTAATGTTGGAAGGTGGGTGAGATTGTTCTCATCTGATAGGGAACAGACTAGTAGTGTTGGTAGGTGGGTGAGATTGTTCTCATCTGATAGGGAACAGACTAGTAGTGTGGGAAGGTGGGTGAGATTGTTCTCATCTGATAGGGAACAGACTAGTAGTGTTGGAAGGTGGGTGAGACTAGTAGCGTGGGAAGGTGGGTGAGATTGTTCTCATCTGATAGGGAACAGACTGGTAATGTTGGAAGGTGGGTGAGATTGTTCTCATCTGATAGGGAACAGACTAGTAGTGTGGGAAGGTGGGTGAGATTGTTCTCATCTGATAGGGAACAGACTAGTAGTGTTGGAAGGTGGGTGAGACTAGTAGCGTGGGAAGGTGGGTGAGATTGTTCTCATCTGATAGGGAACAGACTAGTAGTGTGGGAAGGTGGGTGAGATTGTTCTCATCTGGTAGGGAACAGACTGGTAATGTTGGAAGGTGGGTGAGATTGTTCTCATCTGATAGGGAACAGACTAGTAGTGTTGGAAGGAAGGTGGGTGAGATTGTTCTCATCTGATAGGGAACAGACTGGTAATGTTGGAAGGTGGGTGAGATTGTTCTCATCTGATAGGGAACAGACTAGTAGTGTTGGAAGGTGGGTGAGATTGTTCTCATCTGATAGGGAACAGACTAGTAGTGTGGGAAGGTGGGTGAGATTGTTCTCATCTGATAGGGAACAGACTAGTAGTGTTGGAAGGAAGGTGGGTGAGATTGTTCTCATCTGATAGGGAACAGACTGGTAATGTTGGAAGGTGGGTGAGATTGTTCTCATCTGATAGGGAACAGACTAGTAGTGTTGGAAGGTGGGTGAGATTGTTCTCATCTGATAGGGAACAGACTAGTAGTGTTGGAAGGTGGGTGAGACTAGTAGCGTGGGAAGGTGGGTGAGATTGTTTTCATCTGATAGGGAACAGACTAGTAGTGTGGGAAGGTGGGTGAGATTGTTCTCATCTGGTAGGGAACAGACTGGTAATGTTGGAAGGTGGGTGAGATTGTTCTCATCTGATAGGGAACAGACTAGTAGTGTTGGAAGGAAGGTGGGTGAGATTGTTCTCATCTGATAGGGAACAGACTGGTAATGTTGGAAGGTGGGTGAGATTGTTCTCATCTGATAGGGAACAGACTAGTAGTGTTGGAAGGTGGGTGAGATTGTTCTCATCTGATAGGGAACAGACTAGTAGTGTGGGAAGGTGGGTGAGATTGTTCTCATCTGATAGGGAACAGACTAGTAGTGTTGGAAGGTGGGTGAGACTAGTAGCGTGGGAAGGTGGGTGAGATTGTTCTCATCTGATAGGGAACAGACTAGTAGTGTGGGAAGGTGGGTGAGATTGTTCTCATCTGGTAGGGAACAGACTAGTAGTGTTGGAAGGTGGGTGAGATTGTTATCATCTGATAGGGAACAGACAAGTAGTGTTGGAAGGAAGTGCGGTGAGATTGTTCTCATCTGATAGGGAACAGACTAGTAGTGTGGGAAGGTGGGTGAGATTGTTCTCATCTGATAGGGAACAGACTAGTAGTGTAGGAAGGTGGGTGAGATTGTTCTCATCTGATAGGGAACAGACTAGTAGTGTGGGAAGGTGGGTGAGATTGTTCTCATCTGATAGGGAACAGACTAGTAGTGTGGGAAGGTGGGTGAGATTGTTCTCATCTGATAGGGAACAGACTAGTAGTGTGGGAAGGTGGGTGAGATTGTTCTCATCTGATAGGGAACAGACTAGTAGTGTGGGAAGGTGGGTTAGATTGTTCTCATCTGATAGGGAACAGACTAGTAGGGTGGGAAGGTGGTTGAGATTGTTCTCATCTGATAGGGAACAGACTAGTAGTGTTGGAAGGTGGGTGAGATTGTTCTCATCTGATAGGGAACAGACTAGTAGTGTAGGAAGGTGGGTGAGATTGTTCTCATCTGATAGGGAACAGACTAGTAGTGTAGGAAGGTGGGTGAGATTGTTCTCATCTGATAGGGAACAGACTAGTAGTGTTGGAAGGTGGGTGAGACTAGTAGCGTGGGAAGGTGGGTGAGATTGTTCTCATCTGATAGGGAACAGACTAGTAGTGTGGGAAGGTGGGTGAGATTGTTCTCATCTGATAGGGAACAGACTAGTAGTGTAGGAAGGTGGGTGAGATTGTTCTCATCTGATAGGGAACAGACTAGTAGTGTGGGAAGGTGGGTGAGATTGTTCTCATCTGATAGGGAACAGACTAGTAGTGTGGGAAGGTGTTGTGAGATTGTTCTCATCTGATAGGGAACAGACTAGTAGTGTGGGAAGGTGGGTGAGATTGTTCTCATCTGATAGGGAACAGACTAGTAGGGTGGGAAGGTGGGTGAGATTGTTCTCATCTGATAGGGAACAGACTAGTCGTGTTGGAAGGTGGGTGAGACTAGTAGCGTGGGAAGGTGGGTGAGATTGTTCTCATCTGATAGGGAACAGACTAGTAGTGTAGGAAGGTGGTTGAGATTGTTCTCATCTGATAGGGAACAGACTAGTAGTGTTGGAAGATGGGTGAGATTGTTCTCATCTGATAGGGAACAGACTAGTAGTGTGGGAAGGTGGGTGAGATTGTTCTCATCTGATAGGGAACAGACTAGTAGTGTTGGAAGGAAGGTGGGTGAGATTGTTCTCATCTGATAGGGAACAGACTGGTAATGTTGGAAGGTGGGTGAGATTGTTCTCATCTGATAGGGAACAGACTAGTAGTGTTGGAAGGTGGGTGAGATTGTTCTCATCTGATAGGGAACAGACTAGTAGTGTGGGAAGGTGGGTGAGATTGTTCTCATCTGATAGGGAACAGACTAGTAGTGTTGGAAGGTGGGTGAGACTAGTAGCGTGGGAAGGTGGGTGAGATTGTTCTCATCTGATAGGGAACAGACTAGTAGTGTGGGAAGGTGGGTGAGATTGTTCTCATCTGATAGGGAACAGACTAGTAGTGTGGGAAGGTGGGTGAGATTGTTCTCATCTGATAGGGAACAGACTAGTAGTGTTGGAAGGTGGGTGAGACTAGTAGCGTGGGAAGGTGGGTGAGATTGTTCTCATCTGATAGGGAACAGACTAGTAGTGTGGGAAGGTGGGTGAGATTGTTCTCATCTGGTAGGGAACAGACTGGTAATGTTGGAAGGTGGGTGAGATTGTTCTCATCTGATAGGGAACAGACTAGTAGTGTTGGAAGGTGGGTGAGATTGTTCTCATCTGATAGGGAACAGACTAGTAGTGTGGGAAGGTGGGTGAGATTGTTCTCATCTGATAGGGAACAGACTAGTAGTGTTGGAAGGTGGGTGAGACTAGTAGCGTGGGAAGGTGGGTGAGATTGTTCTCATCTGATAGGGAACAGACTAGTAGTGTGGGAAGGTGGGTGAGATTGTTCTCATCTGGTAGGGAACAGACTAGTAGTGTTGGAAGGTGGGTGAGATTGTTATCATCTGATAGGGAACAGACAAGTAGTGTTGGAAGGAAGTGCGGTGAGATTGTTCTCATCTGATAGGGAACAGACTAGTAGTGTGGGAAGGTGGGTGAGATTGTTCTCATCTGATAGGGAACAGACTAGTAGTGTAGGAAGGTGGGTGAGATTGTTCTCATCTGATAGGGAACAGACTAGTAGTGTGGGAAGGTGGGTGAGATTGTTCTCATCTGATAGGGAACAGACTAGTAGTGTGGGAAGGTGGGTGAGATTGTTCTCATCTGATAGGGAACAGACTAGTAGTGTGGGAAGGTGGGTGAGATTGTTCTCATCTGATAGGGAACAGACTAGTAGTGTGGGAAGGTGGGTTAGATTGTTCTCATCTGATAGGGAACAGACTAGTAGGGTGGGAAGGTGGTTGAGATTGTTCTCATCTGATAGGGAACAGACTAGTAGTGTTGGAAGGTGGGTGAGATTGTTCTCATCTGATAGGGAACAGACTAGTAGTGTAGGAAGGTGGGTGAGATTGTTCTCATCTGATAGGGAACAGACTAGTAGTGTAGGAAGGTGGGTGAGATTGTTCTCATCTGATAGGGAACAGACTAGTAGTGTTGGAAGGTGGGTGAGACTAGTAGCGTGGGAAGGTGGGTGAGATTGTTCTCATCTGATAGGGAACAGACTAGTAGTGTGGGAAGGTGGGTGAGATTGTTCTCATCTGATAGGGAACAGACTAGTAGTGTAGGAAGGTGGGTGAGATTGTTCTCATCTGATAGGGAACAGACTAGTAGTGTGGGAAGGTGGGTGAGATTGTTCTCATCTGATAGGGAACAGACTAGTAGTGTGGGAAGGTGGGTGAGATTGTTCTCATCTGATAGGGAACAGACTAGTAGTGTGGGAAGGTGGGTGAGATTGTTCTCATCTGATAGGGAACAGACTAGTAGGGTGGGAAGGTGGGTGAGATTGTTCTCATCTGATAGGGAACAGACTAGTCGTGTTGGAAGGTGGGTGAGACTAGTAGCGTGGGAAGGTGGGTGAGATTGTTCTCATCTGATAGGGAACAGACTAGTAGTGTAGGAAGGTGGTTGAGATTGTTCTCATCTGATAGGGAACAGACTAGTAGTGTTGGAAGATGGGTGAGATTGTTCTCATCTGATAGGGAACAGACTAGTAGTGTGGGAAGGTGGGTGAGATTGTTCTCATCTGATAGGGAACAGACTAGTAGTGTTGGAAGGAAGGTGGGTGAGATTGTTCTCATCTGATAGGGAACAGACTGGTAATGTTGGAAGGTGTGTGAGATTGTTCTCATCTGATAGGGAACAGACTAGTAGTGTTGGAAGGTGGGTGAGATTGTTCTCATCTGATAGGGAACAGACTAGTAGTGTGGGAAGGTGGGTGAGATTGTTCTCATCTGATAGGGAACAGACTAGTAGTGTTGGAAGGTGGGTGAGACTAGTAGCGTGGGAAGGTGGGTGAGATTGTTCTCATCTGATAGGGAACAGACTAGTAGTGTGGGAAGGTGGGTGAGATTGTTCTCATCTGATAGGGAACAGACTAGTAGTGTGGGAAGGTGGGTGAGATTGTTCTCATCTGGTAGGGAACAGACTGGTAATGTTGGAAGGTGGGTGAGATTGTTCTCATCTGATAGGGAACAGACTAGTAGTGTTGGAAGGAAGGTGGGTGAGATTGTTCTCATCTGATAGGGAACAGACTGGTAATGTTGGAAGGTGGGTGAGATTGTTCTCATCTGATAGGGAACAGACTAGTAGTGTTGGAAGGTGGGTGAGATTGTTCTCATCTGATAGGGAACAGACTAGTAGTGTGGGAAGGTGGGTGAGATTGTTCTCATCTGATAGGGAACAGACTAGTAGTGTTGGAAGGTGGGTGAGACTAGTAGCGTGGGAAGGTGGGTGAGATTGTTCTCATCTGATAGGGAACAGACTAGTAGTGTGGGAAGGTGGGTGAGATTGTTCTCATCTGGTAGGGAACAGACTAGTAGTGTTGGAAGGTGGGTGAGATTGTTATCATCTGATAGGGAACAGACAAGTAGTGTTGGAAGGAAGTGCGGTGAGATTGTTCTCATCTGATAGGGAACAGACTAGTAGTGTGGGAAGGTGGGTGAGATTGTTCTCATCTGATAGGGAACAGACTAGTAGTGTAGGAAGGTGGGTGAGATTGTTCTCATCTGATAGGGAACAGACTAGTAGTGTGGGAAGGTGGGTGAGATTGTTCTCATCTGATAGGGAACAGACTAGTAGTGTGGGAAGGTGGGTGAGATTGTTCTCATCTGATAGGGAACAGACTAGTAGTGTGGGAAGGTGGGTGAGATTGTTCTCATCTGATAGGGAACAGACTAGTAGTGTGGGAAGGTGGGTTAGATTGTTCTCATCTGATAGGGAACAGACTAGTAGGGTGGGAAGGTGGTTGAGATTGTTCTCATCTGATAGGGAACAGACTAGTAGTGTTGGAAGGTGGGTGAGATTGTTCTCATCTGATAGGGAACAGACTAGTAGTGTAGGAAGGTGGGTGAGATTGTTCTCATCTGATAGGGAACAGACTAGTAGTGTAGGAAGGTGGGTGAGATTGTTCTCATCTGATAGGGAACAGACTAGTAGTGTTGGAAGGTGGGTGAGACTAGTAGCGTGGGAAGGTGGGTGAGATTGTTCTCATCTGATAGGGAACAGACTAGTAGTGTGGGAAGGTGGGTGAGATTGTTCTCATCTGATAGGGAACAGACTAGTAGTGTAGGAAGGTGGGTGAGATTGTTCTCATCTGATAGGGAACAGACTAGTAGTGTGGGAAGGTGGGTGAAATTGTTCTCATCTGATAGGGAACAGACTAGTAGTGTGGGAAGGTGGGTGAGATTGTTCTCATCTGATAGGGAACAGACTAGTAGTGTGGGAAGGTGGGTGAGATTGTTCTCATCTGATAGGGAACAGACTAGTAGGGTGGGAAGGTGGGTGAGATTGTTCTCATCTGATAGGGAACAGACTAGTCGTGTTGGAAGGTGGGTGAGACTAGTAGCGTGGGAAGGTGGGTGAGATTGTTCTCATCTGATAGGGAACAGACTAGTAGTGTGGGAAGGTGGGTGAGATTGTTCTCATCTGATAGGGAACAGACTAGTAGTGTAGGAAGGTGGGTGAGATTGTTCTCATCTGATAGGGAACAGACTAGTAGTGTGGGAAGGTGGGTGAGATTGTTCTCATCTGATAGGGAACAGACTAGTAGTGTGGGAAGGTGGGTGAGATTGTTCTCATCTGATAGGGAACAGACTAGTAGTGTGGGAAGGTGGGTGAGATTGTTCTCATCTGATAGGGAACAGACTAGTAGGGTGGGAAGGTGGGTGAGATTGTTCTCATCTGATAGGGAACAGACTAGTCGTGTTGGAAGGTGGGTGAGACTAGTAGCGTGGGAAGGTGGGTGAGATTGTTCTCATCTGATAGGGAACAGACTAGTAGTGTAGGAAGGTGGTTGAGATTGTTCTCATCTGATAGGGAACAGACTAGTAGTGTTGGAAGATGGGTGAGATTGTTCTCATCTGATAGGGAACAGACTAGTAGTGTGGGAAGGTGGGTGAGATTGTTCTCATCTGATAGGGAACAGACTAGTAGTGTTGGAAGGAAGGTGGGTGAGATTGTTCTCATCTGATAGGGAACAGACTGGTAATGTTGGAAGGTGTGTGAGATTGTTCTCATCTGATAGGGAACAGACTAGTAGTGTTGGAAGGTGGGTGAGATTGTTCTCATCTGATAGGGAACAGACTAGTAGTGTGGGAAGGTGGGTGAGATTGTTCTCATCTGATAGGGAACAGACTAGTAGTGTTGGAAGGTGGGTGAGACTAGTAGCGTGGGAAGGTGGGTGAGATTGTTCTCATCTGATAGGGAACAGACTAGTAGTGTGGGAAGGTGGGTGAGATTGTTCTCATCTGATAGGGAACAGACTAGTAGTGTGGGAAGGTGGGTGAGATTGTTCTCATCTGGTAGGGAACAGACTGGTAATGTTGGAAGGTGGGTGAGATTGTTCTCATCTGATAGGGAACAGACTAGTAGTGTTGGAAGGAAGGTGGGTGAGATTGTTCTCATCTGATAGGGAACAGACTGGTAATGTTGGAAGGTGGGTGAGATTGTTCTCATCTGATAGGGAACAGACTAGTAGTGTTGGAAGGTGGGTGAGATTGTTCTCATCTGATAGGGAACAGACTAGTAGTGTGGGAAGGTGGGTGAGATTGTTCTCATCTGATAGGGAACAGACTAGTAGTGTTGGAAGGTGGGTGAGACTAGTAGCGTGGGAAGGTGGGTGAGATTGTTCTCATCTGATAGGGAACAGACTAGTAGTGTGGGAAGGTGGGTGAGATTGTTCTCATCTGATAGGGAACAGACTAGTAGTGTGGGAAGGTGGGTGAGATTGTTCTCATCTGATAGGGAACAGACTAGTAGTGTGGGAAGGTGGGTGAGATTGTTCTCATCTGATAGGGAACAGACTAGTAGTGTGGGAAGGTGGGTGAGATTGTTCTCATCTGATAGGGAACAGACTAGTAGTGTGGGAAGGTGGGTTAGATTGTTCTCATCTGATAGGGAACAGACTAGTAGGGTGGGAAGGTGGTTGAGATTGTTCTCATCTGATAGGGAACAGACTAGTAGTGTTGGAAGGTGGGTGAGATTGTTCTCATCTGATAGGGAACAGACTAGTAGTGTAGGAAGGTGGGTGAGATTGTTCTCATCTGATAGGGAACAGACTAGTAGTGTAGGAAGGTGGGTGAGATTGTTCTCATCTGATAGGGAACAGACTAGTAGTGTTGGAAGGTGGGTGAGACTAGTAGCGTGGGAAGGTGGGTGAGATTGTTCTCATCTGATAGGGAACAGACTAGTAGTGTGGGAAGGTGGGTGAGATTGTTCTCATCTGATAGGGAACAGACTAGTAGTGTAGGAAGGTGGGTGAGATTGTTCTCATCTGATAGGGAACAGACTAGTAGTGTGGGAAGGTGGGTGAGATTGTTCTCATCTGATAGGGAACAGACTAGTAGTGTGGGAAGGTGGGTGAGATTGTTCTCATCTGATAGGGAACAGACTAGTAGTGTGGGAAGGTGGGTGAGATTGTTCTCATCTGATAGGGAACAGACTAGTAGGGTGGGAAGGTGGGTGAGATTGTTCTCATCTGATAGGGAACAGACTAGTCGTGTTGGAAGGTGGGTGAGACTAGTAGCGTGGGAAGGTGGGTGAGATTGTTCTCATCTGATAGGGAACATACTAGTAGTGTAGGAAGGTGGTTGAGATTGTTCTCATCTGATAGGGAACAGACTAGTAGTGTTGGAAGATGGGTGAGATTGTTCTCATCTGATAGGGAACAGACTAGTAGTGTGGGAAGGTGGGTGAGATTGTTCTCATCTGATAGGGAACAGACTAGTAGTGTTGGAAGGTGGGTGAGACTAGTAGCGTGGGAAGGTGGGTGAGATTGTTCTCATCTGATAGGGAACAGACTAGTAGTGTGGGAAGGTGGGTGAGATTGTTCTCATCTGATAGGGAACAGACTAGTAGTGTAGGAAGGTGGGTGAGATTGTTCTCATCTGATAGGGAACAGACTAGTAGTGTGGAAAGGTGGGTGAGATTGTTCTCATCTGATAGGGAACAGACTAGTAGTGTGGGAAGGTGGGTGAGATTGTTCTCATCTGATAGGGAACAGACTAGTAGTGTGGGAAGGTGGGTTAGATTGTTCTCATCTGATAGGGAACAGACTAGTAGGGTGGGAAGGTGGTTGAGATTGTTCTCATCTGATAGGGAACAGACTAGTAGTGTTGGAAGGTGGGTGAGATTGTTCTCATCTGATAGGGAACAGACTAGTAGTGTAGGAAGGTGGGTGAGATTGTTCTCATCTGATAGGGAACAGACTAGTAGTGTAGGAAGGTGGGTGCGATTGTTCTCATCTGATAGGGAACAGACTAGTAGTGTTGGAAGGTGGGTGAGATTGTTCTCATCTGATAGGGAACAGACTAGTAGTGTGGGAAGGTGGGTGAGATTGTTCTCATCTGATAGGGAACAGACTAGTAGTGTTGGAAGGTGGGTGAGACTAGTAGCGTGGGAAGGTGGGTGAGATTGTTCTCATCTGATAGGGAACAGACTAGTAGTGTGGGAAGGTGGGTGAGATTGTTCTCATCTGGTAGGGAACAGACTAGTAGTGTTGGAAGGTGGGTGAGATTGTTATCATCTGATAGGGAACAGACAAGTAGTGTTGGAAGGAAGTGCGGTGAGATTGTTCTCATCTGATAGGGAACAGACTAGTAGTGTGGGAAGGTGGGTGAGATTGTTCTCATCTGATAGGGAACAGACTAGTAGTGTAGGAAGGTGGGTGAGATTGTTCTCATCTGATAGGGAACAGACTAGTAGTGTGGGAAGGTGGGTGAGATTGTTCTCATCTGATAGGGAACAGACTAGTAGTGTGGGAAGGTGGGTGAGATTGTTCTCATCTGATAGGGAACAGACTAGTAGTGTGGGAAGGTGGGTGAGATTGTTCTCATCTGATAGGGAACAGACTAGTAGTGTGGGAAGGTGGGTTAGATTGTTCTCATCTGATAGGGAACAGACTAGTAGGGTGGGAAGGTGGTTGAGATTGTTCTCATCTGATAGGGAACAGACTAGTAGTGTTGGAAGGTGGGTGAGATTGTTCTCATCTGATAGGGAACAGACTAGTAGTGTAGGAAGGTGGGTGAGATTGTTCTCATCTGATAGGGAACAGACTAGTAGTGTAGGAAGGTGGGTGAGATTGTTCTCATCTGATAGGGAACAGACTAGTAGTGTTGGAAGGTGGGTGAGACTAGTAGCGTGGGAAGGTGGGTGAGATTGTTCTCATCTGATAGGGAACAGACTAGTAGTGTGGGAAGGTGGGTGAGATTGTTCTCATCTGATAGGGAACAGACTAGTAGTGTAGGAAGGTGGGTGAGATTGTTCTCATCTGATAGGGAACAGACTAGTAGTGTGGGAAGGTGGGTGAAATTGTTCTCATCTGATAGGGAACAGACTAGTAGTGTGGGAAGGTGGGTGAGATTGTTCTCATCTGATAGGGAACAGACTAGTAGTGTGGGAAGGTGGGTGAGATTGTTCTCATCTGATAGGGAACAGACTAGTAGGGTGGGAAGGTGGGTGAGATTGTTCTCATCTGATAGGGAACAGACTAGTCGTGTTGGAAGGTGGGTGAGACTAGTAGCGTGGGAAGGTGGGTGAGATTGTTCTCATCTGATAGGGAACAGACTAGTAGTGTGGGAAGGTGGGTGAGATTGTTCTCATCTGATAGGGAACAGACTAGTAGTGTAGGAAGGTGGGTGAGATTGTTCTCATCTGATAGGGAACAGACTAGTAGTGTGGGAAGGTGGGTGAGATTGTTCTCATCTGATAGGGAACAGACTAGTAGTGTGGGAAGGTGGGTGAGATTGTTCTCATCTGATAGGGAACAGACTAGTAGTGTGGGAAGGTGGGTGAGATTGTTCTCATCTGATAGGGAACAGACTAGTAGGGTGGGAAGGTGGGTGAGATTGTTCTCATCTGATAGGGAACAGACTAGTCGTGTTGGAAGGTGGGTGAGACTAGTAGCGTGGGAAGGTGGGTGAGATTGTTCTCATCTGATAGGGAACAGACTAGTAGTGTAGGAAGGTGGTTGAGATTGTTCTCATCTGATAGGGAACAGACTAGTAGTGTTGGAAGATGGGTGAGATTGTTCTCATCTGATAGGGAACAGACTAGTAGTGTGGGAAGGTGGGTGAGATTGTTCTCATCTGATAGGGAACAGACTAGTAGTGTTGGAAGGAAGGTGGGTGAGATTGTTCTCATCTGATAGGGAACAGACTGGTAATGTTGGAAGGTGTGTGAGATTGTTCTCATCTGATAGGGAACAGACTAGTAGTGTTGGAAGGTGGGTGAGATTGTTCTCATCTGATAGGGAACAGACTAGTAGTGTGGGAAGGTGGGTGAGATTGTTCTCATCTGATAGGGAACAGACTAGTAGTGTTGGAAGGTGGGTGAGACTAGTAGCGTGGGAAGGTGGGTGAGATTGTTCTCATCTGATAGGGAACAGACTAGTAGTGTGGGAAGGTGGGTGAGATTGTTCTCATCTGATAGGGAACAGACTAGTAGTGTGGGAAGGTGGGTGAGATTGTTCTCATCTGGTAGGGAACAGACTGGTAATGTTGGAAGGTGGGTGAGATTGTTCTCATCTGATAGGGAACAGACTAGTAGTGTTGGAAGGAAGGTGGGTGAGATTGTTCTCATCTGATAGGGAACAGACTGGTAATGTTGGAAGGTGGGTGAGATTGTTCTCATCTGATAGGGAACAGACTAGTAGTGTTGGAAGGTGGGTGAGATTGTTCTCATCTGATAGGGAACAGACTAGTAGTGTGGGAAGGTGGGTGAGATTGTTCTCATCTGATAGGGAACAGACTAGTAGTGTTGGAAGGTGGGTGAGACTAGTAGCGTGGGAAGGTGGGTGAGATTGTTCTCATCTGATAGGGAACAGACTAGTAGTGTGGGAAGGTGGGTGAGATTGTTCTCATCTGGTAGGGAACAGACTAGTAGTGTTGGAAGGTGGGTGAGATTGTTATCATCTGATAGGGAACAGACAAGTAGTGTTGGAAGGAAGTGCGGTGAGATTGTTCTCATCTGATAGGGAACAGACTAGTAGTGTGGGAAGGTGGGTGAGATTGTTCTCATCTGATAGGGAACAGACTAGTAGTGTAGGAAGGTGGGTGAGATTGTTCTCATCTGATAGGGAACAGACTAGTAGTGTGGGAAGGTGGGTGAGATTGTTCTCATCTGATAGGGAACAGACTAGTAGTGTGGGAAGGTGGGTGAGATTGTTCTCATCTGATAGGGAACAGACTAGTAGTGTGGGAAGGTGGGTGAGATTGTTCTCATCTGATAGGGAACAGACTAGTAGTGTGGGAAGGTGGGTTAGATTGTTCTCATCTGATAGGGAACAGACTAGTAGGGTGGGAAGGTGGTTGAGATTGTTCTCATCTGATAGGGAACAGACTAGTAGTGTTGGAAGGTGGGTGAGATTGTTCTCATCTGATAGGGAACAGACTAGTAGTGTAGGAAGGTGGGTGAGATTGTTCTCATCTGATAGGGAACAGACTAGTAGTGTAGGAAGGTGGGTGAGATTGTTCTCATCTGATAGGGAACAGACTAGTAGTGTTGGAAGGTGGGTGAGACTAGTAGCGTGGGAAGGTGGGTGAGATTGTTCTCATCTGATAGGGAACAGACTAGTAGTGTGGGAAGGTGGGTGAGATTGTTCTCATCTGATAGGGAACAGACTAGTAGGGTGGGAAGGTGGGTGAGATTGTTCTCATCTGATAGGGAACAGACTAGTCGTGTTGGAAGGTGGGTGAGACTAGTAGCGTGGGAAGGTGGGTGAGATTGTTCTCATCTGATAGGGAACATACTAGTAGTGTAGGAAGGTGGTTGAGATTGTTCTCATCTGATAGGGAACAGACTAGTAGTGTTGGAAGATGGGTGAGATTGTTCTCATCTGATAGGGAACAGACTAGTAGTGTGGGAAGGTGGGTGAGATTGTTCTCATCTGATAGGGAACAGACTAGTAGTGTTGGAAGGTGGGTGAGACTAGTAGCGTGGGAAGGTGGGTGAGATTGTTCTCATCTGATAGGGAACAGACTAGTAGTGTGGGAAGGTGGGTGAGATTGTTCTCATCTGATAGGGAACAGACTAGTAGTGTAGGAAGGTGGGTGAGATTGTTCTCATCTGATAGGGAACAGACTAGTAGTGTGGAAAGGTGGGTGAGATTGTTCTCATCTGATAGGGAACAGACTAGTAGTGTGGGAAGGTGGGTGAGATTGTTCTCATCTGATAGGGAACAGACTAGTAGTGTGGGAAGGTGGGTTAGATTGTTCTCATCTGATAGGGAACAGACTAGTAGGGTGGGAAGGTGGTTGAGATTGTTCTCATCTGATAGGGAACAGACTAGTAGTGTTGGAAGGTGGGTGAGATTGTTCTCATCTGATAGGGAACAGACTAGTAGTGTAGGAAGGTGGGTGAGATTGTTCTCATCTGATAGGGAACAGACTAGTAGTGTAGGAAGGTGGGTGCGATTGTTCTCATCTGATAGGGAACAGACTAGTAGTGTTGGAAGGTGGGTGAGACTAGTAGCGTGGGAAGGTGGGTGAGATTGTTCTCATCTGATAGGGAACAGACTAGTAGTGTGGGAAGGTGGGTGAGAATGTTCTCATCTGATAGGGAACAGACTAGTAGTGTAGGAAGGTGGGTGAGATTGTTCTCATCTGATAGGGAACAGACTAGTAGTGTGGGAAGGTGGGTGAGATTGTTCTCATCTGATAGGGAACAGACTAGTAGTGTGGGAAGGTGGGTGAGATTGTTCTCATCTGATAGGGAACAGACTAGTAGTGTGGGAAGGTGGGTGAGATTGTTCTCATCTGATAGGGAACAGACTAGTAGGGTGGGAAGGTGGGTGAGATTGTTCTCATCTGATAGGGAACAGACTAGTAGTGTTGGAAGGTGGGTGAGATTGTTCTCATCTGATAGGGAACAGACTAGTAGTGTAGGAAGGTGGGTGAGATTGTTCTCATCTGATAGGGAACAGACTAGTAGTGTAGGAAGGTGGGTGAGATTGTTCTCATCTGATAGGGAACAGACTAGTAGTGTTGGAAGGTGGGTGAGACTAGTAGCGTGGGAAGGTGGGTGAGATTGTTCTCATCTGATAGGGAACAGACTAGTAGTGTAGGAAGGTGGGTGAGATTGTTCTCATCTGATAGGGAACAGACTAGTAGTGTTGGAAGGTGGGTGAGACTAGTAGCGTGGGAAGGTGGGTGAGATTGTTCTCATCTGATAAGGAACAGACTAGTAGTGTTGGAAGATGGGTGAGATTGTTCTCATCTGATAGGGAACAGACTAGTAGTGTGGGAAGGTGGGTGAGATTGTTCTCATCTGATAGGGAACAGACTAGTAGTGTTGGAAGGTGGGTGAGACTAGTAGCGTGGGAAGGTGGGTGAGATTGTTCTCATCTGATAGGGAACAGACTAGTAGTGTGGGAAGGTGGGTGAGATTGTTCTCATCTGATAGGGAACAGAGTAGTAGCGTGGGAAGGTGGGTGAGATTGTTCTCATCTGATAGGGAACAGACTAGTAGCGTGGGAAGGTGGGTGAGATTGTTCTCATCTGATAGGGAATAGACTTGTAGTGTGGTAAGGTGGGTGAGATTGTTCTCATCTGATAGGGAACAGACTAGTAGTGTTGGAAGGTGGGTGAGATTGTTCTCATCTGATCGGGAACAGACTAGTAGTGTGGGAAGGTGGGTGAGATTGTTCTCATCTGATCGGGAACAGACTAGTAGTGTGGGAAGGTGGGTGAGATTGTTCTCATCTGATAGGGAACAGACTAGTAGTGTTGGAAGGCAGGTGGGTGAGATTGTTCTCATCTGATAGGGAACAGACTATTAGTGTATGAAGGTGGGTGAGATTGTTCTCATCTGATAGGGAACAGACTAGTAGTGTGGGAAGGTGGGTGAGATTATTCTCATCTGATAGGGAACAGACTAGTAGTGTGGGAAGGTGGGTGAGATTGTTCTCATCTGATAGGGAACAGACTAGTAGTGTAGGACGGTGGGTGAGATTGTTCTCATCTGATAGGGAACAGACTAGTAGTGTGGGAAGGTGGGTGAGATTGTTCTCATCTGATAGGGAACAGACTAGTAGTGTGGGAAGGTGGGTGAGATTGTTCTCATCTGATAGGGAACAGACTAGTAGTGTGGGAAGGTGGGTGGGATTGTTCTCATCTGATAGGGAACAGACTAGTAGTGTGGGAAGGTGGGTGAGATTGTTCTCATCTGATAGGGAACAGACTAGTAGTGTGGGAAGGTGGGTGAGATTGTTCTCATCTGATAGGGAACAGACTAGTAGTGTGGGAAGGTGGGTGAGATTGTTCTCATCTGATAGGGAACAGACTAGTAGTGTGGGAAGGTGGGTGAGATTGTTCTCATCTGATAGGGAACAGACTAGTAGTGTGGGAAGGTGGGTGAGATTGTTCTCATCTGATAGGGAACAGACTAGTAGTGTGGGAAGGTGGGTGAGATTGTTCTCATCTGATAGGGAACAGACTAGTAGGGTGGGAAGGTGGGTGAGATTGTTCTCATCTGATAGGGAACAGACTAGTCGTGTTGGAAGGTGGGTGAGACTAGTAGCGTGGGAAGGTGGGTGAGATTGTTCTCATCTGATAGGGAACAGACTAGTAGTGTAGGAAGGTGGTTGAGATTGTTCTCATCTGATAGGGAACAGACTAGTAGTGTTGGAAGATGGGTGAGATTGTTCTCATCTGATAGGGAACAGACTAGTAGTGTGGGAAGGTGGGTGAGATTGTTCTCATCTGATAGGGAACAGACTAGTAGTGTTGGAAGGTGGGTGAGACTAGTAGCGTGGGAAGGTGGGTGAGATTGTTCTCATCTGATAGGGAACAGACTAGTAGTGTGGGAAGGTGGGTGAGATTGTTCTCATCTGATAGGGAACAGACTAGTAGTGTAGGAAGGTGGGTGAGATTGTTCTCATCTGATAGGGAACAGACTAGTAGTGTGGGAAGGTGGGTGAGATTGTTCTCATCTGATAGGGAACAGACTAGTAGTGTGGGAAGGTGGGTGAGATTGTTCTCATCTGATAGGGAACAGACTAGTAGTGTGGGAAGGTGGGTTAGATTGTTCTCATCTGATAGGGAACAGACTAGTAGGGTGGGAAGGTGGTTGAGATTGTTCTCATCTGATAGGGAACAGACTAGTAGTGTTGGAAGGTGGGTGAGATTGTTCTCATCTGATAGGGAACAGACTAGTAGTGTAGGAAGGTGGGTGAGATTGTTCTCATCTGATAGGGAACAGACTAGTAGTGTAGGAAGGTGGGTGCGATTGTTCTCATCTGATAGGGAACAGACTAGTAGTGTTGGAAGGTGGGTGAGACTAGTAGCGTGGGAAGGTGGGTGAGATTGTTCTCATCTGATAGGGAACAGACTAGTAGTGTGGGAAGGTGGGTGAGAATGTTCTCATCTGATAGGGAACAGACTAGTAGTGTAGGAAGGTGGGTGAGATTGTTCTCATCTGATAGGGAACAGACTAGTAGTGTGGGAAGGTGGGTGAGATTGTTCTCATCTGATAGGGAACAGACTAGTAGTGTGGGAAGGTGGGTGAGATTGTTCTCATCTGATAGGGAACAGACTAGTAGTGTGGGAAGGTGGGTGAGATTGTTCTCATCTGATAGGGAACAGACTAGTAGGGTGGGAAGGTGGGTGAGATTGTTCTCATCTGATAGGGAACAGACTAGTAGTGTTGGAAGGTGGGTGAGATTGTTCTCATCTGATAGGGAACAGACTAGTAGTGTAGGAAGGTGGGTGAGATTGTTCTCATCTGATAGGGAACAGACTAGTAGTGTAGGAAGGTGGGTGAGATTGTTCTCATCTGATAGGGAACAGACTAGTAGTGTTGGAAGGTGGGTGAGACTAGTAGCGTGGGAAGGTGGGTGAGATTGTTCTCATCTGATAGGGAACAGACTAGTAGTGTAGGAAGGTGGGTGAGATTGTTCTCATCTGATAGGGAACAGACTAGTAGTGTTGGAAGGTGGGTGAGACTAGTAGCGTGGGAAGGTGGGTGAGATTGTTCTCATCTGATAGGGAACAGACTAGTAGTGTTGGAAGATGGGTGAGATTGTTCTCATCTGATAGGGAACAGACTAGTAGTGTGGGAAGGTGGGTGAGATTGTTCTCATCTGATAGGGAACAGACTAGTAGTGTTGGAAGGTGGGTGAGACTAGTAGCGTGGGAAGGTGGGTGAGATTGTTCTCATCTGATAGGGAACAGTTTAGTAGCGTGGGAAGGTGGGTGAGATTGTTCTCATCTGATAGGGAACAGACTAGTAGCGTGGGAAGGTGGGTGAGATTGTTCTCATCTGATAGGGAATAGACTTGTAGTGTGGTAAGGTGGGTGAGATTGTTCTCATCTGATAGGGAACAGACTAGTAGTGTTGGAAGGTGGGTGAGATTGTTCTCATCTGATCGGGAACAGACTAGTAGTGTGGGAAGGTGGGTGAGATTGTTCTCATCTGATCGGGAACAGACTAGTAGTGTGGGAAGGTGGGTGAGATTGTTCTCATCTGATAGGGAACAGACTAGTAGTGTTGGAAGGCAGGTGGGTGAGATTGTTCTCATCTGATAGGGAACAGACTATTAGTGTATGAAGGTGGGTGAGATTGTTCTCATCTGATAGGGAACAGACTAGTAGTGTGGGAAGGTGGGTGAGATTATTCTCATCTGATAGGGAACAGACTAGTAGTGTGGGAAGGTGGGTGAGATTGTTCTCATCTGATAGGGAACAGACTAGTAGTGTAGGACGGTGGGTGAGATTGTTCTCATCTGATAGGGAACAGACTAGTAGTGTGGGAAGGTGGGTGAGATTGTTCTCATCTGATAGGGAACAGGCTAGTAGTGTGGGAAGGTGGGTGAGATTGTTCTCATCTGATAGGGAACAGACTAGTAGTGTGGGAAGGTGGGTGAGATTGTTCTCATCTGATAGGGAACAGACTAGTAGTGTGGGAAGGTGGGTGAGATTGTTCTCATCTGATAGGGAACAGACTAGTAGTGTGGGAAGGTGGGTGAGATTGTTCTCATCTGATAGGGAACAGACTAGTAGTGTGGGAAGGTGGGTGAGATTGTTCTCATCTGATAGGGAACAGACTAGTAGGGTGGGAAGGTGGGTGAGATTGTTCTCATCTGATAGGGAACAGACTAGTAGTGTTGGAAGGTGGGTGAGACTAGTAGCGTGGGAAGGTGGGTGAGATTGTTCTCATCTGATAGGGAACAGACTAGTAGTGTAGGAAGGTGGTTGAGATTGTTCTCATCTGATAGGGAACAGACTAGTAGTGTTGGAAGATGGGTGAGATTGTTCTCATCTGATAGGGAACAGACTAGTAGTGAGGGAAGGTGGGTGAGATTGTTCTCATCTGATAGGGAACAGACTAGTAGTGTTGGAAGGTGGGTGAGACTAGTAGCGTGGGAAGGTGGGTGAGATTGTTCTCATCTGATAGGGAATAGACTAGTAGTGTGGGAAGGTGGGTGAGATTGTTCTGATCTGATAGGGAACAGACTAGTAGTGTAGGAAGGTGGGTGAGATTGTTCTCATCTGATAGGGAACAGACTAGTAGTGTGGGAAGGTGGGTGAGATTGTTCTCATCTGATAGGGAACAGACTAGTAGTGTGGGAAGGTGGGTGAGATTGTTCTCATCTGATAGGGAACAGACTAGTAGTGTGGGAAGGTGGGTTAGATTGTTCTCATCTGATAGGGAACAGACTAGTAGGGTGGGAAGGTGGTTGAGATTGTTCTCATCTGATAGGGAACAGACTAGTAGTGTTGGAAGGTGGGTGAGATTGTTCTCATCTGATAGGGAACAGACTAGTAGTGTAGGAAGGTGGGTGAGATTGTTCTCATCTGATAGGGAACAGACTAGTAGTGTAGGAAGGTGGGTGAGATTGTTCTCATCTGATAGGGAACAGACTAGTAGTGTTGGAAGGTGGGTGAGACTAGTAGCGTGGGAAGGTGGGTGAGATTGTTCTCATCTGATAGGGAACAGACTAGTAGTGTGGGAAGGTGGGTGAGATTGTTCTCATCTGATAGGGAACAGACTAGTAGTGTAGGAAGGTGGGTGAGATTGTTCTCATCTGATAGGGAACAGACTAGTAGTGTGGGAAGGTGGGTGAGATTGTTCTCATCTGATAGGGAACAGACTAGTAGTGTGGGAAGGTGGGTGAGATTGTTCTCATCTGATAGGGAACAGACTAGTAGTGTGGGAAGGTGGGTGAGATTGTTCTCATCTGATAGGGAACAGACTAGTAGGGTGGGAAGGTGGGTGAGATTGTTCTCATCTGATAGGGAACAAACTAGTAGTGTTGGAAGGTGGGTGAGATTGTTCTCATCTGATAGGGAACAGACTAGTAGTGTAGGAAGGTGGGTGAGATTGTTCTCATCTGATAGGGAACAGACTAGTAGTGTAGGAAGGTGGGTGAGATTGTTCTCATCTGATAGGGAACAGACTAGTAGTGTTGGAAGGTGGGTGAGACTAGTAGCGTGGGAAGGTGGGTGAGATTGTTCTCATCTGATAGGGAACAGACTAGTAGTGTAGGAAGGTGGGTGAGATTGTTCTCATCTGATAGGGAACAGACTAGTAGTGTTGGAAGGTGGGTGAGACTAGTAGCGTGGGAAGGTGGGTGAGATTGTTCTCATCTGATAGGGAACAGACTAGTAGTGTTGGAAGATGGGTGAGATTGTTCTCATCTGATAGGGAACAGACTAGTAGTGTGGGAAGGTGGGTGAGATTGTTCTCATCTGATAGGGAACAGACTAGTAGTGTTGGAAGGTGGGTGAGACTAGTAGCGTGGGAAGGTGGGTGAGATTTTTCTCATCTGATAGGGAACAGACTAGTAGTGTGGGAAGGTGGGTGAGATTGTTCTCATCTGATAGGGAACAGACTAGTAGTGTAGGACGGTGGGTGAGATTGTTCTCATCTGATTGGGAACAGACTAGTAGTGTGGGAAGGTGGGTGAGATTGTTCTCATCTGATAGGGAACAGACTAGTAGTGTGGGAAGGTGGGTGAGATTGTTCTCATCTGATAGGGAACAGACTAGTAGTGTGGGAAGGTGGGTGAGATTGTTCTCATCTGATAGGCAACAGACTAGTAGGGTGGGAAGGTGGGTGAGATTGTTCTCACCTGATAGGGAACAGACTAGTAGTGTAGGAAGGTGGGTGAGATTGTTCTCATCTGATAGGGAACAGACTAGTAGTGTAGGAAGGTGGGTGAGATTGTTCTCATCTGATAGGGAACAGACTAGTAGTGTTGGAAGGTGGGTGAGACTAGTAGCGTGGGAAGGTGGGTGAGATTGTTCTCATCTGATAGGGAACAGACTAGTAGTGTAGGAAGGTGGGTGAGATTGTTCTCATCTGATAGGGAACAGATTAGTAGTGTGGGAAGGTGGGTGAGATTGTTCTCATCTGATAGGGAACAGACTAGTAGTGTGGGAAGGTGGGTGAGATTGTTCTCATCTGATAGGGAACAGACTAGTAGTGTGGGAAGGTGGGTGAGATTGTTCTCATCTGATAGGGAACAGACTAGTAGTGTTGGAAGGTGGGTGAGACTAGTAGCGTGGGAAGGTGGGTGAGATTGTTCTCATCTGATAGGGAACAGAGTAGTAGCGTGGGAAGGTGGGTGAGATTGTTCTCATCTGATAGGGAACAGACTAGTAGTGTTGGAAGGAAGGTGGGTGAGATTGTTCTCATCTGATAGGGAACAGACTGGTAATGTTGGAAGGTGGGTGAGATTGTTCTCATCTGATAGGGAACATACTAGTAGTGTTGGAAGGTGGGTGAGATTGTTCTCATCTGATATTGAACAGACTAGTAGTGTGGGAAGGTGGGTGAGATTGTTCTCATCTGATAGGGAACAGACTAGTAGTGTGGGAAGGTGGGTGAGATTGTTCTCATCTGATAGGGTACAGACTAGTAGTGTAGGAAGGTGGGTGAGATTGTTCTCATCTGATAGGGAACAGACTAGTAGTGTGGGAAGGTGGGTGAGATTGTTCTCATCTGATAGGGAACAGACTAGTAGTGTAGGAAGGTGGGTGAGATTGTTCTCATCTGATAGGGAACAGACTAGTAGTGTGGGAAGGTGGGTGAGATTGTTCTCATCTGATAGGGAACAGACTAGTAGTGTAGGACGGTGGGTGAGATTGTTCTCATCTGATAGGGAACAGACTAGTAGTGTGGGAAGGTGGGTGAGATTGTTCTCATCTGATAGGGAACAGACTAGTAGTGTGGGAAGGTGGGTGAGATTGTTCTCATCTGATAGGGAACAGACTAGTAGTGTGGGAAGGTGGGTGGGATTGTTCTCATCTGATAGGGAACAGACTAGTAGTGTGGGAAGGTGGGTGAGATTGTTCTCATCTGATAGGGAACAGACTAGTAGTGTGGGAAGGTGGGTGAGATTGTTCTCATCTGATAGGGAACAGACTAGTAGTGTGGGAAGGTGGGTGAGATTGTTCTAATCTGATAGGGAACAGACTAGTAGTGTAGGAAGGTGGGTGAGATTGTTCTCATCTGATAGGGAACAGACTAGTAGTGTGGGAAGGTGGGTGAGATTGTTCTCATCTGATAGGGAACAGACTAGTAGTGTGGGAAGGTGGGTGAGATTGTTCTCATCTGATAGGGAACAGACTAGTAGTGTGGGAAGGTGGGTGAGATTGTTCTCATCTGATAGGGAACAGACTAGTAGGGTGGGAAGGTGGGTGAGATTGTTCTCATCTGATAGGGAACAGACTAGTCGTGTTGGAAGGTGGGTGAGACTAGTAGCGTGGGAAGGTGGGTGAGATTGTTCTCATCTGATAGGGAACAGACTAGTAGTGTAGGAAGGTGGTTGAGATTGTTCTCATCTGATAGGGAACAGACTAGTAGTGTTGGAAGATGGGTGAGATTGTTCTCATCTGATAGGGAACAGACTAGTAGTGTGGGAAGGTGGGTGAGATTGTTCTCATCTGATAGGGAACAGACTAGTAGTGTTGGAAGGTGGGTGAGACTAGTAGCGTGGGAAGGTGGGTGAGATTGTTCTCATCTGATAGGGAACAGACTAGTAGTGTGGGAAGGTGGGTGAGATTGTTCTCATCTGATAGGGAACAGACTAGTAGTGTAGGAAGGTGGGTGAGATTGTTCTCATCTGATAGGGAACAGACTAGTAGTGTGGGAAGGTGGGTGAGATTGTTCTCATCTGATAGGGAACAGACTAGTAGTGTGGGAAGGTGGGTGAGATTGTTCTCATCTGATAGGGAACAGACTAGTAGTGTGGGAAGGTGGGTTAGATTGTTCTCATCTGATAGGGAACAGACTAGTAGGGTGGGAAGGTGGTTGAGATTGTTCTCATCTGATAGGGAACAGACTAGTAGTGTTGGAAGGTGGGTGAGATTGTTCTCATCTGATAGGGAACAGACTAGTAGTGTAGGAAGGTGGGTGAGATTGTTCTCATCTGATAGGGAACAGACTAGTAGTGTAGGAAGGTGGGTGCGATTGTTCTCATCTGATAGGGAACAGACTAGTAGTGTTGGAAGGTGGGTGAGACTAGTAGCGTGGGAAGGTGGGTGAGATTGTTCTCATCTGATAGGGAACAGACTAGTAGTGTGGGAAGGTGGGTGAGAATGTTCTCATCTGATAGGGAACAGACTAGTAGTGTAGGAAGGTGGGTGAGATTGTTCTCATCTGATAGGGAACAGACTAGTAGTGTGGGAAGGTGGGTGAGATTGTTCTCATCTGATAGGGAACAGACTAGTAGTGTGGGAAGGTGGGTGAGATTGTTCTCATCTGATAGGGAACAGACTAGTAGTGTGGGAAGGTGGGTGAGATTGTTCTCATCTGATAGGGAACAGACTAGTAGGGTGGGAAGGTGGGTGAGATTGTTCTCATCTGATAGGGAACAGACTAGTAGTGTTGGAAGGTGGGTGAGATTGTTCTCATCTGATAGGGAACAGACTAGTAGTGTAGGAAGGTGGGTGAGATTGTTCTCATCTGATAGGGAACAGACTAGTAGTGTAGGAAGGTGGGTGAGATTGTTCTCATCTGATAGGGAACAGACTAGTAGTGTTGGAAGGTGGGTGAGACTAGTAGCGTGGGAAGGTGGGTGAGATTGTTCTCATCTGATAGGGAACAGACTAGTAGTGTAGGAAGGTGGGTGAGATTGTTCTCATCTGATAGGGAACAGACTAGTAGTGTTGGAAGGTGGGTGAGACTAGTAGCGTGGGAAGGTGGGTGAGATTGTTCTCATCTGATAGGGAACAGACTAGTAGTGTTGGAAGATGGGTGAGATTGTTCTCATCTGATAGGGAACAGACTAGTAGTGTGGGAAGGTGGGTGAGATTGTTCTCATCTGATAGGGAACAGACTAGTAGTGTTGGAAGGTGGGTGAGACTAGTAGCGTGGGAAGGTGGGTGAGATTGTTGTCATCTGATAGGGAACAGACTAGTAGTGTGGGAAGGTGGGTGAGATTGTTCTCATCTGATAGGGAACAGTTTAGTAGCGTGGGAAGGTGGGTGAGATTGTTCTCATCTGATAGGGAACAGACTAGTAGCGTGGGAAGGTGGGTGAGATTGTTCTCATCTGATAGGGAATAGACTTGTAGTGTGGTAAGGTGGGTGAGATTGTTCTCATCTGATAGGGAACAGACTAGTAGTGTTGGAAGGTGGGTGAGATTGTTCTCATCTGATCGGGAACAGACTAGTAGTGTGGGAAGGTGGGTGAGATTGTTCTCATCTGATCGGGAACAGACTAGTAGTGTGGGAAGGTGGGTGAGATTGTTCTCATCTGATAGGGAACAGACTAGTAGTGTTGGAAGGCAGGTGGGTGAGATTGTTCTCATCTGATAGGGAACAGACTATTAGTGTATGAAGGTGGGTGAGATTGTTCTCATCTGATAGGGAACAGACTAGTAGTGTGGGAAGGTGGGTGAGATTATTCTCATCTGATAGGGAACAGACTAGTAGTGTGGGAAGGTGGGTGAGATTGTTCTCATCTGATAGGGAACAGACTAGTAGTGTAGGACGGTGGGTGAGATTGCTCTCATCTGATAGGGAACAGACTAGTAGTGTGGGAAGGTGGGTGAGATTGTTCTCATCTGATAGGGAACAGACTAGTAGTGTGGGAAGGTGGGTGAGATTGTTCTCATCTGATAGGGAACAGACTAGTAGTGTGGGAAGGTGGGTGAGATTGTTCTCATCTGATAGGGAACAGACTAGTAGTGTGGGAAGGTGGGTGAGATTGTTCTCATCTGATAGGGAACAGACTAGTAGTGTGGGAAGGTGGGTGAGATTGTTCTCATCTGATAGGGAACAGACTAGTAGTGTGGGAAGGTGGGTGAGATTGTTCTCATCTGATAGGGAACAGACTAGTAGGGTGGGAAGGTGGGTGAGATTGTTCTCATCTGATAGGGAACAGACTAGTAGTGTTGGAAGGTGGGTGAGACTAGTAGCGTGGGAAGGTGGGTGAGATTGTTCTCATCTGATAGGGAACAGACTAGTAGTGTAGGAAGGTGGTTGAGATTGTTCTCATCTGATAGGGAACAGACTAGTAGTGTTGGAAGATGGGTGAGATTGTTCTCATCTGATAGGGAACAGACTAGTAGTGAGGGAAGGTGGGTGAGATTGTTCTCATCTGATAGGGAACAGACTAGTAGTGTTGGAAGGTGGGTGAGACTAGTAGCGTGGGAAGGTGGGTGAGATTGTTCTCATCTGATAGGGAATAGACTAGTAGTGTGGGAAGGTGGGTGAGATTGTTCTGATCTGATAGGGAACAGACTAGTAGTGTAGGAAGGTGGGTGAGATTGTTCTCATCTGATAGGGAACAGACTAGTAGTGTGGGAAGGTGGGTGAGATTGTTCTCATCTGATAGGGAACAGACTAGTAGTGTGGGAAGGTGGGTGAGATTGTTCTCATCTGATAGGGAACAGACTAGTAGTGTGGGAAGGTGGGTTAGATTGTTCTCATCTGATAGGGAACAGACTAGTAGGGTGGGAAGGTGGTTGAGATTGTTCTCATCTGATAGGGAACAGACTAGTAGTGTTGGAAGGTGGGTGAGATTGTTCTCATCTGATAGGGAACAGACTAGTAGTGTAGGAAGGTGGGTGAGATTGTTCTCATCTGATAGGGAACAGACTAGTAGTGTAGGAAGGTGGGTGAGATTGT
Organism: Salmo salar; assembly: GCF_965601325.2. Lineage (NCBI taxonomy): Eukaryota > Metazoa > Chordata > Actinopteri > Salmoniformes > Salmonidae > Salmo > Salmo salar. Next base: position 56,985,942 of record NC_138304.1, on the reverse strand, counting down.
TCTCATCTGATAGGGAACAGACTAGTAGTGTTGGAAGGTGGGTGAGACTAGTAGCGTGGGAAGGTGGGTGAGATTGTTCTCATCTGATAGGGAACAGACTAGTAGTGTGGGAAGGTGGGTGAGATTGTTCTCATCTGATAGGGAACAGACTAGTAGTGTAGGAAGGTGGGTGAGATTGTTCTCATCTGATAGGGAACAGACTAGTAGTGTGGGAAGGTGGGTGAGATTGTTCTCATCTGATAGGGAACAGACTAGTAGTGTGGGAAGGTGGGTGAGATTGTTCTCATCTGATAGGGAACAGACTAGTAGTGTGGGAAGGTGGGTGAGATTGTTCTCATCTGATAGGGAACAGACTAGTAGGGTGGGAAGGTGGGTGAGATTGTTCTCATCTGATAGGGAACAAACTAGTAGTGTTGGAAGGTGGGTGAGATTGTTCTCATCTGATAGGGAACAGACTAGTAGTGTAGGAAGGTGGGTGAGATTGTTCTCATCTGATAGGGAACAGACTAGTAGTGTAGGAAGGTGGGTGAGATTGTTCTCATCTGATAGGGAACAGACTAGTAGTGTTGGAAGGTGGGTGAGACTAGTAGCGTGGGAAGGTGGGTGAGATTGTTCTCATCTGATAGGGAACAGACTAGTAGTGTAGGAAGGTGGGTGAGATTGTTCTCATCTGATAGGGAACAGACTAGTAGTGTTGGAAGGTGGGTGAGACTAGTAGCGTGGGAAGGTGGGTGAGATTGTTCTCATCTGATAGGGAACAGACTAGTAGTGTTGGAAGATGGGTGAGATTGTTCTCATCTGATAGGGAACAGACTAGTAGTGTGGGAAGGTGGGTGAGATTGTTCTCATCTGATAGGGAACAGACTAGTAGTGTTGGAAGGTGGGTGAGACTAGTAGCGTGGGAAGGTGGGTGAGATTGTTCTCATCTGATAGGGAACAGACTAGTAGTGTGGGAAGGTGGGTGAGATTGTTCTCATCTGATAGGGAACAGACTAGTAGTGTAGGACGGTGGGTGAGATTGTTCTCATCTGATTGGGAACAGACTAGTAGTGTGGGAAGGTGGGTGAGATTGTTCTCATCTGATAGGGAACAGACTAGTAGTGTGGGAAGGTGGGTGAGATTGTTCTCATCTGATAGGGAACAGACTAGTAGTGTGGGAAGGTGGGTGAGATTGTTCTCATCTGATAGGCAACAGACTAGTAGGGTGGGAAGGTGGGTGAGATTGTTCTCACCTGATAGGGAACAGACTAGTAGTGTAGGAAGGTGGGTGAGATTGTTCTCATCTGATAGGGAACAGACTAGTAGTGTAGGAAGGTGGGTGAGATTGTTCTCATCTGATAGGGAACAGACTAGTAGTGTTGGAAGGTGGGTGAGACTAGTAGCGTGGGAAGGTGGGTGAGATTGTTCTCATCTGATAGGGAACAGACTAGTAGTGTAGGAAGGTGGGTGAGATTGTTCTCATCTGATAGGGAACAGATTAGTAGTGTGGGAAGGTGGGTGAGATTGTTCTCATCTGATAGGGAACAGACTAGTAGTGTGGGAAGGTGGGTGAGATTGTACTCATCTGATAGGGAACAGACTAGTAGTGTGGGAAGGTGGGTGAGATTGTTCTCATCTGATAGGGAACAGACTAGTAGTGTTGGAAGGTGGGTGAGACTAGTAGCGTGGGAAGGTGGGTGAGATTGTTCTCATCTGATAGGGAACAGAGTAGTAGCGTGGGAAGGTGGGTGAGATTGTTCTCATCTGATAGGGAACAGACTAGTAGTGTTGGAAGGAAGGTGGGTGAGATTGTTCTCATCTGATAGGGAACAGACTGGTAATGTTGGAAGGTGGGTGAGATTGTTCTCATCTGATAGGGAACATACTAGTAGTGTTGGAAGGTGGGTGAGATTGTTCTCATCTGATATTGAACAGACTAGTAGTGTGGGAAGGTGGGTGAGATTGTTCTCATCTGATAGGGAACAGACTAGTAGTGTGGGAAGGTGGGTGAGATTGTTCTCATCTGATAGGGTACAGACTAGTAGTGTAGGAAGGTGGGTGAGATTGTTCTCATCTGATAGGGAACAGACTAGTAGTGTGGGAAGGTGGGTGAGATTGTTCTCATCTGATAGGGAACAGACTAGTAGTGTAGGAAGGTGGGTGAGATTGTTCTCATCTGATAGGGAACAGACTAGTAGTGTGGGAAGGTGGGTGAGATTGTTCTCATCTGATAGGGAACAGACTAGTAGTGTGGGAAGGTGGGTGAGATTGTTCTCATCTGATAGGGAACAGACTAGTAGTGTGGGAAGGTGGGTGAGATTGTTCTCATCTGATAGGGAACAGACTAGTAGTGTGGGAAGGTGGGTGAGATTGTTCTCATCTGATAGGGAACAGACTAGTAGTGTGGGAAGGTGGGTGAGATTGTTCTCATCTGATAGGGAACAGACTAGTAGTGTTGGAAGGTGGGTGAGACTAGTAGCGTGGGAAGGTGGGTGAGATTGTTCTCATCTGATAGGGAACAGACTAGTAGCGTGGGAAGGTGGGTGAGATTGTTCTCATCTGATAGGGAACAGACTAGTAGTGTTGGAAGGAAGGTGGGTGAGATTGTTCTCATCTGATAGGGAACAGACTGGTAATGTTGGAAGGTGGGTGAGATTGTTCTCATCTGATAGGGAACAGACTAGTAGTGTTGGAAGGTGGGTGAGATTGTTCTCATCTGATAGGGAACAGACTAGTAGTGTTGGAAGGTGGTTGAGACTAGTAGCGTGGGAAGGTGGGTGAGATTGTTCTCATCTGATAGGGAACAGACTAGTAGTGTGGGAAGGTGGGTGAGATTGTTCTCATCTGGTAGGGAACAGACTAGTAGTGTTGGAAGGTGGGTGAGATTGTTATCATCTGATAGGGAACAGACAAGTAGTGTTGGAAGGAAGGGCGGTGAGATTGTTCTCATCTGATAGGGAACAGACTAGTAGTGTGGGAAGGTGGGTGAGATTGTTCTCATCTGATAGGGAACAGACTAGTAGTGTAGGAAGGTGGGTGAGATTGTTCTCATCTGATAGGGAACAGACTAGTAGTGTGGGAAGGTGGGTGAGATTGTTCTCATCTGATAGGGAACAGACTAGTAGTGTGGGAAGGTGGGTGAGATTGTTCTCATCTGATAGGGAACAGACTAGTAGTGTGGGAAGGTGGGTGAGATTGTTCTCACCTGATAGGGAACAGACTATTAGTGTTGGAAGGTGGTTGAGATTGTTCTCATCTGATAGGGAACAGACTAGTAGTGTAGGAAGGTGGGTGAGATTGTTCTCATCTGATAGGGAACAGACTAGTAGTGTAGGAAGGTGGGTGAGATTGTTCTCATCTGATAGGGAACAGACTAGTAGTGTTGGAAGGTGGGTGAGACTAGTAGCGTGGGAAGGTGGGTGAGATTGTTCTCATCTGATAGGGAACAGACTAGTAGTGTAGGAAGGTGGGTGAGATTGTTCTCATCTGATAGGGAACAGATTAGTAGTGTGGGAAGGTGGGTGAGATTGTTCTCATCTGATAGGGAACAGACTAGTAGTGTGGGAAGGTGGGTGAGATTGTTCTCATCTGATAGGGAACAGACTAGTAGTGTGGGAAGGTGGGTGAGATTGTTCTCATCTGATAGGGAACAGACTAGTAGTGTTGGAAGGTGGGTGAGACTAGTAGCGTGGGAAGGTGGGTGAGATTGTTCTCATCTGATAGGGAACAGACTAGTAGCGTGGGAAGGTGGGTGAGATTGTTCTCATCTGATAGGGAACAGACTAGTAGTGTTGGAAGGAAGGTGGGTGAGATTGTTCTCATCTGATAGGGAACAGACTGGTAATGTTGGAAGGTGGGTGAGATTGTTCTCATCTGATAGGGAACATACTAGTAGTGTTGGAAGGTGGGTGAGATTGTTCTCATCTGATATTGAACAGACTAGTAGTGTGGGAAGGTGGGTGAGATTGTTCTCATCTGATAGGGAACAGACTAGTAGTGTGGGAAGGTGGGTGAGATTGTTCTCATCTGATAGGGTACAGACTAGTAGTGTAGGAAGGTGGGTGAGATTGTTCTCATCTGATAGGGAACAGACTAGTAGTGTGGGAAGGTGGGTGAGATTGTTCTCATCTGATAGGGAACAGACTAGTAGTGTAGGAAGGTGGGTGAGATTGTTCTCATCTGATAGGGAACAGACTAGTAGTGTGGGAAGGTGGGTGAGATTGTTCTCATCTGATAGGGAACAGACTAGTAGTGTGGGAAGGTGGGTGAGATTGTTCTCATCTGATAGGGAACAGACTAGTAGTGTGGGAAGGTGGGTGAGATTGTTCTCATCTGATAGGGAACAGACTAGTAGTGTGGGAAGGTGGGTGAGATTGTTCTCATCTGATAGGGAACAGACTAGTAGTGTGGGAAGGTGGGTGAGATTGTTCTCATCTGATAGGGAACAGACTAGTAGTGTTGGAAGGTGGGTGAGACTAGTAGCGTGGGAAGGTGGGTGAGATTGTTCTCATCTGATAGGGAACAGACTAGTAGCGTGGGAAGGTGGGTGAGATTGTTCTCATCTGATAGGGAACAGACTAGTAGTGTTGGAAGGAAGGTGGGTGAGATTGTTCTCATCTGATAGGGAACAGAATGGTAATGTTGGAAGGTGGGTGAGATTGTTCTCATCTGATAGGGAACAGACTAGTAGTGTTGGAAGGTGGGTGAGATTGTTCTCATCTGATAGGGAACAGACTAGTAGTGTGGGAAGGTGGGTGAGATTGTTCTCATCTGGTAGGGAACAGACTAGTAGTGTTGGAAGGTGGGTGAGATTGTTATCATCTGATAGGGAACAGACAAATAGTGTTGGAAGGAAGGGCGGTGAGATTGTTCTCATCTGATAGGGAACAGACTAGTAGTGTTGGAAGGTGGGTGAGACTAGTAGCGTGGGAAGGTGGGTGAGATTGTTCTCATCTGATAGGGAACAGACTAGTAGTGTTGGAAGATGGGTGAGATTGTTCTAATCTGATAGGGAACAGACTAGTAGTGTGGGAAGGTGGGTGAGATTGTTCTCATCTGATAGGGAACAGACTAGTAGTGTGGGAAGGTGGGTGAGATTGTTCTCATCTGATAGGGAACAGACTAGTAGTGTGGGAAGGTGGGTGAGATTGTTCTCATCTGATAGGGAACAGACTAGTAGTGTGGGAAGGTGGGTGAGATTGTTCTCATCTGATAGGGAACAGACTAGTAGGGTGGGAAGGTGGGTGAGATTGTTCTCATCTGATAGGGAACAGACTAGTAGTGTTGGAAGGTGGGTGAGATTGTTCTCATCTGATAGGGAACAGACTAGTAGTGTAGGAAGGTGGGTGAGATTGTTCTCATCTGATAGGGAACAGACTAGTAGTGTAGGAAGGTGGGTGAGATTGTTCTCATCTGATAGGGAACAGACTAGTAGTGTAGGAAGGTGGGTGAGATTGTTCTCATCTGATAGGGAACAGACTAGTAGTGTTGGAAGGTGGGTGAGACTAGTAGCGTGGGAAGGTGGGTGAGATTGTTCTCATCTGATAGGGAACAGACTAGTAGTGTTGGAAGGTGGGTGAGATTGTTCTCATCTGATAGGGAACAGACTAGTAGTGTTGGAAGATGGGTGAGATTGTTCTCATCTGATAGGGAACAGACTAGTAGTGTGGGAAGGTGGGTGAGATTGTTCTCATCTGATAGGGAACAGACTAGTAGTGTTGGAAGGTGGGTGAGACTAGTAGCGTGGGAAGGTGGGTGAGATTGTTCTCATCTGATAGGGAACAGACTAGTAGTGTGGGAAGGTGGGTGAGATTGTTCTCATCTGATAGGGAACAGACTAGTAGTGTAGGACGGTGGGTGAGATTGTTCTCATCTGATAGGGAACAGACTAGTAGTGTGGGAAGGTGGGTGAGATTGTTCTCATCTGATAGGGAACAGACTAGTAGTGTGGGAAGGTGGGTGAGATTGTTCTCATCTGATAGGGAACAGACTAGTAGTGTGGGAAGGTGGGTGAGATTGTTCTCATCTGATAGGCAACAGACTAGTAGGGTGGGAAGGTGGGTGAGATTGTTCTCACCTGATAGGGAACAGACTATTAGTGTTGGAAGTGGTTGAGATTGTTCTCATCTGATAGGGAACAGACTAGTAGTGTAGGAAGGTGGGTGAGATTGTTCTCATCTGATAGGGAACAGACTAGTAGTGTAGGAAGGTGGGTGAGATTGTTCTCATCTGATAGGGAACAGACTAGTAGTGTTGGAAGGTGGGTGAGACTAGTAGCGTGGGAAGGTGGGTGAGATTGTTCTCATCTGATAGGGAACAGATTAGTAGTGTGGGAAGGTGGGTGAGATTGTTCTCATCTGATAGGGAACAGACTAGTAGTGTGGGAAGGTGGGTGAGATTGTTCTCATCTGATAGGGAACAGACTAGTAGTGTGGGAAGGTGGGTGAGATTGTTCTCATCTGATAGGGAACAGACTAGTAGTGTTGGAAGGTGGGTGAGACTAGTAGCGTGGGAAGGTGGGTGAGATTGTTCTCATCTGATAGGGAACAGACTAGTAGTGTTGGAAGGAAGGTGGGTGAGATTGTTCTCATCTGATAGGGAACAGACTGGTAATGTTGGAAGGTGGGTGAGATTGTTCTCATCTGATAGGGAACATACTAGTAGTGTTGGAAGGTGGGTGAGATTGTTCTCATCTGATATTGAACAGACTAGTAGTGTGGGAAGGTGGGTGAGATTGTTCTCATCTGATAGGGAACAGACTAGTAGTGTGGGAAGGTGGGTGAGATTGTTCTCATCTGATAGGGTACAGACTAGTAGTGTAGGAAGGTGGGTGAGATTGTTCTCATCTGATAGGGAACAGACTAGTAGTGTGGGAAGGTGGGTGAGATTGTTCTCATCTGATAGGGAACAGACTAGTAGTGTAGGAAGGTGGGTGAGATTGTTCTCATCTGATAGGGAACAGACTAGTAGTGTGGGAAGGTGGGTGAGATTGTTCTCATCTGATAGGGAACAGACTAGTAGTGTGGGAAGGTGGGTGAGATTGTTCTCATCTGATAGGGAACAGACTAGTAGTGTGGGAAGGTGGGTGAGATTGTTCTCATCTGATAGGGAACAGACTAGTAGTGTGGGAAGGTGGGTGAGATTGTTCTCATCTGATAGGGAACAGACTAGTAGTGTGGGAAGGTGGGTGAGATTGTTCTCATCTGATAGGGAACAGACTAGTAGTGTTGGAAGGTGGGTGAGACTAGTAGCGTGGGAAGGTGGGTGAGATTGTTCTCATCTGATAGGGAACAGACTAGTAGCGTGGGAAGGTGGGTGAGATTGTTCTCATCTGATAGGGAACAGACTAGTAGTGTTGGAAGGAAGGTGGGTGAGATTGTTCTCATCTGATAGGGAACAGACTGGTAATGTTGGAAGGTGGGTGAGATTGTTCTCATCTGATAGGGAACAGACTAGTAGTGTTGGAAGGTGGGTGAGATTGTTCTCATCTGATAGGGAACAGACTAGTAGTGTGGGAAGGTGGGTGAGATTGTTCTCATCTGATAGGGAACAGACTAGTAGTGTGGGAAGGTGGGTGAGATTGTTCTCATCTGATAGGGTACAGACTAGTAGTGTAGGAAGGTGGGTGAGATTGTTCTCATCTGATAGGGAACAGACTAGTAGTGTGGGAAGGTGGGTGAGATTGTTCTCATCTGATAGGGAACAGACTAGTAGTGTAGGAAGGTGGGTGAGATTGTTCTCATCTGATAGGGAACAGACTAGTAGTGTGGGAAGGTGGGTGAGATTGTTCTCATCTGATAGGGAACAGACTAGTAGTGTGGGAAGGTGGGTGAGATTGTTCTCATCTGATAGGGAACAGACTAGTAGTGTGGGAAGGTGGGTGAGATTGTTCTCATCTGATAGGGAACAGACTAGTAGTGTGGGAAGGTGGGTGAGATTGTTCTCATCTGATAGGGAACAGACTAGTAGTGTGGGAAGGTGGGTGAGATTGTTCTCATCTGATAGGGAACAGACTAGTAGTGTTGGAAGGTGGGTGAGACTAGTAGCGTGGGAAGGTGGGTGAGATTGTTCTCATCTGATAGGGAACAGACTAGTAGCGTGGGAAGGTGGGTGAGATTGTTCTCATCTGATAGGGAACAGACTAGTAGTGTTGGAAGGAAGGTGGGTGAGATTGTTCTCATCTGATAGGGAACAGACTGGTAATGTTGGAAGGTGGGTGAGATTGTTCTCATCTGATAGGGAACAGACTAGTAGTGTTGGAAGGTGGGTGAGATTGTTCTCATCTGATAGGGAACAGACTAGTAGTGTGGGAAGGTGGGTGAGATTGTTCTCATCTGATAGGGAACAGACTAGTAGTGTTGGAAGGTGGTTGAGACTAGTAGCGTGGGAAGGTGGGTGAGATTGTTCTCATCTGATAGGGAACAGACTAGTAGTGTGGGAAGGTGGGTGAGATTGTTCTCATCTGATAGGGAACAGACTAGTAGGGTGGGAAGGTGGGTGAGATTGTTCTCACCTGATAGGGAACAGACTATTAGTGTTGGAAGGTGGTTGAGATTGTTCTCATCTGATAGGGAACAGACTAGTAGTGTAGGAAGGTGGGTGAGATTGTTCTCATCTGATAGGGAACAGACTAGTAGTGTGGGAAGGTGGGTGAGATTGTTCTCATCTGATAGGGAACAGACTAGTAGTGTGGGAAGGTGGGTGAGATTGTTCTCATCTGATAGGGAACAGACTAGTAGTGTGGGAAGGTGGGTGAGATTGTTCTCATCTGATAGGGAACAGACTAGTAGTGTGGGAAGGTGGGTGAGATTGTTCTCATCTGATAGGGAACAGACTAGTAGTGTGGGAAGGTGGGTGAGATTGTTCTCATCTGATAGGGAACAGACTAGTAGTGTGGGAAGGTGGGTGAGATTGTTCTCATCTGATAGGGAACAGACTAGTAGTGTGGGAAGGTGGGTGAGATTGTTCTCATCTGATAGGGAACAGACTAGTAGTGTGGGAAGGTGGGTGAGATTGTTCTCATCTGATAGGGAACAGACTAGTAGTGTTGGAAGGTGGGTGAGACTAGTAGCGTGGGAAGGTGGGTGAGATTGTTCTCATCTGATAGGGAACAGACTAGTAGCGTGGGAAGTTGGGTGAGATTGTTCTCATCTGATAGGGAACAGACTAGTAGTGTTGGAAGGAAGGTGGGTGAGATTGTTCTCATCTGATAGGGAACAGACTGGTAATGTTGGAAGGTGGGTGAGATTGTTCTCATCTGATAGGGAACAGACTAGTAGTGTTGGAAGGTGGTTGAGACTAGTAGCGTGGGAAGGTGGGTGAGATTGTTCTCATCTGATAGGGAACAGACTAGTAGTGTGGGAAGGTGGGTGAGACTGTTCTCATCTGATAGGGAACAGACTAGTAGGGTGGGAAGGTGGGTGAGATTGTTCTCACCTGATAGGGAACAGACTATTAGTGTTGGAAGGTGGTTGAGATTGTTCTCATCTGATAGGGAACAGACTAGTAGTGTAGGAAGGTGGGTGAGATTGTTCTCATCTGATAGGGAACAGACTAGTAGTGTAGGAAGGTGGGTGAGATTGTTCTCATCTGATAGGGAACAGACTAGTAGTGTTGGAAGGTGGGTGAGACTAGTAGCGTGGGAAGGTGGGTGAGATTGTTCTCATCTGATAGGGAACAGACTAGTAGTGTAGGAAGGTGGGTGAGATTGTTCTCATCTGATAGGGAACAGATTAGTAGTGTGGGAAGGTGGGTGAGATTGTTCTCATCTGATAGGGAACAGACTAGTAGTGTGGGAAGGTGGGTGAGATTGTTCTCATCTGATAGGGAACAGACTAGTAGTGTGGGAAGGTGGGTGAGATTGTTCTCATCTGATAGGGAACAGACTAGTAGTGTTGGAAGGTGGGTGAGACTAGTAGCGTGGGAAGGTGGGTGAGATTGTTCTCATCTGATAGGGAACAGACTAGTAGCGTGGGAAGGTGGGTGAGATTGTTCTCATCTGATAGGGAACAGACTAGTAGTGTTGGAAGGAAGGTGGGTGAGATTGTTCTCATCTGATAGGGAACAGACTGGTAATGTTGGAAGGTGGGTGAGATTGTTCTCATCTGATAGGGAACATACTAGTAGTGTTGGAAGGTGGGTGAGATTGTTCTCATCTGATATTGAACAGACTAGTAGTGTGGGAAGGTGGGTGAGATTGTTCTCATCTGATAGGGAACAGACTAGTAGTGTGGGAAGGTGGGTGAGATTGTTCTCATCTGATAGGGTACAGACTAGTAGTGTAGGAAGGTGGGTGAGATTGTTCTCATCTGATAGGGAACAGACTAGTAGTGTGGGAAGGTGGGTGAGATTGTTCTCATCTGATAGGGAACAGACTAGTAGTGTAGGAAGGTGGGTGAGATTGTTCTCATCTGATAGGGAACAGACTAGTAGTGTGGGAAGGTGGGTGAGATTGTTCTCATCTGATAGGGAACAGACTAGTAGTGTGGGAAGGTGGGTGAGATTGTTCTCATCTGATAGGGAACAGACTAGTAGTGTGGGAAGGTGGGTGAGATTGTTCTCATCTGATAGGGAACAGACTAGTAGTGTGGGAAGGTGGGTGAGATTGTTCTCATCTGATAGGGAACAGACTAGTAGTGTGGGAAGGTGGGTGAGATTGTTCTCATCTGATAGGGAACAGACTAGTAGTGTTGGAAGGTGGGTGAGACTAGTAGCGTGGGAAGGAGGGTGAGATTGTTCTCATCTGATAGGGAACAGACTAGTAGCGTGGGAAGGTGGGTGAGATTGTTCTCATCTGATAGGGAACAGACTAGTAGTGTTGGAAGGAAGGTGGGTGAGATTGTTCTCATCTGATAGGGAACAGACTGGTAATGTTGGAAGGTGGGTGAGATTGTTCTCATCTGATAGGGAACAGACTAGTAGTGTTGGAAGGTGGGTGAGATTGTTCTCATCTGATAGGGAACAGACTAGTAGTGTGGGAAGGTGGGTGAGATTGTTCTCATCTGATAGGGAACAGACTAGTAGTGTTGGAAGGTGGTTGAGACTAGTAGCGTGGGAAGGTGGGTGAGATTGTTCTCATCTGATAGGGAACAGACTAGTAGTGTGGGAAGGTGGGTGAGATTGTTCTCATCTGGTAGGGAACAGACTAGTAGTGTTGGAAGGTGGGTGAGATTGTTATCATCTGATAGGGAACAGACAAGTAGTGTTGGAAGGAAGGGCGGTGAGATTGTTCTCATCTGATAGGGAACAGACTAGTAGTGTGGGAAGGTGGGTGAGATTGTTCTCATCTGATAGGGAACAGACTAGTAGTGTAGGAAGGTGGGTGAGATTGTTCTCATCTGATAGGGAACAGACTAGTAGTGTGGGAAGGTGGGTGAGATTGTTCTCATCTGATAGGGAACAGACTAGTAGTGTGGGAAGGTGGGTGAGATTGTTCTCATCTGATAGGGAACAGACTAGTAGTGTGGGAAGGTGGGTGAGATTGTTCTCATCTGATAGGGAACAGACTAGTAGGGTGGGAAGGTGGGTGAGATTGTTCTCATCTGATAGGGAACAGACTAGTAGTGTTGGAAGGTGGGTGAGATTGTTCTCATCTGATAGGGAACAGACTAGTAGTGTAGGAAGGTGGGTGAGATTGTTCTCATCTGATAGGGAACAGACTAGTAGTGTAGGAAGGTGGGTGAGATTGTTCTCATCTGATAGGGAACAGATTAGTAGTGTGGGAAGGTGGGTGAGATTGTTCTCATCTGATAGGGAACAGACTAGTAGTGTTGGAAGGAAGGTGGGTGAGATTGTTCTCATCTGATAGGGAACAGACTAGTAGTGTGGGAAGGTGGGTGAGATTGTTCTCATCTGATAGGGAACAGACTAGTAGTGTTGGAAGGTGGTTGAGACTAGTAGCGTGGGAAGGTGGGTGAGATTGTTCTCATCTGATAGGGAACAGACTAGTAGTGTGGGAAGGTGGGTGAGATTGTTCTCATCTGGTAGGGAACAGACTAGTAGTGTTGGAAGGTGGGTGAGATTGTTATCATCTGATAGGGAACAGACAAGTAGTGTTGGAAGGAAGGGCGGTGAGATTGTTCTCATCTGATAGGGAACAGACTAGTAGTGTGGGAAGGTGGGTGAGATTGTTCTCATCTGATAGGGAACAGACTAGTAGTGTAGGAAGGTGGGTGAGATTGTTCTCATCTGATAGGGAACAGACTAGTAGTGTGGGAAGGTGGGTGAGATTGTTCTCATCTGATAGGGAACAGACTAGTAGTGTGGGAAGGTGGGTGAGATTGTTCTCATCTGATAGGGAACAGACTAGTAGTGTGGGAAGGTGGGTGAGATTGTTCTCATCTGATAGGGAACAGACTAGTAGGGTGGGAAGGTGGGTGAGATTGTTCTCATCTGATAGGGAACAGACTAGTAGTGTTGGAAGGTGGGTGAGATTGTTCTCATCTGATAGGGAACAGACTAGTAGTGTAGGAAGGTGGGTGAGATTGTTCTCATCTGATAGGGAACAGACTAGTAGTGTAGGAAGGTGGGTGAGATTGTTCTCATCTGATAGGGAACAGATTAGTAGTGTGGGAAGGTGGGTGAGATTGTTCTCATCTGATAGGGAACAGACTAGTAGTGTGGGAAGGTGGGTGAGATTGTTCTCATCTGATAGGGAACAGACTAGTAGTGTGGGAAGGTGGGTGAGATTGTTCTCATCTGATAGGGAACAGACTAGTAGTGTTGGAAGGTGGGTGAGACTAGTAGCGTGGGAAGGTGGGTGAGATTGTTCTCATCTGATAGGGAACAGACTAGTAGCGTGGGAAGGTGGGTGAGATTGTTCTCATCTGATAGGGAACAGACTAGTAGTGTTGGAAGGAAGGTGGGTGAGATTGTTCTCATCTGATAGGGAACAGACTGGTAATGTTGGAAGGTGGGTGAGATTGTTCTCATCTGATAGGGAACATACTAGTAGTGTTGGAAGGTGGTTGAGATTGTTCTCATCTGATATTGAACAGACTAGTAGTGTGGGAAGGTGGGTGAGATTGTTCTCATCTGATAGGGAACAGACTAGTAGTGTGGGAAGGTGGGTGAGATTGTTCTCATCTGATAGGGTACAGACTAGTAGTGTAGGAAGGTGGGTGAGATTGTTCTCATCTGATAGGGAACAGACTAGTAGTGTGGGAAGGTGGGTGAGATTGTTCTCATCTGATAGGGAACAGACTAGTAGTGTAGGGAGGTGGGTGAGATTGTTCTCATCTGATAGGGAACAGACTAGTAGTGTGGGAAGGTGGGTGAGATTGTTCTCATCTGATAGGGAACAGACTAGTAGTGTGGGAAGGTGGGTGAGATTGTTCTCATCTGATAGGGAACAGACTAGTAGTGTGGGAAGGTGGGTGAGATTGTTCTCATCTGATAGGGAACAGACTAGTAGTGTGGGAAGGTGGGTGAGATTGTTCTCATCTGATAGGGAACAGACTAGTAGTGTGGGAAGGTGGGTGAGATTGTTCTCATCTGATAGGGAACAGACTAGTAGTGTTGGAAGGTGGGTGAGACTAGTAGCGTGGGAAGGTGGGTGAGATTGTTCTCATCTGATAGGGAACAGACTAGTAGCGTGGGAAGGTGGGTGAGATTGTTCTCATCTGATAGGGAACAGACTAGTAGTGTTGGAAGGAAGGTGGGTGAGATTGTTCTCATCTGATAGGGAACAGACTGGTAATGTTGGAAGGTGGGTGAGATTGTTCTCATCTGATAGGGAACAGACTAGTAGTGTTGGAAGGTGGGTGAGATTGTTCTCATCTGATAGGGAACAGACTAGTAGTGTGGGAAGGTGGGTGAGATTGTTCTCATCTGATAGGGAACAGACTAGTAGTGTTGGAAGGTGGTTGAGACTAGTAGCGTGGGAAGGTGGGTGAGATTGTTCTCATCTGATAGGGAACAGACTAGTAGTGTGGGAAGGTGGGTGAGATTGTTCTCATCTGGTAGGGAACAGACTAGTAGTGTTGGAAGGTGGGTGAGATTGTTATCATCTGATAGGGAACAGACAAGTAGTGTTGGAAGGAAGGGCGGTGAGATTGTTCTCATCTGATAGGGAACAGACTAGTAGTGTGGGAAGGTGGGTGAGATTGTTCTCATCTGATAGGGAACAGACTAGTAGTGTAGGAAGGTGGGTGAGATTGTTCTCATCTGATAGGGAACAGACTAGTAGTGTGGGAAGGTGGGTGAGATTGTTCTCATCTGATAGGGAACAGACTAGTAGTGTGGGAAGGTGGGTGAGATTGTTCTCATCTGATAGGGAACAGACTAGTAGTGTGGGAAGGTGGGTGAGATTGTTCTCATCTGATAGGGAACAGACTAGTAGGGTGGGAAGGTGGGTGAGATTGTTCTCATCTGATAGGGAACAGACTAGTAGTGTTGGAAGGTGGGTGAGATTGTTCTCATCTGATAGGGAACAGACTAGTAGTGTAGGAAGGTGGGTGAGATTGTTCTCATCTGATAGGGAACAGACTAGTAGTGTAGGAAGGTGGGTGAGATTGTTCTCATCTGATAGGGAACAGATTAGTAGTGTGGGAAGGTGGGTGAGATTGTTCTCATCTGATAGGGAACAGACTAGTAGTGTTGGAAGGAAGGTGGGTGAGATTGTTCTCATCTGATAGGGAACAGACTAGTAGTGTGGGAAGGTGGGTGAGATTGTTCTCATCTGATAGGGAACAGACTAGTAGTGTTGGAAGGTGGTTGAGACTAGTAGCGTGGGAAGGTGGGTGAGATTGTTCTCATCTGATAGGGAACAGACTAGTAGTGTGGGAAGGTGGGTGAGATTGTTCTCATCTGGTAGGGAACAGACTAGTAGTGTTGGAAGGTGGGTGAGATTGTTATCATCTGATAGGGAACAGACAAGTAGTGTTGGAAGGAAGGGCGGTGAGATTGTTCTCATCTGATAGGGAACAGACTAGTAGTGTGGGAAGGTGGGTGAGATTGTTCTCATCTGATAGGGAACAGACTAGTAGTGTAGGAAGGTGGGTGAGATTGTTCTCATCTGATAGGGAACAGACTAGTAGTGTGGGAAGGTGGGTGAGATTGTTCTCATCTGATAGGGAACAGACTAGTAGTGTGGGAAGGTGGGTGAGATTGTTCTCATCTGATAGGGAACAGACTAGTAGTGTGGGAAGGTGGGTGAGATTGTTCTCATCTGATAGGGAACAGACTAGTAGGGTGGGAAGGTGGGTGAGATTGTTCTCATCTGATAGGGAACAGACTAGTAGTGTTGGAAGGTGGGTGAGATTGTTCTCATCTGATAGGGAACAGACTAGTAGTGTAGGAAGGTGGGTGAGATTGTTCTCATCTGATAGGGAACAGACTAGTAGTGTAGGAAGGTGGGTGAGATTGTTCTCATCTGATAGGGAACAGATTAGTAGTGTGGGAAGGTGGGTGAGATTGTTCTCATCTGATAGGGAACAGACTAGTAGTGTGGGAAGGTGGGTGAGATTGTTCTCATCTGATAGGGAACAGACTAGTAGTGTGGGAAGGTGGGTGAGATTGTTCTCATCTGATAGGGAACAGACTAGTAGTGTTGGAAGGTGGGTGAGACTAGTAGCGTGGGAAGGTGGGTGAGATTGTTCTCATCTGATAGGGAACAGACTAGTAGCGTGGGAAGGTGGGTGAGATTGTTCTCATCTGATAGGGAACAGACTAGTAGTGTTGGAAGGAAGGTGGGTGAGATTGTTCTCATCTGATAGGGAACAGACTGGTAATGTTGGAAGGTGGGTGAGATTGTTCTCATCTGATAGGGAACATACTAGTAGTGTTGGAAGGTGGTTGAGATTGTTCTCATCTGATATTGAACAGACTAGTAGTGTGGGAAGGTGGGTGAGATTGTTCTCATCTGATAGGGAACAGACTAGTAGTGTGGGAAGGTGGGTGAGATTGTTCTCATCTGATAGGGTACAGACTAGTAGTGTAGGAAGGTGGGTGAGATTGTTCTCATCTGATAGGGAACAGACTAGTAGTGTGGGAAGGTGGGTGAGATTGTTCTCATCTGATAGGGAACAGACTAGTAGTGTAGGGAGGTGGGTGAGATTGTTCTCATCTGATAGGGAACAGACTAGTAGTGTGGGAAGGTGGGTGAGATTGTTCTCATCTGATAGGGAACAGACTAGTAGTGTGGGAAGGTGGGTGAGATTGTTCTCATCTGATAGGGAACAGACTAGTAGTGTGGGAAGGTGGGTGAGATTGTTCTCATCTGATAGGGAACAGACTAGTAGTGTGGGAAGGTGGGTGAGATTGTTCTCATCTGATAGGGAACAGACTAGTAGTGTGGGAAGGTGGGTGAGATTGTTCTCATCTGATAGGGAACAGACTAGTAGTGTTGGAAGGTGGGTGAGACTAGTAGCGTGGGAAGGTGGGTGAGATTGTTCTCATCTGATAGGGAACAGACTAGTAGCGTGGGAAGGTGGGTGAGATTGTTCTCATCTGATAGGGAACAGACTAGTAGTGTTGGAAGGAAGGTGGGTGAGATTGTTCTCATCTGATAGGGAACAGACTGGTAATGTTGGAAGGTGGGTGAGATTGTTCTCATCTGATAGGGAACAGACTAGTAGTGTTGGAATGTGGGTGAGATTGTTCTCATCTGATAGGGAACAGACTAGTAGTGTGGGAAGGTGGGTGAGATTGTTCTCATCTGATAGGGAACAGACTAGTAGTGTTGGAAGGTGGTTGAGACTAGTAGCGTGGGAAGGTGGGTGAGATTGTTCTCATCTGATAGGGAACAGACTAGTAGTGTGGGAAGGTGGGTGAGATTGTTCTCATCTGGTAGGGAACAGACTAGTAGTGTTGGAAGGTGGGTGAGATTGTTATCATCTGATAGGGAACAGACAAGTAGTGTTGGAAGGAAGGGCGGTGAGATTGTTCTCATCTGATAGGGAACAGACTAGTAGTGTGGGAAGGTGGGTGAGATTGTTCTCATCTGATAGGGAACAGACTAGTAGTGTAGGAAGGTGGGTGAGATTGTTCTCATCTGATAGGGAACAGACTAGTAGTGTGGGAAGGTGGGTGAGATTGTTCTCATCTGATAGGGAACAGACTAGTAGTGTGGGAAGGTGGGTGAGATTGTTCTCATCTGATAGGGAACAGACTAGTAGTGTGGGAAGGTGGGTGAGATTGTTCTCATCTGATAGGGAACAGACTAGTAGGGTGGGAAGGTGGGTGAGATTGTTCTCATCTGATAGGGAACAGACTAGTAGTGTTGGAAGGTGGGTGAGATTGTTCTCATCTGATAGGGAACAGACTAGTAGTGTAGGAAGGTGGGTGAGATTGTTCTCATCTGATAAGGAACAGACTAGTAGTGTAGGAAGGTGGGTGAGATTGTTTTCATCTGATAGGGAACAGACTAGTAGTGTTGGAAGGTGGGTGAGACTAGTAGCGTGGGAAGGTGGGTGAGATTGTTCTCATCTGATAGGGAACAGACTAGTAGTGTAGGAAGGTGGTTGAGATTGTTCTCATCTGATAGGGAACAGACTAGTAGTGTTGGAAGATGGGTGAGATTGTTCTCATCTGATAGGGAACAGACTAGTAGTGTGGGAAGGTGGGTGAGATTGTTCTCATCTGATAGGGAACAGACTAGTAGTGTTGGAAGGTGGGTGAGACTAGTAGCGTGGGAAGGTGGGTGAGATTGTTCTCATCTGATAGGGAACAGACTAGTAGTGTGGGAAGGTGGGTGAGATTGTTCTCATCTGATAGGGAACAGACTAGTAGTGTAGGAAGGTGGGTGAGATTGTTCTCATCTGATAGGGAACAGACTAGTAGTGTGGGAAGGTGGGTGAGATTGTTCTCATCTGATAGGGAACATACTGGTAGTGTGGGAAGGTGGGTGAGATTGTTCTCATCTGATAGGGAACAGACTAGTAGTGTGGGAAGGTGGGTGAGATTGTTCTCATCTGATAGGGAACAGACTAGTATGGTGGGAAGGTGGTTGAGATTGTTCTCATCTAATAGGGAACAGACTAGTAGTGTTGGAAGGTGGGTGAGATTGTTCTCATCTGATAGGGAACAGACTAGTAGTGTAGGAAGGTGGGTGAGATTGTTCTCATCTGATAGGGAACAGACTAGTAGTGTAGGAAGGTGGGTGAGATTGTTCTCATCTGATAGGGAACAGA
The DNA here is from genome assembly GCF_965601325.2 of Salmo salar. NCBI lineage: Eukaryota > Metazoa > Chordata > Actinopteri > Salmoniformes > Salmonidae > Salmo > Salmo salar. The sequence continues at coordinate 56,967,835 of NC_138304.1, read as the reverse complement.
CTAGTAGTGTTGGAAGGTGGGTGAGACTAGTAGCGTGGGAAGGTGGGTGAGATTGTTCTCATCTGATAGGGAACAGACTAGTAGTGTGGGAAGGTGGGTGAGATTGTTCTCATCTGATAGGGAACAGACTAGTAGTGTGGGAAGGTGGGTGAGATTGTTCTCATCTGATAGGGAACAGACTAGTAGTGTGGGAAGGTGGGTGAGATTGTTCTCATCTGATAGGGAACAGACTAGTAGTGTGGGAAGGTGGGTGAGATTGTTCTCATCTGATAGGGAACAGACTAGTAGGGTGGGAAGGTGGGTGAGATTGTTCTCATCTGATAGGGAACAGACTAGTAGTGTTGGAAGGTGGGTGAGATTGTTCTCATCTGATAGGGAACAGACTAGTAGTGTAGGAAGGTGGGTGAGATTGTTCTCATCTGATAGGGAACAGACTAGTAGTGTAGGAAGGTGGGTGAGATTGTTCTCATCTGATAGGGAACAGACTAGTAGTGTTGGAAGGTGGGTGAGACTAGTAGCGTGGGAAGGTGGGTGAGATTGTTCTCATCTGATAGGGAACAGACTAGTAGTGTAGGAAGGTGGGTGAGATTGTTCTCATCTGATAGGGAACAGACTAGTAGTGTTGGAAGGTGGGTGAGACTAGTAGCGTGGGAAGGTGGGTGAGATTGTTCTCATCTGATAGGGAACAGACTAGTAGTGTTGGAAGATGGGTGAGATTGTTCTAATCTGATAGGGAACAGACTAGTAGTGTGGGAAGGTGGGTGAGATTGTTCTCATCTGATAGGGAACAGACTAGTAGTGTGGGAAGGTGGGTGAGATTGTTCTCATCTGATAGGGAACAGACTAGTAGTGTGGGAAGGTGGGTGAGATTGTTCTCATCTGATAGGGAACAGACTAGTAGGGTGGGAAGGTGGGTGAGATTGTTCTCATCTGATAGGGAACAGACTAGTAGTGTTGGAAGGTGGGTGAGATTGTTCTCATCTGATAGGGAACAGACTAGTAGTGTAGGAAGGTGGGTGAGATTGTTCTCATCTGATAGGGAACAGACTAGTAGTGTAGGAAGGTGGGTGAGATTGTTCTCATCTGATAGGGAACAGACTAGTAGTGTTGGAAGGTGGATGAGACTAGTAGCGTGGGAAGGTGGGTGAGATTGTTCTCATCTGATAGGGAACAGACTAGTAGTGTGGGAAGGTGGGTGAGATTGTTCTCATCTGATAGGGAACAGACTAGTAGTGTGGGAAGGTGGGTGAGATTGTTCTCATCTGATAGGGAACAGACTAGTAGTGTTGGAAGGTGGGTGAGACTAGTAGCGTGGGAAGGTGGGTGAGATTGTTCTCATCTGATAGGGAACAGACTAGTACTGTGGGAAGGTGGGTGAGATTGTTCTCATCTGATAGGGAACAGACTAGTAGTGTAGGAAGGTGGGTGAGATTGTTCTCATCTGATAGGGAACAGACTAGTAGTGTGGGAAGGTGGGTGAGATTGTTCTCATCTGATAGGGAACAGACTAGTAGTGTGGGAAGGTGGGTGAGATTGTTCTCATCTGATAGGGAACAGACTAGTAGTGTGGGAAGGTGGGTGAGATTGTTCTCATCTGATAGGGAACAGACTAGTAGGGTGGGAAGGTGGGTGAGATTGTTCTCATCTGATAGGGAACAGACTAGTAGTGTTGGAAGGTGGGTGAGATTGTTCTCATCTGATAGGGAACAGACTAGTAGTGTAGGAAGGTGGGTGAGATTGTTCTCATCTGATAGGGAACAGACTAGTAGTGTAGGAAGGTGGGTGAGATTGTTCTCATCTGATAGGGAACAGACTAGTAGTGTTGGAAGGTGGGTGAGACTAGTAGCGTGGGAAGGTGGGTGAGATTGTTCTCATCTGATAGGGAACAGACTAGTAGTGTAGGAAGGTGGGTGAGATTGTTCTCATCTGATAGGGAACAGACTAGTAGTGTTGGAAGGTGGGTGAGACTAGTAGCGTGGGAAGGTGGGTGAGATTGTTCTCATCTGATAGGGAACAGACTAGTAGTGTTGGAAGATGGGTGAGATTGTTCTAATCTGATAGGGAACAGACTAGTAGTGTGGGAAGGTGGGTGAGATTGTTCTCATCTGATAGGGAACAGACTAGTAGTGTGGGAAGGTGGGTGAGATTGTTCTCATCTGATAGGGAACAGACTAGTAGTGTGGGAAGGTGGGTGAGATTGTTCTCATCTGATAGGGAACAGACTAGTAGGGTGGGAAGGTGGGTGAGATTGTTCTCATCTGATAGGGAACAGACTAGTAGTGTTGGAAGGTGGGTGAGATTGTTCTCATCTGATAGGGAACAGACTAGTAGTGTAGGAAGGTGGGTGAGATTGTTCTCATCTGATAGGGAACAGACTAGTAGTGTAGGAAGGTGGGTGAGATTGTTCTCATCTGATAGGGAACAGACTAGTAGTGTTGGAAGGTGGATGAGACTAGTAGCGTGGGAAGGTGGGTGAGATTGTTCTCATCTGATAGGGAACAGACTAGTAGTGTAGGAAGGTGGGTGAGATTGTTCTCATCTGATAGGGAATAGATTAGTAGTGTGGGAAGGTGGGTGAGATTGTTCTCATCTGATAGGGAACAGACTAGTAGTGTGGGAAGGTGGGTGAGATTGTTCTCATCTGATAGGGAACAGACTAGTAGTGTGGGAAGGTGGGTGAGATTGTTCTCATCTGATAGGGAACAGACTAGTAGTGTTGGAAGGTGGGTGAGACTAGTAGCGTGGGAAGGTGGGTGAGATTGTTCTCATCTGATAGGGAACAGACTAGTACTGTGGGAAGGTGGGTGAGATTGTTCTCATCTGATAGGGAACAGACTAGTAGTGTAGGAAGGTGGGTGAGATTGTTCTCATCTGATAGGGAACAGACTAGTAGTGTGGGAAGGTGGGTGAGATTGTTCTCATCTGATAGGGAACAGACTAGTAGTGTGGGAAGGTGGGTGAGATTGTTCTCATCTGATAGGGAACAGACTAGTAGTGTGGGAAGGTGGGTGAGATTGTTCTCATCTGATAGGGAACAGACTAGTAGGGTGGGAAGGTGGGTGAGATTGTTCTCATCTGATAGGGAACAGACTACTAGTGTTGGAAGGTGGGTGAGATTGTTCTCATCTGATAGGGAACAGACTAGTAGTGTAGGAAGGTGGGTGAGATTGTTCTCATCTGATAGGGAACAGACTAGTAGTGTAGGAAGGTGGGTGAGATTGTTCTCATCTGATAAGGAACAGACTAGTAGTGTTGGAAGGTGGGTGAGACTAGTAGCGTGGGAAGGTGGGTGAGATTGTTCTTATCTGATAGGGAACAGACTAGTAGTGTAGGAAGGTGGTTGAGATTGTTCTCATCTGATAGGGAACAGACTAGTAGTGTTGGAAGATGGGTGAGATTGTTCTCATCTGATAGGGAACAGACTAGTAGTGTGGGAAGGTGGGTGAGATTGTTCTCATCTGATAGGGAACAGACTAGTAGTGCTGGAAGGTGGGTGAGACTAGTAGCGTGGGAAGGTGGGTGAGATTGTTCTCATCTGATAGGGAACAGACTAGTAGTGTAGGAAGGTGGGTGAGATTGTTCTCATCTGATAGGGAACAGACTAGTAGTGTTGGAAGGTGGGTGAGATTGTTCTCATCTGATAGGGAACAGACTAGTAGTGTAGGAAGGTGGGTGAGATTGTTCTCATCTGATAGGGAACAGACTAGTAGTGTAGGAAGGTGGGTGAGATTGTTCTCATCTGATAGGGAACAGACTAGTAGTGTTGGAAGGTGGGTGAGACTAGTAGCGTGGGAAGGTGGGTGAGATTGTTCTCATCTGATAGGGAACAGACTAGTACTGTGGGAAGGTGGGTGAGATTGTTCTCATCTGATAGGGAACAGACTAGTAGTGTAGGAAGGTGGGTGAGATTGTTCTCATCTGATAGGGAACAGACTAGTAGTGTAGGAAGGTGGGTGAGATTGTTCTCATCTGATAGGGAACAGACTAGTAGTGTGGGAAGGTGGGTGAGATTGTTCTCATCTGATAGGGAACAGACTAGTAGTGTGGGAAGGTGGGTGAGATTGTTCTCATCTGATAGGGAACAGACTAGTAGTGTGGGAAGGTGGGTGAGATTGTTCTCATCTGATAGGGAACAGACTAGTAGGGTGGGAAGGTGGGTGAGATTGTTCTCATCTGATAGGGAACAGACTAGTAGTGTAGGAAGGTGGGTGAGATTGTTCTCATCTGATAGGGAACAGATTAGTAGTGTGGGAAGGTGGGTGAGATTGTTCTCATCTGATAGGGAACAGACTAGTAGTGTGGGAAGGTGGGTGAGATTGTTCTCATCTGATAGGGAACAGACTAGTAGTGTGGGAAGGTGGGTGAGATTGTTCTCATCTGATAGGGAACAGACTAGTAGTGTTGGAAGGTGGGTGAGACTAGTAGCGTGGGAAGGTGGGTGAGATTGTTCTCATCTGATAGGGAACAGACTAGTACTGTGGGAAGGTGGGTGAGATTGTTCTCATCTGATAGGGAACAGACTAGTAGTGTAGGAAGGTGGGTGAGATTGTTCTCATCTGATAGGGAACAGACTAGTAGTGTAGGAAGGTGGGTGAGATTGTTCTCATCTGATAGGGAACAGACTAGTAGTGTGGGAAGGTGGGTGAGATTGTTCTCATCTGATAGGGAACAGACTAGTAGTGTGGGAAGGTGGGTGAGATTGTTCTCATCTGATAGGGAACAGACTAGTAGTGTGGGAAGGTGGGTGAGATTGTTCTCATCTGATAGGGAACAGACTAGTAGGGTGGGAAGGTGGGTGAGATTGTTCTCATCTGATAGGGAACAGACTAGTAGTGTTGGAAGGTGGGTGAGATTGTTCTCATCTGATAGGGAACAGACTAGTAGTGTAGGAAGGTGGGTGAGATTGTTCTCATCTGATAGGGAACAGACTAGTAGTGTAGGAAGGTGGGTGAGATTGTTCTCATCTGATAGGGAACAGACTAGTAGTGTTGGAAGGTGGGTGAGACTAGTAGCGTGGGAAGGTGGGTGAGATTGTTCTCATCTGATAGGGAACAGACTAGTAGTGTAGGAAGGTGGTTGAGATTGTTCTCATCTGATAGGGAACAGACTAGTAGTGTAGGAAGGTGGGTGAGATTTTTCTCATCTGATAGGGAACAGACTAGTAGTGTTGGAAGGTGGATGAGACTAGTAGCGTGGGAAGGTGGGTGAGATTGTTCTCATCTGATAGGGAACAGACTAGTAGTGTGGGAAGGTGGGTGAGATTGTTCTCATCTGATAGGGAACAGACTAGTAGTGTGGGAAGGTGGGTGAGATTGTTCTCATCTGATAGGGAACAGACTAGTAGTGTTGGAAGGTGGGTGAGACTAGTAGCGTGGGAAGGTGGGTGAGATTGTTCTCATCTGATAGGGAACAGACTAGTACTGTGGGAAGGTGGGTGAGATTGTTCTCATCTGATAGGGAACAGACTAGTAGTGTAGGAAGGTGGGTGAGATTGTTCTCATCTGATAGGGAACAGACTAGTAGTGTGGGAAGGTGGGTGAGATTGTTCTCATCTGATAGGGAACAGACTAGTAGTGTGGGAAGGTGGGTGAGATTGTTCTCATCTGATAGGGAACAGACTAGTAGTGTGGGAAGGTGGGTGAGATTGTTCTCATCTGATAGGGAACAGACTAGTAGGGTGGGAAGGTGGGTGAGATTGTTCTCATCTGATAGGGAACAGACTAGTAGTGTTGGAAGGTGGGTGAGATTGTTCTCATCTGATAGGGAACAGACTAGTAGTGTAGGAAGGTGGGTGAGATTGTTCTCATCTGATAGGGAACAGACTAGTAGTGTAGGAAGGTGGGTGAGATTGTTCTCATCTGATAAGGAACAGACTAGTAGTGTTGGAAGGTGGGTGAGACTAGTAGCGTGGGAAGGTGTGTGAGATTGTTCTCATCTGATAGGGAACAGACTAGTAGTGTAGGAAGGTGGGTGAGATTGTTCTCATCTGATAGGGAACAGACTAGTAGTGTTGGAAGGTGGGTGAGATTGTTCTCATCTGATAGGGAACAGACTAGTAGTGTAGGAAGGTGGGTGAGATTGTTCTCATCTGATAGGGAACAAACTAGTAGTGTAGGAAGGTGGGTGAGATTGTTCTCATCTGATAGGGAACAGACTAGTAGTGTTGGAAGGTGGGTGAGACTAGTAGCGTGGGAAGGTGGGTGAGATTGTTCTCATCTGATAGGGAACAGACTAGTACTGTGGGAAGGTGGGTGAGATTGTTCTCATCTGATAGGGAACAGACTAGTAGTGTAGGAAGGTGGGTGAGATTGTTCTCATCTGATAGGGAACAGACTAGTAGTGTAGGAAGGTGGGTGAGATTGTTCTCATCTGATAGGGAACAGACTAGTAGTGTGGGAAGGTGGGTGAGATTGTTCTCATCTGATAGGGAACAGACTAGTAGTGTGGGAAGGTGGGTGAGATTGTTCTCATCTGATAGGGAACAGACTAGTAGTGTGGGAAGGTGGGTGAGATTGTTCTCATCTGATAGGGAACAGACTAGTAGGGTGGGAAGGTGGGTGAGATTGTTCTCATCTGATAGGGAACAGACTAGTAGTGTAGGAAGGTGGGTGAGATTGTTCTCATCTGATAGGGAACAGATTAGTAGTGTGGGAAGGTGGGTGAGATTGTTCTCATCTGATAGGGAACAGACTAGTAGTGTGGGAAGGTGGGTGAGATTGTTCTCATCTGATAGGGAACAGACTAGTAGTGTGGGAAGGTGGGTGAGATTGTTCTCATCTGATAGGGAACAGACTAGTAGTGTTGGAAGGTGGGTGAGACTAGTAGCGTGGGAAGGTGGGTGAGATTGTTCTCATCTGATAGGGAACAGACTAGTACTGTGGGAAGGTGGGTGAGATTGTTCTCATCTGATAGGGAACAGACTAGTAGTGTAGGAAGGTGGGTGAGATTGTTCTCATCTGATAGGGAACAGACTAGTAGTGTGGGAAGGTGGGTGAGATTGTTCTCATCTGATAGGGAACAGACTAGTAGTGTGGGAAGGTGGGTGAGATTGTTCTCATCTGATAGGGAACAGACTAGTAGTGTGGGAAGGTGGGTGAGATTGTTCTCATCTGATAGGGAACAGACTAGTAGGGTGGGAAGGTGGGTGAGATTGTTCTCATCTGATAGGGAACAGACTAGTAGTGTTGGAAGGTGGGTGAGATTGTTCTCATCTGATAGGGAACAGACTAGTAGTGTAGGAAGGTGGGTGAGATTGTTCTCATCTGATAGGGAACAGACTAGTAGTGTAGGAAGGTGGGTGAGATTGTTCTCATCTGATAAGGAACAGACTAGTAGTGTTGGAAGGTGGGTGAGACTAGTAGCGTGGGAAGGTGGGTGAGATTGTTCTCATCTGATAGGGAACAGACTAGTAGTGTAGGAAGGTGGGTGAGATTGTTCTCATCTGATAGGGAACAGACTAGTAGTGTTGGAAGGTGGGTGAGATTGTTCTCATCTGATAGGGAACAGACTAGTAGTGTAGGAAGGTGGGTGAGATTGTTCTCATCTGATAGGGAACAAACTAGTAGTGTAGGAAGGTGGGTGAGATTGTTCTCATCTGATAGGGAACAGACTAGTAGTGTTGGAAGGTGGGTGAGACTAGTAGCGTGGGAAGGTGGGTGAGATTGTTCTCATCTGATAGGGAACAGACTAGTACTGTGGGAAGGTGGGTGAGATTGTTCTCATCTGATAGGGAACAGACTAGTAGTGTAGGAAGGTGGGTGAGATTGTTCTCATCTGATAGGGAACAGACTAGTAGTGTAGGAAGGTGGGTGAGATTGTTCTCATCTGATAGGGAACAGACTAGTAGTGTGGGAAGGTGGGTGAGATTGTTCTCATCTGATAGGGAACAGACTAGTAGTGTGGGAAGGTGGGTGAGATTGTTCTCATCTGATAGGGAACAGACTAGTAGTGTGGGAAGGTGGGTGAGATTGTTCTCATCTGATAGGGAACAGACTAGTAGGGTGGGAAGGTGGGTGAGATTGTTCTCATCTGATAGGGAACAGACTAGTAGTGTAGGAAGGTGGGTGAGATTGTTCTCATCTGATAGGGAACAGACTAGTAGTGTGGGAAGGTGGGTGAGATTGTTCTCATCTGATAGGGAACAGACTAGTAGTGTGGGAAGGTGGGTGAGATTGTTCTCATCTGATAGGGAACAGACTAGTAGTGTGGGAAGGTGGGTGAGATTGTTCTCATCTGATAGGGAACAGACTAGTAGTGTTGGAAGGTGGGTGAGACTAGTAGCGTGGGAAGGTGGGTGAGATTGTTCTCATCTGATAGGGAACAGACTAGTACTGTGGGAAGGTGGGTGAGATTGTTCTCATCTGATAGGGAACAGACTAGTAGTGTAGGAAGGTGGGTGAGATTGTTCTCATCTGATAGGGAACAGACTAGTAGTGTGGGAAGGTGGGTGAGATTGTTCTCATCTGATAGGGAACAGACTAGTAGTGTGGGAAGGTGGGTGAGATTGTTCTCATCTGATAGGGAACAGACTAGTAGTGTGGGAAGGTGGGTGAGATTGTTCTCATCTGATAGGGAACAGACTAGTAGGGTGGGAAGGTGGGTGAGATTGTTCTCATCTGATAGGGAACAGACTAGTAGTGTTGGAAGGTGGGTGAGATTGTTCTCATCTGATAGGGAACAGACTAGTAGTGTAGGAAGGTGGGTGAGATTGTTCTCATCTGATAGGGAACAGACTAGTAGTGTAGGAAGGTGGGTGAGATTGTTCTCATCTGATAGGGAACAGACTAGTAGTGTTGGAAGGTGGGTGAGACTAGTAGCGTGGGAAGGTGGGTGAGATTGTTCTCATCTGATAGGGAACAGACTAGTAGTGTAGGAAGGTGGGTGAGATTGTTCTCATCTGATAGGGAACAGACTAGTAGTGTTGGAAGGTGGGTGAGACTAGTAGCGTGGGAAGGTGGGTGAGATTGTTCTCATCTGATAGGGAACAGACTAGTAGTGTTGGAAGATGGGTGAGATTGTTCTAATCTGATAGGGAACAGACTAGTAGTGTGGGAAGGTGGGTGAGATTGTTCTCATCTGATAGGGAACAGACTAGTAGTGTGGGAAGGTGGGTGAGATTGTTCTCATCTGATAGGGAACAGACTAGTAGTGTGGGAAGGTGGGTGAGATTGTTCTCATCTGATAGGGAACAGACTAGTAGGGTGGGAAGGTGGGTGAGATTGTTCTCATCTGATAGGGAACAGACTAGTAGTGTTGGAAGGTGGGTGAGATTGTTCTCATCTGATAGGGAACAGACTAGTAGTGTAGGAAGGTGGGTGAGATTGTTCTCATCTGATAGGGAACAGACTAGTAGTGTAGGAAGGTGGGTGAGATTGTTCTCATCTGATAGGGAACAGACTAGTAGTGTTGGAAGGTGGATGAGACTAGTAGCGTGGGAAGGTGGGTGAGATTGTTCTCATCTGATAGGGAACAGACTAGTAGTGTAGGAAGGTGGGTGAGATTGTTCTCATCTGATAGGGAATAGATTAGTAGTGTGGGAAGGTGGGTGAGATTGTTCTCATCTGATAGGGAACAGACTAGTAGTGTGGGAAGGTGGGTGAGATATTTCTCATCTGATAGGGAACAGACTAGTAGTGTGGGAAGGTGGGTGAGATTGTTCTCATCTGATAGGGAACAGACTAGTAGTGTTGGAAGGTGGGTGAGACTAGTAGCGTGGGAAGGTGGGTGAGATTGTTCTCATCTGATAGGGAACAGACTAGTACTGTGGGAAGGTGGGTGAGATTGTTCTCATCTGATAGGGAACAGACTAGTAGTGTAGGAAGGTGGGTGAGATTGTTCTCATCTGATAGGGAACAGACTAGTAGTGTGGGAAGGTGGGTGAGATTGTTCTCATCTGATAGGGAACAGACTAGTAGTGTGGGAAGGTGGGTGAGATTGTTCTCATCTGATAGGGAACAGACTAGTAGTGTGGGAAGGTGGGTGAGATTGTTCTCATCTGATAGGGAACAGACTAGTAGGGTGGGAAGGTGGGTGAGATTGTTCTCATCTGATAGGGAACAGACTAGTAGTGTTGGAAGGTGGGTGAGATTGTTCTCATCTGATAGGGAACAGACTAGTAGTGTAGGAAGGTGGGTGAGATTGTTCTCATCTGATAGGGAACAGACTAGTAGTGTAGGAAGGTGGGTGAGATTGTTCTCATCTGATAAGGAACAGACTAGTAGTGTTGGAAGGTGGGTGAGACTAGTAGCGTGGGAAGGTGGGTGAGATTGTTCTTATCTGATAGGGAACAGACTAGTAGTGTAGGAAGGTGGTTGAGATTGTTCTCATCTGATAGGGAACAGACTAGTAGTGTTGGAAGATGGGTGAGATTGTTCTCATCTGATAGGGAACAGACTAGTAGTGTGGGAAGGTGGGTGAGATTGTTCTCATCTGATAGGGAACAGACTAGTAGTGTTGGAAGGTGGGTGAGACTAGTAGCGTGGGAAGGTGGGTGAGATTGTTCTCATCTGATAGGGAACAGACTAGTAGTGTAGGAAGGTGGGTGAGATTGTTCTCATCTGATAGGGAACAGACTAGTAGTGTTGGAAGGTGGGTGAGATTGTTCTCATCTGATAGGGAACAGACTAGTAGTGTAGGAAGGTGGGTGAGATTGTTCTCATCTGATAGGGAACAGACTAGTAGTGTAGGAAGGTGGGTGAGATTGTTCTCATCTGATAGGGAACAGACTAGTAGTGTTGGAAGGTGGGTGAGACTAGTAGCGTGGGAAGGTGGGTGAGATTGTTCTCATCTGATAGGGAACAGACTAGTACTGTGGGAAGGTGGGTGAGATTGTTCTCATCTGATAGGGAACAGACTAGTAGTGTAGGAAGGTGGGTGAGATTGTTCTCATCTGATAGGGAACAGACTAGTAGTGTAGGAAGGTGGGTGAGATTGTTCTCATCTGATAGGGAACAGACTAGTAGTGTGGGAAGGTGGGTGAGATTGTTCTCATCTGATAGGGAACAGACTAGTAGTGTGGGAAGGTGGGTGAGATTGTTCTCATCTGATAGGGAACAGACTAGTAGTGTGGGAAGGTGGGTGAGATTGTTCTCATCTGATAGGGAACAGACTAGTAGGGTGGGAAGATGGGTGAGATTGTTCTCATCTGATAGGGAACAGACTAGTAGTGTAGGAAGGTGGGTGAGATTGTTCTCATCTGATAGGGAACAGATTAGTAGTGTGGGAAGGTGGGTGAGATTGTTCTCATCTGATAGGGAACAGACTAGTAGTGTGGGAAGGTGGGTGAGATTGTTCTCATCTGATAGGGAACAGACTAGTAGTGTGGGAAGGTGGGTGAGATTGTTCTCATCTGATAGGGAACAGACTAGTAGTGTTGGAAGGTGGGTGAGACTAGTAGCGTGGGAAGGTGGGTGAGATTGTTCTCATCTGATAGGGAACAGACTAGTACTGTGGGAAGGTGGGTGAGATTGTTCTCATCTGATAGGGAACAGACTAGTAGTGTAGGAAGGTGGGTGAGATTGTTCTCATCTGATAGGGAACAGACTAGTAGTGTAGGAAGGTGGGTGAGATTGTTCTCATCTGATAGGGAACAGACTAGTAGTGTGGGAAGGTGGGTGAGATTGTTCTCATCTGATAGGGAACAGACTAGTAGTGTGGGAAGGTGGGTGAGATTGTTCTCATCTGATAGGGAACAGACTAGTAGTGTGGGAAGGTGGGTGAGATTGTTCTCATCTGATAGGGAACAGACTAGTAGGGTGGGAAGGTGGGTGAGATTGTTCTCATCTGATAGGGAACAGACTAGTAGTGTTGGAAGGTGGGTGAGATTGTTCTCATCTGATAGGGAACAGACTAGTAGTGTAGGAAGGTGGGTGAGATTGTTCTCATCTGATAGGGAACAGACTAGTAGTGTAGGAAGGTGGGTGAGATTGTTCTCATCTGATAGGGAACAGACTAGTAGTGTTGGAAGGTGGGTGAGACTAGTAGCGTGGGAAGGTGGGTGAGATTGTTCTCATCTGATAGGGAACAGACTAGTAGTGTAGGAAGGTGGTTGAGATTGTTCTCATCTGATAGGGAACAGACTAGTAGTGTTGGAAGATGGGTGAGATTGTTCTCATCTGATAGGGAACAGACTAGTAGTGTGGGAAGGTGGGTGAGATTGTTCTCATCTGATAGGGAACAGACTAGTAGTGTTGGAAGGTGGATGAGACTAGTAGCGTGGGAAGGTGGGTGAGATTGTTCTCATCTGATAGGGAACAGACTAGTAGTGTAGGAAGGTGGGTGAGATTGTTCTCATCTGATAGGGAACAGACTAGTAGTGTAGGAAGGTGGGTGAGATTTTTCTCATCTGATAGGGAACAGACTAGTAGTGTTGGAAGGTGGATGAGACTAGTAGCGTGGGAAGGTGGGTGAGATTGTTCTCATCTGATAGGGAACAGACTAGTAGTGTGGGAAGGTGGGTGAGATTGTTCTCATCTGATAGGGAACAGACTAGTAGTGTGGGAAGGTGGGTGAGATTGTTCTCATCTGATAGGGAACAGACTAGTAGTGTTGGAAGGTGGGTGAGACTAGTAGCGTGGGAAGGTGGGTGAGATTGTTCTCATCTGATAGGGAACAGACTAGTACTGTGGGAAGGTGGGTGAGATTGTTCTCATCTGATAGGGAACAGACTAGTAGTGTAGGAAGGTGGGTGAGATTGTTCTCATCTGATAGGGAACAGACTAGTAGTGTGGGAAGGTGGGTGAGATTGTTCTCATCTGATAGGGAACAGACTAGTAGTGTGGGAAGGTGGGTGAGATTGTTCTCATCTGATAGGGAACAGACTAGTAGTGTGGGAAGGTGGGTGAGATTGTTCTCATCTGATAGGGAACAGACTAGTAGGGTGGGAAGGTGGGTGAGATTGTTCTCATCTGATAGGGAACAGACTAGTAGTGTTGGAAGGTGGGTGAGATTGTTCTCATCTGATAGGGAACAGACTAGTAGTGTAGGAAGGTGGGTGAGATTGTTCTCATCTGATAGGGAACAGACTAGTAGTGTAGGAAGGTGGGTGAGATTGTTCTCATCTGATAAGGAACAGACTAGTAGTGTTGGAAGGTGGGTGAGACTAGTAGCGTGGGAAGGTGGGTGAGATTGTTCTTATCTGATAGGGAACAGACTAGTAGTGTAGGAAGGTGGTTGAGATTGTTCTCATCTGATAGGGAACAGACTAGTAGTGTTGGAAGATGGGTGAGATTGTTCTCATCTGATAGGGAACAGACTAGTAGTGTGGGAAGGTGGGTGAGATTGTTCTCATCTGATAGGGAACAGACTAGTAGTGTTGGAAGGTGGGTGAGACTAGTAGCGTGGGAAGGTGGGTGAGATTGTTCTCATCTGATAGGGAACAGACTAGTAGTGTAGGAAGGTGGGTGAGATTGTTCTCATCTGATAGGGAACAGACTAGTAGTGTTGGAAGGTGGGTGAGATTGTTCTCATCTGATAGGGAACAGACTAGTAGTGTTGGAAGATGGGTGAGATTGTTCTCATCTGATAGGGAACAGACTAGTAGTGTGGGAAGGTGGGTGAGATTGTTCTCATCTGATAGGGAACAGACTAGTAGTGTTGGAAGGTGGGTGAGACTAGTAGCGTGGGAAGGTGGGTGAGATTGTTCTCATCTGATAGGGAACAGACTAGTAGTGTAGGAAGGTGGGTGAGATTGTTCTCATCTGATAGGGAACAGACTAGTAGTGTTGGAAGGTGGGTGAGATTGTTCTCATCTGATAGGGAACAGACTAGTAGTGTAGGAAGGTGGGTGAGATTGTTCTCATCTGATAGGGAACAGACTAGTAGTGTAGGAAGGTGGGTGAGATTGTTCTCATCTGATAGGGAACAGACTAGTAGTGTTGGAAGGTGGGTGAGACTAGTAGCGTGGGAAGGTGGGTGAGATTGTTCTCATCTGATAGGGAACAGACTAGTACTGTGGGAAGGTGGGTGAGATTGTTCTCATCTGATAGGGAACAGACTAGTAGTGTAGGAAGGTGGGTGAGATTGTTCTCATCTGATAGGGAACAGACTAGTAGTGTAGGAAGGTGGGTGAGATTGTTCTCATCTGATAGGGAACAGACTAGTAGTGTGGGAAGGTGGGTGAGATTGTTCTCATCTGATAGGGAACAGACTAGTAGTGTGGGAAGGTGGGTGAGATTGTTCTCATCTGATAGGGAACAGACTAGTAGTGTGGGAAGGTGGGTGAGATTGTTCTCATCTGATAGGGAACAGACTAGTAGGGTGGGAAGATGGGTGAGATTGTTCTCATCTGATAGGGAACAGACTAGTAGTGTAGGAAGGTGGGTGAGATTGTTCTCATCTGATAGGGAACAGATTAGTAGTGTGGGAAGGTGGGTGAGATTGTTCTCATCTGATAGGGAACAGACTAGTAGTGTGGGAAGGTGGGTGAGATTGTTCTCATCTGATAGGGAACAGACTAGTAGTGTGGGAAGGTGGGTGAGATTGTTCTCATCTGATAGGGAACAGACTAGTAGTGTTGGAAGGTGGGTGAGACTAGTAGCGTGGGAAGGTGGGTGAGATTGTTCTCATCTGATAGGGAACAGACTAGTACTGTGGGAAGGTGGGTGAGATTGTTCTCATCTGATAGGGAACAGACTAGTAGTGTAGGAAGGTGGGTGAGATTGTTCTCATCTGATAGGGAACAGACTAGTAGTGTAGGAAGGTGGGTGAGATTGTTCTCATCTGATAGGGAACAGACTAGTAGTGTGGGAAGGTGGGTGAGATTGTTCTCATCTGATAGGGAACAGACTAGTAGTGTGGGAAGGTGGGTGAGATTGTTCTCATCTGATAGGGAACAGACTAGTAGTGTGGGAAGGTGGGTGAGATTGTTCTCATCTGATAGGGAACAGACTAGTAGGGTGGGAAGGTGGGTGAGATTGTTCTCATCTGATAGGGAACAGACTAGTAGTGTTGGAAGGTGGGTGAGATTGTTCTCATCTGATAGGGAACAGACTAGTAGTGTAGGAAGGTGGGTGAGATTGTTCTCATCTGATAGGGAACAGACTAGTAGTGTAGGAAGGTGGGTGAGATTGTTCTCATCTGATAGGGAACAGACTAGTAGTGTTGGAAGGTGGGTGAGACTAGTAGCGTGGGAAGGTGGGTGAGATTGTTCTCATCTGATAGGGAACAGACTAGTAGTGTAGGAAGGTGGTTGAGATTGTTCTCATCTGATAGGGAACAGACTAGTAGTGTTGGAAGATGGGTGAGATTGTTCTCATCTGATAGGGAACAGACTAGTAGTGTGGGAAGGTGGGTGAGATTTTTCTCATCTGATAGGGAACAGACTAGTAGTGTTGGAAGGTGGATGAGACTAGTAGCGTGGGAAGGTGGGTGAGATTGTTCTCATCTGATAGGGAACAGACTAGTAGTGTGGGAAGGTGGGTGAGATTGTTCTCATCTGATAGGGAACAGACTAGTAGTGTGGGAAGGTGGGTGAGATTGTTCTCATCTGATAGGGAACAGACTAGTAGTGTTGGAAGGTGGGTGAGACTAGTAGCGTGGGAAGGTGGGTGAGATTGTTCTCATCTGATAGGGAACAGACTAGTACTGTGGGAAGGTGGGTGAGATTGTTCTCATCTGATAGGGAACAGACTAGTAGTGTAGGAAGGTGGGTGAGATTGTTCTCATCTGATAGGGAACAGACTAGTAGTGTGGGAAGGTGGGTGAGATTGTTCTCATCTGATAGGGAACAGACTAGTAGTGTGGGAAGGTGGGTGAGATTGTTCTCATCTGATAGGGAACAGACTAGTAGTGTGGGAAGGTGGGTGAGATTGTTCTCATCTGATAGGGAACAGACTAGTAGGGTGGGAAGGTGGGTGAGATTGTTTTCATCTGATAGGGAACAGACTAGTAGTGTTGGAAGGTGGGTGAGATTGTTCTCATCTGATAGGGAACAGACTAGTAGTGTAGGAAGGTGGGTGAGATTGTTCTCATCTGATAGGGAACAGACTAGTAGTGTAGGAAGGTGGGTGAGATTGTTCTCATCTGATAAGGAACAGACTAGTAGTGTTGGAAGGTGGGTGAGACTAGTAGCGTGGGAAGGTGGGTGAGATTGTTCTTATCTGATAGGGAACAGACTAGTAGTGTAGGAAGGTGGTTGAGATTGTTCTCATCTGATAGGGAACAGACTAGTAGTGTTGGAAGATGGGTGAGATTGTTCTCATCTGATAGGGAACAGACTAGTAGTGTGGGAAGGTGGGTGAGATTGTTCTCATCTGATAGGGAACAGACTAGTAGTGTTGGAAGGTGGGTGAGACTAGTAGCGTGGGAAGGTGGGTGAGATTGTTCTCATCTGATAGGGAACAGACTAGTAGTGTAGGAAGGTGGGTGAGATTGTTCTCATCTGATAGGGAACAGACTAGTAGTGTTGGAAGGTGGGTGAGATTGTTCTCATCTGATAGGGAACAGACTAGTAGTGTAGGAAGGTGGGTGAGATTGTTCTCATCTGATAGGGAACAAACTAGTAGTGTAGGAAGGTGGGTGAGATTGTTCTCATCTGATAGGGAACAGACTAGTAGTGTTGGAAGGTGGGTGAGACTAGTAGCGTGGGAAGGTGGGTGAGATTGTTCTCATCTGATAGGGAACAGACTAGTACTGTGGGAAGGTGGGTGAGATTGTTCTCATCTGATAGGGAACAGACTAGTAGTGTAGGAAGGTGGGTGAGATTGTTCTCATCTGATAGGGAACAGACTAGTAGTGTAGGAAGGTGGGTGAGATTGTTCTCATCTGATAGGGAACAGACTAGTAGTGTGGGAAGGTGGGTGAGATTGTTCTCATCTGATAGGGAACAGACTAGTAGTGTGGGAAGGTGGGTGAGATTGTTCTCATCTGATAGGGAACAGACTAGTAGTGTGGGAAGGTGGGTGAGATTGTTCTCATCTGATAGGGAACAGACTAGTAGGGTGGGAAGGTGGGTGAGATTGTTCTCATCTGATAGGGAACAGACTAGTAGTGTAGGAAGGTGGGTGAGATTGTTCTCATCTGATAGGGAACAGATTAGTAGTGTGGGAAGGTGGGTGAGATTGTTCTCATCTGATAGGGAACAGACTAGTAGTGTGGGAAGGTGGGTGAGATTGTTCTCATCTGATAGGGAACAGACTAGTAGTGTGGGAAGGTGGGTGAGATTGTTCTCATCTGATAGGGAACAGACTAGTAGTGTTGGAAGGTGGGTGAGACTAGTAGCGTGGGAAGGTGGGTGAGATTGTTCTCATCTGATAGGGAACAGACTAGTACTGTGGGAAGGTGGGTGAGATTGTTCTCATCTGATAGGGAACAGACTAGTAGTGTAGGAAGGTGGGTGAGATTGTTCTCATCTGATAGGGAACAGACTAGTAGTGTAGGAAGGTGGGTGAGATTGTTCTCATCTGATAGGGAACAGACTAGTAGTGTGGGAAGGTGGGTGAGATTGTTCTCATCTGATAGGGAACAGACTAGTAGTGTGGGAAGGTGGGTGAGATTGTTCTCATCTGATAGGGAACAGACTAGTAGTGTGGGAAGGTGGGTGAGATTGTTCTCATCTGATAGGGAACAGACTAGTAGGGTGGGAAGGTGGGTGAGATTGTTCTCATCTGATAGGGAACAGACTAGTAGTGTTGGAAGGTGGGTGAGATTGTTCTCATCTGATAGGGAACAGACTAGTAGTGTAGGAAGGTGGGTGAGATTGTTCTCATCTGATAGGGAACAGACTAGTAGTGTAGGAAGGTGGGTGAGATTGTTCTCATCTGATAGGGAACAGACTAGTAGTGTTGGAAGGTGGGTGAGACTAGTAGCGTGGGAAGGTGGGTGAGATTGTTCTCATCTGATAGGGAACAGACTAGTAGTGTAGGAAGGTGGTTGAGATTGTTCTCATCTGATAGGGAACAGACTAGTAGTGTTGGAAGATGGGTGAGATTGTTCTCATCTGATAGGGAACAGACTAGTAGTGTGGGAAGGTGGGTGAGATTGTTCTCATCTGATAGGGAACAGACTAGTAGTGTTGGAAGGTGGATGAGACTAGTAGCGTGGGAAGGTGGGTGAGATTGTTCTCATCTGATAGGGAACAGACTAGTAGTGTAGGAAGGTGGGTGAGATTGTTCTCATCTGATAGGGAACAGACTAGTAGTGTAGGAAGGTGGGTGAGATTTTTCTCATCTGATAGGGAACAGACTAGTAGTGTTGGAAGGTGGATGAGACTAGTAGCGTGGGAAGGTGGGTGAGATTGTTCTCATCTGATAGGGAACAGACTAGTAGTGTAGGAAGGTGGGTGAGATTGTTCTCATCTGATAGGGAATAGATTAGTAGTGTGGGAAGGTGGGTGAGATTGTTCTCATCTGATAGGGAACAGACTAGTAGTGTGGGAAGGTGGGTGAGATTGTTCTCATCTGATAGGGAACAGACTAGTAGTGTGGGAAGGTGGGTGAGATTGTTCTCATCTGATAGGGAACAGACTAGTAGTGTTGGAAGGTGGGTGAGACTAGTAGCGTGGGAAGGTGGGTGAGATTGTTCTCATCTGATAGGGAACAGACTAGTACTGTGGGAAGGTGGGTGAGATTGTTCTCATCTGATAGCGAACAGACTAGTAGTGTAGGAAGGTGGGTGAGATTGTTCTCATCTGATAGGGAACAGACTAGTAGTGTGGGAAGGTGGGTGAGATTGTTCTCATCTGATAGGGAACAGACTAGTAGTGTGGGAAGGTGGGTGAGATTGTTCTCATCTGATAGGGAACAGACTAGTAGTGTGGGAAGGTGGGTGAGATTGTTCTCATCTGATAGGGAACAGACTAGTAGGGTGGGAAGGTGGGTGACATTGTTCTCATCTGATAGGGAACAGACTAGTAGTGTTGGAAGGTGGGTGAGATTGTTCTCATCTGATAGGGAACAGACTAGTAGTGTAGGAAGGTGGGTGAGATTGTTCTCATCTGATAGGGAACAGACTAGTAGTGTAGGAAGGTGGGTGAGATTGTTCTCATCTGATAAGGAACAGACTAGTAGTGTTGGAAGGTGGGTGAGACTAGTAGCGTGGGAAGGTGGGTGAGATTGTTCTCATCTGATAGGGAACAGACTAGTAGTGTAGGAAGGTGGGTGAGATTGTTCTCATCTGATAGGGAACAGACTAGTAGTGTTGGAAGGTGGGTGAGATTGTTCTCATCTGATAGGGAACAGACTAGTAGTGTAGGAAGGTGGGTGAGATTGTTCTCATCTGATAGGGAACAGACTAGTAGTGTAGGAAGGTGGGTGAGATTGTTCTCATCTGATAGGGAACAGACTAGTAGTGTGGGAAGGTGGGTGAGACTAGTAGCGTGGGAAGGTGGGTGAGATTGTTCTCATCTGATAGGGAACAGACTAGTAGTGTAGGAAGGTGGGTGAGATTGTTCTCATCTGATAGGGAACAGACTAGTAGTGTTGGAAGGTGGGTGAGACTAGTAGCGTGGGAAGGTGGGTGAGATTGTTCTCATCTGATAGGGAACAGACTAGTAGTGTTGGAAGATGGGTGAGATTGTTCTCATCTGATAGGGAACAGACTAGTAGTGTGGGAAGGTGGGTGAGATTGTTCTCATCTGATAGGGAACAGACTAGTAGTGTGGGAAGGTGGGTGAGATTGTTCTCATCTGATAGGGAACAGACTAGTAGTGTGGGAAGGTGGGTGAGATTGTTCTCATCTGATAGGGAACAGACTAGTAGTGTGGGAAGGTGGGTGAGATTGTTCTCATCTGATAGGGAACAGACTAGTAGGGTGGGAAGGTGGGTGAGATTGTTCTCATCTGATAGGGAACAGACTAGTAGTGTTGGAAGGTGGGTGAGATTGTTCTCATCTGATAGGGAACAGACTAGTAGTGTGGGAAGGTGGGTGAGATTGTTCTCATCTGATAGGGAACAGACTAGTAGGGTGGGAAGGTGGGTGAGATTGTTCTCATCTGATAGGGAACAGACTAGTAGTGTTGGAAGGTGGGTGAGATTGTTCTCATCTGATAGGGAACAGACTAGTAGTGTAGGAAGGTGGGTGAGATTGTTCTCATCTGATAGGGAACAGACTAGTAGTGTAGGAAGGTGGGTGAGATTGTTCTCATCTGATAAGGAACAGACTAGTAGTGTTGGAAGGTGGGTGAGACTAGTAGCGTGGGAAGGTGGGTGAGATTGTTCTCATCTGATAGGGAACAGACTAGTAGTGTAGGAAGGTGGTTGAGATTGTTCTCATCTGATAGGGAACAGACTAGTAGTGTTGGAAGATGGGTGAGATTGTTCTCATCTGATAGGGAACAGACTAGTAGTGTGGGAAGGTGGGTGAGATTGTTCTCATCTGATAGGGAACAGACTAGTAGTGTTGGAAGGTGGGTGAGACTAGTAGCGTGGGAAGGTGGGTGAGATTGTTCTCATCTGATAGGGAACAGACTAGTAGTGTAGGAAGGTGGGTGAGATTGTTCTCATCTGATAGGGAACAGACTAGTAGTGTTGGAAGGTGGGTGAGATTGTTCTCATCTGATAGGGAACAGACTAGTAGTGTAGGAAGGTGGGTGAGATTGTTCTCATCTGATAGGGAACAGACTAGTAGTGTAGGAAGGTGGGTGAGATTGTTCTCATCTGATAGGGAACAGACTAGTAGTGTGGGAAGGTGGGTGAGACTAGTAGCGTGGGAAGGTGGGTGAGATTGTTCTCATCTGATAGGGAACAGACTAGTAGTGTAGGAAGGTGGGTGAGATTGTTCTCATCTGATAGGGAACAGACTAGTAGTGTTGGAAGGTGGGTGAGACTAGTAGCGTGGGAAGGTGGGTGAGATTGTTCTCATCTGATAGGGAACAGACTAGTAGTGTTGGAAGATGGGTGAGATTGTTCTCATCTGATAGGGAACAGACTAGTAGTGTGGGAAGGTGGGTGAGATTGTTCTCATCTGATAGGGAACAGACTAGTAGTGTGGGAAGGTGGGTGAGATTGTTCTCATCTGATAGGGAACAGACTAGTAGTGTGGGAAGGTGGGTGAGATTGTTCTCATCTGATAGGGAACAGACTAGTAGTGTGGGAAGGTGGGTGAGACTAGTAGCGTGGGAAGGTGGGTGAGATTGTTCTCATCTGATAGGGAACAGACTAGTAGTGTAGGAAGGTGGGTGAGATTGTTCTCATCTGATAGGGAACAGACTAGTAGTGTTGGAAGGTGGGTGAGACTAGTAGCGTGGGAAGGTGGGTGAGATTGTTCTCATCTGATAGGGAACAGACTAGTAGTGTGGGAAGGTGGGTGAGATTGTTCTCATCTGATAGGGAACAGACTAGTAGTGTGGGAAGGTGGGTGAGATTGTTCTCATCTGATAGGGAACAGACTAGTAGTGTGGGAAGGTGGGTGAGATTGTTCTCATCTGATAGGGAACAGACTAGTAGTGTGGGAAGGTGGGTGAGATTGTTCTCATCTGATAGGGAACAGACTAGTAGGGTGGGAAGGTGGGTGAGATTGTTCTCATCTGATAGGGAACAGACTAGTAGTGTTGGAAGGTGGGTGAGATTGTTCTCATCTGATAGGGAACAGACTAGTAGTGTGGGAAGGTGGGTGAGATTGTTCTCATCTGATAGGGAACAGACTAGTAGGGTGGGAAGGTGGGTGAGATTGTTCTCATCTGATAGGGAACAGACTAGTAGTGTTGGAAGGTGGGTGAGATTGTTCTCATCTGATAGGGAACAGACTAGTAGTGTAGGAAGGTGGGTGAGATTGTTCTCATCTGATAGGGAACAGACTAGTAGTGTAGGAAGGTGGGTGAGATTGTTCTCATCTGATAAGGAACAGACTAGTAGTGTTGGAAGGTGGGTGAGACTAGTAGCGTGGGAAGGTGGGTGAGATTGTTCTCATCTGATAGGGAACAGACTAGTAGTGTAGGAAGGTGGTTGAGATTGTTCTCATCTGATAGGGAACAGACTAGTAGTGTTGGAAGATGGGTGAGATTGTTCTCATCTGATAGGGAACAGACTAGTAGTGTGGGAAGGTGGGTGAGATTGTTCTCATCTGATAGGGAACAGACTAGTAGTGTTGGAAGGTGGGTGAGACTAGTAGCGTGGGAAGGTGGGTGAGATTGTTCTCATCTGATAGGGAACAGACTAGTAGTGTAGGAAGGTGGGTGAGATTGTTCTCATCTGATAGGGAACAGACTAGTAGTGTTGGAAGGTGGGTGAGATTGTTCTCATCTGATAGGGAACAGACTAGTAGTGTAGGAAGGTGGGTGAGATTGTTCTCATCTGATAGGGAACAGACTAGTAGTGTAGGAAGGTGGGTGAGATTGTTCTCATCTGATAGGGAACAGACTAGTAGTGTGGGAAGGTGGGTGAGACTAGTAGCGTGGGAAGGTGGGTGAGATTGTTCTCATCTGATAGGGAACAGACTAGTAGTGTAGGAAGGTGGGTGAGATTGTTCTCATCTGATAGGGAACAGACTAGTAGTGTTGGAAGGTGGGTGAGACTAGTAGCGTGGGAAGGTGGGTGAGATTGTTCTCATCTGATAGGGAACAGACTAGTAGTGTTGGAAGATGGGTGAGATTGTTCTCATCTGATAGGGAACAGACTAGTAGTGTGGGAAGGTGGGTGAGATTGTTCTCATCTGATAGGGAACAGACTAGTAGTGTGGGAAGGTGGGTGAGATTGTTCTCATCTGATAGGGAACAGACTAGTAGTGTGGGAAGGTGGGTGAGATTGTTCTCATCTGATAGGGAACAGACTAGTAGTGTGGGAAGGTGGGTGAGACTAGTAGCGTGGGAAGGTGGGTGAGATTGTTCTCATCTGATAGGGAACAGACTAGTAGTGTAGGAAGGTGGGTGAGATTGTTCTCATCTGATAGGGAACAGACTAGTAGTGTTGGAAGGTGGGTGAGACTAGTAGCGTGGGAAGGTGGGTGAGATTGTTCTCATCTGATAGGGAACAGACTAGTAGTGTTGGAAGATGGGTGAGATTGTTCTCATCTGATAGGGAACAGACTAGTAGTGTGGGAAGGTGGGTGAGATTGTTCTCATTTGATAGGGAACAGACTAGTAGTGTGGGAAGGTGGGTGAGATTGTTCTCATCTGATAGGGAACAGACTAGTAGTGTGGGAAGGTGGGTGAGATTGTTCTCATCTGATAGGGAACAGACTAGTAGTGTGGGAAGGTGGGTGAGATTGTTCTCATCTGATAGGGAACAGACTAGTAGGGTGGGAAGGTGGGTGAGATTGTTCTCATCTGATAGGGAACAGACTAGTAGTGTTGGAAGGTGGGTGAGATTGTTCTCATCTGATAGGGAACAGACTAGTAGTGTAGGAAGGTGGGTGAGATTGTTCTCATCTGATAGGGAACAGACTAGTAGTGTAGGAAGGTGGGTGAGATTGTTCTCATCTGATAGGGAACAGACTAGTAGTGTTGGAAGGTGGATGAGACTAGTAGCGTGGGAAGGTGGGTGAGATTGTTCTCATCTGATAGGGAACAGACTAGTAGTGTAGGAAGGTGGGTGAGATTGTTCTCATCTGATAGGGAACAGATTAGTAGTGTGGGAAGGTGGGTGAGATTGTTCTCATCTGATAGGGAACAGACTAGTAGTGTGGGAAGGTGGGTGAGATTGTTCTCATCTGATAGGGAACAGACTAGTAGTGTGGGAAGGTGGGTGAGATTGTTCTCATCTGATAGGGAACAGACTAGTAGTGTTGGAAGGTGGGTGAGACTAGTAGCGTGGGAAGGTGGGTGAGATTGTTCTCATCTGATAGGGAACAGACTAGTAGTGTAGGAAGGTGGTTGAGATTGTTCTCATCTGATAGGGAACAGACTAGTAGTGTTGGAAGATGGGTGAGATTGTTCTCATCTGATAGGGAACAGACTAGTAGTGTGGGAAGGTGGGTGAGATTGTTCTCATCTGATAGGGAACAGACTAGTAGTGTTGGAAGGTGGGTGAGACTAGTAGCGTGGGAAGGTGGGTGAGATTGTTCTCATCTGATAGGGAACAGACTAGTAGTGTAGGAAGGTGGGTGAGATTGTTCTCATCTGATAGGGAACAGACTAGTAGTGTTGGAAGGTGGGTGAGATTGTTCTCATCTGATAGGGAACAGACTAGTAGTGTAGGAAGGTGGGTGAGATTGTTCTCATCTGATAGGGAACAGACTAGTAGTGTAGGGAGGTGGGTGAGATTGTTCTCATCTGATAGGGAACAGACTAGTAGTGTGGGAAGGTGGGTGAGACTAGTAGCGTGGGAAGGTGGGTGAGATTGTTCTCATCTGATAGGGAACAGACTAGTAGTGTAGGAAGGTGGGTGAGATTGTTCTCATCTGATAGGGAACAGACTAGTAGTGTTGGAAGGTGGGTGAGACTAGTAGCGTGGGAAGGTGGGTGAGATTGTTCTCATCTGATAGGGAACAGACTAGTAGTGTTGGAAGATGGGTGAGATTGTTCTCATCTGATAGGGAACAGACTAGTAGTGTGGGAAGGTGGGTGAGATTGTTCTCATCTGATAGGGAACAGACTAGTAGTGTGGGAAGGTGGGTGAGATTGTTCTCATCTGATAGGGAACAGACTAGTAGTGTGGGAAGGTGGGTGAGATTGTTCTCATCTGATAGGGAACAGACTAGTAGTGTGGGAAGGTGGGTGAGATTGTTCTCATCTGATAGGGAACAGACTAGTAGGGTGGGAAGGTGGGTGAGATTGTTCTCATCTGATAGGGAACAGACTAGTAGGGTGGGAAGGTGGGTGAGATTGTTCTCATCTGATAGGGAACAGACTAGTAGTGTTGGAAGGTGGGTGAGATTGTTCTCATCTGATAGGGAACAGACTAGTAGTGTAGGAAGGTGGGTGAGATTGTTCTCATCTGATAGGGAACAGACTAGTAGTGTAGGAAGGTGGGTGAGATTGTTCTCATCTGATAGGGAACAGACTAGTAGTGTTGGAAGGTGGATGAGACTAGTAGTGTAGGAAGGTGGGTGAGATTGTTCTCATCTGATAGGGAACAGATTAGTACTGTGGGAAGGTGGGTGAGATTGTTCTCATCTGATAGGGAACAGACTAGTAGTGTAGGAAGATGGGTGAGATTGTTCTCATCTGATAGGGAACAGACTAGTAGTGTAGGAAGGTGGGTGAGATTGTTCTCATCTGATAGGGAACAGACTAGTAGTGTGGGAAGGTGGGTGAGATTGTTCTCATCTGATAGGGAACAGACTAGTAGTGTGGGAAGGTGGGTGAGATTGTTCTCATCTGATAGGGAACAGACTAGTAGTGTGGGAAGGTGGGTGAGATTGTTCTCATCTGATAGGGAACAGACTAGTAGGGTGGGAAGGTGGGTGAGATTGTTCTCATCTGATAGGGAACAGACTAGTAGTGTTGGAAGGTGGGTGAGATTGTTCTCATCTGATAGGGAACAGACTAGTAGTGTAGGAAGGTGGGTGAGATTGTTCTCATCTGATAGGGAACAGACTAGTAGTGTAGGAAGGTGGGTGAGATTGTTCTCATCTGATAGGGAACAGACTAGTAGTGTTGGAAGGTGGGTGAGACTAGTAGCGTGGGAAGGTGGGTGAGATTGTTCTCATCTGATAGGGAACAGACTAGTAGTGTAGGAAGGTGGTTGAGATTGTTCTCATCTGATAGGGAACAGACTAGTAGTGTTGGAAGATGGGTGAGATTGTTCTCATCTGATAGGGAACAGACTAGTAGTGTGGGAAGGTGGGTGAGATTGTTCTCATCTGATAGGGAACAGACTAGTAGTGTTGGAAGGTGGGTGAGACTAGTAGCGTGGGAAGGTGGGTGAGATTGTTCTCATCTGATAGGGAACAGACTAGTAGTGTGGGAAGGTGGGTGAGATTGTTCTCATCTGATAGGGAACAGACTAGTAGTGTAGGAAGGTGGGTGAGATTGTTCTCATCTGATAGGGAACAGACTAGTAGTGTAGGAAGGTGGTTGAGATTGTTCTCATCTGATAGGGAACAGACTAGTAGTGTTGGAAGATGGGTGAGATTGTTCTCATCTGATAGGGAACAGACTAGTAGTGTGGGAAGGTGGGTGAGATTGTTCTCATCTGATAGGGAACATACTAGTAGTGTGGGAAGGTGGGTGAGATTGTTCTCATCTGATAGGGAAAAGACTAGTAGTGTGGGAAGGTGGGTGAGATTGTTCTCATCTGATAGGGAACAGACTAGTAGGGTGGGAAGGTGGTTGAGATTGTTCTCATCTGATAGGGAACAGACTAGTAGTGTTGGAAGGTGGGTGAGATTGTTCTCATCTGATAGGGAACAGACTAGTAGTGTAGGAAGGTGGGTGAGATTGTTCTCATCTGATAGGGAACAGACTAGTAGTGTAGGAAGTTGGGTGAGATTGTTCTCATCTGATAGGGAACAGACTAGTAGTGTTGGAAGGTGGGTGAGACTAGTAGCGTGGGAAGGTGGGTGAGATTGTTCTCATCTGATAGGGAACAGACTAGTAGTGTGGGAAGGTGGGTGAGATTGTTCTCATCTGATAGGGAACAGACTAGTAGTGTAGGAAGGTGGGTGAGATTGTTCTCATCTGATAGGGAACAGACTAGTAGTGTGGGAAGGTGGGTGAGATTGTTCTCATCTGATAGGGAACAGACTAGTAGTGTGGGAAGGTGGGTGAGATTGTTCTCATCTGATAGGGAACAGACTAGTAGTGTGGGAAGGTGGGTGAGATTGTTCTCATCTGATAGGGAACAGACTAGTAGGGTGGGAAGGTGGGTGAGATTGTTCTCATCTGATAGGGAACAGACTAGTAGTGTTGGAAGGTGGGTGAGATTGTTCTCATCTGATAGGGAACAGACTAGTAGTGTAGGAAGGTGGGTGAGATTGTTCTCATCTGATAGGGAACAGACTAGTAGTGTAGGAAGGTGGGTGAGATTGTTCTCATCTGATAGGGAACAGACTAGTAGTGTTGGAAGGTGGGTGAGACTAGTAGCGTGGGAAGGTGGGTGAGATTGTTCTCATCTGATAGGGAACAGACTAGTAGTGTAGGAAGGTGGGTGAGATTGTTCTCATCTGATAGGGAACAGACTAGTAGTGTTGGAAGGTGGGTGAGACTAGTAGCGTGGGAAGGTGGGTGAGATTGTTCTCATCTGATAGGGAACAGACTAGTAGTGTGGGAAGGTGGGTGAGATTGTTCTCATCTGATAGGGAACAGACTAGTAGTGTGGGAAGGTGGGTGAGATTGTTCTCATCTGATAGGGAACAGACTAGTAGTGTGGGAAGGTGGGTGAGATTGTTCTCATCTGATAGGGAACAG
Source organism: Salmo salar (assembly GCF_965601325.2). Lineage (NCBI taxonomy): Eukaryota > Metazoa > Chordata > Actinopteri > Salmoniformes > Salmonidae > Salmo > Salmo salar. The sequence continues at coordinate 56,940,615 of NC_138304.1, read as the reverse complement.
ACTAGTAGTGTGGGAAGGTGGGTGAGATTGTTCTCATCTGATAGGGAACAGACTAGTAGGGTGGGAAGGTGGGTGAGATTGTTCTCATCTGATAGGGAACAGACTAGTAGTGTTGGAAGGTGGGTGAGATTGTTCTCATCTGATAGGGAACAGACTAGTAGTGAAGGAAGGTGGGTGAGATTGTTCTCATCTGATAGGGAACAGACTAGTAGTGTAGGAAGGTGGGTGAGATTGTTCTCATCTGATAGGGAACAGATTAGTAGTGTGGGAAGGTGGGTGAGATTGTTCTCATCTGATAGGGAACAGACTAGTAGTGTGGGAAGGTGGGTGAGATTGTTCTCATCTGATAGGGAACAGACTAGTAGTGTGGGAAGGTGGGTGAGATTGTTCTCATCTGATAGGGAACAGACTAGTAGTGTTGGAAGGTGGGTGAGACTAGTAGCGTGGGAAGGTGGGTGAGATTGTTCTCATCTGATAGGGAACAGACTAGTACTGTGGGAAGGTGGGTGAGATTGTTCTCATCTGATAGGGAACAGACTAGTAGTGTAGGAAGGTGGGTGAGATTGTTCTCATCTGATAGGGAACAGACTAGTAGTGTGGGAAGGTGGGTGAGATTGTTCTCATCTGATAGGGAACAGACTAGTAGGGTGGGAAGGTGGGTGAGATTGTTCTCATCTGATAGGGAACAGACTAGTAGTGTTGGAAGGTGGGTGAGATTGTTCTCATCTGATAGGGAACAGACTAGTAGTGTAGGAAGGTGGGTGAGATTGTTCTCATCTGATAGGGAACAGACTAGTAGTGTAGGAAGGTGGGTGAGATTGTTCTCATCTGATAGGGAACAGACTAGTAGTGTTGGAAGGTGGGTGAGACTAGTAGCGTGGGAAGGTGGGTGAGATTGTTCTCATCTGATAGGGAACAGACAATTAGTGTAGGAAGGTGGGTGAGATTGTTCTCATCTGATAGGGAACAGATTAGTAGTGTGGGAAGGTGGGTGAGATTGTTCTCATCTGATAGGGAACAGACTAGTAGTGTGGGAAGGTGGGTGAGATTGTTCTCATCTGATAGGGAACAGACTAGTAGTGTGGGAAGGTGGGTGAGATTGTTCTCATCTGATAGGGAACAGACTAGTTGCGTGGGAAGGTGGGTGAGATTGTTCTCATCTGATAGGGAACAGACTAATAGTGTTGGAAGGAAGGTGGGTGAGGTTGTTCTCATCTGATAGGGAACAGGCTGGTAATGTTGGAAGGTGGGTGAGATTGTTCTCATCTGATAGGGAACAGACTAGTAGTGTTGGAAGGTGGGTGAGATTGTTCTCATCTGATAGGGAACAGACTAGTAGTGTGGGAAGGGGGTGAGATTGTTCTCATCTGATAGGGAACAGACTAGTAGTGTGGGAAGGTGGGTGAGATTGTTCTCATCTGATAGGGAACAGACTAGTAGTGTTGGAAGGTGGGTGAGACTAGTAGCGTGGGAAGGTGGGTGAGATTGTTCTCATCTGATAGGGAACAGACTAGTAGTGTTGGAAGGTGAGTGAGACTAGTAGCGTGGGAAGGTGGGTGAGATTGTTCTCATCTGATAGGGAACAGACTAGTAGCGTGGGAAGGTGGGTGAGATTGTTCTCATCTGATAGGGAACAGACTAGTAGTGTAGGAAGGTGGGTGAGATTGTTCTCATCTGATAGGGAACAGACTAGTAGTGTTGGAAGGTGGGTGAGACTAGTAGCGTGGGAAGGTGGGTGAGATTGTTCTCATCTGATAGGGAACAGACTAGTAGTGTAGGAAGGTGGTTGAGATTGTTCTCATCTGATAGGGAACAGACTAGTAGTGTTGGAAGATGGGTGAGATTGTTCTCATCTGATAGGGAACAGACTAGTAGTGTGGGAAGGTGGGTGAGATTGTTCTCATCTGATAGGGAACAGACTAGTAGTGTTGGAAGGTGGGTGAGACTAGTAGCGTGGGAAGGTGGGTGAGATTGTTCTCATCTGATAGGGAACAGACTAGTAGTGTGGGAAGGTGGGTGAGATTGTTCTCATCTGATAGGGAACAGACTAGTAGTGTAGGAAGGTGGGTGAGATTGTTCTCATCTGATAGGGAACAGACTAGTAGTGTAGGAAGGTGGTTGAGATTGTTCTCATCTGATAGGGAACAGACTAGTAGTGTTGGAAGATGGGTGAGATTGTTCTCATCTGATAGGGAACAGACTAGTAGTGTGGGAAGGTGGGTGAGATTGTTCTCATCTGATAGGGAACATACTAGTAGTGTGGGAAGGTGGGTGAGATTGTTCTCATCTGATAGGGAAAAGACTAGTAGTGTGGGAAGGTGGGTGAGATTGTTCTCATCTGATAGGGAACAGACTAGTAGGGTGGGAAGGTGGTTGAGATTGTTCTCATCTGATAGGGAACAGACTAGTAGTGTTGGAAGGTGGGTGAGATTGTTCTCATCTGATAGGGAACAGACTAGTAGTGTAGGAAGGTGGGTGAGATTGTTCTCATCTGATAGGGAACAGACTAGTAGTGTAGGAAGTTGGGTGAGATTGTTCTCATCTGATAGGGAACAGACTAGTAGTGTTGGAAGGTGGGTGAGACTAGTAGCGTGGGAAGGTGGGTGAGATTGTTCTCATCTGATAGGGAACAGACTAGTAGTGTGGGAAGGTGGGTGAGATTGTTCTCATCTGATAGGGAACAGACTAGTAGTGTAGGAAGGTGGGTGAGATTGTTCTCATCTGATAGGGAACAGACTAGTAGTGTGGGAAGGTGGGTGAGATTGTTCTCATCTGATAGGGAACAGACTAGTAGTGTGGGAAGGTGGGTGAGATTGTTCTCATCTGATAGGGAACAGACTAGTAGTGTGGGAAGGTGGGTGAGATTGTTCTCATCTGATAGGGAACAGACTAGTAGGGTGGGAAGGTGGGTGAGATTGTTCTCATCTGATAGGGAACAGACTAGTAGTGTTGGAAGGTGGGTGAGATTGTTCTCATCTGATAGGGAACAGACTAGTAGTGTAGGAAGGTGGGTGAGATTGTTCTCATCTGATAGGGAACAGACTAGTAGTGTAGGAAGGTGGGTGAGATTGTTCTCATCTGATAGGGAACAGACTAGTAGTGTTGGAAGGTGGGTGAGACTAGTAGCGTGGGAAGGTGGGTGAGATTGTTCTCATCTGATAGGGAACAGACTAGTAGTGTAGGAAGGTGGGTGAGATTGTTCTCATCTGATAGGGAACAGACTAGTAGTGTTGGAAGGTGGGTGAGACTAGTAGCGTGGGAAGGTGGGTGAGATTGTTCTCATCTGATAGGGAACAGACTAGTAGTGTGGGAAGGTGGGTGAGATTGTTCTCATCTGATAGGGAACAGACTAGTAGTGTGGGAAGGTGGGTGAGATTGTTCTCATCTGATAGGGAACAGACTAGTAGTGTGGGAAGGTGGGTGAGATTGTTCTCATCTGATAGGGAACAGACTAGTAGTGTGGGAAGGTGGGTGAGATTGTTCTCATCTGATAGGGAACAGACTAGTAGGGTGGGAAGGTGGGTGAGATTGTTCTCATCTGATAGGGAACAGACTAGTAGTGTTGGAAGGTGGGTGAGATTGTTCTCATCTGATAGGGAACAGACTAGTAGTGAAGGAAGGTGGGTGAGATTGTTCTCATCTGATAGGGAACAGACTAGTAGTGTAGGAAGGTGGGTGAGATTGTTCTCATCTGATAGGGAACAGATTAGTAGTGTGGGAAGGTGGGTGAGATTGTTCTCATCTGATAGGGAACAGACTAGTAGTGTGGGAAGGTGGGTGAGATTGTTCTCATCTGATAGGGAACAGACTAGTAGTGTGGGAAGGTGGGTGAGATTGTTCTCATCTGATAGGGAACAGACTAGTAGTGTTGGAAGGTGGGTGAGACTAGTAGCGTGGGAAGGTGGGTGAGATTGTTCTCATCTGATAGGGAACAGACTAGTACTGTGGGAAGGTGGGTGAGATTGTTCTCATCTGATAGGGAACAGACTAGTAGTGTAGGAAGGTGGGTGAGATTGTTCTCATCTGATAGGGAACAGACTAGTAGTGTGGGAAGGTGGGTGAGATTGTTCTCATCTGATAGGGAACAGACTAGTAGGGTGGGAAGGTGGGTGAGATTGTTCTCATCTGATAGGGAACAGACTAGTAGTGTTGGAAGGTGGGTGAGATTGTTCTCATCTGATAGGGAACAGACTAGTAGTGTAGGAAGGTGGGTGAGATTGTTCTCATCTGATAGGGAACAGACTAGTAGTGTAGGAAGGTGGGTGAGATTGTTCTCATCTGATAGGGAACAGACTAGTAGTGTTGGAAGGTGGGTGAGACTAGTAGCGTGGGAAGGTGGGTGAGATTGTTCTCATCTGATAGGGAACAGACAATTAGTGTAGGAAGGTGGGTGAGATTGTTCTCATCTGATAGGGAACAGATTAGTAGTGTGGGAAGGTGGGTGAGATTGTTCTCATCTGATAGGGAACAGACTAGTAGTGTGGGAAGGTGGGTGAGATTGTTCTCATCTGATAGGGAACAGACTAGTAGTGTGGGAAGGTGGGTGAGATTGTTCTCATCTGATAGGGAACAGACTAGTTGCGTGGGAAGGTGGGTGAGATTGTTCTCATCTGATAGGGAACAGACTAATAGTGTTGGAAGGAAGGTGGGTGAGGTTGTTCTCATCTGATAGGGAACAGGCTGGTAATGTTGGAAGGTGGGTGAGATTGTTCTCATCTGATAGGGAACAGACTAGTAGTGTTGGAAGGTGGGTGAGATTGTTCTCATCTGATAGGGAACAGACTAGTAGTGTGGGAAGGGGGTGAGATTGTTCTCATCTGATAGGGAACAGACTAGTAGTGTGGGAAGGTGGGTGAGATTGTTCTCATCTGATAGGGAACAGACTAGTAGTGTTGGAAGGTGGGTGAGACTAGTAGCGTGGGAAGGTGGGTGAGATTGTTCTCATCTGATAGGGAACAGACTAGTAGTGTTGGAAGGTGAGTGAGACTAGTAGCGTGGGAAGGTGGGTGAGATTGTTCTCATCTGATAGGGAACAGACTAGTAGCGTGGGAAGGTGGGTGAGATTGTTCTCATCTGATAGGGAACAGACTAGTAGTGTAGGAAGGTGGGTGAGATTGTTCTCATCTGATAGGGAAGAGACTAGTAGTGTTAGAAGGTGGGTGAGATTGTTCTCATCTGATAGGGAACAGACTAGTAGTGTGGGAAGGGGGTGAGATTGTTCTCATCTGATAGGGAACAGACTAGTAGTGTGGGAAGGTGGGTGAGATTGTTCTCATCTGATAGGGAACAGACTAGTAGTGTTGGAAGGTGGGTGAGACTAGTAGCGTGGGAAGGTGGGTGAGATTGTTCTCATCTGATAGGGAACAGACTAGTAGTGTAGGAAGGTGGGTGAGATTGTTCTTATCTGATAGGGAACAGACTAGTAGTGTTGGAAGGTGGGTGAGATTGTTCTCATCTGATAGAGAACAGACTAGTAGTGTGGGAAGGTGGGTGAGATTGTTCTCATCTGATAGGGAACAGACTAGTTGTGTGGGAAGGTGGGTGAGATTGTTCTCATCTGATAGGGAACAGACTAGTCGTGTGGGAAGGTGGGTGAGATTGTTCTCATCTGATAGGGAACAGACTAGTAGCGTGGGAAGGTGTGTGAGATTGTTCTCATGTGATAGGGAACAGACTAGTAGCGTAGGAAGGTGGGTGAGATTGTTCTCATCTGATAGGGAACAGACTAGTAGTGTGGGAAGGTGGGTGAGATTGTTCTCATCTGATAGGGAACAGACTAGTAGTGTTGGGAGGTGGGTGAGATTGTTCACATCTGATAGGGAACAGACTAGTAGTGTGGGAAGGTGGTTGAGATTGTTCTCATCTGATAGGGAACAGACTAGTAGTGTGGGAAGGTGGGTGAGATTGTTCTCATCTGATAGGGAACAGACTAGTAGTGTGGGAAGGTGGGTGAGATTGTTCTCATCTGATAGGGAATTGACTAGTAGTGTAGGAAGGTGGGTGAGATTGTTCTCATCTGATAGGGAACAGATTAGTAGTGTGGGAAGGTGGGTGAGATTGTTCTCATCTGATAGGGAACAGACTAGTAGTGTGGGAAGGTGGGTGAGATTGTTCTCATCTGATAGGGAACAGACTAGTAGTGTGGGAAGGTGGGTGAGATTGTTCTCATCTGATAGGGAACAGACTAGTAGTGTTGGAAGGTGGGTGAGACTAGCAGCGTGGGAAGGTGGGTGAGATTGTTCTCATCTGATACTGAACAGACTAGTAGTGTGGGAAGGTGGGTGAGATTGTTCTCATCTGATAGGGAACAGACTAGTAGTGTGGGAAGGTGGGTGAGATTGTTCTCATCTGATAGGGAACAGACTAGTAGGGTGGGAAGGTGGGTGAGATTGTTCTCATCTGATAGGGAACAGACTAGTAGTGTTGGAAGGTGGGTGAGATTGTTCTCATCTGATAGGGAACAGACTAGTAGTGTAGGAAGGTGGGTGAGATTGTTCTAATCTGATAGAAAACAGACTAGTAGTGTAGGAAGGTGGGTGAGATTGTTCTCATCTGATAGGGAACAGACTAGTAGTGTTGGAAGGTGGGTGAGACTAGTAGCGTGGGAAGGTGGGTGAGATTGTTCTCATCTGATAGGGAACAGACTAGTAGTGTGGGAAGGTGGGTGAGATTGTTCTCATCTGATAGGGAACAGACTAGTAGTGTGGGAAGGTGGGTGAGATTGTTCTCATCTGATAGGGAACAGACTAGTAGTGTGGGAAGGTGGGTGAGATTGTTCTCATCTGATAGGGAACAGACTAGTAGGGTGGGAAGGTGGGTGAGATTGTTCTCATCTGATAGGGAACAGACTAGTAGTGTTGGAAGGTGGGTGAGATTGTTCTCATCTGATAGGGAACAGACTAGTAGTGTAGGAAGGTGGGTGAGATTGTTCTAATCTGATAGAAAACAGACTAGTAGTGTAGGAAGGTGGGTGAGATTGTTCTCATCTGATAGGGAACAGACTAGTAGTGTTGGAAGGTGGGTGAGACTAGTAGCGTGGGAAGGTGGGTGAGATTGTTCTCATCTGATAGGGAACAGACTAGTAGTGTGGGAAGGTGGGTGAGATTGTTCTCATCTGATAGGGAACAGACTAGTAGTGTGGGAAGGTGGGTGAGATTGTTCTCATCTGATAGGGAACAGACTAGTAGTGTGGGAAGGTGGGTGAGATTGTTCTCATCTGATAGGGAACAGACTAGTAGGGTGGGAAGGTGGGTGAGATTGTTCTCATCTGATAGGGAACAGACTAGTAGTGTTGGAAGGTGGGTGAGATTGTTCTCATCTGATAGGGAACAGACTAGTAGTGTAGGAAGGTGGGTGAGATTGTTCTCATCTGATAGGGAACAGACTAGTAGTGTAGGAAGGTGGGTGAGATTGTTCTCATCTGATAGGGAACAGACTAGTAGTGTTGGAAGGTGGATGAGACTAGTAGCGTGGGAAGGTGGGTGAGATTGTTCTCATCTGATAGGGAACAGACTAGTAGTGTAGGAAGGTGGGTGAGATTGTTCTCATCTGATAGGGAACAGATTAGTAGTGTGGGAAGGTGGGTGAGATTGTTCTCATCTGATAGGGAACAGACTAGTAGTGTGGGAAGGTGGGTGAGATTGTTCTCATCTGATAGGAAACAGACTAGTAGTGTGGGAAGGTGGGTGAGATTGTTCTCATCTGATAGGGAACAGACTAGTAGTGTTGGAAGGTGGGTGAGACTAGTAGCGTGGGAAGGTGGGTGAGATTGTTCTCATCTGATAGGGAACAGACTAGTACTGTGGGAAGGTGGGTGAGATTGTTCTCATCTGATAGGGAACAGACTAGTAGTGTAGGAAGGTGGGTGAGATTCTTCTCATCTGATAGGGAACAGACTAGTAGTGTGGGAAGGTGGGTGAGATTGTTCTCATCTGATAGGGAACAGACTAGTAGGGTGGGAAGGTGGGTGAGATTGTTCTCATCTGATAGGGAACAGACTAGTAGTGTTGGAAGCTGGGTGAGATTGTTCTCATCTGATAGGGAACAGACTAGTAGTGTAGGAAGGTGGGTGAGATTGTTCTCATCTGATAGGGAACAGACTAGTAGTGTAGGAAGGTGGGTGAGATTGTTCTCATCTGATAGGGAACAGACTAGTAGTGTTGGAAGGTGGGTGAGACTAGTAGCGTGGGAAGGTGGGTGAGATTGTTCTCATCTGATAGGGAACAGACTAGTAGTGTAGGAAGGTGGGTGAGATTGTTCTCATCTGATAGGGAACAGATTAGTAGTGTGGGAAGGTGGGTGAGATTGTTCTCATCTGATAGGGAACAGACTAGTAGTGTGGGAAGGTGGGTGAGATTGTTCTCATCTGATAGGGAACAGACTAGTAGTGTGGGAAGGTGGGTGAGATTGTTCTCATCTGATAGGGAACAGACTAGTAGTGTTGGAAGGTGGGTGAGACTAGTAGCGTGGGAAGGTGGGTGAGATTGTTCTCATCTGATAGGGAACAGACTAGTAGTGTTGGAAGGTGAGTGAGACTAGTAGCGTGGGAAGGTGGGTGAGATTGTTCTCATCTGATAGGGAACAGACTAGTAGCGTGGGAAGGTGGGTGAGATTGTTCTCATCTGATAGGGAACAGACTAGTAGTGTAGGAAGGTGGGTGAGATTGTTCTCATCTGATAGGGAACAGACTAGTAGTGTTAGAAGGTGGGTGAGATTGTTCTCATCTGATAGGGAACAGACTAGTAGTGTGGGAAGGGGGTGAGATTGTTCTCATCTGATAGGGAACAGACTAGTAGTGTGGGAAGGTGGGTGAGATTGTTCTCATCTGATAGGGAACAGACTAGTAGTGTTGGAAGGTGGGTGAGACTAGTAGCGTGGGAAGGTGGGTGAGATTGTTCTCATCTGATAGGGAACAGACTAGTAGTGTAGGAAGGTGGGTGAGATTGTTCTTATCTGATAGGGAACAGACTAGTAGTGTTGGAAGGTGGGTGAGATTGTTCTCATCTGATAGAGAACAGACTAGTAGTGTGGGAAGGTGGGTGAGATTATTCTCATCTGATAGGGAGCAGAGTAGTAGTGTTGGAAGGTGGGTGAGATTGTTCTCATCTGATAGGGAACAGACTAGTAGTGTAGGAAGTTGGGTGAGATTGTTCTCATCTGATAGGGAACAGACTAGTAGTGTAGGAAGGTGGGTGAGATTGTTCTCATCTGATAGGGAACAGACTAGTAGTGTGGATAGGTGGGTGAGATTGTTCTCATCTGATAGGGAACAGACTAGTAGTGTGGGAAGGTGGGTGAGATTGTTCTCATCTGATAGGGAACAGACTAGTTGTGTGGGAAGGTGGGTGAGATTGTTCTCATCTGATAGGGAACAGACTAGTCGTGTGGGAAGGTGGGTGAGATTGTTCTCATCTGATAGGGAACAGACTAGTAGCGTGGGAAGGTGTGTGAGATTGTTCTCATGTGATAGGGAACAGACTAGTAGCGTAGGAAGGTGGGTGAGATTGTTCTCATCTGATAGGGAACAGACTAGTAGTGTGGGAAGGTGGGTGAGATTGTTCTCATCTGATAGTGAACAGACTAGTAGTGTTGGGAGGTGGGTAAGATTGTTCACATCTGATAGGGAACTGACTAGTAGTGTGGGAAGGTGGTTGAGATTGTTCTCATCTGATAGGGAACAGACTAGTAGTGTGGGAAGGTGGGTGAGATTGTTCTCATCTGATAGGGAACAGACTAGTAGTGTGGGAAGGTGGGTGAGATTGTTCTCATCTGATAGGGAATTGACTAGTAGTGTAGGAAGGTGGGTGAGATTGTTCTCATCTGATAGGGAACAGATTAGTAGTGTGGGAAGGTGGGTGAGATTGTTCTCATCTGATAGGGAACAGACTAGTAGTGTGGGAAGGTGGGTGAGATTGTTCTCATCTGATAGGGAACAGACTAGTAGTGTGGGAAGGTGGGTGAGATTGTTCTCATCTGATAGGGAACAGACTAGTAGTGTTGGAAGGTGGGTGAGACTAGCAGCGTGGGAAGGTGGGTGAGATTGTTCTCATCTGATACTGAACAGACTAGTAGTGTGGGAAGGTGGGTGAGATTGTTCTCATCTGACAGGGAACAGACTAGTAGTGTTGGAAGGTGGGTGAGATTGTTCTCATCTGATAGGGAACAGATTAGTAGTGTGGGAAGGTGGGTGAGATTGTTCTCATCTGATAGGGAACAGATTAGTAGTGTGGGAAGGTGGGTGAGATTGTTCTCATCTGATAGGGAACAGACTAGTAGTGTAGGAAGGTGGGTGAGATTGTTCTCATCTGATAGGGAACAGACTAGTAGTGTAGGAAGTTGGGTGAGATTGTTCTCATCTGATAGGGAACAGACTAGTAGTGTTGGAAGGTGGGTGAGACTAGTAGCGTGGGAAGGTGGGTGAGATTGTTCTCATCTGATAGGGAACAGACTAGTAGTGTGGGAAGGTGGGTGAGATTGTTCTCATCTGATAGGGAACAGACTAGTAGTGTAGGAAGGTGGGTGAGATTGTTCTCATCTGATAGGGAACAGACTAGTAGTGTGGGAAGGTGGGTGAGATTGTTCTCATCTGATAGGGAACAGACTAGTAGTGTGGGAAGGTGGGTGAGATTGTTCTCATCTGATAGGGAACAGACTAGTAGTGTGGGAAGGTGGGTGAGATTGTTCTCATCTGATAGGGAACAGACTAGTAGGGTGGGAAGGTGGGTGAGATTGTTCTCATCTGATAGGGAACAGACTAGTAGTGTTGGAAGGTGGGTGAGATTGTTCTCATCTGATAGGGAACAGACTAGTAGTGTAGGAAGGTGGGTGAGATTGTTCTCATCTGATAGGGAACAGACTAGTAGTGTAGGAAGGTGGGTGAGATTGTTCTCATCTGATAGGGAACAGACTAGTAGTGTTGGAAGGTGGGTGAGACTAGTAGCGTGGGAAGGTGGGTGAGATTGTTCTCATCTGATAGGGAACAGACTAGTAGTGTAGGAAGGTGGGTGAGATTGTTCTCATCTGATAGGGAACAGACTAGTAGTGTTGGAAGGTGGGTGAGACTAGTAGCGTGGGAAGGTGGGTGAGATTGTTCTCATCTGATAGGGAACAGACTAGTAGTGTTGGAAGATGGGTGAGATTGTTCTCATCTGATAGGGAACAGACTAGTAGTGTGGGAAGGTGGGTGAGATTGTTCTCATCTGATAGGGAACAGACTAGTAGTGTGGGAAGGTGGGTGAGATTGTTCTCATCTGATAGGGAACAGACTAGTAGTGTGGGAAGGTGGGTGAGATTGTTCTCATCTGATAGGGAACAGACTAGTAGTGTGGGAAGGTGGGTGAGATTGTTCTCATCTGATAGGGAACAGACTAGTAGGGTGGGAAGGTGGGTGAGATTGTTCTCATCTGATAGGGAACAGACTAGTAGTGTTGGAAGGTGGGTGAGATTGTTCTCATCTGATAGGGAACAGACTAGTAGTGAAGGAAGGTGGGTGAGATTGTTCTCATCTGATAGGGAACAGACTAGTAGTGTAGGAAGGTGGGTGAGATTGTTCTCATCTGATAGGGAACAGATTAGTAGTGTGGGAAGGTGGGTGAGATTGTTCTCATCTGATAGGGAACAGACTAGTAGTGTGGGAAGGTGGGTGAGATTGTTCTCATCTGATAGGGAACAGACTAGTAGTGTGGGAAGGTGGGTGAGATTGTTCTCATCTGATAGGGAACAGACTAGTAGTGTTGGAAGGTGGGTGAGACTAGTAGCGTGGGAAGGTGGGTGAGATTGTTCTCATCTGATAGGGAACAGACTAGTACTGTGGGAAGGTGGGTGAGATTGTTCTCATCTGATAGGGAACAGACTAGTAGTGTAGGAAGGTGGGTGAGATTGTTCTCATCTGATAGGGAACAGACTAGTAGTGTGGGAAGGTGGGTGAGATTGTTCTCATCTGATAGGGAACAGACTAGTAGGGTGGGAAGGTGGGTGAGATTGTTCTCATCTGATAGGGAACAGACTAGTAGTGTTGGAAGGTGGGTGAGATTGTTCTCATCTGATAGGGAACAGACTAGTAGTGTAGGAAGGTGGGTGAGATTGTTCTCATCTGATAGGGAACAGACTAGTAGTGTAGGAAGGTGGGTGAGATTGTTCTCATCTGATAGGGAACAGACTAGTAGTGTTGGAAGGTGGGTGAGACTAGTAGCGTGGGAAGGTGGGTGAGATTGTTCTCATCTGATAGGGAACAGACAATTAGTGTAGGAAGGTGGGTGAGATTGTTCTCATCTGATAGGGAACAGATTAGTAGTGTGGGAAGGTGGGTGAGATTGTTCTCATCTGATAGGGAACAGACTAGTAGTGTGGGAAGGTGGGTGAGATTGTTCTCATCTGATAGGGAACAGACTAGTAGTGTGGGAAGGTGGGTGAGATTGTTCTCATCTGATAGGGAACAGACTAGTTGCGTGGGAAGGTGGGTGAGATTGTTCTCATCTGATAGGGAACAGACTAATAGTGTTGGAAGGAAGGTGGGTGAGGTTGTTCTCATCTGATAGGGAACAGGCTGGTAATGTTGGAAGGTGGGTGAGATTGTTCTCATCTGATAGGGAACAGACTAGTAGTGTTGGAAGGTGGGTGAGATTGTTCTCATCTGATAGGGAACAGACTAGTAGTGTGGGAAGGGGGTGAGATTGTTCTCATCTGATAGGGAACAGACTAGTAGTGTGGGAAGGTGGGTGAGATTGTTCTCATCTGATAGGGAACAGACTAGTAGTGTTGGAAGGTGGGTGAGACTAGTAGCGTGGGAAGGTGGGTGAGATTGTTCTCATCTGATAGGGAACAGACTAGTAGTGTTGGAAGGTGAGTGAGACTAGTAGCGTGGGAAGGTGGGTGAGATTGTTCTCATCTGATAGGGAACAGACTAGTAGCGTGGGAAGGTGGGTGAGATTGTTCTCATCTGATAGGGAACAGACTAGTAGTGTAGGAAGGTGGGTGAGATTGTTCTCATCTGATAGGGAACAGACTAGTAGTGTTAGAAGGTGGGTGTGATTGTTCTCATCTGATAGGGAACAGACTAGTAGTGTGGGAAGGGGGTGAGATTGTTCTCATCTGATAGGGAACAGACTAGTAGTGTGGGAAGGTGGGTGAGATTGTTCTCATCTGATAGGGAACAGACTAGTAGTGTTGGAAGGTGGGTGAGACTAGTAGCGTGGGAAGGTGGGTGAGATTGTTCTCATCTGATAGGGAACAGACTAGTAGTGTAGGAAGGTGGGTGAGATTGTTCTTATCTGATAGGGAACAGACTAGTAGTGTTGGAAGGTGGGTGAGATTGTTCTCATCTGATAGAGAACAGACTAGTAGTGTGGGAAGGTGGGTGAGATTATTCTCATCTGATAGGGAACAGAGTAGTAGTGTTGGAAGGTGGGTGAGATTGTTCTAATCTGATAGGGAACAGACTAGTAGTGTAGGAAGTTGGGTGAGATTGTTCTCATCTGATAGGGAACAGACTAGTAGTGTAGGAAGGTGGGTGAGATTGTTCTCATCTGATAGGGAACAGACTAGTAGTGTTGATAGGTGGGTGAGATTGTTCTCATCTGATAGGGAACAGACTAGTAGTGTGGGAAGGTGGGTGAGATTGTTCTCATCTGATAGGGAACAGACTAGTTGTGTGGGAAGGTGGGTGAGATTGTTCTCATCTGATAGGGAACAGACTAGTCGTGTGGGAAGGTGGGTGAGATTGTTCTCATCTGATAGGGAACAGACTAGTAGCGTGGGAAGGTGTGTGAGATTGTTCTCATGTGATAGGGAACAGACTAGTAGCGTAGGAAGGTGGGTGAGATTGTTCTCATCTGATAGGGAACAGACTAGTAGTGTGGGAAGGTGGGTGAGATTGTTCTCATCTGATAGGGAACAGACTAGTAGTGTTGGGAGGTGGGTGAGATTGTTCACATCTGATAGGGAACAGACTAGTAGTGTGGGAAGGTGGTTGAGATTGTTCTCATCTGATAGGGAACAGACTAGTAGTGTGGGAAGGTGGGTGAGATTGTTCTCATCTGATAGGGAACAGACTAGTAGTGTGGGAAGGTGGGTGAGATTGTTCTCATCTGATAGGGAATTGACTAGTAGTGTAGGAAGGTGGGTGAGATTGTTCTCATCTGATAGGGAACAGATTAGTAGTGTGGGAAGGTGGGTGAGATTGTTCTCATCTGATAGGGAACAGACTAGTAGTGTGGGAAGGTGGGTGAGATTGTTCTCATCTGATAGGGAACAGACTAGTAGTGTGGGAAGGTGGGTGAGATTGTTCTCATCTGATAGGGAACAGACTAGTAGTGTTGGAAGGTGGGTGAGACTAGCAGCGTGGGAAGGTGGGTGAGATTGTTCTCATCTGATACTGAACAGACTAGTAGTGTGGGAAGGTGGGTGAGATTGTTCTCATCTGATAGGGAACAGACTAGTAGTGTGGGAAGGTGGGTGAGATTGTTCTCATCTGATAGGGAACAGACTAGTAGGGTGGGAAGGTGGGTGAGATTGTTCTCATCTGATAGGGAACAGACTAGTAGTGTTGGAAGGTGGGTGAGATTGTTCTCATCTGATAGGGAACAGACTAGTAGTGTAGGAAGGTGGGTGAGATTGTTCTAATCTGATAGAAAACAGACTAGTAGTGTAGGAAGGTGGGTGAGATTGTTCTCATCTGATAGGGAACAGACTAGTAGTGTTGGAAGGTGGGTGAGACTAGTAGCGTGGGAAGGTGGGTGAGATTGTTCTCATCTGATAGGGAACAGACTAGTAGTGTGGGAAGGTGGGTGAGATTGTTCTCATCTGATAGGGAACAGACTAGTAGTGTGGGAAGGTGGGTGAGATTGTTCTCATCTGATAGGGAACAGACTAGTAGTGTGGGAAGGTGGGTGAGATTGTTCTCATCTGATAGGGAACAGACTAGTAGGGTGGGAAGGTGGGTGAGATTGTTCTCATCTGATAGGGAACAGACTAGTAGTGTTGGAAGGTGGGTGAGATTGTTCTCATCTGATAGGGAACAGACTAGTAGTGTAGGAAGGTGGGTGAGATTGTTCTCATCTGATAGGGAACAGACTAGTAGTGTAGGAAGGTGGGTGAGATTGTTCTCATCTGATAGGGAACAGACTAGTAGTGTTGGAAGGTGGGTGAGACTAGTAGCGTGGGAAGGTGGGTGAGATTGTTCTCATCTGATAGGGAACAGACTAGTAGTGTAGGAAGGTGGGTGAGATTGTTCTCATCTGATAGGGAACAGACTAGTAGTGTTGGAAGGTGGGTGAGACTAGTAGCGTGGGAAGGTGGGTGAGATTGTTCTCATCTGATAGGGAACAGACTAGTAGTGTTGGAAGATGGGTGAGATTGTTCTCATCTGATAGGGAACAGACTAGTAGTGTGGGAAGGTGGGTGAGATTGTTCTCATCTGATAGGGAACAGACTAGTAGTGTGGGAAGGTGGGTGAGATTGTTCTCATCTGATAGGGAACAGACTAGTAGTGTGGGAAGGTGGGTGAGATTGTTCTCATCTGATAGGGAACAGACTAGTAGTGTGGGAAGGTGGGTGAGATTGTTCTCATCTGATAGGGAACAGACTAGTAGGGTGGGAAGGTGGGTGAGATTGTTCTCATCTGATAGGGAACAGACTAGTAGTGTTGGAAGGTGGGTGAGATTGTTCTCATCTGATAGGGAACAGACTAGTAGTGAAGGAAGGTGGGTGAGATTGTTCTCATCTGATAGGGAACAGACTAGTAGTGTAGGAAGGTGGGTGAGATTGTTCTCATCTGATAGGGAACAGATTAGTAGTGTGGGAAGGTGGGTGAGATTGTTCTCATCTGATAGGGAACAGACTAGTAGTGTGGGAAGGTGGGTGAGATTGTTCTCATCTGATAGGGAACAGACTAGTAGTGTGGGAAGGTGGGTGAGATTGTTCTCATCTGATAGGGAACAGACTAGTAGTGTTGGAAGGTGGGTGAGACTAGTAGCGTGGGAAGGTGGGTGAGATTGTTCTCATCTGATAGGGAACAGACTAGTACTGTGGGAAGGTGGGTGAGATTGTTCTCATCTGATAGGGAACAGACTAGTAGTGTAGGAAGGTGGGTGAGATTGTTCTCATCTGATAGGGAACAGACTAGTAGTGTGGGAAGGTGGGTGAGATTGTTCTCATCTGATAGGGAACAGACTAGTAGGGTGGGAAGGTGGGTGAGATTGTTCTCATCTGATAGGGAACAGACTAGTAGTGTTGGAAGGTGGGTGAGATTGTTCTCATCTGATAGGGAACAGACTAGTAGTGTAGGAAGGTGGGTGAGATTGTTCTCATCTGATAGGGAACAGACTAGTAGTGTAGGAAGGTGGGTGAGATTGTTCTCATCTGATAGGGAACAGACTAGTAGTGTTGGAAGGTGGGTGAGACTAGTAGCGTGGGAAGGTGGGTGAGATTGTTCTCATCTGATAGGGAACAGACAATTAGTGTAGGAAGGTGGGTGAGATTGTTCTCATCTGATAGGGAACAGATTAGTAGTGTGGGAAGGTGGGTGAGATTGTTCTCATCTGATAGGGAACAGACTAGTAGTGTGGGAAGGTGGGTGAGATTGTTCTCATCTGATAGGGAACAGACTAGTAGTGTGGGAAGGTGGGTGAGATTGTTCTCATCTGATAGGGAACAGACTAGTTGCGTGGGAAGGTGGGTGAGATTGTTCTCATCTGATAGGGAACAGACTAATAGTGTTGGAAGGAAGGTGGGTGAGGTTGTTCTCATCTGATAGGGAACAGGCTGGTAATGTTGGAAGGTGGGTGAGATTGTTCTCATCTGATAGGGAACAGACTAGTAGTGTTGGAAGGTGGGTGAGATTGTTCTCATCTGATAGGGAACAGACTAGTAGTGTGGGAAGGGGGTGAGATTGTTCTCATCTGATAGGGAACAGACTAGTAGTGTGGGAAGGTGGGTGAGATTGTTCTCATCTGATAGGGAACAGACTAGTAGTGTTGGAAGGTGGGTGAGACTAGTAGCGTGGGAAGGTGGGTGAGATTGTTCTCATCTGATAGGGAACAGACTAGTAGTGTTGGAAGGTGAGTGAGACTAGTAGCGTGGGAAGGTGGGTGAGATTGTTCTCATCTGATAGGGAACAGACTAGTAGCGTGGGAAGGTGGGTGAGATTGTTCTCATCTGATAGGGAACAGACTAGTAGTGTAGGAAGGTGGGTGAGATTGTTCTCATCTGATAGGGAACAGACTAGTAGTGTTAGAAGGTGGGTGTGATTGTTCTCATCTGATAGGGAACAGACTAGTAGTGTGGGAAGGGGGTGAGATTGTTCTCATCTGATAGGGAACAGACTAGTAGTGTGGGAAGGTGGGTGAGATTGTTCTCATCTGATAGGGAACAGACTAGTAGTGTTGGAAGGTGGGTGAGACTAGTAGCGTGGGAAGGTGGGTGAGATTGTTCTCATCTGATAGGGAACAGACTAGTAGTGTAGGAAGGTGGGTGAGATTGTTCTTATCTGATAGGGAACAGACTAGTAGTGTTGGAAGGTGGGTGAGATTGTTCTCATCTGATAGAGAACAGACTAGTAGTGTGGGAAGGTGGGTGAGATTATTCTCATCTGATAGGGAACAGAGTAGTAGTGTTGGAAGGTGGGTGAGATTGTTCTAATCTGATAGGGAACAGACTAGTAGTGTAGGAAGTTGGGTGAGATTGTTCTCATCTGATAGGGAACAGACTAGTAGTGTAGGAAGGTGGGTGAGATTGTTCTCATCTGATAGGGAACAGACTAGTAGTGTTGATAGGTGGGTGAGATTGTTCTCATCTGATAGGGAACAGACTAGTAGTGTGGGAAGGTGGGTGAGATTGTTCTCATCTGATAGGGAACAGACTAGTTGTGTGGGAAGGTGGGTGAGATTGTTCTCATCTGATAGGGAACAGACTAGTCGTGTGGGAAGGTGGGTGAGATTGTTCTCATCTGATAGGGAACAGACTAGTAGCGTGGGAAGGTGTGTGAGATTGTTCTCATGTGATAGGGAACAGACTAGTAGCGTAGGAAGGTGGGTGAGATTGTTCTCATCTGATAGGGAACAGACTAGTAGTGTGGGAAGGTGGGTGAGATTGTTCTCATCTGATAGGGAACAGACTAGTAGTGTTGGGAGGTGGGTGAGATTGTTCACATCTGATAGGGAACAGACTAGTAGTGTGGGAAGGTGGTTGAGATTGTTCTCATCTGATAGGGAACAGACTAGTAGTGTGGGAAGGTGGGTGAGATTGTTCTCATCTGATAGGGAACAGACTAGTAGTGTGGGAAGGTGGGTGAGATTGTTCTCATCTGATAGGGAATTGACTAGTAGTGTAGGAAGGTGGGTGAGATTGTTCTCATCTGATAGGGAACAGATTAGTAGTGTGGGAAGGTGGGTGAGATTGTTCTCATCTGATAGGGAACAGACTAGTAGTGTGGGAAGGTGGGTGAGATTGTTCTCATCTGATAGGGAACAGACTAGTAGTGTGGGAAGGTGGGTGAGATTGTTCTCATCTGATAGGGAACAGACTAGTAGTGTTGGAAGGTGGGTGAGACTAGCAGCGTGGGAAGGTGGGTGAGATTGTTCTCATCTGATACTGAACAGACTAGTAGTGTGGGAAGGTGGGTGAGATTGTTCTCATCTGATAGGGAACAGACTAGTAGTGTGGGAAGGTGGGTGAGATTGTTCTCATCTGATAGGGAACAGACTAGTAGGGTGGGAAGGTGGGTGAGATTGTTCTCATCTGATAGGGAACAGACTAGTAGTGTTGGAAGGTGGGTGAGATTGTTCTCATCTGATAGGGAACAGACTAGTAGTGTAGGAAGGTGGGTGAGATTGTTCTAATCTGATAGAAAACAGACTAGTAGTGTAGGAAGGTGGGTGAGATTGTTCTCATCTGATAGGGAACAGACTAGTAGTGTTGGAAGGTGGGTGAGACTAGTAGCGTGGGAAGGTGGGTGAGATTGTTCTCATCTGATAGGGAACAGACTAGTAGTGTGGGAAGGTGGGTGAGATTGTTCTCATCTGATAGGGAACAGACTAGTAGTGTGGGAAGGTGGGTGAGATTGTTCTCATCTGATAGGGAACAGACTAGTAGTGTGGGAAGGTGGGTGAGATTGTTCTCATCTGATAGGGAACAGACTAGTAGGGTGGGAAGGTGGGTGAGATTGTTCTCATCTGATAGGGAACAGACTAGTAGTGTTGGAAGGTGGGTGAGATTGTTCTCATCTGATAGGGAACAGACTAGTAGTGTAGGAAGGTGGGTGAGATTGTTCTCATCTGATAGGGAACAGACTAGTAGTGTAGGAAGGTGGGTGAGATTGTTCTCATCTGATAGGGAACAGACTAGTAGTGTTGGAAGGTGGATGAGACTAGTAGCGTGGGAAGGTGGGTGAGATTGTTCTCATCTGATAGGGAACAGACTAGTAGTGTAGGAAGGTGGGTGAGATTGTTCTCATCTGATAGGGAACAGATTAGTAGTGTGGGAAGGTGGGTGAGATTGTTCTCATCTGATAGGGAACAGACTAGTAGTGTGGGAAGGTGGGTGAGATTGTTCTCATCTGATAGGAAACAGACTAGTAGTGTGGGAAGGTGGGTGAGATTGTTCTCATCTGATAGGGAACAGACTAGTAGTGTTGGAAGGTGGGTGAGACTAGTAGCGTGGGAAGGTGGGTGAGATTGTTCTCATCTGATAGGGAACAGAGTAGTACTGTGGGAAGGTGGGTGAGATTGTTCTCATCTGATAGGGAACAGACTAGTAGTGTAGGAAGGTGGGTGAGATTCTTCTCATCTGATAGGGAACAGACTAGTAGTGTGGGAAGGTGGGTGAGATTGTTCTCATCTGATAGGGAACAGACTAGTAGGGTGGGAAGGTGGGTGAGATTGTTCTCATCTGATAGGGAACAGACTAGTAGTGTTGGAAGCTGGGTGAGATTGTTCTCATCTGATAGGGAACAGACTAGTAGTGTAGGAAGGTGGGTGAGATTGTTCTCATCTGATAGGGAACAGACTAGTAGTGTAGGAAGGTGGGTGAGATTGTTCTCATCTGATAGGGAACAGACTAGTAGTGTTGGAAGGTGGGTGAGACTAGTAGCGTGGGAAGGTGGGTGAGATTGTTCTCATCTGATAGGGAACAGACTAGTAGTGTAGGAAGGTGGGTGAGATTGTTCTCATCTGATAGGGAACAGATTAGTAGTGTGGGAAGGTGGGTGAGATTGTTCTCATCTGATAGGGAACAGACTAGTAGTGTGGGAAGGTGGGTGAGATTGTTCTCATCTGATAGGGAACAGACTAGTAGTGTGGGAAGGTGGGTGAGATTGTTCTCATCTGATAGGGAACAGACTAGTAGTGTTGGAAGGTGGGTGAGACTAGTAGCGTGGGAAGGTGGGTGAGATTGTTCTCATCTGATAGGGAACAGACTAGTAGTGTTGGAAGGTGAGTGAGACTAGTAGCGTGGGAAGGTGGGTGAGATTGTTCTCATCTGATAGGGAACAGACTAGTAGCGTGGGAAGGTGGGTGAGATTGTTCTCATCTGATAGGGAACAGACTAGTAGTGTAGGAAGGTGGGTGAGATTGTTCTCATCTGATAGGGAACAGACTAGTAGTGTTAGAAGGTGGGTGAGATTGTTCTCATCTGATAGGGAACAGACTAGTAGTGTGGGAAGGGGGTGAGATTGTTCTCATCTGATAGGGAACAGACTAGTAGTGTGGGAAGGTGGGTGAGATTGTTCTCATCTGATAGGGAACAGACTAGTAGTGTTGGAAGGTGGGTGAGACTAGTAGCGTGGGAAGGTGGGTGAGATTGTTCTCATCTGATAGGGAACAGACTAGTAGTGTAGGAAGGTGGGTGAGATTGTTCTTATCTGATAGGGAACAGACTAGTAGTGTTGGAAGGTGGGTGAGATTGTTCTCATCTGATAGAGAACAGACTAGTAGTGTGGGAAGGTGGGTGAGATTATTCTCATCTGATAGGGAGCAGAGTAGTAGTGTTGGAAGGTGGGTGAGATTGTTCTCATCTGATAGGGAACAGACTAGTAGTGTAGGAAGTTGGGTGAGATTGTTCTCATCTGATAGGGAACAGACTAGTAGTGTAGGAAGGTGGGTGAGATTGTTCTCATCTGATAGGGAACAGACTAGTAGTGTGGATAGGTGGGTGAGATTGTTCTCATCTGATAGGGAACAGACTAGTAGTGTGGGAAGGTGGGTGAGATTGTTCTCATCTGATAGGGAACAGACTAGTTGTGTGGGAAGGTGGGTGAGATTGTTCTCATCTGATAGGGAACAGACTAGTCGTGTGGGAAGGTGGGTGAGATTGTTCTCATCTGATAGGGAACAGACTAGTAGCGTGGGAAGGTGTGTGAGATTGTTCTCATGTGATAGGGAACAGACTAGTAGCGTAGGAAGGTGGGTGAGATTGTTCTCATCTGATAGGGAACAGACTAGTAGTGTGGGAAGGTGGGTGAGATTGTTCTCATCTGATAGTGAACAGACTAGTAGTGTTGGGAGGTGGGTAAGATTGTTCACATCTGATAGGGAACTGACTAGTAGTGTGGGAAGGTGGTTGAGATTGTTCTCATCTGATAGGGAACAGACTAGTAGTGTGGGAAGGTGGGTGAGATTGTTCTCATCTGATAGGGAACAGACTAGTAGTGTGGGAAGGTGGGTGAGATTGTTCTCATCTGATAGGGAATTGACTAGTAGTGTAGGAAGGTGGGTGAGATTGTTCTCATCTGATAGGGAACAGATTAGTAGTGTGGGAAGGTGGGTGAGATTGTTCTCATCTGATAGGGAACAGACTAGTAGTGTGGGAAGGTGGGTGAGATTGTTCTCATCTGATAGGGAACAGACTAGTAGTGTGGGAAGGTGGGTGAGATTGTTCTCATCTGATAGGGAACAGACTAGTAGTGTTGGAAGGTGGGTGAGACTAGCAGCGTGGGAAGGTGGGTGAGATTGTTCTCATCTGATACTGAACAGACTAGTAGTGTGGGAAGGTGGGTGAGATTGTTCTCATCTGACAGGGAACAGACTAGTAGTGTTGGAAGGTGGGTGAGATTGTTCTCATCTGATAGGGAACAGATTAGTAGTGTGGGAAGGTGGGTGAGATTGTTCTCATCTGATAGGGAACAGACTAGTAGTGTGGGAAGGTGGGTGAGATTGTTCTCATCTGATAGGGAACAGACTAGTAGTGTGGGAAGGTGGGTGAGATTGTTCTCATCTGATAGGGAACAGACTAGTAGTGTTGGAAGGTGGGTGAGACTAGTAGCGTGGGAAGGTGGGTGATATTGTTCTCATCTGATACGGAACAGACATGTAGTGTGGGAAGGTGGGTGAGATTGTTCTCATCTGACAGGGAACAGACTAGTAGTGTGGATAGGTGGGTGAGATTGTTCTCATCTGATAGGGAACAGACTAGTAGTGTGGGAAGGTGGGTGAGATTGTTCTCATCTGATAGGGAACAGACTGGTAGCGTGGGAAGGTGTGTGAGATTGTTCTCATGTGATAGGGAACAGACTAGTAGCGTAGGAAGGTGGGTGAGATTGTTCTCATCTGATAGGGAACAGACTAGTAGTGTGGGAAGGTGGGTGAGATTGTTCTCATCTGATAGGGAACAGACTAGTAGTGTTGGGAGGTGGGTGAGATTGTTCACATCTGATAGGGAACAGACTAGTAGTGTGGGAAGGTGGTTGAGATTGTTCTCATCTGATAGGGAACAGACTAGTAGTGTGGGAAGGTGGGTGAGATTGTTCTCATCTGATAGGGAACAGGCTAGTAGTGTGGGAAGGTGGGTGAGATTGTTCTCATCTGATAGGGAATTGACTAGCAGTGTAGGAAGGTGGGTGAGATTGTTCTCATCTGATAGGGAACAGATTAGTAGTGTGGGAAGGTGGGTGAGATTGTTCTCATCTGATAGGGAACAGACTAGTAGTGTGGGAAGGTGGGTGAGATTGTTCTCATCTGATAGGGAACAGACTAGTAGTGTGGGAAGGTGGGTGAGATTGTTCTCATCTGATAGGGAACAGACTAGTAGTGTGGGAAGGTGGGTGAGATTGTTCTCATCTGATAGGGAACAGACTAGTTGTGTGGGAAGGTGGGTGAGATTGTTCTCATCTGATAGGGAACAGACTAGTCGTGTGGGAAGGTGGGTGAGATTGTTCTCATCTGATAGGGAACAGACTAGTAGCGTGGGAAGGTGTGTGAGATTGTTCTCATGTGATAGGGAACAGACTAGTAGCGTAGGAAGGTGGGTGAGATTGTTCTCATCTGATAGGGAACAGACTAGTAGTGTGGGAAGGTGGGTGAGATTGTTCTCATCTGATAGGGAACAGACTAGTAGTGTTGAGAGGTGGGTGAGATTGTTCACATCTGATAGGGAACTGACTAGTAGTGTGGGAAGGTGGTTGAGATTGTTCTCATCTGATAGGGAACAGACTAGTAGTGTGGGAAGGTGGGTGAGATTGTTCTCATCTGATAGGGAACAGACTAGTAGTGTGGGAAGGTGGGTGAGATTGTTCTCATCTGATAGGGAATTGACTAGTAGTGTAGGAAGGTGGGTGAGATTGTTCTCATCTGATAGGGAACAGATTAGTAGTGTGGGAAGGTGGGTGAGATTGTTCTCATCTGATAGGGAACAGACTAGTAGTGTGGGAAGGTGGGTGAGATTGTTCTCATCTGATAGGGAACAGACTAGTAGTGAAGGAAGGTGGGTGAGATTGTTCTCATCTGATAGGGAACAGACTAGTAGTGTAGGAAGGTGGGTGAGATTGTTCTCATCTGATAGGGAACAGATTAGTAGTGTGGGAAGGTGGGTGAGATTGTTCTCATCTGATAGGGAACAGACTAGTAGTGTGGGAAGGTGGGTGAGATTGTTCTCATCTGATAGGGAACAGACTAGTAGTGTGGGAAGGTGGGTGAGATTGTTCTCATCTGATAGGGAACAGACTAGTAGTGTTGGAAGGTGGGTGAGACTAGTAGCGTGGGAAGGTGGGTGAGATTGTTCTCATCTGATAGGGAACAGACTAGTACTGTGGGAAGGTGGGTGAGATTGTTCTCATCTGATAGGGAACAGACTAGTAGTGTAGGAAGGTGGGTGAGATTGTTCTCATCTGATAGGGAACAGACTAGTAGTGTGGGAAGGTGGGTGAGATTGTTCTCATCTGATAGGGAACAGACTAGTAGGGTGGGAAGGTGGGTGAGATTGTTCTCATCTGATAGGGAACAGACTAGTAGTGTTGGAAGGTGGGTGAGATTGTTCTCATCTGATAGGGAACAGACTAGTAGTGTAGGAAGGTGGGTGAGATTGTTCTCATCTGATAGGGAACAGACTAGTAGTGTAGGAAGGTGGGTGAGATTGTTCTCATCTGATAGGGAACAGACTAGTAGTGTTGGAAGGTGGGTGAGACTAGTAGCGTGGGAAGGTGGGTGAGATTGTTCTCATCTGATAGGGAACAGACAATTAGTGTAGGAAGGTGGGTGAGATTGTTCTCATCTGATAGGGAACAGATTAGTAGTGTGGGAAGGTGGGTGAGATTGTTCTCATCTGATAGGGAACAGACTAGTAGTGTGGGAAGGTGGGTGAGATTGTTCTCATCTGATAGGGAACAGACTAGTAGTGTGGGAAGGTGGGTGAGATTGTTCTCATCTGATAGGGAACAGACTAGTTGCGTGGGAAGGTGGGTGAGATTGTTCTCATCTGATAGGGAACAGACTAATAGTGTTGGAAGGAAGGTGGGTGAGGTTGTTCTCATCTGATAGGGAACAGGCTGGTAATGTTGGAAGGTGGGTGAGATTGTTCTCATCTGATAGGGAACAGACTAGTAGTGTTGGAAGGTGGGTGAGATTGTTCTCATCTGATAGGGAACAGACTAGTAGTGTGGGAAGGGGGTGAGATTGTTCTCATCTGATAGGGAACAGACTAGTAGTGTGGGAAGGTGGGTGAGATTGTTCTCATCTGATAGGGAACAGACTAGTAGTGTTGGAAGGTGGGTGAGACTAGTAGCGTGGGAAGGTGGGTGAGATTGTTCTCATCTGATAGGGAACAGACTAGTAGTGTTGGAAGGTGAGTGAGACTAGTAGCGTGGGAAGGTGGGTGAGATTGTTCTCATCTGATAGGGAACAGACTAGTAGCGTGGGAAGGTGGGTGAGATTGTTCTCATCTGATAGGGAACAGACTAGTAGTGTAGGAAGGTGGGTGAGATTGTTCTCATCTGATAGGGAACAGACTAGTAGTGTTAGAAGGTGGGTGTGATTGTTCTCATCTGATAGGGAACAGACTAGTAGTGTGGGAAGGGGGTGAGATTGTTCTCATCTGATAGGGAACAGACTAGTAGTGTGGGAAGGTGGGTGAGATTGTTCTCATCTGATAGGGAACAGACTAGTAGTGTTGGAAGGTGGGTGAGACTAGTAGCGTGGGAAGGTGGGTGAGATTGTTCTCATCTGATAGGGAACAGACTAGTAGTGTAGGAAGGTGGGTGAGATTGTTCTTATCTGATAGGGAACAGACTAGTAGTGTTGGAAGGTGGGTGAGATTGTTCTCATCTGATAGAGAACAGACTAGTAGTGTGGGAAGGTGGGTGAGATTATTCTCATCTGATAGGGAACAGAGTAGTAGTGTTGGAAGGTGGGTGAGATTGTTCTAATCTGATAGGGAACAGACTAGTAGTGTAGGAAGTTGGGTGAGATTGTTCTCATCTGATAGGGAACAGACTAGTAGTGTAGGAAGGTGGGTGAGATTGTTCTCATCTGATAGGGAACAGACTAGTAGTGTTGATAGGTGGGTGAAATTGTTCTCATCTGATAGGGAACAGACTAGTAGTGTGGGAAGGTGGGTGAGATTGTTCTCATCTGATAGGGAACAGACTAGTTGTGTGGGAAGGTGGGTGAGATTGTTCTCATCTGATAGGGAACAGACTAGTCGTGTGGGAAGGTGGGTGAGATTGTTCTCATCTGATAGGGAACAGACTAGTAGCGTGGGAAGGTGTGTGAGATTGTTCTCATGTGATAGGGAACAGACTAGTAGCGTAGGAAGGTGGGTGAGATTGTTCTCATCTGATAGGGAACAGACTAGTAGTGTGGGAAGGTGGGTGAGATTGTTCTCATCTGATAGGGAACAGACTAGTAGTGTTGGGAGGTGGGTGAGATTGTTCACATCTGATAGGGAACAGACTAGTAGTGTGGGAAGGTGGTTGAGATTGTTCTCATCTGATAGGGAACAGACTAGTAGTGTGGGAAGGTGGGTGAGATTGTTCTCATCTGATAGGGAACAGACTAGTAGTGTGGGAAGGTGGGTGAGATTGTTCTCATCTGATAGGGAATTGACTAGTAGTGTAGGAAGGTGGGTGAGATTGTTCTCATCTGATAGGGAACAGATTAGTAGTGTGGGAAGGTGGGTGAGATTGTTCTCATCTGATAGGGAACAGACTAGTAGTGTGGGAAGGTGGGTGAGATTGTTCTCATCTGATAGGGAACAGACTAGTAGTGTGGGAAGGTGGGTGAGATTGTTCTCATCTGATAGGGAACAGACTAGTAGTGTTGGAAGGTGGGTGAGACTAGCAGCGTGGGAAGGTGGGTGAGATTGTTCTCATCTGATACTGAACAGACTAGTAGTGTGGGAAGGTGGGTGAGATTGTTCTCATCTGATAGGGAACAGACTAGTAGTGTGGGAAGGTGGGTGAGATTGTTCTCATCTGATAGGGAACAGACTAGTAGGGTGGGAAGGTGGGTGAGATTGTTCTCATCTGATAGGGAACAGACTAGTAGTGTTGGAAGGTGGGTGAGATTGTTCTCATCTGATAGGGAACAGACTAGTAGTGTAGGAAGGTGGGTGAGATTGTTCTAATCTGATAGAAAACAGACTAGTAGTGTAGGAAGGTGGGTGAGATTGTTCTCATCTGATAGGGAACAGACTAGTAGTGTTGGAAGGTGGGTGAGACTAGTAGCGTGGGAAGGTGGGTGAGATTGTTCTCATCTGATAGGGAACAGACTAGTAGTGTGGGAAGGTGGGTGAGATTGTTCTCATCTGATAGGGAACAGACTAGTAGTGTGGGAAGGTGGGTGAGATTGTTCTCATCTGATAGGGAACAGACTAGTAGTGTGGGAAGGTGGGTGAGATTGTTCTCATCTGATAGGGAACAGACTAGTAGGGTGGGAAGGTGGGTGAGATTGTTCTCATCTGATAGGGAACAGACTAGTAGTGTTGGAAGGTGGGTGAGATTGTTCTCATCTGATAGGGAACAGACTAGTAGTGTAGGAAGGTGGGTGAGATTGTTCTCATCTGATAGGGAACAGACTAGTAGTGTAGGAAGGTGGGTGAGATTGTTCTCATCTGATAGGGAACAGACTAGTAGTGTTGGAAGGTGGATGAGACTAGTAGCGTGGGAAGGTGGGTGAGATTGTTCTCATCTGATAGGGAACAGACTAGTAGTGTAGGAAGGTGGGTGAGATTGTTCTCATCTGATAGGGAACAGATTAGTAGTGTGGGAAGGTGGGTGAGATTGTTCTCATCTGATAGGGAACAGACTAGTAGTGTGGGAAGGTGGGTGAGATTGTTCTCATCTGATAGGAAACAGACTAGTAGTGTGGGAAGGTGGGTGAGATTGTTCTCATCTGATAGGGAACAGACTAGTAGTGTTGGAAGGTGGGTGAGACTAGTAGCGTGGGAAGGTGGGTGAGATTGTTCTCATCTGATAGGGAACAGACTAGTACTGTGGGAAGGTGGGTGAGATTGTTCTCATCTGATAGGGAACAGACTAGTAGTGTAGGAAGGTGGGTGAGATTCTTCTCATCTGATAGGGAACAGACTAGTAGTGTGGGAAGGTGGGTGAGATTGTTCTCATCTGATAGGGAACAGACTAGTAGGGTGGGAAGGTGGGTGAGATTGTTCTCATCTGATAGGGAACAGACTAGTAGTGTTGGAAGCTGGGTGAGATTGTTCTCATCTGATAGGGAACAGACTAGTAGTGTAGGAAGGTGGGTGAGATTGTTCTCATCTGATAGGGAACAGACTAGTAGTGTAGGAAGGTGGGTGAGATTGTTCTCATCTGATAGGGAACAGACTAGTAGTGTTGGAAGGTGGGTGAGACTAGTAGCGTGGGAAGGTGGGTGAGATTGTTCTCATCTGATAGGGAACAGACTAGTAGTGTAGGAAGGTGGGTGAGATTGTTCTCATCTGATAGGGAACAGATTAGTAGTGTGGGAAGGTGGGTGAGATTGTTCTCATCTGATAGGGAACAGACTAGTAGTGTGGGAAGGTGGGTGAGATTGTTCTCATCTGATAGGGAACAGACTAGTAGTGTGGGAAGGTGGGTGAGATTGTTCTCATCTGATAGGGAACAGACTAGTAGTGTTGGAAGGTGGGTGAGACTAGTAGCGTGGGAAGGTGGGTGAGATTGTTCTCATCTGATAGGGAACAGACTAGTAGTGTTGGAAGGTGAGTGAGACTAGTAGCGTGGGAAGGTGGGTGAGATTGTTCTCATCTGATAGGGAACAGACTAGTAGCGTGGGAAGGTGGGTGAGATTGTTCTCATCTGATAGGGAACAGACTAGTAGTGTAGGAAGGTGGGTGAGATTGTTCTCATCTGATAGGGAACAGACTAGTAGTGTTAGAAGGTGGGTGAGATTGTTCTCATCTGATAGGGAACAGACTAGTAGTGTGGGAAGGGGGTGAGATTGTTCTCATCTGATAGGGAACAGACTAGTAGTGTGGGAAGGTGGGTGAGATTGTTCTCATCTGATAGGGAACAGACTAGTAGTGTTGGAAGGTGGGTGAGACTAGTAGCGTGGGAAGGTGGGTGAGATTGTTCTCATCTGATAGGGAACAGACTAGTAGTGTAGGAAGGTGGGTGAGATTGTTCTTATCTGATAGGGAACAGACTAGTAGTGTTGGAAGGTGGGTGAGATTGTTCTCATCTGATAGAGAACAGACTAGTAGTGTGGGAAGGTGGGTGAGATTATTCTCATCTGATAGGGAGCAGAGTAGTAGTGTTGGAAGGTGGGTGAGATTGTTCTCATCTGATAGGGAACAGACTAGTAGTGTAGGAAGTTGGGTGAGATTGTTCTCATCTGATAGGGAACAGACTAGTAGTGTAGGAAGGTGGGTGAGATTGTTCTCATCTGATAGGGAACAGACTAGTAGTGTGGATAGGTGGGTGAGATTGTTCTCATCTGATAGGGAACAGACTAGTAGTGTGGGAAGGTGGGTGAGATTGTTCTCATCTGATAGGGAACAGACTAGTTGTGTGGGAAGGTGGGTGAGATTGTTCTCATCTGATAGGGAACAGACTAGTCGTGTGGGAAGGTGGGTGAGATTGTTCTCATCTGATAGGGAACAGACTAGTAGCGTGGGAAGGTGTGTGAGATTGTTCTCATGTGATAGGGAACAGACTAGTAGCGTAGGAAGGTGGGTGAGATTGTTCTCATCTGATAGGGAACAGACTAGTAGTGTGGGAAGGTGGGTGAGATTGTTCTCATCTGATAGTGAACAGACTAGTAGTGTTGGGAGGTGGGTAAGATTGTTCACATCTGATAGGGAACTGACTAGTAGTGTGGGAAGGTGGTTGAGATTGTTCTCATCTGATAGGGAACAGACTAGTAGTGTGGGAAGGTGGGTGAGATTGTTCTCATCTGATAGGGAACAGACTAGTAGTGTGGGAAGGTGGGTGAGATTGTTCTCATCTGATAGGGAATTGACTAGTAGTGTAGGAAGGTGGGTGAGATTGTTCTCATCTGATAGGGAACAGATTAGTAGTGTGGGAAGGTGGGTGAGATTGTTCTCATCTGATAGGGAACAGACTAGTAGTGTGGGAAGGTGGGTGAGATTGTTCTCATCTGATAGGGAACAGACTAGTAGTGTGGGAAGGTGGGTGAGATTGTTCTCATCTGATAGGGAACAGACTAGTAGTGTTGGAAGGTGGGTGAGACTAGCAGCGTGGGAAGGTGGGTGAGATTGTTCTCATCTGATACTGAACAGACTAGTAGTGTGGGAAGGTGGGTGAGATTGTTCTCATCTGACAGGGAACAGACTAGTAGTGTTGGAAGGTGGGTGAGATTGTTCTCATCTGATAGGGAACAGATTAGTAGTGTGGGAAGGTGGGTGAGATTGTTCTCATCTGATAGGGAACAGACTAGTAGTGTGGGAAGGTGGGTGAGATTGTTCTCATCTGATAGGGAACAGACTAGTAGTGTGGGAAGGTGGGTGAGATTGTTCTCATCTGATAGGGAACAGACTAGTAGTGTTGGAAGGTGGGTGAGACTAGTAGCGTGGGAAGGTGGGTGATATTGTTCTCATCTGATACGGAACAGACTAGTAGTGTGGGAAGGTGGGTGAGATTGTTCTCATCTGACAGGGAACAGACTAGTAGTGTGGATAGGTGGGTGAGATTGTTCTCATCTGATAGGGAACAGACTAGTAGTGTGGGAAGGTGGGTGAGATTGTTCTCATCTGATAGGGAACAGACTGGTAGCGTGGGAAGGTGTGTGAGATTGTTCTCATGTGATAGGGAACAGACTAGTAGCGTAGGAAGGTGGGTGAGATTGTTCTCATCTGATAGGGAACAGACTAGTAGTGTGGGAAGGTGGGTGAGATTGTTCTCATCTGATAGGGAACAGACTAGTAGTGTTGGGAGGTGGGTGAGATTGTTCACATCTGATAGGGAACAGACTAGTAGTGTGGGAAGGTGGTTGAGATTGTTCTCATCTGATAGGGAACAGACTAGTAGTGTGGGAAGGTGGGTGAGATTGTTCTCATCTGATAGGGAACAGGCTAGTAGTGTGGGAAGGTGGGTGAGATTGTTCTCATCTGATAGGGAATTGACTAGCAGTGTAGGAAGGTGGGTGAGATTGTTCTCATCTGATAGGGAACAGATTAGTAGTGTGGGAAGGTGGGTGAGATTGTTCTCATCTGATAGGGAACAGACTAGTAGTGTGGGAAGGTGGGTGAGATTGTTCTCATCTGATAGGGAACAGACTAGTAGTGTGGGAAGGTGGGTGAGATTGTTCTCATCTGATAGGGAACAGACTAGTAGTGTGGGAAGGTGGGTGAGATTGTTCTCATCTGATAGGGAACAGACTAGTTGTGTGGGAAGGTGGGTGAGATTGTTCTCATCTGATAGGGAACAGACTAGTCGTGTGGGAAGGTGGGTGAGATTGTTCTCATCTGATAGGGAACAGACTAGTAGCGTGGGAAGGTGTGTGAGATTGTTCTCATGTGATAGGGAACAGACTAGTAGCGTAGGAAGGTGGGTGAGATTGTTCTCATCTGATAGGGAACAGACTAGTAGTGTGGGAAGGTGGGTGAGATTGTTCTCATCTGATAGGGAACAGACTAGTAGTGTTGAGAGGTGGGTGAGATTGTTCACATCTGATAGGGAACTGACTAGTAGTGTGGGAAGGTGGTTGAGATTGTTCTCATCTGATAGGGAACAGACTAGTAGTGTGGGAAGGTGGGTGAGATTGTTCTCATCTGATAGGGAACAGACTAGTAGTGTGGGAAGGTGGGTGAGATTGTTCTCATCTGATAGGGAATTGACTAGTAGTGTAGGAAGGTGGGTGAGATTGTTCTCATCTGATAGGGAACAGATTAGTAGTGTGGGAAGGTGGGTGAGATTGTTCTCATCTGATAGGGAACAGACTAGTAGTGTGGGAAGGTGGGTGAGATTGTTCTCATCTGATAGGGAACAGACTAGTAGTGTGGGAAGGTGGGTGAGATTGTTCTCATCTGATAGGGAACAGACTAGTAGTGTGGCAAGGTGGGTGAGATTGTTCTCATCTGATAGGGAACAGACTAGTAGTGTTGGAAGGTGGGTGAGACTAGTAGCGTGGGAAGGTGGGTGATATTGTTCTCATCTGATACGGAACAGACTAGTAGTGTGGGAAGGTGGGTGAGATTGTTCTCATCTGACAGGGAACAGACTAGTAGTGTGGATAGGTGGGTGAGATTGTTCTCATCTGATAGGGAACAGACTAGTAGTGTGGGAAGGTGGGTGAGATTGTTCTCATCTGATAGGGAACAGACTGGTAGCGTGGGAAGGTGTGTGAGATTGTTCTCATGTGATAGGGAACAGACTAGTAGCGTAGGAAGGTGGGTGAGATTGTTCTCATCTGATAGGGAACAGACTAGTAGTGTGGGAAGGTGGGTGAGATTGTTCTCATCTGATAGGGAACAGACTAGTAGTGTTGGGAGGTGGGTGAGATTGTTCACATCTGATAGGGAACAGACTAGTAGTGTGGGAAGGTGGTTGAGATTGTTCTCATCTGATAGGGAATAGACTAGTAGTGTGGGAAGGTGGGTGAGATTGTTCTCATCTGATAGGGAACAGACTAGTAGTGTGGGAAGGTGGGTGAGATTGTTCTCATCTGATAGGGAATTGACTAGCAGTGTAGGAAGGTGGGTGAGATTGTTCTCATCTGATAGGGAACAGATTAGTAGTGTGGGAAGGTGGGTGAGATTGTTCTCATCTGATAGGGAACAGACTAGTAGTGTGGGAAGGTGGGTGAGATTGTTCTCATCTGATAGGGAACAGACTAGTAGTGTGGGAAGGTGGGTGAGATTGTTCTCATCTGATAGGGAACAGACTAGTAGTGTGGGAAGGTGGGTGAGATTGTTCTCATCTGATAGGGAACAGACTAGTTGTGTGGGAAGGTGGGTGAGATTGTTCTCATCTGATAGGGAACAGACTAGTCGTGTGGGAAGGTGGGTGAGATTGTTCTCATCTGATAGGGAACAGACTAGTAGCGTGGGAAGGTGTGTGAGATTGTTCTCATGTGATAGGGAACAGACTAGTAGCGTAGGAAGGTGGGTGAGATTGTTCTCATCTGATAGGGAACAGACTAGTAGTGTGGGAAGGTGGGTGAGATTGTTCTCATCTGATAGGGAACAGACTAGTAGTGTTGGGAGGTGGGTGAGATTGTTCACATCTGATAGGGAACTGACTAGTAGTGTGGGAAGGTGGTTGAGATTGTTCTCATCTGATAGGGAACAGACTAGTAGTGTGGGAAGGTGGGTGAGATTGTTCTCATCTGATAGGGAACAGACTAGTAGTGTGGGAAGGTGGGTGAGATTGTTCTCATCTGATAGGGAATTGACTAGTAGTGTAGGAAGGTGGGTGAGATTGTTCTCATCTGATAGGGAACAGATTAGTAGTGTGGGAAGGTGGGTGAGATTGTTCTCATCTGATAGGGAACAGACTAGTAGTGTGGGAAGGTGGGTGAGATTGTTCTCATCTGATAGGGAACAGACTAGTAGTGTGGGAAGGTGGGTGAGATTGTTCTCATCTGATAGGGAACAGACTAGTAGTGTTGGAAGGTGGGTGAGACTAGCAGCGTGGGAAGGTGGGTGAGATTGTTCTCATCTGATACTGAACAGACTAGTAGTGTGGGAAGGTGGGTGAGATTGTTCTCATCTGACAGGGAACAGACTAGTAGTGTTGGAAGGTGGGTGAGATTGTTCTCATCTGATAGGGAACAGATTAGTAGTGTGGGAAGGTGGGTGAGATTGTTCTCATCTGATAGGGAACAGACTAGTAGTGTGGGAAGGTGGGTGAGATTGTTCTCATCTGATAGGGAACAGACTAGTAGTGTGGGAAGGTGGGTGAGATTGTTCTCATCTGATAGGGAACAGACTAGTAGTGTTGGAAGGTGGGTGAGACTAGTAGCGTGGGAAGGTGGGTGATATTGTTCTCATCTGATACGGAACAGACTAGTAGTGTGGGAAGGTGGGTGAGATTGTTCTCATCTGACAGGGAACAGACTAGTAGTGTGGATAGGTGGGTGAGATTGTTCTCATCTGATAGGGAACAGACTAGTAGTGTGGGAAGGTGGGTGAGATTGTTCTCATCTGATAGGGAACAGACTGGTAGCGTGGGAAGGTGTGTGAGATTGTTCTCATGTGATAGGGAACAGACTAGTAGCGTAGGAAGGTGGGTGAGATTGTTCTCATCTGATAGGGAACAGACTAGTAGTGTGGGAAGGTGGGTGAGATTGTTCTCATCTGATAGGGAACAGACTAGTAGTGTTGGGAGGTGGGTGAGATTGTTCACATCTGATAGGGAACAGACTAGTAGTGTGGGAAGGTGGTTGAGATTGTTCTCATCTGATAGGGAACAGACTAGTAGTGTGGGAAGGTGGGTGAGATTGTTCTCATCTGATAGGGAACAGACTAGTAGTGTGGGAAGGTGGGTGAGATTGTTCTCATCTGATAGGGAATTGACAAGCAGTGTAGGAAGGTGGGTGAGATTGTTCTCATCTGATAGGGAACAGATTAGTAGTGTGGGAAGGTGGGTGAGATTGTTCTCATCTGATAGGGAACAGACTAGTAGTGTGGGAAGGTGGGTGAGATTGTTCTCATCTGATAGGGAACAGACTAGTAGTGTGGGAAGGTGGGTGAGATTGTTCTCATCTGATAGGGAACAGACTAGTAGTGTGGGAAGGTGGGTGAGATTGTTCTCATCTGATAGGGAACAGACTAGTGTGTGGGAAGGTGGGTGAGATTGTTCTCATCTGATAGGGAACAGACTAGTTGTGTGGGAAGGTGGGTGAGATTGTTCTCATCTGATAGGGAACAGACTAGTCGTGTGGGAAGGTGGGTGAGATTGTTCTCATCTGATAGGGAACAGACTAGTAGCGTGGGAAGGTGTGTGAGATTGTTCTCATGTGATAGGGAACAGACTAGTAGCGTAGGAAGGTGGGTGAGATTGTTCTCATCTGATAGGGAACAGACTAGTAGTGTGGGAAGGTGGGTGAGATTGTTCTCATCTGATAGGGAACAGACTAGTA
Organism: Salmo salar; assembly: GCF_965601325.2. Taxonomy (NCBI): domain Eukaryota; kingdom Metazoa; phylum Chordata; class Actinopteri; order Salmoniformes; family Salmonidae; genus Salmo; species Salmo salar. Next base: position 56,905,861 of record NC_138304.1, on the reverse strand, counting down.
GTGTTGGGAGGTGGGTGAGATTGTTCACATCTGATAGGGAACTGACTAGTAGTGTGGGAAGGTGGTTGAGATTGTTCTCATCTGATAGGGAACAGACTAGTAGTGTGGGAAGGTGGGTGAGATTGTTCTCATCTGATAGGGAACAGACTAGTAGTGTGGGAAGGTGGGTGAGATTGTTCTCATCTGATAGGGAATTGACTAGTAGTGTAGGAAGGTGGGTGAGATTGTTCTCATCTGATAGGGAACAGATTAGTAGTGTGGGAAGGTGGGTGAGATTGTTCTCATCTGATAGGGAACAGACTAGTAGTGTGGGAAGGTGGGTGAGATTGTTCTCATCTGATAGGGAACAGACTAGTAGTGTGGGAAGGTGGGTGAGATTGTTCTCATCTGATAGGGAACAGACTAGTAGTGTTGGAAGGTGGGTGAGACTAGCAGCGTGGGAAGGTGGGTGAGATTGTTCTCATCTGATACTGAACAGACTAGTAGTGTGGGAAGGTGGGTGAGATTGTTCTCATCTGACAGGGAACAGACTAGTAGTGTTGGAAGGTGGGTGAGATTGTTCTCATCTGATAGGGAACAGATTAGTAGTGTGGGAAGGTGGGTGAGATTGTTCTCATCTGATAGGGAACAGACTAGTAGTGTGGGAAGGTGGGTGAGATTGTTCTCATCTGATAGGGAACAGACTAGTAGTGTGGGAAGGTGGGTGAGATTGTTCTCATCTGATAGGGAACAGACTAGTAGTGTTGGAAGGTGGGTGAGACTAGTAGCGTGGGAAGGTGGGTGATATTGTTCTCATCTGATACGGAACAGACTAGTAGTGTGGGAAGGTGGGTGAGATTGTTCTCATCTGACAGGGAACAGACTAGTAGTGTGGATAGGTGGGTGAGATTGTTCTCATCTGATAGGGAACAGACTAGTAGTGTGGGAAGGTGGGTGAGATTGTTCTCATCTGATAGGGAACAGACTGGTAGCGTGGGAAGGTGTGTGAGATTGTTCTCATGTGATAGGGAACAGACTAGTAGCGTAGGAAGGTGGGTGAGATTGTTCTCATCTGATAGGGAACAGACTAGTAGTGTGGGAAGGTGGGTGAGATTGTTCTCATCTGATAGGGAACAGACTAGTAGTGTTGGGAGGTGGGTGAGATTGTTCACATCTGATAGGGAACAGACTAGTAGTGTGGGAAGGTGGTTGAGATTGTTCTCATCTGATAGGGAACAGACTAGTAGTGTGGGAAGGTGGGTGAGATTGTTCTCATCTGATAGGGAACAGACTAGTAGTGTGGGAAGGTGGGTGAGATTGTTCTCATCTGATAGGGAATTGACAAGCAGTGTAGGAAGGTGGGTGAGATTGTTCTCATCTGATAGGGAACAGATTAGTAGTGTGGGAAGGTGGGTGAGATTGTTCTCATCTGATAGGGAACAGACTAGTAGTGTGGGAAGGTGGGTGAGATTGTTCTCATCTGATAGGGAACAGACTAGTAGTGTGGGAAGGTGGGTGAGATTGTTCTCATCTGATAGGGAACAGACTAGTAGTGTTGGAAGGTGGGTGAGACTAGTAGCGTGGGAAGGTGGGTGAGATTGTTCTCATCTGATAGGGAACAGACTAGTAGTGTTGGAAGGTGGGTGAGACTAGTAGCGTGGGAAGGTGGGTGAGATTGTTCTCATCTGATTTGGAACAGACTAATAGTGTGGGAAGGTGGGTGAGATTGTTCTCATCTGACAGGGAACAGACTAGTAGTGTTGGAAGGTGGGTGATTTTGTTCTCATCTGATTGGTGAACAGGCTAGTAGTGTGGGAAGGTGGGTGAGATTGTTCTCATCTGATAGGGAACAGACTAGTAGTGTAGGAAGGTGGGTGAGATTGTTCTCATCTGATAGGGAACAGACTAGTAGTGTGGGAAGGTGGGTGATATTGTTCTCATCTGATAGGGAACAGACTAGTAGTTTGGGAAGGTGGGTGAGATTGTTCTCATCTGATAGGGAACAGACTAGTAGTGTGGGAAGGTGGGTGAGATTGTTCTCATCTGATAGGGAACAGACTAGTAGGGTGGGAAGGTGGGTGAGATTGTTCTCATCTGATAGGGAACAGACTAGTAGTGTTGGAAGGTGGGTGAGATTGTTCTCATCTGATAGGGAACAGACTAGTAGTGTTGGAAGGTGGGTGAGACTAGTAGCGTGGGAAGGTGGGTGAGATTGTTCTCATCTGATAGGGAACAGAATAGTAGTGTAGGAAGGTGGGTGAGATTGTTCTCATCTGATAGGGAACAGACTAGTAGTGTTGAAAGGTGGGTGAGACTAGTAGCGTGGGAAGGTGGGTGAGATTGTTCTCATCTGATAGGGAACAGACTAGTAGTGTGGGAAGGTGGGTGAGATTGTTCTCATCTGATAGGGAACAGACTAGTAGTGTAGGAAGGTGGGTGAGATTGTTCTCATCTGATAGGGAACAGACTAGTAGTGTGGGAAGGTGGGTGAGATTGTTCTCATCTGATAGGGAACAGACTAGTAGTGTGGGAAGGTGGGTGAGATTGTTGTCATCTGATAGGGAACAGACTAGTAGTGTGGGAAGGTGGGTGAGATTGTTCTCATCTGATAGGGAACAGACTAGTAGGGTGGGAAGGTGGGTGAGATTGTTGTCATCTGATAGGGAACAGACTAGTAGTGTGGGAAGGTGGGTGAGATTGTTCTCATCTGATAGGGAACAGACTAGTAGTGTGGGAAGGTGGGTGAGATTGTTCTCATCTGATAGGGAATTGACTAGCAGTGTAGGAAGGTGGGTGAGATTGTTCTCATCTGATAGGGAACAGATTAGTAGTGTGGGAAGGTGGGTGAGATTGTTCTCATCTGATAGGGAACAGACTAGTAGTGTGGGAAGGTGGGTGAGATTGTTCTCATCTGATAGGGAACAGACTAGTAGTGTGGGAAGGTGGGTGAGATTGTTCTCATCTGATAGGGAACAGACTAGTAGTGTGGGAAGGTGGGTGAGATTGTTCTCATCTGATAGGGAACAGACTAGTTGTGTGGGAAGGTGGGTGAGATTGTTCTCATCTGATAGGGAACAGACTAGTCGTGTGGGAAGGTGGGTGAGATTGTTCTCATCTGATAGGGAACAGACTAGTAGCGTGGGAAGGTGTGTGAGATTGTTCTCATGTGATAGGGAACAGACTAGTAGCGTAGGAAGGTGGGTGAGATTGTTCTCATCTGATAGGGAACAGACTAGTAGTGTGGGAAGGTGGGTGAGATTGTTCTCATCTGATAGGGAACAGACTAGTAGTGTTGGGAGGTGGGTGAGATTGTTCACATCTGATAGGGAACTGACTAGTAGTGTGGGAAGGTGGTTGAGATTGTTCTCATCTGATAGGGAACAGACTAGTAGTGTGGGAAGGTGGGTGAGATTGTTCTCATCTGATAGGGAACAGACTAGTAGTGTGGGAAGGTGGGTGAGATTGTTCTCATCTGATAGGGAATTGACTAGTAGTGTAGGAAGGTGGGTGAGATTGTTCTCATCTGATAGGGAACAGATTAGTAGTGTGGGAAGGTGGGTGAGATTGTTCTCATCTGATAGGGAACAGACTAGTAGTGTGGGAAGGTGGGTGAGATTGTTCTCATCTGATAGGGAACAGACTAGTAGTGTGGGAAGGTGGGTGAGATTGTTCTCATCTGATAGGGAACAGACTAGTAGTGTTGGAAGGTGGGTGAGACTAGCAGCGTGGGAAGGTGGGTGAGATTGTTCTCATCTGATACTGAACAGACTAGTAGTGTGGGAAGGTGGGTGAGATTGTTCTCATCTGACAGGGAACAGACTAGTAGTGTTGGAAGGTGGGTGAGATTGTTCTCATCTGATAGGGAACAGATTAGTAGTGTGGGAAGGTGGGTGAGATTGTTCTCATCTGATAGGGAACAGACTAGTAGTGTGGGAAGGTGGGTGAGATTGTTCTCATCTGATAGGGAACAGACTAGTAGTGTGGGAAGGTGGGTGAGATTGTTCTCATCTGATAGGGAACAGACTAGTAGTGTTGGAAGGTGGGTGAGACTAGTAGCGTGGGAAGGTGGGTGATATTGTTCTCATCTGATACGGAACAGACTAGTAGTGTGGGAAGGTGGGTGAGATTGTTCTCATCTGACAGGGAACAGACTAGTAGTGTGGATAGGTGGGTGAGATTGTTCTCATCTGATAGGGAACAGACTAGTAGTGTGGGAAGGTGGGTGAGATTGTTCTCATCTGATATGGAACAGACTGGTAGCGTGGGAAGGTGTGTGAGATTGTTCTCATGTGATAGGGAACAGACTAGTAGTGTAGGAAGGTGGGTGAGATTGTTCTCATCTGATAGGGAACAGACTAGTAGTGTGGGAAGGTGGGTGAGATTGTTCTCATCTGATAGGGAACAGACTAGTAGTGTTGGGAGGTGGGTGAGATTGTTCACATCTGATAGGGAACAGACTAGTAGTGTGGGAAGGTGGTTGAGATTGTTCTCATCTGATAGGGAACAGACTAGTAGTGTGGGAAGGTGGGTGAGATTGTTCTCATCTGATAGGGAACAGACTAGTAGTGTGGGAAGGTGGGTGAGATTGTTCTCATCTGATAGGGAATTGACAAGCAGTGTAGGAAGGTGGGTGAGATTGTTCTCATCTGATAGGGAACAGACTAGTAGTGTGGGAAGGTGGGTGAGATTGTTCTCATCTGATAGGGAACAGACTAGTAGTGTTGGAAGGTGGGTGAGACTAGTAGCGTGGGAAGGTGGGTGAGATTGTTCTCATCTGATAGGGAACAGACTAGTAGTGTTGGAAGGTGGGTGAGACTAGTAGCGTGGGAAGGTGGGTGAGATTGTTCTCATCTGATTTGGAACAGACTAATAGTGTGGGAAGGTGGGTGAGATTGTTCTCATCTGACAGGGAACAGACTAGTAGTGTTGGAAGGTGGGTGATTTTGTTCTCATCTGATTGGTGAACAGGCTAGTAGTGTGGGAAGGTGGGTGAGATTGTTCTCATCTGATAGGGAACAGACTAGTAGTGTAGGAAGGTGGGTGAGATTGTTCTCATCTGATAGGGAACAGACTAGTAGTGTGGGAAGGTGGGTGATATTGTTCTCATCTGATAGGGAACAGACTAGTAGTTTGGGAAGGTGGGTGAGATTGTTCTCATCTGATAGGGAACAGACTAGTAGTGTGGGAAGGTGGGTGAGATTGTTCTCATCTGATAGGGAACAGACTAGTAGGGTGGGAAGGTGGGTGAGATTGTTCTCATCTGATAGGGAACAGACTAGTAGTGTTGGAAGGTGGGTGAGATTGTTCTCATCTGATAGGGAACAGACTAGTAGTGTTGGAAGGTGGGTGAGACTAGTAGCGTGGGAAGGTGGGTGAGATTGTTCTCATCTGATAGGGAACAGAATAGTAGTGTAGGAAGGTGGGTGAGATTGTTCTCATCTGATAGGGAACAGACTAGTAGTGTTGAAAGGTGGGTGAGACTAGTAGCGTGGGAAGGTGGGTGAGATTGTTCTCATCTGATAGGGAACAGACTAGTAGTGTGGGAAGGTGGGTGAGATTGTTCTCATCTGATAGGGAACAGACTAGTAGTGTAGGAAGGTGGGTGAGATTGTTCTCATCTGATAGGGAACAGACTAGTAGTGTGGGAAGGTGGGTGAGATTGTTCTCATCTGATAGGGAACAGACTAGTAGTGTGGGAAGGTGGGTGAGATTGTTGTCATCTGATAGGGAACAGACTAGTAGTGTGGGAAGGTGGGTGAGATTGTTCTCATCTGATAGGGAACAGACTAGTAGGGTGGGAAGGTGGGTGAGATTGTTCTCATCTGATAGGGAACAGACTAGTAGTGTGGGAAGGTGGGTGAGATTGTTCTCATCTGATAGGGAACAGACTAGTAGTGTGGGAAGGTGGGTGAGATTGTTCTCATCTGATAGGGAATTGACTAGCAGTGTAGGAAGGTGGGTGAGATTGTTCTCATCTGATAGGGAACAGATTAGTAGTGTGGGAAGGTGGGTGAGATTGTTCTCATCTGATAGGGAACAGACTAGTAGTGTGGGAAGGTGGGTGAGATTGTTCTCATCTGATAGGGAACAGACTAGTAGTGTGGGAAGGTGGGTGAGATTGTTCTCATCTGATAGGGAACAGACTAGTAGTGTGGGAAGGTGGGTGAGATTGTTCTCATCTGATAGGGAACAGACTAGTTGTGTGGGAAGGTGGGTGAGATTGTTCTCATCTGATAGGGAACAGACTAGTCGTGTGGGAAGGTGGGTGAGATTGTTCTCATCTGATAGGGAACAGACTAGTAGCGTGGGAAGGTGTGTGAGATTGTTCTCATGTGATAGGGAACAGACTAGTAGCGTAGGAAGGTGGGTGAGATTGTTCTCATCTGATAGGGAACAGACTAGTAGTGTGGGAAGGTGGGTGAGATTGTTCTCATCTGATAGGGAACAGACTAGTAGTGTTGGGAGGTGGGTGAGATTGTTCACATCTGATAGGGAACTGACTAGTAGTGTGGGAAGGTGGTTGAGATTGTTCTCATCTGATAGGGAACAGACTAGTAGTGTGGGAAGGTGGGTGAGATTGTTCTCATCTGATAGGGAACAGACTAGTAGTGTGGGTAGGTGGGTGAGATTGTTCTCATCTGATAGGGAATTGACTAGTAGTGTAGGAAGGTGGGTGAGATTGTTCTCATCTGATAGGGAACAGATTAGTAGTGTGGGAAGGTGGGTGAGATTGTTCTCATCTGATAGGGAACAGACTAGTAGTGTGGGAAGGTGGGTGAGATTGTTCTCATCTGATAGGGAACAGACTAGTAGTGTGGGAAGGTGGGTGAGATTGTTCTCATCTGATAGGGAACAGACTAGTAGTGTTGGAAGGTGGGTGAGACTAGCAGCGTGGGAAGGTGGGTGAGATTGTTCTCATCTGATACTGAACAGACTAGTAGTGTGGGAAGGTGGGTGAGATTGTTCTCATCTGACAGGGAACAGACTAGTAGTGTTGGAAGGTGGGTGAGATTGTTCTCATCTGATAGGGAACAGATTAGTAGTGTGGGAAGGTGGGTGAGATTGTTCTCATCTGATAGGGAACAGACTAGTAGTGTGGGAAGGTGGGTGAGATTGTTCTCATCTGATAGGGAACAGACTAGTAGTGTGGGAAGGTGGGTGAGATTGTTCTCATCTGATAGGGAACAGACTAGTAGTGTTGGAAGGTGGGTGAGACTAGTAGCGTGGGAAGGTGGGTGATATTGTTCTCATCTGATACGGAACAGACTAGTAGTGTGGGAAGGTGGGTGAGATTGTTCTCATCTGACAGGGAACAGACTAGTAGTGTGGATAGGTGGGTGAGATTGTTCTCATCTGATAGGGAACAGACTAGTAGTGTGGGAAGGTGGGTGAGATTGTTCTCATCTGATAGGGAACAGACTGGTAGCGTGGGAAGGTGTGTGAGATTGTTCTCATGTGATAGGGAACAGACTAGTAGCGTAGGAAGGTGGGTGAGATTGTTCTCATCTGATAGGGAACAGACTAGTAGTGTGGGAAGGTGGGTGAGATTGTTCTCATCTGATAGGGAACAGACTAGTAGTGTTGGGAGGTGGGTGAGATTGTTCACATCTGATAGGGAACAGACTAGTAGTGTGGGAAGGTGGTTGAGATTGTTCTCATCTGATAGGGAACAGACTAGTAGTGTGGGAAGGTGGGTGAGATTGTTCTCATCTGATAGGGAACAGACTAGTAGTGTGGGAAGGTGGGTGAGATTGTTCTCATCTGATAGGGAATTGACAAGCAGTGTAGGAAGGTGGGTGAGATTGTTCTCATCTGATAGGGAACAGATTAGTATTGTGGGAAGGTGGGTGAGATTGTTCTCATCTGATAGGGAACAGACTAGTAGTGTGGGAAGGTGGGTGAGATTGTTCTCATCTGATAGGGAACAGACTAGTAGTGTGGGAAGGTGGGTGAGATTGTTCTCATCTGATAGGGAACAGACTAGTAGTGTTGGAAGGTGGGTGAGACTAGTAGCGTGGGAAGGTGGGTGAGATTGTTCTCATCTGATAGGGAACAGACTAGTAGTGTTGGAAGGTGGGTGAGACTAGTAGCGTGGGAAGGTGGGTGAGATTGTTCTCATCTGATTTGGAACAGACTAATAGTGTGGGAAGGTGGGTGAGATTGTTCTCATCTGACAGGGAACAGACTAGTAGTGTTGGAAGGTGGGTGATTTTGTTCTCATCTGATTGGTGAACAGGCTAGTAGTGTGGGAAGGTGGGTGAGATTGTTCTCATCTGATAGGGAACAGACTAGTAGTGTAGGAAGGTGGGTGAGATTGTTCTCATCTGATAGGGAACAGACTAGTAGTGTGGGAAGGTGGGTGATATTGTTCTCATCTGATAGGGAACAGACTAGTAGTTTGGGAAGGTGGGTGAGATTGTTCTCATCTGATAGGGAACAGACTAGTAGTGTGGGAAGGTGGGTGAGATTGTTCTCATCTGATAGGGAACAGACTAGTAGGGTGGGAAGGTGGGTGAGATTGTTCTCATCTGATAGGGAACAGACTAGTAGTGTTGGAAGGTGGGTGAGATTGTTCTCATCTGATAGGGAACAGACTAGTAGTGTAGGAAGGTGGGTGAGATTGTTCTCATCTGATAGGGAACAGACTAGTAGTGTAGGAAGGTGGGTGAGATTGTTCTCATCTGATAGGGAACAGACTAGTAGTGTTGGAAGGTGGGTGAGACTAGTAGCGTGGGAAGGTGGGTGAGATTGTTCTCATCTGATAGGGAACAGAATAGTAGTGTAGGAAGGTGGGTGAGATTGTTCTCATCTGATAGGGAACAGACTAGTAGTGTTGAAAGGTGGGTGAGACTAGTAGCGTGGGAAGGTGGGTGAGATTGTTCTCATCTGATAGGGAACAGACTAGTAGTGTGGGAAGGTGGGTGAGATTGTTCTCATCTGATAGGGAACAGACTAGTAGTGTAGGAAGGTGGGTGAGATTGTTCTCATCTGATAGGGAACAGACTAGTAGTGTGGGAAGGTGGGTGAGATTGTTCTCATCTGATAGGGAACAGACTAGTAGTGTGGGAAGGTGGGTGAGATTGTTGTCATCTGATAGGGAACAGACTAGTAGTGTGGGAAGGTGGGTGAGATTGTTCTCATCTGATAGGGAACAGACTAGTAGGGTGGGAAGGTGGGTGAGATTGTTCTCATCTGATAGGGAACAGACTAGTAGTGTTGGAAGGTGGGTGAGATTGTTCTCATCTGATAGGGAACAGACTAGTAGTGTAGGAAGGTGGGTGAGATTGTTCTCATCTGATAGGGAACAGACTAGTAGTGTTGGAAGGTGGGTGAGACTAGTAGCGTGGGAAGGTGGGTGAGATTGTTCTCATCTGATAGGGAACAGACTAGTAGTGTGGGAAGGTGGGTGAGATTGTTCTCATCTGATAGGGAACAGACTAGTAGTGTAGGAAGGTGGGTGAGATTGTTCTCATCTGATAGGGAACAGACTAGTAGTGTGGGAAGGTGGGTGAGATTGTTCTCATCTGATAGGGAACAGACTAGTAGTGTAGGAAGGTGGGTGAGATTGTTCTCATCTGATAGGGAACAGACTAGTAGTGTTGGAAGGTGGGTGAGACTAGTAGCGTGGGAAGGTGGGTGAGATTGTTCTCATCTGATAGGGAACAGACTAGTAGTGTAGGAAGGTGGGTGAGATTGTTCTCATCTGATAGGGAACAGACTAGAAGTGTTGGAAGGTGGGTGAGACTAGTAGCGTGGGAAGGTGGGTGAGATTGTTCTCATCTGATAGGGAACAGACTAGTAGTGTGGGAAGGTGGGTGAGATTGTTCTCATCTGATAGGGAACAGACTAGTAGTGTGGGAAGGTGGGTGAGATTGTTCTCATCTGATAGGGAACAGACTAGTAGTGTGGGAAGGTGGGTGAGATTGTTCTCATCTGATAGGGAACAGACTAGTAGGGTGGGAAGGTGGGTGAGACTAGTAGCGTGGGAAGGTGGGTGAGATTGTTCTCATCTGATAGGGAACAGACTAGTAGCGTGGGAAGGTGTGTGAGATTGTTCTCATGTGATAGGGAACAGACTAGTAGCGTAGGAAGGTGGGTGAGATTGTTCTCATCTGATAGGGAACAGACTAGTAGTGTGGGAAGGTGGGTGAGATTGTTCTCATCTGATAGGGAACAGACTAGTAGTGTTGGGAGGTGGGTGAGATTGTTCACATCTGATAGGGAACTGACTAGTAGTGTGGGAAGGTGGTTGAGATTGTTCTCATCTGATAGGGAACAGACTAGTAGTGTGGGAAGGTGGGTGAGATTGTTCTCATCTGATAGGGAACAGACTAGTAGTGTGGGAAGGTGGGTGAGATTGTTCTCATCTGATAGGGAATTGACTAGTAGTGTAGGAAGGTGGGTGAGATTGTTCTCATCTGATAGGGAACAGATTAGTAGTGTGGGAAGGTCGGTGAGATTGTTCTCATCTGATAGGGAACAGACTAGTAGTGTGGGAAGGTGGGTGAGATTGTTCTCATCTGATAGGGAACAGACTAGTAGTGTGGGAAGGTGGGTGAGATTGTTCTCATCTGATAGGGAACAGACTAGTAGTGTTGGAAGGTGGGTGAGACTAGCAGCGTGGGAAGGTGGGTGAGATTGTTCTCATCTGATACTGAACAGACTAGTAGTGTGGGAAGGTGGGTGAGATTGTTCTCATCTGACAGGGAACAGACTAGTAGTGTTGGAAGGTGGGTGAGATTGTTCTCATCTGATAGGGAACAGATTAGTAGTGTGGGAAGGTGGGTGAGATTGTTCTCATCTGATAGGGAACAGACTAGTAGTGTGGGAAGGTGGGTGAGATTGTTCTCATCTGATAGGGAACAGACTAGTAGTGTGGGAAGGTGGGTGAGATTGTTCTCATCTGATAGGGAATTGACTAGTAGTGTAGGAAGGTGGGTGAGATTGTTCTCATCTGATAGGGAACAGATTAGTAGTGTGGGAAGGTGGGTGAGATTGTTCTCATCTGATAGGGAACAGACTAGTAGTGTGGGAAGGTGGGTGAGATTGTTCTCATCTGATAGGGAACAGACTAGTAGTGTGGGAAGGTGGGTGAGATTGTTCTCATCTGATAGGGAACAGACTAGTAGTGTTGGAAGGTGGGTGAGACTAGCAGCGTGGGAAGGTGGGTGAGATTGTTCTCATCTGATACTGAACAGACTAGTAGTGTGGGAAGGTGGGTGAGATTGTTCTCATCTGACAGGGAACAGACTAGTAGTGTTGGAAGGTGGGTGAGATTGTTCTCATCTGATAGGGAACAGATTAGTAGTGTGGGAAGGTGGGTGAGATTGTTCTCATCTGATAGGGAACAGACTAGTAGTGTGGGAAGGTGGGTGAGATTGTTCTCATCTGATAGGGAACAGACTAGTAGTGTGGGAAGGTGGGTGAGATTGTTCTCATCTGATAGGGAACAGACTAGTAGTGTTGGAAGGTGGGTGAGACTAGTAGCGTGGGAAGGTGGGTGATATTGTTCTCATCTGATACGGAACAGACTAGTAGTGTGGGAAGGTGGGTGAGATTGTTCTCATCTGACAGGGAACAGACTAGTAGTGTGGATAGGTGGGTGAGATTGTTCTCATCTGATAGGGAACAGACTAGTAGTGTGGGAAGGTGGGTGAGATTGTTCTCATCTGATAGGGAACAGACTGGTAGCGTGGGAAGGTGTGTGAGATTGTTCTCATGTGATAGGGAACAGACTAGTAGCGTAGGAAGGTGGGTGAGATTGTTCTCATCTGATAGGGAACAGACTAGTAGTGTGGGAAGGTGGGTGAGATTGTTCTCATCTGATAGGGAACAGACTAGTAGTGTTGGGAGGTGGGTGAGATTGTTCACATCTGATAGGGAACAGACTAGTAGTGTGGGAAGGTGGTTGAGATTGTTCTCATCTGATAGGGAACAGACTAGTAGTGTGGGAAGGTGGGTGAGATTGTTCTCATCTGATAGGGAACAGACTAGTAGTGTGGGAAGGTGGGTGAGATTGTTCTCATCTGATAGGGAATTGACAAGCAGTGTAGGAAGGTGGGTGAGATTGTTCTCATCTGATAGGGAACAGATTAGTAGTGTGGGAAGGTGGGTGAGATTGTTCTCATCTGATAGGGAACAGACTAGTAGTGTGGGAAGGTGGGTGAGATTGTTCTCATCTGATAGGGAACAGACTAGTAGTGTGGGAAGGTGGGTGAGATTGTTCTCATCTGACAGGGAACAGACTAGTAGTGTTGGAAGGTGGGTGAGATTGTTCTCATCTGATAGGGAACAGATTAGTAGTGTGGGAAGGTGGGTGAGATTGTTCTCATCTGATAGGGAACAGACTAGTAGTGTGGGAAGGTGGGTGAGATTGTTCTCATCTGATAGGGAACAGACTAGTAGTGTGGGAAGGTGGGTGAGATTGTTCTCATCTGATAGGGAACAGACTAGTAGTGTTGGAAGGTGGGTGAGACTAGTAGCGTGGGAAGGTGGGTGATATTGTTCTCATCTGATACGGAACAGACTAGTAGTGTGGGAAGGTGGGTGAGATTGTTCTCATCTGACAGGGAACAGACTAGTAGTGTGGATAGGTGGGTGAGTTTGTTCTCATCTGATAGGGAACAGACTAGTAGTGTGGGAAGGTGGGTGAGATTGTTCTCATCTGATAGGGAACAGACTGGTAGCGTGGGAAGGTGTGTGAGATTGTTCTCATGTGATAGGGAACAGACTAGTAGCGTAGGAAGGTGGGTGAGATTGTTCTCATCTGATAGGGAACAGACTAGTAGTGTGGGAAGGTGGGTGAGATTGTTCTCATCTGATAGGGAACAGACTAGTAGTGTTGGGAGGTGGGTGAGATTGTTCACATCTGATAGGGAACAGACTAGTAGTGTGGGAAGGTGGTTGAGATTGTTCTCATCTGATAGGGAACAGACTAGTAGTGTGGGAAGGTGGGTGAGATTGTTCTCATCTGATAGGGAACAGACTAGTAGTGTGGGAAGGTGGGTGAGATTGTTCTCATCTGATAGGGAATTGACAAGCAGTGTAGGAAGGTGGGTGAGATTGTTCTCATCTGATAGGGAACAGATTAGTAGTGTGGGAAGGTGGGTGAGATTGTTCTCATCTGATAGGGAACAGACTAGTAGTGTGGGAAGGTGGGTGAGATTGTTCTCATCTGATAGGGAACAGACTAGTAGTGTGGGAAGGTGGGTGAGATTGTTCTCATCTGATAGGGAACAGACTAGTAGTGTTGGAAGGTGGGTGAGACTAGTAGCGTGGGAAGGTGGGTGAGATTGTTCTCATCTGATAGGGAACAGACTAGTAGTGTTGGAAGGTGGGTGAGACTAGTAGCGTGGGAAGGTGGGTGAGATTGTTCTCATCTGATTTGGAACAGACTAATATTGTGGGAATGTGGGTGAGATTGTTCTCATCTGACAGGGAACAGACTAGTAGTGTTGGAAGGTGGGTGATTTTGTTCTCATCTGATTGGTGAACAGGCTAGTAGTGTGGGAAGGTGGGTGAGATTGTTCTCATCTGATAGGGAACAGACTAGTAGTGTAGGAAGGTGGGTGAGATTGTTCTCATCTGATAGGGAACAGACTAGTAGTGTGGGAAGGTGGGTGATATTGTTCTCATCTGATAGGGAACAGACTAGTAGTTTGGGAAGGTGGGTGAGATTGTTCTCATCTGATAGGGAACAGACTAGTAGTGTGGGAAGGTGGGTGAGATTGTTCTCATCTGATAGGGAACAGACTAGTAGGGTGGGAAGGTGGGTGAGATTGTTCTCATCTGATAGGGAACAGACTAGTAGTGTAGGAAGGTGGGTGAGATTGTTCTCATCTGATAGGGAACAGACTAGTAGTGTTGGAAGGTGGGTGAGACTAGTAGCGTGGGAAGGTGGGTGAGATTGTTCTCATCTGATAGGGAACAGAATAGTAGTGTAGGAAGGTGGGTGAGATTGTTCTCATCTGATAGGGAACAGACTAGTAGTGTTGAAAGGTGGGTGAGACTAGTAGCGTGGGAAGGTGGGTGAGATTGTTCTCATCTGATAGGGAACAGACTAGTAGTGTGGGAAGGTGGGTGAGATTGTTCTCATCTGATAGGGAACAGACTAGTAGTGTAGGAAGGTGGGTGAGATTGTTCTCATCTGATAGGGAACAGACTAGTAGTGTGGGAAGGTGGGTGAGATTGTTCTCATCTGATAGGGAACAGACTAGTAGTGTGGGAAGGTGGGTGAGATTGTTGTCATCTGATAGGGAACAGACTAGTAGTGTGGGAAGGTGGGTGAGATTGTTGTCATCTGATAGGGAACAGACTAGTAGTGTGGGAAGGTGGGTGAGATTGTTCTCATCTGATAGGGAACAGACTAGTAGGGTGGGAAGGTGGGTGAGATTGTTCTCATCTGATAGGGAACAGACTAGTAGTGTTGGAAGGTGGGTGAGATTGTTCTCATCTGATAGGGAACAGACTAGTAGTGTAGGAAGGTGGGTGAGATTGTTCTCATCTGATAGGGAACAGACTAGTAGTGTTGGAAGGTGGGTGAGACTAGTAGCGTGGGAAGGTGGGTGAGATTGTTCTCATCTGATAGGGAACAGACTAGTAGTGTAGGAAGGTGGGTGAGATTGTTCTCATCTGATAGGGAACAGACTAGTAGTGTTGGAAGATGGGTGAGATTGTTCTCATCTGATAGGGAACAGACTAGTAGTGTGGGAAGGTGGGTGAGATTGTTCTCATCTGATAGGGAACAGACTAGTAGTGTTGGAAGGTGGGTGAGACTAGTAGCGTGGGAAGGTGGGTGAGATTGTTCTCATCTGATAGGGAACAGACTAGTAGTGTGGGAAGGTGGGTGAGATTGTTCTCATCTGATAGGGAACAGACTAGTAGTGTAGGAAGGTGGGTGAGATTGTTCTCATCTGATAGGGAACAGACTAGTAGTGTGGGAAGGTGGGTGAGATTGTTCTCATCTGATAGGGAACAGACTAGTAGTGTAGGAAGGTGGGTGAGATTGTTCTCATCTGATAGGGAACAGACTAGTAGTGTTGGAAGATGGGTGAGACTGTTCTCATCTGATAGGGAACAGACTAGTAGTGTAGGAAGGTGGGTGAGATTGTTCTCATCTGATAGGGAACAGACTAGTAGTGTTGGAAGGTGGGTGAGACTAGTAGCGTGGGAAGGTGGGTGAGATTGTTCTCATCTGATAGGGAACAGACTAGAAGTGTTGGAAGGTGGGTGAGACTAGTAGCGTGGGAAGGTGGGTGAGATTGTTCTCATCTGATAGGGAACAGACTAGTAGTGTGGGAAGGTGGGTGAGATTGTTCTCATCTGATAGGGAACAGACTAGTAGTGTGGGAAGGTGGGTGAGATTGTTCTCATCTGATAGGGAACAGACTAGTAGTGTGGGAAGGTGGGTGAGATTGTTCTCATCTGATAGGGAACAGACTAGTAGGGTGGGAAGGTGGGTGAGACTAGTAGCGTGGGAAGGTGGGTGAGATTGTTCTCATCTGATAGGGAACAGAATAGTAGTGTAGGAAGGTGGGTGAGATTGTTCTCATCTGATAGGGAACAGACTAGTAGTGTTGAAAGGTGGGTGAGACTAGTAGCGTTGGAAGGTGGGTGAGATTGTTCTCATCTGATAGGGAACAGACTAGTAGTGTGGGAAGGTGGGTGAGATTGTTCTCATCTGATAGGGAACAGACTAGTAGTGTGGGAAGGTGGGTGAGATTGTTGTCATCTGATAGGGAACAGACTAGTAGTGTGGGAAGGTGGGTGAGATTGTTCTCATCTGATAGGGAACAGACTAGTAGTGTGGGAAGGTGGGTGAGATTGTTCTCATCTGATAGGGAACAGACTAGTAGTGTTGGAAGGTGGGTGAGATTGTTCTCATCTGATAGGGAACAGACTAGTAGTGTAGGAAGGTGGGTGAGATTGTTCTCATCTGATAGGGAACAGACTAGTAGTGTAGGAAGGTGGGTGAGATTGTTCTCATCTGATAGGGAACAGACTAGTAGTGTTGGAAGGTGGGTGAGACTAGTAGCGTGGGAAGGTGGGTGAGATTGTTCTCATCTGATAGGGAACAGAATAGTAGTGTAGGAAGGTGGGTGAGATTGTTCTCATCTGATAGGGAACAGACTAGTAGTGTTGAAAGGTGGGTGAGACTAGTAGCGTGGGAAGGTGGGTGAGATTGTTCTCATCTGATAGGGAACAGACTAGTAGTGTGGGAAGGTGGGTGAGATTGTTCTCATCTGATAGGGAACAGACTAGTAGTGTAGGAAGGTGGGTGAGATTGTTCTCATCTGATAGGGAACAGACTAGTAGTGTGGGAAGGTGGGTGAGATTGTTCTCATCTGATAGGGAACAGACTAGTAGTGTGGGAAGGTGGGTGAGATTGTTGTCATCTGATAGGGAACAGACTAGTAGTGTGGGAAGGTGGGTGAGATTGTTCTCATCTGATAGGGAACAGACTAGTAGGGTGGGAAGGTGGGTGAGATTGTTCTCATCTGATAGGGAACAGACTAGTAGTGTTGGAAGGTGGGTGAGATTGTTCTCATCTGATAGGGAACAGACTAGTAGTGTAGGAAGGTGGGTGAGATTGTTCTCATCTGATAGGGAACAGACTAGTAGTGTTGGAAGGTGGGTGAGACTAGTAGCGTGGGAAGGTGGGTGAGATTGTTCTCATCTGATAGGGAACAGACTAGTAGTGTAGGAAGGTGGGTGAGATTGTTCTCATCTGATAGGGAACAGACTAGTAGTGTTGGAAGATGGGTGAGATTGTTCTCATCTGATAGGGAACAGACTAGTAGTGTGGGAAGGTGGGTGAGATTGTTCTCATCTGATAGGGAACAGACTAGTAGTGTTGGAAGGTGGGTGAGACTAGTAGCGTGGGAAGGTGGGTGAGATTGTTCTCATCTGATAGGGAACAGACTAGTAGTGTGGGAAGGTGGGTGAGATTGTTCTCATCTGATAGGGAACAGACTAGTAGTGTAGGAAGGTGGGTGAGATTGTTCTCATCTGATAGGGAACAGACTAGTAGTGTGGGAAGGTGGGTGAGATTGTTCTCATCTGATAGGGAACAGACTAGTAGTGTAGGAAGGTGGGTGAGATTGTTCTCATCTGATAGGGAACAGACTAGTAGTGTTGGAAGGTGGGTGAGACTAGTAGCGTGGGAAGGTGGGTGAGATTGTTCTCATCTGATAGGGAACAGACTAGTAGTGTGGGAAGGTGGGTGAGATTGTTCTCATCTGATAGGGAACAGACTAGTAGTGTAGGAAGGTGGGTGAGATTGTTCTCATCTGATAGGGAACAGACTAGTAGTGTGGGAAGGTGGGTGAGATTGTTCTCATCTGATAGGGAACAGACTAGTAGTGTGGGAAGGTGGGTGAGATTATTCTCATCTGATAGGGAACAGACTAGTAGTGTAGGAAGGTGGGTGAGATTGTTCTCATCTGATAGGGAACAGACTAGTAGTGTGGGAAGGTGGGTGAGATTGTTCTCATCTGATAGGGAACAGACTAGTAGTTTGGGAAGGTGGGTGAGATTGTTCTCATCTGATAGGGAACAGACTAGTAGTGTGGGAAGGTGGGTGAGACTGTTCTCATCTGATAGGGAACAGACTAGTAGGGTGGGAAGGTGGGTGAGATTGTTCTCATCTGATAGGGAACAGACTAGTAGTGTTGGAAGGTGGGTGAGATTGTTCTCATCTGATAGGGAACAGACTAGTAGTGTAGGAAGGTGGGTGAGATTGTTCTCATCTGATAGGGAACAGACTAGTAGTGTAGGAAGGTGGGTGAGATTGTTCTCATCTGATAGGGAACAGACTAGTAGTGTTGGAAGGTGGGTGAGACTAGTAGCGTGGGAAGGTGGGTGAGATTGTTCTCATCTGATAGGGAACAGACTAGTAGTGTAGGAAGGTGGGTGAGATTGTTCTCATCTGATAGGGAACAGACTAGAAGTGTTGGAAGGTGGGTGAGACTAGTAGCGTGGGAAGGTGGGTGAGATTGTTCTCATCTGATAGGGAACAGACTAGTAGTGTGGGAAGGTGGGTGAGATTGTTCTCATCTGATAGGGAACAGACTAGTAGTGTAGGAAGGTGGGTGAGATTGTTCTCATCTGATAGGGAACAGACTAGTAGTGTGGGAAGGTGGGTGAGATTGTTCTCATCTGATAGGGAACAGACTAGTAGTGTGGGAAGGTGGGTGAGATTGTTCTCATCTGATAGGGAACAGACTAGTAGTGTGGGAAGGTGGGTGAGATTGTTCTCATCTGATAGGGAACAGACTAGTAGGGTGGGAAGGTGGGTGAGACTAGTAGCGTGGGAAGGTGGGTGAGATTGTTCTCATCTGATAGGGAACAGAATAGTAGTGTAGGAAGGTGGGTGAGATTGTTCTCATCTGATAGGGAACAGACTAGTAGTGTGGGAAGGTGGGTGAGATTGTTCTCATCTGATAGGGAACAGACTAGTAGTGTAGGAAGGTGGGTGAGATTGTTCTCATTTGATAGGGAACAGACTAGTAGTGTGGGAAGGTGGGTGAGATTGTTCTCATCTGATAGGGAACAGACTAGTAGTGTGGGAAGGTGGGTGAGATTGTTGTCATCTGATAGGGAACAGACTAGTAGGGTGGGAAGGTGGGTGAGATTGTTCTCATCTGATAGGGAACAGACTAGTAGTGTTGGAAGGTGGGTGAGATTGTTCTCATCTGATAGGGAACAGACTAGTAGTGTAGGAAGGTGGGTGAGATTGTTCTCATCTGATAGGGAACAGACTAGTAGTGTTGGAAGGTGGGTGAGACTAGTAGCGTGGGAAGGTGGGTGAGATTGTTCTCATCTGATAGGGAACAGACTAGTAGTGCAGGAAGGTGGGTGAGATTGTTCTCATCTGATAGGGAACAGACTAGTAGTGTTGGAAGATGGGTGAGATTGTTCTCATCTGATAGGGAACAGACTAGTAGTGTGGGAAGGTGGGTGAGATTGTTCTCATCTGATAGGGAACAGACTAGTAGTGTTGGAAGGTGGGTGAGACTAGTAGCGTGGGAAGGTGGGTGAGATTGTTCTCATCTGATAGGGAACAGACTAGTGTTGTGGGAAGGTGGGTGAGATTGTTCTCATCTGATAAGGAACAGACTAGTAGTGTAGGAAGGTGGGTGAGATTGTTCTCATCTGATAGGGAACAGACTAGTAGTGTGGGAAGGTGGGTGAGATTGTTCTCATCTGATAGGGAACAGACTAGTAGTGTGGGAAGGTGGGTGAGATTGTTCTCATCTGATAGGGAACAGACTAGTAGTGTAGGAAGGTGGGTGAGATTGTTCTCATCTGATAGGGAACAGACTAGTAGTGTGGGAAGGTGGGTGAGATTGTTCTCATCTGATAGGGAACAGACTAGTAGTTTGGGAAGGTGGGTGAGATTGTTCTCATCTGATAGGGAACAGACTAGTAGTGTGGGAAGGTGGGTGAGACTGTTCTCATCTGATAGGGAACAGACTAGTAGTGTTGGAAGGTGGGTGAGATTGTTCTCATCTGATAGGGAACAGACTAGTAGTGTAGGAAGGTGGGTGAGATTGTTCTCATCTGATAGGGAACAGACTAGTAGTGTAGGAAGGTGGGTGAGATTGTTCTCATCTGATAGGGAACAGACTAGTAGTGTAGGAAGGTGGGTGAGATTGTTCTCATCTGATAGGGAACAGACTAGTAGTGTTGGAAGGTGGGTGAGACTAGTAGCGTGGGAAGGTGGGTGAGATTGTTCTCATCTGATAGGGAACAGACTAGTAGTGTAGGAAGGTGGGTGAGATTGTTCTCATCTGATAGGGAACAGACTAGTAGTGTTGGAAGGTGGGTGAGACTAGTAGCGTGGGAAGGTGGGTGAGATTGTTCTCATCTGATAGGGAACAGACTAGTAGTGTGGGAAGGTGGGTGAGATTGTTCTCATCTGATAGGGAACAGACTAGTAGTGTAGGAAGGTGGGTGAGATTGTTCTCATCTGATAGGGAACAGACTAGTAGTGTGGGAAGGTGGGTGAGATTGTTCTCATCTGATAGGGAACAGACTAGTAGTGTGGGAAGGTGGGTGAGATTGTTCTCATCTGATAGGGAACAGACTAGTAGTGTGGGAAGGTGGGTGAGATTGTTCTCATCTGATAGGGAACAGACTAGTAGGGTGGGAAGGTGGGTGAGACTAGTAGTGTGGGAAGGTGGGTGAGATTGTTCTCATCTGATAGGGAACAGACTAGTAGTGTGGGAAGGTGGGTGAGATTGTTCTCATCTGATAGGGAACAGACTAGTAGTGTAGGAAGGTGGGTGAGATTGTTCTCATCTGATAGGGAACAGACTAGTAGTGTGGGAAGGTGGGTGAGATTGTTCTCATCTGATAGGGAACAGACTAGTAGTGTGGGAAGGTGGGTGAGATTGTTCTCATCTGATAGGGAACAGACTAGTAGTGTAGGAAGGTGGGTGAGATTGTTCTCATCTGATAGGGAACAGACTAGTAGTGTGGGAAGGTGGGTGAGATTGTTCTCATCTGATAGGGAACAGACTAGTAGTGTAGGAAGGTGGGTGAGATTGTTCTCATCTGATAGGGAACAGACTAGTAGTGTTGGAAGGTGGGTGAGACTAGTAGCGTGGGAAGGTGGGTGAGATTGTTCTCATCTGATAGGGAACAGACTAGTAGTGTAGGAAGGTGGGTGAGATTGTTCTCATCTGATAGGGAACAGAATAGAAGTGTTGGAAGGTGGGTGAGACTAGTAGCGTGGGAAGGTGGGTGAGATTGTTCTCATCTGATAGGGAACAGACTAGTAGTGTGGGAAGGTGGGTGAGATTGTTCTCATCTGATAGGGAACAGACTAGTAGTGTAGGAAGGTGGGTGAGATTGTTCTCATCTGATAGGGAACAGACTAGTAGTGTGGGAAGGTGGGTGAGATTGTTCTCATCTGATAGGGAACAGACTAGTAGTGTGGGAAGGTGGGTGAGATTGTTCTCATCTGATAGGGAACAGACTAGTAGTGTGGGAAGGTGGGTGAGATTGTTCTCATCTGATAGGGAACAGACTAGTAGGGTGGGAAGGTGGGTGAGATTGTTCTCATCTGATAGGGAACAGACTAGTAGTGTTGGAAGGTGGGTGAGATTGTTCTCATCTGATAGGGAACAGACTAGTAGTGTAGGAAGGTGGGTGAGATTGTTCTCATCTGATAGGGAACAGACTAGTAGTGTTGGAAGGTGGGTGAGACTAGTAGCGTGGGAAGGTGGGTGAGATTGTTCTCATCTGATAGGGAACAGACTAGTAGTGTAGGAAGGTGGGTGAGATTGTTCTCATCTGATAGGGAACAGACTAGTAGTGTTGGAAGGTGGGTGAGACTAGTAGCGTGGGAAGGTGGGTGAGATTGTTCTCATCTGATAGGGAACAGACTAGTAGTGTGGGAAGGTGGGTGAGATTGTTCTCATCTGATAGGGAACAGACTAGTAGTGTAGGAAGGTGGGTGAGATTGTTCTCATCTGATAGGGAACAGACTAGTAGTGTGGGAAGGTGGGTGAGATTGTTCTCATCTGATAGGGAACAGACTAGTAGTGTTGGAAGGTGGGTGAGATTGTTCTCATCTGATAGGGAACAGACTAGTAGTGTAGGAAGGTCAGTGAGATTGTTCTCATCTGATAGGGAACAGACTAGTAGTGTAGGAAGGTGGGTGAGATTGTTCTCATCTGATAGGGAACAGACTAGTAGTGTTGGAAGGTGGGTGAGACTAGTAGCGTGGGAAGGTGGGTGAGATTGTTCTCATCTGATAGGGAACAGACTAGTAGTGTAGGAAGGTGGGTGAGATTGTTCTCATCTGATAGGGAACAGACTAGAAGTGTTGGAAGGTGGGTGAGACTACTAGCGTGGGAAGGTGGGTGAGATTGTTCTCATCTGATAGGGAACAGACTAGTAGTGTGGGAAGGTGGGTGAGATTGTTCTCATCTGATAGGGAACAGACTAGTAGTGTAGGAAGGTGGGTGAGATTGTTCTCATCTGATAGGGAACAGACTAGTAGTGTGGGAAGGTGGGTGAGATTGTTCTCATCTGATAGGGAACAGACTAGTAGTGTGGGAAGGTGGGTGAGATTGTTCTCATCTGATAGGGAACAGACTAGTAGTGTGGGAAGGTGGGTGAGATTGTTCTCATCTGATAGGGAACAGACTAGTAGGGTGGGAAGGTGGGTGAGACTAGTAGCGTGGGAAGGTGGGTGAGATTGTTCTCATCTGATAGGGAACAGACTAGTAGTGTGGGAAGGTGGGTGAGATTGTTCTCATCTGATAGGGAACAGACTAGTAGTGTAGGAAGGTGGGTGAGATTGTTCTCATCTGATAGGGAACAGACTAGTAGTGTGGGAAGGTGGGTGAGATTGTTCTCATCTGATAGGGAACAGACTAGTAGTGTGGGAAGGTGGGTGAGATTGTTCTCATCTGATAGGGAACAGACTAGTAGTGTAGGAAGGTGGGTGAGATTGTTCTCATCTGATAGGGAACAGACTAGTAGTGTAGGAAGGTGGGTGAGATTGTTCTCATCTGATAGGGAACAGACTAGTAGTGTTGGAAGGTGGGTGAGACTAGTAGCGTGGGAAGGTGGGTGAGATTGTTCTCATCTGATAGGGAACAGACTAGTAGTGTAGGAAGGTGGGTGAGATTGTTCTCATCTGATAGGGAACAGACTAGTAGTGTTGGAAGATGGGTGAGATTGTTCTCATCTGATAGGGAACAGACTAGTAGTGTGGGAAGGTGGGTGAGATTGTTCTCATCTGATAGGGAACAGACTAGTAGTGTTGGAAGGTGGGTGAGACTAGTAGCGTGGGAAGGTGGGTGAGATTGTTCTCATCTGATAGGGAACAGACTAGTGTTGTGGGAAGGTGGGTGAGATTGTTCTCATCTGATAAGGAACAGACTAGTAGTGTAGGAAGGTGGGTGAGATTGTTCTCATCTGATAGGGAACAGACTAGTAGTGTGGGAAGGTGGGTGAGATTGTTCTCATCTGATAGGGAACAGACTAGTAGTGTGGGAAGGTGGGTGAGATTGTTCTCATCTGATAGGGAACAGACTAGTAGTGTAGGAAGGTGGGTGAGATTGTTCTCATCTGATAGGGAACAGACTAGTAGTGTGGGAAGGTGGGTGAGATTGTTCTCATCTGATAGGGAACAGACTAGTAGTTTGGGAAGGTGGGTGAGATTGTTCTCATCTGATAGGGAACAGACTAGTAGTGTGGGAAGGTGGGTGAGACTGTTCTCATCTGATAGGGAACAGACTAGTAGTGTTGGAAGGTGGGTGAGATTGTTCTCATCTGATAGGGAACAGACTAGTAGTGTAGGAAGGTGGGTGAGATTGTTCTCATCTGATAGGGAACAGACTAGTAGTGTAGGAAGGTGGGTGAGATTGTTCTCATCTGATAGGGAACAGACTAGTAGTGTAGGAAGGTGGGTGAGATTGTTCTCATCTGATAGGGAACAGACTAGTAGTGTTGGAAGGTGGGTGAGACTAGTAGCGTGGGAAGGTGGGTGAGATTGTTCTCATCTGATAGGGAACAGACTAGTAGTGTAGGAAGGTGGGTGAGATTGTTCTCATCTGATAGGGAACAGACTAGAAGTGTTGGAAGGTGGGTGAGACTAGTAGCGTGGGAAGGTGGGTGAGATTGTTCTCATCTGATAGGGAACAGACTAGTAGTGTGGGAAGGTGGGTGAGATTGTTCTCATCTGATAGGGAACAGACTAGTAGTGTAGGAAGGTGGGTGAGATTGTTCTCATCTGATAGGGAACAGACTAGTAGTGTGGGAAGGTGGGTGAGATTGTTCTCATCTGATAGGGAACAGACTAGTAGTGTGGGAAGGTGGGTGAGATTGTTCTCATCTGATAGGGAACAGACTAGTAGTGTGGGAAGGTGGGTGAGATTGTTCTCATCTGATAGGGAACAGACTAGTAGGGTGGGAAGGTGGGTGAGACTAGTAGTGTGGGAAGGTGGGTGAGATTGTTCTCATCTGATAGGGAACAGACTAGTAGTGTAGGAAGGTGGGTGAGATTGTTCTCATCTGATAGGGAACAGACTAGTAGTGTGGGAAGGTGGGTGAGATTGTTCTCATCTGATAGGGAACAGACTAGTAGTGTGGGAAGGTGGGTGAGATTGTTCTCATCTGATAGGTAACAGACTAGTAGTGTAGGAAGGTGGGTGAGATTGTTCTCATCTGATAGGGAACAGACTAGTAGTGTGGGAAGGTGGGTGAGATTGTTCTCATCTGATAGGGAACAGACTAGTAGTGTAGGAAGGTGGGTGAGATTGTTCTCATCTGATAGGGAACAGACTAGTAGTGTTGGAAGGTGGGTGAGACTAGTAGCGTGGGAAGGTGGGTGAGATTGTTCTCATCTGATAGGGAACAGAATAGTAGTGTAGGAAGGTGGGTGAGATTGTTCTCATCTGATAGGGAACAGACTAGTAGTGTTGGAAGGTGGGTGAGACTAGTAGCGTGGGAAGGTGGGTGAGATTGTTCTCATCTGATAGGGAACAGACTAGTAGTGTAGGAAGGTGGGTGAGATTGTTCTCATCTGATAGGGAACAGACTAGAAGTGTTGGAAGGTGGGTGAGACTACTAGCGTGGGAAGGTGGGTGAGATTGTTCTCATCTGATAGGGAACAGACTAGTAGTGTGGGAAGGTGGGTGAGATTGTTCTCATCTGATAGGGAACAGACTAGTAGTGTAGGAAGGTGGGTGAGATTGTTCTCATCTGATAGGGAACAGACTAGTAGTGTGGGAAGGTGGGTGAGATTGTTCTCATCTGATAGGGAACAGACTAGTAGTGTGGGAAGGTGGGTGAGATTGTTCTCATCTGATAGGGAACAGACTAGTAGTGTGGGAAGGTGGGTGAGATTGTTCTCATCTGATAGGGAACAGACTAGTAGGGTGGGAAGGTGGGTGAGACTAGTAGCGTGGGAAGGTGGGTGAGATTGTTCTCATCTGATAGGGAACAGACTAGTAGTGTGGGAAGGTGGGTGAGATTGTTCTCATCTGATAGGGAACAGACTAGTAGTGTAGGAAGGTGGGTGAGATTGTTCTCATCTGATAGGGAACAGACTAGTAGTGTGGGAAGGTGGGTGAGATTGTTCTCATCTGATAGGGAACAGACTAGTAGTGTGGGAAGGTGGGTGAGATTGTTCTCATCTGATAGGGAACAGACTAGTAGTGTAGGAAGGTGGGTGAGATTGTTCTCATCTGATAGGGAACAGACTAGTAGTGTAGGAAGGTGGGTGAGATTGTTCTCATCTGATAGGGAACAGACTAGTAGTGTTGGAAGGTGGGTGAGACTAGTAGCGTGGGAAGGTGGGTGAGATTGTTCTCATCTGATAGGGAACAGACTAGTAGTGTAGGAAGGTGGGTGAGATTGTTCTCATCTGATAGGGAACAGACTAGTAGTGTTGGAAGATGGGTGAGATTGTTCTCATCTGATAGGGAACAGACTAGTAGTGTGGGAAGGTGGGTGAGATTGTTCTCATCTGATAGGGAACAGACTAGTAGTGTTGGAAGGTGGGTGAGACTAGTAGCGTGGGAAGGTGGGTGAGATTGTTCTCATCTGATAGGGAACAGACTAGTGTTGTGGGAAGGTGGGTGAGATTGTTCTCATCTGATAAGGAACAGACTAGTAGTGTAGGAAGGTGGGTGAGATTGTTCTCATCTGATAGGGAACAGACTAGTAGTGTGGGAAGGTGGGTGAGATTGTTCTCATCTGATAGGGAACAGACTAGTAGTGTGGGAAGGTGGGTGAGATTGTTCTCATCTGATAGGGAACAGACTAGTAGTGTAGGAAGGTGGGTGAGATTGTTCTCATCTGATAGGGAACAGACTAGTAGTGTGGGAAGGTGGGTGAGATTGTTCTCATCTGATAGGGAACAGACTAGTAGTTTGGGAAGGTGGGTGAGATTGTTCTCATCTGATAGGGAACAGACTAGTAGTGTGGGAAGGTGGGTGAGACTGTTCTCATCTGATAGGGAACAGACTAGTAGTGTTGGAAGGTGGGTGAGATTGTTCTCATCTGATAGGGAACAGACTAGTAGTGTAGGAAGGTGGGTGAGATTGTTCTCATCTGATAGGGAACAGACTAGTAGTGTAGGAAGGTGGGTGAGATTGTTCTCATCTGATAGGGAACAGACTAGTAGTGTAGGAAGGTGGGTGAGATTGTTCTCATCTGATAGGGAACAGACTAGTAGTGTTGGAAGGTGGGTGAGACTAGTAGCGTGGGAAGGTGGGTGAGATTGTTCTCATCTGATAGGGAACAGACTAGTAGTGTAGGAAGGTGGGTGAGATTGTTCTCATCTGATAGGGAACAGACTAGAAGTGTTGGAAGGTGGGTGAGACTAGTAGCGTGGGAAGGTGGGTGAGATTGTTCTCATCTGATAGGGAACAGACTAGTAGTGTGGGAAGGTGGGTGAGATTGTTCTCATCTGATAGGGAACAGACTAGTAGTGTAGGAAGGTGGGTGAGATTGTTCTCATCTGATAGGGAACAGACTAGTAGTGTGGGAAGGTGGGTGAGATTGTTCTCATCTGATAGGGAACAGACTAGTAGTGTGGGAAGGTGGGTGAGATTGTTCTCATCTGATAGGGAACAGACTAGTAGTGTGGGAAGGTGGGTGAGATTGTTCTCATCTGATAGGGAACAGACTAGTAGGGTGGGAAGGTGGGTGAGACTAGTAGTGTGGGAAGGTGGGTGAGATTGTTCTCATCTGATAGGGAACAGACTAGTAGTGTGGGAAGGTGGGTGAGATTGTTCTCATCTGATAGGGAACAGACTAGTAGTGTAGGAAGGTGGGTGAGATTGTTCTCATCTGATAGGGAACAGACTAGTAGTGTGGGAAGGTGGGTGAGATTGTTCTCATCTGATAGGGAACAGACTAGTAGTGTGGGAAGGTGGGTGAGATTGTTCTCATCTGATAGGTAACAGACTAGTAGTGTAGGAAGGTGGGTGAGATTGTTCTCATCTGATAGGGAACAGACTAGTAGTGTGGGAAGGTGGGTGAGATTGTTCTCATCTGATAGGGAACAGACTAGTAGTGTAGGAAGGTGGGTGAGATTGTTCTCATCTGATAGGGAACAGACTAGTAGTGTTGGAAGGTGGGTGAGACTAGTAGCGTGGGAAGGTGGGTGAGATTGTTCTCATCTGATAGGGAACAGACTAGTAGTGTAGGAAGGTGGGTGAGATTGTTCTCATCTGATAGGGAACAGAATAGAAGTGTTGGAAGGTGGGTGAGACTAGTAGCGTGGGAAGGTGGGTGAGATTGTTCTCATCTGATAGGGAACAGACTAGTAGTGTGGGAAGGTGGGTGAGATTGTTCTCATCTGATAGGGAACAGACTAGTAGTGTAGGAAGGTGGGTGAGATTGTTCTCATCTGATAGGGAACAGACTAGTAGTGTGGGAAGGTGGGTGAGATTGTTCTCATCTGATAGGGAACAGACTAGTAGTGTGGGAAGGTGGGTGAGATTGTTCTCATCTGATAGGGAACAGACTAGTAGTGTGGGAAGGTGGGTGAGATTGTTCTCATCTGATAGGGAACAGACTAGTAGGGTGGGAAGGTGGGTGAGATTGTTCTCATCTGATAGGGAACAGACTAGTAGTGTGGGAAGGTGGGTGAGATTGTTCTCATCTGATAGGGAACAGACTAGTAGTGTAGGAAGGTGGGTGAGATTGTTCTCATCTGATAGGGAACAGACTAGTAGTGTTGGAAGGTGGGTGAGACTAGTAGCGTGGGAAGGTGGGTGAGATTGTTCTCATCTGATAGGGAACAGACTAGTAGTGTAGGAAGGTGGGTGAGATTGTTCTCATCTGATAGGGAACAGACTAGTAGTGTTGGAAGGTGGGTGAGACTAGTAGCGTGGGAAGGTGGGTGAGATTGTTCTCATCTGATAGGGAACAGACTAGTAGTGTGGGAAGGTGGGTGAGATTGTTCTCATCTGATAGGGAACAGACTAGTAGTGTAGGAAGGTGGGTGAGATTGTTCTCATCTGATAGGGAACAGACTAGTAGTGTGGGAAGGTGGGTGAGATTGTTCTCATCTGATAGGGAACAGACTAGTAGTGTTGGAAGGTGGGTGAGATTGTTCTCATCTGATAGGGAACAGACTAGTAGTGTAGGAAGGTCAGTGAGATTGTTCTCATCTGATAGGGAACAGACTAGTAGTGTAGGAACGTGGGTGAGATTGTTCTCATCTGATAGGGAACAGACTAGTAGTGTTGGAAGGTGGGTGAGACTAGTAGCGTGGGAAGGTGGGTGAGATTGTTCTCATCTGATAGGGAACAGACTAGTAGTGTAGGAAGGTGGGTGAGATTGTTCTCATCTGATAGGGAACAGACTAGAAGTGTTGGAAGGTGGGTGAGACTACTAGCGTGGGAAGGTGGGTGAGATTGTTCTCATCTGATAGGGAACAGACTAGTAGTGTGGGAAGGTGGGTGAGATTGTTCTCATCTGATAGGGAACAGACTAGTAGTGTAGGAAGGTGGGTGAGATGGTTCTCATCTGATAGGGAACAGACTAGTAGTGTGGGAAGGTGGGTGAGATTGTTCTCATCTGATAGGGAACAGACTAGTAGTGTGGGAAGGTGGGTGAGATTGTTCTCATCTGATAGGGAACAGACTAGTAGTGTGGGAAGGTGGGTGAGATTGTTCTCATCTGATAGGGAACAGACTAGTAGGGTGGGAAGGTGGGTGAGACTAGTAGCGTGGGAAGGTGGGTGAGATTGTTCTCATCTGATAGGGAACAGACTAGTAGTGTGGGAAGGTGGGTGAGATTGTTCTCATCTGATAGGGAACAGACTAGTAGTGTAGGAAGGTGGGTGAGATTGTTCTCATCTGATAGGGAACAGACTAGTAGTGTGGGAAGGTGGGTGAGATTGTTCTCATCTGATAGGGAACAGACTAGTAGTGTGGGAAGGTGGGTGAGATTGTTCTCATCTGATAGGGAACAGACTAGTAGTGTAGGAAGGTGGGTGAGATTGTTCTCATCTGATAGGGAACAGACTAGTAGTGTGGGAAGGTGGGTGAGATTGTTCTCATCTGATAGGGAACAGAATAGTAGTTTGGGAAGGTGGGTGAGATTGTTCTCATCTGATAGGGTACAGACTAGTAGTGTGGGAAGGTGGGTGAGATTGTTCTCATCTGATAGGGAACAGACTAGTAGGGTGGGAAGGTGGGTGAGATTGTTCTCATCTGATAGGGAACAGACTAGTAGTGTTGGAAGGTGGGTGAGATTGTTCTCATCTGATAGGGAACAGACTAGTAGTGTAGGAAGGTGGGTGAGATTGTTCTCATCTGATAGGGAACAGACTAGTAGTGTGGGAAGGTGGGTGAGATTGTTCTCATCTGATAGGGAACAGACTAGTAGTGTAGGAAGGTGGGTGAGATTGTTCTCATCTGATAGGGAACAGACTAGTAGTGTGGGAAGGTGGGTGAGATTGTTCTCATCTGATAGGGAACAGACTAGTAGGGTGGGAAGGTGGGTGAGATTGTTCTCATCTGATAGGGAACAGACTAGTAGTGTTGGAAGGTGGGTGAGATTGTTCTCATCTGATAGGGAACAGACTAGTAGTGTAGGAAGGTGGGTGAGATTGTTCTCATCTGATAGGGAACAGACTAGTAGTGTTGGAAGGTGGGTGAGACTAGTAGCGTGGGAAGGTGGGTGAGATTGTTCTCATCTGATAGGGAACAGACTAGTAGTGTAGGAAGGTGGGTGAGATTGTTCTCATCTGATAGGGAACAGACTAGTAGTGTTGGAAGATGGGTGAGATTGTTCTCATCTGATAGGGAACAGACTAGTAGTGTGGGAAGGTGGGTGAGATTGTTCTCATCTGATAGGGAACAGACTAGTAGTGTTGGAAGGTGGGTGAGACTAGTAGCGTGGGAAGGTGGGTGAGATTGTTCTCATCTGATAGGGAACAGACTAGTAGTGTGGGAAGGTGGGAGAGATTGTTCTCATCTGATAGGGAACAGACTAGTAGTGTTGGAAGGTGGGTGAGACTAGTAGCGTGGGAAGGTGGGTGAGATTGTTCTCATCTGATAGGGAACAGACTAGTAGTGTAGGAAGGTGGGTGAGATTGTTCTCATCTGATAGGGAACAGACTAGTAGTGTTGGAAGGTGGGTGAGACTAGTAGCGTGGGAAGGTGGGTGAGATTGTTCTCATCTGATAGGGAACAGACTAGTAGTGTAGGAAGGTGGGTGAGATTGTTCTCATCTGATAGGGAACAGACTAGTAGTGTTGGAAGATGGGTGAGATTGTTCTCATCTGATAGGGAACAGACTAGTAGTGTGGGAAGGTGGGTGAGATTGTTCTCATCTGATAGGGAACAGACTAGTAGTGTTGGAAGGTGGGTGAGACTAGTAGCGTGGGAAGGTGGGTGAGATTGTTCTCATCTGATAGGGAACAGACTAGTAGTGTGGGAAGGTGGGAGAGATTGTTCTCATCTGATAGGGAACAGACTAGTAGTGTTGGAAGGTGGGTGAGACTAGTAGCGTGGGAAGGTGGGTGAGATTGTTCTCATCTGATAGGGAACAGACTAGTAGTGTGGGAAGAAGGGTGAGATTGTTCTCATCTGATAGGGAACAGACTAGTAGTGTAGGAAGGTGGGTGAGATTGTTCTCATCTGATAGGGAACAGACTAGTAGTGTGGGAAGGTGGGTGAGATTGTTCTCATCTGATAGGGAACAGACTAGTAGTGTGGGAAGGTGGGTGAGATTGTTCTCATCTGATAGGGAACAGACTAGTAGTGTGGGAAGGTGGGTGAGATTGTTCTCATCTGATAGGGAACAGACTAGTAGGGTGGGAAGGTGGGTGAGATTGTTCTCATCTGATAGGGAACAGACTAGTAGTGTTGGAAGGTGGGTGAGACTAGTAGCGTGGGAAGGTGGGTGAGATTGTTCTCATCTGATAGGGAACAGACTAGTAGTGTAGGAAGGTGGGTGAGATTGTTCTCATCTGATAGGGAACAGACTAGTAGTGTTGGAAGGTGGGTGAGACTAGTAGCGTGGGAAGGTGGGTGAGATTGTTCTCATCTGATAGGGAACAGACTAGTAGTGTGGGAAGGTGGGTGAGATTGTTCTCATCTGATAGGGAACAGACTAGTAGTGTAGGAAGGTGGGTGAGATTGTTCTCATCTGATAGGGAACAGACTAGTAGTGTGGGAAGGTGGGTGAGATTGTTCTCATCTGATAGGGAACAGACTAGTAGTGTTGGAAGGTGGGTGAGATTGTTCTCATCTGATAGGGAACAGACTAGTAGTGTGGGAAGGTGGGTGAGATTGTTCTCATCTGATAGGGAACAGACTAGTAGGGTGGGAAGGTGGGTGAGATTGTTCTCATCTGATAGGGAACAGACTAGTAGTGTTGGAAGGTGGGTGAGATTGTTCTCATCTGATAGGGAACAGACTAGTAGTGTAGGAAGGTGGGTGAGATTGTTCTCATCTGATAGGGAACAGACTAGTAGTGTGGGAAGGTGGGTGAGATTGTTCTCATCTGATAGGGAACAGACTAGTAGTGTAGGAAGGTGGGTGAGATTGTTCTCATCTGATAGGGAACAGACTAGTAGTGTGGGAAGGTGGGTGAGATTGTTCTCATCTGATAGGGAACAGACTAGTAGGGTGGGAAGGTGGGTGAGATTGTTCTCATCTGATAGGGAACAGACTAGTAGTGTTGGAAGGTGGGTGAGATTGTTCTCATCTGATAGGGAACAGACTAGTAGTGTAGGAAGGTGGGTGAGATTGTTCTCATCTGATAGGGAACAGACTAGTAGTGTTGGAAGGTGGGTGAGACTAGTAGCGTGGGAAGGTGGGTGAGATTGTTCTCATCTGATAGGGAACAGACTAGTAGTGTAGGAAGGTGGGTGAGATTGTTCTCATCTGATAGGGAACAGACTAGTAGTGTTGGAAGATGGGTGAGATTGTTCTCATCTGATAGGGAACAGACTAGTAGTGTGGGAAGGTGGGTGAGATTGTTCTCATCTGATAGGGAACAGACTAGTAGTGTTGGAAGGTGGGTGAGACTAGTAGCGTGGGAAGGTGGGTGAGATTGTTCTCATCTGATAGGGAACAGACTAGTAGTGTGGGAAGGTGGGAGAGATTGTTCTCATCTGATAGGGAACAGACTAGTAGTGTTGGAAGGTGGGTGAGACTAGTAGCGTGGGAAGGTGGGTGAGATTGTTCTCATCTGATAGGGAACAGACTAGTAGTGTTGGAAGGTGGGTGAGACTAGTAGCGTGGGAAGGTGGGTGAGATTGTTCTCATCTGATAGGGAACAGACTAGTAGTGTGGGAAGGTGGGAGAGATTGTTCTCATCTGATAGGGAACAGACTAGTAGTGTTGGAAGGTGGGTGAGACTAGTAGCGTGGGAAGGTGGGTGAGATTGTTCTCATCTGATAGGGAACAGACTAGTAGTGTGGGAAGAAGGGTGAGATTGTTCTCATCTGATAGGGAACAGACTAGTAGTGTAGGAAGGTGGGTGAGATTGTTCTCATCTGATAGGGAACAGACTAGTAGTGTGGGAAGGTGGGTGAGATTGTTCTCATCTGATAGGGAACAGACTAGTAGTGTGGGAAGGTGGGTGAGATTGTTCTCATCTGATAGGGAACAGACTAGTAGTGTGGGAAGGTGGGTGAGATTGTTCTCATCTGATAGGGAACAGACTAGTAGGGTGGGAAGGTGGGTGAGATTGTTCTCATCTGATAGGGAACAGACTAGTAGTGTTGGAAGGTGGGTGAGACTAGTAGCGTGGGAAGGTGGGTGAGATTGTTCTCATCTGATAGGGAACAGACTAGTAGTGTAGGAAGGTGGGTGAGATTGTTCTCATCTGATAGGGAACAGACTAGTAGTGTTGGAAGGTGGGTGAGACTAGTAGCGTGGGAAGGTGGGTGAGATTGTTCTCATCTGATAGGGAACAGACTAGTAGTGTGGGAAGGTGGGTGAGATTGTTCTCATCTGATAGGGAACAGACTAGTAGTGTAGGAAGGTGGGTGAGATTGTTCTCATCTGATAGGGAACAGACTAGTAGTGTGGGAAGGTGGGTGAGATTGTTCTCATCTGATAGGGAACAGACTAGTAGTGTTGGAAGGTGGGTGAGATTGTTCTCATCTGATAGGGAACAGACTAGTAGTGTAGGAAGGTCAGTGAGATTGTTCTCATCTGATAGGGAACAGACTAGTAGTGTAGGAAGGTGGGTGAGATTGTTCTCATCTGATAGGGAACAGACTAGTAGTGTTGGAAGGTGGGTGAGACTAGTAGCGTGGGAAGGTGGGTGAGATTGTTCTCATCTGATAGGGAACAGACTAGTAGTGTAGGAAGGTGGGTGAGATTGTTCTCATCTGATAGGGAACAGACTAGAAGTGTTGGAAGGTGGGTGAGACTACTAGCGTGGGAAGGTGGGTGAGATTGTTCTCATCTGATAGGGAACAGACTAGTAGTGTGGGAAGGTGGGTGAGATTGTTCTCATCTGATAGGGAACAGACTAGTAGTGTAGGAAGGTGGGTGAGATTGTTCTCATCTGATAGGGAACAGACTAGTAGTGTGGGAAGGTGGGTGAGATTGTTCTCATCTGATAGGGAACAGACTAGTAGTGTGGGAAGGTGGGTGAGATTGTTCTCATCTGATAGGGAACAGACTAGTAGTGTGGGAAGGTGGGTGAGATTGTTCTCATCTGATAGGGAACAGACTAGTAGGGTGGGAAGGTGGGTGAGACTAGTAGCGTGGGAAGGTGGGTGAGATTGTTCTCATCTGATAGGGAACAGACTAGTAGTGTGGGAAGGTGGGTGAGATTGTTCTCATCTGATAGGGAACAGACTAGTAGTGTAGGAAGGTGGGTGAGATTGTTCTCATCTGATAGGGAACAGACTAGTAGTGTGGGAAGGTGGGTGAGATTGTTCTCATCTGATAGGGAACAGACTAGTAGTGTGGGAAGGTGGGTGAGATTGTTCTCATCTGATAGGGAACAGACTAGTAGTGTAGGAAGGTGGGTGAGATTGTTCTCATCTGATAGGGAACAGACTAGTAGTGTGGGAAGGTGGGTGAGATTGTTCTCATCTGATAGGGAACAGAATAGTAGTTTGGGAAGGTGGGTGAGATTGTTCTCATCTGATAGGGTACAGACTAGTAGTGTGGGAAGGTGGGTGAGATTGTTCTCATCTGATAGGGAACAGACTAGTAGGGTGGGAAGGTGGGTGAGATTGTTCTCATCTGATAGGGAACAGACTAGTAGTGTTGGAAGGTGGGTGAGATTGTTCTCATCTGATAGGGAACAGACTAGTAGTTTAGGAAGGTGGGTGAGATTGTTCTCATCTGATAGGGAACAGACTAGTAGTGTGGGAAGGTGGGTGAGATTGTTCTCATCTGATAGGGAACAGACTAGTAGTGTAGGAAGGTGGGTGAGATTGTTCTCATCTGATAGGGAACAGACTAGTAGTGTGGGAAGGTGGGTGAGATTGTTCTCATCTGATAGGGAACAGACTAGTAGGGTGGGAAGGTGGGTGAGATTGTTCTCATCTGATAGGGAACAGACTAGTAGTGTTGGAAGGTGGGTGAGATTGTTCTCATCTGATAGGGAACAGACTAGTAGTGTAGGAAGGTGGGTGAGATTGTTCTCATCTGATAGGGAACAGACTAGTAGTGTTGGAAGGTGGGTGAGACTAGTAGCGTGGGAAGGTGGGTGAGATTGTTCTCATCTGATAGGGAACAGACTAGTAGTGTAGGAAGGTGGGTGAGATTGTTCTCATCTGATAGGGAACAGACTAGTAGTGTTGGAAGATGGGTGAGATTGTTCTCATCTGATAGGGAACAGACTAGTAGTGTGGGAAGGTGGGTGAGATTGTTCTCATCTGATAGGGAACAGACTAGTAGTGTTGGAAGGTGGGTGAGACTAGTAGCGTGGGAAGGTGGGTGAGATTGTTCTCATCTGATAGGGAACAGACTAGTAGTGTGGGAAGGTGGGAGAGATTGTTCTCATCTGATAGGGAACAGACTAGTAGTGTTGGAAGGTGGGTGAGACTAGTAGCGTGGGAAGGTGGGTGAGATTGTTCTCATCTGATAGGGAACAGACTAGTAGTGTGGGAAGAAGGGTGAGATTGTTCTCATCTGATAGGGAACAGACTAGTAGTGTAGGAAGGTGGGTGAGATTGTTCTCATCTGATAGGGAACAGACTAGTAGTGTGGGAAGGTGGGTGAGATTGTTCTCATCTGATAGGGAACAGACTAGTAGTGTGGGAAGGTGGGTGAGATTGTTCTCATCTGATAGGGAACAGACTAGTAGTGTAGGAAGGTGGGTGAGATTGTTCTCATCTGATAGGGAACAGACTAGTAGTGTGGGAAGGTGGGTGAGATTGTTCTCATCTGATAGGGAACAGAATAGTAGTTTGGGAAGGTGGGTGAGATTGTTCTCATCTGATAGGGTACAGACTAGTAGTGTGGGAAGGTGGGTGAGATTGTTCTCATCTGATAGGGAACAGACTAGTAGGGTGGGAAGGTGGGTGAGATTGTTCTCATCTGATAGGGAACAGACTAGTAGTGTTGGAAGGTGGGTGAGATTGTTCTCATCTGATAGGGAACAGACTAGTAGTTTAGGAAGGTGGGTGAGATTGTTCTCATCTGATAGGGAACAGACTAGTAGTGTGGGAAGGTGGGTGAGATTGTTCTCATCTGATAGGGAACAGACTAGTAGTGTAGGAAGGTGGGTGAGATTGTTCTCATCTGATAGGGAACAGACTAGTAGTGTGGGAAGGTGGGTGAGATTGTTCTCATCTGATAGGGAACAGACTAGTAGGGTGGGAAGGTGGGTGAGATTGTTCTCATCTGATAGGGAACAGACTAGTAGTGTTGGAAGGTGGGTGAGATTGTTCTCATCTGATAGGGAACAGACTAGTAGTGTAGGAAGGTGGGTGAGATTGTTCTCATCTGATAGGGAACAGACTAGTAGTGTTGGAAGGTGGGTGAGACTAGTAGCGTGGGAAGGTGGGTGAGATTGTTCTCATCTGATAGGGAACAGACTAGTAGTGTAGGAAGGTGGGTGAGATTGTTCTCATCTGATAGGGAACAGACTAGTAGTGTTGGAAGATGGGTGAGATTGTTCTCATCTGATAGGGAACAGACTAGTAGTGTGGGAAGGTGGGTGAGATTGTTCTCATCTGATAGGGAACAGACTAGTAGTGTTGGAAGGTGGGTGAGACTAGTAGCGTGGGAAGGTGGGTGAGATTGTTCTCATCTGATAGGGAACAGACTAGTAGTGTGGGAAGGTGGGAGAGATTGTTCTCATCTGATAGGGAACAGACTAGTAGTGTTGGAAGGTGGGTGAGACTAGTAGCGTGGGAAGGTGGGTGAGATTGTTCTCATCTGATAGGGAACAGACTAGTAGTGTGGGAAGAAGGGTGAGATTGTTCTCATCTGATAGGGAACAGACTAGTAGTGTAGGAAGGTGGGTGAGATTGTTCTCATCTGATAGGGAACAGACTAGTAGTGTGGGAAGGTGGGTGAGATTGTTCTCATCTGATAGGGAACAGACTAGTAGTGTGGGAAGGTGGGTGAGATTGTTCTCATCTGATAGGGAACAGACTAGTAGTGTGGGAAGGTGGGTGAGATTGTTCTCATCTGATAGGGAACAGACTAGTAGGGTGGGAAGGTGTGTGAGATTGTTCTCATCTGATAGGGAACAGACTAGTAGTGTTGGAAGGTGGGTGAGACTAGTAGCGTGGGAAGGTGGGTGAGATTGTTCTCATCTGATAGGGAACAGACTAGTAGTGTAGGAAGGTGGGTGAGATTGTTCTCATCTGATAGGGAACAGACTAGTAGTGTTGGAAGGTGGGTGAGACTAGTAGCGTGGGAAGGTGGGTGAGATTGTTCTCATCTGATAGGGAACAGACTAGTAGTGTGGTAAGGTGGGTGAGATTGTTCTCATCTGATAGGGAACAGACTAGTAGTGTAGGAAGGTGGGTGAGATTGTTCTCATCTGATAGGGAACAGACTAGTAGTGTGGGAAGGTGGGTGAGATTGTTCTCATCTGATAGGGAACAGACTAGTAGTGTTGGAAGGTGGGTGAGATTGTTCTCATCTGATAGGGAACAGACTAGTAGTGTAGGAAGGTCAGTGAGATTGTTCTCATCTGATAGGGAACAGACTAGTAGTGTAGGAAGGTGGGTGAGATTGTTCTCATCTGATAGGGAACAGACTAGTAGTGTTGGAAGGTGGGTGAGACTAGTAGCGTGGGAAGGTGGGTGAGATTGTTCTCATCTGATAGGGAACAGACTAGTAGTGTAGGAAGGTGGGTGAGATTGTTCTCATCTGATAGGGAACAGACTAGAAGTGTTGGAAGGTGGGTGAGACTACTAGCGTGGGAAGGTGGGTGAGATTGTTCTCATCTGATAGGGAACAGACTAGTAGTGTGGGAAGGTGGGTGAGATTGTTCTCATCTGATAGGGAACAGACTAGTAGTGTAGGAAGGTGGGTGAGATTGTTCTCATCTGATAGGGAACAGACTAGTAGTGTGGGAAGGTGGGTGAGATTGTTCTCATCTGATAGGGAACAGACTAGTAGGGTGGGAAGGTGGGTGAGACTAGTAGCGTGGGAAGGTGGGTGAGATTGTTCTCATCTGATAGGGAACAGACTAGTAGTGTGGGAAGGTGGGTGAGATTGTTCTCATCTGATAGGGAACAGACTAGTAGTGTAGGAAGGTGGGTGAGATTGTTCTCATCTGATAGGGAACAGACTAGTAGTGTGGGAAGGTGGGTGAGATTGTTCTCATCTGATAGGGAACAGACTAGTAGTGTGGGAAGGTGGGTGAGATTGTTCTCATCTGATAGGGAACAGACTAGTAGTGTAGGAAGGTGGGTGAGATTGTTCTCATCTGATAGGGAACAGACTAGTAGTGTGGGAAGGTGGGTGAGATTGTTCTCATCTGATAGGGAACAGACTAGTAGTGTGGGAAGGTGGGTGAGATTGTTCTCATCTGATAGGGAACAGACTAGTAGGGTGGGAAGGTGGGTGAGACTAGTAGCGTGGGAAGGTGGGTGAGATTGTTCTCATCTGATAGGGAACAGACTAGTAGTGTGGGAAGGTGGGTGAGATTGTTCTCATCTGATAGGGAACAGACTAGTAGTGTAGGAAGGTGGTTGAGATTGTTCTCATCTGATAGGGAACAGACTAGTAGTGTGGGAAGGTGGGTGAGATTGTTCTCATCTGATAGGGAACAGACTAGTAGGGTGGGAAGGTGGGTGAGATTGTTCTCATCTGATAGGGAACAGACTAGTAGTGTTGGAAGGTGGGTGAGATTGTTCTCATCTGATAGGGAACAGACTAGTAGTTTAGGAAGGTGGGTGAGATTGTTCTCATCTGATAGGGAACAGACTAGTAGTGTGGGAAGGTGGGTGAGATTGTTCTCATCTGATAGGGAACAGACTAGTAGTGTGGGAAGGTGGGTGAGATTGTTCTCATCTGATAGGGAACAGACTAGTAGTGTGGGAAGGTGGGTGAGATTGTTCTCATCTGATAGGGAACAGACTAGTAGTGTGGGAAGGTGGGTGAGATTGTTCTCATCTGATAGGGAACAGACTAGTAGGGTGGGAAGGTGTGTGAGATTGTTCTCATCTGATAGGGAACAGACTAGTAGTGTTGGAAGGTGGGTGAGACTAGTAGCGTGGGAAGGTGGGTGAGATTGTTCTCATCTGATAGGGAACAGACTAGTAGTGTAGGAAGGTGGGTGAGATTGTTCTCATCTGATAGGGAACAGACTAGTAGTGTTGGAAGGTGGGTGAGACTAGTAGCGTGGGAAGGTGGGTGAGATTGTTCTCATCTGATAGGGAACAGACTAGTAGTGTGGGAAGGTGGGTGAGATTGTTCTCATCTGATAGGGAACAGACTAGTAGTGTAGGAAGGTGGGTGAGATTGTTCTCATCTGATAGGGAACAGACTAGTAGTGTGGGAAGGTGGGTGAGATTGTTCTCATCTGATAGGGAACAGACTAGTAGTGTTGGAAGGTGGGTGAGATTGTTCTCATCTGATAGGGAACAGACTAGTAGTGTAGGAAGGTCAGTGAGATTGTTCTCATCTGATAGGGAACAGACTAGTAGTGTAGGAAGGTGGGTGAGATTGTTCTCATCTGATAGGGAACAGACTAGTAGTGTTGGAAGGTGGGTGAGACTAGTAGCGTGGGAAGGTGGGTGAGATTGTTCTCATCTGATAGGGAACAGACTAGTAGTGTAGGAAGGTGGGTGAGATTGTTCTCATCTGATAGGGAACAGACTAGAAGTGTTGGAAGGTGGGTGAGACTACTAGCGTGGGAAGGTGGGTGAGATTGTTCTCATCTGATAGGGAACAGACTAGTAGTGTGGGAAGGTGGGTGAGATTGTTCTCATCTGATAGGGAACAGACTAGTAGTGTAGGAAGGTGGGTGAGATTGTTCTCATCTGATAGGGAACAGACTAGTAGTGTGGGAAGGTGGGTGAGATTGTTCTCATCTGATAGGGAACAGACTAGTAGGGTGGGAAGGTGGGTGAGACTAGTAGCGTGGGAAGGTGGGTGAGATTGTTCTCATCTGATAGGGAACAGACTAGTAGTGTGGGAAGGTGGGTGAGATTGTTCTCATCTGATAGGGAACAGACTAGTAGTGTAGGAAGGTGGGTGAGATTGTTCTCATCTGATAGGGAACAGACTAGTAGTGTGGGAAGGTGGGTGAGATTGTTCTCATCTGATAGGGAACAGACTAGTAGTGTGGGAAGGTGGGTGAGATTGTTCTCATCTGATAGGGAACAGACTAGTAGTGTAGGAAGGTGGGTGAGATTGTTCTCATCTGATAGGGAACAGACTAGTAGTGTGGGAAGGTGGGTGAGATTGTTCTCATCTGATAGGGAACAGACTAGTAGTGTGGGAAGGTGGGTGAGATTGTTCTCATCTGATAGGGAACAGACTAGTAGTGTGGGAAGGTGGGTGAGATTGTTCTCATCTGATAGGGAACAGACTAGTAGGGTGGGAAGGTGGGTGAGACTAGTAGCGTGGGAAGGTGGGTGAGATTGTTCTCATCTGATAGGGAACAGACTAGTAGTGTGGGAAGGTGGGTGAGATTGTTCTCATCTGATAGGGAACAGACTAGTAGTGTAGGAAGGTGGGTGAGATTGTTCTCATCTGATAGGGAACAGACTAGTAGTGTGGGAAGGTGGGTGAGATTGTTCTCATCTGATAGGGAACAGACTAGTAGTGTGGGAAGGTGGGTGAGATTGTTCTCATCTGATAGGGAACAGACTAGTAGTGTTGGAAGGTGGGTGAGATTGTTCTCATCTGATAGGGAACAGACTAGTAGTTTAGGAAGGTGGGTGAGATTGTTCTCATCTGATAGGGAACAGACTAGTAGTGTGGGAAGGTGGGTGAGATTGTTCTCATCTGATAG
Organism: Salmo salar; assembly: GCF_965601325.2. NCBI lineage: Eukaryota > Metazoa > Chordata > Actinopteri > Salmoniformes > Salmonidae > Salmo > Salmo salar. The sequence goes on along the minus strand of NC_138304.1, from coordinate 56,865,499 downwards.
GGAACAGACTAGTAGTGTAGGAAGGTGGGTGAGATTGTTCTCATCTGATAGGGAACAGACTAGTAGTGTGGGAAGGTGGGTGAGATTGTTCTCATCTGATAGGGAACAGACTAGTAGTGTGGGAAGGTGGGTGAGATTGTTCTCATCTGATAGGGAACAGACTAGTAGTGTGGGAAGGTGGGTGAGATTGTTCTCATCTGATAGGGAACAGACTAGTAGTGTGGGAAGGTGGGTGAGATTGTTCTCATCTGATAGGGAACAGACTAGTAGGGTGGGAAGGTGTGTGAGATTGTTCTCATCTGATAGGGAACAGACTAGTAGTGTTGGAAGGTGGGTGAGAGCTCACGTAGGGCGCTGGGGGAAGGTGGGTGAGATTGTTCTCATCTGATAGGGAACAGACTAGTAGTGTAGGAAGGTGGGTGAGATTGTTCTCATCTGATAGGGAACAGACTAGTAGTGTTGGAAGGTGGGTGAGACTAGTAGCGTGGGAAGGTGGGTGAGATTGTTCTCATCTGATAGGGAACAGACTAGTAGTGTGGGAAGGTGGGTGAGATTGTTCTCATCTGATAGGGAACAGACTAGTAGTGTTGGAAGGTGGGTGAGATTGTTCTCATCTGATAGGGAACAGACTAGTAGTGTGGGAAGGTGGGTGAGATTGTTCTCATCTGATAGGGAACAGACTAGTAGTGTTGGAAGGTGGGTGAGATTGTTCTCATCTGATAGGGAACAGACTAGTAGTGTAGGAAGGTGGGTGAGATTGTTCTCATCTGATAGGGAACAGACTAGTAGTGTAGGAAGGTGGGTGAGATTGTTCTCATCTGATAGGGAACAGACTAGTAGTGTTGGAAGGTGGGTGAGACTAGTAGCGTGGGAAGGTGGGTGAGATTGTTCTCATCTGATAGGGAACAGACTAGTAGTGTAGGAAGGTGGGTGAGATTGTTCTCATCTGATAGGGAACAGACTAGAGTGTTGGAAGGTGGGTGAGACTACTAGCGTGGGAAGGTGGGTGAGATTGTTCTCATCTGATAGGGAACAGACTAGTAGTGTGGGAAGGTGGGTGAGATTGTTCTCATCTGATAGGGAACAGACTAGTAGTGTAGGAAGGTGGGTGAGATTGTTCTCATCTGATAGGGAACAGACTAGTAGTGTGGGAAGGTGGGTGAGATTGTTCTCATCTGATAGGGAACAGACTAGTAGGGTGGGAAGGTGGGTGAGACTAGTAGCGTGGGAAGGTGGGTGAGATTGTTCTCATCTGATAGGGAACAGACTAGTAGTGTGGGAAGGTGGGTGAGATTGTTCTCATCTGATAGGGAACAGACTAGTAGTGTAGGAAGGTGGGTGAGATTGTTCTCATCTGATAGGGAACAGACTAGTAGTGTGGGAAGGTGGGTGAGATTGTTCTCATCTGATAGGGAACAGACTAGTAGTGTGGGAAGGTGGGTGAGATTGTTCTCATCTGATAGGGAACAGACTAGTAGTGTAGGAAGGTGGGTGAGATTGTTCTCATCTGATAGGGAACAGACTAGTAGTGTGGGAAGGTGGGTGAGATTGTTCTCATCTGATAGGGAACAGACTAGTAGTGTGGGAAGGTGGGTGAGATTGTTCTCATCTGATAGGGAACAGACTAGTAGTGTGGGAAGGTGGGTGAGATTGTTCTCATCTGATAGGGAACAGACTAGTAGGGTGGGAAGGTGGGTGAGACTAGTAGCGTGGGAAGGTGGGTGAGATTGTTCTCATCTGATAGGGAACAGACTAGTAGTGTGGGAAGGTGGGTGAGATTGTTCTCATCTGATAGGGAACAGACTAGTAGTGTAGGAAGGTGGGTGAGATTGTTCTCATCTGATAGGGAACAGACTAGTAGTGTGGGAAGGTGGGTGAGATTGTTCTCATCTGATAGGGAACAGACTAGTAGTGTGGGAAGGTGGGTGAGATTGTTCTCATCTGATAGGGAACAGACTAGTAGTGTTGGAAGGTGGGTGAGATTGTTCTCATCTGATAGGGAACAGACTAGTAGTTTAGGAAGGTGGGTGAGATTGTTCTCATCTGATAGGGAACAGACTAGTAGTGTGGGAAGGTGGGTGAGATTGTTCTCATCTGATAGGGAACAGACTAGTAGTGTAGGAAGGTGGGTGAGATTGTTCTCATCTGATAGGGAACAGACTAGTAGTGTGGGAAGGTGGGTGAGATTGTTCTCATCTGATAGGGAACAGACTAGTAGGGTGGGAAGGTGGGTGAGATTGTTCTCATCTGATAGGGAACAGACTAGTAGTGTTGGAAGGTGGGTGAGATTGTTCTCATCTGATAGGGAACAGACTAGTAGTGTAGGAAGGTGGGTGAGATTGTTCTCATCTGATAGGGAACAGACTAGTAGTGTTGGAAGGTGGGTGAGACTAGTAGCGTGGGAAGGTGGGTGAGATTGTTCTCATCTGATAGGGAACAGACTAGTAGTGTAGGAAGGTGGGTGAGATTGTTCTCATCTGATAGGGAACAGACTAGTAGTGTTGGAAGATGGGTGAGATTGTTCTCATCTGATAGGGAACAGACTAGTAGTGTGGGAAGGTGGGTGAGATTGTTCTCATCTGATAGGGAACAGACTAGTAGTGTTGGAAGGTGGGTGAGACTAGTAGCGTGGGAAGGTGGGTGAGATTGTTCTCATCTGATAGGGAACAGACTAGTAGTGTGGGAAGGTGGGAGAGATTGTTCTCATCTGATAGGGAACAGACTAGTAGTGTTGGAAGGTGGGTGAGACTAGTAGCGTGGGAAGGTGGGTGAGATTGTTCTCATCTGATAGGGAACAGACTAGTAGTGTGGGAAGAAGGGTGAGATTGTTCTCATCTGATAGGGAACAGACTAGTAGTGTAGGAAGGTGGGTGAGATTGTTCTCATCTGATAGGGAACAGACTAGTAGTGTGGGAAGGTGGGTGAGATTGTTCTCATCTGATAGGGAACAGACTAGTAGTGTGGGAAGGTGGGTGAGATTGTTCTCATCTGATAGGGAACAGACTAGTAGTGTAGGAAGGTGGGTGAGATTGTTCTCATCTGATAGGGAACAGACTAGTAGTGTGGGAAGGTGGGTGAGATTGTTCTCATCTGATAGGGAACAGACTAGTAGGGTGGGAAGGTGGGTGAGATTGTTCTCATCTGATAGGGAACAGACTAGTAGTGTTGGAAGGTGGGTGAGATTGTTCTCATCTGATAGGGAACAGACTAGTAGTGTAGGAAGGTGGGTGAGATTGTTCTCATCTGATAGGGAACAGACTAGTAGTGTTGGAAGGTGGGTGAGACTAGTAGCGTGGGAAGGTGGGTGAGATTGTTCTCATCTGATAGGGAACAGACTAGTAGTGTAGGAAGGTGGGTGAGATTGTTCTCATCTGATAGGGAACAGACTAGTAGTGTTGGAAGATGGGTGAGATTGTTCTCATCTGATAGGGAACAGACTAGTAGTGTGGGAAGGTGGGTGAGATTGTTCTCATCTGATAGGGAACAGACTAGTAGTGTTGGAAGGTGGGTGAGACTAGTAGCGTGGGAAGGTGGGTGAGATTGTTCTCATCTGATAGGGAACAGACTAGTAGTGTGGGAAGGTGGGAGAGATTGTTCTCATCTGATAGGGAACAGACTAGTAGTGTTGGAAGGTGGGTGAGACTAGTAGCGTGGGAAGGTGGGTGAGATTGTTCTCATCTGATAGGGAACAGACTAGTAGTGTGGGAAGAAGGGTGAGATTGTTCTCATCTGATAGGGAACAGACTAGTAGTGTAGGAAGGTGGGTGAGATTGTTCTCATCTGATAGGGAACAGACTAGTAGTGTGGGAAGGTGGGTGAGATTGTTCTCATCTGATAGGGATTAGACTAGTAGTGTGGGAAGGTGGGTGAGATTGTTCTCATCTGATAGGGAACAGACTAGTAGTGTGGGAAGGTGGGTGAGATTGTTCTCATCTGATAGGGAACAGACTAGTAGGGTGGGAAGGTGGGTGAGATTGTTCTCATCTGATAGGGAACAGACTAGTAGTGTTGGAAGGTGGGTGAGACTAGTAGCGTGGGAAGGTGGGTGAGATTGTTCTCATCTGATAGGGAACAGACTAGTAGTGTAGGAAGGTGGGTGAGATTGTTCTCATCTGATAGGGAACAGACTAGTAGTGTTGGAAGGTGGGTGAGACTAGTAGCGTGGGAAGGTGGGTGAGATTGTTCTCATCTGATAGGGAACAGACTAGTAGTGTGGGAAGGTGGGTGAGATTGTTCTCATCTGATAGGGAACAGACTAGTAGTGTAGGAAGGTGGGTGAGATTGTTCTCATCTGATAGGGAACAGACTAGTAGTGTGGGAAGGTGGGTGAGATTGTTCTCATCTGATAGGGAACAGACTAGTAGTGTTGGAAGGTGGGTGAGATTGTTCTCATCTGATAGGGAACAGACTAGTAGTGTAGGAAGGTCAGTGAGATTGTTCTCATCTGATAGGGAACAGACTAGTAGTGTAGGAAGGTGGGTGAGATTGTTCTCATCTGATAGGGAACAGACTAGTAGTGTTGGAAGGTGGGTGAGACTAGTAGCGTGGGAAGGTGGGTGAGATTGTTCTCATCTGATAGGGAACAGACTAGTAGTGTAGGAAGGTGGGTGAGATTGTTCTCATCTGATAGGGAACAGACTAGAAGTGTTGGAAGGTGGGTGAGACTACTAGCGTGGGAAGGTGGGTGAGATTGTTCTCATCTGATAGGGAACAGACTAGTAGTGTGGGAAGGTGGGTGAGATTGTTCTCATCTGATAGGGAACAGACTAGTAGTGTAGGAAGGTGGGTGAGATTGTTCTCATCTGATAGGGAACAGACTAGTAGTGTGGGAAGGTGGGTGAGATTGTTCTCATCTGATAGGGAACAGACTAGTAGGGTGGGAAGGTGGGTGAGACTAGTAGCGTGGGAAGGTGGGTGAGATTGTTCTCATCTGATAGGGAACAGACTAGTAGTGTGGGAAGGTGGGTGAGATTGTTCTCATCTCATAGGGAACAGACTAGTAGTGTAGGAAGGTGGGTGAGATTGTTCTCATCTGATAGGGAACAGACTAGTAGTGTGGGAAGGTGGGTGAGATTGTTCTCATCTGATAGGGAACAGACTAGTAGTGTGGGAAGGTGGGTGAGATTGTTCTCATCTGATAGGGAACAGACTAGTAGTGTAGGAAGGTGGGTGAGATTGTTCTCATCTGATAGGGAACAGACTAGTAGTGTGGGAAGGTGGGTGAGATTGTTCTCATCTGATAGGGAACAGACTAGTAGTGTGGGAAGGTGGGTGAGATTGTTCTCATCTGATAGGGAACAGACTAGTAGTGTGGGAAGGTGGGTGAGATTGTTCTCATCTGATAGGGAACAGACTAGTAGGGTGGGAAGGTGGGTGAGACTAGTAGCGTGGGAAGGTGGGTGAGATTGTTCTCATCTGATAGGGAACAGACTAGTAGTGTGGGAAGGTGGGTGAGATTGTTCTCATCTGATAGGGAACAGACTAGTAGTGTTGGAAGGTGGGTGAGACTAGTAGCGTGGGAAGGTGGGTGAGATTGTTCTCATCTGATAGGGAACAGACTAGTAGTGTGGGAAGGTGGGAGAGATTGTTCTCATCTGATAGGGAACAGACTAGTAGTGTTGGAAGGTGGGTGAGACTAGTAGCGTGGGAAGGTGGGTGAGATTGTTCTCATCTGATAGGGAACAGACTAGTAGTGTGGGAAGAAGGGTGAGATTGTTCTCATCTGATAGGGAACAGACTAGTAGTGTAGGAAGGTGGGTGAGATTGTTCTCATCTGATAGGGAACAGACTAGTAGTGTGGGAAGGTGGGTGAGATTGTTCTCATCTGATAGGGAACAGACTAGTAGTGTGGGAAGGTGGGTGAGATTGTTCTCATCTGATAGGGAACAGACTAGTAGTGTGGGAAGGTGGGTGAGATTGTTCTCATCTGATAGGGAACAGACTAGTAGGGTGGGAAGGTGGGTGAGATTGTTCTCATCTGATAGGGAACAGACTAGTAGTGTTGGAAGGTGGGTGAGACTAGTAGCGTGGGAAGGTGGGTGAGATTGTTCTCATCTGATAGGGAACAGACTAGTAGTGTAGGAAGGTGGGTGAGATTGTTCTCATCTGATAGGGAACAGACTAGTAGTGTTGGAAGGTGGGTGAGACTAGTAGCGTGGGAAGGTGGGTGAGATTGTTCTCATCTGATAGGGAACAGACTAGTAGTGTGGGAAGGTGGGTGAGATTGTTCTCATCTGATAGGGAACAGACTAGTAGTGTAGGAAGGTGGGTGAGATTGTTCTCATCTGATAGGGAACAGACTAGTAGTGTGGGAAGGTGGGTGAGATTGTTCTCATCTGATAGGGAACAGACTAGTAGTGTTGGAAGGTGGGTGAGATTGTTCTCATCTGATAGGGAACAGACTAGTAGTGTAGGAAGGTCAGTGAGATTGTTCTCATCTGATAGGGAACAGACTAGTAGTGTAGGAAGGTGGGTGAGATTGTTCTCATCTGATAGGGAACAGACTAGTAGTGTTGGAAGGTGGGTGAGACTAGTAGCGTGGGAAGGTGGGTGAGATTGTTCTCATCTGATAGGGAACAGACTAGTAGTGTGGGAAGGTGGGTGAGATTGTTCTCATCTGATAGGGAACAGACTAGTAGTGTAGGAAGGTGGGTGAGATTGTTCTCATCTGATAGGGAACAGACTAGTAGTGTGGGAAGGTGGGTGAGATTGTTCTCATCTGATAGGGAACAGACTAGTAGTGTTGGAAGGTGGGTGAGATTGTTCTCATCTGATAGGGAACAGACTAGTAGTGTAGGAAGGTCAGTGAGATTGTTCTCATCTGATAGGGAACAGACTAGTAGTGTAGGAAGGTGGGTGAGATTGTTCTCATCTGATAGGGAACAGACTAGTAGTGTTGGAAGGTGGGTGAGACTAGTAGCGTGGGAAGGTGGGTGAGATTGTTCTCATCTGATAGGGAACAGACTAGTAGTGTAGGAAGGTGGGTGAGATTGTTCTCATCTGATAGGGAACAGACTAGAAGTGTTGGAAGGTGGGTGAGACTACTAGCGTGGGAAGGTGGGTGAGATTGTTCTCATCTGATAGGGAACAGACTAGTAGTGTGGGAAGGTGGGTGAGATTGTTCTCATCTGATAGGGAACAGACTAGTAGTGTAGGAAGGTGGGTGAGATTGTTCTCATCTGATAGGGAACAGACTAGTAGTGTGGGAAGGTGGGTGAGATTGTTCTCATCTGATAGGGAACAGACTAGTAGTGTGGGAAGGTGGGTGAGATTGTTCTCATCTGATAGGGAACAGACTAGTAGTGTGGGAAGGTGGGTGAGATTGTTCTCATCTGATAGGGAACAGACTAGTAGGGTGGGAAGGTGGGTGAGACTAGTAGCGTGGGAAGGTGGGTGAGATTGTTCTCATCTGATAGGGAACAGACTAGTAGTGTGGGAAGGTGGGTGAGATTGTTCTCATCTGATAGGGAACAGACTAGTAGTGTAGGAAGGTGGGTGAGATTGTTCTCATCTGATAGGGAACAGACTAGTAGTGTGGGAAGGTGGGTGAGATTGTTCTCATCTGATAGGGAACAGACTAGTAGTGTGGGAAGGTGGGTGAGATTGTTCTCATCTGATAGGGAACAGACTAGTAGTGTAGGAAGGTGGGTGAGATTGTTCTCATCTGATAGGGAACAGACTAGTAGTGTGGGAAGGTGGGTGAGATTGTTCTCATCTGATAGGGAACAGAATAGTAGTTTGGGAAGGTGGGTGAGATTGTTCTCATCTGATAGGGTACAGACTAGTAGTGTGGGAAGGTGGGTGAGATTGTTCTCATCTGATAGGGAACAGACTAGTAGGGTGGGAAGGTGGGTGAGATTGTTCTCATCTGATAGGGAACAGACTAGTAGTGTTGGAAGATGGGTGAGATTGTTCTCATCTGATAGGGAACAGACTAGTAGTGTGGGAAGGTGGGTGAGATTGTTCTCATCTGATAGGGAACAGACTAGTAGTGTTGGAAGGTGGGTGAGACTAGTAGCGTGGGAAGGTGGGTGAGATTGTTCTCATCTGATAGGGAACAGACTAGTAGTGTGGGAAGGTGGGAGAGATTGTTCTCATCTGATAGGGAACAGACTAGTAGTGTTGGAAGGTGGGTGAGACTAGTAGCGTGGGAAGGTGGGTGAGATTGTTCTCATCTGATAGGGAACAGACTAGTAGTGTGGGAAGAAGGGTGAGATTGTTCTCATCTGATAGGGAACAGACTAGTAGTGTAGGAAGGTGGGTGAGATTGTTCTCATCTGATAGGGAACAGACTAGTAGTGTGGGAAGGTGGGTGAGATTGTTCTCATCTGATAGGGAACAGACTAGTAGTGTGGGAAGGTGGGTGAGATTGTTCTCATCTGATAGGGAACAGACTAGTAGTGTGGGAAGGTGGGTGAGATTGTTCTCATCTGATAGGGAACAGACTAGTAGGGTGGGAAGGTGGGTGAGATTGTTCTCATCTGATAGGGAACAGACTAGTAGTGTTGGAAGGTGGGTGAGACTAGTAGCGTGGGAAGGTGGGTGAGATTGTTCTCATCTGATAGGGAACAGACTAGTAGTGTAGGAAGGTGGGTGAGATTGTTCTCATCTGATAGGGAACAGACTAGTAGTGTTGGAAGGTGGGTGAGACTAGTAGCGTGGGAAGGTGGGTGAGATTGTTCTCATCTGATAGGGAACAGACTAGTAGTGTGGGAAGGTGGGTGAGATTGTTCTCATCTGATAGGGAACAGACTAGTAGTGTAGGAAGGTGGGTGAGATTGTTCTCATCTGATAGGGAACAGACTAGTAGTGTGGGAAGGTGGGTGAGATTGTTCTCATCTGATAGGGAACAGACTAGTAGTGTTGGAAGGTGGGTGAGATTGTTCTCATCTGATAGGGAACAGACTAGTAGTGTAGGAAGGTCAGTGAGATTGTTCTCATCTGATAGGGAACAGACTAGTAGTGTAGGAAGGTGGGTGAGATTGTTCTCATCTGATAGGGAACAGACTAGTAGTGTTGGAAGGTGGGTGAGACTAGTAGCGTGGGAAGGTGGGTGAGATTGTTCTCATCTGATAGGGAACAGACTAGTAGTGTAGGAAGGTGGGTGAGATTGTTCTCATCTGATAGGGAACAGACTAGAAGTGTTGGAAGGTGGGTGAGACTACTAGCGTGGGAAGGTGGGTGAGATTGTTCTCATCTGATAGGGAACAGACTAGTAGTGTGGGAAGGTGGGTGAGATTGTTCTCATCTGATAGGGAACAGACTAGTAGTGTAGGAAGGTGGGTGAGATTGTTCTCATCTGATAGGGAACAGACTAGTAGTGTGGGAAGGTGGGTGAGATTGTTCTCATCTGATAGGGAACAGACTAGTAGTGTGGGAAGGTGGGTGAGATTGTTCTCATCTGATAGGGAACAGACTAGTAGTGTGGGAAGGTGGGTGAGATTGTTCTCATCTGATAGGGAACAGACTAGTAGGGTGGGAAGGTGGGTGAGACTAGTAGCGTGGGAAGGTGGGTGAGATTGTTCTCATCTGATAGGGAACAGACTAGTAGTGTGGGAAGGTGGGTGAGATTGTTCTCATCTGATAGGGAACAGACTAGTAGTGTAGGAAGGTGGGTGAGATTGTTCTCATCTGATAGGGAACAGACTAGTAGTGTGGGAAGGTGGGTGAGATTGTTCTCATCTGATAGGGAACAGACTAGTAGTGTGGGAAGGTGGGTGAGATTGTTCTCATCTGATAGGGAACAGACTAGTAGTGTAGGAAGGTGGGTGAGATTGTTCTCATCTGATAGGGAACAGACTAGTAGTGTGGGAAGGTGGGTGAGATTGTTCTCATCTGATAGGGAACAGAATAGTAGTTTGGGAAGGTGGGTGAGATTGTTCTCATCTGATAGGGTACAGACTAGTAGTGTGGGAAGGTGGGTGAGATTGTTCTCATCTGATAGGGAACAGACTAGTAGGGTGGGAAGGTGGGTGAGATTGTTCTCATCTGATAGGGAACAGACTAGTAGTGTTGGAAGGTGGGTGAGATTGTTCTCATCTGATAGGGAACAGACTAGTAGTGTAGGAAGGTGGGTGAGATTGTTCTCATCTGATAGGGAACAGACTAGTAGTGTGGGAAGGTGGGTGAGATTGTTCTCATCTGATAGGGAACAGACTAGTAGTGTAGGAAGGTGGGTGAGATTGTTCTCATCTGATAGGGAACAGACTAGTAGTGTTGGAAGGTGGGTGAGATTGTTCTCATCTGATAGGGAACAGACTAGTAGTGTAGGAAGGTGGGTGAGATTGTTCTCATCTGATAGGGAACAGACTAGTAGTGTTGGAAGGTGGGTGAGACTAGTAGCGTGGGAAGGTGGGTGAGATTGTTCTCATCTGATAGGGAACAGACTAGTAGTGTAGGAAGGTGGGTGAGATTGTTCTCATCTGATAGGGAACAGACTAGTAGTGTTGGAAGATGGGTGAGATTGTTCTCATCTGATAGGGAACAGACTAGTAGTGTGGGAAGGTGGGTGAGATTGTTCTCATCTGATAGGGAACAGACTAGTAGTGTTGGAAGGTGGGTGAGACTAGTAGCGTGGGAAGGTGGGTGAGATTGTTCTCATCTGATAGGGAACAGACTAGTAGTGTGGGAAGGTGGGAGAGATTGTTCTCATCTGATAGGGAACAGACTAGTAGTGTTGGAAGGTGGGTGAGACTAGTAGCGTGGGAAGGTGGGTGAGATTGTTCTCATCTGATAGGGAACAGACTAGTAGTGTGGGAAGAAGGGTGAGATTGTTCTCATCTGATAGGGAACAGACTAGTAGTGTAGGAAGGTGGGTGAGATTGTTCTCATCTGATAGGGAACAGACTAGTAGTGTGGGAAGGTGGGTGAGATTGTTCTCATCTGATAGGGAACAGACTAGTAGTGTGGGAAGGTGGGTGAGATTGTTCTCATCTGATAGGGAACAGACTAGTAGTGTGGGAAGGTGGGTGAGATTGTTCTCATCTGATAGGGAACAGACTAGTAGGGTGGGAAGGTGGGTGAGATTGTTCTCATCTGATAGGGAACAGACTAGTAGTGTTGGAAGGTGGGTGAGACTAGTAGCGTGGGAAGGTGGGTGAGATTGTTCTCATCTGATAGGGAACAGACTAGTAGTGTAGGAAGGTGGGTGAGATTGTTCTCATCTGATAGGGAACAGACTAGTAGTGTTGGAAGGTGGGTGAGACTAGTAGCGTGGGAAGGTGGGTGAGATTGTTCTCATCTGATAGGGAACAGACTAGTAGTGTGGGAAGGTGGGTGAGATTGTTCTCATCTGATAGGGAACAGACTAGTAGTGTAGGAAGGTGGGTGAGATTGTTCTCATCTGATAGGGAACAGACTAGTAGTGTGGGAAGGTGGGTGAGATTGTTCTCATCTGATAGGGAACAGACTAGTAGTGTTGGAAGGTGGGTGAGATTGTTCTCATCTGATAGGGAACAGACTAGTAGTGTAGGAAGGTCAGTGAGATTGTTCTCATCTGATAGGGAACAGACTAGTAGTGTAGGAAGGTGGGTGAGATTGTTCTCATCTGACAGGGAACAGACTAGTAGTGTTGGAAGGTGGGTGAGACTAGTAGCGTGGGAAGGTGGGTGAGATTGTTCTCATCTGATAGGGAACAGACTAGTAGTGTAGGAAGGTGGGTGAGATTGTTCTCATCTGATAGGGAACAGACTAGAAGTGTTGGAAGGTGGGTGAGACTACTAGCGTGGGAAGGTGGGTGAGATTGTTCTCATCTGATAGGGAACAGACTAGTAGTGTGGGAAGGTGGGTGAGATTGTTCTCATCTGATAGGAAACAGACTAGTAGTGTAGGAAGGTGGGTGAGATTGTTCTCATCTGATAGGGAACAGACTAGTAGTGTGGGAAGGTGGGTGAGATTGTTCTCATCTGATAGGGAACAGACTAGTAGGGTGGGAAGGTGGGTGAGACTAGTAGCGTGGGAAGGTGGGTGAGATTGTTCTCATCTGATAGGGAACAGACTAGTAGTGTGGGAAGGTGGGTGAGATTGTTCTCATCTGATAGGGAACAGACTAGTAGTGTAGGAAGGTGGGTGAGATTGTTCTCATCTGATAGGGAACAGACTAGTAGTGTGGGAAGGTGGGTGAGATTGTTCTCATCTGATAGGGAACAGACTAGTAGTGTGGGAAGGTGGGTGAGATTGTTCTCATCTGATAGGGAACAGACTAGTAGTGTAGGAAGGTGGGTGAGATTGTTCTCATCTGATAGGGAACAGACTAGTAGTGTGGGAAGGTGGGTGAGATTGTTCTCATCTGATAGGGAACAGACTAGTAGTGTGGGAAGGTGGGTGAGATTGTTCTCATCTGATAGGGAACAGACTAGTAGTGTGGGAAGGTGGGTGAGATTGTTCTCATCTGATAGGGAACAGACTAGTAGGGTGGGAAGGTGGGTGAGACTAGTAGCGTGGGAAGGTGGGTGAGATTGTTCTCATCTGATAGGGAACAGACTAGTAGTGTGGGAAGGTGGGTGAGATTGTTCTCATCTGATAGGGAACAGACTAGTAGTGTAGGAAGGTGGGTGAGATTGTTCTCATCTGATAGGGAACAGACTAGTAGTGTGGGAAGGTGGGTGAGATTGTTCTCATCTGATAGGGAACAGACTAGTAGTGTGGGAAGGTGGGTGAGATTGTTCTCATCTGATAGGGAACAGACTAGTAGTGTAGGAAGGTGGGTGAGATTGTTCTCATCTGATAGGGAACAGACTAGTAGTGTGGGAAGGTGGGTGAGATTGTTCTCATCTGATAGGGAACAGAATAGTAGTTTGGGAAGGTGGGTGAGATTGTTCTCATCTGATAGGGTACAGACTAGTAGTGTGGGAAGGTGGGTGAGATTGTTCTCATCTGATAGGGAACAGACTAGTAGGGTGGGAAGGTGGGTGAGATTGTTCTCATCTGATAGGGAACAGACTAGTAGTGTTGGAAGGTGGGTGAGATTGTTCTCATCTGATAGGGAACAGACTAGTAGTGTAGGAAGGTGGGTGAGATTGTTCTCATCTGATAGGGAACAGACTAGTAGTGTGGGAAGGTGGGTGAGATTGTTCTCATCTGGTAGGGAACAGACTAGTAGTGTAGGAAGGTGGGTGAGATTGTTCTCATCTGATAGGGAACAGACTAGTAGTGTGGGAAGGTGGGTGAGATTGTTCTCATCTGATAGGGAACAGACTAGTAGGGTGGGAAGGTGGGTGAGATTGTTCTCATCTGATAGGGAACAGACTAGTAGTGTTGGAAGGTGGGTGAGATTGTTCTCATCTGATAGGGAACAGACTAGTAGTGTAGGAAGGTGGGTGAGATTGTTCTCATCTGATAGGGAACAGACTAGTAGTGTTGGAAGGTGGGTGAGACTAGTAGCGTGGGAAGGTGGGTGAGATTGTTCTCATCTGATAGGGAACAGACTAGTAGTGTAGGAAGGTGGGTGAGATTGTTCTCATCTGATAGGGAACAGACTAGTAGTGTTGGAAGATGGGTGAGATTGTTCTCATCTGATAGGGAACAGACTAGTAGTGTGGGAAGGTGGGTGAGATTGTTCTCATCTGATAGGGAACAGACTAGTAGTGTTGGAAGGTGGGTGAGACTAGTAGCGTGGGAAGGTGGGTGAGATTGTTCTCATCTGATAGGGAACAGACTAGTAGTGTGGGAAGGTGGGAGAGATTGTTCTCATCTGATAGGGAACAGACTAGTAGTGTTGGAAGGTGGGTGAGACTAGTAGCGTGGGAAGGTGGGTGAGATTGTTCTCATCTGATAGGGAACAGACTAGTAGTGTGGGAAGAAGGGTGAGATTGTTCTCATCTGATAGGGAACAGACTAGTAGTGTAGGAAGGTGGGTGAGATTGTTCTCATCTGATAGGGAACAGACTAGTAGTGTGGGAAGGTGGGTGAGATTGTTCTCATCTGATAGGGAACAGACTAGTAGTGTGGGAAGGTGGGTGAGATTGTTCTCATCTGATAGGGAACAGACTAGTAGTGTGGGAAGGTGGGTGAGATTGTTCTCATCTGATAGGGAACAGACTAGTAGGGTGGGAAGGTGGGTGAGATTGTTCTCATCTGATAGGGAACAGACTAGTAGTGTTGGAAGGTGGGTGAGACTAGTAGCGTGGGAAGGTGGGTGAGATTGTTCTCATCTGATAGGGAACAGACTAGTAGTGTAGGAAGGTGGGTGAGATTGTTCTCATCTGATAGGGAACAGACTAGTAGTGTTGGAAGGTGGGTGAGACTAGTAGCGTGGGAAGGTGGGTGAGATTGTTCTCATCTGATAGGGAACAGACTAGTAGTGTGGGAAGGTGGGTGAGATTGTTCTCATCTGATAGGGAACAGACTAGTAGTGTAGGAAGGTGGGTGAGATTGTTCTCATCTGATAGGGAACAGACTAGTAGTGTGGGAAGGTGGGTGAGATTGTTCTCATCTGATAGGGAACAGACTAGTAGTGTTGGAAGGTGGGTGAGATTGTTCTCATCTGATAGGGAACAGACTAGTACTGTAGGAAGGTCAGTGAGATTGTTCTCATCTGATAGGGAACAGACTAGTAGTGTAGGAAGGTGGGTGAGATTGTTCTCATCTGATAGGGAACAGACTAGTAGTGTTGGAAGGTGGGTGAGACTAGTAGCGTGGGAAGGTGGGTGAGATTGTTCTCATCTGATAGGGAACAGACTAGTAGTGTAGGAAGGTGGGTGAGATTGTTCTCATCTGATAGGGAACAGACTAGAAGTGTTGGAAGGTGGGTGTGACTAGTAGCGTGGGAAGGTGGGTGAGATTGTTCTCATCTGATAGGGAACAGACTAGTAGTGTGGGAAGGTGGGTGAGACTAGTAGCGTGGGAAGGTGGGTGAGATTGTTCTCATCTGATAGGGAACAGACTAGTAGTGTGGGAAGGTGGGTGAGATTGTTCTCATCTGATAGGGAACAGACTAGTAGTGTAGGAAGGTGGGTGAGATTGTTCTCATCTGATAGGGAACAGACTAGTAGTGTGGGAAGGTGGGTGAGATTGTTCTCATCTGATAGGGAACAGACTAGTAGTGTGGGAAGGTGGGTGAGATTGTTCTCATCTGATAGGGAACAGACTAGTAGTGTAGGAAGGTGGGTGAGATTGTTCTCATCTGATAGGGAACAGACTAGTAGTGTGGGAAGGTGGGTGAGATTGTTCTCATCTGATAGGGAACAGAATAGTAGTTTGGGAAGGTGGGTGAGATTGTTCTCATCTGATAGGGTACAGACTAGTAGTGTGGGAAGGTGGGTGAGATTGTTCTCATCTGATAGGGAACAGACTAGTAGGGTGGGAAGGTGGGTGAGATTGTTCTCATCTGATAGGGAACAGACTAGTAGTGTTGGAAGGTGGGTGAGATTGTTCTCATCTGATAGGGAACAGACTAGTAGTGTAGGAAGGTGGGTGAGATTGTTCTCATCTGATAGGGAACAGACTAGTAGTGTGGGAAGGTGGGTGAGATTGTTCTCATCTGATAGGTAACAGACTAGTAGTGTAGGAAGGTGGGTGAGATTGTTCTCATCTGATAGGGAACAGACTAGTAGTGTGGGAAGGTGGGTGAGATTGTTCTCATCTGATAGGGAACAGACTAGTAGGGTGGGAAGGTGGGTGAGATTGTTCTCATCTGATAGGGAACAGACTAGTAGTGTTGGAAGGTGGGTGAGATTGTTCTCATCTGATAGGGAACAGACTAGTAGTGTAGGAAGGTGGGTGAGATTGTTCTCATCTGATAGGGAACAGACTAGTAGTGTTGGAAGGTGGGTGAGACTAGTAGCGTGGGAAGGTGGGTGAGATTGTTCTCATCTGATAGGGAACAGACTAGTAGTGTAGGAAGGTGGGTGAGATTGTTCTCATCTGATAGGGAACAGACTAGTAGTGTTGGAAGATGGGTGAGATTGTTCTCATCTGATAGGGAACAGACTAGTAGTGTGGGAAGGTGGGTGAGATTGTTCTCATCTGATAGGGAACAGACTAGTAGTGTTGGAAGGTGGGTGAGACTAGTAGCGTGGGAAGGTGGGTGAGATTGTTCTCATCTGATAGGGAACAGACTAGTAGTGTGGGAAGGTGGGAGAGATTGTTCTCATCTGATAGGGAACAGACTAGTAGTGTTGGAAGGTGGGTGAGACTAGTAGCGTGGGAAGGTGGGTGAGATTGTTCTCATCTGATAGGGAACAGACTAGTAGTGTGGGAAGAAGGGTGAGATTGTTCTCATCTGATAGGGAACAGACTAGTAGTGTAGGAAGGTGGGTGAGATTGTTCTCATCTGATAGGGAACAGACTAGTAGTGTGGGAAGGTGGGTGAGATTGTTCTCATCTGATAGGGAACAGACTAGTAGTGTGGGAAGGTGGGTGAGATTGTTCTCATCTGATAGGGAACAGACTAGTAGTGTGGGAAGGTGGGTGAGATTGTTCTCATCTGATAGGGAACAGACTAGTAGGGTGGGAAGGTGGGTGAGATTGTTCTCATCTGATAGGGAACAGACTAGTAGTGTTGGAAGGTGGGTGAGACTAGTAGCGTGGGAAGGTGGGTGAGATTGTTCTCATCTGATAGGGAACAGACTAGTAGTGTAGGAAGGTGGGTGAGATTGTTCTCATCTGATAGGGAACAGACTAGTAGTGTTGGAAGGTGGGTGAGACTAGTAGCGTGGGAAGGTGGGTGAGATTGTTCTCATCTGATAGGGAACAGACTAGTAGTGTGGGAAGGTGGGTGAGATTGTTCTCATCTGATAGGGAACAGACTAGTAGTGTAGGAAGGTGGGTGAGATTGTTCTCATCTGATAGGGAACAGACTAGTAGTGTGGGAAGGTGGGTGAGATTGTTCTCATCTGATAGGGAACAGACTAGTAGTGTTGGAAGGTGGGTGAGATTGTTCTCATCTGATAGGGAACAGACTAGTAGTGTAGGAAGGTGGGTGAGATTGTTCTCATCTGATAGGGAACAGACTAGTAGTGTGGGAAGGTGGGTGAGATTGTTCTCATCTGATAGGGAACAGACTAGTAGTGTTGGAAGGTGGGTGAGATTGTTCTCATCTGATAGGGAACAGACTAGTAGTGTAGGAAGGTGGGTGAGATTGTTCTCATCTGATAGGGAACAGACTAGTAGTGTAGGAAGGTGGGTGAGATTGTTCTCATCTGATAGGGAACAGACTAGTAGTGTGGGAAGGTGGGTGAGATTGTTCTCATCTGATAGGGAACAGACTAGTAGTGTAGGAAGGTGGGTGAGATTGTTCTCATCTGATAGGGAACAGACTAGTAGTGTGGGAAGGTGGGTGAGATTGTTCTCATCTGATAGGGAACAGACTAGTAGTGTGGGAAGGTGGGTGAGATTGTTCTCATCTGATAGGGAACAGACTAGTAGTGTGGGAAGGTGGGTGAGATTGTTCTCATCTGATAGGGAACAGACTAGTAGGGTGGGAAGGTGGGTGAGACTAGTAGTGTGGGAAGGTGGGTGAGATTGTTCTCATCTGATAGGGAACAGACTAGTAGTGTGGGAAGGTGGGTGAGATTGTTCTCATCTGATAGGGAACAGACTAGTAGTGTAGGAAGGTGGGTGAGATTGTTCTCATCTGATAGGGAACAGACTAGTAGTGTGGGAAGGTGGGTGAGATTGTTCTCATCTGATAGGGAACAGACTAGTAGTGTGGGAAGGTGGGTGAGATTGTTCTCATCTGATAGGGAACAGACTAGTAGTGTGGGAAGGTGGGTGAGATTGTTCTCATCTGATAGGGAACAGACTAGTAGGGTGGGAAGGTGGGTGAGATTGTTCTCATCTGATAGGGAACAGACTAGTAGTGTTGGAAGGTGGGTGAGATTGTTCTCATCTGATAGGGAACAGACTAGTAGTGTAGGAAGGTGGGTGAGATTGTTCTCATCTGATAGGGAACAGACTAGTAGTGTTGGAAGGTGGGTGAGACTAGTAGCGTGGGAAGGTGGGTGAGATTGTTCTCATCTGATAGGGAACAGACTAGTAGTGTAGGAAGGTGGGTGAGATTGTTCTCATCTGATAGGGAACAGACTAGTAGTGTTGGAAGATGGGTGAGATTGTTCTCATCTGATAGGGAACAGACTAGTAGTGTGGGAAGGTGGGTGAGATTGTTCTCATCTGATAGGGAACAGACTAGTAGTGTTGGAAGGTGGGTGAGACTAGTAGCGTGGGAAGGTGGGTGAGATTGTTCTCATCTGATAGGGAACAGACTAGTAGTGTGGGAAGGTGGGAGAGATTGTTCTCATCTGATAGGGAACAGACTAGTAGTGTGGGAAGGTGGGTGAGATTGTTCTCATCTGATAGGGAACAGACTAGTAGTGTGGGAAGGTGGGTGAGATTGTTCTCATCTGATAGGGAACAGACTAGTAGTGTGGGAAGGTGGGTGAGATTGTTCTCATCTGATAGGGAACAGACTAGTAGGGTGGGAAGGTGGGTGAGATTGTTCTCATCTGATAGGGAACAGACTAGTAGTGTTGGAAGGTGGGTGAGACTAGTAGCGTGGGAAGGTGGGTGAGATTGTTCTCATCTGATAGGGAACAGACTAGTAGTGTAGGAAGGTGGGTGAGATTGTTCTCATCTGATAGGGAACAGACTAGTAGTGTTGGAAGGTGGGTGAGACTAGTAGCGTGGGAAGGTGGGTGAGATTGTTCTCATCTGATAGGGAACAGACTAGTAGTGTGGGAAGGTGGGTGAGATTGTTCTCATCTGATAGGGAACAGACTAGTAGTGTAGGAAGGTGGGTGAGATTGTTCTCATCTGATAGGGAACAGACTAGTAGTGTGGGAAGGTGGGTGAGATTGTTCTCATCTGATAGGGAACAGACTAGTAGTGTTGGAAGGTGGGTGAGATTGTTCTCATCTGATAGGGAACAGACTAGTAGTGTAGGAAGGTCAGTGAGATTGTTCTCATCTGATAGGGAACAGACTAGTAGTGTAGGAAGGTGGGTGAGATTGTTCTCATCTGATAGGGAACAGACTAGTAGTGTTGGAAGGTGGGTGAGACTAGTAGCGTGGGAAGGTGGGTGAGATTGTTGTCATCTGATAGGGAACAGACTAGTAGTGTAGGAAGGTGGGTGAGATTGTTCTCATCTGATAGGGAACAGACTAGAAGTGTTGGAAGGTGGGTGAGACTACTAGCGTGGGAAGGTGGGTGAGATTGTTCTCATCTGATAGGGAACAGACTAGTAGTGTGGGAAGGTGGGTGAGATTGTTCTCATCTGATAGGGAACAGACTAGTAGTGTAGGAAGGTGGGTGAGATTGTTCTCATCTGATAGGGAACAGACTAGTAGTGTGGGAAGGTGGGTGAGATTGTTCTCATCTGATAGGGAACAGACTAGTAGTGTGGGAAGGTGGGTGAGATTGTTCTCATCTGATAGGGAACAGACTAGTAGTGTGGGAAGGTGGGTGAGATTGTTCTCATCTGATAGGGAACAGACTAGTAGGGTGGGAAGGTGGGTGAGACTAGTAGCGTGGGAAGGTGGGTGAGATTGTTCTCATCTGATAGGGAACAGACTAGTAGTGTGGGAAGGTGGGTGAGATTGTTCTCATCTGATAGGGAACAGACTAGTAGTGTAGGAAGGTGGGTGAGATTGTTCTCATCTGATAGGGAACAGACTAGTAGTGTGGGAAGGTGGGTGAGATTGTTCTCATCTGATAGGGAACAGACTAGTAGTGTGGGAAGGTGGGTGAGATTGTTCTCATCTGATAGGGAACAGACTAGTAGTGTAGGAAGGTGGGTGAGATTGTTCTCATCTGATAGGGAACAGACTAGTAGTGTGGGAAGGTGGGTGAGATTGTTCTCATCTGATAGGGAACAGAATAGTAGTTTGGGAAGGTGGGTGAGATTGTTCTCATCTGATAGGGTACAGACTAGTAGTGTGGGAAGGTGGGTGAGATTGTTCTCATCTGATAGGGAACAGACTAGTAGGGTGGGAAGGTGGGTGAGATTGTTCTCATCTGATAGGGAACAGACTAGTAGTGTTGGAAGGTGGGTGAGATTGTTCTCATCTGATAGGGAACAGACTAGTAGTGTGGGAAGGTGGGTGAGATTGTTCTCATCTGATAGGGAACAGACTAGTAGGGTGGGAAGGTGGGTGAGATTGTTCTCATCTGATAGGGAACAGACTAGTAGTGTTGGAAGGTGGGTGAGATTGTTCTCATCTGATAGGGAACAGACTAGTAGTGTAGGAAGGTGGGTGAGATTGTTCTCATCTGATAGGGAACAGACTAGTAGTGTTGGAAGGTGGGTGAGACTAGTAGCGTGGGAAGGTGGGTGAGATTGTTCTCATCTGATAGGGAACAGACTAGTAGTGTAGGAAGGTGGGTGAGATTGTTCTCATCTGATAGGGAACAGACTAGTAGTGTTGGAAGATGGGTGAGATTGTTCTCATCTGATAGGGAACAGACTAGTAGTGTGGGAAGGTGGGTGAGATTGTTCTCATCTGATAGGGAACAGACTAGTAGTGTTGGAAGGTGGGTGAGACTAGTAGCGTGGGAAGGTGGGTGAGATTGTTCTCATCTGATAGGGAACAGACTAGTAGTGTGGGAAGGTGGGAGAGATTGTTCTCATCTGATAGGGAACAGACTAGTAGTGTTGGAAGGTGGGTGAGACTAGTAGCGTGGGAAGGTGGGTGAGATTGTTCTCATCTGATAGGGAACAGACTAGTAGTGTGGGAAGAAGGGTGAGATTGTTCTCATCTGATAGGGAACAGACTAGTAGTGTAGGAAGGTGGGTGAGATTGTTCTCATCTGATAGGGAACAGACTAGTAGTGTGGGAAGGTGGGTGAGATTGTTCTCATCTGATAGGGAACAGACTAGTAGTGTGGGAAGGTGGGTGAGATTGTTCTCATCTGATAGGGAACAGACTAGTAGTGTGGGAAGGTGGGTGAGATTGTTCTCATCTGATAGGGAACAGACTAGTAGGGTGGGAAGGTGGGTGAGATTGTTCTCATCTGATAGGGAACAGACTAGTAGTGTTGGAAGGTGGGTGAGACTAGTAGCGTGGGAAGGTGGGTGAGATTGTTCTCATCTGATAGGGAACAGACTAGTAGTGTAGGAAGGTGGGTGAGATTGTTCTCATCTGATAGGGAACAGACTAGTAGTGTTGGAAGGTGGGTGAGACTAGTAGCGTGGGAAGGTGGGTGAGATTGTTCTCATCTGATAGGGAACAGACTAGTAGTGTGGGAAGGTGGGTGAGATTGTTCTCATCTGATAGGGAACAGACTAGTAGTGTAGGAAGGTGGGTGAGATTGTTCTCATCTGATAGGGAACAGACTAGTAGTGTGGGAAGGTGGGTGAGATTGTTCTCATCTGATAGGGAACAGACTAGTAGTGTTGGAAGGTGGGTGAGATTGTTCTCATCTGATAGGGAACAGACTAGTAGTGTAGGAAGGTGGGTGAGATTGTTCTCATCTGATAGGGAACAGACTAGTAGTGTGGGAAGGTGGGTGAGATTGTTCTCATCTGATAGGGAACAGACTAGTAGTGTTGGAAGGTGGGTGAGATTGTTCTCATCTGATAGGGAACAGACTAGTAGTGTAGGAAGGTGGGTGAGATTGTTCTCATCTGATAGGGAACAGACTAGTAGTGTAGGAAGGTGGGTGAGATTGTTCTCATCTGATAGGGAACAGACTAGTAGTGTGGGAAGGTGGGTGAGATTGTTCTCATCTGATAGGGAACAGACTAGTAGTGTAGGAAGGTGGGTGAGATTGTTCTCATCTGATAGGGAACAGACTAGTAGTGTGGGAAGGTGGGTGAGATTGTTCTCATCTGATAGGGAACAGACTAGTAGTGTGGGAAGGTGGGTGAGATTGTTCTCATCTGATAGGGAACAGACTAGTAGTGTGGGAAGGTGGGTGAGATTGTTCTCATCTGATAGGGAACAGACTAGTAGGGTGGGAAGGTGGGTGAGACTAGTAGTGTGGGAAGGTGGGTGAGATTGTTCTCATCTGATAGGGAACAGACTAGTAGTGTGGGAAGGTGGGTGAGATTGTTCTCATCTGATAGGGAACAGACTAGTAGTGTAGGAAGGTGGGTGAGATTGTTCTCATCTGATAGGGAACAGACTAGTAGTGTGGGAAGGTGGGTGAGATTGTTCTCATCTGATAGGGAACAGACTAGTAGTGTGGGAAGGTGGGTGAGATTGTTCTCATCTGATAGGGAACAGACTAGTAGTGTGGGAAGGTGGGTGAGATTGTTCTCATCTGATAGGGAACAGACTAGTAGGGTGGGAAGGTGGGTGAGATTGTTCTCATCTGATAGGGAACAGACTAGTAGTGTTGGAAGGTGGGTGAGATTGTTCTCATCTGATAGGGAACAGACTAGTAGTGTAGGAAGGTGGGTGAGATTGTTCTCATCTGATAGGGAACAGACTAGTAGTGTTGGAAGGTGGGTGAGACTAGTAGCGTGGGAAGGTGGGTGAGATTGTTCTCATCTGATAGGGAACAGACTAGTAGTGTAGGAAGGTGGGTGAGATTGTTCTCATCTGATAGGGAACAGACTAGTAGTGTTGGAAGATGGGTGAGATTGTTCTCATCTGATAGGGAACAGACTAGTAGTGTGGGAAGGTGGGTGAGATTGTTCTCATCTGATAGGGAACAGACTAGTAGTGTTGGAAGGTGGGTGAGACTAGTAGCGTGGGAAGGTGGGTGAGATTGTTCTCATCTGATAGGGAACAGACTAGTAGTGTGGGAAGGTGGGAGAGATTGTTCTCATCTGATAGGGAACAGACTAGTAGTGTGGGAAGGTGGGTGAGATTGTTCTCATCTGATAGGGAACAGACTAGTAGTGTGGGAAGGTGGGTGAGATTGTTCTCATCTGATAGGGAACAGACTAGTAGTGTGGGAAGGTGGGTGAGATTGTTCTCATCTGATAGGGAACAGACTAGTAGGGTGGGAAGGTGGGTGAGATTGTTCTCATCTGATAGGGAACAGACTAGTAGTGTTGGAAGGTGGGTGAGACTAGTAGCGTGGGAAGGTGGGTGAGATTGTTCTCATCTGATAGGGAACAGACTAGTAGTGTAGGAAGGTGGGTGAGATTGTTCTCATCTGATAGGGAACAGACTAGTAGTGTTGGAAGGTGGGTGAGACTAGTAGCGTGGGAAGGTGGGTGAGATTGTTCTCATCTGATAGGGAACAGACTAGTAGTGTGGGAAGGTGGGTGAGATTGTTCTCATCTGATAGGGAACAGACTAGTAGTGTAGGAAGGTGGGTGAGATTGTTCTCATCTGATAGGGAACAGACTAGTAGTGTGGGAAGGTGGGTGAGATTGTTCTCATCTGATAGGGAACAGACTAGTAGTGTTGGAAGGTGGGTGAGATTGTTCTCATCTGATAGGGAACAGACTAGTAGTGTAGGAAGGTCAGTGAGATTGTTCTCATCTGATAGGGAACAGACTAGTAGTGTAGGAAGGTGGGTGAGATTGTTCTCATCTGATAGGGAACAGACTAGTAGTGTTGGAAGGTGGGTGAGACTAGTAGCGTGGGAAGGTGGGTGAGATTGTTGTCATCTGATAGGGAACAGACTAGTAGTGTAGGAAGGTGGGTGAGATTGTTCTCATCTGATAGGGAACAGACTAGAAGTGTTGGAAGGTGGGTGAGACTACTAGCGTGGGAAGGTGGGTGAGATTGTTCTCATCTGATAGGGAACAGACTAGTAGTGTGGGAAGGTGGGTGAGATTGTTCTCATCTGATAGGGAACAGACTAGTAGTGTAGGAAGGTGGGTGAGATTGTTCTCATCTGATAGGGAACAGACTAGTAGTGTGGGAAGGTGGGTGAGATTGTTCTCATCTGATAGGGAACAGACTAGTAGTGTGGGAAGGTGGGTGAGATTGTTCTCATCTGATAGGGAACAGACTAGTAGTGTGGGAAGGTGGGTGAGATTGTTCTCATCTGATAGGGAACAGACTAGTAGGGTGGGAAGGTGGGTGAGACTAGTAGCGTGGGAAGGTGGGTGAGATTGTTCTCATCTGATAGGGAACAGACTAGTAGTGTGGGAAGGTGGGTGAGATTGTTCTCATCTGATAGGGAACAGACTAGTAGTGTAGGAAGGTGGGTGAGATTGTTCTCATCTGATAGGGAACAGACTAGTAGTGTGGGAAGGTGGGTGAGATTGTTCTCATCTGATAGGGAACAGACTAGTAGTGTGGGAAGGTGGGTGAGATTGTTCTCATCTGATAGGGAACAGACTAGTAGTGTAGGAAGGTGGGTGAGATTGTTCTCATCTGATAGGGAACAGACTAGTAGTGTGGGAAGGTGGGTGAGATTGTTCTCATCTGATAGGGAACAGAATAGTAGTTTGGGAAGGTGGGTGAGATTGTTCTCATCTGATAGGGTACAGACTAGTAGTGTGGGAAGGTGGGTGAGATTGTTCTCATCTGATAGGGAACAGACTAGTAGGGTGGGAAGGTGGGTGAGATTGTTCTCATCTGATAGGGAACAGACTAGTAGTGTTGGAAGGTGGGTGAGATTGTTCTCATCTGATAGGGAACAGACTAGTAGTGTGGGAAGGTGGGTGAGATTGTTCTCATCTGATAGGGAACAGACTAGTAGGGTGGGAAGGTGGGTGAGATTGTTCTCATCTGATAGGGAACAGACTAGTAGTGTTGGAAGGTGGGTGAGATTGTTCTCATCTGATAGGGAACAGACTAGTAGTGTAGGAAGGTGGGTGAGATTGTTCTCATCTGATAGGGAACAGACTAGTAGTGTTGGAAGGTGGGTGAGACTAGTAGCGTGGGAAGGTGGGTGAGATTGTTCTCATCTGATAGGGAACAGACTAGTAGTGTAGGAAGGTGGGTGAGATTGTTCTCATCTGATAGGGAACAGACTAGTAGTGTTGGAAGATGGGTGAGATTGTTCTCATCTGATAGGGAACAGACTAGTAGTGTGGGAAGGTGGGTGAGATTGTTCTCATCTGATAGGGAACAGACTAGTAGTGTTGGAAGGTGGGTGAGACTAGTAGCGTGGGAAGGTGGGTGAGATTGTTCTCATCTGATAGGGAACAGACTAGTAGTGTGGGAAGGTGGGAGAGATTGTTCTCATCTGATAGGGAACAGACTAGTAGTGTTGGAAGGTGGGTGAGACTAGTAGCGTGGGAAGGTGGGTGAGATTGTTCTCATCTGATAGGGAACAGACTAGTAGTGTGGGAAGAAGGGTGAGATTGTTCTCATCTGATAGGGAACAGACTAGTAGTGTAGGAAGGTGGGTGAGATTGTTCTCATCTGATAGGGAACAGACTAGTAGTGTGGGAAGGTGGGTGAGATTGTTCTCATCTGATAGGGAACAGACTAGTAGTGTGGGAAGGTGGGTGAGATTGTTCTCATCTGATAGGGAACAGACTAGTAGTGTGGGAAGGTGGGTGAGATTGTTCTCATCTGATAGGGAACAGACTAGTAGGGTGGGAAGGTGGGTGAGATTGTTCTCATCTGATAGGGAACAGACTAGTAGTGTTGGAAGGTGGGTGAGACTAGTAGCGTGGGAAGGTGGGTGAGATTGTTCTCATCTGATAGGGAACAGACTAGTAGTGTAGGAAGGTGGGTGAGATTGTTCTCATCTGATAGGGAACAGACTAGTAGTGTTGGAAGGTGGGTGAGACTAGTAGCGTGGGAAGGTGGGTGAGATTGTTCTCATCTGATAGGGAACAGACTAGTAGTGTGGGAAGGTGGGTGAGATTGTTCTCATCTGATAGGGAACAGACTAGTAGTGTAGGAAGGTGGGTGAGATTGTTCTCATCTGATAGGGAACAGACTAGTAGTGTGGGAAGGTGGGTGAGATTGTTCTCATCTGATAGGGAACAGACTAGTAGTGTTGGAAGGTGGGTGAGATTGTTCTCATCTGATAGGGAACAGACTAGTAGTGTAGGAAGGTGGGTGAGATTGTTCTCATCTGATAGGGAACAGACTAGTAGTGTAGGAAGGTGGGTGAGATTGTTCTCATCTGATAGGGAACAGACTAGTAGTGTTGGAAGGTGGGTGAGACTAGTAGCGTGGGAAGGTGGGTGAGATTGTTCTCATCTGATAGGGAACAGTCTAGTAGTGTAGGAAGGTGGGTGAGATTGTTCTCATCTGATAGGGAACAGACTAGAAGTGTTGGAAGGTGGGTGAGACTACTAGCGTGGGAAGGTGGGTGAGATTGTTCTCATCTGATAGGGAACAGACTAGTAGTGTGGGAAGGTGGGTGAGATTGTTCTCATCTGATAGGGAACAGACTAGTAGTGTAGGAAGGTGGGTGAGATTGTTCTCATCTGATAGGGAACAGACTAGTAGTGTGGGAAGGTGGGTGAGATTGTTCTCATCTGATAGGGAACAGACTAGTAGTGTGGGAAGGTGGGTGAGATTGTTCTCATCTGATAGGGAACAGACTAGTAGTGTGGGAAGGTGGGTGAGATTGTTCTCATCTGATAGGGAACAGACTAGTAGGGTGGGAAGGTGGGTGAGACTAGTAGCGTGGGAAGGTGGGTGAGATTGTTCTCATCTGATAGGGAACAGACTAGTAGTGTGGGAAGGTGGGTGAGATTGTTCTCATCTGATAGGGAACAGACTAGTAGTGTAGGAAGGTGGGTGAGATTGTTCTCATCTGATAGGGAACAGACTAGTAGTGTGGGAAGGTGGGTGAGATTGTTCTCATCTGATAGGGAACAGACTAGTAGTGTGGGAAGGTGGGTGAGATTGTTCTCATCTGATAGGGAACAGACTAGTAGTGTAGGAAGGTGGGTGAGATTGTTCTCATCTGATAGGGAACAGACTAGTAGTGTGGGAAGGTGGGTGAGATTGTTCTCATCTGATAGGGAACAGAATAGTAGTTTGGGAAGGTGGGTGAGATTGTTCTCATCTGATAGGGAACAGACTAGTAGTGTGGGAAGGTGGGTGAGATTGTTCTCATCTGATAGGGAACAGACTAGTAGGGTGGGAAGGTGGGTGAGATTGTTCTCATCTGATAGGGAACAGACTAGTAGTGTTGGAAGGTGGGTGAGATTGTTCTCATCTGATAGGGAACAGACTAGTAGTGTAGGAAGGTGGGTGAGATTGTTCTCATCTGATAGGGAACAGACTAGTAGTGTGGGAAGGTGGGTGAGATTGTTCTCATCTGATAGGGAACAGACTAGTAGTGTAGGAAGGTGGGTGAGATTGTTCTCATCTGATAGGGAACAGATTAGTAGTGTGGGAAGGTGGGTGAGATTGTTCTCATCTGATAGGGAACAGACTAGTAGTGTGGGAAGGTGGGTGATATTGTTCTCATCTGATAGGGAACAGACTAGTAGTGTGGGAAGGTGGGTGAGATTGTTCTCATCTGATAGGGAACAGACTAGTAGGGTGGGAAGGTGGGTGAGACTAGTAGCGTGGGAAGGTGGGTGAGATTGTTCTCATCTGATAGGGAACAGACTAGTAGTGTTGGAAGGTGGGTGAGACTAGTAGCGTGGGAAGGTGGGTGAGATTGTTCTCATCTGATAGGGAACAGACTAGTAGTGTAGGAAGGTGGGTGAGATTGTTCTCATCTGATAGGGAACAGACTAGTAGTGTTGGAAGGTGGGTGAGACTAGTAGCGTGGGAAGGTGGGTGAGATTGTTCTCATCTGATAGGGAACAGACTAGTAGTGTGGGAAGGTGGGTGAGATTGTTCTCATCTGATAGGGAACAGACTAGTAGTGTAGGAAGGTGGGTGAGATTGTTCTCATCTGATAGGGAACAGACTAGTAGTGTGGGAAGGTGGGTGAGATTGTTCTCATCTGATAGGGAACAGACTAGTAGTGTTGGAAGGTGGGTGAGACTAGTAGCGTGGGAAGGTGGGTGAGATTGTTCTCATCTGATAGGGAACAGTCTAGTAGTGTAGGAAGGTGGGTGAGATTGTTCTCATCTGATAGGGAACAGACTAGAAGTGTTGGAAGGTGGGTGAGACTACTAGCGTGGGAAGGTGGGTGAGATTGTTCTCATCTGATAGGGAACAGACTAGTAGTGTGGGAAGGTGGGTGAGATTGTTCTCATCTGATAGGGAACAGACTAGTAGTGTAGGAAGGTGGGTGAGATTGTTCTCATCTGATAGGGAACAGACTAGTAGTGTGGGAAGGTGGGTGAGATTGTTCTCATCTGATAGGGAACAGACTAGTAGTGTGGGAAGGTGGGTGAGATTGTTCTCATCTGATAGGGAACAGACTAGTAGTGTGGGAAGGTGGGTGAGATTGTTCTCATCTGATAGGGAACAGACTAGTAGGGTGGGAAGGTGGGTGAGACTAGTAGCGTGGGAAGGTGGGTGAGATTGTTCTCATCTGATAGGGAACAGACTAGTAGTGTGGGAAGGTGGGTGAGATTGTTCTCATCTGATAGGGAACAGACTAGTAGTGTAGGAAGGTGGGTGAGATTGTTCTCATCTGATAGGGAACAGACTAGTAGTGTGGGAAGGTGGGTGAGATTGTTCTCATCTGATAGGGAACAGACTAGTAGTGTGGGAAGGTGGGTGAGATTGTTCTCATCTGATAGGGAACAGACTAGTAGTGTAGGAAGGTGGGTGAGATTGTTCTCATCTGATAGGGAACAGACTAGTAGTGTGGGAAGGTGGGTGAGATTGTTCTCATCTGATAGGGAACAGAATAGTAGTTTGGGAAGGTGGGTGAGATTGTTCTCATCTGATAGGGAACAGACTAGTAGTGTGGGAAGGTGGGTGAGATTGTTCTCATCTGATAGGGAACAGACTAGTAGGGTGGGAAGGTGGGTGAGATTGTTCTCATCTGATAGGGAACAGACTAGTAGTGTTGGAAGGTGGGTGAGATTGTTCTCATCTGATAGGGAACAGACTAGTAGTGTAGGAAGGTGGGTGAGATTGTTCTCATCTGATAGGGAACAGACTAGTAGTGTGGGAAGGTGGGTGAGATTGTTCTCATCTGATAGGGAACAGACTAGTAGTGTAGGAAGGTGGGTGAGATTGTTCTCATCTGATAGGGAACAGACTAGTAGTGTGGGAAGGTGGGTGAGATTGTTCTCATCTGATAGGGAACAGACTAGTAGTGTGGGAAGGTGGGTGATATTGTTCTCATCTGATAGGGAACAGACTAGTAGTGTGGGAAGGTGGGTGAGATTGTTCTCATCTGATAGGGAACAGACTAGTAGGGTGGGAAGGTGGGTGAGACTAGTAGCGTGGGAAGGTGGGTGAGATTGTTCTCATCTGATAGGGAACAGACTAGTAGTGTTGGAAGGTGGGTGAGACTAGTAGCGTGGGAAGGTGGGTGAGATTGTTCTCATCTGATAGGGAACAGACTAGTAGTGTAGGAAGGTGGGTGAGATTGTTCTCATCTGATAGGGAACAGACTAGTAGTGTTGGAAGGTGGGTGAGACTAGTAGCGTGGGAAGGTGGGTGAGATTGTTCTCATCTGATAGGGAACAGACTAGTAGTGTGGGAAGGTGGGTGAGATTGTTCTCATCTGATAGGGAACAGACTAGTAGTGTAGGAAGGTGGGTGAGATTGTTCTCATCTGATAGGGAACAGACTAGTAGTGTGGGAAGGTGGGTGAGATTGTTCTCATCTGATAGGGAACAGACTAGTAGTGTTGGAAGGTGGGTGAGATTGTTCTCATCTGATAGGGAACAGACTAGTAGTGTAGGAAGGTGGGTGAGATTGTTCTCATCTGATAGGGAACAGACTAGTAGTGTAGGAAGGTGGGTGAGATTGTTCTCATCTGATAGGGAACAGACTAGTAGTGTTGGAAGGTGGGTGAGACTAGTAGCGTGGGAAGGTGGGTGAGATTGTTCTCATCTGATAGGGAACAGTCTAGTAGTGTAGGAAGGTGGGTGAGATTGTTCTCATCTGATAGGGAACAGACTAGAAGTGTTGGAAGGTGGGTGAGACTACTAGCGTGGGAAGGTGGGTGAGATTGTTCTCATCTGATAGGGAACAGACTAGTAGTGTGGGAAGGTGGGTGAGATTGTTCTCATCTGATAGGGAACAGACTAGTAGTGTAGGAAGGTGGGTGAGATTGTTCTCATCTGATAGGGAACAGACTAGTAGTGTGGGAAGGTGGGTGAGATTGTTCTCATCTGATAGGGAACAGACTAGTAGTGTGGGAAGGTGGGTGAGATTGTTCTCATCTGATAGGGAACAGACTAGTAGTGTGGGAAGGTGGGTGAGATTGTTCTCATCTGATAGGGAACAGACTAGTAGGGTGGGAAGGTGGGTGAGACTAGTAGCGTGGGAAGGTGGGTGAGATTGTTCTCATCTGATAGGGAACAGACTAGTAGTGTGGGAAGGTGGGTGAGATTGTTCTCATCTGATAGGGAACAGACTAGTAGTGTAGGAAGGTGGGTGAGATTGTTCTCATCTGATAGGGAACAGACTAGTAGTGTGGGAAGGTGGGTGAGATTGTTCTCATCTGATAGGGAACAGACTAGTAGTGTGGGAAGGTGGGTGAGATTGTTCTCATCTGATAGGGAACAGACTAGTAGTGTAGGAAGGTGGGTGAGATTGTTCTCATCTGATAGGGAACAGACTAGTAGTGTGGGAAGGTGGGTGAGATTGTTCTCATCTGATAGGGAACAGAATAGTAGTTTGGGAAGGTGGGTGAGATTGTTCTCATCTGATAGGGAACAGACTAGTAGTGTGGGAAGGTGGGTGAGATTGTTCTCATCTGATAGGGAACAGACTAGTAGGGTGGGAAGGTGGGTGAGATTGTTCTCATCTGATAGGGAACAGACTAGTAGTGTTGGAAGGTGGGTGAGATTGTTCTCATCTGATAGGGAACAGACTAGTAGTGTAGGAAGGTGGGTGAGATTGTTCTCATCTGATAGGGAACAGACTAGTAGTGTGGGAAGGTGGGTGAGATTGTTCTCATCTGATAGGGAACAGACTAGTAGTGTAGGAAGGTGGGTGAGATTGTTCTCATCTGATAGGGAACAGACTAGTAGTGTGGGAAGGTGGGTGAGATTGTTCTCATCTGATAGGGAACAGACTAGTAGTGTGGGAAGGTGGGTGATATTGTTCTCATCTGATAGGGAACAGACTAGTAGTGTGGGAAGGTGGGTGAGATTGTTCTCATCTGATAGGGAACAGACTAGTAGGGTGGGAAGGTGGGTGAGACTAGTAGCGTGGGAAGGTGGGTGAGATTGTTCTCATCTGATAGGGAACAGACTAGTAGTGTGGGAAGGTGGGTGAGATTGTTCTCATCTGATAGGGAACAGACTAGTAGTGTAGGAAGGTGGGTGAGATTGTTCTCATCTGATAGGGAACAGACTAGTAGTGTGGGAAGGTGGGTGAGATTGTTCTCATCTGATAGGGAACAGACTAGTAGTGTGGGAAGGTGGGTGAGATTGTTCTCATCTGATAGGGAACAGACTAGTAGGGTGGGAAGGTGGGTGAGATTGTTCTCATCTGATAGGGAACAGACTAGTAGTGTTGGAAGGTGGGTGAGACTAGTAGCGTGGGAAGGTGGGTGAGATTGTTCTCATCTGATAGGGAACAGACTAGTAGTGTAGGAAGGTGGGTGAGATTGTTCTCATCTGATAGGGAACAGACTAGTAGTGTTGGAAGGTGGGTGAGACTAGTAGCGTGGGAAGGTGGGTGAGATTGTTCTCATCTGATAGGGAACAGACTAGTAGTGTGGGAAGGTGGGTGAGATTGTTCTCATCTGATAGGGAACAGACTAGTAGTGTAGGAAGGTGGGTGAGATTGTTCTCATCTGATAGGGAACAGACTAGTAGTGTGGGAAGGTGGGTGAGATTGTTCTCATCTGATAGGGAACAGACTAGTAGTGTTGGAAGGTGGGTGAGATTGTTCTCATCTGATAGGGAACAGACTAGTAGTGTAGGAAGGTGGGTGAGATTGTTCTCATCTGATAGGGAACAGACTAGTAGTGTAGGAAGGTGGGTGAGATTGTTCTCATCTGATAGGGAACAGA
The DNA here is from genome assembly GCF_965601325.2 of Salmo salar. Taxonomy (NCBI): domain Eukaryota; kingdom Metazoa; phylum Chordata; class Actinopteri; order Salmoniformes; family Salmonidae; genus Salmo; species Salmo salar. The sequence goes on along the minus strand of NC_138304.1, from coordinate 56,833,636 downwards.
CTAGTAGTGTTGGAAGGTGGGTGAGACTAGTAGCGTGGGAAGGTGGGTGAGATTGTTCTCATCTGATAGGGAACAGTCTAGTAGTGTAGGAAGGTGGGTGAGATTGTTCTCATCTGATAGGGAACAGACTAGAAGTGTTGGAAGGTGGGTGAGACTACTAGCGTGGGAAGGTGGGTGAGATTGTTCTCATCTGATAGGGAACAGACTAGTAGTGTGGGAAGGTGGGTGAGATTGTTCTCATCTGATAGGGAACAGACTAGTAGTGTAGGAAGGTGGGTGAGATTGTTCTCATCTGATAGGGAACAGACTAGTAGTGTGGGAAGGTGGGTGAGATTGTTCTCATCTGATAGGGAACAGACTAGTAGTGTGGGAAGGTGGGTGAGATTGTTCTCATCTGATAGGGAACAGACTAGTAGTGTGGGAAGGTGGGTGAGATTGTTCTCATCTGATAGGGAACAGACTAGTAGGGTGGGAAGGTGGGTGAGACTAGTAGCGTGGGAAGGTGGGTGAGATTGTTCTCATCTGATAGGGAACAGACTAGTAGTGTGGGAAGGTGGGTGAGATTGTTCTCATCTGATAGGGAACAGACTAGTAGTGTAGGAAGGTGGGTGAGATTGTTCTCATCTGATAGGGAACAGACTAGTAGTGTGGGAAGGTGGGTGAGATTGTTCTCATCTGATAGGGAACAGACTAGTAGTGTGGGAAGGTGGGTGAGATTGTTCTCATCTGATAGGGAACAGACTAGTAGTGTAGGAAGGTGGGTGAGATTGTTCTCATCTGATAGGGAACAGACTAGTAGTGTGGGAAGGTGGGTGAGATTGTTCTCATCTGATAGGGAACAGACTAGTAGTGTGGGAAGGTGGGTGAGATTGTTCTCATCTGATAGGGAACAGACTAGTAGTGTGGGAAGGTGGGTGAGATTGTTCTCATCTGATAGGGAACAGACTAGTAGGGTGGGAAGGTGGGTGAGATTGTTCTCATCTGATAGGGAACAGACTAGTAGTGTTGGAAGGTGGGTGAGATTGTTCTCATCTGATAGGGAACAGACTAGTAGTGTAGGAAGGTGGGTGAGATTGTTCTCATCTGATAGGGAACAGACTAGTAGTGTGGGAAGGTGGGTGAGATTGTTCTCATCTGATAGGGAACAGACTAGTAGTGTAGGAAGGTGGGTGAGATTGTTCTCATCTGATAGGGAACAGACTAGTAGTGTGGGAAGGTGGGTGAGATTGTTCTCATCTGATAGGGAACAGACTAGTAGTGTGGGAAGGTGGGTGAGATTGTTCTCATCTGATAGGGAACAGACTAGTAGTGTGGGAAGGTGGGTGAGATTGTTCTCATCTGATAGGGAACAGACTAGTAGGGTGGGAAGGTGGGTGAGACTAGTAGCGTGGGAAGGTGGGTGAGATTGTTCTCATCTGATAGGGAACAGACTAGTAGTGTGGGAAGGTGGGTGAGATTGTTCTCATCTGATAGGGAACAGACTAGTAGTGTAGGAAGGTGGGTGAGATTGTTCTCATCTGATAGGGAACAGACTAGTAGTGTGGGAAGGTGGGTGAGATTGTTCTCATCTGATAGGGAACAGACTAGTAGTGTGGGAAGGTGGGTGAGACTAGTAGCGTGGGAAGGTGGGTGAGATTGTTCTCATCTGATAGGGAACAGACTAGTAGTGTGGGAAGGTGGGTGAGATTGTTCTCATCTGATAGGGAACAGACTAGTAGTGTAGGAAGGTGGGTGAGATTGTTCTCATCTGATAGGGAACAGACTAGTAGTGTGGGAAGGTGGGTGAGATTGTTCTCATCTGATAGGGAACAGACTAGTAGTGTGGGAAGGTGGGTGAGATTGTTCTCATCTGATAGGGAACAGACTAGTAGTGTGGGAAGGTGGGTGAGATTGTTCTCATCTGATAGGGAACAGACTAGTAGTGTGGGAAGGTGGGTGAGATTGTTCTCATCTGATAGGGAACAGACTAGTAGTGTTGGAAGGTGGGTGAGACTAGTAGCGTGGGAAGGTGGGTGAGATTGTTCTCATCTGATAGGGAACAGACTAGTAGTGTAGGAAGGTGGGTGAGATTGTTCTCATCTGATAGGGAACAGACTAGTAGTGTTGGAAGGTGGGTGAGACTAGTAGCGTGGGAAGGTGGGTGAGATTGTTCTCATCTGATAGGGAACAGACTAGTAGTGTGGGAAGGTGGGTGAGATTGTTCTCATCTGATAGGGAACAGACTAGTAGTGTAGGAAGGTGGGTGAGATTGTTCTCATCTGATAGGGAACAGACTAGTAGTGTGGGAAGGTGGGTGAGATTGTTCTCATCTGATAGGGAACAGACTAGTAGTGTTGGAAGGTGGGTGAGATTGTTCTCATCTGATAGGGAACAGACTAGTAGTGTAGGAAGGTGGGTGAGATTGTTCTCATCTGATAGGGAACAGACTAGTAGTGTAGGAAGGTGGGTGAGATTGTTCTCATCTGATAGGGAACAGACTAGTAGTGTTGGAAGGTGGGTGATACTAGTAGCGTGGGAAGGTGGGTGAGATTGTTCTCATCTGATAGGGAACAGACTAGTAGTGTAGGAAGGTGGGTGAGATTGTTCTCATCTGATAGGGAACAGACTAGAAGTGTTGGAAGGTGGGTGAGACTACTAGCGTGGGAAGGTGGGTGAGATTGTTCTCATCTGATAGGGAACAGACTAGTAGTGTGGGAAGGTGGGTGAGATTGTTCTCATCTGATAGGGAACAGACTAGAAGTGTAGGAAGGTGGGTGAGATTGTTCTCATCTGATAGGGAACAGACTAGTAGTGTGGGAAGGTGGGTGAGATTGTTCTCATCTGATAGGGAACAGACTAGTAGTGTGGGAAGGTGGGTGAGATTGTTCTCATCTGATAGGGAACAGACTAGTAGTGTGGGAAGGTGGGTGAGATTGTTCTCATCTGATAGGGAACAGACTAGTAGGGTGGGAAGGTGGGTGAGACTAGTAGCGTGGGAAGGTGGGTGAGATTGTTCTCATCTGATAGGGAACAGACTAGTAGTGTGGGAAGGTGGGTGAGATTGTTCTCATCTGATAGGGAACAGACTAGTAGTGTAGGAAGGTGGGTGAGATTGTTCTCATCTGATAGGGAACAGACTAGTAGTGTGGGAAGGTGGGTGAGATTGTTCTCATCTGATAGGGAACAGACTAGTAGTGTGGGAAGGTGGGTGAGATTGTTCTCATCTGATAGGGAACAGACTAGTAGTGTAGGAAGGTGGGTGAGATTGTTCTCATCTGATAGGGAACAGACTAGTAGTGTGGGAAGGTGGGTGAGATTGTTCTCATCTGATAGGGAACAGACTAGTAGTGTAGGAAGGTGGGTGAGATTGTTCTCATCTGATAGGGAACAGACTAGAAGTGTTGGAAGGTGGGTGAGACTAGTAGCGTGGGAAGGTGGGTGAGATTGTTCTCATCTGATAGGGAACAGACTAGTAGTGTGGGAAGGTGGGTGAGATTGTTCTCATCTGATAGGGAACAGACTAGTAGTGTAGGAAGGTGGGTGAGATTGTTCTCATCTGATAGGGAACAGACTAGTAGTGTGGGAAGGTGGGTGAGATTGTTCTCATCTGATAGGGAACAGACTAGTAGTGTGGGAAGGTGGGTGAGATTGTTCTCATCTGATAGGGAACAGACTAGTAGTGTGGGAAGGTGGGTGAGATTGTTCTCATCTGATAGGGAACAGACTAGTAGGGTGGGAAGGTGGGTGAGATTGTTCTCATCTGATAGGGAACAGACTAGTAGTGTTGGAAGGTGGGTGAGATTGTTCTCATCTGATAGGGAACAGACTAGTAGTGTAGGAAGGTGGGTGAGATTGTTCTCATCTGATAGGGAACAGACTAGTAGTGTTGGAAGGTGGGTGAGACTAGTAGCGTGGGAAGGTGGGTGAGATTGTTCTCATCTGATAGGGAACAGACTAGTAGTGTAGGAAGGTGGGTGAGATTGTTCTCATCTGATAGGGAACAGACTAGTAGTGTAGGAAGGTGGGTGAGATTGTTCTCATCTGATAGGGAACAGACTAGTAGTGTGGGAAGGTGGGTGAGATTGTTCTCATCTGATAGGGAACAGACTAGTAGTGTGGGAAGGTGGGTGAGATTGTTCTCATCTGATAGGGAACAGACTAGTAGTGTAGGAAGGTGGGTGAGATTGTTCTCATCTGATAGGGAACAGACTAGTAGTGTGGGAAGGTGGGTGAGATTGTTCTCATCTGATAGGGAACAGACTAGTAGTGTAGGAAGGTGGGTGAGATTGTTCTCATCTGATAGGGAACAGACTAGAAGTGTTGGAAGGTGGGTGAGACTAGTAGCGTGGGAAGGTGGGTGAGATTGTTCTCATCTGATAGGGAACAGACTAGTAGTGTAGGAAGGTGGGTGAGATTGTTCTCATCTGATAGGGAACAGACTAGTAGTGTGGGAAGGTGGGTGAGATTGTTCTCATCTGATAGGGAACAGACTAGTAGTGTAGGAAGGTGGGTGAGATTGTTCTCATCTGATAGGGAACAGACTAGTAGTGTGGGAAGGTGGGTGAGATTGTTCTCATCTGATAGGGAACAGACTAGTAGTGTGGGAAGGTGGGTGAGATTGTTCTCATCTGATAGGGAACAGACTAGTAGTGTGGGAAGGTGGGTGAGATTGTTCTCATCTGATAGGGAACAGACTAGTAGGGTGGGAAGGTGGGTGAGATTGTTCTCATCTGATAGGGAACAGACTAGTAGTGTTGGAAGGTGGGTGAGATTGTTCTCATCTGATAGGGAACAGACTAGTAGTGTAGGAAGGTGGGTGAGATTGTTCTCATCTGATAGGGAACAGACTAGTAGTGTTGGAAGGTGGGTGAGACTAGTAGCGTGGGAAGGTGGGTGAGATTGTTCTCATCTGATAGGGAACAGACTAGTAGTGTAGGAAGGTGGGTGAGATTGTTCTCATCTGATAGGGAACAGACTAGTAGTGTAGGAAGGTGGGTGAGATTGTTCTCATCTGATAGGGAACAGACTAGTAGTGTGGGAAGGTGGGTGAGATTGTTCTCATCTGATAGGGAACAGACTAGTAGTGTGGGAAGGTGGGTGAGATTGTTCTCATCTGATAGGGAACAGACTAGTAGTGTAGGAAGGTGGGTGAGATTGTTCTCAACTGATAGGGAACAGACTAGTAGTGTGGGAAGGTGGGTGAGATTGTTCTCATCTGATAGGGAACAGACTAGTAGTGTAGGAAGGTGGGTGAGATTGTTCTCATCTGATAGGGAACAGACTAGAAGTGTTGGAAGGTGGGTGAGACTAGTAGCGTGGGAAGGTGGGTGAGATTGTTCTCATCTGATAGGGAACAGACTAGTAGTGTAGGAAGGTGGGTGAGATTGTTCTCATCTGATAGGGAACAGACTAGTAGTGTGGGAAGGTGGGTGAGATTGTTCTCATCTGATAGGGAACAGACTAGTAGTGTGGGAAGGTGGGTGAGATTGTTCTCATCTGATAGGGAACAGACTAGTAGTGTAGGAAGGTGGGTGAGATTGTTCTCATCTGATAGGGAACAGACTAGTAGTGTGGGAAGGTGGGTGAGATTGTTCTCATCTGATAGGGAACAGACTAGTAGTGTGGGAAGGTGGGTGAGATTGTTCTCATCTGATAGGGAACAGACTAGTAGTGTGGGAAGGTGGGTGAGATTGTTCTCATCTGATAGGGAACAGACTAGTAGGGTGGGAAGGTGGGTGAGATTGTTCTCATCTGATAGGGAACAGACTAGTAGTGTTGGAAGGTGGGTGAGATTGTTCTCATCTGATAGGGAACAGACTAGTAGTGTAGGAAGGTGGGTGAGATTGTTCTCATCTGATAGGGAACAGACTAGTAGTGTTGGAAGGTGGGTGAGACTAGTAGCGTGGGAAGGTGGGTGAGATTGTTCTCATCTGATAGGGAACAGACTAGTAGTGTAGGAAGGTGGGTGAGATTGTTCTCATCTGATAGGGAACAGACTAGTAGTGTTGGAAGGTGGGTGAGATTGTTCTCATCTGCTAGGGAACAGACTAGTAGTGTGGGAAGGTGGGTGAGATTGTTCTCATCTGATAGGGAACAGACTAGTAGTGTTGGAAGGTGGGTGAGACTAGTAGCGTGGGAAGGTGGGTGAGATTGTTCTCATCTGATAGGGAACAGACTAGTAGTGTGGGAAGGTGGGAGAGATTGTTCTCATCTGATAGGGAACAGACTAGTAGTGTGGGAAGGTGGGTGAGATTGTTCTCATCTGATAGGGAACAGACTAGTAGTGTGGGAAGGTGGGTGAGATTGTTCTCATCTGATAGGGAACAGACTAGTAGTGTGGGAAGGTGGGTGAGATTGTTCTCATCTGATAGGGAACAGACTAGTAGGGTGGGAAGGTGGGTGAGATTGTTCTCATCTGATAGGGAACAGACTAGTAGTGTTGGAAGGTGGGTGAGATTGTTCTCATCTGATAGGGAACAGACTAGTAGTGTAGGAAGGTGGGTGAGATTGTTCTCATCTGATAGGGAACAGACTAGTAGTGTTGGAAGGTGGGTGAGACTAGTAGCGTGGGAAGGTGGGTGAGATTGTTCTCATCTGATAGGGAACAGACTAGTAGTGTAGGAAGGTGGGTGAGATTGTTCTCATCTGATAGGGAACAGACTAGTAGTGTAGGAAGGTGGGTGAGATTGTTCTCATCTGATAGGGAACAGACTAGTAGTGTGGGAAGGTGGGTGAGATTGTTCTCATCTGATAGGGAACAGACTAGTAGTGTGGGAAGGTGGGTGAGATTGTTCTCATCTGATAGGGAACAGACTAGTAGTGTAGGAAGGTGGGTGAGATTGTTCTCATCTGATAGGGAACAGACTAGTAGTGTGGGAAGGTGGGTGAGATTGTTCTCATCTGATAGGGAACAGACTAGTAGTGTAGGAAGGTGGGTGAGATTGTTCTCATCTGATAGGGAACAGACTAGAAGTGTTGGAAGGTGGGTGAGACTAGTAGCGTGGGAAGGTGGGTGAGATTGTTCTCATCTGATAGGGAACAGACTAGTAGTGTAGGAAGGTGGGTGAGATTGTTCTCATCTGATAGGGAACAGACTAGTAGTGTGGGAAGGTGGGTGAGATTGTTCTCATCTGATAGGGAACAGACTAGTAGTGTAGGAAGGTGGGTGAGATTGTTCTCATCTGATAGGGAACAGACTAGTAGTGTGGGAAGGTGGGTGAGATTGTTCTCATCTGATAGGGAACAGACTAGTAGTGTGGGAAGGTGGGTGAGATTGTTCTCATCTGATAGGGAACAGACTAGTAGTGTGGGAAGGTGGGTGAGATTGTTCTCATCTGATAGGGAACAGACTAGTAGGGTGGGAAGGTGGGTGAGATTGTTCTCATCTGATAGGGAACAGACTAGTAGTGTTGGAAGGTGGGTGAGATTGTTCTCATCTGATAGGGAACAGACTAGTAGTGTAGGAAGGTGGGTGAGATTGTTCTCATCTGATAGGGAACAGACTAGTAGTGTTGGAAGGTGGGTGAGACTAGTAGCGTGGGAAGGTGGGTGAGATTGTTCTCATCTGATAGGGAACAGACTAGTAGTGTAGGAAGGTGGGTGAGATTGTTCTCATCTGATAGGGAACAGACTAGTAGTGTAGGAAGGTGGGTGAGATTGTTCTCATCTGATAGGGAACAGACTAGTAGTGTGGGAAGGTGGGTGAGATTGTTCTCATCTGATAGGGAACAGACTAGTAGTGTGGGAAGGTGGGTGAGATTGTTCTCATCTGATAGGGAACAGACTAGTAGTGTAGGAAGGTGGGTGAGATTGTTCTCATCTGATAGGGAACAGACTAGTAGTGTGGGAAGGTGGGTGAGATTGTTCTCATCTGATAGGGAACAGACTAGTAGTGTAGGAAGGTGGGTGAGATTGTTCTCATCTGATAGGGAACAGACTAGAAGTGTTGGAAGGTGGGTGAGACTAGTAGCGTGGGAAGGTGGGTGAGATTGTTCTCATCTGATAGGGAACAGACTAGTAGTGTAGGAAGGTGGGTGAGATTGTTCTCATCTGATAGGGAACAGACTAGTAGTGTGGGAAGGTGGGTGAGATTGTTCTCATCTGATAGGGAACAGACTAGTAGTGTGGGAAGGTGGGTGAGATTGTTCTCATCTGATAGGGAACAGACTAGTAGTGTAGGAAGGTGGGTGAGATTGTTCTCATCTGATAGGGAACAGACTAGTAGTGTGGGAAGGTGGGTGAGATTGTTCTCATCTGATAGGGAACAGACTAGTAGTGTGGGAAGGTGGGTGAGATTGTTCTCATCTGATAGGGAACAGACTAGTAGTGTGGGAAGGTGGGTGAGATTGTTCTCATCTGATAGGGAACAGACTAGTAGGGTGGGAAGGTGGGTGAGATTGTTCTCATCTGATAGGGAACAGACTAGTAGTGTTGGAAGGTGGGTGAGATTGTTCTCATCTGATAGGGAACAGACTAGTAGTGTAGGAAGGTGGGTGAGATTGTTCTCATCTGATAGGGAACAGACTAGTAGTGTTGGAAGGTGGGTGAGACTAGTAGCGTGGGAAGGTGGGTGAGATTGTTCTCATCTGATAGGGAACAGACTAGTAGTGTAGGAAGGTGGGTGAGATTGTTCTCATCTGATAGGGAACAGACTAGTAGTGTTGGAAGATGGGTGAGATTGTTCTCATCTGCTAGGGAACAGACTAGTAGTGTGGGAAGGTGGGTGAGATTGTTCTCATCTGATAGGGAACAGACTAGTAGTGTTGGAAGGTGGGTGAGACTAGTAGCGTGGGAAGGTGGGTGAGATTGTTCTCATCTGATAGGGAACAGACTAGTAGTGTGGGAAGGTGGGAGAGATTGTTCTCATCTGATAGGGAACAGACTAGTAGTGTTGGAAGGTGGGTGAGACTAGTAGCGTGGGAAGGTGGGTGAGATTGTTCTCATCTGATAGGGAACAGACTAGTAGTGTGGGAAGGTGGGTGAGATTGTTCTCATCTGATAGGGAACAGACTAGTAGTGTAGGAAGGTGGGTGAGATTGTTCTCATCTGATAGGGAACAGACTAGTAGTGTGGGAAGGTGGGTGAGATTGTTCTCATCTGATAGGGAACAGACTAGTAGTGTGGGAAGGTGGGTGAGATTGTTCTCATCTGATAGGGAACAGACTAGTAGTGTGGGAAGGTGGGTGAGATTGTTCTCATCTGATAGGGAACAGACTAGTAGGGTGGGAAGGTGGGTGAGATTGTTCTCATCTGATAGGGAACAGACTAGTAGTGTTGGAAGGTGGGTGAGACTAGTAGCGTGGGAAGGTGGGTGAGATTGTTCTCATCTGATAGGGAACAGACTAGTAGTGTAGGAAGGTGGGTGAGATTGTTCTCATCTGATAGGGAACAGACTAGTAGTGTTGGAAGGTGGGTGAGACTAGTAGCGTGGGAAGGTGGGTGAGATTGTTCTCATCTGATAGGGAACAGACTAGTATTGTGGGAAGGTGGGTGAGATTGTTCTCATCTGATAGGGAACAGACTAGTAGTGTATGAAGGTGGGTGAGATTGTTCTCATCTGATAGGGAACAGACTAGTAGTGTGGGAAGGTGGGTGAGATTGTTCTCATCTGATAGGGAACAGAGTAGTAGTGTTGGAAGGTGGGTGAGATTGTTCTCATCTGATAGGGAACAGACTAGTAGTGTAGGAAGGTGGGTGAGATTGTTCTCATCTGATAGGGAACAGACTAGTAGTGTAGGAAGGTGGGTGAGATTGTTCTCATCTGATAGGGAACAGACTAGTAGTGTTGGAAGGTGGGTGAGACTAGTAGCGTGGGAAGGTGGGTGAGATTGTTCTCATCTGATAGGGAACAGACTAGTAGTGTAGGAAGGTGGGTGAGATTGTTCTCATCTGATAGGGAACAGACTAGAAGTGTTGGAAGGTGGGTGAGACTAGTAGCGTGGGAAGGTGGGTGAGATCGTTCTCATCTGATAGGGAACAGACTAGTAGTGTGGGAAGGTGGGTGAGATTGTTCTCATCTGATAGGGAACAGACTAGTAGTGTAGGAAGGTGGGTGAGATTGTTCTCATCTGATAGGGAACAGACTAGTAGTGTGGGAAGGTGGGTGAGATTGTTCTCATCTGATAGGGAACAGACTAGTAGTGTGGGAAGGTGGGTGAGATTGTTCTCATCTGATAGGGAACAGACTAGTAGTGTGGGAAGGTGGGTGAGATTGTTCTCATCTGATAGGGAACAGACTAGTAGGGTGGGAAGGTGGGTGAGACTAGTAGCGTGGGAAGGTGGGTGAGATTGTTCTCATCTGATAGGGAACAGACTAGTAGTGTGGGAAGGTGGGTGAGATTGTTCTCATCTGATAGGGAACAGACTAGTAGTGTAGGAAGGTGGGTGAGATTGTTCTCATCTGATAGGGAACAGACTAGTAGTGTGGGAAGGTGGGTGAGATTGTTCTCATCTGATAGGGAACAGACTAGTAGTGTGGGAAGGTGGGTGAGATTGTTCTCATCTGATAGGGAACAGACTAGTAGTGTAGGAAGGTGGGTGAGATTGTTCTCATCTGATAGGGAACAGACTAGTAGTGTGGGAAGGTGGGTGAGATTGTTCTCATCTGATAGGGAACAGAATAGTAGTTTGGGAAGGTGGGTGAGATTGTTCTCATCTGATAGGGAACAGACTAGTAGTGTGGGAAGGTGGGTGAGATTGTTCTCATCTGATAGGGAACAGACTAGTAGGGTGGGAAGGTGGGTGAGATTGTTCTCATCTGATAGGGAACAGACTAGAAGTGTTGGAAGGTGGGTGAGACTAGTAGCGTGGGAAGGTGGGTGAGATTGTTCTCATCTGATAGGGAACAGACTAGTAGTGTAGGAAGGTGGGTGAGATTGTTCTCATCTGATAGGGAACAGACTAGTAGTGTGGGAAGGTGGGTGAGATTGTTCTCATCTGATAGGGAACAGACTAGTAGTGTGGGAAGGTGGGTGAGATTGTTCTCATCTGATAGGGAACAGACTAGTAGTGTGGGAAGGTGGGTGAGATTGTTCTCATCTGATAGGGAACAGACTAGTAGTGTGGGAAGGTGGGTGAGATTGTTCTCATCTGATAGGGAACAGACTAGTAGTGTTGGAAGGTGGGTGAGATTGTTCTCATCTGATAGGGAACAGACTAGTAGTGTGGGAAGGTGGGTGAGATTGTTCTCATCTGATAGGGAACAGACTAGTAGGGTGGGAAGGTGGGTGAGATTGTTCTCATCTGATAGGGAACAGACTAGTAGTGTTGGAAGGTGGGTGAGATTGTTCTCATCTGATAGGGAACAGACTAGTAGTGTAGGAAGGTGGGTGAGATTGTTCTCATCTGATAGGGAACAGACTAGTAGTGTTGGAAGGTGGGTGAGACTAGTAGCGTGGGAAGGTGGGTGAGATTGTTCTCATCTGATAGGGAACAGACTAGTAGTGTAGGAAGGTGGGTGAGATTGTTCTCATCTGATAGGGAACAGACTAGTAGTGTTGGAAGATGGGTGAGATTGTTCTCATCTGATAGGGAACAGACTAGTAGTGTGGGAAGGTGGGTGAGATTGTTCTCATCTGATAGGGAACAGACTAGTAGTGTTGGAAGGTGGGTGAGACTAGTAGCGTGGGAAGGTGGGTGAGATTGTTCTCATCTGATAGGGAACAGACTAGTAGTGTGGGAAGGTGGGAGAGATTGTTCTCATCTGATAGGGAACAGACTAGTAGTGTTGGAAGGTGGGTGAGACTAGTAGCGTGGGAAGGTGGGTGAGATTGTTCTCATCTGATAGGGAACAGACTAGTAGTGTGGGAAGGTGGGTGAGATTGTTCTCATCTGATAGGGAACAGACTAGTAGTGTAGGAAGGTGGGTGAGATTGTTCTCATCTGATAGGGAACAGACTAGTAGTGTGGGAAGGTGGGTGAGATTGTTCTCATCTGATAGGGAACAGACTAGTAGTGTGGGAAGGTGGGTGAGATTGTTCTCATCTGATAGGGAACAGACTAGTAGTGTGGGAAGGTGGGTGAGATTGTTCTCATCTGATAGGGAACAGACTAGTAGGGTGGGAAGGTGGGTGAGATTGTTCTCATCTGATAGGGAACAGACTAGTAGTGTTGGAAGGTGGGTGAGACTAGTAGCGTGGGAAGGTGGGTGAGATTGTTCTCATCTGATAGGGAACAGACTAGTAGTGTAGGAAGGTGGGTGAGATTGTTCTCATCTGCTAGGGAACAGACTAGTAGTGTTGGAAGGTGGGTGAGACTAGTAGCGTGGGAAGGTGGGTGAGATTGTTCTCATCTGATAGGGAACAGACTAGTAGTGTGGGAAGGTGGGTGAGATTGTTCTCATCTGATAGGGAACAGACTAGTAGTGTAGGAAGGTGGGTGAGATTGTTCTCATCTGATAGGGAACAGACTAGTAGTGTGGGAAGGTGGGTGAGATTGTTCTCATCTGATAGGGAACAGAGTAGTAGTGTTGGAAGGTGGGTGAGATTGTTCTCATCTGATAGGGAACAGACTAGTAGTGTAGGAAGGTGGGTGAGATTGTTCTCATCTGATAGGGAACAGACTAGTAGTGTAGGAAGGTGGGTGAGATTGTTCTCATCTGATAGGGAACAGACTAGTAGTGTTGGAAGGTGGGTGAGACTAGTAGCGTGGGAAGGTGGGTGAGATTGTTCTCATCTGATAGGGAACAGACTAGTAGTGTAGGAAGGTGGGTGAGATTGTTCTCATCTGATAGGGAACAGACTAGAAGTGTTGGAAGGTGGGTGAGACTAGTAGCGTGGGAAGGTGGGTGAGATCGTTCTCATCTGATAGGGAACAGACTAGTAGTGTGGGAAGGTGGGTGAGATTGTTCTCATCTGATAGGGAACAGACTAGTAGTGTAGGAAGGTGGGTGAGATTGTTCTCATCTGATAGGGAACAGACTAGTAGTGTGGGAAGGTGGGTGAGATTGTTCTCATCTGATAGGGAACAGACTAGTAGTGTGGGAAGGTGGGTGAGATTGTTCTCATCTGATAGGGAACAGACTAGTAGTGTGGGAAGGTGGGTGAGATTGTTTTCATCTGATAGGGAACAGACTAGTAGGGTGGGAAGGTGGGTGAGACTAGTAGCGTGGGAAGGTGGGTGAGATTGTTCTCATCTGATAGGGAACAGACTAGTAGTGTGGGAAGGTGGGTGAGATTGTTCTCATCTGATAGGGAACAGACTAGTAGTGTAGGAAGGTGGGTGAGATTGTTCTCATCTGATAGGGAACAGACTAGTAGTGTGGGAAGGTGGGTGAGATTGTTCTCATCTGATAGGGAACAGACTAGTAGTGTGGGAAGGTGGGTGAGATTGTTCTCATCTGATAGGGAACAGACTAGTAGTGTAGGAAGGTGGGTGAGATTGTTCTCATCTGATAGGGAACAGACTAGTAGTGTGGGAAGGTGGGTGAGATTGTTCTCATCTGATAGGGAACAGAATAGTAGTTTGGGAAGGTGGGTGAGATTGTTCACATCTGATAGGGAACAAACTAGTAGTGTGGGAAGGTGGGTGAGATTGTTCTCATCTGATAGGGAACAGACTAGTAGGGTGGGAAGGTGGGTGAGATTGTTCTCATCTGATAGGGAACAGACTAGTAGTGTTGGAAGGTGGGTGAGATTGTTCTCATCTGATAGGGAACAGACTAGTAGTGTAGGAAGGTGGGTGAGATTGTTCTCATCTGATAGGGAACAGACTAGTAGTGTAGGAAGGTGGGTGAGATTGTTCTCATCTGATAGGGAACAGACTAGTAGTGTTGGAAGGTGGGTGAGACTAGTAGCGTGGGAAGGTGGGTGCTATTGTTCTCATCTGATAGGGAACAGACTAGTAGTGTAGGAAGGTGGGTGAGATTGTTCTCATCTGATAGGGAACAGACTAGAAGTGTTGGAAGGTGGGTGAGACTAGTAGCGTGGGAAGGTGGGTGAGATTGTTCTCATCTGATAGGGAACAGACTAGTAGTGTGGGAAGGTGGGTGAGATTGTTCTCATCTGATAGGGAACAGACTAGTAGTGTAGGAAGGTGGGTGAGATTGTTCTCATCTGATAGGGAACAGACTAGTAGTGTGGGAAGGTGGGTGAGATTGTTCTCATCTGATAGGGAACAGACTAGTAGTGTGGGAAGGTGGGTGAGATTGTTCTCATCTGATAGGGAACAGACTAGTAGTGTGGGAAGGTGGGTGAGATTGTTCTCATCTGATAGGGAACAGACTAGTAGGGTGGGAAGGTGGGTGAGATTGTTCTCATCTGATAGGGAACAGACTAGTAGTGTTGGAAGGTGGGTGAGATTGTTCTCATCTGATAGGGAACAGACTAGTAGTGTAGGAAGGTGGGTGAGATTGTTCTCATCTGATAGGGAACAGACTAGTAGTGTGGGAAGGTGGGTGAGATTGTTCTCATCTGATAGGGAACAGACTAGTAGGGTGGGAAGGTGGGTGAGATTGTTCTCATCTGATAGGGAACAGAGTAGTAGTGTTGGAAGGTGGGTGAGATTGTTCTCATCTGATAGGGAACAGACTAGTAGTGTAGGAAGGTGGGTGAGATTGTTCTCATCTGATAGGGAACAGACTAGTAGTGTAGGAAGGTGGGTGAGATTGTTCTCATCTGATAGGGAACAGACTAGTAGTGTTGGAAGGTGGGTGAGACTAGTAGCGTGGGAAGGTGGGTGAGATTGTTCTCATCTGATAGGGAACAGACTAGTAGTGTAGGAAGGTGGGTGAGATTGTTCTCATCTGATAGGGAACAGACTAGAAGTGTTGGAAGGTGGGTGAGACTAGTAGCGTGGGAAGGTGGGTGAGATCGTTCTCATCTGATAGGGAACAGACTAGTAGTGTGGGAAGGTGGGTGAGATTGTTCTCATCTGATAGGGAACAGACTAGTAGTGTAGGAAGGTGGGTGAGATTGTTCTCATCTGATAGGGAACAGACTAGTAGTGTGGGAAGGTGGGTGAGATTGTTCTCATCTGATAGGGAACAGACTAGTAGTGTGGGAAGGTGGGTGAGATTGTTCTCATCTGATAGGGAACAGACTAGTAGTGTGGGAAGGTGGGTGAGATTGTTTTCATCTGATAGGGAACAGACTAGTAGGGTGGGAAGGTGGGTGAGACTAGTAGCGTGGGAAGGTGGGTGAGATTGTTCTCATCTGATAGGGAACAGACTAGTAGTGTGGGAAGGTGGGTGAGATTGTTCTCATCTGATAGGGAACAGACTAGTAGTGTAGGAAGGTGGGTGAGATTGTTCTCATCTGATAGGGAACAGACTAGTAGTGTGGGAAGGTGGGTGAGATTGTTCTCATCTGATAGGGAACAGACTAGTAGTGTGGGAAGGTGGGTGAGATTGTTCTCATCTGATAGGGAACAGACTAGTAGTGTAGGAAGGTGGGTGAGATTGTTCTCATCTGATAGGGAACAGACTAGTAGTGTGGGAAGGTGGGTGAGATTGTTCTCATCTGATAGGGAACAGAATAGTAGTTTGGGAAGGTGGGTGAGATTGTTCACATCTGATAGGGAACAAACTAGTAGTGTGGGAAGGTGGGTGAGATTGTTCTCATCTGATAGGGAACAGACTAGTAGGGTGGGAAGGTGGGTGAGATTGTTCTCATCTGATAGGGAACAGACTAGTAGTGTTGGAAGGTGGGTGAGATTGTTCTCATCTGATAGGGAACAGACTAGTAGTGTAGGAAGGTGGGTGAGATTGTTCTCATCTGATAGGGAACAGACTAGTAGTGTAGGAAGGTGGGTGAGATTGTTCTCATCTGATAGGGAACAGACTAGTAGTGTTGGAAGGTGGGTGAGACTAGTAGCGTGGGAAGGTGGGTGCTATTGTTCTCATCTGATAGGGAACAGACTAGTAGTGTAGGAAGGTGGGTGAGATTGTTCTCATCTGATAGGGAACAGACTAGAAGTGTTGGAAGGTGGGTGAGACTAGTAGCGTGGGAAGGTGGGTGAGATTGTTCTCATCTGATAGGGAACAGACTAGTAGTGTGGGAAGGTGGGTGAGATTGTTCTCATCTGATAGGGAACAGACTAGTAGTGTAGGAAGGTGGGTGAGATTGTTCTCATCTGATAGGGAACAGACTAGTAGTGTGGGAAGGTGGGTGAGATTGTTCTCATCTGATAGGGAACAGACTAGTAGTGTGGGAAGGTGGGTGAGATTGTTCTCATCTGATAGGGAACAGACTAGTAGTGTGGGAAGGTGGGTGAGATTGTTCTCATCTGATAGGGAACAGACTAGTAGGGTGGGAAGGTGGGTGAGATTGTTCTCATCTGATAGGGAACAGACTAGTAGTGTTGGAAGGTGGGTGAGATTGTTCTCATCTGATAGGGAACAGACTAGTAGTGTAGGAAGGTGGGTGAGATTGTTCTCATCTGATAGGGAACAGACTAGTAGTGTTGGAAGGTGGGTGAGACTAGTAGCGTGGGAAGGTGGGTGAGATTGTTCTCATCTGATAGGGAACAGACTAGTAGTGTAGGAAGGTGGGTGAGATTGTTCTCATCTGATAGGGAACAGACTAGTAGTGTTGGAAGATGGGTGAGATTGTTCTCATCTGATAGGGAACAGACTAGTAGTGTGGGAAGGTGGGTGAGATTGTTCTCATCTGATAGGGAACAGACTAGTAGTGTTGGAAGGTGGATGAGACTAGTAGCGTGGGAAGGTGGGTGAGATTGTTCTCATCTGATAGGGAACAGACTAGTAGTGTGGGAAGGTGGGAGAGATTGTTCTCATCTGATAGGGAACAGACTAGTAGTGTTGGAAGGTGGGTGAGACTAGTAGCGTGGGAAGGTGGGTGAGATTGTTCTCATCTGATAGGGAACAGACTAGTAGTGTGGGAAGGTGGGTGAGATTGTTCTCATCTGATAGGGAACAGACTAGTAGTGTAGGAAGGTGGGTGAGATTGTTCTCATCTGATAGGGAACAGACTAGTAGTGTGGGAAGGTGGGTGAGATTGTTCTCATCTGATAGGGAACAGACTAGTAGTGTGGGAAGGTGGGTGAGATTGTTCTCATCTGATAGGGAACAGACTAGTAGTGTGGGAAGGTGGGTGAGATTGTTCTCATCTGATAGGGAACAGACTAGTAGGGTGGGAAGGTGGGTGAGATTGTTCTCATCTGATAGGGAACAGACTAGTAGTGTTGGAAGGTGGGTGAGACTAGTAGCGTGGGAAGGTGGGTGAGATTGTTCTCATCTGATAGGGAACAGACTAGTAGTGTAGGAAGGTGGGTGAGATTGTTCTCATCTGATAGGGAACAGACTAGTAGTGTTGGAAGGTGGGTGAGACTAGTAGCGTGGGAAGGTGGGTGAGATTGTTCTCATCTGATAGGGAACAGACTAGTAGTGTGGGAAGGTGGGTGAGATTGTTCTCATCTGATAGGGAACAGACTAGTAGTGTAGGAAGGTGGGTGAGATTGTTCTCATCTGATAGGGAACAGACTAGTAGTGTGGGAAGGTGGGTGAGATTGTTCTCATCTGATAGGGAAAAGACTAGTAGTGTGGGAAGGTGGGTGAGATTGTTCTCATCTGATAGGGAACAGACTAGTAGTGTGGGAAGGTGGGTGAGATTGTTCTCATCTGATAGGGAACAGACTAGTAGGGTGGGAAGGTGGGTGAGATTGTTCTCATCTGATAGGGAACAGACTAGTAGTGTTGGAAGGTGGGTGAGATTGTTCTCATCTGATAGGGAACAGACTAGTAGTGTAGGAAGGTGGGTGAGATTGTTCTCATCTGATAGGGAACAGACTAGTAGTGTTGGAAGGTGGGTGAGACTAGTAGTGTGGGAAGGTGGGTGAGATTGTTCTCATCTGATAGGGAACAGACTAGTAGTGTAGGAAGGTGGGTGAGATTGTTCTCATCTGATAGGGAACAGACTAGTAGTGTTGGAAGATGGGTGAGATTGTTCTCATCTGATAGGGAACAGACTAGTAGTGTGGGAAGGTGGGTGAGATTGTTCTCATCTGATAGGGAACAGACTAGTAGTGTTGGAAGGTGGGTGAGACTAGTAGCGTGGGAAGGTGGGTGAGATTGTTCTCATCTGATAGGGAACAGACTAGTAGTGTGGGAAGGTGGGAGAGATTGTTCTCATCTGATAGGGAACAGACTAGTAGTGTTGGAAGGTGGGTGAGACTAGTAGCGTGGGAAGGTGGGTGAGATTGTTCTCATCTGATAGGGAACAGACTAGTAGTGTGGGAAGGTGGGTGAGATTGTTCTCATCTGATAGGGAACAGACTAGTAGTGTAGGAAGGTGGGTGAGATTGTTCTCATCTGATAGGGAACAGACTAGTAGTGTGGGAAGGTGGGTGAGATTGTTCTCATCTGATAGGGAACAGACTAGTAGTGTGGGAAGGTGGGTGAGATTGTTCTCATCTGATAGGGAACAGACTAGTAGTGTGGGAAGGTGGGTGAGATTGTTCTCATCTGATAGGGAACAGACTAGTAGTGTGGGAAGGTGGGTGAGATTGTTCTCATCTGATAGGGAACAGACTAGTAGTGTGGGAAGGTGGGTGAGATTGTTCTCATCTGATAGGGAACAGACTAGTAGTGTGGGAAGGTGGGTGAGATTGTTCTCATCTGATAGGGAACAGAAGAGTAGTTTGGGAAGGTGGGTGAGATTGTTCTCATCTGATAGGGAACAGACTAGTAGTGTGGGAAGGTGGGTGAGATTGTTCTCATCTGATAGGGAACAGACTAGTAGGGTGGGAAGGTGGGTGAGATTGTTCTCATCTGATAGGGAACAGACTAGTAGTGTTGGAAGGTGGGTGAGATTGTTCTCATCTGATAGGGAACAGACTAGTAGTGTAGGAAGGTGGGTGAGATTGTTCTCATCTGATAGGGAACAGACTAGTAGTGTAGGAAGGTGGGTGAGATTGTTCTCATCTGATAGGGAACAGACTAGTAGTGTTGGAAGGTGGGTGAGACTAGTAGCGTGGGAAGGTGGGTGCTATTGTTCTCATCTGATAGGGAACAGACTAGTAGTGTAGGAAGGTGGGTGAGATTGTTCTCATCTGATAGGGAACAGACTAGAAGTGTTGGAAGGTGGGTGTGACTAGTAGCGTGGGAAGGTGGGTGAGATTGTTCTCATCTGATAGGGAACAGACTAGTAGTGTGGGAAGGTGGGTGAGATTGTTCTCATCTGATAGGGAACAGACTAGTAGTGTAGGAAGGTGGGTGAGATTGTTCTCATCTGATAGGGAACAGACTAGTAGTGTGGGAAGGTGGGTGAGATTGTTCTCATCTGATAGGGAACAGACTAGTAGTGTGGGAAGGTGGGTGAGATTGTTCTCATCTGATAGGGAACAGACTAGTAGTGTGGGAAGGTGGGTGAGATTGTTCTCATCTGATAGGGAACAGACTAGTAGGGTGGGAAGGTGGGTGAGATTGTTCTCATCTGATAGGGAACAGACTAGTAGTGTTGGAAGGTGGGTGAGATTGTTCTCATCTGATAGGGAACAGACTAGTAGTGTAGGAAGGTGGGTGAGATTGTTCTCATCTGATAGGGAACAGACTAGTAGTGTGGGAAGGTGGGTGAGATTGTTCTCATCTGATAGGGAACAGACTAGTAGTGTGGGAAGGTGGGTGAGATTGTTCTCATCTGATAGGGAACAGACTAGTAGTGTGGGAAGGTGGGTGAGATTGTTCTCATCTGATAGGGAACAGACTAGTAGGGTGGGAAGGTGGGTGAGACTAGTAGCGTGGGAAGGTGGGTGAGATTGTTCTCATCTGATAGGGAACAGACTAGTAGTGTGGGAAGGTGGGTGAGATTGTTCTCATCTGATAGGGAACAGACTAGTAGTGTAGGAAGGTGGGTGAGATTGTTCTCATCTGATAGGGAACAGACTAGTAGTGTGGGAAGGTGGGTGAGATTGTTCTCATCTGATAGGGAACAGACTAGTAGTGTGGGAAGGTGGGTGAGATTGTTCTCATCTGATAGGGAACAGACTAGTAGTGTAGGAAGGTGGGTGAGATTGTTCTCATCTGATAGGGAACAGACTAGTAGTGTGGGAAGGTGGGTGAGATTGTTCTCATCTGATAGGGAACAGAATAGTAGTTTGGGAAGGTGGGTGAGATTGTTCTCATCTGATAGGGAACAGACTAGTAGTGTGGGAAGGTGGGTGAGATTGTTCTCATCTGATAGGGAACAGACTAGTAGGGTGGGAAGGTGGGTGAGATTGTTCTCATCTGATAGGGAACAGACTAGTAGTGTTGGAAGGTGGGTGAGATTGTTCTCATCTGATAGGGAACAGACTAGTAGTGTAGGAAGGTGGGTGAGATTGTTCTCATCTGATAGGGAACAGACTAGTAGTGTAGGAAGGTGGGTGAGATTGTTCTCATCTGATAGGGAACAGACTAGTAGTGTTGGAAGGTGGGTGAGACTAGTAGCGTGGGAAGGTGGGTGCTATTGTTCTCATCTGATAGGGAACAGACTAGTAGTGTAGGAAGGTGGGTGAGATTGTTCTCATCTGATAGGGAACAGACTAGAAGTGTTGGAAGGTGGGTGAGACTAGTAGCGTGGGAAGGTGGGTGAGATTGTTCTCATCTGATAGGGAACAGACTAGTAGTGTGGGAAGGTGGGTGAGATTGTTCTCATCTGATAGGGAACAGACTAGTAGTGTAGGAAGGTGGGTGAGATTGTTCTCATCTGATAGGGAACAGACTAGTAGTGTGGGAAGGTGGGTGAGATTGTTCTCATCTGATAGGGAACAGACTAGTAGTGTGGGAAGGTGGGTGAGATTGTTCTCATCTGATAGGGAACAGACTAGTAGTGTGGGAAGGTGGGTGAGATTGTTCTCATCTGATAGGGAACAGACTAGTAGGGTGGGAAGGTGGGTGAGATTGTTCTCATCTGATAGGGAACAGACTAGTAGTGTTGGAAGGTGGGTGAGATTGTTCTCATCTGATAGGGAACAGACTAGTAGTGTAGGAAGGTGGGTGAGATTGTTCTCATCTGATAGGGAACAGACTAGTAGTGTTGGAAGGTGGGTGAGACTAGTAGCGTGGGAAGGTGGGTGAGATTGTTCTCATCTGATAGGGAACAGACTAGTAGTGTAGGAAGGTGGGTGAGATTGTTCTCATCTGATAGGGAACAGACTAGTAGTGTTGGAAGATGGGTGAGATTGTTCTCATCTGATAGGGAACAGACTAGTAGTGTGGGAAGGTGGGTGAGATTGTTCTCATCTGATAGGGAACAGACTAGTAGTGTTGGAAGGTGGATGAGACTAGTAGCGTGGGAAGGTGGGTGAGATTGTTCTCATCTGATAGGGAACAGACTAGTAGTGTGGGAAGGTGGGAGAGATTGTTCTCATCTGATAGGGAACAGACTAGTAGTGTTGGAAGGTGGGTGAGACTAGTAGCGTGGGAAGGTGGGTGAGATTGTTCTCATCTGATAGGGAACAGACTAGTAGTGTGGGAAGGTGGGTGAGATTGTTCTCATCTGATAGGGAACAGACTAGTAGTGTAGGAAGGTGGGTGAGATTGTTCTCATCTGATAGGGAACAGACTAGTAGTGTGGGAAGGTGGGTGAGATTGTTCTCATCTGATAGGGAACAGACTAGTAGTGTGGGAAGGTGGGTGAGATTGTTCTCATCTGATAGGGAACAGACTAGTAGTGTGGGAAGGTGGGTGAGATTGTTCTCATCTGATAGGGAACAGACTAGTAGGGTGGGAAGGTGGGTGAGATTGTTCTCATCTGATAGGGAACAGACTAGTAGTGTTGGAAGGTGGGTGAGACTAGTAGCGTGGGAAGGTGGGTGAGATTGTTCTCATCTGATAGGGAACAGACTAGTAGTGTAGGAAGGTGGGTGAGATTGTTCTCATCTGATAGGGAACAGACTAGTAGTGTTGGAAGGTGGGTGAGACTAGTAGCGTGGGAAGGTGGGTGAGATTGTTCTCATCTGATAGGGAACAGACTAGTAGTGTGGGAAGGTGGGTGAGATTGTTCTCATCTGATAGGGAACAGACTAGTAGTGTAGGAAGGTGGGTGAGATTGTTCTCATCTGATAGGGAACAGACTAGTAGTGTGGGAAGGTGGGTGAGATTGTTCTCATCTGATAGGGAACAGACTAGTAGTGTGGGAAGGTGGGTGAGATTGTTCTCATCTGATAGGGAACAGACTAGTAGTGTGGGAAGGTGGGTGAGATTGTTCTCATCTGATAGGGAACAGACTAGTAGGGTGGGAAGGTGGGTGAGATTGTTCTCATCTGATAGGGAACAGACTAGTAGTGTTGGAAGGTGGGTGAGATTGTTCTCATCTGATAGGGAACAGACTAGTAGTGTAGGAAGGTGGGTGAGATTGTTCTCATCTGATAGGGAACAGACTAGTAGTGTTGGAAGGTGGGTGAGACTAGTAGTGTGGGAAGGTGGGTGAGATTGTTCTCATCTGATAGGGAACAGACTAGTAGTGTAGGAAGGTGGGTGAGATTGTTCTCATCTGATAGGGAACAGACTAGTAGTGTTGGAAGATGGGTGAGATTGTTCTCATCTGATAGGGAACAGACTAGTAGTGTGGGAAGGTGGGTGAGATTGTTCTCATCTGATAGGGAACAGACTAGTAGTGTTGGAAGGTGGGTGAGACTAGTAGCGTGGGAAGGTGGGTGAGATTGTTCTCATCTGATAGGGAACAGACTAGTAGTGTGGGAAGGTGGGAGAGATTGTTCTCATCTGATAGGGAACAGACTAGTAGTGTTGGAAGGTGGGTGAGACTAGTAGCGTGGGAAGGTGGGTGAGATTGTTCTCATCTGATAGGGAACAGACTAGTAGTGTGGGAAGGTGGGTGAGATTGTTCTCATCTGATAGGGAACAGACTAGTAGTGTAGGAAGGTGGGTGAGATTGTTCTCATCTGATAGGGAACAGACTAGTAGTGTGGGAAGGTGGGTGAGATTGTTCTCATCTGATAGGGAACAGACTAGTAGTGTGGGAAGGTGGGTGAGATTGTTCTCATCTGATAGGGAACAGACTAGTAGTGTGGGAAGGTGGGTGAGATTGTTCTCATCTGATAGGGAACAGACTAGTAGTGTGGGAAGGTGGGTGAGATTGTTCTCATCTGATAGGGAACAGACTAGTAGTGTGGGAAGGTGGGTGAGATTGTTCTCATCTGATAGGGAACAGACTAGTAGTGTGGGAAGGTGGGTGAGATTGTTCTCATCTGATAGGGAACAGAATAGTAGTTTGGGAAGGTGGGTGAGATTGTTCACATCTGATAGGGAACAAACTAGTAGTGTGGGAAGGTGGGTGAGATTGTTCTCATCTGATAGGGAACAGACTAGTAGGGTGGGAAGGTGGGTGAGATTGTTCTCATCTGATAGGGAACAGACTAGTAGTGTTGGAAGGTGGGTGAGATTGTTCTCATCTGATAGGGAACAGACTAGTAGTGTAGGAAGGTGGGTGAGATTGTTCTCATCTGATAGGGAACAGACTAGTAGTGTAGGAAGGTGGGTGAGATTGTTCTCATCTGATAGGGAACAGACTAGTAGTGTTGGAAGGTGGGTGAGACTAGTAGCGTGGGAAGGTGGGTGCTATTGTTCTCATCTGATAGGGAACAGACTAGTAGTGTAGGAAGGTGGGTGAGATTGTTCTCATCTGATAGGGAACAGACTAGAAGTGTTGGAAGGTGGGTGAGACTAGTAGCGTGGGAAGGTGGGTGAGATTGTTCTCATCTGATAGGGAACAGACTAGTAGTGTGGGAAGGTGGGTGAGATTGTTCTCATCTGATAGGGAACAGACTAGTAGTGTAGGAAGGTGGGTGAGATTGTTCTCATCTGATAGGGAACAGACTAGTAGTGTGGGAAGGTGGGTGAGATTGTTCTCATCTGATAGGGAACAGACTAGTAGTGTGGGAAGGTGGGTGAGATTGTTCTCATCTGATAGGGAACAGACTAGTAGTGTGGGAAGGTGGGTGAGATTGTTCTCATCTGATAGGGAACAGACTAGTAGGGTGGGAAGGTGGGTGAGATTGTTCTCATCTGATAGGGAACAGACTAGTAGTGTTGGAAGGTGGGTGAGATTGTTCTCATCTGATAGGGAACAGACTAGTAGTGTAGGAAGGTGGGTGAGATTGTTCTCATCTGATAGGGAACAGACTAGTAGTGTTGGAAGGTGGGTGAGACTAGTAGCGTGGGAAGGTGGGTGAGATTGTTCTCATCTGATAGGGAACAGACTAGTAGTGTAGGAAGGTGGGTGAGATTGTTCTCATCTGATAGGGAACAGACTAGTAGTGTTGGAAGATGGGTGAGATTGTTCTCATCTGATAGGGAACAGACTAGTAGTGTGGGAAGGTGGGTGAGATTGTTCTCATCTGATAGGGAACAGACTAGTAGTGTTGGAAGGTGGATGAGACTAGTAGCGTGGGAAGGTGGGTGAGATTGTTCTCATCTGATAGGGAACAGACTAGTAGTGTGGGAAGGTGGGAGAGATTGTTCTCATCTGATAGGGAACAGACTAGTAGTGTTGGAAGGTGGGTGAGACTAGTAGCGTGGGAAGGTGGGTGAGATTGTTCTCATCTGATAGGGAACAGACTAGTAGTGTGGGAAGGTGGGTGAGATTGTTCTCATCTGATAGGGAACAGACTAGTAGTGTAGGAAGGTGGGTGAGATTGTTCTCATCTGATAGGGAACAGACTAGTAGTGTGGGAAGGTGGGTGAGATTGTTCTCATCTGATAGGGAACAGACTAGTAGTGTGGGAAGGTGGGTGAGATTGTTCTCATCTGATAGGGAACAGACTAGTAGTGTGGGAAGGTGGGTGAGATTGTTCTCATCTGATAGGGAACAGACTAGTAGGGTGGGAAGGTGGGTGAGATTGTTCTCATCTGATAGGGAACAGACTAGTAGTGTTGGAAGGTGGGTGAGACTAGTAGCGTGGGAAGGTGGGTGAGATTGTTCTCATCTGATAGGGAACAGACTAGTAGTGTAGGAAGGTGGGTGAGATTGTTCTCATCTGATAGGGAACAGACTAGTAGTGTTGGAAGGTGGGTGAGACTAGTAGCGTGGGAAGGTGGGTGAGATTGTTCTCATCTGATAGGGAACAGACTAGTAGTGTGGGAAGGTGGGTGAGATTGTTCTCATCTGATAGGGAACAGACTAGTAGTGTAGGAAGGTGGGTGAGATTGTTCTCATCTGATAGGGAACAGACTAGTAGTGTGGGAAGGTGGGTGAGATTGTTCTCATCTGATAGGGAACAGACTAGTAGTGTGGGAAGGTGGGTGAGATTGTTCTCATCTGATAGGGAACAGACTAGTAGTGTGGGAAGGTGGGTGAGATTGTTCTCATCTGATAGGGAACAGACTAGTAGGGTGGGAAGGTGGGTGAGATTGTTCTCATCTGATAGGGAACAGACTAGTAGTGTTGGAAGGTGGGTGAGATTGTTCTCATCTGATAGGGAACAGACTAGTAGTGTAGGAAGGTGGGTGAGATTGTTCTCATCTGATAGGGAACAGACTAGTAGTGTTGGAAGGTGGGTGAGACTAGTAGTGTGGGAAGGTGGGTGAGATTGTTCTCATCTGATAGGGAACAGACTAGTAGTGTAGGAAGGTGGGTGAGATTGTTCTCATCTGATAGGGAACAGACTAGTAGTGTTGGAAGATGGGTGAGATTGTTCTCATCTGATAGGGAACAGACTAGTAGTGTGGGAAGGTGGGTGAGATTGTTCTCATCTGATAGGGAACAGACTAGTAGTGTTGGAAGGTGGGTGAGACTAGTAGCGTGGGAAGGTGGGTGAGATTGTTCTCATCTGATAGGGAACAGACTAGTAGTGTGGGAAGGTGGGAGAGATTGTTCTCATCTGATAGGGAACAGACTAGTAGTGTTGGAAGGTGGGTGAGACTAGTAGCGTGGGAAGGTGGGTGAGATTGTTCTCATCTGATAGGGAACAGACTAGTAGTGTGGGAAGGTGGGTGAGATTGTTCTCATCTGATAGGGAACAGACTAGTAGTGTAGGAAGGTGGGTGAGATTGTTCTCATCTGATAGGGAACAGACTAGTAGTGTGGGAAGGTGGGTGAGATTGTTCTCATCTGATAGGGAACAGACTAGTAGTGTGGGAAGGTGGGTGAGATTGTTCTCATCTGATAGGGAACAGACTAGTAGTGTGGGAAGGTGGGTGAGATTGTTCTCATCTGATAGGGAACAGACTAGTAGTGTGGGAAGGTGGGTGAGATTGTTCTCATCTGATAGGGAACAGACTAGTAGTGTGGGAAGGTGGGTGAGATTGTTCTCATCTGATAGGGAACAGACTAGTAGTGTGGGAAGGTGGGTGAGATTGTTCTCATCTGATAGGGAACAGAAGAGTAGTTTGGGAAGGTGGGTGAGATTGTTCTCATCTGATAGGGAACAGACTAGTAGTGTGGGAAGGTGGGTGAGATTGTTCTCATCTGATAGGGAACAGACTAGTAGGGTGGGAAGGTGGGTGAGATTGTTCTCATCTGATAGGGAACAGACTAGTAGTGTTGGAAGGTGGGTGAGATTGTTCTCATCTGATAGGGAACAGACTAGTAGTGTAGGAAGGTGGGTGAGATTGTTCTCATCTGATAGGGAACAGACTAGTAGTGTAGGAAGGTGGGTGAGATTGTTCTCATCTGATAGGGAACAGACTAGTAGTGTTGGAAGGTGGGTGAGACTAGTAGCGTGGGAAGGTGGGTGCTATTGTTCTCATCTGATAGGGAACAGACTAGTAGTGTAGGAAGGTGGGTGAGATTGTTCTCATCTGATAGGGAACAGACTAGAAGTGTTGGAAGGTGGGTGTGACTAGTAGCGTGGGAAGGTGGGTGAGATTGTTCTCATCTGATAGGGAACAGACTAGTAGTGTGGGAAGGTGGGTGAGATTGTTCTCATCTGATAGGGAACAGACTAGTAGTGTAGGAAGGTGGGTGAGATTGTTCTCATCTGATAGGGAACAGACTAGTAGTGTGGGAAGGTGGGTGAGATTGTTCTCATCTGATAGGGAACAGACTAGTAGTGTGGGAAGGTGGGTGAGATTGTTCTCATCTGATAGGGAACAGACTAGTAGTGTGGGAAGGTGGGTGAGATTGTTCTCATCTGATAGGGAACAGACTAGTAGGGTGGGAAGGTGGGTGAGATTGTTCTCATCTGATAGGGAACAGACTAGTAGTGTTGGAAGGTGGGTGAGATTGTTCTCATCTGATAGGGAACAGACTAGTAGTGTAGGAAGGTGGGTGAGATTGTTCTCATCTGATAGGGAACAGACTAGTAGTGTGGGAAGGTGGGTGAGATTGTTCTCATCTGATAGGGAACAGACTAGTAGTGTGGGAAGGTGGGTGAGATTGTTCTCATCTGATAGGGAACAGACTAGTAGTGTGGGAAGGTGGGTGAGATTGTTCTCATCTGATAGGGAACAGACTAGTAGGGTGGGAAGGTGGGTGAGACTAGTAGCGTGGGAAGGTGGGTGAGATTGTTCTCATCTGATAGGGAACAGACTAGTAGTGTGGGAAGGTGGGTGAGATTGTTCTCATCTGATAGGGAACAGACTAGTAGTGTAGGAAGGTGGGTGAGATTGTTCTCATCTGATAGGGAACAGACTAGTAGTGTGGGAAGGTGGGTGAGATTGTTCTCATCTGATAGGGAACAGACTAGTAGTGTGGGAAGGTGGGTGAGATTGTTCTCATCTGATAGGGAACAGACTAGTAGTGTAGGAAGGTGGGTGAGATTGTTCTCATCTGATAGGGAACAGACTAGTAGTGTGGGAAGGTGGGTGAGATTGTTCTCATCTGATAGGGAACAGAATAGTAGTTTGGGAAGGTGGGTGAGATTGTTCTCATCTGATAGGGAACAGACTAGTAGTGTGGGAAGGTGGGTGAGATTGTTCTCATCTGATAGGGAACAGACTAGTAGGGTGGGAAGGTGGGTGAGATTGTTCTCATCTGATAGGGAACAGACTAGTAGTGTTGGAAGGTGGGTGAGATTGTTCTCATCTGATAGGGAACAGACTAGTAGTGTAGGAAGGTGGGTGAGATTGTTCTCATCTGATAGGGAACAGACTAGTAGTGTAGGAAGGTGGGTGAGATTGTTCTCATCTGATAGGGAACAGACTAGTAGTGTTGGAAGGTGGGTGAGACTAGTAGCGTGGGAAGGTGGGTGCTATTGTTCTCATCTGATAGGGAACAGACTAGTAGTGTAGGAAGGTGGGTGAGATTGTTCTCATCTGATAGGGAACAGACTAGAAGTGTTGGAAGGTGGGTGAGACTAGTAGCGTGGGAAGGTGGGTGAGATTGTTCTCATCTGATAGGGAACAGACTAGTAGTGTGGGAAGGTGGGTGAGATTGTTCTCATCTGATAGGGAACAGACTAGTAGTGTAGGAAGGTGGGTGAGATTGTTCTCATCTGATAGGGAACAGACTAGTAGTGTGGGAAGGTGGGTGAGATTGTTCTCATCTGATAGGGAACAGACTAGTAGTGTGGGAAGGTGGGTGAGATTGTTCTCATCTGATAGGGAACAGACTAGTAGTGTGGGAAGGTGGGTGAGATTGTTCTCATCTGATAGGGAACAGACTAGTAGGGTGGGAAGGTGGGTGAGATTGTTCTCATCTGATAGGGAACAGACTAGTAGTGTTGGAAGGTGGGTGAGATTGTTCTCATCTGATAGGGAACAGACTAGTAGTGTAGGAAGGTGGGTGAGATTGTTCTCATCTGATAGGGAACAGACTAGTAGTGTTGGAAGGTGGGTGAGACTAGTAGCGTGGGAAGGTGGGTGAGATTGTTCTCATCTGATAGGGAACAGACTAGTAGTGTAGGAAGGTGGGTGAGATTGTTCTCATCTGATAGGGAACAGACTAGTAGTGTTGGAAGATGGGTGAGATTGTTCTCATCTGATAGGGAACAGACTAGTAGTGTGGGAAGGTGGGTGAGATTGTTCTCATCTGATAGGGAACAGACTAGTAGTGTTGGAAGGTGGATGAGACTAGTAGCGTGGGAAGGTGGGTGAGATTGTTCTCATCTGATAGGGAACAGACTAGTAGTGTGGGAAGGTGGGAGAGATTGTTCTCATCTGATAGGGAACAGACTAGTAGTGTTGGAAGGTGGGTGAGACTAGTAGCGTGGGAAGGTGGGTGAGATTGTTCTCATCTGATAGGGAACAGACTAGTAGTGTGGGAAGGTGGGTGAGATTGTTCTCATCTGATAGGGAACAGACTAGTAGTGTAGGAAGGTGGGTGAGATTGTTCTCATCTGATAGGGAACAGACTAGTAGTGTGGGAAGGTGGGTGAGATTGTTCTCATCTGATAGGGAACAGACTAGTAGTGTGGGAAGGTGGGTGAGATTGTTCTCATCTGATAGGGAACAGACTAGTAGTGTGGGAAGGTGGGTGAGATTGTTCTCATCTGATAGGGAACAGACTAGTAGGGTGGGAAGGTGGGTGAGATTGTTCTCATCTGATAGGGAACAGACTAGTAGTGTTGGAAGGTGGGTGAGACTAGTAGCGTGGGAAGGTGGGTGAGATTGTTCTCATCTGATAGGGAACAGACTAGTAGTGTAGGAAGGTGGGTGAGATTGTTCTCATCTGATAGGGAACAGACTAGTAGTGTTGGAAGGTGGGTGAGACTAGTAGCGTGGGAAGGTGGGTGAGATTGTTCTCATCTGATAGGGAACAGACTAGTAGTGTGGGAAGGTGGGTGAGATTGTTCTCATCTGATAGGGAACAGACTAGTAGTGTAGGAAGGTGGGTGAGATTGTTCTCATCTGATAGGGAACAGACTAGTAGTGTGGGAAGGTGGGTGAGATTGTTCTCATCTGATAGGGAACAGACTAGTAGTGTGGGAAGGTGGGTGAGATTGTTCTCATCTGATAGGGAACAGACTAGTAGTGTGGGAAGGTGGGTGAGATTGTTCTCATCTGATAGGGAACAGACTAGTAGGGTGGGAAGGTGGGTGAGATTGTTCTCATCTGATAGGGAACAGACTAGTAGTGTTGGAAGGTGGGTGAGATTGTTCTCATCTGATAGGGAACAGACTAGTAGTGTAGGAAGGTGGGTGAGATTGTTCTCATCTGATAGGGAACAGACTAGTAGTGTTGGAAGGTGGGTGAGACTAGTAGTGTGGGAAGGTGGGTGAGATTGTTCTCATCTGATAGGGAACAGACTAGTAGTGTAGGAAGGTGGGTGAGATTGTTCTCATCTGATAGGGAACAGACTAGTAGTGTTGGAAGATGGGTGAGATTGTTCTCATCTGATAGGGAACAGACTAGTAGTGTGGGAAGGTGGGTGAGATTGTTCTCATCTGATAGGGAACAGACTAGTAGTGTTGGAAGGTGGGTGAGACTAGTAGCGTGGGAAGGTGGGTGAGATTGTTCTCATCTGATAGGGAACAGACTAGTAGTGTGGGAAGGTGGGAGAGATTGTTCTCATCTGATAGGGAACAGACTAGTAGTGTTGGAAGGTGGGTGAGACTAGTAGCGTGGGAAGGTGGGTGAGATTGTTCTCATCTGATAGGGAACAGACTAGTAGTGTGGGAAGGTGGGTGAGATTGTTCTCATCTGATAGGGAACAGACTAGTAGTGTAGGAAGGTGGGTGAGATTGTTCTCATCTGATAGGGAACAGACTAGTAGTGTGGGAAGGTGGGTGAGATTGTTCTCATCTGATAGGGAACAGACTAGTAGTGTGGGAAGGTGGGTGAGATTGTTCTCATCTGATAGGGAACAGACTAGTAGTGTGGGAAGGTGGGTGAGATTGTTCTCATCTGATAGGGAACAGACTAGTAGTGTGGGAAGGTGGGTGAGATTGTTCTCATCTGATAGGGAACAGACTAGTAGTGTGGGAAGGTGGGTGAGATTGTTCTCATCTGATAGGGAACAGACTAGTAGTGTGGGAAGGTGGGTGAGATTGTTCTCATCTGATAGGGAACAGAATAGTAGTTTGGGAAGGTGGGTGAGATTGTTCTCATCTGATAGGGAACAGACTAGTAGTGTGGGAAGGTGGGTGAGATTGTTCTCATCTGATAGGGAACAGACTAGTAGGGTGGGAAGGTGGGTGAGATTGTTCTCATCTGATAGGGAACAGACTAGTAGTGTTGGAAGGTGGGTGAGATTGTTCTCATCTGATAGGGAACAGACTAGTAGTGTAGGAAGGTGGGTGAGATTGTTCTCATCTGATAGGGAACAGACTAGTAGTGTAGGAAGGTGGGTGAGATTGTTCTCATCTGATAGGGAACAGACTAGTAGTGTTGGAAGGTGGGTGAGACTAGTAGCGTGGGAAGGTGGGTGCTATTGTTCTCATCTGATAGGGAACAGACTAGTAGTGTAGGAAGGTGGGTGAGATTGTTCTCATCTGATAGGGAACAGACTAGAAGTGTTGGAAGGTGGGTGTGACTAGTAGCGTGGGAAGGTGGGTGAGATTGTTCTCATCTGATAGGGAACAGACTAGTAGTGTGGGAAGGTGGGTGAGATTGTTCTCATCTGATAGGGAACAGACTAGTAGTGTAGGAAGGTGGGTGAGATTGTTCTCATCTGATAGGGAACAGACTAGTAGTGTGGGAAGGTGGGTGAGATTGTTCTCATCTGATAGGGAACAGACTAGTAGTGTGGGAAGGTGGGTGAGATTGTTCTCATCTGATAGGGAACAGACTAGTAGTGTGGGAAGGTGGGTGAGATTGTTCTCATCTGATAGGGAACAGACTAGTAGGGTGGGAAGGTGGGTGAGATTGTTCTCATCTGATAGGGAACAGACTAGTAGTGTTGGAAGGTGGGTGAGATTGTTCTCATCTGATAGGGAACAGACTAGTAGTGTAGGAAGGTGGGTGAGATTGTTCTCATCTGATAGGGAACAGACTAGTAGTGTGGGAAGGTGGGTGAGATTGTTCTCATCTGATAGGGAACAGACTAGTAGTGTGGGAAGGTGGGTGAGATTGTTCTCATCTGATAGGGAACAGACTAGTAGTGTGGGAAGGTGGGTGAGATTGTTCTCATCTGATAGGGAACAGACTAGTAGGGTGGGAAGGTGGGTGAGATTGTTCTCATCTGATAGGGAACAGACTAGTAGTGTTGGAAGGTGGGTGAGACTAGTAGCGTGGGAAGGTGGGTGAGATTGTTCTCATCTGATAGGGAACAGACTAGTAGTGTAGGAAGGTGGGTGAGATTGTTCTCATCTGATAGGGAACAGACTAGTAGTGTTGGAAGGTGGGTGAGACTAGTAGCGTGGGAAGGTGGGTGAGATTGTTCTCATCTGATAGGGAACAGACTAGTAGTGTGGGAAGGTGGGTGAGATTGTTCTCATCTGATAGGGAACAGACTAGTAGTGTGGGAAGGTGGGTGAGATTGTTCTCATCTGATAGGGAACAGACTAGTAGTGTAGGAAGGTGGGTGAGATTGTTCTCATCTGATAGGGAACAGACTAGTAGTGTGGGAAGGTGGGTGAGATTGTTCTCATCTGATAGGGAACAGACTAGTAGTGTGGGAAGGTGGGTGAGATTGTTCTCATCTGATAGGGAACAGACTAGTAGTGTGGGAAGGTGGGTGAGATTGTTCTCATCTGATAGGGAACAGACTAGTAGGGTGGGAAGGTGGGTGAGACTAGTAGCGTGGGAAGGTGGGTGAGATTGTTCTCATCTGATAGGGAACAGACTAGTAGTGTGGGAAGGTGGGTGAGATTGTTCTCATCTGATAGGGAACAGACTAGTAGTGTAGGAAGGTGGGTGAGATTGTTCTCATCTGATAGGGAACAGACTAGTAGTGTGGGAAGGTGGGTGAGATTGTTCTCATCTGATAGGGAACAGACTAGTAGTGTAGGAAGGTGGGTGAGATTGTTCTCATCTGATAGGGAACAGACTAGTAGTGTGGGAAGGTGGGTGAGATTGTTCTCATCTGATAGGGAACAGAATAGTAGTTTGGGAAGGTGGGTGAGATTGTTCTCATCTGATAGGGAACAGACTAGTAGTGTGGGAAGGTGGGTGAGATTGTTCTCATCTGATAGGGAACAGACTAGTAGGGTGGGAAGGTGGGTGAGATTGTTCTCATCTGATAGGGAACAGACTAGTAGTGTTGGAAGGTGGGTGAGATTGTTCTCATCTGATAGGGAACAGACTAGTAGTGTAGGAAGGTGGGTGAGATTGTTCTCATCTGATAGGGAACAGACTAGTAGTGTAGGAAGGTGGGTGAGATTGTTCTCATCTGATAGGGAACAGACTAGTAGTGTTGGAAGGTGGGTGAGACTAGTAGCGTGGGAAGGTGGGTGCTATTGTTCTCATCTGATAGGGAACAGACTAGTAGTGTAGGAAGGTGGGTGAGATTGTTCTCATCTGATAGGGAACAGACTAGAAGTGTTGGAAGGTGGGTGAGACTAGTAGCGTGGGAAGGTGGGTGAGATTGTTCTCATCTGATAGGGAACAGACTAGTAGTGTGGGAAGGTGGGTGAGATTGTTCTCATCTGATAGGGAACAGACTAGTAGTGTAGGAAGGTGGGTGAGATTGTTCTCATCTGATAGGGAACAGACTAGTAGTGTGGGAAGGTGGGTGAGATTGTTCTCATCTGATAGGGAACAGACTAGTAGTGTGGGAAGGTGGGTGAGATTGTTCTCATCTGATAGGGAACAGACTAGTAGTGTGGGAAGGTGGGTGAGATTGTTCTCATCTGATAGGGAACAGACTAGTAGGGTGGGAAGGTGGGTGAGATTGTTCTCATCTGATAGGGAACAGACTAGTAGTGTTGGAAGGTGGGTGAGATTGTTCTCATCTGATAGGGAACAGACTAGTAGTGTAGGAAGGTGGGTGAGATTGTTCTCATCTGATAGGGAACAGACTAGTAGTGTTGGAAGGTGGGTGAGACTAGTAGCGTGGGAAGGTGGGTGAGATTGTTCTCATCTGATAGGGAACAGACTAGTAGTGTAGGAAGGTGGGTGAGATTGTTCTCATCTGATAGGGAACAGACTAGTAGTGTTGGAAGATGGGTGAGATTGTTCTCATCTGATAGGGAACAGACTAGTAGTGTGGGAAGGTGGGTGAGATTGTTCTCATCTGATAGGGAACAGACTAGTAGTGTTGGAAGGTGGATGAGACTAGTAGCGTGGGAAGGTGGGTGAGATTGTTCTCATCTGATAGGGAACAGACTAGTAGTGTGGGAAGGTGGGAGAGATTGTTCTCATCTGATAGGGAACAGACTAGTAGTGTTGGAAGGTGGGTGAGACTAGTAGCGTGGGAAGGTGGGTGAGATTGTTCTCATCTGATAGGGAACAGACTAGTAGTGTGGGAAGGTGGGTGAGATTGTTCTCATCTGATAGGGAACAGACTAGTAGTGTAGGAAGGTGGGTGAGATTGTTCTCATCTG
The DNA here is from genome assembly GCF_965601325.2 of Salmo salar. NCBI lineage: Eukaryota > Metazoa > Chordata > Actinopteri > Salmoniformes > Salmonidae > Salmo > Salmo salar. The sequence continues at coordinate 56,799,403 of NC_138304.1, read as the reverse complement.
ATAGGGAACAGACTAGTAGTGTGGGAAGGTGGGTGAGATTGTTCTCATCTGATAGGGAACAGACTAGTAGTGTGGGAAGGTGGGTGAGATTGTTCTCATCTGATAGGGAACAGACTAGTAGTGTGGGAAGGTGGGTGAGATTGTTCTCATCTGATAGGGAACAGACTAGTAGGGTGGGAAGGTGGGTGAGATTGTTCTCATCTGATAGGGAACAGACTAGTAGTGTTGGAAGGTGGGTGAGACTAGTAGCGTGGGAAGGTGGGTGAGATTGTTCTCATCTGATAGGGAACAGACTAGTAGTGTAGGAAGGTGGGTGAGATTGTTCTCATCTGATAGGGAACAGACTAGTAGTGTTGGAAGGTGGGTGAGACTAGTAGCGTGGGAAGGTGGGTGAGATTGTTCTCATCTGATAGGGAACAGACTAGTAGTGTGGGAAGGTGGGTGAGATTGTTATCATCTGATAGGGAACAGACTAGTAGTGTAGGAAGGTGGGTGAGATTGTTCTCATCTGATAGGGAACAGACTAGTAGTGTGGGAAGGTGGGTGAGATTGTTCTCATCTGATAGGGAACAGACTAGTAGTGTGGGAAGGTGGGTGAGATTGTTCTCATCTGATAGGGAACAGACTAGTAGTGTGGGAAGGTGGGTGAGATTGTTCTCATCTGATAGGGAACAGACTAGTAGGGTGGGAAGGTGGGTGAGATTGTTCTCATCTGATAGGGAACAGACTAGTAGTGTTGGAAGGTGGGTGAGATTGTTCTCATCTGATAGGGAACAGACTAGTAGTGTAGGAAGGTGGGTGAGATTGTTCTCATCTGATAGGGAACAGACTAGTAGTGTTGGAAGGTGGGTGAGACTAGTAGTGTGGGAAGGTGGGTGAGATTGTTCTCATCTGATAGGGAACAGACTAGTAGTGTAGGAAGGTGGGTGAGATTGTTCTCATCTGATAGGGAACAGACTAGTAGTGTTGGAAGATGGGTGAGATTGTTCTCATCTGATAGGGAACAGACTAGTAGTGTGGGAAGGTGGGTGAGATTGTTCTCATCTGATAGGGAACAGACTAGTAGTGTTGGAAGGTGGGTGAGACTAGTAGCGTGGGAAGGTGGGTGAGATTGTTCTCATCTGATAGGGAACAGACTAGTAGTGTGGGAAGGTGGGAGAGATTGTTCTCATCTGATAGGGAACAGACTAGTAGTGTTGGAAGGTGGGTGAGACTAGTAGCGTGGGAAGGTGGGTGAGATTGTTCTCATCTGATAGGGAACAGACTAGTAGTGTGGGAAGGTGGGTGAGATTGTTCTCATCTGATAGGGAACAGACTAGTAGTGTAGGAAGGTGGGTCAGATTGTTCTAATCTGATAGGGAACAGACTAGTAGTGTGGGAAGGTGGGTGAGATTGTTCTCATCTGATAGGGAACAGACTAGTAGTGTGGGAAGGTGGGTGAGATTGTTCTCATCTGATAGGGAACAGACTAGTAGTGTGGGAAGGTGGGTGAGATTGTTCTCATCTGATAGGGAACAGACTAGTAGTGTGGGAAGGTGGGTGAGATTGTTCTCATCTGATAGGGAACAGACTAGTAGTGTGGGAAGGTGGGTGAGATTGTTCTCATCTGATAGGGAACAGACTAGTAGTGTGGGAAGGTGGGTGAGATTGTTCTCATCTGATAGGGAACAGAATAGTAGTTTGGGAAGGTGGGTGAGATTGTTCTCATCTGATAGGGAACAGACTAGTAGTGTGGGAAGGTGGGTGAGATTGTTCTCATCTGATAGGGAACAGACTAGTAGGGTGGGAAGGTGGGTGAGATTGTTCTCATCTGATAGGGAACAGACTAGTAGTGTTGGAAGGTGGGTGAGATTGTTCTCATCTGATAGGGAACAGACTAGTAGTGTAGGAAGGTGGGTGAGATTGTTCTCATCTGATAGGGAACAGACTAGTAGTGTAGGAAGGTGGGTGAGATTGTTCTCATCTGATAGGGAACAGACCAGTAGTGTTGGAAGGTGGGTGAGACTAGTAGCGTGGGAAGGTGGGTGCTATTGTTCTCATCTGATAGGGAACAGACTAGTAGTGTAGGAAGGTGGGTGAGATTGTTCTCATCTGATAGGGAACAGACTAGAAGTGTTGGAAGGTGGGTGTGACTAGTAGCGTGGGAAGGTGGGTGAGATTGTTCTCATCTGATAGGGAACAGACTAGTAGTGTGGGAAGGTGGGTGAGATTGTTCTCATCTGATAGGGAACAGACTAGTAGTGTAGGAAGGTGGGTGAGATTGTTCTCATCTGATAGGGAACAGACTAGTAGTGTGGGAAGGTGGGTGAGATTGTTCTCATCTGATAGGGAACAGACTAGTAGTGTGGGAAGGTGGGTGAGATTGTTCTCATCTGATAGGGAACAGACTAGTAGTGTGGGAAGGTGGGTGAGATTGTTCTCATCTGATAGGGAACAGACTAGTAGGGTGGGAAGGTGGGTGAGATTGTTCTCATCTGATAGGGAACAGACTAGTAGTGTTGGAAGGTGGGTGAGATTGTTCTCATCTGATAGGGAACAGACTAGTAGTGTAGGAAGGTGGGTGAGATTGTTCTCATCTGATAGGGAACAGACTAGTAGTGTGGGAAGGTGGGTGAGATTGTTCTCATCTGATAGGGAACAGACTAGTAGTGTGGGAAGGTGGGTGAGATTGTTCTCATCTGATAGGGAACAGACTAGTAGTGTGGGAAGGTGGGTGAGATTGTTCTCATCTGATAGGGAACAGACTAGTAGGGTGGGAAGGTGGGTGAGATTGTTCTCATCTGATAGGGAACAGACTAGTAGTGTTGGAAGGTGGGTGAGATTGTTCTCATCTGATAGGGAACAGACTAGTAGTGTAGGAAGGTGGGTGAGATTGTTCTCATCTGATAGGGAACAGACTAGTAGTGTGGGAAGGTGGGTGAGATTGTTCTCATCTGATAGGGAACAGACTAGTAGTGTGGGAAGGTGGGTGAGATTGTTCTCATCTGATAGGGAACAGACTAGTAGTGTGGGAAGGTGGGTGAGATTGTTCTCATCTGATAGGGAACAGACTAGTAGGGTGGGAAGGTGGGTGAGATTGTTCTCATCTGATAGGGAACAGACTAGTAGTGTTGGAAGGTGGGTGAGACTAGTAGCGTGGGAAGGTGGGTGAGATTGTTCTCATCTGATAGGGAACAGACTAGTAGTGTAGGAAGGTGGGTGAGATTGTTCTCATCTGATAGGGAACAGACTAGTAGTGTTGGAAGGTGGGTGAGACTAGTAGCGTGGGAAGGTGGGTGAGATTGTTCTCATCTGATAGGGAACAGACTAGTAGTGTGGGAAGGTGGGTGAGATTGTTCTCATCTGATAGGGAACAGACTAGTAGTGTAGGAAGGTGGGTGAGATTGTTCTCATCTGATAGGGAACAGACTAGTAGTGTGGGAAGGTGGGTGAGATTGTTCTCATCTGATAGGGAACAGACTAGTAGTGTGGGAAGGTGGGTGAGATTGTTCTCATCTGATAGGGAACAGACTAGTAGCGTGGGAAGGTGGGTGAGATTGTTCTCATCTGATAGGGAACAGACTAGTAGTGTAGGAAGGTGGGTGAGATTGTTCTCATCTGATAGGGAACAGACTAGTAGTGTTGGAAGGTGGGTGAGACTAGTAGCGTGGGAAGGTGGGTGAGATTGTTCTCATCTGATAGGGAACAGACTAGTAGTGTGGGAAGGTGGGTGAGATTGTTCTCATCTGATAGGGAACAGACTAGTAGTGTAGGAAGGTGGGTGAGATTGTTCTCATCTGATAGGGAACAGACTAGTAGTGTGGGAAGGTGGGTGAGATTGTTCTCATCTGATAGGGAACAGACTAGTAGTGTGGGAAGGTGGGTGAGATTGTTCTCATCTGATAGGGAACAGACTAGTAGTGTGGGAAGGTGGGTGAGATTGTTCTCATCTGATAGGGAACAGACTAGTAGGGTGGGAAGGTGGGTGAGATTGTTCTCATCTGATAGGGAACAGACTAGTAGTGTTGGAAGGTGGGTGAGATTGTTCTCATCTGATAGGGAACAGACTAGTAGTGTAGGAAGGTGGGTGAGATTGTTCTTATCTGATAGGGAACAGACTAGTAGTGTTGGAAGGTGGGTGAGACTAGTAGCGTGGGAAGGTGGGTGAGATTGTTCTCATCTGATAGGGAACAGACTAGTAGTGTAGGAAGGTGGGTGAGATTGTTCTCATCTGATAGGGAACAGACTAGTAGTGTGGGAAGGTGGGTGAGATTGTTCTCATCTGATAGGGAACAGACTAGTAGTGTGGGAAGGTGGGTGAGATTGTTCTCATCTGATAGGGAACAGACTAGTAGTGTGGGAAGGTGGGTGAGATTGTTCTCATCTGATAGGGAACAGAATAGTAGTTTGGGCAGGTGGGTGAGATTGTTCTCATCTGATAGGGAACAGACTAGTAGTGTGGGAAGGTGGGTGAGATTGTTCTCATCTGATAGGGAACAGACTAGTAGGGTGGGAAGGTGGGTGAGATTGTTCTCATCTGATAGGGAACAGACTAGTAGTGTTGGAAGGTGGGTGAGATTGTTCTCATCTGATAGGGAACAGACTAGTAGTGTAGGAAGGTGGGTGAGATTGTTCTCATCTGATAGGGAACAGACTAGTAGTGTAGGAAGGTGGGTGAGATTGTTCTCATCTGATAGGGAACAGACTAGTAGTGTTGGAAGGTGGGTGAGACTAGTAGCGTGGGAAGGTGGGTGCTATTGTTCTCATCTGATAGGGAACAGACTAGTAGTGTAGGAAGGTGGGTGAGATTGTTCTCATCTGATAGGGAACAGACTAGAAGTGTTGGAAGGTGGGTGTGACTAGTAGCGTGGGAAGGTGGGTGAGATTGTTCTCATCTGATAGGGAACAGACTAGTAGTGTGGGAAGGTGGGTGAGATTGTTCTCATCTGATAGGGAACAGACTAGTAGTGTAGGAAGGTGGGTGAGATTGTTCTCATCTGATAGGGAACAGACTAGTAGTGTGGGAAGGTGGGTGAGATTGTTCTCATCTGATAGGGAACAGACTAGTAGTGTGGGAAGGTGGGTGAGATTGTTCTCATCTGATAGGGAACAGACTAGTAGTGTGGGAAGGTGGGTGAGATTGTTCTCATCTGATAGGGAACAGACTAGTAGGGTGGGAAGGTGGGTGAGATTGTTCTCATCTGATAGGGAACAGACTAGTAGTGTTGGAAGGTGGGTGAGATTGTTCTCATCTGATAGGGAACAGACTAGTAGTGTAGGAAGGTGGGTGAGATTGTTCTCATCTGATAGGGAACAGACTAGTAGTGTGGGAAGGTGGGTGAGATTGTTCTCATCTGATAGGGAACAGACTAGTAGTGTGGGAAGGTGGGTGAGATTGTTCTCATCTGATAGGGAACAGACTAGTAGTGTGGGAAGGTGGGTGAGATTGTTCTCATCTGATAGGGAACAGACTAGTAGGGTGGGAAGGTGGGTGAGATTGTTCTCATCTGATAGGGAACAGACTAGTAGTGTTGGAAGGTGGGTGAGACTAGTAGCGTGGGAAGGTGGGTGAGATTGTTCTCATCTGATAGGGAACAGACTAGTAGTGTAGGAAGGTGGGTGAGATTGTTCTCATCTGATAGGGAACAGACTAGTAGTGTTGGAAGGTGGGTGAGACTAGTAGCGTGGGAAGGTGGGTGAGATTGTTCTCATCTGATAGGGAACAGACTAGTAGTGTGGGAAGGTGGGTGAGATTGTTCTCATCTGATAGGGAACAGACTAGTAGTGTAGGAAGGTGGGTGAGATTGTTCTCATCTGATAGGGAACAGACTAGTAGTGTGGGAAGGTGGGTGAGATTGTTCTCATCTGATAGGGAACAGACTAGTAGTGTGGGAAGGTGGGTGAGATTGTTCTCATCTGATAGGGAACAGACTAGTAGCGTGGGAAGGTGGGTGAGATTGTTCTCATCTGATAGGGAACAGACTAGTAGTGTAGGAAGGTGGGTGAGATTGTTCTCATCTGATAGGGAACAGACTAGTAGGGTGGGAAGGTGGGTGAGATTGTTCTCATCTGATAGGGAACAGACTAGTAGTGTGGGAAGGTGGGTGAGATTGTTCTCATCTGATAGGGAACAGACTAGTAGTGTAGGAAGGTGGGTGAGATTGTTCTCATCTGATAGGGAACAGACTAGTAGTGTTGGAAGGTGGGTGAGACTAGTAGCGTGGGAAGGTGGGTGAGATTGTTCTCATCTGATAGGGAACAGACTAGTAGTGTAGGAAGGTGGGTGAGATTGTTCTCATCTGATAGGGAACAGACTAGTAGTGTTGGAAGATGGGTGAGATTGTTCTCATCTGATAGGGAACAGACTAGTAGTGTGGGAAGGTGGGTGAGATTGTTCTCATCTGATAGGGAACAGACTAGTAGTGTTGGAAGGTGGGTGAGACTAGTAGCGTGGGAAGGTGGGTGAGATTGTTCTCATCTGATAGGGAACAGACTAGTAGTGTGGGAAGGTGGGAGAGATTGTTCTCATCTGATAGGGAACAGACTAGTAGTGTTGGAAGGTGGGTGAGACTAGTAGCGTGGGAAGGTGGGTGAGATTGTTCTCATCTGATAGGGAACAGACTAGTAGTGTGGGAAGGTGGGTGAGATTGTTCTCATCTGATAGGGAACAGACTAGTAGTGTAGGAAGGTGGGTGAGATTGTTCTCATCTGATAGGGAACAGACTAGTAGTGTGGGAAGGTGGGTGAGATTGTTCTCATCTGATAGGGAACAGACTAGTAGTGTGGGAAGGTGGGTGAGATTGTTCTCATCTGATAGGGAACAGACTAGTAGTGTGGGAAGGTGGGTGAGATTGTTCTCATCTGATAGGGAACAGACTAGTAGGGTGGGAAGGTGGGTGAGATTGTTCTCATCTGATAGGGAACAGACTAGTAGTGTTGGAAGGTGGGTGAGACTAGTAGCGTGGGAAGGTGGGTGAGATTGTTCTCATCTGATAGGGAACAGACTAGTAGGGTGGGAAGGTGGGTGAGATTGTTCTCATCTGATAGGGAACAGACTAGTAGTGTTGGAAGGTGGGTGAGACTAGTAGCGTGGGAAGGTGGGTGAGATTGTTCTCATCTGATAGGGAACAGACGAGTAGTGTGGGAAGGTGGGTGAGATTGTTCTCATCTGATAGGGTACAGACTAGTAGTGTAGGAAGGTGGGTGAGATTGTTCTCATTTGATAGGGAACAGACTAGTAGTGTGGGAAGGTGGGTGAGATTGTTCTCATCTGATAGGGAACAGACTAGTAGTGTGGGAAGGTGGGTGAGATTGTTGTCATCTGATAGGGAACAGACTAGTAGTGTGGAAAGGTGGGTGAGATTGTTCTCATCTGATAGGGAACAGACTAGTAGGGTGGGAAGGTTGGTGAGATTGTTCTCATCTGATAGGGAACAGACTAGTAGTGTTGGAAGGTGGGTGAGATTGTTCTCATCTGATAGGGAACAGACTAGTAGTGTAGGAAGGTGGGTGAGATTGTTCTCATCTGATAGGGAACAGACTAGTAGTGTTGGAAGGTGGGTGAGACTAGTAGCGTGGGAAGGTGGGTGAGATTGTTCTCATCTGATAGGGAACAGACTAGTAGTGTAGGAAGGTGGGTGAGACTGTTCTCATCTGATAGGGAACAGACTAGTAGTGTTGGAAGATGGGTGAGATTGTTCTCATCTGATAGGGAACAGACTAGTAGTGTGGGAAGGTGGGTGAGATTGTTCTCATCTGATAGGGAACAGACTAGTAGTTTGGGAAGGTGGGTGAGATTGTTCTTATCTGATAGGGAACAGACTAGTAGTGTGGGAAGGTGGGTGAGATTGTTCTCATCTGATAGGGAACAGACTAGTAGGGTGGGAAGGTGGGTGAGATTGTTCTCATCTGATAGGGAACAGACTAGTAGTGTTGGAAGGTGGGTGAGATTGTTCTCATCTGATAGGGAACAGACTAGTAGTGTAGGAAGGTTGGGTGAGATTGTTCTCATCTGATAGGGAACAGACTAGTAGTGTAGGAAGGTGGGTGAGATTGTTCTCATCTGATAGGGAACAGACTAGTAGTGTTGGAAGGTGGGTGAGACTAGTAGCGTGGGAAGGTGGGTGAGATTGTTCTCATCTGATAGGGAACAGACTAGTAGTGTAGGAAGGTGGGTGAGATTGTTCTCATCTGATAGGGAACAGACTAGTAGTGTTGAAAGGTGGGTGAGACTAGTAGCGTGGGAAGGTGGGTGAGATTGTTCTCATCTGATAGGGAACAGACTAGTAGTGTGGGAAGGTGGGTGAGATTGTTCTCATCTGATAGGGAAAAGACTATTAGTGTAGGAAGGTGGGTGAGATTGTTCTCATCTGATAGGGAACAGACTAGTAGTGTTGGAAGGTGGGTGAGACTAGTAGCGTGGGAAGGTGGGTGAGATTGTTCTCATCTGATAGGGAACAGACTAGTAGTGTAGGAAGATGGGTGAGATTGTTCTCATCTGATAGGGAACAGACTAGTAGTGTAGGAAGGTGGGTGAGATTGTTCTCATCTGATAGGGAACAGACTAGTAGTGTTGGAAGATGGGTGAGATTGTTCTCATCTGATAGGGAACAGACTAGTAGTGTGGGAAGGTGGGTGAGATTGTTCTCATCTGATAGGGAACAGACTAGTAGTGTTGGAAGGTGGGTGAGACTAGTAGCGTGGGAAGGTGGGTGAGATTGTTCTCATCTGATAGGGAACAGACTAGTAGTGTGGGAAGGTGGGAGAGATTGTTCTCATCTGATAGGGAACAGACTAGTAGTGTTGGAAGGTGGGTGAGACTAGTAGCGTGGGAAGGTGGGTGAGATTGTTCTCATCTGATAGGGAACAGACTAGTAGTGTGGGAAGGTGGGTGAGATTGTTCTCATCTGATAGGGAACAGACTAGTAGTGTAGGAAGGTGGGTGAGATTGTTCTCATCTGATAGGGAACAGACTAGTAGTGTGGGAAGGTGGGTGAGATTGTTCTCATCTGATAGGGAACAGACTAGTAGTGTGGGAAGGTGGGTGAGATTGTTCTCATCTGATAGGGAACAGACTAGTAGTGTGGGAAGGTGGGTGAGATTGTTCTCATCTGATAGGGAACAGACTAGTAGGGTGGGAAGGTGGGTGAGATTGTTCTCATCTGATAGGGAACAGACTAGTAGTGTTGGAAGGTGGGTGAGACTAGTAGCGTGGGAAGGTGGGTGAGATTGTTCTCATCTGATAGGGAACAGACTAGTAGGGTGGGAAGGTGGGTGAGATTGTTCTCATCTGATAGGGAACAGACTAGTAGTGTTGGAAGGTGGGTGAGACTAGTAGCGTGGGAAGGTGGGTGAGATTGTTCTCATCTGATAGGGAACAGACGAGTAGTGTGGGAAGGTGGGTGAGATTGTTCTCATCTGATAGGGTACAGACTAGTAGTGTAGGAAGGTGGGTGAGATTGTTCTCATTTGATAGGGAACAGACTAGTAGTGTGGGAAGGTGGGTGAGATTGTTCTCATCTGATAGGGAACAGACTAGTAGTGTGGGAAGGTGGGTGAGATTGTTGTCATCTGATAGGGAACAGACTAGTAGTGTGGAAAGGTGGGTGAGATTGTTCTCATCTGATAGGGAACAGACTAGTAGGGTGGGAAGGTGGGTGAGATTGTTCTCATCTGATAGGGAACAGACTAGTAGTGTAGGAAGGTGGGTGAGATTGTTCTCATCTGATAGGGAACAGACTAGTAGTGTAGGAAGGTGGGTGAGATTGTTCTCATCTGATAGGGAACAGACTAGTAGTGTTGGAAGGTGGGTGAGACTAGTAGCGTGGGAAGGTGGGTGAGATTGTTCTCATCTGATAGGGAACAGACTAGTAGTGTAGGAAGGTGGGTGAGATTGTTCTCATCTGATAGGGGACAGACTAGTAGTGTTGAAAGGTGGGTGAGACTAGTAGCGTGGGAAGGTGGGTGAGATTGTTCTCATCTGATAGGGAACAGACTAGTAGTGTGGGAAGGTGGGTGAGATTGTTCTCATCTGATAGGGAAAAGACTATTAGTGTAGGAAGGTGGGTGAGATTGTTCTCATCTGATAGGGAACAGACTAGTAGTGTTGGAAGGTGGGTGAGACTAGTAGCGTGGGAAGGTGGGTGAGATTGTTCTCATCTGATAGGGAACAGACTAGTAGTGTAGGAAGATGGGTGAGATTGTTCTCATCTGATAGGGAACAGACTAGTAGTGTAGGAAGGTGGGTGAGATTGTTCTCATCTGATAGGGAACAGACTAGTAGTGTTGGAAGATGGGTGAGATTGTTCTCATCTGATAGGGAACAGACTAGTAGTGTGGGAAGGTGGGTGAGATTGTTCTCATCTGATAGGGAACAGACTAGTAGTGTTGGAAGGTGGGTGAGACTAGTAGCGTGGGAAGGTGGGTGAGATTGTTCTCATCTGATAGGGAACAGACTAGTAGTGTGGGAAGGTGGGAGAGATTGTTCTCATCTGATAGGGAACAGACTAGTGGTGTTGGAAGGTGGGTGAGACTAGTAGCGTGGGAAGGTGGGTGAGATTGTTCTCATCTGATAGGGAACAGACTAGTAGTGTGGGAAGATGGGTGAGATTGTTCTCATCTGATAGGGAACAGACTAGTAGTGTAGGAAGGTGGGTGAGATTGTTCTCATCTGATAGGGAACAGACTAGTAGTGTGGGAAGGTGGGTGAGATTGTTCTCATCTGATAGGGAACAGACTAGTAGTGTGGGAAGGTGGGTGAGATTGTTCTCATCTGATAGGGAACAGACTAGTAGTGTGGGAAGGTGGGTGAGATTGTTCTCATCTGATAGGGAACAGACTAGTAGTGTGGGAAGGTGGGTGAGATTGTTCTCATCTGATAGGGAACAGACTAGTAGTGTGGGAAGGTGGGTGAGATTGTTGTCATCTGATAGGGAACAGACTAGTAGTGTGGAAAGGTGGGTGAGATTGTTCTCATCTGATAGGGAACAGACTAGTAGGGTGGGAAGGTTGGTGAGATTGTTCTCATCTGATAGGGAACAGACTAGTAGTGTTGGAAGGTGGGTGAGATTGTTCTCATCTGATAGGGAACAGACTAGTAGTGTGGGAAGGTGGGTGAGATTGTTCTCATCTGATAGGGAACAGACTAGTAGTGTGGGAAGGTGGGTGAGATTGTTCTCATCTGATAGGGAACAGACTAGTAGTGTGGGAAGGTGGGTGAGATTGTTCTCATCTGATAGGGAACAGACTAGTAGGGTGGGAAGGTGGGTGAGATTGTTCTCATCTGATAGGGAACAGACTAGTAGTGTTGGAAGGTGGGTGAGACTAGTAGCGTGGGAAGGTGGGTGAGATTGTTCTCATCTGATAGGGAACAGACTAGTAGGGTGGGAAGGTGGGTGAGATTGTTCTCATCTGATAGGGAACAGACTAGTAGTGTTGGAAGGTGGGTGAGACTAGTAGCGTGGGAAGGTGGGTGAGATTGTTCTCATCTGATAGGGAACAGACGAGTAGTGTGGGAAGGTGGGTGAGATTGTTCTCATCTGATAGGGTACAGACTAGTAGTGTAGGAAGGTGGGTGAGATTGTTCTCATTTGATAGGGAACAGACTAGTAGTGTGGGAAGGTGGGTGAGATTGTTCTCATCTGATAGGGAACAGACTAGTAGTGTGGGAAGGTGGGTGAGATTGTTGTCATCTGATAGGGAACAGACTAGTAGTGTGGAAAGGTGGGTGAGATTGTTCTCATCTGATAGGGAACAGACTAGTAGGGTGGGAAGGTTGGTGAGATTGTTCTCATCTGATAGGGAACAGACTAGTAGTGTTGGAAGGTGGGTGAGATTGTTCTCATCTGATAGGGAACAGACTAGTAGTGTAGGAAGGTGGGTGAGATTGTTCTCATCTGATAGGGAACAGACTAGTAGTGTTGGAAGGTGGGTGAGACTAGTAGCGTGGGAAGGTGGGTGAGATTGTTCTCATCTGATAGGGAACAGACTAGTAGTGTAGGAAGGTGGGTGAGACTGTTCTCATCTGATAGGGAACAGACTAGTAGTGTTGGAAGATGGGTGAGATTGTTCTCATCTGATAGGGAACAGACTAGTAGTGTGGGAAGGTGGGTGAGATTGTTCTCATCTGATAGGGAACAGACTAGTAGTTTGGGAAGGTGGGTGAGATTGTTCTTATCTGATAGGGAACAGACTAGTAGTGTGGGAAGGTGGGTGAGATTGTTCTCATCTGATAGGGAACAGACTAGTAGGGTGGGAAGGTGGGTGAGATTGTTCTCATCTGATAGGGAACAGACTAGTAGTGTTGGAAGGTGGGTGAGATTGTTCTCATCTGATAGGGAACAGACTAGTAGTGTAGGAAGGTGGGTGAGATTGTTCTCATCTGATAGGGAACAGACTAGTAGTGTAGGAAGGTGGGTGAGATTGTTCTCATCTGATAGGGAACAGACTAGTAGTGTTGGAAGGTGGGTGAGACTAGTAGCGTGGGAAGGTGGGTGAGATTGTTCTCATCTGATAGGGAACAGACTAGTAGTGTAGGAAGGTGGGTGAGATTGTTCTCATCTGATAGGGAACAGACTAGTAGTGTTGAAAGGTGGGTGAGACTAGTAGCGTGGGAAGGTGGGTGAGATTGTTCTCATCTGATAGGGAACAGACTAGTAGTGTGGGAAGGTGGGTGAGATTGTTCTCATCTGATAGGGAAAAGACTATTAGTGTAGGAAGGTGGGTGAGATTGTTCTCATCTGATAGGGAACAGACTAGTAGTGTTGGAAGGTGGGTGAGACTAGTAGCGTGGGAAGGTGGGTGAGATTGTTCTCATCTGATAGGGAACAGACTAGTAGTGTAGGAAGGTGGGTGAGATTGTTCTCATCTGATAGGGAACAGACTAGTAGTGTTGGAAGATGGGTGAGATTGTTCTCATCTGATAGGGAACAGACTAGTAGTGTGGGAAGGTGGGTGAGATTGTTCTCATCTGATAGGGAACAGACTAGTAGTGTTGGAAGGTGGGTGAGACTAGTAGCGTGGGAAGGTGGGTGAGATTGTTCTCATCTGATAGGGAACAGACTAGTAGTGTAGGAAGATGGGTGAGATTGTTCTCATCTGATAGGGAACAGACTAGTAGTGTAGGAAGGTGGGTGAGATTGTTCTCATCTGATAGGGAACAGACTAGTAGTGTTGGAAGATGGGTGAGATTGTTCTCATCTGATAGGGAACAGACTAGTAGTGTGGGAAGGTGGGTGAGATTGTTCTCATCTGATAGGGAACAGACTAGTAGTGTTGGAAGGTGGGTGAGACTAGTAGCGTGGGAAGGTGGGTGAGATTGTTCTCATCTGATAGGGAACAGACTAGTAGTGTGGGAAGGTGGGAGAGATTGTTCTCATCTGATAGGGAACAGACTAGTGGTGTTGGAAGGTGGGTGAGACTAGTAGCGTGGGAAGGTGGGTGAGATTGTTCTCATCTGATAGGGAACAGACTAGTAGTGTGGGAAGGTGGGTGAGATTGTTCTCATCTGATAGGGAACAGACTAGTAGTGTAGGAAGGTGGGTGAGATTGTTCTCATCTGATAGGGAACAGACTAGTAGTGTGGGAAGGTGGGTGAGATTGTTCTCATCTGATAGGGAACAGACTAGTAGTGTGGGAAGGTGGGTGAGATTGTTCTCATCTGATAGGGAACAGACTAGTAGTGTGGGAAGGTGGGTGAGATTGTTCTCATCTGATAGGGAACAGACTAGTAGGGTGGGAAGGTGGGTGAGATTGTTCTCATCTGATAGGGAACAGACTAGTAGTGTTGGAAGGTGGGTGAGACTAGTAGCGTGGGAAGGTGGGTGAGATTGTTCTCATCTGATAGGGAACAGACTAGTAGGGTGGGAAGGTGGGTGAGATTGTTCTCATCTGATAGGGAACAGACTAGTAGTGTTGGAAGGTGGGTGAGACTAGTAGCGTGGGAAGGTGGGTGAGATTGTTCTCATCTGATAGGGAACAGACGAGTAGTGTGGGAAGGTGGGTGAGATTGTTCTCATCTGATAGGGTACAGACTAGTAGTGTAGGAAGGTGGGTGAGATTGTTCTCATTTGATAGGGAACAGACTAGTAGTGTGGGAAGGTGGGTGAGATTGTTCTCATCTGATAGGGAACAGACTAGTAGTGTGGGAAGGTGGGTGAGATTGTTGTCATCTGATAGGGAACAGACTAGTAGTGTGGAAAGGTGGGTGAGATTGTTCTCATCTGATAGGGAACAGACTAGTAGGGTGGGAAGGTTGGTGAGATTGTTCTCATCTGATAGGGAACAGACTAGTAGTGTTGGAAGGTGGGTGAGATTGTTCTCATCTGATAGGGAACAGACTAGTAGTGTGGGAAGGTGGGTGAGATTGTTCTCATCTGATAGGGAACAGACTAGTAGTGTGGGAAGGTGGGTGAGATTGTTCTCATCTGATAGGGAACAGACTAGTAGTGTGGGAAGGTGGGTGAGATTGTTCTCATCTGATAGGGAACAGACTAGTAGGGTGGGAAGGTGGGTGAGATTGTTCTCATCTGATAGGGAACAGACTAGTAGTGTTGGAAGGTGGGTGAGACTAGTAGCGTGGGAAGGTGGGTGAGATTGTTCTCATCTGATAGGGAACAGACTAGTAGGGTGGGAAGGTGGGTGAGATTGTTCTCATCTGATAGGGAACAGACTAGTAGTGTTGGAAGGTGGGTGAGACTAGTAGCGTGGGAAGGTGGGTGAGATTGTTCTCATCTGATAGGGAACAGACGAGTAGTGTGGGAAGGTGGGTGAGATTGTTCTCATCTGATAGGGTACAGACTAGTAGTGTAGGAAGGTGGGTGAGATTGTTCTCATTTGATAGGGAACAGACTAGTAGTGTGGGAAGGTGGGTGAGATTGTTCTCATCTGATAGGGAACAGACTAGTAGTGTGGGAAGGTGGGTGAGATTGTTGTCATCTGATAGGGAACAGACTAGTAGTGTGGAAAGGTGGGTGAGATTGTTCTCATCTGATAGGGAACAGACTAGTAGGGTGGGAAGGTTGGTGAGATTGTTCTCATCTGATAGGGAACAGACTAGTAGTGTTGGAAGGTGGGTGAGATTGTTCTCATCTGATAGGGAACAGACTAGTAGTGTAGGAAGGTGGGTGAGATTGTTCTCATCTGATAGGGAACAGACTAGTAGTGTTGGAAGGTGGGTGAGATTGTTCTCATCTGATAGGGAACAGACTAGTAGTGTTGGAAGGTGGGTGAGATTGTTCTCATCTGATAGGGAACAGACTAGTAGTGTAGGAAGTTGGGTGAGATTGTTCTCATCTGATAGGGAACAGACTAGTAGTGTTGGAAGGTGGGTGAGACTAGTAGCGTGGGAAGGTGGGTGAGATTGTTCTCATCTGATAGGGAACAGACTAGTAGTGTGGGAAGGTGGGAGAGATTGTTCTCATCTGATAGGGAACAGACTAGTAGTGTTGGAAGGTGGGTGAGACTAGTAGCGTGGGAAGGTGGGTGAGATTGTTCTCATCTGATAGGGAACAGACTAGTAGTGTGGGAAGGTGGGTGAGATTGTTCTCATCTGATAGGGAACAGACTAGTAGTGTAGGAAGGTGTGTGAGATTGTTCTCATCTGATAGGGAACAGACTAGTAGTGTGGGAAGGTGGGTGAGATTGTTCTCATCTGATAGGGAACAGACTAGTAGTGTGGGAAGGTGGGTGAGATTGTTCTCATCTGATAGGGAACAGACTAGTAGTGTAGGAAGGTGGGTGAGATTGTTCTCATCTGATAGGGAACAGACTAGTAGTGTGGGAAGGTGGGTGAGATTGTTCTCATCTGATAGGGAACAGACTAGTAGTTTGGGAAGGTGGGTGAGATTGTTCTCATCTGATAGGGAACAGACTAGTAGTGTGGGAAGGTGGGTGAGATTGTTCTCATCTGATAGGGAACAGACTATTAGGGTGGGAAGGTGGGTGAGATTGTTCTCATCTGATAGGGAACAGACTAGTAGTGTTGGAAGGTGGGTGAGATTGTTCTCATCTGATAGGGAACAGACTAGTAGTGTAGGAAGGTGGGTGAGATTGTTCTCATCTGATAGGGAACAGACTAGTAGTGTAGGAAGGTGGGTGAGATTGTTCTCATCTGATAGGGAACAGACTAGTAGTGTTGGAAGGTGGGTGAGACTAGTAGCGTGGGAAGGTGGGTGAGATTGTTCTCATCTGATAGGGAACAGACTAGTAGTGTGGGAAGGTGGGTGAGATTGTTCTCATCTGATAGGGAACAGACTAGTAGTTTGGGAAGGTGGGTGAGATTGTTCTCATCTGATAGGGAACAGACTAGTAGTGTGGGAAGGTGGGTGAGATTGTTCTCATCTGATAGGGAACAGACTATTAGGGTGGGAAGGTGGGTGAGATTGTTCTCATCTGATAGGGAACAGACTAGTAGTGTTGGAAGGTGGGTGAGATTGTTCTCATCTGATAGGGAACAGACTAGTAGTGTAGGAAGTTGGGTGAGATTGTTCTCATCTGATAGGGAACAGACTAGTAGTGTAGGAAGGTGGGTGAGATTGTTCTCATCTGATAGGGAACAGACTAGTAGTGTTGGAAGGTGGGTGAGACTAGTAGCGTGGGAAGGTGGGTGAGATTGTTCTCATCTGATAGGGAACAGACTAGTAGTGTAGGAAGGTGGGTGAGATTGTTCTCATCTGATAGGGAATAGACTAGAAGTGTTGGAAGGTGGGTGAGACTAGTAGCGTGGGAAGGTGGGTGAGATTGTTCTCATCTGATAGGGAACAGACTAGTAGTGTGGGAAGGTGGGTGAGATTGTTCTCATCTGATAGGGAACAGACTAGTAGTGTAGGAAGGTGGGTGAGATTGTTCTCATCTGATAGGGAACAGACTAGTAGTGTGGGAAGGTGGGTGAGATTGTTCTCATCTGATAGGGAACAGACTAGTAGTGTGGGAAGGTGGGTGAGATTGTTCTCATCTGATAGGGAACAGACTAGTAGTGTGGGAAGGTGGGTGAGATTGTTCTCATCTGATAGGGAACAGACTAGTAGGGTGGGAAGGTGGGTGAGATTGTTCTCATCTGATAGGGAACAGACTAGTAGTGTTGGAAGGTGGGTGAGATTGTTCTCATCTGATAGGGAACAGACTAGTAGTGTAGGAAGGTGGGTGAGATTGTTCTCATCTGATAGGGAACAGACTAGTAGTGTGGGAAGGTGGGTGAGATTGTTCTCATCTGATAGGGAACAGACTAGTAGGGTGGGAAGGTGGGTGAGATTGTTCTCATCTGATAGGGAACAGACTAGTAGTGTTGGAAGGTGGGTGAGACTAGTAGCGTGGGAAGGTGGGTGAGATTGTTCTCATCTGATAGGGAACAGACTAGTAGTGTAGGAAGGTGGGTGAGATTGTTCTCATCTGATAGGGAACAGACTAGTAGTGTTGGAAGGTGGGTGAGACTAGTAGCGTGGGAAGGTGGGTGAGATTGTTCTCATCTGATAGGGAACAGACTAGTAGTGTGGGAAGGTGGGTGAGATTGTTCTCATCTGATAGGGAACAGACTAGTAGTGTAGGAAGGTGGGTGAGATTGTTCTCATCTGATAGGGAACAGACTAGTAGTGTGGGAAGGTGGGTGAGATTGTTCTCATCTGATAGGGAACAGACTAGTAGTGTGGGAAGGTGGGTGAGATTGTTCTCATCTGATAGGGAACAGACTAGTAGTGTGGGAAGGTGGGTGAGATTGTTCTCATCTGATAGGGAACAGACTAGTAGGGTGGGAAGGTGGGTGAGATTGTTCTCATCTGATAGGGAACAGACTAGTAGTGTTGGAAGGTGGGTGAGATTGTTCTCATCTGATAGGGAACAGACTAGTAGTGTAGGAAGGTGGGTGAGATTGTTCTCATCTGATAGGGAACAGACTAGTAGTGTTGGAAGGTGGGTGAGACTAGTAGCGTGGGAAGGTGGGTGAGATTGTTCTCATCTGATAGGGAACAGACTAGTAGTGTAGGAAGGTGGGTGAGATTGTTCTCATCTGATAGGGAACAGACTAGTAGTGTTGGAAGATGGGTGAGATTGTTCTCATCTGATAGGGAACAGACTAGTAGTGTGGGAAGGTGGGTGAGATTGTTCTCATCTGATAGGGAACAGACTAGTAGTGTTGGAAGGTGGGTGAGACTAGTAGCGTGGGAAGGTGGGTGAGATTGTTCTCATCTGATAGGGAACAGACTAGTAGTGTGGGAAGGTGGGAGAGATTGTTCTCATCTGATAGGGAACAGACTAGTAGTGTTGGAAGGTGGGTGAGACTAGTAGCGTGGGAAGGTGGGTGAGATTGTTCTCATCTGATAGGGAACATGCTAGTAGTGTGGGAAGGTGTGTGAGATTGTTCTCATCTGATAGGGAACAGACTAGTAGTGTAGGAAGGTGGGTGAGATTGTTCTCATCTGATAGGGAACAGACTAGTAGTGTGGGAAGGTGGGTGAGATTGTTCTCATCTGATAGGGAACAGACTAGTAGTGTGGGAAGGTGGGTGAGATTGTTCTCATCTGATAGGGAACAGACTAGTAGTGTGGGAAGGTGGGTGAGATTGTTCTCATCTGATAGGGAACAGACTAGTAGGGTGGGAAGGTGGGTGAGATTGTTCTCATCTGATAGGGAACAGACTAGTAGTGTTGGAAGGTGGGTGAGACTAGTAGCGTGGGAAGGTGGGTGAGATTGTTCTCATCTGATAGGGAACAGACTAGTAGGGTGGGAAGGTGGGTGAGATTGTTCTCATCTGATAGGGAACAGACTAGTAGTGTTGGAAGGTGGGTGAGACTAGTAGCGTGGGAAGGTGGGTGAGATTGTTCTCATCTGATAGGGAACAGACGAGTAGTGTGGGAAGGTGGGTGAGATTGTTCTCATCTGATAGGGAACAGACTAGTAGTGTAGGAAGGTGGGTGAGATTGTTCTCATCTGATAGGGAACAGACTAGTAGTGTGGGAAGGTGGGTGAGATTGTTCTCATCTGATAGGGAACAGACTAGTAGTGTGGGAAGGTGGGTGAGATTGTTGTCATCTGATAGGGAACAGACTAGTAGTGTGGAAAGGTGGGTGAGATTGTTCTCATCTGATAGGGAACAGACTAGTAGGGTGGGAAGGTTGGTGAGATTGTTCTCATCTGATAGGGAACAGACTAGTAGTGTTGGAAGGTGGGTGAGATTGTTCTCATCTGATAGGGAACAGACTAGTAGTGTAGGAAGGTGGGTGAGATTGTTCTCATCTGATAGGGAACAGACTAGTAGTGTTGGAAGGTGGGTGAGACTAGTAGCGTGGGAAGGTGGGTGAGATTGTTCTCATCTGATAGGGAACAGACTAGTAGTGTAGGAAGGTGGGTGAGACTGTTCTCATCTGATAGGGAACAGACTAGTAGTGTTGGAAGATGGGTGAGATTGTTCTCATCTGATAGGGAACAGACTAGTAGTGTGGGAAGGTGGGTGAGATTGTTCTCATCTGATAGGGAACAGACTAGTAGTTTGGGAAGGTGGGTGAGATTGTTCTTATCTGATAGGGAACAGACTAGTAGTGTGGGAAGGTGGGTGAGATTGTTCTCATCTGATAGGGAACAGACTAGTAGGGTGGGAAGGTGGGTGAGATTGTTCTCATCTGATAGGGAACAGACTAGTAGTGTTGGAAGGTGGGTGAGATTGTTCTCATCTGATAGGGAACAGACTAGTAGTGTAGGAAGGTGGGTGAGATTGTTCTCATCTGATAGGGAACAGACTAGTAGTGTAGGAAGGTGGGTGAGATTGTTCTCATCTGATAGGGAACAGACTAGTAGTGTTGGAAGGTGGGTGAGACTAGTAGCGTGGGAAGGTGGGTGAGATTGTTCTCATCTGATAGGGAACAGACTAGTAGTGTAGGAAGGTGGGTGAGATTGTTCTCATCTGATAGGGAACAGACTAGTAGTGTTGAAAGGTGGGTGAGACTAGTAGCGTGGGAAGGTGGGTGAGATTGTTCTCATCTGATAGGGAACAGACTAGTAGTGTGGGAAGGTGGGTGAGATTGTTCTCATCTGATAGGGAAAAGACTAGTAGTGTAGGAAGGTGGGTGAGATTGTTCTCATCTGATAGGGAACAGACTAGTAGTGTTGGAAGGTGGGTGAGACTAGTAGCGTGGGAAGGTGGGTGAGATTGTTCTCATCTGATAGGGAACAGACTAGTAGTGTAGGAAGGTGGGTGAGATTGTTCTCATCTGATAGGGAACAGACTAGTAGTGTTGGAAGATGGGTGAGATTGTTCTCATCTGATAGGGAACAGACTAGTAGTGTGGGAAGGTGGGTGAGATTGTTCTCATCTGATAGGGAACAGACTAGTAGTGTTGGAAGGTGGGTGAGACTAGTAGCGTGGGAAGGTGGGTGAGATTGTTCTCATCTGATAGGGAACAGACTAGTAGTGTGGGAAGGTGGGTGAGATTGTTCTCATCTGATAGGGAACAGACTAGTAGTGTAGGAAGGTGTGTGAGATTGTTCTCATCTGATAGGGAACAGACTAGTAGTGTGGGAAGGTGGGTGAGATTGTTCTCATCTGATAGGGAACAGACTAGTAGTGTGGGAAGGTGGGTGAGATTGTTCTCATCTGATAGGGAACAGACTAGTAGTGTAGGAAGGTGGGTGAGATTGTTCTCATCTGATAGGGAACAGACTAGTAGTGTGGGAAGGTGGGTGAGATTGTTCTCATCTGATAGGGAACAGACTAGTAGTTTGGGAAGGTGGGTGAGATTGTTCTCATCTGATAGGGAACAGACTAGTAGTGTGGGAAGGTGGGTGAGATTGTTCTCATCTGATAGGGAACAGACTATTAGGGTGGGAAGGTGGGTGAGATTGTTCTCATCTGATAGGGAACAGACTAGTAGTGTTGGAAGGTGGGTGAGATTGTTCTCATCTGATAGGGAACAGACTAGTAGTGTAGGAAGGTGGGTGAGATTGTTCTCATCTGATAGGGAACAGACTAGTAGTGTAGGAAGGTGGGTGAGATTGTTCTCATCTGATAGGGAACAGACTAGTAGTGTTGGAAGGTGGGTGAGACTAGTAGCGTGGGAAGGTGGGTGAGATTGTTCTCATCTGATAGGGAACAGACTAGTAGTGTGGGAAGGTGGGTGAGATTGTTCTCATCTGATAGGGAACAGACTAGTAGTGTTGGGAAGGTGGGTGAGATTGTTCTCATCTGATAGGGAACAGACTAGTAGTGTGGGAAGGTGGGTGAGATTGTTCTCATCTGATAGGGAACAGACTATTAGGGTGGGAAGGTGGGTGAGATTGTTCTCATCTGATAGGGAACAGACTAGTAGTGTTGGAAGGTGGGTGAGATTGTTCTCATCTGATAGGGAACAGACTAGTAGTGTAGGAAGGTGGGTGAGATTGTTCTCATCTGATAGGGAACAGACTAGTAGTGTAGGAAGGTGGGTGAGATTGTTCTCATCTGATAGGGAACAGACTAGTAGTGTTGGAAGGTGGGTGAGACTAGTAGCGTGGGAAGGTGGGTGAGATTGTTCTCATCTGATAGGGAACAGACTAGTAGTGTAGGAAGGTGGGTGAGATTGTTCTCATCTGATAGGGAACAGACTAGAAGTGTTGGAAGGTGGGTGAGACTAGTAGCGTGGGAAGGTGGGTGAGATTGTTCTCATCTGATAGGGAACAGACTAGTAGTGTGGGAAGGTGGGTGAGATTGTTCTCATCTGATAGGGAACAGACTAGTAGTGTAGGAAGGTGGGTGAGATTGTTCTCATCTGATAGGGAACAGACTAGTAGTGTGGGAAGGTGGGTGAGATTGTTCTCATCTGATAGGGAACAGACTAGTAGTGTGGGAAGGTGGGTGAGATTGTTCTCATCTGATAGGGAACAGACTAGTAGTGTGGGAAGGTGGGTGAGATTGTTCTCATCTGATAGGGAACAGACTAGTAGGGTGGGAAGGTGGGTGAGATTGTTCTCATCTGATAGGGAACAGACTAGTAGTGTTGGAAGGTGGGTGAGATTGTTCTCATCTGATAGGGAACAGACTAGTAGTGTAGGAAGGTGGGTGAGATTGTTCTCATCTGATAGGGAACAGACTAGTAGTGTTGGAAGGTGGGTGGGACTAGTAGCGTGGGAAGGTGGGTGAGATTGTTCTCATCTGATAGGGAACAGACTAGTAGTGTAGGAAGGTGGGTGAGATTGTTCTCATCTGATAGGGAACAGACTAGTAGTGTTGGAAGATGGGTGAGATTGTTCTCATCTGATAGGGAACAGACTAGTAGTGTGGGAAGGTGGGTGAGATTGTTCTCATCTGATAGGGAACAGACTAGTAGTGTTGGAAGGTGGGTGAGACTAGTAGCGTGGGAAGGTGGGTGAGATTGTTCTCATCTGATAGGGAACAGACTAGTAGTGTGGGAAGGTGGGAGAGATTGTTCTCATCTGATAGGGAACAGACTAGTAGTGTTGGAAGGTGGGTGAGACTAGTAGCGTGGGAAGGTGGGTGAGATTGTTCTCATCTGATAGGGAACAGACTAGTAGTGTGGGAAGGTGGGTGAGATTGTTCTCATCTGATAGGGAACAGACTAGTAGTGTAGGAAGGTGGGTGAGATTGTTCTCATCTGATAGGGAACAGACTAGTAGTGTGGGAAGGTGGGTGAGATTGTTCTCATCTGATAGGGAACAGACTAGTAGTGTGGGAAGGTGGGTGAGATTGTTCTCATCTGATAGGGAACAGACTAGTAGTGTGGGAAGGTGGGTGAGATTGTTCTCATCTGATAGGGAACAGACTAGTAGTGTGGGAAGGTGGGTGAGATTGTTCTCATCTGATAGGGAACAGACTAGTAGTGTTGGAAGGTGGGTGAGACTAGTAGCGTGGGAAGGTGGGTGAGATTGTTCTCATCTGATAGGGAACAGACTAGTAGTGTAGGAAGGTGGGTGAGATTGTTCTCATCTGATAGGGAACAGACTAGTAGTGTTGGAAGGTGGGTGAGACTAGTAGCGTGGGAAGGTGGGTGAGATTGTTCTCATCTGATAGGGAACAGACTAGTAGTGTGGGAAGGTGGGTGAGATTGTTCTCATCTGATAGGGAACAGACTAGTAGTGTAGGAAGGTGGGTGAGATTGTTCTCATCTGATAGGGAACAGACTAGTAGTGTGGGAAGGTGGGTGAGATTGTTCTCATCTGATAGGGAACAGACTAGTAGTGTGGGAAGGTGGGTGAGATTGTTCTCATCTGATAGGGAACAGACTAGTAGTGTGGGAAGGTCGGTGAGATTGTTCTCATCTGATAGGGAACAGACTAGTAGGGTGGGAAGGTGGGTGAGATTGTTCTCATCTGATAGGGAACAGACTAGTAGTGTTGGAAGGTGGGTGAGATTGTTCTCATCTGATAGGGAACAGACTAGTAGTGTAGGAAGGTGGGTGAGATTGTTCTCATCTGATAGGGAACAGACTAGTAGTGTTGGAAGGTGGGTGAGACTAGTAGCGTGGGAAGGTGGGTGAGATTGTTCTCATCTGATAGAGAACAGACTAGTAGTGTAGGAAGGTGGGTGAGATTGTTCTCATCTGATAGGGAACAGACTAGTAGTGTTGGAAGATGGGTGAGATTGTTCTCATCTGATAGGGAACAGACTAGTAGTGTGGGAAGGTGGGTGAGATTGTTCTCATCTGATAGGGAACAGACTAGTAGTGTTGGAAGGTGGGTGAGACTAGTAGCGTGGGAAGGTGGGTGAGATTGTTCTCATCTGATAGGGAACAGACTAGTAGTGTGGGAAGGTGGGAGAGATTGTTCTCATCTGATAGGGAACAGACTAGTAGTGTAGGAAGGTGGGTGAGATTGTTCTCATCTGATAGGGAACAGACTAGTAGTGTGGGAAGGTGGGTGAGATTGTTCTCATCTGATAGGGAACAGACTAGTAGTGTGGGAAGGTGGGTGAGATTGTTCTCATCTGATAGGGAACAGACTATTAGGGTGGGAAGGTGGGTGAGATTGTTCTCATCTGATAGGGAACAGACTAGTAGTGTTGGAAGGTGGGTGAGATTGTTCTCATCTGATAGGGAACAGACTAGTAGTGTAGGAAGGTGGGTGAGATTGTTCTCATCTGATAGGGAACAGACTAGTAGTGTAGGAAGGTGGGTGAGATTGTTCTCATCTGATAGGGAACAGACTAGTAGTGTTGGAAGGTGGGTGAGACTAGTAGCGTGGGAAGGTGGGTGAGATTGTTCTCATCTGATAGGGAACAGACTAGTAGTGTAGGAAGGTGGGTGAGATTGTTCTCATCTGATAGGGAACAGACTAGAAGTGTTGGAAGGTGGGTGAGACTAGTAGCGTGGGAAGGTGGGTGAGATTGTTCTCATCTGATAGGGAACAGACTAGTAGTGTGGGAAGCTGGGTGAGATTGTTCTCATCTGATAGGGAACAGACTAGTAGTGTAGGAAGGTGGGTGAGATTGTTCTCATCTGATAGGGAACAGACTAGTAGTGTTGGAAGATGGGTGAGATTGTTCTCATCTGATAGGGAACAGACTAGTAGTGTGGGAAGGTGGGTGAGATTGTTCTCATCTGATAGGGAACAGACTAGTAGTGTTGGAAGGTGGGTGAGACTAGTAGCGTGGGAAGGTGGGTGAGATTGTTCTCATCTGATAGGGAACAGACTAGTAGTGTGGGAAGGTGGGTGAGATTGTTCTCATCTGATAGGGAACAGACTAGTAGTGTAGGAAGGTGTGTGAGATTGTTCTCATCTGATAGGGAACAGACTAGTAGTGTGGGAAGGTGGGTGAGATTGTTCTCATCTGATAGGGAACAGACTAGTAGTGTGGGAAGGTGGGTGAGATTGTTCTCATCTGATCGGGAACAGACTAGTAGTGTAGGAAGGTGGGTGAGATTGTTCTCATCTGATAGAGATCAGACTAGTAGTGTGGGAAGGTGGGTGAGATTGTTCTCATCTGATAGGGAACAGACTAGTAGTTTGGGAAGGTGGGTGAGATTGTTCTCATCTGATAGGGAACAGACTAGTAGTGTGGGAAGGTGGGTGAGATTGTTCTCATCTGATAGGGAACAGACTATTAGGGTGGGAAGGTGGGTGAGATTGTTCTCATCTGATAGGGAACAGACTAGTAGTGTTGGAAGGTGGGTGAGATTGTTCTCATCTGATAGGGAACAGACTAGTAGTGTAGGAAGGTGGGTGAGATTGTTCTCATCTGATAGGGAACAGACTAGTAGTGTAGGAAGGTGGGTGAGATTGTTCTCATCTGATAGGGAACAGACTAGTAGTGTTGGAAGGTGGTTGAGACTAGTAGCGTGGGAAGGTGGGTGAGATTGTTCTCATCTGATAGGGAACAGACTAGTAGTGTAGGAAGGTGGGTGAGATTGTTCTCATCTGATAGGGAACAGACTAGAAGTGTTGGAAGGTGGGTGAGACTAGTAGCGTGGGAAGGTGGGTGAGATTGTTCTCATCTGATAGGGAACAGACTAGTAGTGTGGGAAGGTGGGTGAGATTGTTCTCATCTGATAGGGAACAGACTACTAGTGTAGGAAGGTGGGTGAGATTGTTCTCATCTGATAGGGAACAGACTAGTAGTGTGGGAAGGTGGGTGAGATTGTTCTCATCTGATAGGGAACAGACTAGTAGTGTAGGAAGGTGGGTGAGATTGTTCTCATCTGATAGGGAACAGACTAGTAGTGTGGGAAGGTGGGTGAGATTGTTCTCATCTGATAGGGAACAGACTAGTAGGGTGGGAAGGTGGGTGAGATTGTTCTCATCTGATAGGGAACAGACTAGTAGTGTTGGAAGGTGGGTGAGACTAGTAGCGTGGGAAGGTGGGTGAGATTGTTCTCATCTGATAGGGAACAGACTAGTAGTGTAGGAAGGTGGGTGAGATTGTTCTCATCTGATAGGGAACAGACTAGTAGTGTAGGAAGGTGGGTGAGATTGTTCTCATCTGATAGGGAACAGACTAGTAGTGTTGGAAGGTGGGTGAGACTAGTAGCGTGGGAAGGTGGGTGAGATTGTTCTCATCTGATAGGGAACAGACTAGTAGTGTAGGAAGGTGGGTGAGATTGTTCTCATCTGATAGGGAACAGACTAGAAGTGTTGGAAGGTGGGTGAGACTAGTAGCGTGGGAAGGTGGGTGAGATTGTTCTCATCTGATAGGGAACAGACTAGTAGTGTAGGAAGGTGGGTGAGATTGTTCTCATCTGATAGGGAACAGACTAGTAGTGTGGGAAGGTGGGTGAGATTGTTCTCATCTGATAGGGAACAGACTAGTAGTGTGGGAAGGTGGGTGAGATTGTTCTCATCTGATAGGGAACAGACTAGTAGTGTGGGAAGGTGGGTGAGATTGTTCTCATCTGATAGGGAACAGACTAGTAGGGTGGGAAGGTGGGTGAGATTGTTCTCATCTGATAGGGAACAGACTAGTAGTGTTGGAAGGTGGGTGAGATTGTTCTCATCTGATAGGGAACAGACTAGTAGTGTAGGAAGGTGGGTGAGATTGTTCTCATCTGATAGGGAACAGACTAGTAGTGTTGGAAGGTGGGTGAGACTAGTAGCGTGGGAAGGTGGGTGAGATTGTTCTCATCTGATAGGGAACAGACTAGTAGTGTAGGAAGGTGGGTGAGATTGTTCTCATCTGATAGGGAACAGACTAGTAGTGTTGGAAGATGGGTGAGATTGTTCTCATCTGATAGGGAACAGACTAGTAGTGTGGGAAGGTGGGTGAGATTGTTCTCATCTGATAGGGAACAGACTAGTAGTGTTGGAAGGTGGGTGAGACTAGTAGCGTGGGAAGGTGGGTGAGATTGTTCTCATCTGATAGGGAACAGACTAGTAGTGTGGGAAGGTGGGAGAGATTGTTCTCATCTGATAGGGAACAGACTAGTAGTGTTGGAAGGTGGGTGAGACTAGTAGCGTGGGAAGGTGGGTGAGATTGTTCTCATCTGATAGGGAACAGACTAGTAGTGTGGGAAGGTGGGTGAGATTGTTCTCATCTGATAGGGAACAGACTAGTAGTGTAGGAAGGTGGGTGAGATTGTTCTCATCTGATAGGGAACAGACTAGTAGTGTGGGAAGGTGGGTGAGATTGTTCTCATCTGATAGGGAACAGACTAGTAGTGTGGGAAGGTGGGTGAGATTGTTCTCATCTGATAGGGAACAGACTAGTAGTGTGGGAAGGTGGGTGAGATTGTTCTCATCTGATAGGGAACAGACTAGTAGGGTGGGAAGGTGGGTGAGATTGTTCTCATCTGATAGGGAACAGACTAGTAGTGTTGGAAGGTGGGTGAGACTAGTAGCGTGGGAAGGTGGGTGAGATTGTTCTCATCTGATAGGGAACAGACTAGTAGTGTAGGAAGGTGGGTGAGATTGTTCTCATCTGATAGGGAACAGACTAGTAGTGTTGGAAGGTGGGTGAGACTAGTAGCGTGGGAAGGTGGGTGAGATTGTTCTCATCTGATAGGGAACAGACTAGTAGTGTGGGAAGGTGGGTGAGATTGTTCTCATCTGATAGGGAACAGACTAGTAGTGTAGGAAGGTGGGTGAGATTGTTCTCATCTGATAGGGAACAGACTAGTAGTGTGGGAAGGTGGGTGAAATTGTTCTCATCTGATAGGGAACAGACTAGTAGTGTGGGAAGGTGGGTGAGATTGTTCTCATCTGATAGGGAACAGACTAGTAGTGTGGGAAGGTGGGTGAGATTGTTCTCATCTGATAGGGAACAGACTAGTAGGGTGGGAAGGTGGGTGAGATTGTTCTCATCTGATAGGGAACAGACTAGTAGTGTTGGAAGGTGGGTGAGATTGTTCTCATCTGATAGGGAACAGACTAGTAGTGTAGGAAGGTGGGTGAGATTGTTCTCATCTGATAGGGAACAGACTAGTAGTGTTGGAAGGTGGGTGAGACTAGTAGCGTGGGAAGGTGGGTGAGATTGTTCTCGTCTGATAGGGAACAGACTAGTAGTGTAGGAAGGTGGGTGAGATTGTTCTCATCTGATAGGGAACAGACTAGTAGTGTTGGAAGATGGGTGAGATTGTTCTCATCTGATAGGGAACAGACTAGTAGTGTGGGAAGGTGGGTGAGATTGTTCTCATCTGATAGGGAACAGACTAGTAGTGTTGGAAGGTGGGTGAGACTAGTAGCGTGGGAAGGTGGGTGAGATTGTTCTCATCTGATAGGGAACAGACTAGTAGTGTGGGAAGGTGGGAGAGATTGTTCTCATCTGATAGGGAACAGACTAGTAGTGTTGGAAGGTGGGTGAGACTAGTAGCGTGGGAAGGTGGGTGAGATTGTTCTCATCTGATAGGGAACAGACTAGTAGTGTAGGAAGGTGGGTGAGACTAGTAGCGTGGGAAGGTGGGTGAGATTGTTCTCATCTGATAGGGAACAGACTAGTAGTGTAGGAAGGTGGGTGAGATTGTTCTCATCTGATAGGGAACAGACTAGTAGTGTTGGAAGATGGGTGAGATTGTTCTCATCTGATAGGGAACAGACTAGTAGTGTGGGAAGGTGGGTGAGATTGTTCTCATCTGATAGGGAACAGACTAGTAGTGTTGGAAGGTGGGTGAGACTAGTAGCGTGGGAAGGTGGGTGAGATTGTTCTCATCTGATAGGGAACAGACTAGTAGTGTGGGAAGGTGGGAGAGATTGTTCTCATCTGATAGGGAACAGACTAGTAGTGTTGGAAGGTGGGTGAGACTAGTAGCGTGGGAAGGTGGGTGAGATTGTTCTCATCTGATAGGGAACAGACTAGTAGTGTGGGAAGGTGGGTGAGATTGTTCTCATCTGATAGGGAACAGACTAGTAGTGTAGGAAGGTGGGTGAGATTGTTCTCATCTGATAGGGAACAGACTAGTAGTGTGGGAAGGTGGGTGAGATTGTTCTCATCTGATAGGGAACAGACTAGTAGTGTGGGAAGGTGGGTGAGATTGTTCTCATCTGATAGGGAACAGACTAGTAGTGTGGGAAGGTGGGTGAGATTGTTCTCATCTGATAGGGAACAGACTAGTAGGGTGGGAAGGTGGGTGAGATTGTTCTCATCTGATAGGGAACAGACTAGTAGTGTTGGAAGGTGGGTGAGACTAGTAGCGTGGGAAGGTGGGTGAGATTGTTCTCATCTGATAGGGAACAGACTAGTAGTGTAGGAAGGTGGGTGAGATTGTTCTCATCTGATAGGGAACAGACTAGTAGTGTTGGAAGGTGGGTGAGACTAGTAGCGTGGGAAGGTGGGTGAGATTGTTCTCATCTGATAGGGAACAGACTAGTAGTGTGGGAAGGTGGGTGAGATTGTTCTCATCTGATAGGGAACAGACTAGTAGTGTAGGAAGGTGGGTGAGATTGTTCTCATCTGATAGGGAACAGACTAGTAGTGTGGGAAGGTGGGTGAGATTGTTCTCATCTGATAGGGAACAGACTAGTAGTGTGGGAAGGTGGGTGAGATTGTTCTCATCTGATAGGGAACAGACTAGTAGTGTGGGAAGGTGGGTGAGATTGTTCTCATCTGATAGGGAACAGACTAGTAGGGTGGGAAGGTGGGTGAGATTGTTCTCATCTGATAGGGAACAGACTAGTAGTGTGGGAAGGTGGGAGAGATTGTTCTCATCTGATAGGGAACAGACTAGTAGTGTTGGAAGGTGGGTGAGACTAGTAGCGTGGGAAGGTGGGTGAGATTGTTCTCATCTGATAGGGAACAGACTAGTAGTGTAGGAAGGTGGGTGAGACTAGTAGCGTGGGAAGGTGGGTGAGATTGTTCTCATCTGATAGGGAACAGACTAGTAGTGTAGGAAGGTGGGTGAGATTGTTCTCATCTGATAGGGAACAGACTAGTAGTGTTGGAAGATGGGTGAGATTGTTCTCATCTGATAGGGAACAGACTAGTAGTGTGGGAAGGTGGGTGAGATTGTTCTCATCTGATAGGGAACAGACTAGTAGTGTAGGAAGGTGGGTGAGATTGTTCTCATCTGATAGGGAACAGACTAGTAGTGTTGGAAGGTGGGTGAGACTAGTAGCGTGGGAAGGTGGGTGAGATTGTTCTCGTCTGATAGGGAACAGACTAGTAGTGTAGGAAGGTGGGTGAGATTGTTCTCATCTGATAGGGAACAGACTAGTAGTGTTGGAAGATGGGTGAGATTGTTCTCATCTGATAGGGAACAGACTAGTAGTGTGGGAAGGTGGGTGAGATTGTTCTCATCTGATAGGGAACAGACTAGTAGTGTTGGAAGGTGGGTGAGACTAGTAGCGTGGGAAGGTGGGTGAGATTGTTCTCATCTGATAGGGAACAGACTAGTAGTGTGGGAAGGTGGGAGAGATTGTTCTCATCTGATAGGGAACAGACTAGTAGTGTTGGAAGGTGGGTGAGACTAGTAGCGTGGGAAGGTGGGTGAGATTGTTCTCATCTGATAGGGAACAGACTAGTAGTGTAGGAAGGTGGGTGAGATTGTTCTCATCTGATAGGGAACAGACTAGTAGTGTGGGAAGGTGGGTGAGATTGTTCTCATCTGATAGGGAACAGACTAGTAGGGTGGGAAGGTGGGTGAGATTGTTCTCATCTGATAGGGAACAGACTAGTAGTGTTGGAAGGTGGGTGAGACTAGTAGCGTGGGAAGGTGGGTGAGATTGTTCTCATCTGATAGGGAACAGACTAGTAGTGTAGGAAGGTGGGTGAGATTGTTCTCATCTGATAGGGAACAGACTAGTAGTGTTGGAAGGTGGGTGAGACTAGTAGCGTGGGAAGGTGGGTGAGATTGTTCTCATCTGATAGGGAACAGACTAGTAGTGTGGGAAGGTGGGTGAGATTGTTCTCATCTGATAGGGAACAGACTAGTAGTGTAGGAAGGTGGGTGAGATTGTTCTCATCTGATAGGGAACAGACTAGTAGTGTGGGAAGGTGGGTGAGATTGTTCTCATCTGATAGGGAACAGACTAGTAGTGTGGGAAGGTGGGTGAGATTGTTCTCATCTGATAGGGAACAGACTAGTAGTGTGGGAAGGTGGGTGAGATTGTTCTCATCTGATAGGGAACAGACTAGTAGGGTGGGAAGGTGGGTGAGATTGTTCTCATCTGATAGGGAACAGACTAGTAGTGTTGGAAGGTGGGTGAGATTGTTCTCATCTGATAGGGAACAGACTAGTAGTGTAGGACGGTGGGTGAGATTGTTCTCATCTGATAGGGAACAGACTAGTAGTGTTGGAAGGTGGGTGAGACTAGTAGCGTGGGAAGGTGGGTGAGATTGTTCTCGTCTGATAGGGAACAGACTAGTAGTGTAGGAAGGTGGGTGAGATTGTTCTCATCTGATAGGGAACAGACTAGTAGTGTTGGAAGATGGGTGAGATTGTTCTCATCTGATAGGGAACAGACTAGTAGTGTGGGAAGGTGGGTGAGATTGTTCTCATCTGATAGGGAACAGACTAGTAGTGTTGGAAGGTGGGTGAGACTAGTAGCGTGGGAAGGTGGGTGAGATTGTTCTCATCTGATAGGGAACAGACTAGTAGTGTGGGAAGGTGGGAGAGATTGTTCTCATCTGATAGGGAACAGACTAGTAGTGTTGGAAGGTGGGTGAGACTAGTAGCGTGGGAAGGTGGGTGAGATTGTTCTCATCTGATAGGGAACAGACTAGTAGTGTAGGAAGGTGGGTGAGATTGTTCTCATCTGATAGGGAACAGACTAGTAGTGTTGGAAGATGGGTGAGATTGTTCTCATCTGATAGGGAACAGACTAGTAGTGTGGGAAGGTGGGTGAGATTGTTCTCATCTGATAGGGAACAGACTAGTAGTGTTGGAAGGTGGGTGAGACTAGTAGCGTGGGAAGGTGGGTGAGATTGTTCTCATCTGATAGGGAACAGACTAGTAGTGTGGGAAGGTGGGAGAGATTGTTCTCATCTGATAGGGAACAGACTAGTAGTGTTGGAAGGTGGGTGAGACTAGTAGCGTGGGAAGGTGGGTGAGATTGTTCTCATCTGATAGGGAACAGACTAGTAGTGTGGGAAGGTGGGTGAGATTGTTCTCATCTGATAGGGAACAGACTAGTAGTGTAGGAAGGTGGGTGAGATTGTTCTCATCTGATAGGGAACAGACTAGTAGTGTGGGAAGGTGGGTGAGATTGTTCTCATCTGATAGGGAACAGACTAGTAGTGTGGGAAGGTGGGTGAGATTGTTCTCATCTGATAGGGAACAGACTAGTAGTGTGGGAAGGTGGGTGAGATTGTTCTCATCTGATAGGGAACAGACTAGTAGGGTGGGAAGGTGGGTGAGATTGTTCTCATCTGATAGGGAACAGACTAGTAGTGTTGGAAGGTGGGTGAGACTAGTAGCGTGGGAAGGTGGGTGAGATTGTTCTCATCTGATAGGGAACAGACTAGTAGTGTAGGAAGGTGGGTGAGATTGTTCTCATCTGATAGGGAACAGACTAGTAGTGTTGGAAGGTGGGTGAGACTAGTAGCGTGGGAAGGTGGGTGAGATTGTTCTCATCTGATAGGGAACAGACTAGTAGTGTGGGAAGGTGGGTGAGATTGTTCTCATCTGATAGGGAACAGACTAGTAGTGTAGGAAGGTGGGTGAGATTGTTCTCATCTGATAGGGAACAGACTAGTAGTGTGGGAAGGTGGGTGAGATTGTTCTCATCTGATAGGGAACAGACTAGTAGTGTGGGAAGGTGGGTGAGATTGTTCTCATCTGATAGGGAACAGACTAGTAGGGTGGGAAGGTGGGTGAGATTGTTCTCATCTGATAGGGAACAGACTAGTAGTGTTGGAAGGTGGGTGAGATTGTTCTCATCTGATAGGGAACAGACTAGTAGTGTAGGAAGGTGGGTGAGATTGTTCTCATCTGATAGGGAACAGACTAGTAGTGTTGGAAGGTGGGTGAGACTAGTAGCGTGGGAAGGTGGGTGAGATTGTTCTCATCTGATAGGGAACAGACTAGTAGTGTGGGAAGGTGGGAGAGATTGTTCTCATCTGATAGGGAACAGACTAGTAGTGTTGGAAGGTGGGTGAGACTAGTAGCGTGGGAAGGTGGGTGAGATTGTTCTCATCTGATAGGGAACAGACTAGTAGTGTGGGAAGGTGGGTGAGATTGTTCTCATCTGATAGGGAACAGACTAGTAGTGTAGGAAGGTGGGTGAGATTGTTCTCATCTGATAGGGAACAGACTAGTAGTGTGGGAAGGTGGGTGAGATTGTTCTCATCTGATAGGGAACAGACTAGTAGTGTGGGAAGGTGGGTGAGATTGTTCTCATCTGATAGGGAACAGACTAGTAGTGTGGGAAGGTGGGTGAGATTGTTCTCATCTGATAGGGAACAGACTAGTAGTGTTGGAAGGTGGGTGAGACTAGTAGCGTGGGAAGGTGGGTGAGATTGTTCTCATCTGATAGGGAACAGACTAGTAGGGTGGGAAGGTGGGTGAGATTGTTCTCATCTGATAGGGAACAGACTAGTAGTGTTGGAAGGTGGGTGAGACTAGTAGCGTGGGAAGGTGGGTGAGATTGTTCTCATCTGATAGGGAACAGACTAGTAGTGTAGGAAGGTGGGTGAGATTGTTCTCATCTGATAGGGAACAGACTAGTAGTGTTGGAAGGTGGGTGAGACTAGTAGCGTGGGAAGGTGGGTGAGATGGTTCTCATCTGATAGGGAACAGACTAGTAGTGTGGGAAGGTGGGTGAGATTGTTCTCATCTGATAGGGAACAGACTAGTAGTGTGGGAAGGTGGGTGAGATTGTTCTCATCTGATAGGGAACAGACTAGTAGTGTGGGAAGTTGGGTGAGATTGTTCTCATCTGATAGGGAACAGACTAGTAGGGTGGGAAGGTGGGTGAGATTGTTCTCATCTGATAGGGAACAGACTAGTAGTGTTGGAAGGTGGGTGAGACTAGTAGCGTGGGAAGGTGGGTGAGATTGTTCTCATCTGATAGGGAACAGACTAGTAGTGTGGGAAGGTGGGAGAGATTGTTCTCATCTGATAGGGAACAGACTAGTAGTGTTGGAAGGTGGGTGAGACTAGTAGCGTGGGAAGGTGGGTGAGATTGTTCTCATCTGATAGGGAACAGACTAGTAGTGTGGGAAGGTGGGAGAGATTGTTCTCATCTGATAGGGAACAGACTAGTAGTGTTGGAAGGTGGGTGAGACTAGTAGCGTGGGAAGGTGGGTGAGATTGTTCTCATCTGATAGGGAACAGACTAGTAGTGTGGGAAGGTGGGTGAGATTGTTCTCATCTGATAGGGAACAGACTAGTAGTGTAGGAAGGTGGGTGAGATTGTTCTCATCTGATAGGGAACAGACTAGTAGTGTGGGAAGGTGGGTGAGATTGTTCTCATCTGATAGGGAACAGACTAGTAGTGTGGGAAGGTGGGTGAGATTGTTCTCATCTGATAGGGAACAGACTAGTAGTGTGGGAAGGTGGGTGAGATTGTTCTCATCTGATAGGGAACAGACTAGTAGGGTGGGAAGGTGGGTGAGATTGTTCTCATCTGATAGGGAACAGACTAGTAGTGTTGGAAGGTGGGTGAGATTGTTCTCATCTGATAGGGAACAGACTAGTAGTGTAGGACGGTGGGTGAGATTGTTCTCATCTGATAGGGAACAGACTAGTAGTGTTGGAAGGTGGGTGAGACTAGTAGCGTGGGAAGGTGGGTGAGATTGTTCTCGTCTGATAGGGAACAGACTAGTAGTGTAGGAAGGTGGGTGAGATTGTTCTCATCTGATAGGGAACAGACTAGTAGTGTTGGAAGATGGGTGAGATTGTTCTCATCTGATAGGGAACAGACTAGTAGTGTGGGAAGGTGGGTGAGATTGTTCTCATCTGATAGGGAACAGACTAGTAGTGTTGGAAGGTGGGTGAGACTAGTAGCGTGGGAAGGTGGGTGAGATTGTTCTCATCTGATAGGGAACAGACTAGTAGTGTGGGAAGGTGGGAGAGATTGTTCTCATCTGATAGGGAACAGACTAGTAGTGTTGGAAGGTGGGTGAGACTAGTAGCGTGGGAAGGTGGGTGAGATTGTTCTCATCTGATAGGGAACAGACTAGTAGTGTAGGAAGGTGGGTGAGATTGTTCTCATCTGATAGGGAACAGACTAGTAGTGTTGGAAGATGGGTGAGATTGTTCTCATCTGATAGGGAACAGACTAGTAGTGTGGGAAGGTGGGTGAGATTGTTCTCATCTGATAGGGAACAGACTAGTAGTGTTGGAAGGTGGGTGAGACTAGTAGCGTGGGAAGGTGGGTGAGATTGTTCTCATCTGATAGGGAACAGACTAGTAGTGTGGGAAGGTGGGAGAGATTGTTCTCATCTGATAGGGAACAGACTAGTAGTGTTGGAAGGTGGGTGAGACTAGTAGCGTGGGAAGGTGGGTGAGATTGTTCTCATCTGATAGGGAACAGACTAGTAGTGTGGGAAGGTGGGTGAGATTGTTCTCATCTGATAGGGAACAGACTAGTAGTGTAGGAAGGTGGGTGAGATTGTTCTCATCTGATAGGGAACAGACTAGTAGTGTGGGAAGGTGGGTGAGATTGTTCTCATCTGATAGGGAACAGACTAGTAGTGTGGGAAGGTGGGTGAGATTGTTCTCATCTGATAGGGAACAGACTAGTAGTGTGGGAAGGTGGGTGAGATTGTTCTCATCTGATAGGGAACAGACTAGTAGGGTGGGAAGGTGGGTGAGATTGTTCTCATCTGATAGGGAACAGACTAGTAGTGTTGGAAGGTGGGTGAGACTAGTAGCGTGGGAAGGTGGGTGAGATTGTTCTCATCTGATAGGGAACAGACTAGTAGTGTAGGAAGGTGGGTGAGATTGTTCTCATCTGATAGGGAACAGACTAGTAGTGTTGGAAGGTGGGTGAGACTAGTAGCGTGGGAAGGTGGGTGAGATTGTTCTCATCTGATAGGGAACAGACTAGTAGTGTGGGAAGGTGGGTGAGATTGTTCTCATCTGATAGGGAACAGACTAGTAGTGTAGGAAGGTGGGTGAGATTGTTCTCATCTGATAGGGAACAGACTAGTAGTGTGGGAAGGTGGGTGAGATTGTTCTCATCTGATAGGGAACAGACTAGTAGTGTGGGAAGGTGGGTGAGATTGTTCTCATCTGATAGGGAACAGACTAGTAGGGTGGGAAGGTGGGTGAGATTGTTCTCATCTGATAGGGAACAGACTAGTAGTGTTGGAAGGTGGGTGAGATTGTTCTCATCTGATAGGGAACAGACTAGTAGTGTAGGAAGGTGGGTGAGATTGTTCTCATCTGATAGGGAACAGACTAGTAGTGTTGGAAGGTGGGTGAGACTAGTAGCGTGGGAAGGTGGGTGAGATTGTTCTCATCTGATAGGGAACAGACTAGTAGTGTGGGAAGGTGGGAGAGATTGTTCTCATCTGATAGGGAACAGACTAGTAGTGTTGGAAGGTGGGTGAGACTAGTAGCGTGGGAAGGTGGGTGAGATTGTTCTCATCTGATAGGGAACAGACTAGTAGTGTGGGAAGGTGGGTGAGATTGTTCTCATCTGATAGGGAACAGACTAGTAGTGTAGGAAGGTGGGTGAGATTGTTCTCATCTGATAGGGAACAGACTAGTAGTGTGGGAAGGTGGGTGAGATTGTTCTCATCTGATAGGGAACAGACTAGTAGTGTGGGAAGGTGGGTGAGATTGTTCTCATCTGATAGGGAACAGACTAGTAGTGTGGGAAGGTGGGTGAGATTGTTCTCATCTGATAGGGAACAGACTAGTAGTGTTGGAAGGTGGGTGAGACTAGTAGCGTGGGAAGGTGGGTGAGATTGTTCTCATCTGATAGGGAACAGACTAGTAGGGTGGGAAGGTGGGTGAGATTGTTCTCATCTGATAGGGAACAGACTAGTAGTGTTGGAAGGTGGGTGAGACTAGTAGCGTGGGAAGGTGGGTGAGATTGTTCTCATCTGATAGGGAACAGACTAGTAGTGTAGGAAGGTGGGTGAGATTGTTCTCATCTGATAGGGAACAGACTAGTAGTGTTGGAAGGTGGGTGAGACTAGTAGCGTGGGAAGGTGGGTGAGATGGTTCTCATCTGATAGGGAACAGACTAGTAGTGTGGGAAGGTGGGTGAGATTGTTCTCATCTGATAGGGAACAGACTAGTAGTGTGGGAAGGTGGGTGAGATTGTTCTCATCTGATAGGGAACAGACTAGTAGTGTGGGAAGGTGGGTGAGATTGTTCTCATCTGATAGGGAACAGACTAGTAGGGTGGGAAGGTGGGTGAGATTGTTCTCATCTGATAGGGAACAGACTAGTA
This sequence comes from Salmo salar, assembly GCF_965601325.2. NCBI lineage: Eukaryota > Metazoa > Chordata > Actinopteri > Salmoniformes > Salmonidae > Salmo > Salmo salar. Next base: position 56,762,242 of record NC_138304.1, on the reverse strand, counting down.
GTGTTGGAAGGTGGGTGAGACTAGTAGCGTGGGAAGGTGGGTGAGATTGTTCTCATCTGATAGGGAACAGACTAGTAGTGTGGGAAGGTGGGAGAGATTGTTCTCATCTGATAGGGAACAGACTAGTAGTGTTGGAAGGTGGGTGAGACTAGTAGCGTGGGAAGGTGGGTGAGATTGTTCTCATCTGATAGGGAACAGACTAGTAGTGTGGGAAGGTGGGAGAGATTGTTCTCATCTGATAGGGAACAGACTAGTAGTGTTGGAAGGTGGGTGAGACTAGTAGCGTGGGAAGGTGGGTGAGATTGTTCTCATCTGATAGGGAACAGACTAGTAGTGTAGGAAGGTGGGTGAGATTGTTCTCATCTGATAGGGAACAGACTAGTAGTGTTGGAAGATGGGTGAGATTGTTCTCATCTGATAGGGAACAGACTAGTAGTGTGGGAAGGTGGGTGAGATTGTTCTCATCTGATAGGGAACAGACTAGTAGTGTTGGAAGGTGGGTGAGACTAGTAGCGTGGGAAGGTGGGTGAGATTGTTCTCATCTGATAGGGAACAGACTAGTAGTGTGGGAAGGTGGGAGAGATTGTTCTCATCTGATAGGGAACAGACTAGTAGTGTTGGAAGGTGGGTGAGACTAGTAGCGTGGGAAGGTGGGTGAGATTGTTCTCATCTGATAGGGAACAGACTAGTAGTGTGGGAAGGTGGGTGAGATTGTTCTCATCTGATAGGGAACAGACTAGTAGTGTAGGAAGGTGGGTGAGATTGTTCTCATCTGATAGGGAACAGACTAGTAGTGTGGGAAGGTGGGTGAGATTGTTCTCATCTGATAGGGAACAGACTAGTAGTGTGGGAAGGTGGGTGAGATTGTTCTCATCTGATAGGGAACAGACTAGTAGTGTGGGAAGGTGGGTGAGATTGTTCTCATCTGATAGGGAACAGACTAGTAGGGTGGGAAGGTGGGTGAGATTGTTCTCATCTGATAGGGAACAGACTAGTAGTGTTGGAAGGTGGGTGAGACTAGTAGCGTGGGAAGGTGGGTGAGATTGTTCTCATCTGATAGGGAACAGACTAGTAGTGTAGGAAGGTGGGTGAGATTGTTCTCATCTGATAGGGAACAGACTAGTAGTGTTGGAAGGTGGGTGAGACTAGTAGCGTGGGAAGGTGGGTGAGATTGTTCTCATCTGATAGGGAACAGACTAGTAGTGTGGGAAGGTGGGTGAGATTGTTCTCATCTGATAGGGAACAGACTAGTAGTGTAGGAAGGTGGGTGAGATTGTTCTCATCTGATAGGGAACAGACTAGTAGTGTGGGAAGGTGGGTGAGATTGTTCTCATCTGATAGGGAACAGACTAGTAGTGTGGGAAGGTGGGTGAGATTGTTCTCATCTGATAGGGAACAGACTAGTAGGGTGGGAAGGTGGGTGAGATTGTTCTCATCTGATAGGGAACAGACTAGTAGTGTTGGAAGGTGGGTGAGATTGTTCTCATCTGATAGGGAACAGACTAGTAGTGTAGGAAGGTGGGTGAGATTGTTCTCATCTGATAGGGAACAGACTAGTAGTGTTGGAAGGTGGGTGAGACTAGTAGCGTGGGAAGGTGGGTGAGATTGTTCTCATCTGATAGGGAACAGACTAGTAGTGTGGGAAGGTGGGAGAGATTGTTCTCATCTGATAGGGAACAGACTAGTAGTGTTGGAAGGTGGGTGAGACTAGTAGCGTGGGAAGGTGGGTGAGATTGTTCTCATCTGATAGGGAACAGACTAGTAGTGTGGGAAGGTGGGTGAGATTGTTCTCATCTGATAGGGAACAGACTAGTAGTGTAGGAAGGTGGGTGAGATTGTTCTCATCTGATAGGGAACAGACTAGTAGTGTGGGAAGGTGGGTGAGATTGTTCTCATCTGATAGGGAACAGACTAGTAGTGTGGGAAGGTGGGTGAGATTGTTCTCATCTGATAGGGAACAGACTAGTAGTGTGGGAAGGTGGGTGAGATTGTTCTCATCTGATAGGGAACAGACTAGTAGTGTTGGAAGGTGGGTGAGACTAGTAGCGTGGGAAGGTGGGTGAGATTGTTCTCATCTGATAGGGAACAGACTAGTAGGGTGGGAAGGTGGGTGAGATTGTTCTCATCTGATAGGGAACAGACTAGTAGTGTTGGAAGGTGGGTGAGACTAGTAGCGTGGGAAGGTGGGTGAGATTGTTCTCATCTGATAGGGAACAGACTAGTAGTGTAGGAAGGTGGGTGAGATTGTTCTCATCTGATAGGGAACAGACTAGTAGTGTTGGAAGGTGGGTGAGACTAGTAGCGTGGGAAGGTGGGTGAGATGGTTCTCATCTGATAGGGAACAGACTAGTAGTGTGGGAAGGTGGGTGAGATTGTTCTCATCTGATAGGGAACAGACTAGTAGTGTGGGAAGGTGGGTGAGATTGTTCTCATCTGATAGGGAACAGACTAGTAGTGTGGGAAGGTGGGTGAGATTGTTCTCATCTGATAGGGAACAGACTAGTAGGGTGGGAAGGTGGGTGAGATTGTTCTCATCTGATAGGGAACAGACTAGTAGTGTTGGAAGGTGGGTGAGACTAGTAGCGTGGGAAGGTGGGTGAGATTGTTCTCATCTGATAGGGAACAGACTAGTAGTGTGGGAAGGTGGGAGAGATTGTTCTCATCTGATAGGGAACAGACTAGTAGTGTTGGAAGGTGGGTGAGACTAGTAGCGTGGGAAGGTGGGTGAGATTGTTCTCATCTGATAGGGAACAGACTAGTAGTGTGGGAAGGTGGGTGAGATTGTTCTCATCTGATAGGGAACAGACTAGTAGTGTAGGAAGGTGGGTGAGATTGTTCTCATCTGATAGGGAACAGACTAGTAGTGTGGGAAGGTGGGTGAGATTGTTCTCATCTGATAGGGAACAGACTAGTAGTGTGGGAAGGTGGGTGAGATTGTTCTCATCTGATAGGGAACAGACTAGTAGTGTGGGAAGGTGGGTGAGATTGTTCTCATCTGATAGGGAACAGACTAGTAGGGTGGGAAGGTGGGTGAGATTGTTCTCATCTGATAGGGAACAGACTAGTAGTGTTGGAAGGTGGGTGAGACTAGTAGCGTGGGAAGGTGGGTGAGATTGTTCTCATCTGATCGGGAACAGACTAGTAGTGTAGGAAGGTGGGTGAGATTGTTCTCATCTGATAGAGATCAGACTAGTAGTGTGGGAAGGTGGGTGAGATTGTTCTCATCTGATAGGGAACAGACTAGTAGTTTGGGAAGGTGGGTGAGATTGTTCTCATCTGATAGGGAACAGACTAGTAGTGTGGGAAGGTGGGTGAGATTGTTCTCATCTGATAGGGAACAGACTATTAGGGTGGGAAGGTGGGTGAGATTGTTCTCATCTGATAGGGAACAGACTAGTAGTGTTGGAAGGTGGGTGAGATTGTTCTCATCTGATAGGGAACAGACTAGTAGTGTAGGAAGGTGGGTGAGATTGTTCTCATCTGATAGGGAACAGACTAGTAGTGTAGGAAGGTGGGTGAGATTGTTCTCATCTGATAGGGAACAGACTAGTAGTGTTGGAAGGTGGTTGAGACTAGTAGCGTGGGAAGGTGGGTGAGATTGTTCTCATCTGATAGGGAACAGACTAGTAGTGTAGGAAGGTGGGTGAGATTGTTCTCATCTGATAGGGAACAGACTAGTAGTGTGGGAAGGTGGGTGAGATTGTTCTCATCTGATAGGGAACAGACTAGTAGGGTGGGAAGGTGGGTGAGATTGTTCTCATCTGATAGGGAACAGACTAGTAGTGTTGGAAGGTGGGTGAGACTAGTAGCGTGGGAAGGTGGGTGAGATTGTTCTCATCTGATAGGGAACAGACTAGTAGTGTGGGAAGGTGGGAGAGATTGTTCTCATCTGATAGGGAACAGACTAGTAGTGTTGGAAGGTGGGTGAGACTAGTAGCGTGGGAAGGTGGGTGAGATTGTTCTCATCTGATAGGGAACAGACTAGTAGTGTGGGAAGGTGGGTGAGATTGTTCTCATCTGATAGGGAACAGACTAGTAGTGTAGGAAGGTGGGTGAGATTGTTCTCATCTGATAGGGAACAGACTAGTAGTGTGGGAAGGTGGGTGAGATTGTTCTCATCTGATAGGGAACAGACTAGTAGTGTGGGAAGGTGGGTGAGATTGTTCTCATCTGATAGGGAACAGACTAGTAGTGTGGGAAGGTGGGTGAGATTGTTCTCATCTGATAGGGAACAGACTAGTAGGGTGGGAAGGTGGGTGAGATTGTTCTCATCTGATAGGGAACAGACTAGTAGTGTTGGAAGGTGGGTGAGACTAGTAGCGTGGGAAGGTGGGTGAGATTGTTCTCATCTGATCGGGAACAGACTAGTAGTGTAGGAAGGTGGGTGAGATTGTTCTCATCTGATAGAGATCAGACTAGTAGTGTGGGAAGGTGGGTGAGATTGTTCTCATCTGATAGGGAACAGACTAGTAGTTTGGGAAGGTGGGTGAGATTGTTCTCATCTGATAGGGAACAGACTAGTAGTGTGGGAAGGTGGGTGAGATTGTTCTCATCTGATAGGGAACAGACTATTAGGGTGGGAAGGTGGGTGAGATTGTTCTCATCTGATAGGGAACAGACTAGTAGTGTTGGAAGGTGGGTGAGATTGTTCTCATCTGATAGGGAACAGACTAGTAGTGTAGGAAGGTGGGTGAGATTGTTCTCATCTGATAGGGAACAGACTAGTAGTGTAGGAAGGTGGGTGAGATTGTTCTCATCTGATAGGGAACAGACTAGTAGTGTTGGAAGGTGGTTGAGACTAGTAGCGTGGGAAGGTGGGTGAGATTGTTCTCATCTGATAGGGAACAGACTAGTAGTGTAGGAAGGTGGGTGAGATTGTTCTCATCTGATAGGGAACAGACTAGAAGTGTTGGAAGGTGGGTGAGACTAGTAGCGTGGGAAGGTGGGTGAGATTGTTCTCATCTGATAGGGAACAGACTAGTAGTGTGGGAAGGTGGGTGAGATTGTTCTCATCTGATAGGGAACAGACTACTAGTGTAGGAAGGTGGGTGAGATTGTTCTCATCTGATAGGGAACAGACTAGTAGTGTGGGAAGGTGGGTGAGATTGTTCTCATCTGATAGGGAACAGACTAGTAGTGTAGGAAGGTGGGTGAGATTGTTCTCATCTGATAGGGAACAGACTAGTAGTGTGGGAAGGTGGGTGAGATTGTTCTCATCTGATAGGGAACAGACTAGTAGGGTGGGAAGGTGGGTGAGATTGTTCTCATCTGATAGGGAACAGACTAGTAGTGTTGGAAGGTGGGTGAGACTAGTAGCGTGGGAAGGTGGGTGAGATTGTTCTCATCTGATAGGGAACAGACTAGTAGTGTAGGAAGGTGGGTGAGATTGTTCTCATCTGATAGGGAACAGACTAGTAGTGTAGGAAGGTGGGTGAGATTGTTCTCATCTGATAGGGAACAGACTAGTAGTGTTGGAAGGTGGGTGAGACTAGTAGCGTGGGAAGGTGGGTGAGATTGTTCTCATCTGATAGGGAACAGACTAGTAGTGTAGGAAGGTGGGTGAGATTGTTCTCATCTGATAGGGAACAGACTAGAAGTGTTGGAAGGTGGGTGAGACTAGTAGCGTGGGAAGGTGGGTGAGATTGTTCTCATCTGATAGGGAACAGACTAGTAGTGTAGGAAGGTGGGTGAGATTGTTCTCATCTGATAGGGAACAGACTAGTAGTGTGGGAAGGTGGGTGAGATTGTTCTCATCTGATAGGGAACAGACTAGTAGTGTGGGAAGGTGGGTGAGATTGTTCTCATCTGATAGGGAACAGACTAGTAGTGTGGGAAGGTGGGTGAGATTGTTCTCATCTGATAGGGAACAGACTAGTAGGGTGGGAAGGTGGGTGAGATTGTTCTCATCTGATAGGGAACAGACTAGTAGTGTTGGAAGGTGGGTGAGATTGTTCTCATCTGATAGGGAACAGACTAGTAGTGTAGGAAGGTGGGTGAGATTGTTCTCATCTGATAGGGAACAGACTAGTAGTGTTGGAAGGTGGGTGAGACTAGTAGCGTGGGAAGGTGGGTGAGATTGTTCTCATCTGATAGGGAACAGACTAGTAGTGTAGGAAGGTGGGTGAGATTGTTCTCATCTGATAGGGAACAGACTAGTAGTGTTGGAAGATGGGTGAGATTGTTCTCATCTGATAGGGAACAGACTAGTAGTGTTGGAAGGTGGGTGAGACTAGTAGCGTGGGAAGGTGGGTGAGATTGTTCTCATCTGATAGGGAACAGACTAGTAGTGTGGGAAGGTGGGTGAGATTGTTCTCATCTGATAGGGAACAGACTAGTAGTGTGGGAAGGTGGGTGAGATTGTTCTCATCTGATAGGGAACAGACTAGTAGTGTGGGAAGGTGGGAGAGATTGTTCTCATCTGATAGGGAACAGACTAGTAGTGTTGGAAGGTGGGTGAGACTAGTAGCGTGGGAAGGTGGGTGAGATTGTTCTCATCTGATAGGGAACAGACTAGTAGTGTGGGAAGGTGGGTGAGATTGTTCTCATCTGATAGGGAACAGACTAGTAGTGTAGGAAGGTGGGTGAGATTGTTCTCATCTGATAGGGAACAGACTAGTAGTGTGGGAAGGTGGGTGAGATTGTTCTCATCTGATAGGGAACAGACTAGTAGTGTGGGAAGGTGGGTGAGATTGTTCTCATCTGATAGGGAACAGACTAGTAGTGTGGGAAGGTGGGTGAGATTGTTCTCATCTGATAGGGAACAGACTAGTAGGGTGGGAAGGTGGGTGAGATTGTTCTCATCTGATAGGGAACAGACTAGTAGTGTTGGAAGGTGGGTGAGACTAGTAGCGTGGGAAGGTGGGTGAGATTGTTCTCATCTGATCGGGAACAGACTAGTAGTGTAGGAAGGTGGGTGAGATTGTTCTCATCTGATAGAGATCAGACTAGTAGTGTGGGAAGGTGGGTGAGATTGTTCTCATCTGATAGGGAACAGACTAGTAGTTTGGGAAGGTGGGTGAGATTGTTCTCATCTGATAGGGAACAGACTAGTAGTGTGGGAAGGTGGGTGAGATTGTTCTCATCTGATAGGGAACAGACTATTAGGGTGGGAAGGTGGGTGAGATTGTTCTCATCTGATAGGGAACAGACTAGTAGTGTTGGAAGGTGGGTGAGATTGTTCTCATCTGATAGGGAACAGACTAGTAGTGTAGGAAGGTGGGTGAGATTGTTCTCATCTGATAGGGAACAGACTAGTAGTGTAGGAAGGTGGGTGAGATTGTTCTCATCTGATAGGGAACAGACTAGTAGTGTTGGAAGGTGGTTGAGACTAGTAGCGTGGGAAGGTGGGTGAGATTGTTCTCATCTGATAGGGAACAGACTAGTAGTGTAGGAAGGTGGGTGAGATTGTTCTCATCTGATAGGGAACAGACTAGAAGTGTTGGAAGGTGGGTGAGACTAGTAGCGTGGGAAGGTGGGTGAGATTGTTCTCATCTGATAGGGAACAGACTAGTAGTGTGGGAAGGTGGGTGAGATTGTTCTCATCTGATAGGGAACAGACTACTAGTGTAGGAAGGTGGGTGAGATTGTTCTCATCTGATAGGGAACAGACTAGTAGTGTGGGAAGGTGGGTGAGATTGTTCTCATCTGATAGGGAACAGACTAGTAGTGTAGGAAGGTGGGTGAGATTGTTCTCATCTGATAGGGAACAGACTAGTAGTGTGGGAAGGTGGGTGAGATTGTTCTCATCTGATAGGGAACAGACTAGTAGGGTGGGAAGGTGGGTGAGATTGTTCTCATCTGATAGGGAACAGACTAGTAGTGTTGGAAGGTGGGTGAGACTAGTAGCGTGGGAAGGTGGGTGAGATTGTTCTCATCTGATAGGGAACAGACTAGTAGTGTAGGAAGGTGGGTGAGATTGTTCTCATCTGATAGGGAACAGACTAGTAGTGTAGGAAGGTGGGTGAGATTGTTCTCATCTGATAGGGAACAGACTAGTAGTGTTGGAAGGTGGGTGAGACTAGTAGCGTGGGAAGGTGGGTGAGATTGTTCTCATCTGATAGGGAACAGACTAGTAGTGTAGGAAGGTGGGTGAGATTGTTCTCATCTGATAGGGAACAGACTAGAAGTGTTGGAAGGTGGGTGAGACTAGTAGCGTGGGAAGGTGGGTGAGATTGTTCTCATCTGATAGGGAACAGACTAGTAGTGTAGGAAGGTGGGTGAGATTGTTCTCATCTGATAGGGAACAGACTAGTAGTGTGGGAAGGTGGGTGAGATTGTTCTCATCTGATAGGGAACAGACTAGTAGTGTGGGAAGGTGGGTGAGATTGTTCTCATCTGATAGGGAACAGACTAGTAGTGTGGGAAGGTGGGTGAGATTGTTCTCATCTGATAGGGAACAGACTAGTAGGGTGGGAAGGTGGGTGAGATTGTTCTCATCTGATAGGGAACAGACTAGTAGTGTTGGAAGGTGGGTGAGATTGTTCTCATCTGATAGGGAACAGACTAGTAGTGTAGGAAGGTGGGTGAGATTGTTCTCATCTGATAGGGAACAGACTAGTAGTGTTGGAAGGTGGGTGAGACTAGTAGCGTGGGAAGGTGGGTGAGATTGTTCTCATCTGATAGGGAACAGACTAGTAGTGTAGGAAGGTGGGTGAGATTGTTCTCATCTGATAGGGAACAGACTAGTAGTGTTGGAAGATGGGTGAGATTGTTCTCATCTGATAGGGAACAGACTAGTAGTGTGGGAAGGTGGGTGAGATTGTTCTCATCTGATAGGGAACAGACTAGTAGTGTTGGAAGGTGGGTGAGACTAGTAGCGTGGGAAGGTGGGTGAGATTGTTCTCATCTGATAGGGAACAGACTAGTAGTGTGGGAAGGTGGGAGAGATTGTTCTCATCTGATAGGGAACAGACTAGTAGTGTTGGAAGGTGGGTGAGACTAGTAGCGTGGGAAGGTGGGTGAGATTGTTCTCATCTGATAGGGAACAGACTAGTAGTGTGGGAAGGTGGGTGAGATTGTTCTCATCTGATAGGGAACAGACTAGTAGTGTAGGAAGGTGGGTGAGATTGTTCTCATCTGATAGGGAACAGACTAGTAGTGTGGGAAGGTGGGTGAGATTGTTCTCATCTGATAGGGAACAGACTAGTAGTGTGGGAAGGTGGGTGAGATTGTTCTCATCTGATAGGGAACAGACTAGTAGTGTGGGAAGGTGGGTGAGATTGTTCTCATCTGATAGGGAACAGACTAGTAGGGTGGGAAGGTGGGTGAGATTGTTCTCATCTGATAGGGAACAGACTAGTAGTGTTGGAAGGTGGGTGAGACTAGTAGCGTGGGAAGGTGGGTGAGATTGTTCTCATCTGATAGGGAACAGACTAGTAGTGTAGGAAGGTGGGTGAGATTGTTCTCATCTGATAGGGAACAGACTAGTAGTGTTGGAAGGTGGGTGAGACTAGTAGCATGGGAAGGTGGGTGAGATTGTTCTCATCTGATAGGGAACAGACTAGTAGTGTGGGAAGGTGGGTGAGATTGTTCTCATCTGATAGGGAACAGACTAGTAGTGTAGGAAGGTGGGTGAGATTGTTCTAATCTGATAGGGAACAGACTAGTAGTGTGGGAAGGTGGGTGAGATTGTTCTCATCTGATAGGGAACAGACTAGTAGTGTGGGAAGGTGGGTGAGATTGTTCTCATCTGATAGGGAACAGACTAGTAGTGTGGGAAGGTGGGTGAGATTGTTCTCATCTGATAGGGAACAGACTAGTAGGGTGGGAAGGTGGGTGAGATTGTTCTCATCTGATAGGGAACAGACTAGTAGTGTTGGAAGGTGGGTGAGATTGTTCTCATCTGATAGGGAACAGACTAGTAGTGTAGGAAGGTGGGTGAGATTGTTCTCATCTGATAGGGAACAGACTAGTAGTGTTGGAAGGTGGGTGAGACTAGTAGCGTGGGAAGGTGGGTGAGATTGTTCTCGTCTGATAGGGAACAGACTAGTAGTGTAGGAAGGTGGGTGAGATTGTTCTCATCTGATAGGGAACAGACTAGTAGTGTTGGAAGATGGGTGAGATTGTTCTCATCTGATAGGGAACAGACTAGTAGTGTGGGAAGGTGGGTGAGATTGTTCTCATCTGATAGGGAACAGACTAGTAGTGTTGGAAGGTGGGTGAGACTAGTAGCGTGGGAAGGTGGGTGAGATTGTTCTCATCTGATAGGGAACAGACTAGTAGTGTGGGAAGGTGGGAGAGATTGTTCTCATCTGATAGGGAACAGACTAGTAGTGTTGGAAGGTGGGTGAGATTGTTCTCATCTGATAGGGAACAGACTAGTAGTGTTGGAAGGTGGGTGAGACTAGTAGCGTGGGAAGGTGGGTGAGATTGTTCTCATCTGATAGGGAACAGACTAGTAGTGTAGGAAGGTGGGTGAGATTGTTCTCATCTGATAGGGAACAGACTAGAAGTGTTGGAAGGTGGGTGAGACTAGTAGCGTGGGAAGGTGGGTGAGATTGTTCTCATCTGATAGGGAACAGACTAGTAGTGTAGGAAGGTGGGTGAGATTGTTCTCATCTGATAGGGAACAGACTAGTAGTGTGGGAAGGTGGGTGAGATTGTTCTCATCTGATAGGGAACAGACTAGTAGTGTGGGAAGGTGGGTGAGATTGTTCTCATCTGATAGGGAACAGACTAGTAGTGTGGGAAGGTGGGTGAGATTGTTCTCATCTGATAGGGAACAGACTAGTAGGGTGGGAAGGTGGGTGAGATTGTTCTCATCTGATAGGGAACAGACTAGTAGTGTTGGAAGGTGGGTGAGATTGTTCTCATCTGATAGGGAACAGACTAGTAGTGTAGGAAGGTGGGTGAGATTGTTCTCATCTGATAGGGAACAGACTAGTAGTGTTGGAAGGTGGGTGAGACTAGTAGCGTGGGAAGGTGGGTGAGATTGTTCTCATCTGATAGGGAACAGACTAGTAGTGTAGGAAGGTGGGTGAGATTGTTCTCATCTGATAGGGAACAGACTAGTAGTGTTGGAAGATGGGTGAGATTGTTCTCATCTGATAGGGAACAGACTAGTAGTGTGGGAAGGTGGGTGAGATTGTTCTCATCTGATAGGGAACAGACTAGTAGTGTTGGAAGGTGGGTGAGACTAGTAGCGTGGGAAGGTGGGTGAGATTGTTCTCATCTGATAGGGAACAGACTAGTAGTGTGGGAAGGTGGGAGAGATTGTTCTCATCTGATAGGGAACAGACTAGTAGTGTTGGAAGGTGGGTGAGACTAGTAGCGTGGGAAGGTGGGTGAGATTGTTCTCATCTGATAGGGAACAGACTAGTAGTGTGGGAAGGTGGGTGAGATTGTTCTCATCTGATAGGGAACAGACTAGTAGTGTAGGAAGGTGGGTGAGATTGTTCTCATCTGATAGGGAACAGACTAGTAGTGTGGGAAGGTGGGTGAGATTGTTCTCATCTGATAGGGAACAGACTAGTAGTGTGGGAAGGTGGGTGAGATTGTTCTCATCTGATAGGGAACAGACTAGTAGTGTGGGAAGGTGGGTGAGATTGTTCTCATCTGATAGGGAACAGACTAGTAGGGTGGGAAGGTGGGTGAGATTGTTCTCATCTGATAGGGAACAGACTAGTAGTGTTGGAAGGTGGGTGAGACTAGTAGCGTGGGAAGGTGGGTGAGATTGTTCTCATCTGATAGGGAACAGACTAGTAGTGTAGGAAGGTGGGTGAGATTGTTCTCATCTGATAGGGAACAGACTAGTAGTGTTGGAAGGTGGGTGAGACTAGTAGCGTGGGAAGGTGGGTGAGATTGTTCTCATCTGATAGGGAACAGACTAGTAGTGTGGGAAGGTGGGTGAGATTGTTCTCATCTGATAGGGAACAGACTAGTAGTGTAGGAAGGTGGGTGAGATTGTTCTCATCTGATAGGGAACAGACTAGTAGTGTGGGAAGGTGGGTGAGATTGTTCTCATCTGATAGGGAACAGACTAGTAGTGTGGGAAGGTGGGTGAGATTGTTCTCATCTGATAGGGAACAGACTAGTAGTGTGGGAAGGTGGGTGAGATTGTTCTCATCTGATAGGGAACAGACTAGTAGGGTGGGAAGGTGGGTGAGATTGTTCTCATCTGATAGGGAACAGACTAGTAGTGTTGGAAGGTGGGTGAGATTGTTCTCATCTGATAGGGAACAGACTAGTAGTGTAGGAAGGTGGGTGAGATTGTTCTCATCTGATAGGGAACAGACTAGTAGTGTTGGAAGGTGGGTGAGACTAGTAGCGTGGGAAGGTGGGTGAGATTGTTCTCGTCTGATAGGGAACAGACTAGTAGTGTAGGAAGGTGGGTGAGATTGTTCTCATCTGATAGGGAACAGACTAGTAGTGTTGGAAGATGGGTGAGATTGTTCTCATCTGATAGGGAACAGACTAGTAGTGTGGGAAGGTGGGTGAGATTGTTCTCATCTGATAGGGAACAGACTAGTAGTGTTGGAAGGTGGGTGAGACTAGTAGCGTGGGAAGGTGGGTGAGATTGTTCTCATCTGATAGGGAACAGACTAGTAGTGTGGGAAGGTGGGAGAGATTGTTCTCATCTGATAGGGAACAGACTAGTAGTGTTGGAAGGTGGGTGAGACTAGTAGCGTGGGAAGGTGGGTGAGATTGTTCTCATCTGATAGGGAACAGACTAGTAGTGTAGGAAGGTGGGTGAGACTAGTAGCGTGGGAAGGTGGGTGAGATTGTTCTCATCTGATAGGGAACAGACTAGTAGTGTAGGAAGGTGGGTGAGATTGTTCTCATCTGATAGGGAACAGACTAGTAGTGTTGGAAGATGGGTGAGATTGTTCTCATCTGATAGGGAACAGACTAGTAGTGTGGGAAGGTGGGTGAGATTGTTCTCATCTGATAGGGAACAGACTAGTAGTGTTGGAAGGTGGGTGAGACTAGTAGCGTGGGAAGGTGGGTGAGATTGTTCTCATCTGATAGGGAACAGACTAGTAGTGTGGGAAGGTGGGAGAGATTGTTCTCATCTGATAGGGAACAGACTAGTAGTGTTGGAAGGTGGGTGAGACTAGTAGCGTGGGAAGGTGGGTGAGATTGTTCTCATCTGATAGGGAACAGACTAGTAGTGTGGGAAGGTGGGTGAGATTGTTCTCATCTGATAGGGAACAGACTAGTAGTGTAGGAAGGTGGGTGAGATTGTTCTCATCTGATAGGGAACAGACTAGTAGTGTGGGAAGGTGGGTGAGATTGTTCTCATCTGATAGGGAACAGACTAGTAGTGTGGGAAGGTGGGTGAGATTGTTCTCATCTGATAGGGAACAGACTAGTAGTGTGGGAAGGTGGGTGAGATTGTTCTCATCTGATAGGGAACAGACTAGTAGGGTGGGAAGGTGGGTGAGATTGTTCTCATCTGATAGGGAACAGACTAGTAGTGTTGGAAGGTGGGTGAGACTAGTAGCGTGGGAAGGTGGGTGAGATTGTTCTCATCTGATAGGGAACAGACTAGTAGTGTAGGAAGGTGGGTGAGATTGTTCTCATCTGATAGGGAACAGACTAGTAGTGTTGGAAGGTGGGTGAGACTAGTAGCGTGGGAAGGTGGGTGAGATTGTTCTCATCTGATAGGGAACAGACTAGTAGTGTGGGAAGGTGGGTGAGATTGTTCTCATCTGATAGGGAACAGACTAGTAGTGTAGGAAGGTGGGTGAGATTGTTCTCATCTGATAGGGAACAGACTAGTAGTGTGGGAAGGTGGGTGAGATTGTTCTCATCTGATAGGGAACAGACTAGTAGTGTGGGAAGGTGGGTGAGATTGTTCTCATCTGATAGGGAACAGACTAGTAGTGTGGGAAGGTGGGTGAGATTGTTCTCATCTGATAGGGAACAGACTAGTAGGGTGGGAAGGTGGGTGAGATTGTTCTCATCTGATAGGGAACAGACTAGTAGTGTTGGAAGGTGGGTGAGATTGTTCTCATCTGATAGGGAACAGACTAGTAGTGTAGGAAGGTGGGTGAGATTGTTCTCATCTGATAGGGAACAGACTAGTAGTGTTGGAAGGTGGGTGAGACTAGTAGCGTGGGAAGGTGGGTGAGATTGTTCTCGTCTGATAGGGAACAGACTAGTAGTGTAGGAAGGTGGGTGAGATTGTTCTCATCTGATAGGGAACAGACTAGTAGTGTTGGAAGATGGGTGAGATTGTTCTCATCTGATAGGGAACAGACTAGTAGTGTGGGAAGGTGGGTGAGATTGTTCTCATCTGATAGGGAACAGACTAGTAGTGTTGGAAGGTGGGTGAGACTAGTAGCGTGGGAAGGTGGGTGAGATTGTTCTCATCTGATAGGGAACAGACTAGTAGTGTGGGAAGGTGGGAGAGATTGTTCTCATCTGATAGGGAACAGACTAGTAGTGTTGGAAGGTGGGTGAGACTAGTAGCGTGGGAAGGTGGGTGAGATTGTTCTCATCTGATAGGGAACAGACTAGTAGTGTAGGAAGGTGGGTGAGATTGTTCTCATCTGATAGGGAACAGACTAGTAGTGTGGGAAGGTGGGTGAGATTGTTCTCATCTGATAGGGAACAGACTAGTAGGGTGGGAAGGTGGGTGAGATTGTTCTCATCTGATAGGGAACAGACTAGTAGTGTTGGAAGGTGGGTGAGACTAGTAGCGTGGGAAGGTGGGTGAGATTGTTCTCATCTGATAGGGAACAGACTAGTAGTGTAGGAAGGTGGGTGAGATTGTTCTCATCTGATAGGGAACAGACTAGTAGTGTTGGAAGGTGGGTGAGACTAGTAGCGTGGGAAGGTGGGTGAGATTGTTCTCATCTGATAGGGAACAGACTAGTAGTGTGGGAAGGTGGGTGAGATTGTTCTCATCTGATAGGGAACAGACTAGTAGTGTAGGAAGGTGGGTGAGATTGTTCTCATCTGATAGGGAACAGACTAGTAGTGTGGGAAGGTGGGTGAGATTGTTCTCATCTGATAGGGAACAGACTAGTAGTGTGGGAAGGTGGGTGAGATTGTTCTCATCTGATAGGGAACAGACTAGTAGTGTGGGAAGGTGGGTGAGATTGTTCTCATCTGATAGGGAACAGACTAGTAGGGTGGGAAGGTGGGTGAGATTGTTCTCATCTGATAGGGAACAGACTAGTAGTGTTGGAAGGTGGGTGAGATTGTTCTCATCTGATAGGGAACAGACTAGTAGTGTAGGACGGTGGGTGAGATTGTTCTCATCTGATAGGGAACAGACTAGTAGTGTTGGAAGGTGGGTGAGACTAGTAGCGTGGGAAGGTGGGTGAGATTGTTCTCGTCTGATAGGGAACAGACTAGTAGTGTAGGAAGGTGGGTGAGATTGTTCTCATCTGATAGGGAACAGACTAGTAGTGTTGGAAGATGGGTGAGATTGTTCTCATCTGATAGGGAACAGACTAGTAGTGTGGGAAGGTGGGTGAGATTGTTCTCATCTGATAGGGAACAGACTAGTAGTGTTGGAAGGTGGGTGAGACTAGTAGCGTGGGAAGGTGGGTGAGATTGTTCTCATCTGATAGGGAACAGACTAGTAGTGTGGGAAGGTGGGTGAGATTGTTCTCATCTGATAGGGAACAGACTAGTAGGGTGGGAAGGTGGGTGAGATTGTTCTCATCTGATAGGGAACAGACTAGTAGTGTTGGAAGGTGGGTGAGACTAGTAGCGTGGGAAGGTGGGTGAGATTGTTCTCATCTGATAGGGAACAGACTAGTAGTGTAGGAAGGTGGGTGAGATTGTTCTCATCTGATAGGGAACAGACTAGTAGTGTTGGAAGGTGGGTGAGACTAGTAGCGTGGGAAGGTGGGTGAGATTGTTCTCATCTGATAGGGAACAGACTAGTAGTGTGGGAAGGTGGGTGAGATTGTTCTCATCTGATAGGGAACAGACTAGTAGTGTAGGAAGGTGGGTGAGATTGTTCTCATCTGATAGGGAACAGACTAGTAGTGTTGGAAGATGGGTGAGATTGTTCTCATCTGATAGGGAACAGACTAGTAGTGTGGGAAGGTGGGTGAGATTGTTCTCATCTGATAGGGAACAGACTAGTAGTGTTGGAAGGTGGGTGAGACTAGTAGCGTGGGAAGGTGGGTGAGATTGTTCTCATCTGATAGGGAACAGACTAGTAGTGTGGGAAGGTGGGTGAGATTGTTCTCATCTGATAGGGAACAGACTAGTAGGGTGGGAAGGTGGGTGAGATTGTTCTCATCTGATAGGGAACAGACTAGTAGTGTTGGAAGGTGGGTGAGACTAGTAGCGTGGGAAGGTGGGTGAGATTGTTCTCATCTGATAGGGAACAGACTAGTAGTGTAGGAAGGTGGGTGAGATTGTTCTCATCTGATAGGGAACAGACTAGTAGTGTTGGAAGGTGGGTGAGACTAGTAGCGTGGGAAGGTGGGTGAGATTGTTCTCATCTGATAGGGAACAGACTAGTAGTGTGGGAAGGTGGGTGAGATTGTTCTCATCTGATAGGGAACAGACTAGTAGTGTAGGAAGGTGGGTGAGATTGTTCTCATCTGATAGGGAACAGACTAGTAGTGTGGGAAGGTGGGTGAGATTGTTCTCATCTGATAGGGAACAGACTAGTAGTGTGGGAAGGTGGGTGAGATTGTTCTCATCTGATAGGGAACAGACTAGTAGTGTGGGAAGGTGGGTGAGATTGTTCTCATCTGATAGGGAACAGACTAGTAGGGTGGGAAGGTGGGTGAGATTGTTCTCATCTGATAGGGAACAGACTAGTAGTGTTGGAAGGTGGGTGAGATTGTTCTCATCTGATAGGGAACAGACTAGTAGTGTAGGACGGTGGGTGAGATTGTTCTCATCTGATAGGGAACAGACTAGTAGTGTTGGAAGGTGGGTGAGACTAGTAGCGTGGGAAGGTGGGTGAGATTGTTCTCGTCTGATAGGGAACAGACTAGTAGTGTAGGAAGGTGGGTGAGATTGTTCTCATCTGATAGGGAACAGACTAGTAGTGTTGGAAGATGGGTGAGATTGTTCTCATCTGATAGGGAACAGACTAGTAGTGTGGGAAGGTGGGTGAGATTGTTCTCATCTGATAGGGAACAGACTAGTAGTGTTGGAAGGTGGGTGAGACTAGTAGCGTGGGAAGGTGGGTGAGATTGTTCTCATCTGATAGGGAACAGACTAGTAGTGTGGGAAGGTGGGAGAGATTGTTCTCATCTGATAGGGAACAGACTAGTAGTGTTGGAAGGTGGGTGAGACTAGTAGCGTGGGAAGGTGGGTGAGATTGTTCTCATCTGATAGGGAACAGACTAGTAGTGTAGGAAGGTGGGTGAGATTGTTCTCATCTGATAGGGAACAGACTAGTAGTGTTGGAAGATGGGTGAGATTGTTCTCATCTGATAGGGAACAGACTAGTAGTGTGGGAAGGTGGGTGAGATTGTTCTCATCTGATAGGGAACAGACTAGTAGTGTTGGAAGGTGGGTGAGACTAGTAGCGTGGGAAGGTGGGTGAGATTGTTCTCATCTGATAGGGAACAGACTAGTAGTGTGGGAAGGTGGGAGAGATTGTTCTCATCTGATAGGGAACAGACTAGTAGTGTTGGAAGGTGGGTGAGACTAGTAGCGTGGGAAGGTGGGTGAGATTGTTCTCATCTGATAGGGAACAGACTAGTAGTGTGGGAAGGTGGGTGAGATTGTTCTCATCTGATAGGGAACAGACTAGTAGTGTAGGAAGGTGGGTGAGATTGTTCTCATCTGATAGGGAACAGACTAGTAGTGTGGGAAGGTGGGTGAGATTGTTCTCATCTGATAGGGAACAGACTAGTAGTGTGGGAAGGTGGGTGAGATTGTTCTCATCTGATAGGGAACAGACTAGTAGTGTGGGAAGGTGGGTGAGATTGTTCTCATCTGATAGGGAACAGACTAGTAGGGTGGGAAGGTGGGTGAGATTGTTCTCATCTGATAGGGAACAGACTAGTAGTGTTGGAAGGTGGGTGAGACTAGTAGCGTGGGAAGGTGGGTGAGATTGTTCTCATCTGATAGGGAACAGACTAGTAGTGTAGGAAGGTGGGTGAGATTGTTCTCATCTGATAGGGAACAGACTAGTAGTGTTGGAAGGTGGGTGAGACTAGTAGCGTGGGAAGGTGGGTGAGATTGTTCTCATCTGATAGGGAACAGACTAGTAGTGTGGGAAGGTGGGTGAGATTGTTCTCATCTGATAGGGAACAGACTAGTAGTGTAGGAAGGTGGGTGAGATTGTTCTCATCTGATAGGGAACAGACTAGTAGTGTGGGAAGGTGGGTGAGATTGTTCTCATCTGATAGGGAACAGACTAGTAGTGTGGGAAGGTGGGTGAGATTGTTCTCATCTGATAGGGAACAGACTAGTAGGGTGGGAAGGTGGGTGAGATTGTTCTCATCTGATAGGGAACAGACTAGTAGTGTTGGAAGGTGGGTGAGATTGTTCTCATCTGATAGGGAACAGACTAGTAGTGTAGGAAGGTGGGTGAGATTGTTCTCATCTGATAGGGAACAGACTAGTAGTGTTGGAAGGTGGGTGAGACTAGTAGCGTGGGAAGGTGGGTGAGATTGTTCTCATCTGATAGGGAACAGACTAGTAGTGTGGGAAGGTGGGAGAGATTGTTCTCATCTGATAGGGAACAGACTAGTAGTGTTGGAAGGTGGGTGAGACTAGTAGCGTGGGAAGGTGGGTGAGATTGTTCTCATCTGATAGGGAACAGACTAGTAGTGTGGGAAGGTGGGTGAGATTGTTCTCATCTGATAGGGAACAGACTAGTAGTGTAGGAAGGTGGGTGAGATTGTTCTCATCTGATAGGGAACAGACTAGTAGTGTGGGAAGGTGGGTGAGATTGTTCTCATCTGATAGGGAACAGACTAGTAGTGTGGGAAGGTGGGTGAGATTGTTCTCATCTGATAGGGAACAGACTAGTAGTGTGGGAAGGTGGGTGAGATTGTTCTCATCTGATAGGGAACAGACTAGTAGTGTTGGAAGGTGGGTGAGACTAGTAGCGTGGGAAGGTGGGTGAGATTGTTCTCATCTGATAGGGAACAGACTAGTAGTGTGGGAAGGTGGGTGAGATTGTTCTCATCTGATAGGGAACAGACTAGTAGTGTTGGAAGGTGGGTGAGACTAGTAGCGTGGGAAGGTGGGTGAGATTGTTCTCATCTGATAGGGAACAGACTAGTAGTGTAGGAAGGTGGGTGAGATTGTTCTCATCTGATAGGGAACAGACTAGTAGTGTTGGAAGGTGGGTGAGACTAGTAGCGTGGGAAGGTGGGTGAGATGGTTCTCATCTGATAGGGAACAGACTAGTAGTGTGGGAAGGTGGGTGAGATTGTTCTCATCTGATAGGGAACAGACTAGTAGTGTGGGAAGGTGGGTGAGATTGTTCTCATCTGATAGGGAACAGACTAGTAGTGTGGGAAGGTGGGTGAGATTGTTCTCATCTGATAGGGAACAGACTAGTAGGGTGGGAAGGTGGGTGAGATTGTTCTCATCTGATAGGGAACAGACTAGTAGTGTTGGAAGGTGGGTGAGACTAGTAGCGTGGGAAGGTGGGTGAGATTGTTCTCATCTGATAGGGAACAGACTAGTAGTGTGGGAAGGTGGGAGAGATTGTTCTCATCTGATAGGGAACAGACTAGTAGTGTTGGAAGGTGGGTGAGACTAGTAGCGTGGGAAGGTGGGTGAGATTGTTCTCATCTGATAGGGAACAGACTAGTAGTGTGGGAAGGTGGGTGAGATTGTTCTCATCTGATAGGGAACAGACTAGTAGTGTAGGAAGGTGGGTGAGATTGTTCTCATCTGATAGGGAACAGACTAGTAGTGTGGGAAGGTGGGTGAGATTGTTCTCATCTGATAGGGAACAGACTAGTAGTGTGGGAAGGTGGGTGAGATTGTTCTCATCTGATAGGGAACAGACTAGTAGTGTGGGAAGGTGGGTGAGATTGTTCTCATCTGATAGGGAACAGACTAGTAGGGTGGGAAGGTGGGTGAGATTGTTCTCATCTGATAGGGAACAGACTAGTAGTGTTGGAAGGTGGGTGAGACTAGTAGCGTGGGAAGGTGGGTGAGATTGTTCTCATCTGATAGGGAACAGACTAGTAGTGTAGGAAGGTGGGTGAGATTGTTCTCATCTGATAGGGAACAGACTAGTAGTGTTGGAAGGTGGGTGAGACTAGTAGCGTGGGAAGGTGGGTGAGATTGTTCTCATCTGATAGGGAACAGACTAGTAGTGTGGGAAGGTGGGTGAGATTGTTCTCATCTGATAGGGAACAGACTAGTAGTGTGGGAAGGTGGGTGAGATTGTTCTCATCTGATAGGGAACAGACTAGTAGGGTGGGAAGGTGGGTGAGATTGTTCTCATCTGATAGGGAACAGACTAGTAGTGTTGGAAGGTGGGTGAGATTGTTCTCATCTGATAGGGAACAGACTAGTAGTGTAGGACGGTGGGTGAGATTGTTCTCATCTGATAGGGAACAGACTAGTAGTGTTGGAAGGTGGGTGAGACTAGTAGCGTGGGAAGGTGGGTGAGATTGTTCTCGTCTGATAGGGAACAGACTAGTAGTGTAGGAAGGTGGGTGAGATTGTTCTCATCTGATAGGGAACAGACTAGTAGTGTTGGAAGATGGGTGAGATTGTTCTCATCTGATAGGGAACAGACTAGTAGTGTGGGAAGGTGGGTGAGATTGTTCTCATCTGATAGGGAACAGACTAGTAGTGTTGGAAGGTGGGTGAGACTAGTAGCGTGGGAAGGTGGGTGAGATTGTTCTCATCTGATAGGGAACAGACTAGTAGTGTGGGAAGGTGGGAGAGATTGTTCTCATCTGATAGGGAACAGACTAGTAGTGTTGGAAGGTGGGTGAGACTAGTAGCGTGGGAAGGTGGGTGAGATTGTTCTCATCTGATAGGGAACAGACTAGT
This sequence comes from Salmo salar, assembly GCF_965601325.2. Taxonomy (NCBI): domain Eukaryota; kingdom Metazoa; phylum Chordata; class Actinopteri; order Salmoniformes; family Salmonidae; genus Salmo; species Salmo salar. Next base: position 56,741,341 of record NC_138304.1, on the reverse strand, counting down.
AGTGTAGGAAGGTGGGTGAGATTGTTCTCATCTGATAGGGAACAGACTAGTAGTGTTGGAAGATGGGTGAGATTGTTCTCATCTGATAGGGAACAGACTAGTAGTGTGGGAAGGTGGGTGAGATTGTTCTCATCTGATAGGGAACAGACTAGTAGTGTTGGAAGGTGGGTGAGACTAGTAGCGTGGGAAGGTGGGTGAGATTGTTCTCATCTGATAGGGAACAGACTAGTAGTGTGGGAAGGTGGGAGAGATTGTTCTCATCTGATAGGGAACAGACTAGTAGTGTTGGAAGGTGGGTGAGACTAGTAGCGTGGGAAGGTGGGTGAGATTGTTCTCATCTGATAGGGAACAGACTAGTAGTGTGGGAAGGTGGGTGAGATTGTTCTCATCTGATAGGGAACAGACTAGTAGTGTAGGAAGGTGGGTGAGATTGTTCTCATCTGATAGGGAACAGACTAGTAGTGTGGGAAGGTGGGTGAGATTGTTCTCATCTGATAGGGAACAGACTAGTAGTGTGGGAAGGTGGGTGAGATTGTTCTCATCTGATAGGGAACAGACTAGTAGTGTGGGAAGGTGGGTGAGATTGTTCTCATCTGATAGGGAACAGACTAGTAGGGTGGGAAGGTGGGTGAGATTGTTCTCATCTGATAGGGAACAGACTAGTAGTGTTGGAAGGTGGGTGAGACTAGTAGCGTGGGAAGGTGGGTGAGATTGTTCTCATCTGATAGGGAACAGACTAGTAGTGTAGGAAGGTGGGTGAGATTGTTCTCATCTGATAGGGAACAGACTAGTAGTGTTGGAAGGTGGGTGAGACTAGTAGCGTGGGAAGGTGGGTGAGATTGTTCTCATCTGATAGGGAACAGACTAGTAGTGTGGGAAGGTGGGTGAGATTGTTCTCATCTGATAGGGAACAGACTAGTAGTGTAGGAAGGTGGGTGAGATTGTTCTCATCTGATAGGGAACAGACTAGTAGTGTGGGAAGGTGGGTGAGATTGTTCTCATCTGATAGGGAACAGACTAGTAGTGTGGGAAGGTGGGTGAGATTGTTCTCATCTGATAGGGAACAGACTAGTAGGGTGGGAAGGTGGGTGAGATTGTTCTCATCTGATAGGGAACAGACTAGTAGTGTTGGAAGGTGGGTGAGATTGTTCTCATCTGATAGGGAACAGACTAGTAGTGTAGGAAGGTGGGTGAGATTGTTCTCATCTGATAGGGAACAGACTAGTAGTGTTGGAAGGTGGGTGAGACTAGTAGCGTGGGAAGGTGGGTGAGATTGTTCTCATCTGATAGGGAACAGACTAGTAGTGTGGGAAGGTGGGAGAGATTGTTCTCATCTGATAGGGAACAGACTAGTAGTGTTGGAAGGTGGGTGAGACTAGTAGCGTGGGAAGGTGGGTGAGATTGTTCTCATCTGATAGGGAACAGACTAGTAGTGTGGGAAGGTGGGTGAGATTGTTCTCATCTGATAGGGAACAGACTAGTAGTGTAGGAAGGTGGGTGAGATTGTTCTCATCTGATAGGGAACAGACTAGTAGTGTGGGAAGGTGGGTGAGATTGTTCTCATCTGATAGGGAACAGACTAGTAGTGTGGGAAGGTGGGTGAGATTGTTCTCATCTGATAGGGAACAGACTAGTAGTGTGGGAAGGTGGGTGAGATTGTTCTCATCTGATAGGGAACAGACTAGTAGTGTTGGAAGGTGGGTGAGACTAGTAGCGTGGGAAGGTGGGTGAGATTGTTCTCATCTGATAGGGAACAGACTAGTAGGGTGGGAAGGTGGGTGAGATTGTTCTCATCTGATAGGGAACAGACTAGTAGTGTTGGAAGGTGGGTGAGACTAGTAGCGTGGGAAGGTGGGTGAGATTGTTCTCATCTGATAGGGAACAGACTAGTAGTGTAGGAAGGTGGGTGAGATTGTTCTCATCTGATAGGGAACAGACTAGTAGTGTTGGAAGGTGGGTGAGACTAGTAGCGTGGGAAGGTGGGTGAGATTGTTCTCATCTGATAGGGAACAGACTAGTAGTGTGGGAAGGTGGGTGAGATTGTTCTCATCTGATAGGGAACAGACTAGTAGTGTGGGAAGGTGGGTGAGATTGTTCTCATCTGATAGGGAACAGACTAGTAGTGTGGGAAGGTGGGTGAGATTGTTCTCATCTGATAGGGAACAGACTAGTAGGGTGGGAAGGTGGGTGAGATTGTTCTCATCTGATAGGGAACAGACTAGTAGTGTTGGAAGGTGGGTGAGACTAGTAGCGTGGGAAGGTGGGTGAGATTGTTCTCATCTGATAGGGAACAGACTAGTAGTGTGGGAAGGTGGGAGAGATTGTTCTCATCTGATAGGGAACAGACTAGTAGTGTTGGAAGGTGGGTGAGACTAGTAGCGTGGGAAGGTGGGTGAGATTGTTCTCATCTGATAGGGAACAGACTAGTAGTGTGGGAAGGTGGGTGAGATTGTTCTCATCTGATAGGGAACAGACTAGTAGTGTAGGAAGGTGGGTGAGATTGTTCTCATCTGATAGGGAACAGACTAGTAGTGTGGGAAGGTGGGTGAGATTGTTCTCATCTGATAGGGAACAGACTAGTAGTGTGGGAAGGTGGGTGAGATTGTTCTCATCTGATAGGGAACAGACTAGTAGTGTGGGAAGGTGGGTGAGATTGTTCTCATCTGATAGGGAACAGACTAGTAGGGTGGGAAGGTGGGTGAGATTGTTCTCATCTGATAGGGAACAGACTAGTAGTGTTGGAAGGTGGGTGAGACTAGTAGCGTGGGAAGGTGGGTGAGATTGTTCTCATCTGATAGGGAACAGACTAGTAGTGTAGGAAGGTGGGTGAGATTGTTCTCATCTGATAGGGAACAGACTAGTAGTGTTGGAAGGTGGGTGAGACTAGTAGCGTGGGAAGGTGGGTGAGATTGTTCTCATCTGATAGGGAACAGACTAGTAGTGTGGGAAGGTGGGTGAGATTGTTCTCATCTGATAGGGAACAGACTAGTAGTGTAGGAAGGTGGGTGAGATTGTTCTCATCTGATAGGGAACAGACTAGTAGTGTGGGAAGGTGGGTGAGATTGTTCTCATCTGATAGGGAACAGACTAGTAGTGTGGGAAGGTGGGTGAGATTGTTCTCATCTGATAGGGAACAGACTAGTAGTGTGGGAAGGTGGGTGAGATTGTTCTCATCTGATAGGGAAAAGACTAGTAGTGTAGGAAGGTGGGTGAGATTGTTCTCATCTGATAGGGAACAGACTAGTAGTGTAGGAAGGTGGGTGAGATTGTTCTCATCTGATAGGGAACAGACTAGTAGTGTTGGAAGGTGGGTGAGACTAGTAGCGTGGGAAGGTGGGTGAGATTGTTCTCATCTGATAGGGAACAGACTAGTAGTGTAGGAAGGTGGGTGAGATTGTTCTCATCTGATAGGGAACAGACTAGTAGTGTTGGAAGGTGGGTGAGACTAGTAGCGTGGGAAGGTGGGTGAGATTGTTCTCATCTGATAGGGAACAGACTAGTAGTGTGGAAAGGTGGGTGAGATTGTTCTCATCTGATAGGGAACAGACTAGTAGTGTAGGAAGGTGGGTGAGATTGTTCTCATCTGATAGGGAACAGACTAGTAGTGTGGGAAGGTGGGTGAGATTGTTCTCATCTGATAGGGAACAGACTAGTAGTGTAGGAAGGTGGGTGAGATTGTTCTCATCTGATAGGGAACAGACTAGTAGTGTAGGAAGGTGGGTGAGATTGTTCTCATCTGATAGGGAACAGACTAGTAGTGTTGGAAGGTGGGTGAGACTAGTAGCGTGGGAAGGTGGGTGAGATTGTTCTCATCTGATAGGGAACAGACTAGTAGTGTAGGAAGGTGGGTGAGATTGTTCTCATCTGATAGGGAACAGATTAGTAGTGTGGGAAGGTGGGTGAGATTGTTCTCATCTGATACGGAACAGACTAGTAGTGTGGGAAGGTGGGTGAGATTGTTCTCATCTGACAGGGAACAGACTAGTAGTGTTGGAAGGTGGGTGAGATTGTTCTCATCTGATAGGGAACAGGCTAGTAGTGTGGGAAGGTGGGTGAGATTGTTCTCATCTGATAGGGAACAGACTAGTAGTGTAGGAAGGTGGGTGAGATTGTTCTCATCTGATAGGGAACAGACTAGTAGTGTGGGAAGGTGGGTGAGATTGTTCTCATCTGATAGGGAACAGACTAGTAGTGTGGGAAGGTGGGTGAGATTGTTCTCATCTGATAGGGAACAGACTAGTAGTGTGGGAAGGTGGGTGAGATTGTTCTCATCTGATAGGGAACAGACTAGTAGGGTGGGAAGGTGGGTGAGATTGTTCTCATCTGATAGGGAACAGACTAGTAGTGTTGGAAGGTGGGTGAGATTGTTCTCATCTGATAGGGAACTGACTAGTAGTGTAGGAAGGTGGGTGAGATTGTTCTCATCTGATAGGGAACAGACTAGTAGTGTAGGAAGGTGGGTGAGATTGTTCTCATCTGATAGGGAACAGACTAGTAGTGTTGGAAGGTGGGTGAGACTAGTAGCGTGGGAAGGTGGGTGAGATTGTTCTCATCTGATAGGGAACAGACTAGTAGTGTAGGAAGGTGGGTGAGATTGTTCTCATCTGATAGGGAACAGACTAGTAGTGTTGGAAGGTGGGTGAGACTAGTAGCGTGGGAAGGTGGGTGAGATTGTTCTCATCTGATAGGGAACAGACTAGTAGTGTGGGAAGGTGGGTGAGATTGTTCTCATCTGATAGGGAACAGACTAGTAGTGTAGGAAGGTGGGTGAGATTGTTCTCATCTGATAGGGAACAGACTAGTAGTGTGGGAAGGTGGGTGAGATTGTTCTCATCTGATAGGGAACAGACTAGTAGTGTGGGAAGGTGGGTGAGATTGTTCTCATCTGATAGGGAACAGACTAGTAGTGTGGGAAGGTGGGAGAGATTGTTCTCATCTGATAGGGAACAGACTAGTAGTGTTGGAAGGTGGGTGAGACTAGTAGCGTGGGAAGGTGGGTGAGATTGTTCTCATCTGATAGGGAACAGACTAGTAGTGTGGGAAGGTGGGTGAGATTGTTCTCATCTGATAGGGAACAGACTAGTAGTGTAGGAAGGTGGGTGAGATTGTTCTCATCTGATAGGGAACAGACTAGTAGTGTGGGAAGGTGGGTGAGATTGTTCTCATCTGATAGGGAACAGACTAGTAGTGTGGGAAGGTGGGTGAGATTGTTCTCATCTGATAGGGAACAGACTAGTAGTGTGGGAAGGTGGGTGAGATTGTTCTCATCTGATAGGGAACAGACTAGTAGGGTGGGAAGGTGGGTGAGATTGTTCTCATCTGATAGGGAACAGACTAGTAGTGTTGGAAGGTGGGTGAGACTAGTAGCGTGGGAAGGTGGGTGAGATTGTTCTCATCTGATAGGGAACAGACTAGTAGTGTAGGAAGGTGGGTGAGATTGTTCTCATCTGATAGGGAACAGACTAGTAGTGTTGGAAGGTGGGTGAGACTAGTAGCGTGGGAAGGTGGGTGAGATTGTTCTCATCTGATAGGGAACAGACTAGTAGTGTGGGAAGGTGGGTGAGATTGTTCTCATCTGATAGGGAACAGACTAGTAGTGTAGGAAGGTGGGTGAGATTGTTCTCATCTGATAGGGAACAGACTAGTAGTGTGGGAAGGTGGGTGAGATTGTTCTCATCTGATAGGGAACAGACTAGTAGTGTGGGAAGGTGGGTGAGATTGTTCTCATCTGATAGGGAACAGACTAGTAGTGTGGGAAGGTGGGTGAGATTGTTCTCATCTGATAGGGAAAAGACTAGTAGTGTAGGAAGGTGGGTGAGATTGTTCTCATCTGATAGGGAACAGACTAGTAGTGTAGGAAGGTGGGTGAGATTGTTCTCATCTGATAGGGAACAGACTAGTAGTGTTGGAAGGTGGGTGAGACTAGTAGCGTGGGAAGGTGGGTGAGATTGTTCTCATCTGATAGGGAACAGACTAGTAGTGTAGGAAGGTGGGTGAGATTGTTCTCATCTGATAGGGAACAGACTAGTAGTGTTGGAAGGTGGGTGAGACTAGTAGCGTGGGAAGGTGGGTGAGATTGTTCTCATCTGATAGGGAACAGACTAGTAGTGTGGAAAGGTGGGTGAGATTGTTCTCATCTGATAGGGAACAGACTAGTAGTGTAGGAAGGTGGGTGAGATTGTTCTCATCTGATAGGGAACAGACTAGTAGTGTGGGAAGGTGGGTGAGATTGTTCTCATCTGATAGGGAACAGACTAGTAGTGTAGGAAGGTGGGTGAGATTGTTCTCATCTGATAGGGAACAGACTAGTAGTGTAGGAAGGTGGGTGAGATTGTTCTCATCTGATAGGGAACAGACTAGTAGTGTTGGAAGGTGGGTGAGACTAGTAGCGTGGGAAGGTGGGTGAGATTGTTCTCATCTGATAGGGAACAGACTAGTAGTGTAGGAAGGTGGGTGAGATTGTTCTCATCTGATAGGGAACAGATTAGTAGTGTGGGAAGGTGGGTGAGATTGTTCTCATCTGATACGGAACAGACTAGTAGTGTGGGAAGGTGGGTGAGATTGTTCTCATCTGACAGGGAACAGACTAGTAGTGTTGGAAGGTGGGTGAGATTGTTCTCATCTGATAGGGAACAGGCTAGTAGTGTGGGAAGGTGGGTGAGATTGTTCTCATCTGATAGGGAACAGACTAGTAGTGTAGGAAGGTGGGTGAGATTGTTCTCATCTGATAGGGAACAGACTAGTAGTGTGGGAAGGTGGGTGAGATTGTTCTCATCTGATAGGGAACAGACTAGTAGTGTGGGAAGGTGGGTGAGATTGTTCTCATCTGATAGGGAACAGACTAGTAGTGTGGGAAGGTGGGTGAGATTGTTCTCATCTGATAGGGAACAGACTAGTAGGGTGGGAAGGTGGGTGAGATTGTTCTCATCTGATAGGGAACAGACTAGTAGTGTTGGAAGGTGGGTGAGATTGTTCTCATCTGATAGGGAACTGACTAGTAGTGTAGGAAGGTGGGTGAGATTGTTCTCATCTGATAGGGAACAGACTAGTAGTGTAGGAAGGTGGGTGAGATTGTTCTCATCTGATAGGGAACAGACTAGTAGTGTTGGAAGGTGGGTGAGACTAGTAGCGTGGGAAGGTGGGTGAGATTGTTCTCATCTGATAGGGAACAGACTAGTAGTGTAGGAAGGTGGGTGAGATTGTTCTCATCTGATAGGGAACAGACTAGTAGTGTTGGAAGGTGGGTGAGACTAGTAGCGTGGGAAGGTGGGTGAGATTGTTCTCATCTGATAGGGAACAGACTAGTAGTGTGGGAAGGTGGGTGAGATTGTTCTCATCTGATAGGGAACAGACTAGTAGTGTAGGAAGGTGGGTGAGATTGTTCTCATCTGATAGGGAACAGACTAGTAGTGTGGGAAGGTGGGTGAGATTGTTCTCATCTGATAGGGAACAGACTAGTAGTGTGGGAAGGTGGGTGAGATTGTTCTCATCTGATAGGGAAAAGACTAGTAGTGTAGGAAGGTGGGTGAGATTGTTCTCATCTGATAGGGAACAGACTAGTAGTGTAGGAAGGTGGGTGAGACTAGTAGCGTGGGAAGGTGGGTGAGATTGTTCTCATCTGATAGGGAACAGACTAGTAGTGTAGGAAGGTGGGTGAGATTGTTCTCATCTGATAGGGAACAGATTAGTAGTGTGGGAAGGTAGGTGAGATTGTTCTCATCTGATACGGAACAGACTAGTAGTGTGGGAAGGTGGGTGAGATTGTTCTCATCTGACAGGGAACAGACTAGTAGTGTTGGAAGGTGGGTGAGATTGTTCTCATCTGATAGGGAACAGGCTAGTAGTGTGGGAAGGTGGGTGAGATTGTTCTCATCTGATAGGGAACAGACTAGTAGTGTAGGAAGGTGGTTGAGATTGTTCTCATCTGATAGGGAACAGACTAGTAGTGTGGGAAGGTGGGTGAGATTGTTCTCATCTGATAGGGAACAGACTAGTAGTGTGGGAAGGTGGGTGAGATTGTTCTCATCTGATAGGGAACAGACTAGTAGTGTGGGAAGGTGGGTGAGATTGTTCTCATCTGATAGGGAACAGACTAGTAGGGTGGGAAGGTGGGTGAGATTGTTCTCATCTGATAGGGAACAGACTAGTAGTGTTGGAAGATGGGTGAGATTGTTCTCATCTGATAGGGAACAGACTAGTAGTGTGGGAAGGTGGGTGAGATTGTTCTCATCTGATAGGGAACAGACTAGTAGTGTTGGAAGGTGGGTGAGACTAGTAGCATGGGAAGGTGGGTGAGATTGTTCTCATCTGATAGGGAACAGACTAGTAGTGTGGGAAGGTGGGTGAGATTGTTCTCATCTGATAGGGAACAGACTAGTAGTGTAGGAAGGTGGGTGAGATTGTTCTCATCTGATAGGGAACAGACTAGTAGTGTGGGAAGGTGGGTGAGATTGTTCTCATCTGATAGGGAACAGACTAGTAGTGTGGGAAGGTGGGTGAGATTGTTCTCATCTGATAGGGAACGGACTAGTAGTGTGGGAAGGTGGGTGAGATTGTTCTCATCTGATAGGGAACAGACTAGTAGGGTGGGAAGGTGGGTGAGATTGTTCTCATCTGATAGGGAACAGACTAGTAGTGTTGGAAGGTGGGTGAGATTGTTCTCATCTGATAGGGAACAGACTAGTAGTGTAGGAAGGTGGGTGAGATTGTTCTCATCTGATAGGGAACAGACTAGTAGTGTAGGAAGGTGGGTGAGATTGTTCTCATCTGATAGGGAACAGACTAGTAGTGTTGGAAGGTGGGTGAGACTAGTAGCGTGGGAAGGTGGGTGAGATTGTTCTCATCTGATAGGGAACAGACTAGTAGTGTAGGAAGGTGGGTGAGATTGTTCTCATCTGATAGGGAACAGACTAGTAGTGTTGGAAGGTGGGTGAGACTAGTAGCGTGGGAAGGTGGGTGAGATTGTTCTCATCTGATAGGGAACAGACTAGTAGTGTTGGAAGATGGGTGAGATTGTTCTCATCTGATAGGGAACAGACTAGTAGTGTGGGAAGGTGGGTGAGATTGTTCTCATCTGATAGGGAACAGACTAGTAGTGTTGGAAGGTGGGTGAGACTAGTAGCGTGGGAAGGTGGGTGAGATTGTTCTCATCTGATAGGGAACAGACTAGTAGTGTGGGAAGGTGGGTGAGATTGTTCTCATCTGATAGGGAACAGACTAGTAGTGTAGGAAGGTGGGTGAGATTGTTCTCATCTGATAGGGAACAGACTAGTAGTGTGGGAAGGTGGGTGAGATTGTTCTCATCTGATAGGGAACAGACTAGTAGGGTGGGAAGGTGGGTGAGATTGTTCTCATCTGATAGGGAACAGACTAGTAGTGTTGGAAGGTGGGTGAGATTGTTCTCATCTGATAGGGAAAAGACTAGTAGTGTAGGACGGTGGGTGAGATTGTTCTCATCTGATAGGGAACAGACTAGTAGTGTAGGAAGGTGGGTGAGATTGTTCTCATCTGATAGGGAACAGATTAGTAGTGTTGGAAGGTGGGTGAGACTAGTAGCGTGGGAAGGTGGGTGAGATTGTTCTCATCTGATAGGGAACAGACTAGTAGTGTAGGAAGGTGGGTGAGATTGTTCTCATCTGATAGGGAACAGATTAGTAGTGTGGGAAGGTAGGTGAGATTGTTCTCATCTGATAGGGAACAGACTAGTAGTGTGGGAAGGTGGGTGAGATTGTTCTCATCTGATAGGGAACAGACTAGTAGTGTGGGAAGGTGGGTGAGATTGTTCTCATCTGATAGGGAACAGACTAGTAGTGTTGGAAGGTGGGTGAGACTAGTAGCGTGGGAAGGTGGGTGAGATTGTTCTCATCTGATAGGGAACAGACTAGTAGTGTAGGAAGGTGGGTGAGATTGTTCTCATCTGATAGGGAACAGACTAGTAGTGTTGGAAGATGGGTGAGATTGTTCTCATCTGATAGGGAACAGACTAGTAGTGTGGGAAGGTGGGTGAGATTGTTCTCATCTGATAGGGAACAGACTAGTAGTGTTGGAAGGTGGGTGAGACTAGTAGCGTGGGAAGGTGGGTGAGATTGTTCTCATCTGATAGGGAACAGACTAGTACTGTGGGAAGGTGGGTGAGATTGTTCTCATCTGATAGGGAACAGACTAGTAGTGTAGGAAGGTGGGTGAGATTGTTCTCATCTGATAGGGAACAGACTAGTAGTGTGGGAAGGTGGGTGAGATTGTTCTCATCTGATAGGGAACAGACTAGTAGTCTGGGAAGGTGGGTGAGATTGTTCTCGTCTGATAGGGAACAGACTAGTACTGTGGGAAGGTGGGTGAGATTGTTCTCATCTGATAGGGAACAGACTAGTAGTGTAGGAAGGTGGGTGAGATTGTTCTCATCTGATAGGGAACAGACTAGTAGTGTGGGAAGGTGGATGAGATTGTTCTCATCTGATAGGGAACAGACTAGTAGTCTGGGAAGGTGGGTGAGATTGTTCTCATCTGATAGGGAACAGACTAGTAGTGTGGGAAGGTGGGTGAGATTGTTCTCATCTGATAGGGAACAGACTAGTAGTGTGGGAAGGTGGGTGAGATTGTTCTCATCTGATAGGGAACAGACTAGTAGTGTGGGAAGGTGGGTGAGATTGTTCTCATCTGATAGGGAACAGACTAGTAGTGTTGGAAGGTGGGTGAGACTAGTAGCGTGGGAAGGTGGGTGAGATTGTTCTCATCTGATAGGGAACAGACTAGTAGTGTAGGAAGGTGGGTGAGATTGTTCTCATCTGATAGGGAACAGACTAGTAGTGTTGGAAGATGGGTGAGATTGTTCTCATCTGATAGGGAACAGACTAGTAGTGTGGGAAGGTGGGTGAGATTGTTCTCATCTGATAGGGAACAGACTAGTAGTGTTGGAAGGTGGGTGAGACTAGTAGCGTGGGAAGGTGGGTGAGATTGTTCTCATCTGATAGGGAACAGACTAGTACTGTGGGAAGGTGGGTGAGATTGTTCTCATCTGATAGGGAACAGACTAGTAGTGTAGGAAGGTGGGTGAGATTGTTCTCATCTGATAGGGAACAGACTAGTAGTGTGGGAAGGTGGGTGAGATTGTTCTCATCTGATAGGGAACAGACTAGTAGTCTGGGAAGGTGGGTGAGATTGTTCTCGTCTGATAGGGAACAGACTAGTACTGTGGGAAGGTGGGTGAGATTGTTCTCATCTGATAGGGAACAGACTAGTAGTGTAGGAAGGTGGGTGAGATTGTTCTCATCTGATAGGGAACAGACTAGTAGTGTGGGAAGGTGGGTGAGATTGTTTTCATCTGATAGGGAACAGACTAGTAGTCTGGGAAGGTGGGTGAGATTGTTCTCATCTGATAGGGAACAGACTAGTAGTGTAGGAAGGTGGGTGAGATTGTTCTCATCTGATAGGGAACAGACTAGTAGGGTGGGAAGGTGGGTGAGATTGTTCTCATCTGATAGGGAACAGACTAGTAGTGTAGGAAGGTGGGTGAGATTGTTCTCATCTGATAGGGAACAGACTAGTAGTGTTGGAAGGTGGGTGAGACTAGTAGCGTGGGAAGGTGGGTGAGATTGTTCTCATCTGATAGGGAACAGACTAGTAGTGTAGGAAGGTGGGTGAGATTGTTCTCATCTGATAGGGAACAGATTAGTAGTGTGGGAAGGTGGGTGAGATTGTTCTCATCTGATAGGGAACAGACTAGTAGTGTGGGAAGGTGGGTGAGATTGTTCTCATCTGATAGGGAACAGACTAGTAGTGTGGGAAGGTGGGTGAGATTGTTCTCATCTGATAGGGAACAGACTAGTAGTGTTGGAAGGTGGGTGAGACTAGTAGCGTGGGAAGGTGGGTGAGATTGTTCTCATCTGATAGGGAACAGACTAGTAGCGTGGGAAGGTGGGTGAGATTGTTCTCATCTGATAGGGAACAGACTAGTAGTGTTGGAAGGAAGGTGGGTGAGATTGTTCTCATCTGATAGGGAACAGACTGGTAATGTTGGAAGGTGGGTGAGATTGTTCTCATCTGATAGGGAACAGACTAGTAGTGTTGGAAGGTGGGTGAGATTGTTCTCATCTGATAGGGAACAGACTAGTAGTGTGGGAAGGGGGTGAGATTGTTCTCATCTGATAGGGAACAGACTAGTAGTGTGGGAAGGTGGGTGAGATTGTTCTCATCTGATAGGGAACAGACTAGTAGTGTGGGAAGGTGGGTGAGATTGTTCTCATCTGATAGGGAACAGACTAGTAGTGTTGGAAGGTGGGTGAGACTAGTAGCGTGGGAAGGTGGGTGAGATTGTTCTCATCTGATAGGGAACAGACTAGTAGCGTGGGAAGGTGGGTGAGATTGTTCTCATCTGATAGGGAACAGACTAGTAGTGTTGGAAGGAAGGTGGGTGAGATTGTTCTCATCTGATAGGGAACAGACTGGTAATGTTGGAAGGTGGGTGAGATTGTTCTCATCTGATAGGGAACAGACTAGTAGTGTTGGAAGGTGGGTGAGATTGTTCTCATCTGATAGGGAACAGACTAGTAGTGTGGGAAGGTGGGTGAGATTGTTCTCATCTGATAGGGAACAGACTAGTAGGGTGGGAAGGTGGGTGAGATTGTTCTCATCTGATAGGGAACAGACTAGTAGTGTTGGAAGGTGGGTGAGATTGTTCTCATCTGATAGGGAAAAGACTAGTAGTGTAGGACGGTGGGTGAGATTGTTCTCATCTGATAGGGAACAGACTAGTAGTGTAGGAAGGTGGGTGAGATTGTTCTCATCTGATAGGGAACAGATTAGTAGTGTTGGAAGGTGGGTGAGACTAGTAGCGTGGGAAGGTGGGTGAGATTGTTCTCATCTGATAGGGAACAGACTAGTAGTGTAGGAAGGTGGGTGAGATTGTTCTCATCTGATAGGGAACAGATTAGTAGTGTGGGAAGGTGGGTGAGATTGTTCTCATCTGATAGGGAACAGACTAGTAGTGTGGGAAGGTGGGTGAGATTGTTCTCATCTGATAGGGAACAGACTAGTAGTGTGGGAAGGTGGGTGAGATTGTTCTCATCTGATAGGGAACAGACTAGTAGTGTTGGAAGGTGGGTGAGACTAGTAGCGTGGGAAGGTGGGTGAGATTGTTCTCATCTGATAGGGAACAGACTAGTAGTGTAGGAAGGTGGGTGAGATTGTTCTCATCTGATAGGGAACAGACTAGTAGTGTTGGAAGATGGGTGAGATTGTTCTCATCTGATAGGGAACAGACTAGTAGTGTGGGAAGGTGGGTGAGATTGTTCTCATCTGATAGGGAACAGACTAGTAGTGTTGGAAGGTGGGTGAGACTAGTAGCGTGGGAAGGTGGGTGAGATTGTTCTCATCTGATAGGGAACAGACTAGTACTGTGGGAAGGTGGGTGAGATTGTTCTCATCTGATAGGGAACAGACTAGTAGTGTAGGAAGGTGGGTGAGATTGTTCTCATCTGATAGGGAACAGACTAGTAGTGTGGGAAGGTGGGTGAGATTGTTCTCATCTGATAGGGAACAGACTAGTAGTCTGGGAAGGTGGGTGAGATTGTTCTCGTCTGATAGGGAACAGACTAGTACTGTGGGAAGGTGGGTGAGATTGTTCTCATCTGATAGGGAACAGACTAGTAGTGTAGGAAGGTGGGTGAGATTGTTCTCATCTGATAGGGAACAGACTAGTAGTGTGGGAAGGTGGGTGAGATTGTTCTCATCTGATAGGGAACAGACTAGTAGTCTGGGAAGGTGGGTGAGATTGTTCTCATCTGATAGGGAACAGACTAGTAGTGTGGGAAGGTGGGTGAGATTGTTCTCATCTGATAGGGAACAGACTAGTAGTGTGGGAAGGTGGGTGAGATTGTTCTCATCTGATAGGGAACAGACTAGTAGTGTGGGAAGGTGGGTGAGATTGTTCTCATCTGATAGGGAACAGACTAGTAGTGTTGGAAGGTGGGTGAGACTAGTAGCGTGGGAAGGTGGGTGAGATTGTTCTCATCTGATAGGGAACAGACTAGTAGTGTAGGAAGGTGGGTGAGATTGTTCTCATCTGATAGGGAACAGACTAGTAGTGTTGGAAGATGGGTGAGATTGTTCTCATCTGATAGGGAACAGACTAGTAGTGTGGGAAGGTGGGTGAGATTGTTCTCATCTGATAGGGAACAGACTAGTAGTGTTGGAAGGTGGGTGAGACTAGTAGCGTGGGAAGGTGGGTGAGATTGTTCTCATCTGATAGGGAACAGACTAGTACTGTGGGAAGGTGGGTGAGATTGTTCTCATCTGATAGGGAACAGACTAGTAGTGTAGGAAGGTGGGTGAGATTGTTCTCATCTGATAGGGAACAGACTAGTAGTGTGGGAAGGTGGGTGAGATTGTTCTCATCTGATAGGGAACAGACTAGTAGTCTGGGAAGGTGGGTGAGATTGTTCTCGTCTGATAGGGAACAGACTAGTACTGTGGGAAGGTGGGTGAGATTGTTCTCATCTGATAGGGAACAGACTAGTAGTGTAGGAAGGTGGGTGAGATTGTTCTCATCTGATAGGGAACAGACTAGTAGTGTGGGAAGGTGGGTGAGATTGTTTTCATCTGATAGGGAACAGACTAGTAGTCTGGGAAGGTGGGTGAGATTGTTCTCATCTGATAGGGAACAGACTAGTAGTGTAGGAAGGTGGGTGAGATTGTTCTCATCTGATAGGGAACAGACTAGTAGGGTGGGAAGGTGGGTGAGATTGTTCTCATCTGATAGGGAACAGACTAGTAGTGTAGGAAGGTGGGTGAGATTGTTCTCATCTGATAGGGAACAGACTAGTAGTGTTGGAAGGTGGGTGAGACTAGTAGCGTGGGAAGGTGGGTGAGATTGTTCTCATCTGATAGGGAACAGACTAGTAGTGTAGGAAGGTGGGTGAGATTGTTCTCATCTGATAGGGAACAGATTAGTAGTGTGGGAAGGTGGGTGAGATTGTTCTCATCTGATAGGGAACAGACTAGTAGTGTGGGAAGGTGGGTGAGATTGTTCTCATCTGATAGGGAACAGACTAGTAGTGTGGGAAGGTGGGTGAGATTGTTCTCATCTGATAGGGAACAGACTAGTAGTGTTGGAAGGTGGGTGAGACTAGTAGCGTGGGAAGGTGGGTGAGATTGTTCTCATCTGATAGGGAACAGACTAGTAGCGTGGGAAGGTGGGTGAGATTGTTCTCATCTGATAGGGAACAGACTAGTAGTGTTGGAAGGTGGGTGAGATTGTTCTCATCTGATAGGGAACAGACTGGTAATGTTGGAAGGTGGGTGAGATTGTTCTCATCTGATAGGGAACAGACTAGTAGTGTTGGAAGGTGGGTGAGATTGTTCTCATCTGATAGGGAACAGACTAGTAGTGTGGGAAGGGGGTGAGATTGTTCTCATCTGATAGGGAACAGACTAGTAGTGTGGGAAGGTGGGTGAGATTGTTCTCATCTGATAGGGAACAGACTAGTAGTGTGGGAAGGTGGGTGAGATTGTTCTCATCTGATAGGGAACAGACTAGTAGTGTTGGAAGGTGGGTGAGACTAGTAGCGTGGGAAGGTGGGTGAGATTGTTCTCATCTGATAGGGAACAGACTAGTAGCGTGGGAAGGTGGGTGAGATTGTTCTCATCTGATAGGGAACAGACTAGTAGTGTTGGAAGGAAGGTGGGTGAGATTGTTCTCATCTGATAGGGAACAGACTGGTAATGTTGGAAGGTGGGTGAGATTGTTCTCATCTGATAGGGAACAGACTAGTAGTGTTGGAAGGTGGGTGAGATTGTTCTCATCTGATAGGGAACAGACTAGTAGTGTTGGAAGATGGGTGAGATTGTTCTCATCTGATAGGGAACAGACTAGTAGTGTGGGAAGGTGGGTGAGATTGTTCTCATCTGATAGGGAACAGACTAGTAGTGTTGGAAGGTGGGTGAGACTAGTAGCGTGGGAAGGTGGGTGAGATTGTTCTCATCTGATAGGGAACAGACTAGTAGTGTGGGAAGGTGGGTGAGATTGTTCTCATCTGATAGGGAACAGACTAGTAGTGTAGGAAGGTGGGTGAGATTGTTCTCATCTGATAGGGAACAGACTAGTAGTGTGGGAAGGTGGGTGAGATTGTTGTCATCTGATAGGGAACAGACTAGTAGTGTTGGAAGGTGGGTGAGATTGTTCTCATCTGATAGGGAACAGACTAGTAGTGTGGGAAGGTGGGTGAGATTGTTCTCATCTGATAGGGAACAGACTAGTAGGGTGGGAAGGTGGGTGAGATTGTTCTCATCTGATAGGGAACAGACTAGTAGTGTTGGAAGGTGGGTGAGATTGTTCTCATCTGATAGGGAACAGACTAGTAGTGTAGGAAGGTGGGTGAGATTGTTCTCATCTGATAGGGAACAGACTAGTAGTGTAGGAAGGTGGGTGAGATTGTTCTCATCTGATAGGGAACAGACTAGTAGTGTTGGAAGGTGGGTGAGACTAGTAGCGTGGGAAGGTGGGTGAGATTGTTCTCATCTGATAGGGAACAGACTAGTAGTGTAGGAAGGTGGGTGAGATTGTTCTCATCTGATAGGGAACAGATTAGTAGTGTGGGAAGGTGGGTGACATTGTTCTCATCTGATACGGAACAGACTAGTAGTGTGGGAAGGTGGGTGAGATTGTTCTCATCTGATAGGGAACAGGCTAGTAGTGTGGGAAGGTGGGTGAGATTGTTCTCATCTGATAGGGAACAGACTAGTAGTGTAGGAAGGTGGGTGAGATTGTTCTCATCTGATAGGGAACAGACTAGTAGTGTGGGAAGGTGGGTGAGATTGTTCTCATCTGATAGGGTACAGACTAGTAGTGTGGGAAGGTGGGTGAGATTGTTCTCATCTGATCGGGAACTGACTAGTAGTGTGGGAAGGTGGGTGAGATTGTTCTCATCTGATAGGGAACAGACTAGTAGCGTGGGAAGGTGGGTGAGACTAGTAGCGTGGGAAGGTGGGTGAGATTGTTCTCATCTGATAGGGAACAGACTAGTAGCGTGGGAAGGTGGGTGAGATTGTTCTCATCTGATAGGGAACAGACTAGTAGTGTTGGAAGGAAGGTGGGTGAGATTGTTCTCATCTGATAGGGAACAGACTGGTAATGTTGGAAGGTGGGTGAGATTGTTCTCATCTGATAGGGAACAGACTAGTAGTGTTGGAAGGTGGGTGAGATTGTTCTCATCTGATAGGGAACAGATTAGTAGTGTGGGAAGGTGGGTGAGATTGTTCTCATCTGATAGGGAACAGACTAGTAGTGTGGGAAGGTGGGTGAGATTGTTCTCATCTGATAGGGAACAGACTAGTAGTGTGGGAAGGTGGGTGAGATTGTTCTCATCTGATAGGGAACAGACTAGTAGTGTTGGAAGGTGGGTGAGACTAGTAGCGTGGGAAGGTGGGTGAGATTGTTCTCATCTGATAGGGAACAGACTAGTAGCGTGGGAAGGTGGGTGAGATTGTTCTCATCTGATAGGGAACAGACTAGTAGTGTTGGAAGGTGGGTGAGATTGTTCTCATCTGATAGGGAACAGACTAGTAGTGTGGGAAGGTGGGTGAGATTGTTCTCATCTGATAGGGAACAGACTAGTAGTGTGGGAAGGTGGGTGAGATTGTTCTCATCTGATAGGGAACAGACTAGTAGGGTGGGAAGGTGGGTGAGATTGTTCTCATCTGATAGGGAACAGACTAGTAGTGTTGGAAGGTGGGTGAGATTGTTCTCATCTGATAGGGAACAGACTAGTAGTGTAGGAAGGTGGGTGAGATTGTTCTCATCTGATAGGGAACAGACTAGTAGTGTAGGAAGGTGGGTGAGATTGTTCTCATCTGATAGGGAACAGACTAGTAGTGTTGGAAGGTGGGTGAGACTAGTAGCGTGGGAAGGTGGGTGAGATTGTTCTCATCTGATAGGGAACAGACTAGTAGTGTAGGAAGGTGGGTGAGATTGTTCTCATCTGATAGGGAACAGATTAGTAGTGTGGGAAGGTGGGTGACATTGTTCTCATCTGATACGGAACAGACTAGTAGTGTGGGAAGGTGGGTGAGATTGTTCTCATCTGATAGGGAACAGGCTAGTAGTGTGGGAAGGTGGGTGAGATTGTTCTCATCTGATAGGGAACAGACTAGTAGTGTAGGAAGGTGGGTGAGATTGTTCTCATCTGATAGGGAACAGACTAGTAGTGTGGGAAGGTGGGTGAGATTGTTCTCATCTGATAGGGTACAGACTAGTAGTGTGGGAAGGTGGGTGAGATTGTTCTCATCTGATAGGGAACTGACTAGTAGTGTGGGAAGGTGGGTGAGATTGTTCTCATCTGATAGGGAACAGACTAGTAGCGTTGGAAGGTGGGTGAGACTAGTAGCGTGGGAAGGTGGGTGAGATTGTTCTCATCTGATAGGGAACAGACTAGTAGCGTGGGAAGGTGGGTGAGATTGTTCTCATCTGATAGGGAACAGACTAGTAGTGTTGGAAGGAAGGTGGGTGAGATTGTTCTCATCTGATAGGGAACAGACTGGTAATGTTGGAAGGTGGGTGAGATTGTTCTCATCTGATAGGGAACAGACTAGTAGTGTTGGAAGGTGGGTGAGATTGTTCTCATCTGATAGGGAACAGACTAGTAGTGTGGGAAGGTGGGTGAGATTGTTCTCATCTGATAGGGAACAGACTAGTAGTGTGGGAAGGTGGGTGAGATTGTTCTCATCTGATAGGGAACAGACTAGTAGTGTGGGAAGGTGGGTGAGATTGTTCTCATCTGATAGGGAACAGACTAGTAGTGTTGGAAGGTGGGTGAGACTAGTAGCGTGGGAAGGTGGGTGAGATTGTTCTCATCTGATAGGGAACAGACTAGTAGCGTGGGAAGGTGGGTGAGATTGTTCTCATCTGATAGGGAACAGACTAGTAGTGTTGGAAGGAAGGTGGGTGAGATTGTTCTCATCTGATAGGGAACAGACTGGTAATGTTGGAAGGTGGGTGAGATTGTTCTCATCTGATAGGGAACAGACTAGTAGTGTTGGAAGGTGGGTGAGATTGTTCTCATCTGATAGGGAACAGACTAGTAGTGTGGGAAGGGGGTGAGATTGTTCTCATCTGATAGGGAACAGACTAGTAGTGTGGGAAGGTGGGTGAGATTGTTCTCATCTGATAGGGAACAGACTAGTAGTGTGGGAAGGTGGGTGAGATTGTTCTCATCTGATAGGGAACAGACTAGTAGTGTTGGAAGGTGGGTGAGACTAGTAGCGTGGGAAGGTGGGTGAGATTGTTCTCATCTGATAGGGAACAGACTAGTAGCGTGGGAAGGTGGGTGAGATTGTTCTCTTCTGATAGGGAACAGACTAGTAGTGTTGGAAGGAAGGTGGGTGAGATTGTTCTCATCTGATAGGGAACAGACTGGTAATGTTGGAAGGTGGGTGAGATTGTTCTCATCTGATAGGGAACAGACTAGTAGTGTTGGAAGGTGGGTGAGATTGTTCTCATCTGATAGGGAACAGACTAGTAGTGTTGGAAGATGGGTGAGATTGTTCTCATCTGATAGGGAACAGACTAGTAGTGTAGGAAGGTGGGTGAGATTGTTCTCATCTGATAGGGAACAGACTAGTAGTGTGGGAAGGTGGGTGAGGTTGTTCTCATCTGATAGGGAACAGACTAGTAGTGTGGGAAGGTGGGTGAGATTGTTCTCATCTGATAGGGAACAGACTAGTAGTGTGGGAAGGTGGGTGAGATTGTTCTCATCTGATAGGGAACAGACTAGTAGGGTGGGAAGGTGGGTGAGATTGTTCTCATCTGATAGGGAACAGACTAGTAGTGTTGGAAGGTGGGTGAGATTGTTCTCATCTGATAGGGAACAGACTAGTAGTGTAGGAAGGTGGGTGAGATTGTTCTCATCTGATAGGGAACAGACTAGTAGTGTAGGAAGGTGGGTGAGATTGTTCTCATCTGATAGGGAACAGACTAGTAGTGTTGGAAGGTGGGTGAGACTAGTAGCGTGGGAAGGTGGGTGAGATTGTTCTCATCTGATAGGGAACAGACTAGTAGTGTAGGAAGGTGGGTGAGATTGTTCTCATCTGATAGGGAACAGATTAGTAGTGTGGGAAGGTGGGTGACATTGTTCTCATCTGATACGGAACAGACTAGTAGTGTGGGAAGGTGGGTGAGATTGTTCTCATCTGATAGGGAACAGGCTAGTAGTGTGGGAAGGTGGGTGAGATTGTTCTCATCTGATAGGGAACAGACTAGTAGTGTAGGAAGGTGGGTGAGATTGTTCTCATCTGATAGGGAACAGACTAGTAGTGTGGGAAGGTGGGTGAGATTGTTCTCATCTGATAGGGTACAGACTAGTAGTGTGGGAAGGTGGGTGAGATTGTTCTCATCTGATAGGGAACTGACTAGTAGTGTGGGAAGGTGGGTGAGATTGTTCTCATCTGATAGGGAACAGACTAGTAGCGTGGGAAGGTGGGTGAGATTGTTCTCATCTGATAGGGAACAGACTAGTAGTGTTGGAAGGAAGGTGGGTGAGATTGTTCTCATCTGATAGGGAACAGACTGGTAATGTTGGAAGGTGGGTGAGATTGTTCTCATCTGATAGGGAACAGACTAGTAGTGTTGGAAGGTGGGTGAGATTGTTCTCATCTGATAGGGAACAGACTAGTAGTGTTGGAAGATGGGTGAGATTGTTCTCATCTGATAGGGAACAGACTAGTAGTGTGGGAAGGTGGGTGAGATTGTTCTCATCTGATAGGGAACAGACTAGTAGTGTTGGAAGGTGGGTGAGACTAGTAGCGTGGGAAGGTGGGTGAGATTGTTCTCATCTGATAGGGAACAGACTAGTAGTGTGGGAAGGTGGTTGAGATTGTTCTCATCTGATAGGGAACAGACTAGTAGTGTAGGAAGGTGGGTGAGATTGTTCTCATCTGATAGGGAACAGACTAGTAGTGTGGGAAGGTGGGTGAGATTGTTCTCATCTGATAGGGAACAGACTAGTAGTGTGGGAAGGTGGGTGAGATTGTTCTCATCTGATAGGGAACAGACTAGTAGTGTGGGAAGGTGGGTGAGATTGTTCTCATCTGATAGGGAACAGACTAGTAGGGTGGGAAGGTGGGTGAGATTGTTCTCATCTGATAGGGAACAGACTAGTAGTGTTGGAAGGTGGGTGAGATTGTTCTCATCTGATAGGGAACAGACTAGTAGTGTAGGAAGGTGGGTGAGATTGTTCTCATCTGATAGGGAACAGACTAGTAGTGTAGGAAGGTGGGTGAGATTGTTCTCATCTGATAGGGAACAGACTAGTAGTGTTGGAAGGTGGGTGAGACTAGTAGCGTGGGAAGGTGGGTGAGATTGTTCTCATCTGATAGGGAACAGACTAGTAGAGTAGGAAGGTGGGTGAGATTGTTCTCATCTGATAGGGAACAGATTAGTAGTGTGGGAAGGTGGGTGACATTGTTCTCATCTGATACGGAACAGACTAGTAGTGTGGGAAGGTGGGTGAGATTGTTCTCATCTGACAGGGAACAGACTAGTAGTGTTGGAAGGTGGGTGAGATTGTTCTCATCTGATAGGGAACAGGCTAGTAGTGTGGGAAGGTGGGTGAGATTGTTCTCATCTGATAGGGAACAGACTAGTAGTGTAGGAAGGTGGGTGAGATTGTTCTCATCTGATAGGGAACAGACTAGTAGTGTGGGAAGGTGGGTGAGATTGTTCTCATCTGATAGGGAACAGACTAGTAGTGTGGGAAGGTGGGTGAGATTGTTCTCATCTGATAGGGAACAGACTAGTAGTGTGGGAAGGTGGGTGAGATTGTTCTCATCTGATAGGGAACAGACTAGTAAGGTGGGAAGGTGGGTGAGATTGTTCTCATCTGATAGGGAACAGACTAGTAGGGTGGGAAGGTGGGTGAGATTGTTCTCATCTGATAGGGAACAGACTAGTAGTGTTGGAAGGTGGGTGAGATTGTTCTCATCTGATAGGGAACAGACTAGTAGTGTAGGAAGGTGGGTGAGATTGTTCTCATCTGATAGGGAACAGACTAGTAGTGTAGGAAGGTGGGTGAGATTGTTCTCATCTGATAGGGAACAGACTAGTAGTGTTGGAAGGTGGGTGAGACTAGTAGCGTGGGAAGGTGGGTGAGATTGTTCTCATCTGATAGGGAACAGACTAGTAGTGTAGGAAGGTGGGTGAGATTGTTCTCATCTGATAGGGAACAGACTAGTAGTGTTGGAAGGTGGGTGAGACTAGTAGCGTGGGAAGGTGGGTGAGATTGTTCTCATCTGATAGGGAACAGACTAGTAGTGTGGGAAGGTGGGTGAGATTGTTCTCATCTGATAGGGAACAGACTAGTAGTGTAGGAAGGTGGGTGAGATTGTTCTCATCTGATAGGGAACAGACTAGTAGTGTGGGAAGGTGGGTGAGATTGTTCTCATCTGATAGGGAACAGACTAGTAGTGTGGGAAGGTGGGTGAGATTGTTCTCATCTGATAGGGAACAGACTAGTAGTGTGGGAAGGTGGCTGAGATTGTTCTCATCTGATAGGGAACAGACTAGTAGGGTGGGAAGGTGGGTGAGATTGTTCTCATCTGATAGGGAACATACTAGTAGTGTTGGAAGGTGGGTGAGATTGTTCTCATCTGATAGGGAACAGACTAGTAGTGTAGGAAGGTGGGTGAGATTGTTCTCATCTGATAGGGAACAGACTAGTAGTGTAGGAAGGTGGGTGAGATTGTTCTCATCTGATAGGGAACAGACTAGTAGTGTTGGAAGGTGGGTGAGACTAGTAGCGTGGGAAGGTGGGTGAGATTGTTCTCATCTGATAGGGAACAGACTAGTAGTGTAGGAAGGTGGGTGAGATTGTTCTCATCTGATAGGGAACAGACTAGTAGTGTGGGAAGGTGGGTGAGATTGTTCTCATCTGATAGGGAACAGACTAGTAGTGTGGGAAGGTGGGTGAGATTGTTCTCATCTGATAGGGAACAGACTAGTAGGGTGGGAAGGTGGGTGAGATTGTTCTCATCTGATAGGGAACAGACTAGTAGTGTTGGAAGGTGGGTGAGATTGTTCTCATCTGATAGGGAACAGACTAGTAGTGTAGGAAGGTGGGTGAGATTGTTCTCATCTGATAGGGAACAGACTAGTAGTGTAGGAAGGTGGGTGAGATTGTTCTCATCTGATAGGGAACAGACTAGTAGTGTTGGAAGGTGGGTGAGACTAGTAGCGTGGGAAGGTGGGTGAGATTGTTCTCATCTGATAGGGAACAGACTAGTAGCGTGGGAAGGTGGGTGAGATTGTTCTCTTCTGATAGGGAACAGACTAGTAGTGTTGGAAGGAAGGTGGGTGAGATTGTTCTCATCTGATAGGGAACAGACTGGTAATGTTGGAAGGTGGGTGAGATTGTTCTCATCTGATAGGGAACAGACTAGTAGTGTTGGAAGGTGGGTGAGATTGTTCTCATCTGATAGGGAACAGACTAGTAGTGTTGGAAGATGGGTGAGATTGTTCTCATCTGATAGGGAACAGACTAGTAGTGTGGGAAGGTGGGTGAGATTGTTCTTATCTGATAGGGAACAGACTAGTTGTGTTGGAAGGTGGGTGAGACTAGTAGCGTGGGAAGGTGGGTGAGATTGTTCTCATCTGATAGGGAACAGACTAGTAGTGTGGGAAGGTGGGTGAGATTGTTCTCATCTGATAGGGAACAGACTAGTAGTGTAGGAAGGTGGGTGAGATTGTTCTCATCTGATAGGGAACAGACTAGTAGTGTGGGAAGGTGGGTGAGATTGTTCTCATCTGATAGGGAACAGACTAGTAGTGTGGGAAGGTGGGTGAGATTGTTCTCATCTGATAGGGAACAGACTAGTAGTGTGGGAAGGTGGGTGAGATTGTTCTCATCTGATAGGGAACAGACTAGTAGGGTGGGAAGGTGGGTGAGATTGTTCTCATCTGATAGGGAACAGACTAGTAGTGTTGGAAGGTGGGTGAGATTGTTCTCATCTGATAGGGAACAGACTAGTAGTGTAGGAAGGTGGGTGAGATTGTTCTCATCTGATAGGGAACAGACTAGTAGTGTAGGAAGGTGGGTGAGATTGTTCTCATCTGATAGGGAACAGACTAGTAGTGTTGGAAGGTGGGTGAGACTAGTAGCGTGGGAAGGTGGGTGAGATTGTTCTCATCTGATAGGGAACAGACTAGTAGTGTAGGAAGGTGGGTGAGATTGTTCTCATCTGATAGGGAACAGATTAGTAGTGTGGGAAGGTGGGTGACATTGTTCTCATCTGATACGGAACAGACTAGTAGTGTGGGAAGGTGGGTGAGATTGTTCTCATCTGATAGGGAACAGGCTAGTAGTGTGGGAAGGTGGGTGAGATTGTTCTCATCTGATAGGGAACAGACTAGTAGTGTAGGAAGGTGGGTGAGATTGTTCTCATCTGATAGGGAACAGACTAGTAGTGTGGGAAGGTGGGTGAGATTGTTCTCATCTGATAGGGTACAGACTAGTAGTGTGGGAAGGTGGGTGAGATTGTTCTCATCTGATAGGGAACTGACTAGTAGTGTGGGAAGGTGGGTGAGATTGTTCTCATCTGATAGGGAACAGACTAGTAGCGTGGGAAGGTGGGTGAGACTAGTAGCGTGGGAAGGTGGGTGAGATTGTTCTCATCTGATAGGGAACAGACTAGTAGCGTGGGAAGGTGGGTGAGATTGTTCTCATCTGATAGGGAACAGACTAGTAGTGTTGGAAGGAAGGTGGGTGAGATTGTTCTCATCTGATAGGGAACAGACTGGTAATGTTGGAAGGTGGGTGAGATTGTTCTCATCTGATAGGGAACAGACTAGTAGTGTTGGAAGGTGGGTGAGATTGTTCTCATCTGATAGGGAACAGACTAGTAGTGTTGGAAGATGGGTGAGATTGTTCTCATCTGATAGGGAACAGACTAGTAGTGTGGGAAGGTGGGTGAGATTGTTCTCATCTGATAGGGAACAGACTAGTAGTGTTGGAAGGTGGGTGAGACTAGTAGCGTGGGAAGGTGGGTGAGATTGTTCTCATCTGATAGGGAACAGACTAGTAGTGTGGGAAGGTGGTTGAGATTGTTCTCATCTGATAGGGAACAGACTAGTAGTGTAGGAAGGTGGGTGAGATTGTTCTCATCTGATAGGGAACAGACTAGTAGTGTGGGAAGGTGGGTGAGATTGTTCTCATCTGATAGGGAACAGACTAGTAGTGTGGGAAGGTGGGTGAGATTGTTCTCATCTGATAGGGAACAGACTAGTAGTGTGGGAAGGTGGGTGAGATTGTTCTCATCTGATAGGGAACAGACTAGTAGTGTTGGAAGGTGGGTGAGATTGTTCTCATCTGATAGGGAACAGACTAGTAGTGTAGGAAGGTGGGTGAGATTGTTCTCATCTGATAGGGAACAGACTAGTAGTGTAGGAAGGTGGGTGAGATTGTTCTCATCTGATAGGGAACAGACTAGTAGTGTTGGAAGGTGGGTGAGACTAGTAGCGTGGGAAGGTGGGTGAGATTGTTCTCATCTGATAGGGAACAGACTAGTAGAGTAGGAAGGTGGGTGAGATTGTTCTCATCCGATAGGGAACAGATTAGTAGTGTGGGAAGGTGGGTGACATTGTTCTCATCTGATACGGAACAGACTAGTAGTGTGGGAAGGTGGGTGAGATTGTTCTCATCTGACAGGGAACAGACTAGTAGTGTTGGAAGGTGGGTGAGATTGTTCTCATCTGATAGGGAACAGGCTAGTAGTGTGGGAAGGTGGGTGAGATTGTTCTCATCTGATAGGGAACAGACTAGTAGTGTAGGAAGGTGGGTGAGATTGTTCTCATCTGATAGGGAACAGACTAGTAGTGTGGGAAGGTGGGTGAGATTGTTCTCATCTGATAGGGAACAGACTAGTAGTGTGGGAAGGTGGGTGAGATTGTTCTCATCTGATAGGGAACAGACTAGTAGTGTGGGAAGGTGGGTGAGATTGTTCTCATCTGATAGGGAACAGACTAGTAGGGTGGGAAGGTGGGTGAGATTGTTCTCATCTGATAGGGAACAGACTAGTAGGGTGGGAAGGTGGGTGAGATTGTTCTCATCTGATAGGGAACAGACTAGTAGTGTTGGAAGGTGGGTGAGATTGTTCTCATCTGATAGGGAACAGACTAGTAGTGTAGGAAGGTGGGTGAGATTGTTCTCATCTGATAGGGAACAGACTAGTAGTGTAGGAAGGTGGGTGAGATTGTTCTCATCTGATAGGGAACAGACTAGTAGTGTTGGAAGGTGGGTGAGACTAGTAGCGTGGGAAGGTGGGTGAGATTGTTCTCATCTGATAGGGAACAGACTAGTAGTGTAGGAAGGTGGGTGAGATTGTTCTCATCTGATAGGGAACAGACTAGTAGTGTTGGAAGGTGGGTGAGACTAGTAGCGTGGGAAGGTGGGTGAGATTGTTCTCATCTGATAGGGAACAGACTAGTAGTGTGGGAAGGTGGGTGAGATTGTTCTCATCTGATAGGGAACAGACTAGTAGTGTAGGAAGGTGGGTGAGATTGTTCTCATCTGATAGGGAACAGACTAGTAGTGTGGGAAGGTGGGTGAGATTGTTCTCATCTGATAGGGAACAGACTAGTAGTGTGGGAAGGTGGGTGAGATTGTTCTCATCTGATAGGGAACAGACTAGTAGTGTGGGAAGGTGGCTGAGATTGTTCTCATCTGATAGGGAACAGACTAGTAGGGTGGGAAGGTAGGTGAGATTGTTCTCATCTGATAGGGAACATACTAGTAGTGTTGGAAGGTGGGTGAGATTGTTCTCATCTGATAGGGAACAGACTAGTAGTGTAGGAAGGTGGGTGAGATTGTTCTCATCTGATAGGGAACAGACTAGTAGTGTAGGAAGGTGGGTGAGATTGTTCTCATCTGATAGGGAACAGACTAGTAGTGTTGGAAGGTGGGTGAGACTAGTAGCGTGGGAAGGTGGGTGAGATTGTTCTCATCTGATAGGGAACAGACTAGTAGTGTAGGAAGGTGGGTGAGATTGTTCTCATCTGATAGGGAACAGACTAGTAGTGTGGGAAGGTGGGTGAGATTGTTCTCATCTGATAGGGAACAGACTAGTAGTGTGGGAAGGTGGGTGAGATTGTTCTCATCTGATAGGGAACAGACTAGTAGGGTGGGAAGGTGGGTGAGATTGTTCTCATCTGATAGGGAACAGACTAGTAGTGTTGGAAGGTGGGTGAGATTGTTCTCATCTGATAGGGAACAGACTAGTAGTGTAGGAAGGTGGGTGAGATTGTTCTCATCTGATAGGGAACAGACTAGTAGTGTAGGAAGGTGGGTGAGATTGTTCTCATCTGATAGGGAACAGACTAGTAGTGTTGGAAGGTGGGTGAGACTAGTAGCGTGGGAAGGTGGGTGAGATTGTTCTCATCTGATAGGGAACAGACTAGTAGTGTAGGAAGGTGGGTGAGATTGTTCTCATCTGATAGGGAACAGATTAGTAGTGTGGGAAGGTGGGTGACATTGTTCTCATCTGATACGGAACAGACTAGTAGTGTGGGAAGGTGGGTGAGATTGTTCTCATCTGACAGGGAACAGACTAGTAGTGTTGGAAGGTGGGTGAGATTGTTCTCATCTGATAGGGAACAGGCTATTAGTGTGGGAAGGTGGGTGAGATTGTTCTCATCTGATAGGGAACAGACTAGTAGTGTAGGAAGGTGGGTGAGATTGTTCTCATCTGATAGGGAACAGACTAGTAGTGTGGGAAGGTGGGTGAGATTGTTCTCATCTGATAGGGAACAGACTAGTAGTGTGGGAAGGTGGGTGAGATTGTTCTCATCTTATAGGGAACAGACTAGTAGTGTGGGAAGGTGGGTGAGATTGTTCTCATCTGATAGGGAACAGACTAGTAGGGTGGGAAGGTGGGTGAGATTGTTCTCATCTGATAGGGAACAGACTAGTAGGGTGGGAAGGTGGGTGAGATTGTTCTCATCTGATAGGGAACAGACTAGTAGTGTTGGAAGGTGGGTGAGATTGTTCTCATCTGATAGGGAACAGACTAGTAGTGTAGGAAGGTGGGTGAGATTGTTCTCATCTGATAGGGAACAGACTAGTAGTGTAGGAAGGTGGGTGAGATTGTTCTCATCTGATAGGGAACAGACTAGTAGTGTTGGAAGGTGGGTGAGACTAGTAGCGTGGGAAGGTGGGTGAGATTGTTCTCATCTGATAGGGAACAGACTAGTAGTGTAGGAAGGTGGGTGAGATTGTTCTCATCTGATAGGGAACAGACTAGTAGTGTTGGAAGGTGGGTGAGACTAGTAGCGTGGGAAGGTGGGTGAGATTGTTCTCATCTGATAGGGAACAGACTAGTAGTGTGGGAAGGTGGGTGAGATTGTTCTCATCTGATAGGGAACAGACTAGTAGTGTAGGAAGGTGGGTGAGATTGTTCTCATCTGATAGGGAACAGACTAGTAGTGTGGGAAGGTGGGTGAGATTGTTCTCATCTGATAGGGAACAGACTAGTAGTGTGGGAAGGTGGGTGAGATTGTTCTCATCTGATAGGGAACAGACTAGTAGTGTTGGAAGGTGGGTGAGATTGTTCTCATCTGATAGGGAACAGACTAGTAGTGTAGGAAGGTGGGTGAGATTGTTCTCATCTGATAGGGAACAGACTAGTAGTGTAGGAAGGTGGGTGAGATTGTTCTCATCTGATAGGGAACAGACTAGTAGTGTTGGAAGGTGGGTGAGACTAGTAGCGTGGGAAGGTGGGTGAGATTGTTCTCATCTGATAGGGAACAGACTAGTAGTGTAGGAAGGTGGGTGAGATTGTTCTCATCTGATAGGGAACAGACTAGTAGTGTTGGAAGAGTGGGTGAGATTGTTCTCATCTGATAGGGAACAGACTAGTAGTGTAGGAAGGTGGGTGAGATTGTTCTCATCTGATAGGGAACAGATTAGTAGTGTGGGAAGGTGGGTGAGATTGTTCTCATCTGATAGGGAACAGACTAGTAGTGTGGGAAGGTGGGTGAGATTGTTCTCATCTGATAGGGAACAGACTAGTAGTGTGGGAAGGTGGGTGAGATTGTTCTCATCTGATAGGGAACAGACTAGTAGTGTTGGAAGGTGGGTGAGACTAGTAGCGTGGGAAGGTGGGTGAGATTGTTCTCATCTGATAGGGAACAGACTAGTAGTGTGGGAAGGTGGGTGAGATTGTTCTCATCTGATAGGGAACAGACTAGTAGTGTTGGAAGGTGGGTGAGACTATTAGCGTGGGAAGGTGGGTGAGATTGTTCTCATCTGATAGGGAACAGACTAGTAGTGTGGGAAGGTGGGTGAGATTGTTCTCATCTGATAGGGAACAGACTAGTAGTGTAGGAAGGTGGGTGAGATTGTTCTCATCTGATAGGGAACAGACTAGTAGGGTGGGAAGGTGGGTGAGATTGTTCTCATCTGATAGGGAACAGACTAGTAGTGTTGGAAGGTGGGTGAGATTGTTCTCATCTGATAGGGAACAGACTAGTAGTGTAGGAAGGTGGGTGAGATTGTTCTCATCTGATAGGGAACAGACTAGTAGTGTAGGAAGGTGGGTGAGATTGTTCTCATCTGATAGGGAACAGACTAGTAGTGTTGGAAGGTGGGTGAGACTAGTAGCGTGGGAAGGTGGGTGAGATTGTTCTCATCTGATAGGGAACAGACTAGTAGTGTAGGAAGGTGGGTGAGATTGTTCTCATCTGATAGGGAACAGACTAGTAGTGTTGGAAGATGGGTGAGATTGTTCTCATCTGATAGGGAACAGACTAGTAGTGTGGGAAGGTGGGTGAGATTGTTCTCATCTGATAGGGAACAGACTAGTAGTGTTGGAAGGTGGGTGAGACTAGTAGCGTGGGAAGGTGGGTGAGATTGTTCTCATCTGATAGGGAACAGACTAGTAGTGTGGGAAGGTGGGTGAGATTGTTCTCATCTGATAGGGAACAGACTAGTAGTGTAGGAAGGTGGGTGAGATTGTTCTCATCTGATAGGGAACAGACTAGTAGTGTGGGAAGGTGGGTGAGATTGTTCTCATCTGATAGGGAACAGACTAGTAGTGTGGGAAGGTGGGTGAGATTGTTCTCATCTGATAGGGAACAGACTAGTAGTGTGGGAAGGTGGGTGAGATTGTTCTCATCTGATAGGGAACAGACTAGTAGGGTGGGAAGGTGGGTGAGATTGTTCTCACCTGATAGGGAACAGACTAGTAGTGTTGGAAGGTGGGTGAGATTGTTCTCATCTGATAGGGAACAGACTAGTAGTGTAGGAAGGTGGGTGAGATTGTTCTCATCTGATAGGGAACAGACTAGTAGTGTAGGAAGGTGGGTGAGATTGTTCTCATCTGATAGGGAACAGACTAGTAGTGTTGGAAGGTGGGTGAGACTAGTAGCGTGGGAAGGTGGGTGAGATTGTTCTCATCTGATAGGGAACAGACTAGTAGTGTAGGAAGGTGGGTGAGATTGTTCTCATCTGATAGGGAACAGATTAGTAGTGTGGGAAGGTGGGTGAGATTGTTCTCATCTGATAGGGAACAGACTAGTAGTGTGGGAAGGTGGGTGAGATTGTTCTCATCTGATAGGGAACAGACTAGTAGTGTGGGAAGGTGGGTGAGATTGTTCTCATCTGATAGGGAACAGACTAGTAGTGTTGGAAGGTGGGTGAGACTAGTAGCGTGGGAAGGTGGGTGAGATTGTTCTCATCTGATAGGGAACAGATTAGTAGTGTAGGAAGGTGGGTGAGATTGTTCTCATCTGATAGGGAACAGACTAGTAGTGTTGGAAGATGGGTGAGATTGTTCTCATCTGATAGGGAACAGACTAGTAGTGTGGGAAGGTGGGTGAGATTGTTCTCATCTGATAGGGAACAGACTAGTAGTGTTGGAAGGTGGGTGAGACTAGTAGCGTGGGAAGGTGGGTGAGATTGTTCTCATCTGATAGGGAACAGACTAGTAGTGTGGGAAGGTGGGTGAGATTGTTCTCATCTGATAGGGAACAGACTAGTAGTGTAGGAAGGTGGGTGAGATTGTTCTCATCTGATAGGGAACAGACTAGTAGTGTGGGAAGGTGGGTGAGATTGTTCTCATCTGATAGGGAACAGACTAGTAGTGTGGGAAGGTGGGTGAGATTGTTCTCATCTGATAGGGAACAGACTAGTAGTGTGGGAAGGTGGGTGAGATTGTTCTCATCTGATAGGGAACAGACTAGTAGGGTGGGAAGGTGGGTGAGATTGTTCTCATCTGATAGGGAACAGACTAGTACTGTTGGAAGGTGGGTGAGATTGTTCTCATCTGATAGGGAACAGACTAGTAGTGTAGGAAGGTGGGTGAGATTGTTCTCATCTGATAGGGAACAGACTAGTAGTGTAGGAAGGTGGGTGAGATTGTTCTCATCTGATAGGGAACAGACTAGTAGTGTTGGAAGGTGGGTGAGACTAGTAGCGTGGGAAGGTGGGTGAGATTGTTCTAATCTGATAGGGAACAGACTAGTAGTGTAGGAAGGTGGGTGAGATTGTTCTCATCTGATAGGGAACAGATTAGTAGTGTGGGAAGGTGGGTGAGATTGTTCTCATCTGATAGGGAACAGACTAGTAGTGTGGGAAGGTGGGTGAGATTGTTCTCATCTGATAGGGAACAGACTAGTAGTGTGGGAAGGTGGGTGAGATTGTTCTCATCTGATAGGGAACAGACTAGTAGTGTTGGAAGGTGGGTGAGACTAGTAGCGTGGGAAGGTGGGTGAGATTGTTCTCATCTGATAGGGAACAGATTAGTAGTGTAGGAAGGTGGGTGAGATTGTTCTCATCTGATAGGGAACAGACTAGTAGTGTTGGAAGATGGGTGAGATTGTTCTCATCTGATAGGGAACAGACTAGTAGTGTGGGAAGGTGGGTGAGATTGTTCTCATCTGATAGGGAACAGACTAGTAGTGTTGGAAGGTGGGTGAGACTAGTAGCGTGGGAAGGTGGGTGAGATTGTTCTCATCTGATAGGGAACAGACTAGTAGTGTGGGAAGGTGGGTGAGATTGTTCTCATCTGATAGGGAACAGACTAGTAGTGTAGGAAGGTGGGTGAGATTGTTCTCATCTGATAGGGAACAGACTAGTAGTGTGGGAAGGTGGGTGAGATTGTTCTCATCTGATAGGGAACAGACTAGTAGTGTGGGAAGGTGGGTGAGATTGTTCTCATCTGATAGGGAACAGACTAGTAGTGTGGGAAGGTGGGTGAGATTGTTCTCATCTGATAGGGAACAGACTAGTAGGGTGGGAAGGTGGGTGAGATTGTTCTCATCTGATAGGGAACAGACTAGTAGTGTTGGAAGGTGGGTGAGATTGTTCTCATCTGATAGGGAACAGACTAGTAGTGTAGGAAGGTGGGTGAGATTGTTCTCATCTGATAGGGAACAGACTAGTAGTGTAGGAAGGTGGGTGAGATTGTTCTCATCTGATAGGGAACAGACTAGTAGTGTTGGAAGGTGGGTGAGACTAGTAGCGTGGGAAGGTGGGTGAGATTGTTCTCATCTGATAGGGAACAGACTAGTAGCGTGGGAAGGTGGGTGAGATTGTTCTCATTTGATAGGGAACAGACTAGTAGTGTTTGAAGGAAGGTGGGTGAGATTGTTCTCATCTGATAGGGAACAGACTGGTAATGTTGGAAGGTGGGTGAGATTGTTCTCATCTGATAGGGAACAGACTAGTAGTGTTGGAAGGTGGGTGAGATTGTTCTTATCTGATAGGGAACAGACTAGTAGTGTGGGAAGGGGGTGAGATTGTTCTAATCTGATAGGGAACAGACTAGTAGTGTGGGAAGGTGGGTGAGATTGTTCTCATCTGATAGGGAACAGACTAGTAGTGTGGGAAGGTGGGTGAGATTGTTCTCATCTGATAGGGAACAGACTAGTAGTGTTGGAAGGTGGGTGAGATTGTTCTCATCTGATAGGGAACAGACTAGTAGTGTAGGAAGGTGGGTGAGATTGTTCTCTTCTGATAGGGAACAGACTAGTAGTGTAGGAAGGTGGGTGAGATTGTTCTCATCTGATAGGGAACAGACTAGTAGTGTTGGAAGGTGGGTGAGATTGTTCTCATCTGATAGGGAACAGACTAGTAGTGTTGGAAGGTGGGTGAGACTAGTAGCGTGGGAAGGTGGGTGAGATTGTTCTCATCTGATAGGGAACAGACTAGTAGTGTAGGAAGGTGGGTGAGATTGTTCTCATCTGATAGGGAACAGACTAGTAGTGTTGGAAGATGGGTGAGATTGTTCTCATCTGATAGGCAACAGACTAGTAGTGTGGGAAGGTGGGTGAGATTGTTCTCATCTGATAGGGAACAGACTAGTAGTGTTGGAAGGTGGGTGAGACTAGTAGCGTGGGAAGGTGGGTGAGATTGTTCTCATCTGATAGGGAACAGACTAGTAGTGTGGGAAGTTGGGTGAGATTGTTCTCATCTGATAGGGAACAGACTAGTAGTGTAGGAAGGTGGGTGAGATTGTTCTCATCTGATAGGGAACAGACTAGTAGTGTGGGAAGGTGGGTGAGATTGTTCTCATCTGATAGGGAACAGACTAGTAGTGTGGGAAGGTGGGTGAGATTGTTCTCATCTGATAGGGAACAGACTAGTAGTGTAGGAAGGTGGGTGAGATTGTTCTCATCTGATAGGGAACAGACTAGTAGTGTAGGAAGGTGGGTGAGATTGTTCTCATCTGATAGGGAACAGACTAGTAGTGTTGGAAGGTGGGTGAGATTGTTCTCATCTGATAGGGAACAGACTAGTAGTGTAGGAAGGTGGGTGAGATTGTTCTCTTCTGATAGGGAACAGACTAGTAGTGTAGGAAGGTGGGTGAGATTGTTCTCATCTGATAGGGAACAGACTAGTAGTGTTGGAAGGTGGGTGAGATTGTTCTCATCTGATAGGGAACAGACTAGTAGTGTTGGAAGGTGGGTGAGACTAGTAGCGTGGGAAGGTGGGTGAGATTGTTCTCATCTGATAGGGAACAGACTAGTAGTGTAGGAAGGTGGGTGAGATTGTTCTCATCTGATAGGGAACAGACTAGTAGTGTTGGAAGATGGGTGAGATTGTTCTCATCTGATAGGCAACAGACTAGTAGTGTGGGAAGGTGGGTGAGATTGTTCTCATCTGATAGGGAACAGACTAGTAGTGTTGGAAGGTGGGTGAGACTAGTAGCGTGGGAAGGTGGGTGAGATTGTTCTCATCTGATAGGGAACAGACTAGTAGTGTGGGAAGTTGGGTGAGATTGTTCTCATCTGATAGGGAACAGACTAGTAGTGTAGGAAGGTGGGTGAGATTGTTCTCATCTGATAGGGAACAGACTAGTAGTGTGGGAAGGTGGGTGAGATTGTTCTCATCTGATAGGGAACAGACTAGTAGTGTGGGAAGGTGGGTGAGATTGTTCTCATCTGATAGGGAACAGACTAGTAGTGTAGGAAGGTGGGTGAGATTGTTCTCATCTGATAGGGAACAGACTAGTAGTGTAGGAAGGTGGGTGAGATTGTTCTCATCTGATAGGGAACAGACTAGTAGTGTTGGAAGGTGGGTGAGACTAGTAGCGTGGGAAGGTGGGTGAGATTGTTCTCATCTGATAGGGAACAGACTAGTAGCGTGGGAAGGTGGGTGAGATTGTTCTCATTTGATAGGGAACAGACTAGTAGTGTTTGAAGGAAGGTGGGTGAGATTGTTCTCATCTGATAGGGAACAGACTGGTAATGTTGGAAGGTGGGTGAGATTGTTCTCATCTGATAGGGAACAGACTAGTAGTGTTGGAAGGTGGGTGAGATTGTTCTTATCTGATAGGGAACAGACTAGTAGTGTGGGAAGGGGGTGAGATTGTTCTAATCTGATAGGGAACAGACTAGTAGTGTGGGAAGGTGGGTGAGATTGTTCTCATCTGATAGGGAACAGACTAGTAGTGTGGGAAGGTGGGTGAGATTGTTCTCATCTGATAGGGAACAGACTAGTAGTGTTGGAAGGTGGGTGAGATTGTTCTCATCTGATAGGGAACAGACTAGTAGTGTAGGAAGGTGGGTGAGATTGTTCTCTTCTGATAGGGAACAGACTAGTAGTGTAGGAAGGTGGGTGAGATTGTTCTCATCTGATAGGGAACAGACTAGTAGTGTTGGAAGGTGGGTGAGATTGTTCTCATCTGATAGGGAACAGACTAGTAGTGTTGGAAGGTGGGTGAGACTAGTAGCGTGGGAAGGTGGGTGAGATTGTTCTCATCTGATAGGGAACAGACTAGTAGTGTAGGAAGGTGGGTGAGATTGTTCTCATCTGATAGGGAACAGACTAGTAGTGTTGGAAGATGGGTGAGATTGTTCTCATCTGATAGGCAACAGACTAGTAGTGTGGGAAGGTGGGTGAGATTGTTCTCATCTGATAGGGAACAGACTAGTAGTGTTGGAAGGTGGGTGAGACTAGTAGCGTGGGAAGGTGGGTGAGATTGTTCTCATCTGATAGGGAACAGACTAGTAGTGTGGGAAGTTGGGTGAGATTGTTCTCATCTGATAGGGAACAGACTAGTAGTGTAGGAAGGTGGGTGAGATTGTTCTCATCTGATAGGGAACAGACTAGTAGTGTGGGAAGGTGGGTGAGATTGTTCTCATCTGATAGGGAACAGACTAGTAGTGTGGGAAGGTGGGTGAGATTGTTCTCATCTGATAGGGAACAGACTAGTAGTGTGGGAAGGTGGGTGAGATTGTTCTCATCTGATAGGGAACAGACTAGTAGGGTGGGAAGGTGGGTGAGATTGTTCTCATCTGATAGG
This sequence comes from Salmo salar, assembly GCF_965601325.2. Lineage (NCBI taxonomy): Eukaryota > Metazoa > Chordata > Actinopteri > Salmoniformes > Salmonidae > Salmo > Salmo salar. The sequence continues at coordinate 56,705,563 of NC_138304.1, read as the reverse complement.
GAACAGACTAGTAGTGTTGGAAGGTGGGTGAGATTGTTCTCATCTGATAGGGAACAGACTAGTGGTGTAGGAAGGTGGGTGAGATTGTTCTCATCTGATAGGGAACAGACTAGTAGTGTAGGAAGGTGGGTGAGATTGTTCTCATCTGATAGGGAACAGACTAGTAGTGTTGGAAGGTGGGTGAGACTAGTAGCGTGGGAAGGTGGGTGAGATTGTTCTCATCTGATAGGGAACAGACTAGTAGTGTAGGAAGGTGGGTGAGATTGTTCTCATCTGATAGGGAACAGATTAGTAGTGTGGGAAGGTGGGTGAGATTGTTCTCATCTGATAGGCAACAGACTAGTAGTGTGGGAAGGTGGGTGAGATTGTTCTCATCTGATAGGGAACAGACTAGTTGTGTTGGAAGGTGGGTGAGACTAGTAGCGTGGGAAGGTGGGTGAGATTGTTCTCATCTGATAGGGAACAGACTAGTAGTGTGGGAAGTTGGGTGAGATTGTTCTCATCTGATAGGGAACAGACTAGTAGTGTAGGAAGGTGGGTGAGATTGTTCTCATCTGATAGGGAACAGACTAGTAGTGTGGGAAGGTGGGTGAGATTGTTCTCATCTGATAGGGAACAGACTAGTAGTGTGGGAAGGTGGGTGAGATTGTTCTCATCTGATAGGGAACAGACTAGTAGTGTGGGAAGGTGGGTGAGATTGTTCTCATCTGATAGGGAACAGACTAGTAGGGTGGGAAGGTGGGTGAGATTGTTCTCATCTGATAGGGAACAGACTAGTAGTGTTGGAAGGTGGGTGAGATTGTTCTCATCTGATAGGGAACAGACTAGTGGTGTAGGAAGGTGGGTGAGATTGTTCTCATCTGATAGGGAACAGACTAGTAGTGTAGGAAGGTGGGTGAGATTGTTCTCATCTGATAGGGAACAGACTAGTAGTGTTGGAAGGTGGGTGAGACTAGTAGCGTGGGAAGGTGGGTGAGATTGTTCTCATCTGATAGGGAACAGACTAGTAGTGTAGGAAGGTGGGTGAGATTGTTCTCATCTGATAGGGAACAGATTAGTAGTGTGGGAAGGTGGGTGAGATTGTTCTCATCTGATAGGGAACAGACTAGTAGTGTGGGAAGGTAGTGAGATTGTTCTCATCTGATAGGGAACAGACTAGTAGTGTGGGAAGGTGGGTGAGATTGTTCTCATCTGATAGGGAACAGACTAGTAGTGTTGGAAGGTGGGTGAGACTAGTAGCGTGTGAAGGTGGGTGAGATTGTTCTCATCTGATAGGGAACAGACTAGTAGTGTAGGAAGGTGGGTGAGATTGTTCTCATCTGATAGGGAACAGACTAGTAGTGTTGGAAGATGGGTGAGATTGTTCTCATCTGATAGGGAACAGACTAGTAGTGTGGGAAGGTGGGTGAGATTGTTCTCATCTGATAGGGAACAGACTAGTAGTGTTGGAAGGTGGGTGAGACTAGTAGCGTGGGAAGGTGGGTGAGATTGTTCTCATCTGATAGGGAACAGACTAGTAGTGTGGGAAGGTGGGTGAGATTGTTCTCATCTGATAGGGAACAGACTAGTAGTGTAGGAAGGTGGGTGAGATTGTTCTCATCTGATAGGGAACAGACTAGTAGTGTGGGAAGGTGGGTGAGATTGTTCTCATCTTATAGGGAACAGACTAGTAGTGTGGGAAGGTGGGTGAGATTGTTCTCATCTGATAGGGAACAGACTAGTAGTGTGGGAAGGTGGGTGAGATTGTTCTCATCTGATAGGGAACAGACTAGTAGGGTGGGAAGGTGGGTGAGATTGTTCTCATCTGATAGGGAACAGACTAGTAGTGTTGGAAGGTGGGTGAGATTGTTCTCATCTGATAGGGAACAGACTAGTAGTGTAGGAAGGTGGGTGAGATTGTTCTCATCTGATAGGGAACAGACTAGTAGTGTAGGAAGGTGGGTGAGATTGTTCTCATCTGATAGGGAACAGACTAGTAGTGTTGGAAGGTGGGTGAGACTAGTAGCGTGGGAAGGTGGGTGAGATTGTTCTCATCTGATAGGGAACAGACTAGTAGTGTTGGAAGGTGGGTGAGATTGTTCTCATTTGATAGGGAACAGACTAGTAGTGTTGGAAGGTGGGTGAGACTAGTAGCGTGGGAAGGTGGGTGAGATTGTTCTCATCTGATAGGGAACAGACTAGTAGTGTGGGAAGGTGGGTGAGATTGTTCTCATCTGATAGGGAATTGACTAGTAGTGTAGGAAGGTGGGTGAGATTGTTCTCATCTGATAGGGAACAGATTAGTAGTGTGGGAAGGTGGGTGAGATTGTTCTCATCTGATAGGGAACAGACTAGTAGTGTGGGAAGGTGGGTGAGATTGTTCTCATCTGATAGGGAACAGACTAGTAGTGTGGGAAGGTGGGTGAGATTGTTCTCATCTGATAGGGAACAGACTAGTAGTGTTGGAAGGTGGGTGAGACTAGTAGCGTGGGAAGGTGGGTGAGATTGTTCTCATCTGATAGGGAACAGACTAGTAGTGTGGGAAGGTGGGTGAGATTGTTCTCATCTGATAGGGAACAGACTAGTAGTGTAGGAAGGTGGGTGAGATTGTTCTCATCTGATAGGGAACAGACTAGTAGTGTGGGAAGGTGGGTGAGATTGTTCTCATCTGATAGGGAACAGACTAGTAGTGTGGGAAGGTGGGTGAGATTGTTCTCATCTGATAGGGAACAGACTAGTAGTGTGGGAAGGTGGCTGAGATTGTTCTCATCTGATAGGGAACAGACTAGTAGGGTGGGAAGGTGGGTGAGATTGTTCTCATCTGATAGGGAACAGACTAGTAGCGTGGGAAGGTGGGTGAGACTAGTAGCGTGGGAAGGTGGGTGAGATTGTTCTCATCTGATAGGGAACAGACTAGTAGCGTGGGAAGGTGGGTGAGATTGTTCTCATCTGATAGGGAACAGACTAGTAGTGTTGGAAGGAAGGTGGGTGAGTTATTTCTCATCTGATAGGGAACAGACTAGTAGTTTAGGAAGGTGGGTGAGATTGTTCTCATCTGATAGGGAACAGACTAGTAGTGTTGGAAGGTGGGTGAGATTGTTCTCATCTGATAGGGAACAGACTAGTAGTGTGGGAAGGTGGGTGAGATTGTTCTCATCTGATAGGGAACAGACTAGTAGGGTGGGAAGGTGGGTGAGATTGTTCTCATCTGATAGGGAACAGACTAGTAGTGTTGGAAGGTGGGTGAGATTGTTCTCATCTGATAGGGAACAGACTAGTAGTGTAGGAAGGTGGGTGAGATTGTTCTCATCTGATAGGGAACAGACTAGTAGTGTAGGAAGGTGGGTGAGATTGTTCTCATCTGATAGGGAACAGACTAGTAGTGTTGGAAGGTGGGTGAGACTAGTAGCGTGGGAAAGTGGGTGAGATTGTTCTCATCTGATAGGGAACAGACTAGTAGCGTGGGAAGGTGGGTGAGATTGTTCTCATTTGATAGGGAACAGACTAGTAGTGTTTGAAGGAAGGTGGGTGAGATTGTTCTCATCTGATAGGGAACAGACTGGTAATGTTGGAAGGTGGGTGAGATTGTTCTCATCTGATAGGGAACAGACTAGTAGTGTGGGAAGGTGGGTGAGATTGTTCTCATCTTATAGGGAACAGACTAGTAGTGTGGGAAGGTGGGTGAGATTGTTCTCATCTGATAGGGAACAGACTAGTAGTGTGGGAAGGTGGGTGAGATTGTTCTCATCTGATAGGGAACAGACTAGTAGGGTGGGAAGGTGGGTGAGATTGTTCTCATCTGATAGGGAACAGACTAGTAGTGTTGGAAGGTGGGTGAGATTGTTCTCATCTGATAGGGAACAGACTAGTAGTGTAGGAAGGTGGGTGAGATTGTTCTCATCTGATAGGGAACAGACTAGTAGTGTAGGAAGGTGGGTGAGATTGTTCTCATCTGATAGGGAACAGACTAGTAGTGTTGGAAGGTGGGTGAGACTAGTAGCGTGGGAAGGTGGGTGAGATTGTTCTCATCTGATAGGGAACAGACTAGTAGTGTTGGAAGGTGGGTGAGATTGTTCTCATTTGATAGGGAACAGACTAGTAGTGTTGGAAGGTGGGTGAGACTAGTAGCGTGGGAAGGTGGGTGAGATTGTTCTCATCTGATAGGGAACAGACTAGTAGTGTGGGAAGGTGGGTGAGATTGTTCTCATCTGATAGGGAATTGACTAGTAGTGTAGGAAGGTGGGTGAGATTGTTCTCATCTGATAGGGAACAGATTAGTAGTGTGGGAAGGTGGGTGAGATTGTTCTCATCTGATAGGGAACAGACTAGTAGTGTGGGAAGGTGGGTGAGATTGTTCTCATCTGATAGGGAACAGACTAGTAGTGTGGGAAGGTGGGTGAGATTGTTCTCATCTGATAGGGAACAGACTAGTAGTGTTGGAAGGTGGGTGAGACTAGTAGTGTGGGAAGGTGGGTGAGATTGTTCTCATCTGATAGGGAACAGACTAGTAGTGTGGGAAGGTGGGTGAGATTGTTCTCATCTGATAGGGAACAGACTAGTAGTGTAGGAAGGTGGGTGAGATTGTTCTCATCTGATAGGGAACAGACTAGTAGTGTGGGAAGGTGGGTGAGATTGTTCTCATCTGATAGGGAACAGACTAGTAGTGTGGGAAGGTGGGTGAGATTGTTCTCATCTGATAGGGAACAGACTAGTAGTGTGGGAAGGTGGCTGAGATTGTTCTCATCTGATAGGGAACAGACTAGTAGGGTGGGAAGGTGGGTGAGATTGTTCTCATCTGATAGGGAACAGACTAGTAGCGTGGGAAGGTGGGTGAGACTAGTAGCGTGGGAAGGTGGGTGAGATTGTTCTCATCTGATAGGGAACAGACTAGTAGCGTGGGAAGGTGGGTGAGATTGTTCTCATCTGATAGGGAACAGACTAGTAGTGTTGGAAGGAAGGTGGGTGAGATTGTTCTCATCTGATAGGGAACAGACTAGTAGTGTAGGAAGGTGGGTGAGATTGTTCTCATCTGATAGGGAACAGACTAGTAGTGTTGGAAGGTGGGTGAGATTGTTCTCATCTGATAGGGAACAGACTAGTAGTGTGGGAAGGTGGGTGAGATTGTTCTCATCTGATAGGGAACAGACTAGTAGGGTGGGAAGGTGGGTGAGATTGTTCTCATCTGATAGGGAACAGACTAGTAGTGTTGGAAGGTGGGTGAGATTGTTCTCATCTGATAGGGAACAGACTAGTAGTGTAGGAAGGTGGGTGAGATTGTTCTCATCTGATAGGGAACAGACTAGTAGTGTAGGAAGGTGGGTGAGATTGTTCTCATCTGATAGGGAACAGACTAGTAGTGTTGGAAGGTGGGTGAGACTAGTAGCGTGGGAAGGTGGGTGAGATTGTTCTCATCTGATAGGGAACAGACTAGTAGCGTGGGAAGGTGGGTGAGATTGTTCTCATTTGATAGGGAACAGACTAGTAGTGTTTGAAGGAAGGTGGGTGAGATTGTTCTCATCTGATAGGGAACAGACTGGTAATGTTGGAAGGTGGGTGAGATTGTTCTCATCTGATAGGGAACAGACTAGTAGTGTTGGAAGGTGGGTGAGATTGTTCTTATCTGATAGGGAACAGACTAGTAGTGTGGGAAGGGGGTGAGATTGTTCTAATCTGATAGGGAACAGACTAGTAGTGTGGGAAGGTGGGTGAGATTGTTCTCATCTGATAGGGAACAGACTAGTAGTGTGGGAAGGTGGGTGAGATTGTTCTCATCTGATAGGGAACAGACTAGTAGTGTTGGAAGGTGGGTGAGATTGTTCTCATCTGATAGGGAACAGACTAGTAGTGTAGGAAGGTGGGTGAGATTGTTCTCTTCTGATAGGGAACAGACTAGTAGTGTAGGAAGGTGGGTGAGATTGTTCTCATCTGATAGGGAACAGACTAGTAGTGTTGGAAGGTGGGTGAGATTGTTCTCATCTGATAGGGAACAGACTAGTAGTGTTGGAAGGTGGGTGAGACTAGTAGCGTGGGAAGGTGGGTGAGATTGTTCTCATCTGATAGGGAACAGACTAGTAGTGTAGGAAGGTGGGTGAGATTGTTCTCATCTGATAGGGAACAGACTAGTAGTGTTGGAAGATGGGTGAGATTGTTCTCATCTGATAGGGAACAGACTAGTAGTGTGGGAAGGTGGGTGAGATTGTTCTCATCTGATAGGGAACAGACTAGTAGTGTTGGAAGGTGGGTGAGACTAGTAGCGTGGGAAGGTGGGTGAGATTGTTCTCATCTGATAGGGAACAGACTAGTAGTGTGGGAAGGTGGGTGAGATTGTTCTCATCTGATAGGGAACAGACTAGTAGTGTAGGAAGGTGGGTGAGATTGTTCTCATCTGATAGGGAACAGACTAGTAGTGTGGGAAGGTGGGTGAGATTGTTCTCATCTGATAGGGAACAGACTAGTAGTGTGGGAAGGTGGGTGAGATTGTTCTCATCTGATAGGGAACAGACTAGTAGTGTGGGAAGGTGGGTGAGATTGTTCTCATCTGATAGGGAACAGACTAGTAGTGTTGGAAGGAAGGTGGGTGAGATTGTTCTCATCTGATAGGGAACAGACTAGTAGTGTAGGAAGGTGGGTGAGATTGTTCTCATCTGATAGGGAACAGACTAGTAGTGTTGGAAGGTGGGTGAGATTGTTCTCATCTGATAGGGAACAGACTAGTAGTGTGGGAAGGTGGGTGAGATTGTTCTCATCTGATAGGGAACAGACTAGTAGGGTGGGAAGGTGGGTGAGATTGTTCTCATCTGATAGGGAACAGACTAGTAGTGTTGGAAGGTGGGTGAGATTGTTCTCATCTGATAGGGAACAGACTAGTAGTGTAGGAAGGTGGGTGAGATTGTTCTCATCTGATAGGGAACAGACTAGTAGTGTAGGAAGGTGGGTGAGATTGTTCTCATCTGATAGGGAACAGACTAGTAGTGTTGGAAGGTGGGTGAGACTAGTAGCGTGGGAAGGTGGGTGAGATTGTTCTCATCTGATAGGGAACAGACTAGTAGCGTGGGAAGGTGGGTGAGATTGTTCTCATTTGATAGGGAACAGACTAGTAGTGTTTGAAGGAAGGTGGGTGAGATTGTTCTCATCTGATAGGGAACAGACTGGTAATGTTGGAAGGTGGGTGAGATTGTTCTCATCTGATAGGGAACAGACTAGTAGTGTTGGAAGGTGGGTGAGATTGTTCTTATCTGATAGGGAACAGACTAGTAGTGTGGGAAGGGGGTGAGATTGTTCTAATCTGATAGGGAACAGACTAGTAGTGTGGGAAGGTGGGTGAGATTGTTCTCATCTGATAGGGAACAGACTAGTAGTGTGGGAAGGTGGGTGAGATTGTTCTCATCTGATAGGGAACAGACTAGTAGTGTTGGAAGGTGGGTGAGATTGTTCTCATCTGATAGGGAACAGACTAGTAGTGTAGGAAGGTGGGTGAGATTGTTCTCTTCTGATAGGGAACAGACTAGTAGTGTAGGAAGGTGGGTGAGATTGTTCTCATCTGATAGGGAACAGACTAGTAGTGTTGGAAGGTGGGTGAGATTGTTCTCATCTGATAGGGAACAGACTAGTAGTGTTGGAAGGTGGGTGAGACTAGTAGCGTGGGAAGGTGGGTGAGATTGTTCTCATCTGATAGGGAACAGACTAGTAGTGTAGGAAGGTGGGTGAGATTGTTCTCATCTGATAGGGAACAGACTAGTAGTGTTGGAAGATGGGTGAGATTGTTCTCATCTGATAGGGAACAGACTAGTAGTGTGGGAAGGTGGGTGAGATTGTTCTCATCTGATAGGGAACAGACTAGTAGTGTTGGAAGGTGGGTGAGACTAGTAGCGTGGGAAGGTGGGTGAGATTGTTCTCATCTGATAGGGAACAGACTAGTAGTGTGGGAAGGTGGGTGAGATTGTTCTCATCTGATAGGGAACAGACTAGTAGTGTAGGAAGGTGGGTGAGATTGTTCTCATCTGATAGGGAACAGACTAGTAGTGTGGGAAGGTGGGTGAGATTGTTCTCATCTGATAGGGAACAGACTAGTAGTGTGGGAAGGTGGGTGAGATTGTTCTCATCTGATAGGGAACAGACTAGTAGTGTGGGAAGGTGGGTGAGATTGTTCTCATCTGATAGGGAACAGACTAGTAGGGTGGGAAGGTGGGTGAGATTGTTCTCATCTGATAGGGAACAGACTAGTAGTGTTGGAAGGTGGGTGAGATTGTTCTCATCTGATAGGGAACAGACTAGTGGTGTAGGAAGGTGGGTGAGATTGTTCTCATCTGATAGGGAACAGACTAGTAGTGTAGGAAGGTGGGTGAGATTCTTCTCATCTGATAGGGAACAGACTAGTAGTGTTGGAAGGTGGGTGAGACTAGTAGCGTGGGAAGGTGGGTGAGATTGTTCTCATCTGATAGGGAACAGACTAGTAGTGTAGGAAGGTGGGTGAGATTGTTCTCATCTGATAGGGAACAGATTAGTAGTGTGGGAAGGTGGGTGAGATTGTTCTCATCTGATAGGGAACAGACTAGTAGTGTGGGAAGGTAGTGAGATTGTTCTCATCTGATAGGGAACAGACTAGTAGTGTGGGAAGGTGGGTGAGATTGTTCTCATCTGATAGGGAACAGACTAGTAGTGTTGGAAGGTGGGTGAGACTAGTAGCGTGTGAAGGTGGGTGAGATTGTTCTCATCTGATAGGGAACAGACTAGTAGTGTAGGAAGGTAGTGAGATTGTTCTCATCTGATAGGGAACAGACTAGTAGTGTGGGAAGGTGGGTGAGATTGTTCTCATCTGATAGGGAACAGACTAGTAGTGTGGGAAGGTGGGTGAGATTGTTCTCATCTGATAGGGAACAGACTAGTAGTGTTGGAAGGTGGGTGAGACTAGTAGCGTGGGAAGGTGGGTGAGATTGTTCTCATCTGATAGGGAACAGACTAGTAGTGTGGGAAGGTGGGTGAGATTGTTCTCATCTGATAGGGAACAGACTAGTAGTGTAGGAAGGTGGGTGAGATTGTTCTCATCTGATAGGGAACAGACTAGTAGTGTGGGAAGGTGGGTGAGATTGTTCTCATCTGATAGGGAACAGACTAGTAGTGTTGGAAGATGGGTGAGATTGTTCTCATCTGATAGGGAACAGACTAGTAGTGTGGGAAGGTGGGTGAGATTGTTCTCATCTGATAGGGAACAGACTAGTAGTGTTGGAAGGTGGGTGAGACTAGTAGCGTGGGAAGGTGGGTGAGATTGTTCTCATCTGATAGGGAACAGACTAGTAGTGTGGGAAGGTGGGTGAGATTGTTCTCATCTGATAGGGAACAGACTAGTAGTGTAGGAAGGTGGTTGAGATTGTTCTCATCTGATAGGGAACAGACTAGTAGTGTGGGAAGGTGGGTGAGATTGTTCTCATCTGATAGGGAACAGACTAGTAGTGTGGGAAGGTGGGTGAGATTGTTCTCATCTGATAGGGAACAGACTAGTAGTGTGGGAAGGTGGGTGAGATTGTTCTCATCTGATAGGGAACAGACTAGTAGGGTGGGAAGGTGGGTGAGATTGTTCTCATCTGATAGGGAACAGACTAGTAGTGTTGGAAGGTGGGTGAGATTGTTCTCATCTGATAGGGAACAGACTAGTGGTGTAGGAAGGTGGGTGAGATTGTTCTCATCTGATAGGGAACAGACTAGTAGTGTAGGAAGGTGGGTGAGATTCTTCTCATCTGATAGGGAACAGACTAGTAGTGTTGGAAGGTGGGTGAGACTAGTAGCGTGTGAAGGTGGGTGAGATTGTTCTCATCTGATAGGGAACAGACTAGTAGTGTAGGAAGGTAGTGAGATTGTTCTCATCTGATAGGGAACAGACTAGTAGTGTGGGATGGTGGGTGAGATTGTTCTCATCTGATAGGGAACAGACTAGTAGTGTGGGAAGGTGGGTGAGATTGTTCTCATCTGATAGGGAACAGACTAGTAGTGTTGGAAGGTGGGTGAGACTAGTAGCGTGGGAAGGTGGGTGAGATTGTTCTCATCTGATAGGGAACAGACTAGTAGTGTGGGAAGGTGGGTGAGATTGTTCTCATCTGATAGGGAACAGACTAGTAGTGTAGGAAGGTGGGTGAGATTGTTCTCATCTGATAGGGAACAGACTAGTAGTGTGGGAAGGTGGGTGAGATTGTTCTCATCTGATAGGGAACAGACTAGTAGTGTTGGAAGGTGGGTGAGACTAGTAGCGTGGGAAGGTGGGTGAGATTGTTCTCATCTGATAGGGAACAGACTAGTAGTGTGGGAAGGTGGGTGAGATTGTTCTCATCTGATAGGGAACAGACTAGTAGTGTAGGAAGGTGGGTGAGATTGTTCTCATCTGATAGGGAACAGACTAGTAGTGTGGGAAGGTGGGTGAGATTGTTCTCATCTGATAGGGAACAGACTAGTAGTGTTGGAAGATGGGTGAGATTGTTCTCATCTGATAGGGAACAGACTAGTAGTGTGGGAAGGTGGGTGAGATTGTTCTCATCTGATAGGGAACAGACTAGTAGTGTTGGAAGGTGGGTGAGACTAGTAGCGTGGGAAGGTGGGTGAGATTGTTCTCATCTGATAGGGAACAGACTAGTAGTGTGGGAAGGTGGGTGAGATTGTTCTCATCTGATAGGGAACAGACTAGTAGTGTAGGAAGGTGGTTGAGATTGTTCTCATCTGATAGGGAACAGACTAGTAGTGTGGGAAGGTGGGTGAGATTGTTCTCATCTGATAGGGAACAGACTAGTAGTGTGGGAAGGTGGGTGAGATTGTTCTCATCTGATAGGGAACAGACTAGTAGTGTGGGAAGGTGGGTGAGATTGTTCTCATCTGATAGGGAACAGACTAGTAGGGTGGGAAGGTGGGTGAGATTGTTCTCATCTGATAGGGAACAGACTAGTAGTGTTGGAAGGTGGGTGAGATTGTTCTCATCTGATAGGGAACAGACTAGTGGTGTAGGAAGGTGGGTGAGATTGTTCTCATCTGATAGGGAACAGACTAGTAGTGTTGGAAGGTGGGTGAGATTGTTCTCATCTGATAGGGAACAGACTAGTGGTGTAGGAAGGTGGGTGAGATTGTTCTCATCTGATAGGGAACAGACTAGTAGTGTAGGAAGGTGGGTGAGATTCTTCTCATCTGATAGGGAACAGACTAGTAGTGTTGGAAGGTGGGTGAGACTAGTAGCGTGGGAAGGTGGGTGAGATTGTTCTCATCTGATAGGGAACAGACTAGTAGTGTAGGAAGGTGGGTGAGATTGTTCTCATCTGATAGGGAACAGATTAGTAGTGTGGGAAGGTGGGTGAGATTGTTCTCATCTGATAGGGAACAGACTAGTAGTGTGGGAAGGTAGGTGAGATTGTTCTCATCTGATAGGGAACAGACTAGTAGTGTGGGAAGGTGGGTGAGATTGTTCTCATCTGATAGGGAACAGACTAGTAGTGTTGGAAGGTGGGTGAGACTAGTAGCGTGTGAAGGTGGGTGAGATTGTTCTCATCTGATAGGGAACAGACTAGTAGTGTAGGAAGGTAGTGAGATTGTTCTCATCTGATAGGGAACAGACTAGTAGTGTGGGAAGGTGGGTGAGATTGTTCTCATCTGATAGGGAACAGACTAGTAGTGTGGGAAGGTGGGTGAGATTGTTCTCATCTGATAGGGAACAGACTAGTAGTGTTGGAAGGTGGGTGAGACTAGTAGCGTGGGAAGGTGGGTGAGATTGTTCTCATCTGATAGGGAACAGACTAGTAGTGTGGGAAGGTGGGTGAGATTGTTCTCATCTGATAGGGAACAGACTAGTAGTGTAGGAAGGTGGGTGAGATTGTTCTCATCTGATAGGGAACAGACTAGTAGTGTGGGAAGGTGGGTGAGATTGTTCTCATCTGATAGGGAACAGACTAGTAGTGTTGGAAGATGGGTGAGATTGTTCTCATCTGATAGGGAACAGACTAGTAGTGTGGGAAGGTGGGTGAGATTGTTCTCATCTGATAGGGAACAGACTAGTAGTGTTGGAAGGTGGGTGAGACTAGTAGCGTGGGAAGGTGGGTGAGATTGTTCTCATCTGATAGGGAACAGACTAGTAGTGTGGGAAGGTGGGTGAGATTGTTCTCATCTGATAGGGAACAGACTAGTAGTGTAGGAAGGTGGTTGAGATTGTTCTCATCTGATAGGGAACAGACTAGTAGTGTGGGAAGGTGGGTGAGATTGTTCTCATCTGATAGGGAACAGACTAGTAGTGTGGGAAGGTGGGTGAGATTGTTCTCATCTGATAGGGAACAGACTAGTAGTGTGGGAAGGTGGGTGAGATTGTTCTCATCTGATAGGGAACAGACTAGTAGGGTGGGAAGGTGGGTGAGATTGTTCTCATCTGATAGGGAACAGACTAGTAGTGTTGGAAGGTGGGTGAGATTGTTCTCATCTGATAGGGAACAGACTAGTGGTGTAGGAAGGTGGGTGAGATTGTTCTCATCTGATAGGGAACAGACTAGTAGTGTAGGAAGGTGGGTGAGATTCTTCTCATCTGATAGGGAACAGACTAGTAGTGTTGGAAGGTGGGTGAGACTAGTAGCGTGTGAAGGTGGGTGAGATTGTTCTCATCTGATAGGGAACAGACTAGTAGTGTAGGAAGGTAGTGAGATTGTTCTCATCTGATAGGGAACAGACTAGTAGTGTGGGATGGTGGGTGAGATTGTTCTCATCTGATAGGGAACAGACTAGTAGTGTGGGAAGGTGGGTGAGATTGTTCTCATCTGATAGGGAACAGACTAGTAGTGTTGGAAGGTGGGTGAGACTAGTAGCGTGGGAAGGTGGGTGAGATTGTTCTCATCTGATAGGGAACAGACTAGTAGTGTGGGAAGGTGGGTGAGATTGTTCTCATCTGATAGGGAACAGACTAGTAGTGTAGGAAGGTGGGTGAGATTGTTCTCATCTGATAGGGAACAGACTAGTAGTGTGGGAAGGTGGGTGAGATTGTTCTCATCTGATAGGGAACAGACTAGTAGTGTTGGAAGGTGGGTGAGACTAGTAGCGTGGGAAGGTGGGTGAGATTGTTCTCATCTGATAGGGAACAGACTAGTAGTGTGGGAAGGTGGGTGAGATTGTTCTCATCTGATAGGGAACAGACTAGTAGTGTAGGAAGGTGGGTGAGATTGTTCTCATCTGATAGGGAACAGACTAGTAGTGTGGGAAGGTGGGTGAGATTGTTCTCATCTGATAGGGAACAGACTAGTAGTGTTGGAAGATGGGTGAGATTGTTCTCATCTGATAGGGAACAGACTAGTAGTGTGGGAAGGTGGGTGAGATTGTTCTCATCTGATAGGGAACAGACTAGTAGTGTTGGAAGGTGGGTGAGACTAGTAGCGTGGGAAGGTGGGTGAGATTGTTCTCATCTGATAGGGAACAGACTAGTAGTGTGGGAAGGTGGGTGAGATTGTTCTCATCTGATAGGGAACAGACTAGTAGTGTAGGAAGGTGGTTGAGATTGTTCTCATCTGATAGGGAACAGACTAGTAGTGTGGGAAGGTGGGTGAGATTGTTCTCATCTGATAGGGAACAGACTAGTAGTGTGGGAAGGTGGGTGAGATTGTTCTCATCTGATAGGGAACAGACTAGTAGTGTGGGAAGGTGGGTGAGATTGTTCTCATCTGATAGGGAACAGACTAGTAGGGTGGGAAGGTGGGTGAGATTGTTCTCATCTGATAGGGAACAGACTAGTAGTGTTGGAAGGTGGGTGAGATTGTTCTCATCTGATAGGGAACAGACTAGTGGTGTAGGAAGGTGGGTGAGATTGTTCTCATCTGATAGGGAACAGACTAGTAGTGTAGGAAGGTGGGTGAGATTCTTCTCATCTGATAAGGAACAGACTAGTAGTGTTGGAAGGTGGGTGAGACTAGTAGCGTGTGAAGGTGGGTGAGATTGTTCTCATCTGATAGGGAACAGACTAGTAGTGTAGGAAGGTAGTGAGATTGTTCTCATCTGATAGGGAACAGACTAGTAGTGTGGGATGGTGGGTGAGATTGTTCTCATCTGATAGGGAACAGACTAGTAGTGTGGGAAGGTGGGTGAGATTGTTCTCATCTGATAGGGAACAGACTAGTAGTGTTGGAAGGTGGGTGAGACTAGTAGCGTGGGAAGGTGGGTGAGATTGTTCTCATCTGATAGGGAACAGACTAGTAGTGTGGGAAGGTGGGTGAGATTGTTCTCATCTGATAGGGAACAGACTAGTAGTGTAGGAAGGTGGGTGAGATTGTTCTCATCTGATAGGGAACAGACTAGTAGTGTGGGAAGGTGGGTGAGATTGTTCTCATCTGATAGGGAACAGACTAGTAGTGTTGGAAGGTGGGTGAGACTAGTAGCGTGGGAAGGTGGGTGAGATTGTTCTCATCTGATAGGGAACAGACTAGTAGTGTGGGAAGGTGGGTGAGATTGTTCTCATCTGATAGGGAACAGACTAGTAGTGTAGGAAGGTGGGTGAGATTGTTCTCATCTGATAGGGAACAGACTAGTAGTGTGGGAAGGTGGGTGAGATTGTTCTCATCTGATAGGGAACAGACTAGTAGTGTGGGAAGGTGGGTGAGATTGTTCTCATCTGATAGGGAACAGACTAGTAGTGTGGGAAGGTGGGTGAGATTGTTCTCATCTGATAGGGAACAGACTAGTAGGGTGGGAAGGTGGGTGAGATTGTTCTCATCTGATAGGGAACAGACTAGTAGTGTTGGAAGGTGGGTGAGATTGTTCTCATCTGATAGGGAACAGACTAGTGGTGTAGGAAGGTGGGTGAGATTGTTCTCATCTGATAGGGAACAGACTAGTAGTGTAGGAAGGTGGGTGAGATTCTTCTCATCTGATAGGGAACAGACTAGTAGTGTTGGAAGGTGGGTGAGACTAGTAGCGTGGGAAGGTGGGTGAGATTGTTCTCATCTGATAGGGAACAGACTAGTAGTGTAGGAAGGTGGGTGAGATTGTTCTCATCTGATAGGGAACAGATTAGTAGTGTGGGAAGGTGGGTGAGATTGTTCTCATCTGATAGGGAACAGACTAGTAGTGTGGGAAGGTAGTGAGATTGTTCTCATCTGATAGGGAACAGACTAGTAGTGTGGGAAGGTGGGTGAGATTGTTCTCATCTGATAGGGAACAGACTAGTAGTGTTGGAAGGTGGGTGAGACTAGTAGCGTGTGAAGGTGGGTGAGATTGTTCTCATCTGATAGGGAACAGACTAGTAGTGTAGGAAGGTAGTGAGATTGTTCTCATCTGATAGGGAACAGACTAGTAGTGTGGGAAGGTGGGTGAGATTGTTCTCATCTGATAGGGAACAGACTAGTAGTGTGGGAAGGTGGGTGAGATTGTTCTCATCTGATAGGGAACAGACTAGTAGTGTTGGAAGGTGGGTGAGACTAGTAGCGTGGGAAGGTGGGTGAGATTGTTCTCATCTGATAGGGAACAGACTAGTAGTGTGGGAAGGTGGGTGAGATTGTTCTCATCTGATAGGGAACAGACTAGTAGTGTAGGAAGGTGGGTGAGATTGTTCTCATCTGATAGGGAACAGACTAGTAGTGTGGGAAGGTGGGTGAGATTGTTCTCATCTGATAGGGAACAGACTAGTAGTGTTGGAAGATGGGTGAGATTGTTCTCATCTGATAGGGAACAGACTAGTAGTGTGGGAAGGTGGGTGAGATTGTTCTCATCTGATAGGGAACAGACTAGTAGTGTTGGAAGGTGGGTGAGACTAGTAGCGTGGGAAGGTGGGTGAGATTGTTCTCATCTGATAGGGAACAGACTAGTAGTGTGGGAAGGTGGGTGAGATTGTTCTCATCTGATAGGGAACAGACTAGTAGTGTAGGAAGGTGGTTGAGATTGTTCTCATCTGATAGGGAACAGACTAGTAGTGTGGGAAGGTGGGTGAGATTGTTCTCATCTGATAGGGAACAGACTAGTAGTGTGGGAAGGTGGGTGAGATTGTTCTCATCTGATAGGGAACAGACTAGTAGTGTGGGAAGGTGGGTGAGATTGTTCTCATCTGATAGGGAACAGACTAGTAGGGTGGGAAGGTGGGTGAGATTGTTCTCATCTGATAGGGAACAGACTAGTAGTGTTGGAAGGTGGGTGAGATTGTTCTCATCTGATAGGGAACAGACTAGTGGTGTAGGAAGGTGGGTGAGATTGTTCTCATCTGATAGGGAACAGACTAGTAGTGTAGGAAGGTGGGTGAGATTCTTCTCATCTGATAGGGAACAGACTAGTAGTGTTGGAAGGTGGGTGAGACTAGTAGCGTGTGAAGGTGGGTGAGATTGTTCTCATCTGATAGGGAACAGACTAGTAGTGTAGGAAGGTAGTGAGATTGTTCTCATCTGATAGGGAACAGACTAGTAGTGTGGGATGGTGGGTGAGATTGTTCTCATCTGATAGGGAACAGACTAGTAGTGTGGGAAGGTGGGTGAGATTGTTCTCATCTGATAGGGAACAGACTAGTAGTGTTGGAAGGTGGGTGAGACTAGTAGCGTGGGAAGGTGGGTGAGATTGTTCTCATCTGATAGGGAACAGACTAGTAGTGTGGGAAGGTGGGTGAGATTGTTCTCATCTGATAGGGAACAGACTAGTAGTGTAGGAAGGTGGGTGAGATTGTTCTCATCTGATAGGGAACAGACTAGTAGTGTGGGAAGGTGGGTGAGATTGTTCTCATCTGATAGGGAACAGACTAGTAGTGTTGGAAGATGGGTGAGATTGTTCTCATCTGATAGGGAACAGACTAGTAGTGTGGGAAGGTGGGTGAGATTGTTCTCATCTGATAGGGAACAGACTAGTAGTGTTGGAAGGTGGGTGAGACTAGTAGCGTGGGAAGGTGGGTGAGATTGTTCTCATCTGATAGGGAACAGACTAGTAGTGTGGGAAGGTGGGTGAGATTGTTCTCATCTGATAGGGAACAGACTAGTAGTGTAGGAAGGTGGTTGAGATTGTTCTCATCTGATAGGGAACAGACTAGTAGTGTGGGAAGGTGGGTGAGATTGTTCTCATCTGATAGGGAACAGACTAGTAGTGTGGGAAGGTGGGTGAGATTGTTCTCATCTGATAGGGAACAGACTAGTAGTGTGGGAAGGTGGGTGAGATTGTTCTCATCTGATAGGGAACAGACTAGTAGGGTGGGAAGGTGGGTGAGATTGTTCTCATCTGATAGGGAACAGACTAGTAGTGTTGGAAGGTGGGTGAGATTGTTCTCATCTGATAGGGAACAGACTAGTGGTGTAGGAAGGTGGGTGAGATTGTTCTCATCTGATAGGGAACAGACTAGTAGTGTAGGAAGGTGGGTGAGATTCTTCTCATCTGATAGGGAACAGACTAGTAGTGTTGGAAGGTGGGTGAGACTAGTAGCGTGGGAAGGTGGGTGAGATTGTTCTCATCTGATAGGGAACAGACTAGTAGTGTAGGAAGGTGGGTGAGATTGTTCTCATCTGATAGGGAACAGATTAGTAGTGTGGGAAGGTGGGTGAGATTGTTCTCATCTGATAGGGAACAGACTAGTAGTGTGGGAAGGTAGTGAGATTGTTCTCATCTGATAGGGAACAGACTAGTAGTGTGGGAAGGTGGGTGAGATTGTTCTCATCTGATAGGGAACAGACTAGTAGTGTTGGAAGGTGGGTGAGACTAGTAGCGTGTGAAGGTGGGTGAGATTGTTCTCATCTGATAGGGAACAGACTAGTAGTGTAGGAAGGTAGTGAGATTGTTCTCATCTGATAGGGAACAGACTAGTAGTGTGGGAAGGTGGGTGAGATTGTTCTCATCTGATAGGGAACAGACTAGTAGTGTGGGAAGGTGGGTGAGATTGTTCTCATCTGATAGGGAACAGACTAGTAGTGTTGGAAGGTGGGTGAGACTAGTAGCGTGGGAAGGTGGGTGAGATTGTTCTCATCTGATAGGGAACAGACTAGTAGTGTGGGAAGGTGGGTGAGATTGTTCTCATCTGATAGGGAACAGACTAGTAGTGTAGGAAGGTGGGTGAGATTGTTCTCATCTGATAGGGAACAGACTAGTAGTGTGGGAAGGTGGGTGAGATTGTTCTCATCTGATAGGGAACAGACTAGTAGTGTGGGAAGGTGGGTGAGATTGTTCTCATCTGATAGGGAACAGACTAGTAGTGTGGGAAGGTGGCTGAGATTGTTCTCATCTGATAGGGAACAGACTAGTAGGGTGGGAAGGTGGGTGAGATTGTTCTCATCTGATAGGGAACAGACTAGTAGCGTGGGAAGGTGGGTGAGACTAGTAGCGTGGGAAGGTGGGTGAGATTGTTCTCATCTGATAGGGAACAGACTAGTAGCGTGGGAAGGTGGGTGAGATTGTTCTCATCTGATAGGGAACAGACTAGTAGTGTTGGAAGGAAGGTGGGTGAGATTGTTCTCATCTGATAGGGAACAGACTAGTAGTGTAGGAAGGTGGGTGAGATTGTTCTCATCTGATAGGGAACAGACTAGTAGTGTTGGAAGGTGGGTGAGATTGTTCTCATCTGATAGGGAACAGACTAGTAGTGTTGGAAGATGGGTGAGATTGTTCTCATCTGATAGGGAACAGACTAGTAGTGTGGGAAGGTGGGTGAGATTGTTCTCATCTGATAGGGAACAGACTAGTAGTGTGGGAAGGTGGGTGAGATTGTTCTCATCTGATAGGGAACAGACTAGTAGTGTGGGAAGGTGGGTGAGATTGTTCTCATCTGATAGGGAACAGACTAGTAGTGTGGGAAGGTGGGTGAGATTGTTCTCATCTGATAGGGAACAGACTAGTAGGGTGGGAAGGTGGGTGAGATTGTTCTCATCTGATAGGGAACAGACTAGTAGTGTTGGAAGGTGGGTGAGATTGTTCTCATCTGATAGGGAACAGACTAGTGGTGTAGGAAGGTGGGTGAGATTGTTCTCATCTGATAGGGAACAGACTAGTAGTGTAGGAAGGTGGGTGAGATTCTTCTCATCTGATAGGGAACAGACTAGTAGTGTTGGAAGGTGGGTGAGACTAGTAGCGTGTGAAGGTGGGTGAGATTGTTCTCATCTGATAGGGAACAGACTAGTAGTGTAGGAAGGTAGTGAGATTGTTCTCATCTGATAGGGAACAGACTAGTAGTGTGGGATGGTGGGTGAGATTGTTCTCATCTGATAGGGAACAGACTAGTAGTGTGGGAAGGTGGGTGAGATTGTTCTCATCTGATAGGGAACAGACTAGTAGTGTTGGAAGGTGGGTGAGACTAGTAGCGTGGGAAGGTGGGTGAGATTGTTCTCATCTGATAGGGAACAGACTAGTAGTGTGGGAAGGTGGGTGAGATTGTTCTCATCTGATAGGGAACAGACTAGTAGTGTAGGAAGGTGGGTGAGATTGTTCTCATCTGATAGGGAACAGACTAGTAGTGTGGGAAGGTGGGTGAGATTGTTCTCATCTGATAGGGAACAGACTAGTAGTGTTGGAAGATGGGTGAGATTGTTCTCATCTGATAGGGAACAGACTAGTAGTGTGGGAAGGTGGGTGAGATTGTTCTCATCTGATAGGGAACAGACTAGTAGTGTTGGAAGGTGGGTGAGACTAGTAGCGTGGGAAGGTGGGTGAGATTGTTCTCATCTGATAGGGAACAGACTAGTAGTGTGGGAAGGTGGGTGAGATTGTTCTCATCTGATAGGGAACAGACTAGTAGTGTAGGAAGGTGGTTGAGATTGTTCTCATCTGATAGGGAACAGACTAGTAGTGTGGGAAGGTGGGTGAGATTGTTCTCATCTGATAGGGAACAGACTAGTAGTGTGGGAAGGTGGGTGAGATTGTTCTCATCTGATAGGGAACAGACTAGTAGTGTGGGAAGGTGGGTGAGATTGTTCTCATCTGATAGGGAACAGACTAGTAGGGTGGGAAGGTGGGTGAGATTGTTCTCATCTGATAGGGAACAGACTAGTAGTGTTGGAAGGTGGGTGAGATTGTTCTCATCTGATAGGGAACAGACTAGTGGTGTAGGAAGGTGGGTGAGATTGTTCTCATCTGATAGGGAACAGACTAGTAGTGTAGGAAGGTGGGTGAGATTCTTCTCATCTGATAGGGAACAGACTAGTAGTGTTGGAAGGTGGGTGAGACTAGTAGCGTGGGAAGGTGGGTGAGATTGTTCTCATCTGATAGGGAACAGACTAGTAGTGTAGGAAGGTGGGTGAGATTGTTCTCATCTGATAGGGAACAGATTAGTAGTGTGGGAAGGTGGGTGAGATTGTTCTCATCTGATAGGGAACAGACTAGTAGTGTGGGAAGGTAGTGAGATTGTTCTCATCTGATAGGGAACAGACTAGTAGTGTGGGAAGGTGGGTGAGATTGTTCTCATCTGATAGGGAACAGACTAGTAGTGTTGGAAGGTGGGTGAGACTAGTAGCGTGTGAAGGTGGGTGAGATTGTTCTCATCTGATAGGGAACAGACTAGTAGTGTAGGAAGGTAGTGAGATTGTTCTCATCTGATAGGGAACAGACTAGTAGTGTGGGAAGGTGGGTGAGATTGTTCTCATCTGATAGGGAACAGACTAGTAGTGTGGGAAGGTGGGTGAGATTGTTCTCATCTGATAGGGAACAGACTAGTAGTGTTGGAAGGTGGGTGAGACTAGTAGCGTGGGAAGGTGGGTGAGATTGTTCTCATCTGATAGGGAACAGACTAGTAGTGTGGGAAGGTGGGTGAGATTGTTCTCATCTGATAGGGAACAGACTAGTAGTGTAGGAAGGTGGGTGAGATTGTTCTCATCTGATAGGGAACAGACTAGTAGTGTGGGAAGGTGGGTGAGATTGTTCTCATCTGATAGGGAACAGACTAGTAGTGTGGGAAGGTGGGTGAGATTGTTCTCATCTGATAGGGAACAGACTAGTAGTGTGGGAAGGTGGCTGAGATTGTTCTCATCTGATAGGGAACAGACTAGTAGGGTGGGAAGGTGGGTGAGATTGTTCTCATCTGATAGGGAACAGACTAGTAGCGTGGGAAGGTGGGTGAGACTAGTAGCGTGGGAAGGTGGGTGAGATTGTTCTCATCTGATAGGGAACAGACTAGTAGCGTGGGAAGGTGGGTGAGATTGTTCTCATCTGATAGGGAACAGACTAGTAGTGTTGGAAGGAAGGTGGGTGAGATTGTTCTCATCTGATAGGGAACAGACTAGTAGTGTAGGAAGGTGGGTGAGATTGTTCTCATCTGATAGGGAACAGACTAGTAGTGTTGGAAGGTGGGTGAGATTGTTCTCATCTGATAGGGAACAGACTAGTAGTGTTGGAAGATGGGTGAGATTGTTCTCATCTGATAGGGAACAGACTAGTAGTGTGGGAAGGTGGGTGAGATTGTTCTCATCTGATAGGGAACAGACTAGTAGTGTTGGAAGGTGGGTGAGACTAGTAGCGTGGGAAGGTGGGTGAGATTGTTCTCATCTGATAGGGAACAGACTAGTAGTGTGGGAAGGTGGGTGAGATTGTTCTCATCTGATAGGGAACAGACTAGTAGTGTATGAAGGTGGTTGAGATTGTTCTCATCTGATAGGGAACAGACTAGTAGTGTGGGAAGGTGGGTGAGATTGTTCTCATCTGATAGGGAACAGACTAGTAGTGTGGGAAGGTGGGTGAGATTGTTCTCATCTGATAGGGAACAGACTAGTAGTGTGGGAAGGTGGGTGAGATTGTTCTCATCTGATAGGGAACAGACTAGTAGGGTGGGAAGGTGGGTGAGATTGTTCTCATCTGATAGGGAACAGACTAGTAGTGTTGGAAGGTGGGTGAGATTGTTCTCATCTGATAGGGAACAGACTAGTGGTGTAGGAAGGTGGGTGAGATTGTTCTCATCTGATAGGGAACAGACTAGTAGTGTAGGAAGGTGGGTGAGATTCTTCTCATCTGATAGGGAACAGACTAGTAGTGTTGGAAGGTGGGTGAGACTAGTAGCGTGGGAAGGTGGGTGAGATTGTTCTCATCTGATAGGGAACAGACTAGTAGTGTAGGAAGGTGGGTGAGATTGTTCTCATCTGATAGGGAACAGATTAGTAGTGTGGGAAGGTGGGTGAGATTGTTCTCATCTGATAGGGAACAGACTAGTAGTGTGGGAAGGTAGTGAGATTGTTCTCATCTGATAGGGAACAGACTAGTAGTGTGGGAAGGTGGGTGAGATTGTTCTCATCTGATAGGGAACAGACTAGTAGTGTTGGAAGGTGGGTGAGACTAGTAGCGTGTGAAGGTGGGTGAGATTGTTCTCATCTGATAGGGAACAGACTAGTAGTGTAGGAAGGTAGTGAGATTGTTCTCATCTGATAGGGAACAGACTAGTAGTGTGGGAAGGTGGGTGAGATTGTTCTCATCTGATAGGGAACAGACTAGTAGTGTGGGAAGGTGGGTGAGATTGTTCTCATCTGATAGGGAACAGACTAGTAGTGTTGGAAGGTGGGTGAGACTAGTAGCGTGGGAAGGTGGGTGAGATTGTTCTCATCTGATAGGGAACAGACTAGTAGTGTGGGAAGGTGGGTGAGATTGTTCTCATCTGATAGGGAACAGACTAGTAGTGTAGGAAGGTGGGTGAGATTGTTCTCATCTGATAGGGAACAGACTAGTAGTGTGGGAAGGTGGGTGAGATTGTTCTCATCTGATAGGGAACAGACTAGTAGTGTGGGAAGGTGGGTGAGATTGTTCTCATCTGATAGGGAACAGACTAGTAGTGTGGGAAGGTGGCTGAGATTGTTCTCATCTGATAGGGAACAGACTAGTAGGGTGGGAAGGTGGGTGAGATTGTTCTCATCTGATAGGGAACAGACTAGTAGCGTGGGAAGGTGGGTGAGACTAGTAGCGTGGGAAGGTGGGTGAGATTGTTCTCATCTGATAGGGAACAGACTAGTAGCGTGGGAAGGTGGGTGAGATTGTTCTCATCTGATAGGGAACAGACTAGTAGTGTTGGAAGGAAGGTGGGTGAGATTGTTCTCATCTGATAGGGAACAGACTAGTAGTGTAGGAAGGTGGGTGAGATTGTTCTCATCTGATAGGGAACAGACTAGTAGTGTTGGAAGGTGGGTGAGATTGTTCTCATCTGATAGGGAACAGACTAGTAGTGTTGGAAGATGGGTGAGATTGTTCTCATCTGATAGGGAACAGACTAGTAGTGTGGGAAGGTGGGTGAGATTGTTCTCATCTGATAGGGAACAGACTAGTAGTGTTGGAAGGTGGGTGAGACTAGTAGCGTGGGAAGGTGGGTGAGATTGTTCTCATCTGATAGGGAACAGACTAGTAGTGTGGGAAGGTGGGTGAGATTGTTCTCATCTGATAGGGAACAGACTAGTAGTGTAGGAAGGTGGGTGAGATTGTTCTCATCTGATAGGGAACAGACTTGTAGTGTGGGAAGGTGGGTGAGATTGTTCTCATCTGATAGGGAACAGACTAGTAGTGTGGGAAGGTGGGTGAGATTGTTCTCATCTGATAGGGAACAGACTAGTAGGGTGGGAAGGTGGGTGAGATTGTTCTCATCTGATAGGGAACAGACTAGTAGTGTTGGAAGGTGGGTGAGATTGTTCTCATCTGATAGGGAACAGACTAGTAGTGTAGGAAGGTGGGTGAGATTGTTCTCATCTGATAGGGAACAGACTAGTAGTGTAGGAAGGTGGGTGAGATTGTTCTCATCTGATAGGGAACAGACTAGTAGTGTTGGAAGGTGGGTGAGACTAGTAGCGTGGGAAGGTGGGTGAGATTGTTCTCATCTGATAGGGAACAGACTAGTAGTGTAGGAAGGTGGGTGAGATTGTTCTCATCTGATAGGGAACAGATTAGTAGTGTGGGAAGGTGGGTGACATTATTCTCATCTGATACGGAACAGAATAGTAGTGTGGGAAGGTGGGTGAGATTGTTCTCATCTGACAGGGAACAGACTAGTAGTGTAGGAAGGTGGGTGAGATTGTTCTCATCTGATAGGGAACAGACTAGTAGTGTTGGAAGGTGGGTGAGACTAGTAGCGTGGGAAGGTGGGTGAGATTGTTCTCATCTGATAGGGAACAGACTAGTAGTGTGGGAAGGTGGGTGAGATTGTTCTCATCTGATAGGGAACAGACTAGTAGTGTGGGAAGGTGGGTGAGATTGTTCTCATCTGATAGGGAACAGACTAGTAGTGTTGGAAGGTGGGTGAGACTAGTAGCGTGGGAAGGTGGGTGAGATTGTTCTCATCTGATAGGGAACAGACTAGTAGTGTGGGAAGGTGGGTGAGATTGTTCTCATCTGATAGGGAACAGACTAGTAGTGTAGGAAGGTGGGTGAGATTGTTCTCATCTGATAGGGAACAGACTAGTAGTGTGGGAAGGTGGGTGAGATTGTTCTCATCTGATAGGGAACAGACTAGTAGTGTGGGAAGGTGGGTGAGATTGTTCTCATCTGATAGGGAACAGAC
This sequence comes from Salmo salar, assembly GCF_965601325.2. Classification (NCBI taxonomy): domain Eukaryota; kingdom Metazoa; phylum Chordata; class Actinopteri; order Salmoniformes; family Salmonidae; genus Salmo; species Salmo salar. The sequence continues at coordinate 56,681,178 of NC_138304.1, read as the reverse complement.
TAGTAGTGTGGGAAGGTGGGTGAGATTGTTCTCATCTGATAGGGAACAGACTAGTAGGGTGGGAAGGTGGGTGAGATTGTTCTCATCTGATAGGGAACAGACTAGTAGTGTTGGAAGGTGGGTGAGATTGTTCTCATCTGATAGGGAACAGACTAGTGGTGTAGGAAGGTGGGTGAGATTGTTCTCATCTGATAGGGAACAGACTAGTAGTGTAGGAAGGTGGGTGAGATTCTTCTCATCTGATAGGGAACAGACTAGTAGTGTTGGAAGGTGGGTGAGACTAGTAGCGTGGGAAGGTGGGTGAGATTGTTCTCATCTGATAGGGAACAGACTAGTAGTGTAGGAAGGTGGGTGAGATTGTTCTCATCTGATAGGGAACAGATTAGTAGTGTGGGAAGGTGGGTGAGATTGTTCTCATCTGATAGGGAACAGACTAGTAGTGTGGGAAGGTAGTGAGATTGTTCTCATCTGATAGGGAACAGACTAGTAGTGTGGGAAGGTGGGTGAGATTGTTCTCATCTGATAGGGAACAGACTAGTAGTGTTGGAAGGTGGGTGAGACTAGTAGCGTGTGAAGGTGGGTGAGATTGTTCTCATCTGATAGGGAACAGACTAGTAGTGTAGGAAGGTAGTGAGATTGTTCTCATCTGATAGGGAACAGACTAGTAGTGTGGGAAGGTGGGTGAGATTGTTCTCATCTGATAGGGAACAGACTAGTAGTGTGGGAAGGTGGGTGAGATTGTTCTCATCTGATAGGGAACAGACTAGTAGTGTTGGAAGGTGGGTGAGACTAGTAGCGTGGGAAGGTGGGTGAGATTGTTCTCATCTGATAGGGAACAGACTAGTAGTGTGGGAAGGTGGGTGAGATTGTTCTCATCTGATAGGGAACAGACTAGTAGTGTAGGAAGGTGGGTGAGATTGTTCTCATCTGATAGGGAACAGACTAGTAGTGTGGGAAGGTGGGTGAGATTGTTCTCATCTGATAGGGAACAGACTAGTAGTGTTGGAAGATGGGTGAGATTGTTCTCATCTGATAGGGAACAGACTAGTAGTGTGGGAAGGTGGGTGAGATTGTTCTCATCTGATAGGGAACAGACTAGTAGTGTTGGAAGGTGGGTGAGACTAGTAGCGTGGGAAGGTGGGTGAGATTGTTCTCATCTGATAGGGAACAGACTAGTAGTGTGGGAAGGTGGGTGAGATTGTTCTCATCTGATAGGGAACAGACTAGTAGTGTAGGAAGGTGGTTGAGATTGTTCTCATCTGATAGGGAACAGACTAGTAGTGTGGGAAGGTGGGTGAGATTGTTCTCATCTGATAGGGAACAGACTAGTAGTGTGGGAAGGTGGGTGAGATTGTTCTCATCTGATAGGGAACAGACTAGTAGTGTGGGAAGGTGGGTGAGATTGTTCTCATCTGATAGGGAACAGACTAGTAGGGTGGGAAGGTGGGTGAGATTGTTCTCATCTGATAGGGAACAGACTAGTAGTGTTGGAAGGTGGGTGAGATTGTTCTCATCTGATAGGGAACAGACTAGTGGTGTAGGAAGGTGGGTGAGATTGTTCTCATCTGATAGGGAACAGACTAGTAGTGTAGGAAGGTGGGTGAGATTCTTCTCATCTGATAGGGAACAGACTAGTAGTGTTGGAAGGTGGGTGAGACTAGTAGCGTGTGAAGGTGGGTGAGATTGTTCTCATCTGATAGGGAACAGACTAGTAGTGTAGGAAGGTAGTGAGATTGTTCTCATCTGATAGGGAACAGACTAGTAGTGTGGGATGGTGGGTGAGATTGTTCTCATCTGATAGGGAACAGACTAGTAGTGTGGGAAGGTGGGTGAGATTGTTCTCATCTGATAGGGAACAGACTAGTAGTGTTGGAAGGTGGGTGAGACTAGTAGCGTGGGAAGGTGGGTGAGATTGTTCTCATCTGATAGGGAACAGACTAGTAGTGTGGGAAGGTGGGTGAGATTGTTCTCATCTGATAGGGAACAGACTAGTAGTGTAGGAAGGTGGGTGAGATTGTTCTCATCTGATAGGGAACAGACTAGTAGTGTGGGAAGGTGGGTGAGATTGTTCTCATCTGATAGGGAACAGACTAGTAGTGTTGGAAGATGGGTGAGATTGTTCTCATCTGATAGGGAACAGACTAGTAGTGTGGGAAGGTGGGTGAGATTGTTCTCATCTGATAGGGAACAGACTAGTAGTGTTGGAAGGTGGGTGAGACTAGTAGCGTGGGAAGGTGGGTGAGATTGTTCTCATCTGATAGGGAACAGACTAGTAGTGTGGGAAGGTGGGTGAGATTGTTCTCATCTGATAGGGAACAGACTAGTAGTGTAGGAAGGTGGTTGAGATTGTTCTCATCTGATAGGGAACAGACTAGTAGTGTGGGAAGGTGGGTGAGATTGTTCTCATCTGATAGGGAACAGACTAGTAGTGTGGGAAGGTGGGTGAGATTGTTCTCATCTGATAGGGAACAGACTAGTAGTGTGGGAAGGTGGGTGAGATTGTTCTCATCTGATAGGGAACAGACTAGTAGGGTGGGAAGGTGGGTGAGATTGTTCTCATCTGATAGGGAACAGACTAGTAGTGTTGGAAGGTGGGTGAGATTGTTCTCATCTGATAGGGAACAGACTAGTGGTGTAGGAAGGTGGGTGAGATTGTTCTCATCTGATAGGGAACAGACTAGTAGTGTAGGAAGGTGGGTGAGATTCTTCTCATCTGATAGGGAACAGACTAGTAGTGTTGGAAGGTGGGTGAGACTAGTAGCGTGGGAAGGTGGGTGAGATTGTTCTCATCTGATAGGGAACAGACTAGTAGTGTAGGAAGGTGGGTGAGATTGTTCTCATCTGATAGGGAACAGATTAGTAGTGTGGGAAGGTGGGTGAGATTGTTCTCATCTGATAGGGAACAGACTAGTAGTGTGGGAAGGTAGTGAGATTGTTCTCATCTGATAGGGAACAGACTAGTAGTGTGGGAAGGTGGGTGAGATTGTTCTCATCTGATAGGGAACAGACTAGTAGTGTTGGAAGGTGGGTGAGACTAGTAGCGTGTGAAGGTGGGTGAGATTGTTCTCATCTGATAGGGAACAGACTAGTAGTGTAGGAAGGTAGTGAGATTGTTCTCATCTGATAGGGAACAGACTAGTAGTGTGGGAAGGTGGGTGAGATTGTTCTCATCTGATAGGGAACAGACTAGTAGTGTGGGAAGGTGGGTGAGATTGTTCTCATCTGATAGGGAACAGACTAGTAGTGTTGGAAGGTGGGTGAGACTAGTAGCGTGGGAAGGTGGGTGAGATTGTTCTCATCTGATAGGGAACAGACTAGTAGTGTGGGAAGGTGGGTGAGATTGTTCTCATCTGATAGGGAACAGACTAGTAGTGTAGGAAGGTGGGTGAGATTGTTCTCATCTGATAGGGAACAGACTAGTAGTGTGGGAAGGTGGGTGAGATTGTTCTCATCTGATAGGGAACAGACTAGTAGTGTGGGAAGGTGGGTGAGATTGTTCTCATCTGATAGGGAACAGACTAGTAGTGTGGGAAGGTGGCTGAGATTGTTCTCATCTGATAGGGAACAGACTAGTAGGGTGGGAAGGTGGGTGAGATTGTTCTCATCTGATAGGGAACAGACTAGTAGCGTGGGAAGGTGGGTGAGACTAGTAGCGTGGGAAGGTGGGTGAGATTGTTCTCATCTTATAGGGAACAGACTAGTAGCGTGGGAAGGTGGGTGAGATTGTTCTCATCTGATAGGGAACAGACTAGTAGTGTTGGAAGGAAGGTGGGTGAGATTGTTCTCATCTGATAGGGAACAGACTAGTAGTGTAGGAAGGTGGGTGAGATTGTTCTCATCTGATAGGGAACAGACTAGTAGTGTTGGAAGGTGGGTGAGATTGTTCTCATCTGATAGGGAACAGACTAGTAGTGTTGGAAGATGGGTGAGATTGTTCTCATCTGATAGGGAACAGACTAGTAGTGTGGGAAGGTGGGTGAGATTGTTCTCATCTGATAGGGAACAGACTAGTAGTGTTGGAAGGTGGGTGAGACTAGTAGCGTGGGAAGGTGGGTGAGATTGTTCTCATCTGATAGGGAACAGACTAGTAGTGTGGGAAGGTGGGTGAGATTGTTCTCATCTGATAGGGAACAGACTAGTAGTGTATGAAGGTGGTTGAGATTGTTCTCATCTGATAGGGAACAGACTAGTAGTGTGGGAAGGTGGGTGAGATTGTTCTCATCTGATAGGGAACAGACTAGTAGTGTGGGAAGGTGGGTGAGATTGTTCTCATCTGATAGGGAACAGACTAGTAGTGTGGGAAGGTGGGTGAGATTGTTCTCATCTGATAGGGAACAGACTAGTAGGGTGGGAAGGTGGGTGAGATTGTTCTCATCTGATAGGGAACAGACTAGTAGTGTTGGAAGGTGGGTGAGATTGTTCTCATCTGATAGGGAACAGACTAGTGGTGTAGGAAGGTGGGTGAGATTGTTCTCATCTGATAGGGAACAGACTAGTAGTGTAGGAAGGTGGGTGAGATTCTTCTCATCTGATAGGGAACAGACTAGTAGTGTTGGAAGGTGGGTGAGACTAGTAGCGTGGGAAGGTGGGTGAGATTGTTCTCATCTGATAGGGAACAGACTAGTAGTGTAGGAAGGTGGGTGAGATTGTTCTCATCTGATAGGGAACAGATTAGTAGTGTGGGAAGGTGGGTGAGATTGTTCTCATCTGATAGGGAACAGACTAGTAGTGTGGGAAGGTAGTGAGATTGTTCTCATCTGATAGGGAACAGACTAGTAGTGTGGGAAGGTGGGTGAGATTGTTCTCATCTGATAGGGAACAGACTAGTAGTGTTGGAAGGTGGGTGAGACTAGTAGCGTGTGAAGGTGGGTGAGATTGTTCTCATCTGATAGGGAACAGACTAGTAGTGTAGGAAGGTAGTGAGATTGTTCTCATCTGATAGGGAACAGACTAGTAGTGTGGGAAGGTGGGTGAGATTGTTCTCATCTGATAGGGAACAGACTAGTAGTGTGGGAAGGTGGGTGAGATTGTTCTCATCTGATAGGGAACAGACTAGTAGTGTTGGAAGGTGGGTGAGACTAGTAGCGTGGGAAGGTGGGTGAGATTGTTCTCATCTGATAGGGAACAGACTAGTAGTGTGGGAAGGTGGGTGAGATTGTTCTCATCTGATAGGGAACAGACTAGTAGTGTAGGAAGGTGGGTGAGATTGTTCTCATCTGATAGGGAACAGACTAGTAGTGTGGGAAGGTGGGTGAGATTGTTCTCATCTGATAGGGAACAGACTAGTAGTGTGGGAAGGTGGGTGAGATTGTTCTCATCTGATAGGGAACAGACTAGTAGTGTGGGAAGGTGGCTGAGATTGTTCTCATCTGATAGGGAACAGACTAGTAGGGTGGGAAGGTGGGTGAGATTGTTCTCATCTGATAGGGAACAGACTAGTAGCGTGGGAAGGTGGGTGAGACTAGTAGCGTGGGAAGGTGGGTGAGATTGTTCTCATCTGATAGGGAACAGACTAGTAGCGTGGGAAGGTGGGTGAGATTGTTCTCATCTGATAGGGAACAGACTAGTAGTGTTGGAAGGAAGGTGGGTGAGATTGTTCTCATCTGATAGGGAACAGACTAGTAGTGTAGGAAGGTGGGTGAGATTGTTCTCATCTGATAGGGAACAGACTAGTAGTGTTGGAAGGTGGGTGAGATTGTTCTCATCTGATAGGGAACAGACTAGTAGTGTTGGAAGATGGGTGAGATTGTTCTCATCTGATAGGGAACAGACTAGTAGTGTGGGAAGGTGGGTGAGATTGTTCTCATCTGATAGGGAACAGACTAGTAGTGTTGGAAGGTGGGTGAGACTAGTAGCGTGGGAAGGTGGGTGAGATTGTTCTCATCTGATAGGGAACAGACTAGTAGTGTGGGAAGGTGGGTGAGATTGTTCTCATCTGATAGGGAACAGACTAGTAGTGTAGGAAGGTGGGTGAGATTGTTCTCATCTGATAGGGAACAGACTTGTAGTGTGGGAAGGTGGGTGAGATTGTTCTCATCTGATAGGGAACAGACTAGTAGTGTGGGAAGGTGGGTGAGATTGTTCTCATCTGATAGGGAACAGACTAGTAGGGTGGGAAGGTGGGTGAGATTGTTCTCATCTGATAGGGAACAGACTAGTAGTGTTGGAAGGTGGGTGAGATTGTTCTCATCTGATAGGGAACAGACTAGTAGTGTAGGAAGGTGGGTGAGATTGTTCTCATCTGATAGGGAACAGACTAGTAGTGTAGGAAGGTGGGTGAGATTGTTCTCATCTGATAGGGAACAGACTAGTAGTGTTGGAAGGTGGGTGAGACTAGTAGCGTGGGAAGGTGGGTGAGATTGTTCTCATCTGATAGGGAACAGACTAGTAGTGTAGGAAGGTGGGTGAGATTGTTCTCATCTGATAGGGAACAGATTAGTAGTGTGGGAAGGTGGGTGACATTATTCTCATCTGATACGGAACAGAATAGTAGTGTGGGAAGGTGGGTGAGATTGTTCTCATCTGACAGGGAACAGACTAGTAGTGTTGGAAGGTGGGTGAGATTGTTCTCATCTGATAGGGAACAGGCTAGTAGTGTGGGAAGGTGGGTGAGATTGTTCTCATCTGATAGGGAACAGACTAGTAGTGTAGGAAGGTGGGTGAGATTGTTCTCATCTGATAGGGAACAGACTAGTAGTGTGGGAAGGTGGGTGAGATTGTTCTCATCTGATAGGGAACAGACTAGTAGTGTGGGAAGGTGGGTGAGATTGTTCTCATCTGATAGGGAACAGACTAGTAGTGTGGGAAGGTGGGTGAGATTGTTCTCATCTGATAGGGAACAGACTAGTAGGGTGGGAAGGTGGGTGAGATTGTTCTCATCTGATAGGGAACAGACTAGTAGGGTGGGAAGGTGGGTGAGATTGTTCTCATCTGATAGGGAACAGACTAGTAGTGTTGGAAGGTGGGTGAGATTGTTCTCATCTGATAGGGAACAGACTAGTAGTGTAGGAAGGTGGGTGAGATTGTTCTCATCTGATAGGGAACAGACTAGTAGTGTAGGAAGGTGGGTGAGATTGTTCTCATCTGATAGGGAACAGACTAGTAGTGTTGGAAGGTGGGTGAGACTAGTAGCGTGGGAAGGTGGGTGAGATTGTTCTCATCTGATAGGGAACAGACTAGTAGTGTAGGAAGGTGGGTGAGATTGTTCTCATCTGATAGGGAACAGACTAGTAGTGTTGGAAGGTGGGTGAGACTAGTAGCGTGGGAAGGTGGGTGAGATTGTTCTCATCTGATAGGGAACAGACTAGTAGTGTGGGAAGGTGGGTGAGATTGTTCTCATCTGATAGGGAAGAGACTAGTAGTGTAGGAAGGTGGGTGAGATTGTTCTCATCTGATAGGGAACAGACTAGTAGTGTGGGAAGGTGGGTGAGATTGTTCTCATCTGATAGGGAACAGACTAGTAGTGTGGGAAGGTGGGTGAGATTGTTCTCATCTGATAGGGAACAGACTAGTAGTGTGGGAAGGTGGCTGAGATTGTTCTCATCTGATAGGGAACAGACTAGTAGGGTGGGAAGGTGGGTGAGATTGTTCTCATCTGATAGGGAACAGACTAGTAGTGTTGGAAGGTGGCTGAGATTGTTCTCATCTGATAGGGAACAGACTAGTAGTGTAGGAAGGTGGGTGAGATTGTTCTCATCTGATAGGGAACAGACTAGTAGTGTAGGAAGGTGGGTGAGATTGTTCTCATCTGATAGGGAACAGACTAGTAGTGTTGGAAGATGGGTGAGATTGTTCTCATCTGATAGGGAACAGACTAGTAGTGTGGGAAGGTGGGTGAGATTGTTCTCATCTGATAGGGAACAGACTAGTAGTGTTGGAAGGTGGGTGAGACTAGTAGCGTCGGAAGGTGGGTGAGATTGTTCTCATCTGATAGGGAACAGACTAGTAGTGTGGGAAGGTGGGTGAGATTGTTCTCATCTGATAGGGAACAGACTAGTAGTGTAGGAAGGTGGGTGAGATTGTTCTCATCTGATAGGGAACAGACTAGTAGTGTGGGAAGGTGGGTGAGATTGTTCTCATCTGATAGGGAACAGACTAGTAGTGTGGGAAGGTGGGTGAGATTGTTCTCATCTGATAGGGAACAGACTAGTAGTGTGGGAAGGTGGGTGAGATTGTTCTCATCTGATAGGGAACAGACTAGTAGGGTGGGAAGGTGGGTGAGATTGTTCTCATCTGATAGGGAACAGACTAGTAGTGTTGGAAGGTGGGTGAGATTGTTCTCATCTGATAGGGAACAGACTAGTAGTGTAGGAAGGTGGGTGAGATTGTTCTCATCTGATAGGGAACAGACTAGTAGTGTAGGAAGGTGGGTGAGATTGTTCTCATCTGATAGGGAACAGACTAGTAGTGTTGGAAGGTGGGTGAGACTAGTAGCGTGGGAAGGTGGGTGAGATTGTTCTCATCTGATAGGGAACAGACTAGTAGTGTAGGAAGGTGGGTGAGATTGTTCTCATCTGATAGGGAACAGATTAGTAGTGTGGGAAGGTGGGTGAGATTGTTCTCATCTGATAGGGAACAGACTAGTAGTGTGGGAAGGTGGGTGAGATTGTTCTCATCTGATAGGGAACAGACTAGTAGTGTGGGAAGGTGGGTGAGATTGTTCTCATCTGATAGGGAACAGACTAGTAGTGTTGGAAGGTGGGTGAGACTAGTAGCGTGGGAAGGTGGGTGAGATTGTTCTCATCTGATAGGGAACAGATTAGTAGTGTAGGAAGGTGGGTGAGATTGTTCTCATCTGATAGGGAACAGACTAGTAGTGTTGGAAGATGGGTGAGATTGTTCTCATCTGATAGGGAACAGACTAGTAGTGTGGGAAGGTGGGTGAGATTGTTCTCATCTGATAGGGAACAGACTAGTAGTGTTGGAAGGTGGGTGAGACTAGTAGCGTGGGAAGGTGGGTGAGATTGTTCTCATCTGATAGGGAACAGACTAGTAGTGTGGGAAGGTGGGTGAGATTGTTCTCATCTGATAGGGAACAGACTAGTAGTGTAGGAAGGTGGGTGAGATTGTTCTCATCTGATAGGGAACAGACTAGTAGTGTGGGAAGGTGGGTGAGATTGTTCTCATCTGATAGGGAAAAGACTAGTAGTGTGGGAAGGTGGGTGAGATTGTTCTCATCTGATAGGGAACAGACTAGTAGTGTGGGAAGGTGGGTGAGATTGTTCTCATCTGATAGGGAACAGACTAGTAGGGTGGGAAGGTGGGTGAGATTGTTCTAATCTGATAGGGAACAGACTAGTAGTGTTGGAAGGTGGGTGAGATTGTTCTCATCTGATAGGGAACAGACTAGTAGTGTAGGAAGGTGGGTGAGATTGTTCTCATCTGATAGGGAATAGACTAGTAGTGCAGGAAGGTGGGTGAGATTGTTCTCATCTGATAGGGAACAGACTAGTAGTGTTGGAAGGTGGGTGAGACTAGTAGCGTGGGAAGGTGGGTGAGATTGTTCTCATCTGATAGGGAACAGACTAGTAGCATGGGAAGGTGGGTGAGATTGTTCTCATCTGATAGGGAACAGACTAGTAGTGTTTGAAGGAAGGTGGCTGAGATTGTACTCATCTGATAGGGAACAGACTGGTAATGTTGGAAGGTGGGTGAGATTGTTCTCATCTGATAGGGAACAGACTAGTAGTGTTGGAAGGTGGGTGAGATTGTTCTTATCTGATAGGGAACAGACTAGTAGTGTGGGAAGGGGGTGAGATTGTTCTAATCTGATAGGGAACAGACTAGTAGTGTGGGAAGGTGGGTGAGATTGTTCTCATCTGATAGGGAACAGACTAGTAGTGTGGGAAGGTGGGTGAGATTGTTCTCATCTGATAGGGAACAGACTAGTAGTGTTGGAAGGTGGGTGAGACTAGTAGCGTGGGAAGGTGGGTGAGATTGTTCTCATCTGATAGGGAACAGACTAGTAGTGTAGGAAGGTGGGTGAGATTGTTCTCATCTGATAGGGAACAGATTAGTAGTGTGGGAAGGTGGGTGAGATTGTTCTCATCTGATAGGGAACAGACTAGTAGTGTGGGAAGGTGGGTGAGATTGTTCTCATCTGATAGGGAACAGACTAGTAGTGTGGGAAGGTGGGTGAGATTGTTCTCATCTGATAGGGAACAGACTAGTAGTGTTGGAAGGTGGGTGAGACTAGTAGCGTGGGAAGGTGGGTGAGATTGTTCTCATCTGATAGGGAACAGACTAGTAGTGTAGGAAGGTGGGTGAGATTGTTCTCATCTGATAGGGAACAGACTAGTAGTGTTGGAAGATGGGTGAGATTGTTCTCATCTGATAGGGAACAGACTAGTAGTGTGGGAAGGTGGGTGAGATTGTTCTCATCTGATAGGGAACAGACTAGTAGTGTTGGAAGGTGGGTGAGACTAGTAGCGTGGGAAGGTGGGTGAGATTGTTCTCATCTGATAGGGAACAGACTAGTAGTGTTGGAAGGTGGGTGAGACTAGTAGCGTGGGAAGGTGGGTGAGATTGTTCTCATCTGATAGGGAACAGACTAGTAGTGTGGGAAGGTGGGTGAGATTGTTCTCATCTGATAGGGAACAGACTAGTAGTGTAGGAAGGTGGGTGAGATTGTTCTCATCTGATAGGGAACAGACTAGTAGTGTTGGAAGGTGGGTGAGACTAGTAGCGTGGGAAGGTGGGTGAGATTGTTCTCATCTGATAGGGAACAGACTAGTAGTGTGGGAAGGTGGGTGAGATTGTTCTCATCTGATAGGGAACAGACTAGTAGTGTAGGAAGGTGGGTGAGATTGTTCTCATCTGATAGGGAACAGACTAGTAGTGTGGGAAGGTGGGTGAGATTGTTCTCATCTGATAGGGAACAGACTAGTAGTGTGGGAAGGTGGGTGAGATTGTTCTCATCTGATAGGGAACAGACTAGTAGTGTGGGAAGGTGGGTGAGATTGTTCTCATCTGATAGGGAACAGACTAGTAGGGTGGGAAGGTGGGTGAGATTGTTCTCATCTGATAGGGAACAGACTAGTAGTGTTGGAAGGTGGGTGAGATTGTTCTCATCTGATAGGGAACAGACTAGTAGTGTAGGAAGGTGGGTGAGATTGTTCTCATCTGATAGGGAACAGACTAGTAGTGTAGGAAGGTGGGTGAGATTGTTCTCATCTGATAGGGAACAGACTAGTAGTGTTGGAAGGTGGGTGAGACTAGTAGCGTGGGAAGGTGGGTGAGATTGTTCTCATCTGATAGGGAACAGACTAGTAGTGTAGGAAGGTGGGTGAGATTGTTCTCATCTGATAGGGAACAGATTAGTAGTGTGGGAAGGTGGGTGAGATTGTTCTCATCTGATAGGGAACAGACTAGTAGTGTGGGAAGGTGGGTGAGATTGTTCTCATCTGATAGGGAACAGACTAGTAGTGTGGGAAGGTGGGTGAGATTGTTCTCATCTGATAGGGAACAGACTAGTAGTGTTGGAAGGTGGGTGAGACTAGTAGCGTGGGAAGGTGGGTGAGATTGTTCTCATCTGATAGGGAACAGATTAGTAGTGTAGGAAGGTGGGTGAGATTGTTCTCATCTGATAGGGAACAGACTAGTAGTGTGGGAAGGTGGCTGAGATTGTTCTCATCTGATAGGGAACAGACTAGTAGGGTGGGAAGGTGGGTGAGATTGTTCTCATCTGATAGGGAACAGACTAGTAGCGTGGGAAGGTGGGTGAGACTAGTAGCGTGGGAAGGTGGGTGAGATTGTTCTCATCTGATAGGGAACAGACTAGTAGCGTGGGAAGGTGGGTGAGATTGTTCTCATCTGATAGGGAACAGACTAGTAGTGTTGGAAGGAAGGTGGGTGAGATTGTTCTCATCTGATAGGGAACAGACTAGTAGTGTAGGAAGGTGGGTGAGATTGTTCTCATCTGATAGGGAACAGACTAGTAGTGTTGGAAGGTGGGTGAGATTGTTCTCATCTGATAGGGAACAGACTAGTAGTGTTGGAAGATGGGTGAGATTGTTCTCATCTGATAGGGAACAGACTAGTAGTGTGGGAAGGTGGGTGAGATTGTTCTCATCTGATAGGGAACAGACTAGTAGTGTGGGAAGGTGGGTGAGATTGTTCTCATCTGATAGGGAACAGACTAGTAGTGTTGGAAGGTGGGTGAGACTAGTAGCGTGGGAAGGTGGGTGAGATTGTTCTCATCTGATAGGGAACAGACTAGTAGTGTGGGAAGGTGGGTGAGATTGTTCTCATCTGATAGGGAACAGACTAGTAGTGTAGGAAGGTGGGTGAGATTGTTCTCATCTGATAGGGAACAGACTTGTAGTGTGGGAAGGTGGGTGAGATTGTTCTCATCTGATAGGGAACAGACTAGTAGTGTGGGAAGGTGGGTGAGATTGTTCTCATCTGATAGGGAACAGACTAGTAGGGTGGGAAGGTGGGTGAGATTGTTCTCATCTGATAGGGAACAGACTAGTAGTGTTGGAAGGTGGGTGAGATTGTTCTCATCTGATAGGGAACAGACTAGTAGTGTAGGAAGGTGGGTGAGATTGTTCTCATCTGATAGGGAACAGACTAGTAGTGTAGGAAGGTGGGTGAGATTGTTCTCATCTGATAGGGAACAGACTAGTAGTGTTGGAAGGTGGGTGAGACTAGTAGCGTGGGAAGGTGGGTGAGATTGTTCTCATCTGATAGGGAACAGACTAGTAGTGTAGGAAGGTGGGTGAGATTGTTCTCATCTGATAGGGAACAGATTAGTAGTGTGGGAAGGTGGGTGACATTGTTCTCATCTGATACGGAACAGACTAGTAGTGTGGGAAGGTGGGTGAGATTGTTCTCATCTGACAGGGAACAGACTAGTAGTGTTGGAAGGTGGGTGAGATTGTTCTCATCTGATAGGGAACAGGCTAGTAGTGTGGGAAGGTGGGTGAGATTGTTCTCATCTGATAGGGAACAGACTAGTAGTGTAGGAAGGTGGGTGAGATTGTTCTCATCTGATAGGGAACAGACTAGTAGTGTAGGAAGGTGGGTGAGATTGTTCTCATCTGATAGGGAACAGACTTGTAGTGTGGGAAGGTGGGTGAGATTGTTCTCATCTGATAGGGAACAGACTAGTAGTGTGGGAAGGTGGGTGAGATTGTTCTCATCTGATAGGGAACAGACTAGTAGGGTGGGAAGGTGGGTGAGATTGTTCTCATCTGATAGGGAACAGACTAGTAGTGTTGGAAGGTGGGTGAGATTGTTCTCATCTGATAGGGAACAGACTAGTAGTGTAGGAAGGTGGGTGAGATTGTTCTCATCTGATAGGGAACAGACTAGTAGTGTAGGAAGGTGGGTGAGATTGTTCTCATCTGATAGGGAACAGACTAGTAGTGTTGGAAGGTGGGTGAGACTAGTAGCGTGGGAAGGTGGGTGAGATTGTTCTCATCTGATAGGGAACAGACTAGTAGTGTAGGAAGGTGGGTGAGATTGTTCTCATCTGATAGGGAACAGATTAGTAGTGTGGGAAGGTGGGTGACATTGTTCTCATCTGATACGGAACAGACTAGTAGTGTGGGAAGGTGGGTGAGATTGTTCTCATCTGACAGGGAACAGACTAGTAGTGTTGGAAGGTGGGTGAGATTGTTCTCATCTGATAGGGAACAGGCTAGTAGTGTGGGAAGGTGGGTGAGATTGTTCTCATCTGATAGGGAACAGACTAGTAGTGTAGGAAGGTGGGTGAGATTGTTCTCATCTGATAGGGAACAGACTAGTAGTGTGGGAAGGTGGGTGAGATTGTTCTCATCTGATAGGGAACAGACTAGTAGTGTGGGAAGGTGGGTGAGATTGTTCTCATCTGATAGGGAACAGACTAGTAGTGTGGGAAGGTGGGTGAGATTGTTCTCATCTGATAGGGAACAGACTAGTAGGGTGGGAAGGTGGGTGAGATTGTTCTCATCTGATAGGGAACAGACTAGTAGGGTGGGAAGGTGGGTGAGATTGTTCTCATCTGATAGGGAACAGACTAGTAGTGTTGGAAGGTGGGTGAGATTGTTCTCATCTGATAGGGAACAGACTAGTAGTGTAGGAAGGTGGGTGAGATTGTTCTCATCTGATAGGGAACAGACTAGTAGTGTAGGAAGGTGGGTGAGATTGTTCTCATCTGATAGGGAACAGACTAGTAGTGTTGGAAGGTGGGTGAGACTAGTAGCGTGGGAAGGTGGGTGAGATTGTTCTCATCTGATAGGGAACAGACTAGTAGTGTAGGAAGGTGGGTGAGATTGTTCTCATCTGATAGGGAACAGACTAGTAGTGTTGGAAGGTGGGTGAGACTAGTAGCGTGGGAAGGTGGGTGAGATTGTTCTCATCTGATAGGGAACAGACTAGTAGTGTGGGAAGGTGGGTGAGATTGTTCTCATCTGATAGGGAACAGACTAGTAGTGTGGGAAGGTGGGTGAGATTGTTCTCATCTGATAGGGAACAGCCTAGTAGTGTGGGAAGGTGGCTGAGATTGTTCTCATCTGATAGGGAACAGACTAGTAGGGTGGGAAGGTGGGTGAGATTGTTCTCATCTGATAGGGAACAGACTAGTAGTGTTGGAAGGTGGCTGAGATTGTTCTCATCTGATAGGGAACAGACTAGTAGTGTAGGAAGGTGGGTGAGATTGTTCTCATCTGATAGGGAACAGACTAGTAGTGTAGGAAGGTGGGTGAGATTGTTCTCATCTGATAGGGAACAGACTAGTAGTGTTGGAAGATGGGTGAGCTTGTTCTCATCTGATAGGGAACAGACTAGTAGTGTGGGAAGGTGGGTGAGATTGTTCTCATCTGATAGGGAACAGACTAGTAGTGTTGGAAGGTGGGTGAGACTAGTAGCGTGGGAAGGTGGGTGAGATTGTTCTCATCTGATAGGGAACAGACTAGTAGTGTGGGAAGGTGGGTGAGATTGTTCTCATCTGATAGGGAACAGACTAGTAGTGTAGGAAGGTGGGTGAGATTGTTCTCATCTGATAGGGAACAGACTAGTAGTGTGGGAAGGTGGGTGAGATTGTTCTCATCTGATAGGGAACAGACTAGTAGTGTGGGAAGGTGGGTGAGATTGTTCTCATCTGATAGGGAACAGACTAGTAGTGTGGGAAGGTGGGTGAGATTGTTCTCATCTGATAGGGAACAGACTAGTAGGGTGGGAAGGTGGGTGAGATTGTTCTCATCTGATAGGGAACAGACTAGTAGTGTTGGAAGGTGGGTGAGATTGTTCTCATCTGATAGGGAACAGACTAGTAGTGTAGGAAGGTGGGTGAGATTGTTCTCATCTGATAGGGAACAGACTAGTAGTGTAGGAAGGTGGGTGAGATTGTTCTCATCTGATAGGGAACAGACTAGTAGTGTTGGAAGGTGGGTGAGACTAGTAGCGTGGGAAGGTGGGTGAGATTGTTCTCATCTGATAGGGAACAGACTAGTAGTGTAGGAAGGTGGGTGAGATTGTTCTCATCTGATAGGGAACAGATTAGTAGTGTGGGAAGGTGGGTGAGATTGTTCTCATCTGATAGGGAACAGACTAGTAGTGTGGGAAGGTGGGTGAGATTGTTCTCATCTGATAGGGAACAGACTAGTAGTGTGGGAAGGTGGGTGAGATTGTTCTCATCTGATAGGGAACAGACTAGTAGTGTTGGAAGGTGGGTGAGACTAGTAGCGTGGGAAGGTGGGTGAGATTGTTCTCATCTGATAGGGAACAGATTAGTAGTGTAGGAAGGTGGGTGAGATTGTTCTCATCTGATAGGGAACAGACTAGTAGTGTTGGAAGATGGGTGAGATTGTTCTCATCTGATAGGGAACAGACTAGTAGTGTGGGAAGGTGGGTGAGATTGTTCTCATCTGATAGGGAACAGACTAGTAGTGTTGGAAGGTGGGTGAGACTAGTAGCGTGGGAAGGTGGGTGAGATTGTTCTCATCTGATAGGGAACAGACTAGTAGTGTGGGAAGGTGGGTGAGATTGTTCTCATCTGATAGGGAACAGACTAGTACTGTAGGAAGGTGGGTGAGATTGTTCTCATCTGATAGGGAACAGACTAGTAGTGTGGGAAGGTGGGTGAGATTGTTCTCATCTGATAGGGAAAAGACTAGTAGTGTGGGAAGGTGGGTGAGATTGTTCTCATCTGATAGGGAACAGACTAGTAGTGTGGGAAGGTGGGTGAGATTGTTCTCATCTGATAGGGAACAGACTAGTAGGGTGGGAAGGTGGGTGAGATTGTTCTAATCTGATAGGGAACAGACTAGTAGTGTTGGAAGGTGGGTGAGATTGTTCTCATCTGATAGGGAACAGACTAGTAGCGTGGGAAGGTGGGTGAGATTGTTCTCATCTGATAGGGAACAGACTAGTAGTGTTTGAAGGAAGGTGGGTGAGATTGTACTCATCTGATAGGGAACAGACTGGTAATGTTGGAAGGTGGGTGAGATTGTTCTCATCTGATAGGGAACAGACTAGTAGTGTTGGAAGGTGGGTGAGATTGTTCTTATCTGATAGGGAACAGACTAGTAGTGTGGGAAGGGGGTGAGATTGTTCTAATCTGATAGGGAACAGACTAGTAGTGTGGGAAGGTGGGTGAGATTGTTCTCATCTGATAGGGAACAGACTAGTAGTGTGGGAAGGTGGGTGAGATTGTTCTCATCTGATAGGGAACAGACTAGTAGTGTTGGAAGGTGGGTGAGACTAGTAGCGTGGGAAGGTGGGTGAGATTGTTCTCATCTGATAGGGAACAGACTAGTAGTGTGGGAAGGTGGGTGAGATTGTTCTCATCTGATAGGGAACAGACTAGTAGTGTTGGAAGGTGGGTGAGACTAGTAGCGTGGGAAGGTGGGTGAGATTGTTCTCATCTGATAGGGAACAGACTAGTAGTGTAGGAAGGTGGGTGAGATTGTTCTCATCTGATAGGGAACAGACTAGTAGTGTTGGAAGGTGGGTGAGATTGTTCTCATCTGATAGGGAACAGACTAGTAGTGTTGGAAGATGGGTGAGATTGTTCTCATCTGATAGGGAACAGACTAGTAGTGTGGGAAGGTGGGTGAGATTGTTCTCATCTGATAGGGAACAGACTAGTAGTGTTGGAAGGTGGGTGAGACTAGTAGCGTGGGAAGGTGGGTGAGATTGTTCTCATCTGATAGGGAACAGACTAGTAGTGTGGGAAGGTGGGTGAGATTGTTCTCATCTGATAGGGAACAGACTAGTAGTGTAGGAAGGTGGGTGAGATTGTTCTCATCTGATAGGGAACAGACTTGTAGTGTGGGAAGGTGGGTGAGATTGTTCTCATCTGATAGGGAACAGACTAGTAGTGTGGGAAGGTGGGTGAGATTGTTCTCATCTGATAGGGAACAGACTAGTAGGGTGGGAAGGTGGGTGAGATTGTTCTCATCTGATAGGGAACAGACTAGTAGTGTTGGAAGGTGGGTGAGATTGTTCTCATCTGATAGGGAACAGACTAGTAGTGTAGGAAGGTGGGTGAGATTGTTCTCATCTGATAGGGAACAGACTAGTAGTGTAGGAAGGTGGGTGAGATTGTTCTCATCTGATAGGGAACAGACTAGTAGTGTTGGAAGGTGGGTGAGACTAGTAGCGTGGGAAGGTGGGTGAGATTGTTCTCATCTGATAGGGAACAGACTAGTAGTGTAGGAAGGTGGGTGAGATTGTTCTCATCTGATAGGGAACAGATTAGTAGTGTGGGAAGGTGGGTGACATTGTTCTCATCTGATACGGAACAGACTAGTAGTGTGGGAAGGTGGGTGAGATTGTTCTCATCTGACAGGGAACAGACTAGTAGTGTTGGAAGGTGGGTGAGATTGTTCTCATCTGATAGGGAACAGGCTAGTAGTGTGGGAAGGTGGGTGAGATTGTTCTCATCTGATAGGGAACAGACTAGTAGTGTAGGAAGGTGGGTGAGATTGTTCTCATCTGATAGGGAACAGACTAGTAGTGTGGGAAGGTGGGTGAGATTGTTCTCATCTGATAGGGAACAGACTAGTAGTGTGGGAAGGTGGGTGAGATTGTTCTCATCTGATAGGGAACAGACTAGTAGTGTGGGAAGGTGGGTGAGATTGTTCTCATCTGATAGGGAACAGACTAGTAGGGTGGGAAGGTGGGTGAGATTGTTCTCATCTGATAGGGAACAGACTAGTAGGGTGGGAAGGTGGGTGAGATTGTTCTCATCTGATAGGGAACAGACTAGTAGTGTTGGAAGGTGGGTGAGATTGTTCTCATCTGATAGGGAACAGACTAGTAGTGTAGGAAGGTGGGTGAGATTGTTCTCATCTGATAGGGAACAGACTAGTAGTGTAGGAAGGTGGGTGAGATTGTTCTCATCTGATAGGGAACAGACTAGTAGTGTTGGAAGGTGGGTGAGACTAGTAGCGTGGGAAGGTGGGTGAGATTGTTCTCATCTGATAGGGAACAGACTAGTAGTGTAGGAAGGTGGGTGAGATTGTTCTCATCTGATAGGGAACAGACTAGTAGTGTTGGAAGGTGGGTGAGACTAGTAGCGTGGGAAGGTGGGTGAGATTGTTCTCATCTGATAGGGAACAGACTAGTAGTGTAGGAAGGTGGGTGAGATTGTTCTCATCTGATAGGGAACAGATTAGTAGTGTGGGAAGGTGGGTGACATTGTTCTCATCTGATACGGAACAGACTAGTAGTGTGGGAAGGTGGGTGAGATTGTTCTCATCTGACAGGGAACAGACTAGTAGTGTTGGAAGGTGGGTGAGATTGTTCTCATCTGATAGGGAACAGGCTAGTAGTGTGGGAAGGTGGGTGAGATTGTTCTCATCTGATAGGGAACAGACTAGTAGTGTAGGAAGGTGGGTGAGATTGTTCTCATCTGATAGGGAACAGACTAGTAGTGTGGGAAGGTGGGTGAGATTGTTCTCATCTGATAGGGAACAGACTAGTAGTGTGGGAAGGTGGGTGAGATTGTTCTCATCTGATAGGGAACAGACTAGTAGTGTGGGAAGGTGGGTGAGATTGTTCTCATCTGATAGGGAACAGACTAGTAGGGTGGGAAGGTGGGTGAGATTGTTCTCATCTGATAGGGAACAGACTAGTAGGGTGGGAAGGTGGGTGAGATTGTTCTCATCTGATAGGGAACAGACTAGTAGTGTTGGAAGGTGGGTGAGATTGTTCTCATCTGATAGGGAACAGACTAGTAGTGTAGGAAGGTGGGTGAGATTGTTCTCATCTGATAGGGAACAGACTAGTAGTGTAGGAAGGTGGGTGAGATTGTTCTCATCTGATAGGGAACAGACTAGTAGTGTTGGAAGGTGGGTGAGACTAGTAGCGTGGGAAGGTGGGTGAGATTGTTCTCATCTGATAGGGAACAGACTAGTAGTGTAGGAAGGTGGGTGAGATTGTTCTCATCTGATAGGGAACAGACTAGTAGTGTTGGAAGGTGGGTGAGACTAGTAGCGTGGGAAGGTGGGTGAGATTGTTCTCATCTGATAGGGAACAGACTAGTAGTGTGGGAAGGTGGGTGAGATTGTTCTCATCTGATAGGGAACAGACTAGTAGTGTGGGAAGGTGGGTGAGATTGTTCTCATCTGATAGGGAACAGACTAGTAGTGTGGGAAGGTGGCTGAGATTGTTCTCATCTGATAGGGAACAGACTAGTAGGGTGGGAAGGTGGGTGAGATTGTTCTCATCTGATAGGGAACAGACTAGTAGTGTTGGAAGGTGGCTGAGATTGTTCTCATCTGATAGGGAACAGACTAGTAGTGTAGGAAGGTGGGTGAGATTGTTCTCATCTGATAGGGAACAGACTAGTAGTGTAGGAAGGTGGGTGAGATTGTTCTCATCTGATAGGGAACAGACTAGTAGTGTTGGAAGATGGGTGAGATTGTTCTCATCTGATAGGGAACAGACTAGTAGTGTGGGAAGGTGGGTGAGATTGTTCTCATCTGATAGGGAACAGACTAGTAGTGTTGGAAGGTGGGTGAGACTAGTAGCGTGGGAAGGTGGGTGAGATTGTTCTCATCTGATAGGGAACAGACTAGTAGTGTGGGAAGGTGGGTGAGATTGTTCTCATCTGATAGGGAACAGACTAGTAGTGTAGGAAGGTGGGTGAGATTGTTCTCATCTGATAGGGAACAGACTAGTAGTGTGGGAAGGTGGGTGAGATTGTTCTCATCTGATAGGGAACAGACTAGTAGTGTGGGAAGGTGGGTGAGATTGTTCTCATCTGATAGGGAACAGACTAGTAGTGTGGGAAGGTGGGTGAGATTGTTCTCATCTGATAGGGAACAGACTAGTAGGGTGGGAAGGTGGGTGAGATTGTTCTCATCTGATAGGGAACAGACTAGTAGTGTTGGAAGGTGGGTGAGATTGTTCTCATCTGATAGGGAACAGACTAGTAGTGTAGGAAGGTGGGTGAGATTGTTCTCATCTGATAGGGAACAGACTAGTAGTGTAGGAAGGTGGGTGAGATTGTTCTCATCTGATAGGGAACAGACTAGTAGTGTTGGAAGGTGGGTGAGACTAGTAGCGTGGGAAGGTGGGTGAGATTGTTCTCATCTGATAGGGAACAGACTAGTAGTGTAGGAAGGTGGGTGAGATTGTTCTCATCTGATAGGGAACAGATTAGTAGTGTGGGAAGGTGGGTGAGATTGTTCTCATCTGATAGGGAACAGACTAGTAGTGTGGGAAGGTGGGTGAGATTGTTCTCATCTGATAGGGAACAGACTAGTAGTGTGGGAAGGTGGGTGAGATTGTTCTCATCTGATAGGGAACAGACTAGTAGTGTTGGAAGGTGGGTGAGACTAGTAGCGTGGGAAGGTGGGTGAGATTGTTCTCATCTGATAGGGAACAGATTAGTAGTGTAGGAAGGTGGGTGAGATTGTTCTCATCTGATAGGGAACAGACTAGTAGTGTTGGAAGATGGGTGAGATTGTTCTCATCTGATAGGGAACAGACTAGTAGTGTGGGAAGGTGGGTGAGATTGTTCTCATCTGATAGGGAACAGACTAGTAGTGTTGGAAGGTGGGTGAGACTAGTAGCGTGGGAAGGTGGGTGAGATTGTTCTCATCTGATAGGGAACAGACTAGTAGTGTGGGAAGGTGGGTGAGATTGTTCTCATCTGATAGGGAACAGACTAGTACTGTAGGAAGGTGGGTGAGATTGTTCT
Organism: Salmo salar; assembly: GCF_965601325.2. Taxonomy (NCBI): domain Eukaryota; kingdom Metazoa; phylum Chordata; class Actinopteri; order Salmoniformes; family Salmonidae; genus Salmo; species Salmo salar. The sequence continues at coordinate 56,660,045 of NC_138304.1, read as the reverse complement.
CATCTGATAGGGAACAGACTAGTAGTGTGGGAAGGTGGGTGAGATTGTTCTCATCTGATAGGGAAAAGACTAGTAGTGTGGGAAGGTGGGTGAGATTGTTCTCATCTGATAGGGAACAGACTAGTAGTGTGGGAAGGTGGGTGAGATTGTTCTCATCTGATAGGGAACAGACTAGTAGGGTGGGAAGGTGGGTGAGATTGTTCTAATCTGATAGGGAACAGACTAGTAGTGTTGGAAGGTGGGTGAGATTGTTCTCATCTGATAGGGAACAGACTAGTAGTGTAGGAAGGTGGGTGAGATTGTTCTCATCTGATAGGGAACAGACTAGTAGTGTAGGAAGGTGGGTGAGATTGTTCTCATCTGATAGGGAACAGACTAGTAGTGTTGGAAGGTGGGTGAGACTAGTAGCGTGGGAAGGTGGGTGAGATTGTTCTCATCTGATAGGGAACAGACTAGTAGCGTGGGAAGGTGGGTGAGATTGTTCTCATCTGATAGGGAACAGACTAGTAGTGTTTGAAGGAAGGTGGGTGAGATTGTACTCATCTGATAGGGAACAGACTGGTAATGTTGGAAGGTGGGTGAGATTGTTCTCATCTGATAGGGAACATACTAGTAGTGTTGGAAGGTGGGTGAGATTGTTCTTATCTGATAGGGAACAGACTAGTAGTGTGGGAAGGGGGTGAGATTGTTCTAATCTGATAGGGAACAGACTAGTAGTGTGGGAAGGTGGGTGAGATTGTTCTCATCTGATAGGGAACAGACTAGTAGTGTGGGAAGGTGGGTGAGATTGTTCTCATCTGATAGGGAACAGACTAGTAGTGTTGGAAGGTGGGTGAGACTAGTAGCGTGGGAAGGTGGGTGAGATTGTTCTCATCTGATAGGGAACAGACTAGTAGTGTAGGAAGGTGGGTGAGATTGTTCTCATCTGATAGGGAACAGATTAGTAGTGTGGGAAGGTGGGTGAGATTGTTCTCATCTGATAGGGAACAGACTAGTAGTGTGGGAAGGTGGGTGAGATTGTTCTCATCTGATAGGGAACAGACTAGTAGTGTGGGAAGGTGGGTGAGATTGTTCTCATCTGATAGGGAACAGACTAGTAGTGTTGGAAGGTGGGTGAGACTAGTAGCGTGGGAAGGTGGGTGAGATTGTTCTCATCTGATAGGGAACAGACTAGTAGTGTTGGAAGGTGGGTGAGACTAGTAGCGTGGGAAGGTGGGTGAGATTGTTCTCATCTGATAGGGAACAGACTAGTAGTGTGGGAAGGTGGGTGAGATTGTTCTCATCTGATAGGGAACAGACTAGTAGTGTAGGAAGGTGGGTGAGATTGTTCTCATCTGATAGGGAACAGACTAGTAGTGTTGGAAGGTGGGTGAGACTAGTAGCGTGGGAAGGTGGGTGAGATTGTTCTCATCTGATAGGGAACAGACTAGTAGTGTGGGAAGGTGGGTGAGATTGTTCTCATCTGATAGGGAACAGACTAGTAGTGTAGGAAGGTGTGTGAGATTGTTCTCATCTGATAGGGAACAGACTAGTAGTGTGGGAAGGTGGGTGAGATTGTTCTCATCTGATAGGGAACAGACTAGTAGTGTGGGAAGGTGGGTGAGATTGTTCTCATCTGATAGGGAACAGACTAGTAGTGTGGGAAGGTGGGTGAGATTGTTCTCATCTGATAGGGAACAGACTAGTAGGGTGGGAAGGTGGGTGAGATTGTTCTCATCTGATAGGGAACAGACTAGTAGTGTTGGAAGGTGGGTGAGATTGTTCTCATCTGATAGGGAACAGACTAGTAGTGTAGGAAGGTGGGTGAGATTGTTCTCATCTGATAGGGAACAGACTAGTAGTGTAGGAAGGTGGGTGAGATTGTTCTCATCTGATAGGGAACAGACTAGTAGTGTTGGAAGGTGGGTGAGACTAGTAGCGTGGGAAGGTGGGTGAGATTGTTCTCATCTGATAGGGAACAGACTAGTAGTGTAGGAAGGTGGGTGAGATTGTTCTCATCTGATAGGGAACAGATTAGTAGTGTGGGAAGGTGGGTGAGATTGTTCTCATCTGATAGGGAACAGACTAGTAGTGTGGGAAGGTGGGTGAGATTGTTCTCATCTGATAGGGAACAGACTAGTAGTGTGGGAAGGTGGGTGAGATTGTTCTCATCTGATAGGGAACAGACTAGTAGTGTTGGAAGGTGGGTGAGACTAGTAGCGTGGGAAGGTGGGTGAGATTGTTCTCATCTGATAGGGAACAGATTAGTAGTGTAGGAAGGTGGGTGAGATTGTTCTCATCTGATAGGGAACAGACTAGTAGCGTGGGAAGGTGGGTGAGATTGTTCTCATCTGATAGGGAACAGACTAGTAGTGTAGGAAGGTGGGTGAGATTGTTCTCATCTGATAGGGAACAGATTAGTAGTGTGGGAAGGTGGGTGAGATTGTTCTCATCTGATAGGGAACAGACTAGTAGTGTGGGAAGGTGGGTGAGATTGTTCTCATCTGATAGGGAACAGACTAGTAGTGTGGGAAGGTGGGTGAGATTGTTCTCATCTGATAGGGAACAGACTAGTAGTGTTGGAAGGTGGGTGAGACTAGTAGCGTGGGAAGGTGGGTGAGATTGTTCTCATCTGATAGGGAACAGACTAGTAGTGTAGGAAGGTGGGTGAGATTGTTCTCATCTGATAGGGAACAGACTAGTAGTGTTGGAAGATGGGTGAGATTGTTCTCATCTGATAGGGAACAGACTAGTAGTGTGGGAAGGTGGGTGAGATTGTTCTCATCTGATAGGGAACAGACTAGTAGTGTTGGAAGGTGGGTGAGACTAGTAGCGTGGGAAGGTGGGTGAGATTGTTCTCATCTGATAGGGAACAGACTAGTAGTGTTGGAAGGTGGGTGAGACTAGTAGCGTGGGAAGGTGGGTGAGATTGTTCTCATCTGATAGGGAACAGACTAGTAGTGTGGGAAGGTGGGTGAGATTGTTCTCATCTGATAGGGAACAGACTAGTAGTGTAGGAAGGTGGGTGAGATTGTTCTCATCTGATAGGGAACAGACTAGTAGTGTTGGAAGGTGGGTGAGACTAGTAGCGTGGGAAGGTGGGTGAGATTGTTCTCATCTGATAGGGAACAGACTAGTAGTGTAGGAAGGTGGGTGAGATTGTTCTCATCTGATAGGGAACAGACTAGTAGTGTTGGAAGGTGGGTGAGACTAGTAGCGTGGGAAGGTGGGTGAGATTGTTCTCATCTGATAGGGAACAGACTAGTAGTGTGGGAAGGTGGGTGAGATTGTTCTCATCTGATAGGGAATTGACTAGTAGTGTAGGAAGGTGGGTGAGATTGTTCTCATCTGATAGGGAACAGATTAGTAGTGTGGGAAGGTGGGTGAGATTGTTCTCATCTGATAGGGAACAGACTAGTAGTGTGGGAAGGTGGGTGAGATTGTTCTCATCTGATAGGGAACAGACTAGTAGTGTGGGAAGGTGGGTGAGATTGTTCTCATCTGATAGGGAACAGACTAGTAGTGTTGGAAGGTGGGTGAGACTAGTAGCGTGGGAAGGTGGGTGAGATTGTTCTCATCTGATAGGGAACAGACTAGTAGTGTAGGAAGGTGGGTGAGATTGTTCTCATCTGATAGGGAACAGACTAGTAGTGTTGGAAGATGGGTGGGATTGTTCTCATCTTATAGGGAACAGACTAGTAGTGTGGGAAGGTGGGTGAGACTAGTAGCGTGGGAAGGTGGTTGAGATTGTTCTCATCTGATAGGGAACAGACTAGTAGTGTGGGAAGGTGGGTGAGACTAGTAGCGTGGGAAGGTGGTTGAGATTGTTCTCATCTGATAGGGAACAGACTAGTAGTGTGGGAAGGTGGGTGAGATTGTTCTCATCTGATAGGGAACAGACTAGTAGTGTAGGAAGGTGGGTGAGATTGTTCTCATCTGATAGGGAACAGACTAGTAGTGTGGGAAGGTGGGTGAGATTGTTCTCATCTGATAGGGAACAGACTAGTAGTGTGGGAAGGTGGGTGAGATTGTTCTCATCTGATAGGGAACAGACTAGTAGTGTGGGAAGGTGGGTGAGATTGTTCTCATCTGATAGGGAACAGACTAGTAGGGTGGGAAGGTGGGTGAGATTGTTCTCATCTGATAGGGAACAGACTAGTAGTGTTGGAAGGTGGGTGAGACTAGTAGCGTGGGAAGGTGGGTGAGATTGTTCTCATCTGATAGGGAACAGACTAGTAGTGTGGGAAGGTGGGTGAGATTGTTCTCATCTGATAGGGAACAGACTAGTAGTGTAGGAAGGTGGGTGAGATTGTTCTCATCTGATAGGGAAAAGACTAGTAGTGTGGGAAGGTGGGTGAGATTGTTCTCATCTGATAGGGAACAGACTAGTAGTGTGGGAAGGTGGGTGAGATTGTTCTCATCTGATAGGGAACAGACTAGTAGGGTGGGAAGGTGGGTGAGATTGTTCTAATCTGATAGGGAACAGACTAGTAGTGTTGGAAGGTGGGTGAGATTGTTCTCATCTGATAGGGAACAGACTAGTAGTGTAGGAAGGTGGGTGAGATTGTTCTCATCTGATAGGGAACAGACTAGTAGTGTAGGAAGGTGGGTGAGATTGTTCTCATCTGATAGGGAACAGACTAGTAGTGTTGGAAGGTGGGTGAGACTAGTAGCGTGGGAAGGTGGGTGAGATTGTTCTCATCTGATAGGGAACAGACTAGTAGCGTGGGAAGGTGGGTGAGATTGTTCTCATCTGATAGGGAACAGACTAGTAGTGTTTGAAGGAAGGTGGGTGAGATTGTACTCATCTGATAGGGAACAGACTGGTAATGTTGGAAGGTGGGTGAGATTGTTCTCATCTGATAGGGAACAGACTAGTAGTGTTGGAAGGTGGGTGAGATTGTTCTTATCTGATAGGGAACAGACTAGTAGTGTGGGAAGGGGGTGAGATTGTTCTAATCTGATAGGGAACAGACTAGTAGTGTGGGAAGGTGGGTGAGATTGTTCTCATCTGATAGGGAACAGACTAGTAGTGTGGGAAGGTGGGTGAGATTGTTCTCATCTGATAGGGAACAGACTAGTAGTGTTGGAAGGTGGGTGAGACTAGTAGCGTGGGAAGGTGGGTGAGATTGTTCTCATCTGATAGGGAACAGACTAGTAGTGTAGGAAGGTGGGTGAGATTGTTCTCATCTGATAGGGAACAGATTAGTAGTGTGGGAAGGTGGGTGAGATTGTTCTCATCTGATAGGGAACAGACTAGTAGTGTGGGAAGGTGGGTGAGATTGTTCTCATCTGATAGGGAACAGACTAGTAGTGTGGGAAGGTGGGTGAGATTGTTCTCATCTGATAGGGAACAGACTAGTAGTGTTGGAAGGTGGGTGAGACTAGTAGCGTGGGAAGGTGGGTGAGATTGTTCTCATCTGATAGGGAACAGACTAGTAGTGTAGGAAGGTGGGTGAGATTGTTCTCATCTGATAGGGAACAGACTAGTAGTGTTGGAAGATGGGTGAGATTGTTCTCATCTGATAGGGAACAGACTAGTAGTGTGGGAAGGTGGGTGAGATTGTTCTCATCTGATAGGGAACAGACTAGTAGTGTTGGAAGGTGGGTGAGACTAGTAGCGTGGGAAGGTGGGTGAGATTGTTCTCATCTGATAGGGAACAGACTAGTAGTGTTGGAAGGTGGGTGAGACTAGTAGCGTGGGAAGGTGGGTGAGATTGTTCTCATCTGATAGGGAACAGACTAGTAGTGTGGGAAGGTGGGTGAGATTGTTCTCATCTGATAGGGAACAGACTAGTAGTGTAGGAAGGTGGGTGAGATTGTTCTCATCTGATAGGGAACAGACTAGTAGTGTTGGAAGGTGGGTGAGACTAGTAGCGTGGGAAGGTGGGTGAGATTGTTCTCATCTGATAGGGAACAGACTAGTAGTGTAGGAAGGTGGGTGAGATTGTTCTCATCTGATAGGGAACAGACTAGTAGTGTTGGAAGGTGGGTGAGACTAGTAGCGTGGGAAGGTGGGTGAGATTGTTCTCATCTGATAGGGAACAGACTAGTAGTGTGGGAAGGTGGGTGAGATTGTTCTCATCTGATAGGGAATTGACTAGTAGTGTAGGAAGGTGGGTGAGATTGTTCTCATCTGATAGGGAACAGATTAGTAGTGTGGGAAGGTGGGTGAGATTGTTCTCATCTGATAGGGAACAGACTAGTAGTGTGGGAAGGTGGGTGAGATTGTTCTCATCTGATAGGGAACAGACTAGTAGTGTGGGAAGGTGGGTGAGATTGTTCTCATCTGATAGGGAACAGACTAGTAGTGTTGGAAGGTGGGTGAGACTAGTAGCGTGGGAAGGTGGGTGAGATTGTTCTCATCTGATAGGGAACAGACTAGTAGTGTAGGAAGGTGGGTGAGATTGTTCTCATCTGATAGGGAACAGACTAGTAGTGTTGGAAGATGGGTGGGATTGTTCTCATCTTATAGGGAACAGACTAGTAGTGTGGGAAGGTGGGTGAGACTAGTAGCGTGGGAAGGTGGTTGAGATTGTTCTCATCTGATAGGGAACAGACTAGTAGTGTGGGAAGGTGGGTGAGACTAGTAGCGTGGGAAGGTGGTTGAGATTGTTCTCATCTGATAGGGAACAGACTAGTAGTGTTGGAAGGTGGGTGAGATTGTTCTCATCTGATAGGGAACAGACTAGTAGTGTAGGAAGGTGGGTGAGATTGTTCTCATCTGATAGGGAACAGACTAGTAGTGTAGGAAGGTGGGTGAGATTGTTCTCATCTGATAGGGAACAGACTAGTAGTGTAGGAAGGTGGGTGAGATTGTTCTCATCTGATAGGGAACAGACTAGTAGTGTTGGAAGGTGGGTGAGACTAGTAGCGTGGGAAGGTGGGTGAGATTGTTCTCATCTGATAGGGAACAGACTAGTAGTGTAGGAAGGTGGGTGAGATTGTTCTCATCTGATAGGGAACAGATTAGTAGTGTGGGAAGGTGGGTGAGATTGTTCTCATCTGATAGGGAACAGACTAGTAGTGTGGGAAGGTGGGTGAGATTGTTCTCATCTGATAGGGAACAGACTAGTAGTGTGGGAAGGTGGGTGAGATTGTTCTCATCTGATAGGGAACAGACTAGTAGTGTTGGAAGGTGGGTGAGACTAGTAGCGTGGGAAGGTGGGTGAGATTGTTCTCATCTGATAGGGAACAGATTAGTAGTGTAGGAAGGTGGGTGAGATTGTTCTCATCTGATAGGGAACAGACTAGTAGTGTTGGAAGATGGGTGAGATTGTTCTCATCTGATAGGGAACAGACTAGTAGTGTGGGAAGGTGGGTGAGATTGTTCTCATCTGATAGGGAACAGACTAGTAGTGTTGGAAGGTGGGTGAGACTAGTAGCGTGGGAAGGTGGGTGAGATTGTTCTCATCTGATAGGGAACAGACTAGTAGTGTGGGAAGGTGGGTGAGATTGTTCTCATCTGATAGGGAACAGACTAGTAGTGTAGGAAGGTGGGTGAGATTGTTCTCATCTGATAGGGAACAGACTAGTAGTGTGGGAAGGTGGGTGAGATTGTTCTCATCTGATAGGGAAAAGACTAGTAGTGTGGGAAGGTGGGTGAGATTGTTCTCATCTGATAGGGAACAGACTAGTAGTGTGGGAAGGTGGGTGAGATTGTTCTCATCTGATAGGGAACAGACTAGTAGGGTGGGAAGGTGGGTGAGATTGTTCTAATCTGATAGGGAACAGACTAGTAGTGTTGGAAGGTGGGTGAGATTGTTCTCATCTGATAGGGAACAGACTAGTAGTGTAGGAAGGTGGGTGAGATTGTTCTCATCTGATAGGGAACAGACTAGTAGTGTAGGAAGGTGGGTGAGATTGTTCTCATCTGATAGGGAACAGACTAGTAGTGTTGGAAGGTGGGTGAGATTGTTCTCATCTGATAGGGAACAGACTAGTAGTGTAGGAAGGTGGGTGAGATTGTTCTCATCTGATAGGGAACAGACTAGTAGTGTAGGAAGGTGGGTGAGATTGTTCTCATCTGATAGGGAACAGACTAGTAGTGTTGGAAGGTGGGTGAGACTAGTAGCGTGGGAAGGTGGGTGAGATTGTTCTCATCTGATAGGGAACAGACTAGTAGTGTAGGAAGGTGGGTGAGATTGTTCTCATCTGATAGGGAACAGATTAGTAGTGTGGGAAGGTGGGTGAGATTGTTCTCATCTGATAGGGAACAGACTAGTAGTGTGGGAAGGTGGGTGAGATTGTTCTCATCTGATAGGGAACAGACTAGTAGTGTGGGAAGGTGGGTGAGATTGTTCTCATCTGATAGGGAACAGACTAGTAGTGTTGGAAGGTGGGTGAGACTAGTAGCGTGGGAAGGTGGGTGAGATTGTTCTCATCTGATAGGGAACAGACTAGTAGTGTAGGAAGGTGGGTGAGATTGTTCTCATCTGATAGGGAACAGACTAGTAGTGTTGGAAGATGGGTGAGATTGTTCTCATCTGATAGGGAACAGACTAGTAGTGTGGGAAGGTGGGTGAGATTGTTCTCATCTGATAGGGAACAGACTAGTAGTGTTGGAAGGTGGGTGAGACTAGTAGCGTGGGAAGGTGGGTGAGATTGTTCTCATCTGATAGGGAACAGACTAGTAGTGTTGGAAGGTGGGTGAGACTAGTAGCGTGGGAAGGTGGGTGAGATTGTTCTCATCTGATAGGGAACAGACTAGTAGTGTGGGAAGGTGGGTGAGATTGTTCTCATCTGATAGGGAACAGACTAGTAGTGTAGGAAGGTGGGTGAGATTGTTCTCATCTGATAGGGAACAGACTAGTAGTGTTGGAAGGTGGGTGAGACTAGTAGCGTGGGAAGGTGGGTGAGATTGTTCTCATCTGATAGGGAACAGACTAGTAGTGTAGGAAGGTGGGTGAGATTGTTCTCATCTGATAGGGAACAGACTAGTAGTGTTGGAAGGTGGGTGAGACTAGTAGCGTGGGAAGGTGGGTGAGATTGTTCTCATCTGATAGGGAACAGACTAGTAGTGTGGGAAGGTGGGTGAGATTGTTCTCATCTGATAGGGAATTGACTAGTAGTGTAGGAAGGTGGGTGAGATTGTTCTCATCTGATAGGGAACAGATTAGTAGTGTGGGAAGGTGGGTGAGATTGTTCTCATCTGATAGGGAACAGACTAGTAGTGTGGGAAGGTGGGTGAGATTGTTCTCATCTGATAGGGAACAGACTAGTAGTGTGGGAAGGTGGGTGAGATTGTTCTCATCTGATAGGGAACAGACTAGTAGTGTTGGAAGGTGGGTGAGACTAGTAGCGTGGGAAGGTGGGTGAGATTGTTCTCATCTGATAGGGAACAGACTAGTAGTGTAGGAAGGTGGGTGAGATTGTTCTCATCTGATAGGGAACAGACTAGTAGTGTTGGAAGATGGGTGGGATTGTTCTCATCTTATAGGGAACAGACTAGTAGTGTGGGAAGGTGGGTGAGACTAGTAGCGTGGGAAGGTGGTTGAGATTGTTCTCATCTGATAGGGAACAGACTAGTAGTGTGGGAAGGTGGTTGAGACTAGTAGCGTGGGAAGGTGGTTGAGATTGTTCTCATCTGATAGGGAACAGACTAGTAGTGTGGGAAGGTGGGTGAGATTGTTCTCATCTGATAGGGAACAGACTAGTAGTGTAGGAAGGTGGGTGAGATTGTTCTCATCTGATAGGGAACAGACTAGTAGTGTGGGAAGGTGGGTGAGATTGTTCTCATCTGATAGGGAACAGACTAGTAGTGTGGGAAGGTGGGTGAGATTGTTCTCATCTGATAGGGAACAGACTAGTAGTGTGGGAAGGTGGGTGAGATTGTTCTCATCTGATAGGGAACAGACTAGTAGGGTGGGAAGGTGGGTGAGATTGTTCTCATCTGATAGGGAACAGACTAGTAGTGTTGGAAGGTGGGTGAGACTAGTAGCGTGGGAAGGTGGGTGAGATTGTTCTCATCTGATAGGGAACAGACTAGTAGTGTGGGAAGGTGGGTGAGATTGTTCTCATCTGATAGGGAACAGACTAGTAGTGTAGGAAGGTGGGTGAGATTGTTCTCATCTGATAGGGAAAAGACTAGTAGTGTGGGAAGGTGGGTGAGATTGTTCTCATCTGATAGGGAACAGACTAGTAGTGTGGGAAGGTGGGTGAGATTGTTCTCATCTGATAGGGAACAGACTAGTAGGGTGGGAAGGTGGGTGAGATTGTTCTAATCTGATAGGGAACAGACTAGTAGTGTTGGAAGGTGGGTGAGATTGTTCTCATCTGATAGGGAACAGACTAGTAGTGTAGGAAGGTGGGTGAGATTGTTCTCATCTGATAGGGAACAGACTAGTAGTGTAGGAAGGTGGGTGAGATTGTTCTCATCTGATAGGGAACAGACTAGTAGTGTTGGAAGGTGGGTGAGACTAGTAGCGTGGGAAGGTGGGTGAGATTGTTCTCATCTGATAGGGAACAGACTAGTAGCGTGGGAAGGTGGGTGAGATTGTTCTCATCTGATAGGGAACAGACTAGTAGTGTTTGAAGGAAGGTGGGTGAGATTGTACTCATCTGATAGGGAACAGACTGGTAATGTTGGAAGGTGGGTGAGATTGTTCTCATCTGATAGGGAACAGACTAGTAGTGTTGGAAGGTGGGTGAGATTGTTCTTATCTGATAGGGAACAGACTAGTAGTGTGGGAAGGGGGTGAGATTGTTCTAATCTGATAGGGAACAGACTAGTAGTGTGGGAAGGTGGGTGAGATTGTTCTCATCTGATAGGGAACAGACTAGTAGTGTGGGAAGGTGGGTGAGATTGTTCTCATCTGATAGGGAACAGACTAGTAGTGTTGGAAGGTGGGTGAGACTAGTAGCGTGGGAAGGTGGGTGAGATTGTTCTCATCTGATAGGGAACAGACTAGTAGTGTAGGAAGGTGGGTGAGATTGTTCTCATCTGATAGGGAACAGACTAGTAGTGTTGGAAGATGGGTGAGATTGTTCTCATCTGATAGGGAACAGACTAGTAGTGTGGGAAGGTGGGTGAGATTGTTCTCATCTGATAGGGAACAGACTAGTAGTGTTGGAAGGTGGGTGAGACTAGTAGCGTGGGAAGGTGGGTGAGATTGTTCTCATCTGATAGGGAACAGACTAGTAGTGTTGGAAGGTGGGTGAGACTAGTAGCGTGGGAAGGTGGGTGAGATTGTTCTCATCTGATAGGGAACAGACTAGTAGTGTGGGAAGGTGGGTGAGATTGTTCTCATCTGATAGGGAACAGACTAGTAGTGTAGGAAGGTGGGTGAGATTGTTCTCATCTGATAGGGAACAGACTAGTAGTGTTGGAAGGTGGGTGAGACTAGTAGCGTGGGAAGGTGGGTGAGATTGTTCTCATCTGATAGGGAACAGACTAGTAGTGTAGGAAGGTGGGTGAGATTGTTCTCATCTGATAGGGAACAGACTAGTAGTGTTGGAAGGTGGGTGAGACTAGTAGCGTGGGAAGGTGGGTGAGATTGTTCTCATCTGATAGGGAACAGACTAGTAGTGTGGGAAGGTGGGTGAGATTGTTCTCATCTGATAGGGAATTGACTAGTAGTGTAGGAAGGTGGGTGAGATTGTTCTCATCTGATAGGGAACAGATTAGTAGTGTGGGAAGGTGGGTGAGATTGTTCTCATCTGATAGGGAACAGACTAGTAGTGTGGGAAGGTGGGTGAGATTGTTCTCATCTGATAGGGAACAGACTAGTAGTGTGGGAAGGTGGGTGAGATTGTTCTCATCTGATAGGGAACAGACTAGTAGTGTTGGAAGGTGGGTGAGACTAGTAGCGTGGGAAGGTGGGTGAGATTGTTCTCATCTGATAGGGAACAGACTAGTAGTGTAGGAAGGTGGGTGAGATTGTTCTCATCTGATAGGGAACAGACTAGTAGTGTTGGAAGATGGGTGGGATTGTTCTCATCTTATAGGGAACAGACTAGTAGTGTGGGAAGGTGGGTGAGACTAGTAGCGTGGGAAGGTGGTTGAGATTGTTCTCATCTGATAGGGAACAGACTAGTAGTGTGGGAAGGTGGGTGAGACTAGTAGCGTGGGAAGGTGGTTGAGATTGTTCTCATCTGATAGGGAACAGACTAGTAGTGTGGGAAGGTGGGTGAGATTGTTCTCATCTGATAGGGAACAGACTAGTAGTGTAGGAAGGTGGGTGAGATTGTTCTCATCTGATAGGGAACAGACTAGTAGTGTGGGAAGGTGGGTGAGATTGTTCTCATCTGATAGGGAACAGACTAGTAGTGTGGGAAGGTGGGTGAGATTGTTCTCATCTGATAGGGAACAGACTAGTAGTGTGGGAAGGTGGGTGAGATTGTTCTCATCTGATAGGGAACAGACTAGTAGGGTGGGAAGGTGGGTGAGATTGTTCTCATCTGATAGGGAACAGACTAGTAGTGTTGGAAGGTGGGTGAGATTGTTCTCATCTGATAGGGAACAGACTAGTAGTGTAGGAAGGTGGGTGAGATTGTTCTCATCTGATAGGGAACAGACTAGTAGTGTAGGAAGGTGGGTGAGATTGTTCTCATCTGATAGGGAACAGACTAGTAGTGTAGGAAGGTGGGTGAGATTGTTCTCATCTGATAGGGAACAGACTAGTAGTGTTGGAAGGTGGGTGAGACTAGTAGCGTGGGAAGGTGGGTGAGATTGTTCTCATCTGATAGGGAACAGACTAGTAGTGTAGGAAGGTGGGTGAGATTGTTCTCATCTGATAGGGAACAGATTAGTAGTGTGGGAAGGTGGGTGAGATTGTTCTCATCTGATAGGGAACAGACTAGTAGTGTGGGAAGGTGGGTGAGATTGTTCTCATCTGATAGGGAACAGACTAGTAGTGTGGGAAGGTGGGTGAGATTGTTCTCATCTGATAGGGAACAGACTAGTAGTGTTGGAAGGTGGGTGAGACTAGTAGCGTGGGAAGGTGGGTGAGATTGTTCTCATCTGATAGGGAACAGATTAGTAGTGTAGGAAGGTGGGTGAGATTGTTCTCATCTGATAGGGAACAGACTAGTAGTGTTGGAAGATGGGTGAGATTGTTCTCATCTGATAGGGAACAGACTAGTAGTGTGGGAAGGTGGGTGAGATTGTTCTCATCTGATAGGGAACAGACTAGTAGTGTTGGAAGGTGGGTGAGACTAGTAGCGTGGGAAGGTGGGTGAGATTGTTCTCATCTGATAGGGAACAGACTAGTAGTGTGGGAAGGTGGGTGAGATTGTTCTCATCTGATAGGGAACAGACTAGTAGTGTAGGAAGGTGGGTGAGATTGTTCTCATCTGATAGGGAACAGACTAGTAGTGTGGGAAGGTGGGTGAGATTGTTCTCATCTGATAGGGAAAAGACTAGTAGTGTGGGAAGGTGGGTGAGATTGTTCTCATCTGATAGGGAACAGACTAGTAGTGTGGGAAGGTGGGTGAGATTGTTCTCATCTGATAGGGAACAGACTAGTAGGGTGGGAAGGTGGGTGAGATTGTTCTAATCTGATAGGGAACAGACTAGTAGTGTTGGAAGGTGGGTGAGATTGTTCTCATCTGATAGGGAACAGACTAGTAGTGTAGGAAGGTGGGTGAGATTGTTCTCATCTGATAGGGAACAGACTAGTAGTGTAGGAAGGTGGGTGAGATTGTTCTCATCTGATAGGGAACAGACTAGTAGTGTTGGAAGGTGGGTGAGATTGTTCTCATCTGATAGGGAACAGACTAGTAGTGTAGGAAGGTGGGTGAGATTGTTCTCATCTGATAGGGAACAGACTAGTAGTGTAGGAAGGTGGGTGAGATTGTTCTCATCTGATAGGGAACAGACTAGTAGTGTTGGAAGGTGGGTGAGACTAGTAGCGTGGGAAGGTGGGTGAGATTGTTCTCATCTGATAGGGAACAGACTAGTAGTGTAGGAAGGTGGGTGAGATTGTTCTCATCTGATAGGGAACAGATTAGTAGTGTGGGAAGGTGGGTGAGATTGTTCTCATCTGATAGGGAACAGACTAGTAGTGTGGGAAGGTGGGTGAGATTGTTCTCATCTGATAGGGAACAGACTAGTAGTGTGGGAAGGTGGGTGAGATTGTTCTCATCTGATAGGGAACAGACTAGTAGTGTTGGAAGGTGGGTGAGACTAGTAGCGTGGGAAGGTGGGTGAGATTGTTCTCATCTGATAGGGAACAGATTAGTAGTGTAGGAAGGTGGGTGAGATTGTTCTCATCTGATAGGGAACAGACTAGTAGTGTTGGAAGATGGGTGAGATTGTTCTCATCTGATAGGGAACAGACTAGTAGTGTGGGAAGGTGGGTGAGATTGTTCTCATCTGATAGGGAACAGACTAGTAGTGTTGGAAGGTGGGTGAGACTAGTAGCGTGGGAAGGTGGGTGAGATTGTTCTCATCTGATAGGGAACAGACTAGTAGTGTGGGAAGGTGGGTGAGATTGTTCTCATCTGATAGGGAACAGACTAGTAGTGTAGGAAGGTGGGTGAGATTGTTCTCATCTGATAGGGAACAGACTTGTAGTGTGGGAAGGTGGGTGAGATTGTTCTCATCTGATAGGGAAAAGACTAGTAGTGTGGGAAGGTGGGTGAGATTGTTCTCATCTGATAGGGAACAGACTAGTAGTGTGGGAAGGTGGGTGAGATTGTTCTCATCTGATAGGGAACAGACTAGTAGGGTGGGAAGGTGGGTGAGATTGTTCTAATCTGATAGGGAACAGACTAGTAGTGTTGGAAGGTGGGTGAGATTGTTCTCATCTGATAGGGAACAGACTAGTAGTGTAGGAAGGTGGGTGAGATTGTTCTCATCTGATAGGGAACAGACTAGTAGTGTTGGAAGGTGGGTGAGACTAGTAGCGTGGGAAGGTGGGTGAGATTGTTCTCATCTGATAGGGAACAGACTAGTAGCGTGGGATGGTGGGTGAGATTGTTCTCATCTGATAGGGAACAGACTAGTAGTGTTTGAAGGAAGGTGGGTGAGATTGTACTCATCTGATAGGGAACAGACTGGTAATGTTGGAAGGTGGGTGAGATTGTTCTCATCTGATAGGGAACAGACTAGTAGTGTTGGAAGGTGGGTGAGATTGTTCTTATCTGATAGGGAACAGACTAGTAGTGTGGGAAGGGGGTGAGATTGTTCTAATCTGATAGGGAACAGACTAGTAGTGTGGGAAGGTGGGTGAGATTGTTCTCATCTGATAGGGAACAGACTAGTAGTGTGGGAAGGTGGGTGAGATTGTTCTCATCTGATAGGGAACAGACTAGTAGTGTTGGAAGGTGGGTGAGACTAGTAGCGTGGGAAGGTGGGTGAGATTGTTCTCATCTGATAGGGAACAGACTAGTAGTGTAGGAAGGTGGGTGAGATTGTTCTCATCTGATAGGGAACAGATTAGTAGTGTGGGAAGGTGGGTGAGATTGTTCTCATCTGATAGGGAACAGACTAGTAGTGTGGGAAGGTGGGTGAGATTGTTCTCATCTGATAGGGAACAGACTAGTAGTGTGGGAAGGTGGGTGAGATTGTTCTCATCTGATAGGGAACAGACTAGTAGTGTTGGAAGGTGGGTGAGACTAGTAGCGTGGGAAGGTGGGTGAGATTGTTCTCATCTGATAGGGAACAGACTAGTAGTGTAGGAAGGTGGGTGAGATTGTTCTCATCTGATAGGGAACAGATTAGTAGTGTGGGAAGGTGGGTGAGATTGTTCTCATCTGATAGGGAACAGACTAGTAGTGTGGGAAGGTGGGTGAGATTGTTCTCATCTGATAGGGAACAGACTAGTAGTGTGGGAAGGTGGGTGAGATTGTTCTCATCTGATAGGGAACAGACTAGTAGTGTTGGAAGGTGGGTGAGACTAGTAGCGTGGGAAGGTGGGTGAGATTGTTCTCATCTGATAGGGAACAGATTAGTAGTGTAGGAAGGTGGGTGAGATTGTTCTCATCTGATAGGGAACAGACTAGTAGTGTTGGAAGATGGGTGAGATTGTTCTCATCTGATAGGGAACAGACTAGTAGTGTGGGAAGGTGGGTGAGATTGTTCTCATCTGATAGGGAACAGACTAGTAGTGTTGGAAGGTGGGTGAGACTAGTAGCGTGGGAAGGTGGGTGAGATTGTTCTCATCTGATAGGGAACAGACTAGTAGTGTGGGAAGGTGGGTGAGATTGTTCTCATCTGATAGGGAACAGACTAGTAGTGTAGGAAGGTGGGTGAGATTGTTCTCATCTGATAGGGAACAGACTTGTAGTGTGGGAAGGTGGGTGAGATTGTTCTCATCTGATAGGGAAAAGACTAGTAGTGTGGGAAGGTGGGTGAGATTGTTCTCATCTGATAGGGAACAGACTAGTAGTGTGGGAAGGTGGGTGAGATTGTTCTCATCTGATAGGGAACAGACTAGTAGGGTGGGAAGGTGGGTGAGATTGTTCTAATCTGATAGGGAACAGACTAGTAGTGTTGGAAGGTGGGTGAGATTGTTCTCATCTGATAGGGAACAGACTAGTAGTGTAGGAAGGTGGGTGAGATTGTTCTCATCTGATAGGGAACAGACTAGTAGTGTAGGAAGGTGGGTGAGATTGTTCTCATCTGATAGGGAACAGACTAGTAGTGTTGGAAGGTGGGTGAGACTAGTAGCGTGGGAAGGTGGGTGAGATTGTTCTCATCTGATAGGGAACAGACTAGTAGCGTGGGAAGGTGGGTGAGATTGTTCTCATCTGATAGGGAACAGACTAGTAGTGTTTGAAGGAAGGTGGGTGAGATTGTACTCATCTGATAGGGAACAGACTGGTAATGTTGGAAGGTGGGTGAGATTGTTCTCATCTGATAGGGAACAGACTAGTAGTGTTGGAAGGTGGGTGAGATTGTTCTTATCTGATAGGGAACAGACTAGTAGTGTGGGAAGGGGGTGAGATTGTTCTAATCTGATAGGGAACAGACTAGTAGTGTGGGAAGGTGGGTGAGATTGTTCTCATCTGATAGGGAACAGACTAGTAGTGTGGGAAGGTGGGTGAGATTGTTCTCATCTGATAGGGAACAGACTAGTAGTGTTGGAAGGTGGGTGAGACTAGTAGCGTGGGAAGGTGGGTGAGATTGTTCTCATCTGATAGGGAACAGACTAGTAGTGTAGGAAGGTGGGTGAGATTGTTCTCATCTGATAGGGAACAGATTAGTAGTGTGGGAAGGTGGGTGAGATTGTTCTCATCTGATAGGGAACAGACTAGTAGTGTGGGAAGGTGGGTGAGATTGTTCTCATCTGATAGGGAACAGACTAGTAGTGTGGGAAGGTGGGTGAGATTGTTCTCATCTGATAGGGAACAGACTAGTAGTGTTGGAAGGTGGGTGAGACTAGTAGCGTGGGAAGGTGGGTGAGATTGTTCTCATCTGATAGGGAACAAACTAGTAGTGTAGGAAGGTGGGTGAGATTGTTCTCATCTGATAGGGAACAGACTAGTAGTGTTGGAAGATGGGTGAGATTGTTCTCATCTGATAGGGAACAGACTAGTAGTGTGGGAAGGTGGGTGAGATTGTTCTCATCTGATAGGGAACAGACTAGTAGTGTTGGAAGGTGGGTGAGACTAGTAGCGTGGGAAGGTGGGTGAGATTGTTCTCATCTGATAGGGAACAGACTAGTAGTGTTGGAAGGTGGGTGAGACTAGTAGCGTGGGAAGGTGGGTGAGATTGTTCTCATCTGATAGGGAACAGACTAGTAGTGTGGGAAGGTGGGTGAGATTGTTCTCATCTGATAGGGAACAGACTAGTAGTGTAGGAAGGTGGGTGAGATTGTTCTCATCTGATAGGGAACAGACTAGTAGTGTTGGAAGGTGGGTGAGACTAGTAGCGTGGGAAGGTGGGTGAGATTGTTCTCATCTGATAGGGAACAGACTAGTAGTGTAGGAAGGTGGGTGAGATTGTTCTCATCTGATAGGGAACAGACTAGTAGTGTTGGAAGGTGGGTGAGACTAGTAGCGTGGGAAGGTGGGTGAGATTGTTCTCATCTGATAGGGAACAGACTAGTAGTGTAGGAAGGTGGGTGAGATTGTTCTCATCTGATAGGGAACAGACTAGTAGTGTTGGAAGGTGGGTGAGACTAGTAGCGTGGGAAGGTGGGTGAGATTGTTCTCATCTGATAGGGAACAGACTAGTAGTGTGGGAAGGTGGGTGAGATTGTTCTCATCTGATAGGGAATTGACTAGTAGTGTAGGAAGGTGGGTGAGATTGTTCTCATCTGATAGGGAACAGATTAGTAGTGTGGGAAGGTGGGTGAGATTGTTCTCATCTGATAGGGAACAGACTAGTAGTGTGGGAAGGTGGGTGAGATTGTTCTCATCTGATAGGGAACAGACTAGTAGTGTGGGAAGGTGGGTGAGATTGTTCTCATCTGATAGGGAACAGACTAGTAGTGTTGGAAGGTGGGTGAGACTAGTAGCGTGGGAAGGTGGGTGAGATTGTTCTCATCTGATAGGGAACAGACTAGTAGTGTAGGAAGGTGGGTGAGATTGTTCTCATCTGATAGGGAACAGACTAGTAGTGTTGGAAGATGGGTGGGATTGTTCTTATCTTATAGGGAACAGACTAGTAGTGTGGGAAGGTGGGTGAGACTAGTAGCGTGGGAAGGTGGTTGAGATTGTTCTCATCTGATAGGGAACAGACTAGTAGTGTGGGAAGGTGGGTGAGACTAGTAGCGTGGGAAGGTGGTTGAGATTGTTCTCATCTGATAGGGAACAGACTAGTAGTGTGGGAAGGTGGGTGAGATTGTTCTCATCTGATAGGGAACAGACTAGTAGTGTAGGAAGGTGGGTGAGATTGTTCTCATCTGATAGGGAACAGACTAGTAGTGTGGGAAGGTGGGTGAGATTGTTCTCATCTGATAGGGAACAGACTAGTAGTGTGGGAAGGTGGGTGAGATTGTTCTCATCTGATAGGGAACAGACTAGTAGTGTGGGAAGGTGGGTGAGATTGTTCTCATCTGATAGGGAACAGACTAGTAGGGTGGGAAGGTGGGTGAGATTGTTCTCATCTGATAGGGAACAGACTAGTAGTGTTGGAAGGTGGGTGAGATTGTTCTCATCTGATAGGGAACAGACTAGTAGTGTAGGAAGGTGGGTGAGATTGTTCTCATCTGATAGGGAACAGACTAGTAGTGTAGGAAGGTGGGTGAGATTGTTCTCATCTGATAGGGAACAGACTAGTAGTGTAGGAAGGTGGGTGAGATTGTTCTCATCTGATAGGGAACAGACTAGTAGTGTTGGAAGGTGGGTGAGACTAGTAGCGTGGGAAGGTGGGTGAGATTGTTCTCATCTGATAGGGAACAGACTAGTAGTGTAGGAAGGTGGGTGAGATTGTTCTCATCTGATAGGGAACAGATTAGTAGTGTGGGAAGGTGGGTGAGATTGTTCTCATCTGATAGGGAACAGACTAGTAGTGTGGGAAGGTGGGTGAGATTGTTCTCATCTGATAGGGAACAGACTAGTAGTGTGGGAAGGTGGGTGAGATTGTTCTCATCTGATAGGGAACAGACTAGTAGTGTTGGAAGGTGGGTGAGACTAGTAGCGTGGGAAGGTGGGTGAGATTGTTCTCATCTGATAGGGAACAGATTAGTAGTGTAGGAAGGTGGGTGAGATTGTTCTCATCTGATAGGGAACAGACTAGTAGTGTTGGAAGATGGGTGAGATTGTTCTCATCTGATAGGGAACAGACTAGTAGTGTGGGAAGGTGGGTGAGATTGTTCTCATCTGATAGGGAACAGACTAGTAGTGTTGGAAGGTGGGTGAGACTAGTAGCGTGGGAAGGTGGGTGAGATTGTTCTCATCTGATAGGGAACAGACTAGTAGTGTGGGAAGGTGGGTGAGATTGTTCTCATCTGATAGGGAACAGACTAGTAGTGTAGGAAGGTGGGTGAGATTGTTCTCATCTGATAGGGAACAGACTAGTAGTGTGGGAAGGTGGGTGAGATTGTTCTCATCTGATAGGGAAAAGACTAGTAGTGTGGGAAGGTGGGTGAGATTGTTCTCATCTGATAGGGAACAGACTAGTAGTGTGGGAAGGTGGGTGAGATTGTTCTCATCTGATAGGGAACAGACTAGTAGGGTGGGAAGGTGGGTGAGATTGTTCTAATCTGATAGGGAACAGACTAGTAGTGTTGGAAGGTGGGTGAGATTGTTCTCATCTGATAGGGAACAGACTAGTAGTGTAGGAAGGTGGGTGAGATTGTTCTCATCTGATAGGGAACAGACTAGTAGTGTAGGAAGGTGGGTGAGATTGTTCTCATCTGATAGGGAACAGACTAGTAGTGTTGGAAGGTGGGTGAGACTAGTAGCGTGGGAAGGTGGGTGAGATTGTTCTCATCTGATAGGGAACAGACTAGTAGCGTGGGAAGGTGGGTGAGATTGTTCTCATCTGATAGGGAACAGACTAGTAGTGTTTGAAGGAAGGTGGGTGAGATTGTACTCATCTGATAGGGAACAGACTGGTAATGTTGGAAGGTGGGTGAGATTGTTCTCATCTGATAGGGAACAGACTAGTAGTGTTGGAAGGTGGGTGAGATTGTTCTTATCTGATAGGGAACAGACTAGTAGTGTGGGAAGGGGGTGAGATTGTTCTAATCTGATAGGGAACAGACTAGTAGTGTGGGAAGGTGGGTGAGATTGTTCTCATCTGATAGGGAACAGACTAGTAGTGTGGGAAGGTGGGTGAGATTGTTCTCATCTGATAGGGAACAGACTAGTAGTGTTGGAAGGTGGGTGAGACTAGTAGCGTGGGAAGGTGGGTGAGATTGTTCTCATCTGATAGGGAACAGACTAGTAGTGTAGGAAGGTGGGTGAGATTGTTCTCATCTGATAGGGAACAGATTAGTAGTGTGGGAAGGTGGGTGAGATTGTTCTCATCTGATAGGGAACAGACTAGTAGTGTGGGAAGGTGGGTGAGATTGTTCTCATCTGATAGGGAACAGACTAGTAGTGTGGGAAGGTGGGTGAGATTGTTCTCATCTGATAGGGAACAGACTAGTAGTGTTGGAAGGTGGGTGAGACTAGTAGCGTGGGAAGGTGGGTGAGATTGTTCTCATCTGATAGGGAACAGATTAGTAGTGTAGGAAGGTGGGTGAGATTGTTCTCATCTGATAGGGAACAGACTAGTAGTGTTGGAAGATGGGTGAGATTGTTCTCATCTGATAGGGAACAGACTAGTAGTGTGGGAAGGTGGGTGAGATTGTTCTCATCTGATAGGGAACAGACTAGTAGTGTTGGAAGGTGGGTGAGACTAGTAGCGTGGGAAGGTGGGTGAGATTGTTCTCATCTGATAGGGAACAGACTAGTAGTGTGGGAAGGTGGGTGAGATTGTTCTCATCTGATAGGGAACAGACTAGTAGTGTAGGAAGGTGGGTGAGATTGTTCTCATCTGATAGGGAACAGACTAGTAGTGTGGGAAGGTGGGTGAGATTGTTCTCATCTGATAGGGAAAAGACTAGTAGTGTGGGAAGGTGGGTGAGATTGTTCTCATCTGATAGGGAACAGACTAGTAGTGTGGGAAGGTGGGTGAGATTGTTCTCATCTGATAGGGAACAGACTAGTAGGGTGGGAAGGTGGGTGAGATTGTTCTAATCTGATAGGGAACAGACTAGTAGTGTTGGAAGGTGGGTGAGATTGTTCTCATCTGATAGGGAACAGACTAGTAGTGTAGGAAGGTGGGTGAGATTGTTCTCATCTGATAGGGAACAGACTAGTAGTGTAGGAAGGTAGGTGAGATTGTTCTCATCTGATAGGGAACAGACTAGTAGTGTTGGAAGGTGGGTGAGACTAGTAGCGTGGGAAGGTGGGTGAGATTGTTCTCATCTGATAGGGAACAGACTAGTAGCGTGGGAAGGTGGGTGAGATTGTTCTCATCTGATAGGGAACAGACTAGTAGTGTTTGAAGGAAGGTGGGTGAGATTGTACTCATCTGATAGGGAACAGACTGGTAATGTTGGAAGGTGGGTGAGATTGTTCTCATCTGATAGGGAACAGACTAGTAGTGTTGGAAGGTGGGTGAGATTGTTCTTATCTGATAGGGAACAGACTAGTAGTGTGGGAAGGGGGTGAGATTGTTCTAATCTGATAGGGAACAGACTAGTAGTGTGGGAAGGTGGGTGAGATTGTTCTCATCTGATAGGGAACAGACTAGTAGTGTGGGAAGGTGGGTGAGATTGTTCTCATCTGATAGGGAACAGACTAGTAGTGTTGGAAGGTGGGTGAGACTAGTAGCGTGGGAAGGTGGGTGAGATTGTTCTCATCTGATAGGGAACAGACTAGTAGTGTTGGAAGTTGGGTGAGACTAGTAGCGTGGGAAGGTGGGTGAGATTGTTCTCATCTGATAGGGAACAGACTAGTAGTGTAGGAAGGTGGGTGAGATTGTTCTCATCTGATAGGGAACAGACTAGTAGTGTTGGAAGATGGGTGAGATTGTTCTCATCTGATAGGGAACAGACTAGTAGTGTGGGAAGGTGGGTGAGATTGTTCTCATCTGATAGGGAACAGACTAGTAGTGTTGGAAGGTGGGTGAGACTAGTAGCGTGGGAAGGTGGGTGAGATTGTTCTCATCTGATAGGGAACAGACTAGTAGTGTTGGAAGTTGGGTGAGACTAGTAGCGTGGGAAGGTGGGTGAGATTGTTCTCATCTGATAGGGAACAGACTAGTAGTGTGGGAAGGTGGGTGAGATTGTTCTCATCTGATAGGGAACAGACTAGTAGTGTAGGAAGGTGGGTGAGATTGTTCTCATCTGATAGGGAACAGACTAGTAGTGTGGGAAGGTGGGTGAGATTGTTCTCATCTGATAGGGAACAGACTAGTAGTGTGGGAAGGTGGGTGAGATTGTTCTCATCTGATAGGGAACAGACTAGTAGTGTTGGAAGGTGGGTGAGACTAGTAGCGTGGGAAGGTGTGTGAGATTGTTCTCATCTGATAGGGAACAGACTAGTAGTGTAGGAAGGTGGGTGAGATTGTTCTCATCTGATAGGGAACAGACTAGTAGTGTTGGAAGATGGGTGGGATTGTTCTCATCTTATAGGGAACAGACTAGTAGTGTGGGAAGGTGGGTGAGACTAGTAGTGTAGGAAGGTGGGTGAGATTGTTCTCATCTGATAGGGAACAGACTAGTAGTGTTGGAAGGTGGGTGAGACTAGTAGCGTGGGAAGGTGGGTGAGATTGTTCTCATCTGATAGGGAACAGACTAGTAGTGTAGGAAGGTGGGTGAGATTGTTCTCATCTGATAGGGAACAGATTAGTAGTGTGGGAAGGTGGGTGAGATTGTTCTCATCTGATAGGGAACAGACTAGTAGTGTTGGAAGGTGGGTGAGACTAGTAGCGTGGGAAGGTGGCTGAGATTGTTCTCATCTGATAGGGAACAGACTAGTAGTGTAGGAAGGTGGGTGAGATTGTTCTCATCTGATAGGGAACAGATTAGTAGTGTGGGAAGGTGGGTGACATTGTTCTCATCTGATACGGAACAGACTAGTAGTGTGGGAAGGTGGGTGAGATTGTTCTCATCTGACAGGGAACAGACTAGTAGTGTTGGAAGGTGGGTGAGATTGTTCTCATCTGATAGGGAACAGGCTAGTAGTGTGGGAAGGTGGGTGAGATTGTTCTCATCTGATAGGGAACAGACTAGTAGTGTAGGAAGGTGGGTGATATTGTTCTCATCTGATAGGGAACAGACTAGTAGTGTGGGAAGGTGGGTGAGATTGTTCTCATCTGATAGGGAACAGACTAGTAGTGTGGGAAGGTGGGTGAGATTGTTCTCATCTGATAGGGAACAGACTAGTAGTGTGGGAAGGTGGGTGAGATTGTTCTCATCTGATAGGGAACAGACTAGTAGGGTGGGAAGGTGGGTGAGATTGTTCTCATCTGATAGGAAACAGACTAGTAGGGTGGGAAGGTGGGTGAGATTGTTCTCATCTGATAGGGAACAGACTAGTAGTGTTGGAAGGTGGGTGAGACTAGTAGCGTGGGAAGGTTGGTGAGATTGTTCTCATCTGATAGGGAACAGACTAGTAGTGTTGGAAGGTGGGTGAGACTAGTAGCGTGGGAAGGTGGGTGAGATTGTTCTCATCTGATAGGGAACAGACTAGTAGTGTAGGAAGGTGGGTGAGATTGTTCTCATCTGATAGGGAACAGACTAGTAGTGTTGGAAGGTGGGTGAGACTAGTAGCGTGGGAAGGTGGGTGAGATTGTTCTCATCTGATAGGGAACAGACTAGTAGTGTGGGAAGGTGGGTGAGATTGTTCTCATCTGATAGGGAACAGACTAGTAGTGTAGGAAGGTGGGTGAGATTGTTCTCATCTGATAGGGATCAGACTAGTAGTGTGGGAAGGTGGTTGAGATTGTTCTCATCTGATAGGGAACAGACTAGTAGTGTGGGAAGGTGGGTGAGATTGTTCTCATCTGATAGGGAACAGACTAGTAGTGTGGGAAGGTGGCTGAGATTGTTCTCATCTGATAGGGAACAGACTAGTAGGGTGGGAAGGTGGGTGAGATTGTTCTCATCTGATAGGGAACAGACTAGTAGTGTTGGAAGGTGGGTGAGATTGTTCTCATCTGATAGGGAACAGACTAGTAGTGTAGGAAGGTGGGTGAGATTGTTCTCATCTGATAGGGAACAGACTAGTAGTGTGGGAAGGTGGGTGAGATTGTTCTCATCTGATAGGGAACAGACTAGTAGTGTTGGAAGGTGGGTGAGACTAGTAGCGTGGGAAGGTGGGTGAGATTGTTCTCATCTGATAGGGAACAGACTAGTAGTGTGGGAAGGTGGGTGAGATTGTTCTCATCTGATAGGGAACAGACTAGTAGTGTGGGAAGGTGGGTGAGATTGTTCTCATCTGATAGGGAACAGACTAGTAGTATTGGAAGGTGGGTGAGATTGTTCTCATCTGATAGGGAACAGACTAGTAGTGTGGGAAGGTGGGTGAGATTGTTCTCATCAAATAGGGAACAGACTAGTAGGGTGGGAAGGTGGGTGAGATTGTTCTCATCTGATAGGGAACAGACTAGTAGTGTTGGAAGGTGGGTGAGATTGTTCTCATCTGATAGGGAACAGACTAGTAGTGTAGGAAGGTGGGTGAGATTGTTCTCATCTGATAGGGAACAGACTAGTAGTGTAGGAAGGTGGGTGAGATTGTTCTCATCTGATAGGGAACAGACTAGTAGTGTTGGAAGGTGGGTGAGACTAGTAGCGTGGGAAGGTGGGTGAGATTGTTCTCATCTGATAGGGAACAGACTAGTAGTGTAGGAAGGTGGGTGAGATTGTTCTCATCTGATAGGGAACAGATAAGTAGTGTGGGAAGGTGGGTGAGATTGTTCTCATCTGATAGGGAACAGACTAGTAGTGTGGGAAGGTGGGTGAGATTGTTCTCATCTGATAGGGAACAGACTAGTAGTGTGGGAAGGTGGGTGAGATTGTTCTCATCTGATAGGGAACAGACTAGTAGTGTTGGAAGGTGGGTGAGACTAGTAGCGTGGGAAGGTGGGTGAGATTGTTCTCATCTGATAGGGAACAGATTAGTAGTGTAGGAAGGTGGGTGAGATTGTTCTCATCTGATAGGGAACAGACTAGTAGTGTTGGAAGATGGGTTAGATTGTTCTCATCTGATAGGGAACAGACTAGTAGTGTGGGAAGGTGGGTGAGATTGTTCTCATCTGATAGGGAACAGACTAGTAGTGTTGGAAGGTGGGTGAGACTAGTAGCGTGGGAAGGTGGGTGAGATTGTTCTCATCTGATAGGGAACAGACTAGTAGTGTGGGAAGGTGGGTGAGATTGTTCTCATCTGATAGGGAACAGACTAGTAGTGTAGGAAGGTGGGTGAGATTGTTCTCATCTGATAGGGAACAGACTAGTAGTGTGGGAAGGTGGGTGAGATTGTTCTCATCTGATAGGGAACAGACTAGTAGTGTGGGAAGGTGGGTGAGATTGTTCTCATCTGATAGGGAACAGACTAGTAGTGTGGGAAGGTGGGTGAGATTGTTCTCATCTGATAGGGAACAGACTAGTAGGGTGGGAAGGTGGGTGAGATTGTTCTCATCTGATAGGGAACAGACTAGTAGTGTTGGAAGGTGGGTGAGATTGTTCTCATCTGATAGGGAACAGACTAGTAGTGTAGGAAGGTGGGTGAGATTGTTCTCATCTGATAGGGAACAGACTAGTAGTGTAGGAAGGTGGGTGAGATTGTTCTCATCTGATAGGGAACAGACTAGTAGTGTTGGAAGGTGGGTGAGACTAGTAGCGTGGGAAGGTGGGTGAGATTGTTCTCATCTGATAGGGAACAGACTAGTAGCGTGGGAAGGTGGGTGAGATTGTTCTCATCTGATAGGGAACAGACTAGTAGTGTTTGAAGGAAGGTGGGTGAGATTGTACTCATCTGATAGGGAACAGACTGGTAATGTTGGAAGGTGGGTGAGATTGTTCTCATCTGATAGGGAACAGACTAGTAGTGTTGGAAGGTGGGTGAGATTGTTCTTATCTGATAGGGAACAGACTAGTAGTGTGGGAAGGGGGTGAGATTGTTCTAATCTGATAGGGAACAGACTAGTAGTGTGGGAAGGTGGGTGAGATTGTTCTCATCTGATAGGGAACAGACTAGTAGTGTGGGAAGGTGGGTGAGATTGTTCTCATCTGATAGGGAACAGACTAGTAGTGTTGGAAGGTGGGTGAGACTAGTAGCGTGGGAAGGTGGGTGAGATTGTTCTCATCTGATAGGGAACAGACTAGTAGTGTAGGAAGGTGGGTGAGATTGTTCTCATCTGATAGGGAACAGATTAGTAGTGTGGGAAGGTGGGTGAGATTGTTCTCATCTGATAGGGAACAGACTAGTAGTGTGGGAAGGTGGGTGAGATTGTTCTCATCTGATAGGGAACAGACTAGTAGTGTGGGAAGGTGGGTGAGATTGTTCTCATCTGATAGGGAACAGACTAGTAGTGTTGGAAGGTGGGTGAGACTAGTAGCGTGGGAAGGTGGGTGAGATTGTTCTCATCTGATAGGGAACAGACTAGTAGTGTATGAAGGTGGGTGAGATTGTTCTCATCTTATAGGGAACAGACTAGTAGTGTTGGAAGGTGGGTGAGACTAGTAGCGTGGGAAGGTGGGTGAGATTGTTCTCATCTGATAGGGAACAGACTAGTAGTGTAGGAAGGTGGGTGAGATTGTTCTCATCTGATAGGGAACAGACTAGTAGTGTAGGAAGGTGGGTGAGATTGTTCTCATCTGATAGGGAACAGACTAGTAGTGTAGGAAGGTGGGTGAGATTGTTCTCATCTGATAGGGAACAGACTAGTAGTGTTGGAAGGTGGGTGAGACTAGTAGCGTGGGAAGGTGGGTGAGATTGTTCTCATCTGATAGGGAACAGACTAGTAGTGTAGGAAGGTGGGTGAGATTGTTCTCATCTGATAGGGAACAGACTAGTAGTGTTGGAAGATGGGTGAGATTGTTCTCATCTGATAGGGAACAGACTAGTAGTGTGGGAAGGTGGGTGAGATTGTTCTCATCTGATAGGGAACAGACTAGTAGTGTTGGAAGGTGGGTGAGACTAGTAGCGTGGGAAGGTGGGTGAGATTGTTCTCATCTGATAGGGAACAGACTAGTGCGTGGGAAGGTGGGTGAGATTGTTCTCATCTGATAGGGAACAGACTATTAGTGTTTGAAGGAAGGTGGGTGAGATTGTACTCATCTGATAGGGAACAGACTAGTAGTGTTGGAAGGTGGGTGAGATTGTTCTTATCTGATAGGGAACAGACTAGTAGTGTGGGAAGGGGGTGAGATTGTTCTAATCTGATAGGGAACAGACTAGTAGTGTGGGAAGGTGGGTGAGATTGTTCTCATCTGATAGGGAACAGACTAGTAGTGTGGGAAGGTGGGTGAGATTGTTCTCATCTGATAGGGAACAGACTAGTAGTTTTGGAAGGTGGGTGAGACTAGTAGCGTGGGAAGGTGGGTGAGATTGTTCTCATCTGATAGGGAACAGACTAGTAGTGTAGGAAGGTGGGTGAGATTGTTCTCATCTGATAGGGAACAGATTAGTAGTGTGGGAAGGTGGGTGAGATTGTTCTCATCTGATAGGGAACAGACTAGTAGTGTTGGAAGGTGGGTGAGACTAGTAGCGTGGGAAGGTGGGTGAGATTGTTCTCATCTGATAGGGAACAGACTAGTAGTGTTGGAAGGTGGGTGAGACTAGTAGCGTGGGAAGGTGGGTGAGATTGTTCTCATCTGATAGGGAACAGACTAGTAGTGTGGGAAGGTGGGTGAGATTGTTCTCATCTGATAGGGAACAGACTAGTAGTGTAGGAAGGTGGGTGAGATTGTTCTCATCTGATAGGGAACAGACTAGTAGTGTGGGAAGGTGGGTGAGATTGTTCTCATCTGATAGGGAACAGACTAGTAGTGTGGGAAGGTGGGTGAGATTGTTCTCATCTGATAGGGAACAGACTAGTAGTGTGGGAAGGTGGGTGAGATTGTTCTCATCTGATAGGGAACAGACTAGTAGGGTGGGAAGGTGGGTGAGATTGTTCTCATCTGATAGGGAACAGACTAGTAGTGTTGGAAGGTGGGTGAGATTGTTCTCATCTGATAGGGAACAGACTAGTAGTGTAGGAAGGTGGGTGAGATTGTTCTCATCTGATAGGGAACAGACTAGTAGTGTAGGAAGGTGGGTGAGATTGTTCTCATCTGATAGGGAGCAGACTAGTAGTGTTGGAAGGTGGGTGAGACTAGTAGCGTGGGAAGGTGGGTGAGATTGTTCTCATCTGATAGGGAACAGACTAGTAGTGTTGGAAGGTGGGTGAGATTGTTCTCATCTGATAGGGAACAGACTAGTAGTGTTGGAAGGTGGGTGAGACTAGTAGCGTGGGAAGGTGGGTGAGATTGTTCTCATCTGATAGGGAACAGACTAGTAGTGTGGGAAGGTGGGTGAGATTGTTCTCATCTGATAGGGAATTGACTAGTAGTGTAGGAAGGTGGGTGAGATTGTTCTCATCTGATAGGGAACAGATTAGTAGTGTGGGAAGGTGGGTGAGATTGTTCTCATCTGATAGGGAACAGACTAGTAGTGTGGGAAGGTGGGTGAGATTGTTCTCATCTGATAGGGAACAGACTAGTAGTGTGGGAAGGTGGGTGAGATTGTTCTCATCTGATAGGGAACAGACTAGTAGTGTTGGAAGGTGGGTGAGACTAGTAGCGTGGGAAGGTGGGTGAGATTGTTCTCATCTGATAGGGAACAGACTAGTAGTGTAGGAAGGTGGGTGAGATTGTTCTCATCTGATAGGGAACAGACTAGTAGTGTTGGAAGATGGGTGGGATTGTTCTCATCTTATAGGGAACAGACTAGTAGTGTGGGAAGGTGGGTGAGACTAGTAGTGTAGGAAGGTGGGTGAGATTGTTCTCATCTGATAGGGAACAGACTAGTAGTGTTGGAAGGTGGGTGAGACTAGTAGCGTGGGAAGGTGGGTGAGATTGTTCGCATCTGATAGGGAACAGACTAGTAGTGTAGGAAGGTGGGTGAGATTGTTCTCATCTGATAGGGAACAGATTAGTAGTGTGGGAAGGTGGGTGAGATTGTTCTCATCTGATAGGGAACAGACTAGTAGTGTTGGAAGGTGGGTGAGACTAGTAGCGTGGGAAGGTGGGTGAGATTGTTCTCATCTGATAGGGAACAGACTAGTAGTGTAGGAAGGTGGGTGAGATTGTTCTCATCTGATAGGGAACAGATTAGTAGTGTGGGAAGGTGGGTGACATTGTTCTCATCTGATACGGAACAGACTAGTAGTGTGGGAAGGTGGGTGAGATTGTTCTCATCTGACAGGGAACAGACTAGTAGTGTTGGAAGGTGGGTGAGATTGTTCTCATCTGATAGGGAACAGGCTAGTAGTGTGGGAAGGTGGGTGAGATTGTTCTCATCTGATAGGGAACAGACTAGTAGGGTGGGAAGGTGGGTGAGATTGTTCTCATCTGATAGGGAACAGACTAGTAGTGTTGGAAGGTGGGTGAGATTGTTCTCATCTGATAGGGAACAGACTAGTAGTGTAGGAAGGTGGGTGAGATTGTTCTCATCTGATAGGGAACAGACTAGTAGTGTAGGAAGGTGGGTGAGATTGTTCTCATCTGATAGGGAGCAGACTAGTAGTGTTGGAAGGTGGGTGATACTAGTAGCGTGGGAAGGTGGGTGAGATTGTTCTCATCTGATAGGGAACAGACTAGTAGTGTTGGAAGGTGGGTGAGATTGTTCTCATCTGATAGGGAACAGACTAGTAGTGTTGGAAGGTGGGTGAGACTAGTAGCGTGGGAAGGTGGGTGAGATTGTTCTCATCTGATAGGGAACAGACTAGTAGTGTGGGAAGGTGGGTGAGATTGTTCTCATCTGATAGGGAATTGACTAGTAGTGTAGGAAGGTGGGTGAGATTGTTCTCATCTGATAGGGAACAGATTAGTAGTGTGGGAAGGTGGGTGAGATTGTTCTCATCTGATAGGGAACAGACTAGTAGTGTGGGAAGGTGGGTGAGATTGTTCTCATCTGATAGGGAACAGACTAGTAGTGTGGGAAGGTGGGTGAGATTGTTCTCATCTGATAGGGAACAGACTAGTAGTGTTGGAAGGTGGGTGAGACTAGTAGCGTGGGAAGGTGGGTGAGATTGTTCTCATCTGATAGGGAACAGACTAGTAGTGTAGGAAGGTGGGTGAGATTGTTCTCATCTGATAGGGAACAGACTAGTAGTGTTGGAAGATGGGTGGGATTGTTCTCATCTTATAGGGAACAGACTAGTAGTGTGGGAAGGTGGGTGAGACTAGTAGTGTAGGAAGGTGGGTGAGATTGTTCTCATCTGATAGGGAACATACTAGTAGTGTTGGAAGGTGGGTGAGACTAGTAGCGTGGGAAGGTGGGTGAGATTGTTCTCATCTGATAGGGAACAGACTAGTAGTGTAGGAAGGTGGGTGAGATTGTTCTCATCTGATAGGGAACAGATTAGTAGTGTGGGAAGGTGGGTGAGATTGTTCTCATCTGATAGGGAACAGACTAGTAGTGTTGGAAGGTGGGTGAGACTAGTAGCGTGGGAAGGTGGGTGAGATTGTTCTCATCTGATAGGGAACAGATTAGTAGTGTGGGAAGGTGGGTGACATTGTTCTCATCTGATACGGAACAGACTAGTAGTGTGGGAAGGTGGGTGAGATTGTTCTCATCTGACAGGGAACAGACTAGTAGTGTTGGAAGGTGGGTGAGATTGTTCTCATCTGATAGGGAACAGGCTAGTAGTGTGGGAAGGTGGGTGAGATTGTTCTCATCTGATAGGGAACAGACTAGTAGTGTAGGAAGGTGGGTGAGATTGTTCTCATCTTATAGGGAACAGACTAGTAGTGTGGGAAGGTGGGTGAGACTAGTAGTGTAGGAAGGTGGGTGAGATTGTTCTCATCTGATAGGGAACAGACTAGTAGTGTTGGAAGGTGGGTGAGACTAGTAGCGTGGGAAGGTGGGTGAGATTGTTCTCATCTGATAGGGAACAGACTAGTAGTGTAGGAAGGTGGGTGAGATTGTTCTCATCTGATAGGGAACAGATTAGTAGTGTGGGAAGGTGGGTGAGATTGTTCTCATCTGATAGGGAACAGACTAGTAGTGTTGGAAGGTGGGTGAGACTAGTAGCGTGGGAAGGTGGGTGAGATTGTTCTCATCTGATAGGGAACAGATTAGTAGTGTGGGAAGGTGGGTGACATTGTTCTCATCTGATACGGAACAGACTAGTAGTGTGGGAAGGTGGGTGAGATTGTTCTCATCTGACAGGGAACAGACTAGTAGTGTTGGAAGGTGGGTGAGATTGTTCTCATCTGATAGGGAACAGGCTAGTAGTGTGGGAAGGTGGGTGAGATTGTTCTCATCTGATAGGGAACAGACTAGTAGTGTAGGAAGGTGGGTGAGATTGTTCTCATCTGATAGGGAACAGACTAGTAGTGTGGGAAGGTGGGTGAGATTGTTCTCATCTGATAGGGAACAGACTAGTAGTGTGGGAAGGTGGGTGAGATTGTTCTCATCTGATAGGGAACAGACTAGTAGTGTGGGAAGGTGGGTGAGATTGTTCTCATCTGATAGGGAACAGACTAGTAGGGTGGGAAGGTGGGTGAGATTGTTCTCATCTGATAGGAAACAGACTAGTAGGGTGGGAAGGTGGGTGAGATTGTTCTCATCTGATAGGGAACAGACTAGTAGTGTTGGAAGGTGGGTGAGACTAGTAGCGTGGGAAGGTGGGTGAGATTGTTCTCATCTGATAGGGAACAGACTAGTAGTGTTGGAAGGTGGGTGAGACTAGTAGCGTGGGAAGGTGGGTGAGATTGTTCTCATCTGATAGGGAACAGACTAGTAGTGTAGGAAGGTGGGTGAGATTGTTCTCATCTGATAGGGAACAGACTAGTAGTGTTGGAAGGTGGGTGAGACTAGTAGCGTGGGAAGGTGGGTGAGATTGTTCTCATCTGATAGGGAACAGACTAGTAGTGTGGGAAGGTGGGTGAGATTGTTCTCATCTGATAGGGAACAGACTAGTAGTGTAGGAAGGTGGGTGAGATTGTTCTCATCTGATAGGGATCAGACTAGTAGTGTGGGAAGGTGGTTGAGATTGTTCTCATCTGATAGGGAACAGACTAGTAGTGTGGGAAGGTGGGTGAGATTGTTCTCATCTGATAGGGAACAGACTAGTAGTGTGGGAAGGTGGCTGAGATTGTTCTCATCTGATAGGGAACAGACTAGTAGGGTGGGAAGGTGGGTGAGATTGTTCTCATCTGATAGGGAACAGACTAGTAGTGTTGGAAGGTGGGTGAGATTGTTCTCATCTGATAGGGAACAGACTAGTAGTGTAGGAAGGTGGGTGAGATTGTTCTCATCTGATAGGGAACAGACTAGTAGTGTGGGAAGGTGGGTGAGATTGTTCTCATCTGATAGGGAACAGACTAGTAGTGTTGGAAGGTGGGTGAGACTAGTAGCGTGGGAAGGTGGGTGAGATTGTTCTCATCTGATAGGGAACAGACTAGTAGTGTGGGAAGGTGGGTGAGATTGTTCTCATCTGATAGGGAACAGACTAGTAGTGTGGGAAGGTGGGTGAGATTGTTCTCATCTGATAGGGAACAGACTAGTAGTATTGGAAGGTGGGTGAGATTGTTCTCATCTGATAGGGAACAGACTAGTAGTGTGGGAAGGTGGGTGAGATTGTTCTCATCTGATAGGGAACAGACTAGTAGGGTGGGAAGGTGGGTGAGATTGTTCTCATCTGATAGGGAACAGACTAGTAGTGTTGGAAGGTGGGTGAGATTGTTCTCATCTGATAGGGAACAGACTAGTAGTGTAGGAAGGTGGGTGAGATTGTTCTCATCTGATAGGGAACAGACTAGTAGTGTAGGAAGGTGGGTGAGATTGTTCTCATCTGATAGGGAACAGACTAGTAGTGTTGGAAGGTGGGTGAGACTAGTAGCGTGGGAAGGTGGGTGAGATTGTTCTCATCTGATAGGGAACAGACTAGTAGTGTAGGAAGGTGGGTGAGATTGTTCTCATCTGATAGGGAACAGATTAGTAGTGTGGGAAGGTGGGTGAGATTGTTCTCATCTGATAGGGAACAGACTAGTAGTGTGGGAAGGTGGGTGAGATTGTTCTCATCTGATAGGGAACAGACTAGTAGTGTGGGAAGGTGGGTGAGATTGTTCTCATCTGATAGGGAACAGACTAGTAGTGTTGGAAGGTGGGTGAGACTAGTAGCGTGGGAAGGTGGGTGAGATTGTTCTCATCTGATAGGGAACAGATTAGTAGTGTAGGAAGGTGGGTGAGATTGTTCTCATCTGATAGGGAACAGACTAGTAGTGTTGGAAGATGGGTTAGATTGTTCTCATCTGATAGGGAACAGACTAGTAGTGTGGGAAGGTGGGTGAGATTGTTCTCATCTGATAGGGAACAGACTAGTAGTGTTGGAAGGTGGGTGAGACTAGTAGCGTGGGAAGGTGGGTGAGATTGTTCTCATCTGATAGGGAACAGACTAGTAGTGTGGGAAGGTGGGTGAGATTGTTCTCATCTGATAGGGAACAGACTAGTAGTGTAGGAAGGTGGGTGAGATTGTTCTCATCTGATAGGGAACAGACTAGTAGTGTGGGAAGGTGGGTGAGATTGTTCTCATCTGATAGGGAACAGACTAGTAGTGTGGGAAGGTGGGTGAGATTGTTCTCATCTGATAGGGAACAGACTAGTAGTGTGGGAAGGTGGGTGAGATTGTTCTCATCTGATAGGGAACAGACTAGTAGGGTGGGAAGGTGGGTGAGATTGTTCTCATCTGATAGGGAACAGACTAGTAGTGTTGGAAGGTGGGTGAGATTGTTCTCATCTGATAGGGAACAGACTAGTAGTGTAGGAAGGTGGGTGAGATTGTTCTCATCTGATAGGGAACAGACTAGTAGTGTAGGAAGGTGGGTGAGATTGTTCTCATCTGATAGGGAACAGACTAGTAGTGTTGGAAGGTGGGTGAGACTAGTAGCGTGGGAAGGTGGGTGAGATTGTTCTCATCTGATAGGGAACAGACTAGTAGCGTGGGAAGGTGGGTGAGATTGTTCTCATCTGATAGGGAACAGACTAGTAGTGTTTGAAGGAAGGTGGGTGAGATTGTACTCATCTGATAGGGAACAGACTGGTAATGTTGGAAGGTGGGTGAGATTGTTCTCATCTGATAGGGAACAGACTAGTAGTGTTGGAAGGTGGGTGAGATTGTTCTTATCTGATAGGGAACAGACTAGTAGTGTGGGAAGGGGGTGAGATTGTTCTAATCTGATAGGGAACAGACTAGTAGTGTGGGAAGGTGGGTGAGATTGTTCTCATCTGATAGGGAACAGACTAGTAGTGTGGGAAGGTGGGTGAGATTGTTCTCATCTGATAGGGAACAGACTAGTAGTGTTGGAAGGTGGGTGAGACTAGTAGCGTGGGAAGGTGGGTGAGATTGTTCTCATCTGATAGGGAACAGACTAGTAGTGTAGGAAGGTGGGTGAGATTGTTCTCATCTGATAGGGAACAGATTAGTAGTGTGGGAAGGTGGGTGAGATTGTTCTCATCTGATAGGGAACAGACTAGTAGTGTGGGAAGGTGGGTGAGATTGTTCTCATCTGATAGGGAACAGACTAGTAGTGTGGGAAGGTGGGTGAGATTGTTCTCATCTGATAGGGAACAGACTAGTAGTGTTGGAAGGTGGGTGAGACTAGTAGCGTGGGAAGGTGGGTGAGATTGTTCTCATCTGATAGGGAACAGACTAGTAGTGTAGGAAGGTGGGTGAGATTGTTCTCATCTGATAGGGAACAGACTAGTAGTGTTGGAAGGTGGGTGAGACTAGTAGCGTGGGAAGGTGGGTGAGATTGTTCTCATCTGATAGGGAACAGACTAGTAGTGTAGGAAGGTGGGTGAGATTGTTCTCATCTGATAGGGAACAGACTAGTAGTGTAGGAAGGTGGGTGAGATTGTTCTCATCTGATAGGGAACAGACTAGTAGCGTGGGAAGGTGGGTGAGATTGTTCTCATCTGATAGGGAACAGACTAGTAGTGTTTGAAGGAAGGTGGGTGAGATTGTACTCATCTGATAGGGAACAGACTGGTAATGTTGGAAGGTGGGTGAGATTGTTCTCATCTGATAGGGAACAGACTAGTAGTGTTGGAAGGTGGGTGAGATTGTTCTTATCTGATAGGGAACAGACTAGTAGTGTGGGAAGGGGGTGAGATTGTTCTAATCTGATAGGGAACAGACTAGTAGTGTGGGAAGGTGGGTGAGATTGTTCTCATCTGATAGGGAACAGACTAGTAGTGTGGGAAGGTGGGTGAGATTGTTCTCATCTGATAGGGAACAGACTAGTAGTGTTGGAAGGTGGGTGAGACTAGTAGCGTGGGAAGGTGGGTGAGATTGTTCTCATCTGATAGGGAACAGACTAGTAGTGTAGGAAGGTGGGTGAGATTGTTCTCATCTGATAGGGAACAGATTAGTAGTGTGGGAAGGTGGGTGAGATTGTTCTCATCTGATAGGGAACAGACTAGTAGTGTGGGAAGGTGGGTGAGATTGTTCTCATCTGATAGGGAACAGACTAGTAGTGTGGGAAGGTGGGTGAGATTGTTCTCATCTGATAGGGAACAGACTAGTAGTGTTGGAAGGTGGGTGAGACTAGTAGCGTGGGAAGGTGGGTGAGATTGTTCTCATCTGATAGGGAACAGACTAGTAGTGTAGGAAGGTGGGTGAGATTGTTCTCATCTGATAGGGAACAGACTAGTAGTGTTGGAAGATGGGTGAGATTGTTCTCATCTGATAGGGAACAGACTAGTAGTGTGGGAAGGTGGGTGAGATTGTTCTCATCTGATAGGGAACAGACTAGTAGTGTTGGAAGGTGGGTGAGACTAGTAGCGTGGGAAGGTGGGTGAGATTGTTCTCATCTGATAGGGAACAGACTAGTAGTGTTGGAAGGTGGGTGAGACTAGTAGCGTGGGAAGGTGGGTGAGATTGTTCTCATCTGATAGGGAACAGACTAGTAGTGTGGGAAGGTGGGTGAGATTGTTCTCATCTGATAGGGAACAGACTAGTAGTGTAGGAAGGTGGGTGAGATTGTTCTCATCTGATAGGGAACAGACTAGTAGTGTGGGAAGGTGGGTGAGATTGTTCTCATCTGATAGGGAACAGACTAGTAGTGTGGGAAGGTGGGTGAGATTGTTCTCATCTGATAGGGAACAGACTAGTAGTGTGGGAAGGTGGGTGAGATTGTTCTCATCTGATAGGGAACAGACTAGTAGGGTGGGAAGGTGGGTGAGATTGTTCTCATCTGATAGGGAACAGACTAGTAGTGTTGGAAGGTGGGTGAGATTGTTCTCATCTGATAGGGAACAGACTAGTAGTGTAGGAAGGTGGGTGAGATTGTTCTCATCTGATAGGGAACAGACTAGTAGTGTAGGAAGGTGGGTGAGATTGTTCTCATCTGATAGGGAGCAGACTAGTAGTGTTGGAAGGTGGGTGAGACTAGTAGCGTGGGAAGGTGGGTGAGATTGTTCTCATCTGATAGGGAACAGACTAGTAGTGTGGGAAGGTGGGTGAGATTGTTCTCATCTGATAGGGAACAGACTAGTAGTGTAGGAAGGTGGGTGAGATTGTTCTCATCTGATAGGGAACAGACTAGTAGTGTGGGAAGGTGGGTGAGATTGTTCTCATCTGATAGGGAACAGACTAGTAGTGTGGGAAGGTGGGTGAGATTGTTCTCATCTGATAGGGAACAGACTAGTAGTGTGGGAAGGTGGGTGAGATTGTTCTCATCTGATAGGGAACAGACTAGTAGGGTGGGAAAGTGGGTGAGATTGTTCTCATCTGATATGGAACAGACTAGTAGTGTTGGAAGGTGGGTGAGATTGTTCTCATCTGATAGGGAACAGACTAGTAGTGTAGGAAGGTGGGTGAGATTGTTCTCATCTGATAGGGAACAGACTAGTAGTGTAGGAAGGTGGGTGAGATTGTTCTCATCTGATAGGGAGCAGACTAGTAGTGTTGGAAGGTGGGTGAGACTAGTAGCGTGGGAAGGTGGGTGAGATTGTTCTCATCTGATAGGGAACAGACTAGTAGTGTTGGAAGGTGGGTGAGATTGTTCTCATCTGATAGGGAACAGACTAGTAGTGTTGGAAGGTGGGTGAGACTAGTAGCGTGGGAAGGTGGGTGAGATTGTTCTCATCTGATAGGGAACAGACTAGTAGTGTGGGAAGGTGGGTGAGATTGTTCTCATCTGATAGGGAATTGACTA
This sequence comes from Salmo salar, assembly GCF_965601325.2. Taxonomy (NCBI): domain Eukaryota; kingdom Metazoa; phylum Chordata; class Actinopteri; order Salmoniformes; family Salmonidae; genus Salmo; species Salmo salar. The sequence goes on along the minus strand of NC_138304.1, from coordinate 56,622,312 downwards.
GTAGTGTAGGAAGGTGGGTGAGATTGTTCTCATCTGATAGGGAACAGATTAGTAGTGTGGGAAGGTGGGTGAGATTGTTCTCATCTGATAGGGAACAGACTAGTAGTGTGGGAAGGTGGGTGAGATTGTTCTCATCTGATAGGGAACAGACTAGTAGTGTGGGAAGGTGGGTGAGATTGTTCTCATCTGATAGGGAACAGACTAGTAGTGTTGGAAGGTGGGTGAGACTAGTAGCGTGGGAAGGTGGGTGAGATTGTTCTCATCTGATAGGGAACAGACTAGTAGTGTAGGAAGGTGGGTGAGATTGTTCTCATCTGATAGGGAACAGACTAGTAGTGTTGGAAGATGGGTGGGATTGTTCTCATCTTATAGGGAACAGACTAGTAGTGTGGGAAGGTGGGTGAGACTAGTAGTGTAGGAAGGTGGGTGAGATTGTTCTCATCTGATAGGGAACAGACTAGTAGTGTTGGAAGGTGGGTGAGACTAGTAGCGTGGGAAGGTGGGTGAGATTGTTCTCATCTGATAGGGAACAGATTAGTAGTGTGGGAAGGTGGGTGAGATTGTTCTCATCTGATAGGGAACAGACTAGTAGTGTTGGAAGGTGGGTGAGACTAGTAGCGTGGGAAGGTGGGTGAGATTGTTCTCATCTGATAGGGAACAGACTAGTAGTGTAGGAAGGTGGGTGAGATTGTTCTCATCTGATAGGGAACAGATTAGTAGTGTGGGAAGGTGGGTGACATTGTTCTCATCTGATACGGAACAGACTAGTAGTGTGGGAAGGTGGGTGAGATTGTTCTCATCTGACAGGGAACAGACTAGTAGTGTTGGAAGGTGGGTGAGATTGTTCTCATCTGATAGGGAACAGGCTAGTAGTGTGGGAAGGTGGGTGAGATTGTTCTCATCTGATAGGGAACAGACTAGTAGTGTAGGAAGGTGGGTGAGATTGTTCTCATCTGATAGGGAACAGACTAGTAGTGTGGGAAGGTGGGTGAGATTGTTCTCATCTGATAGGGAACAGACTAGTAGTGTGGGAAGGTGGGTGAGATTGTTCTCATCTGATAGGGAACAGACTAGTAGTGTGGGAAGGTGGGTGAGATTGTTCTCATCTTATAGGGAACAGACTAGTAGGGTGGGAAGGTGGGTGAGATTGTTCTCATCTGATAGGAAACAGACTAGTAGGGTGGGAAGGTGGGTGAGATTGTTCTCATCTGATAGGGAACAGACTAGTAGTGTTGGAAGGTGGGTGAGACTAGTAGCGTGGGAAGGTGGGTGAGATTGTTCTCATCTGATAGGGAACAGACTAGTAGTGTTGGAAGGTGGGTGAGACTAGTAGCGTGGGAAGGTGGGTGAGATTGTTCTCATCTGATAGGGAACAGACTAGTAGTGTAGGAAGGTGGGTGAGATTGTTCTCATCTGATAGGGAACAGACTAGTAGTGTTGGAAGGTGGGTGAGACTAGTAGCGTGGGAAGGTGGGTGAGATTGTTCTCATCTGATAGGGAACAGACTAGTAGTGTGGGAAGGTGGGTGAGATTGTTCTCATCTGATAGGGAACAGACTAGTAGTGTAGGAAGGTGGGTGAGATTGTTCTCATCTGATAGGGATCAGACTAGTAGTGTGGGAAGGTGGTTGAGATTGTTCTCATCTGATAGGGAACAGACTAGTAGTGTGGGAAGGTGGGTGAGATTGTTCTCATCTGATAGGGAACAGACTAGTAGTGTTGGAAGGTGGGTGAGATTGTTCTTATCTGATAGGGAACAGACTAGTAGTGTGGGAAGGGGGTGAGATTGTTCTAATCTGATAGGGAACAGACTAGTAGTGTGGGAAGGTGGGTGAGATTGTTCTCATCTGATAGGGAACAGACTAGTAGTGTGGGAAGGTGGGTGAGATTGTTCTCATCTGATAGGGAACAGACTAGTAGTGTTGGAAGGTGGGTGAGACTAGTAGCGTGGGAAGGTGGGTGAGATTGTTCTCATCTGATAGGGAACAGACTAGTAGTGTAGGAAGGTGGGTGAGATTGTTCTCATCTGATAGGGAACAGATTAGTAGTGTGGGAAGGTGGGTGAGATTGTTCTCATCTGATAGGGAACAGACTAGTAGTGTGGGAAGGTGGGTGAGATTGTTCTCATCTGATAGGGAACAGACTAGTAGTGTGGGAAGGTGGGTGAGATTGTTCTCATCTGATAGGGAACAGACTAGTAGTGTTGGAAGGTGGGTGAGACTAGTAGCGTGGGAAGGTGGGTGAGATTGTTCTCATCTGATAGGGAACAGACTAGTAGTGTAGGAAGGTGGGTGAGATTGTTCTCATCTGATAGGGAACAGACTAGTAGTGTTGGAAGATGGGTGAGATTGTTCTCATCTGATAGGGAACAGACTAGTAGTGTGGGAAGGTGGGTGAGATTGTTCTCATCTGATAGGGAACAAACTAGTAGTGTTGGAAGGTGGGTGAGACTAGTAGCGTGGGAAGGTGGGTGAGATTGTTCTCATCTGATAGGGAACAGACTAGTAGTGTTGGAAGGTGGGTGAGACTAGTAGCGTGGGAAGGTGGGTGAGATTGTTCTCATCTGATAGGGAACAGACTAGTAGTGTGGGAAGGTGGGTGAGATTGTTCTCATCTGATAGGGAACAGACTAGTAGTGTAGGAAGGTGGGTGAGATTGTTCTCATCTGATAGGGAACAGACTAGTAGTGTGGGAAGGTGGGTGAGATTGTTCTCATCTGATAGGGAACAGACTAGTAGTGTGGGAAGGTGGGTGAGATTGTTCTCATCTGATAGGGAACAGACTAGTAGTGTGGGAAGGTGGGTGAGATTGTTCTCATCTGATAGGGAACAGACTAGTAGGGTGGGAAGGTGGGTGAGATTGTTCTCATCTGATAGGGAACAGACTAGTAGTGTTGGAAGGTGGGTGAGATTGTTCTCATCTGATAGGGAACAGACTAGTAGTGTAGGAAGGTGGGTGAGATTGTTCTCATCTGATAGGGAACAGACTAGTAGTGTAGGAAGGTGGGTGAGATTGTTCTCATCTGATAGGGAGCAGACTAGTAGTGTTGGAAGGTTGGTGAGACTAGTAGCGTGGGAAGGTGGGTGAGATTGTTCTCATCTGATAGGGAACAGACTAGTAGTGTGGGAAGGTGGGTGAGATTGTTCTCATCTGATAGGGAACAGACTAGTAGTGTAGGAAGGTGGGTGAGATTGTTCTCATCTGATAGGGAACAGACTAGTAGTGTGGGAAGGTGGGTGAGATTGTTCTCATCTGATAGGGAACAGACTAGTAGTGTGGGAAGGTGGGTGAGATTGTTCTCATCTGATAGGGAACAGACTAGTAGTGTGGGAAGGTGGGTGAGATTGTTCTCATCTGATAGGGAACAGACTAGTAGGGTGGGAAGGTGGGTGAGATTGTTCTCATCTGATAGGGAACAGACTAGTAGTGTTGGAAGGTGGGTGAGATTGTTCTCATCTGATAGGGAACAGACTAGTAGTGTAGGAAGGTGGGTGAGATTGTTCTCATCTGATAGGGAACAGACTAGTAGTGTAGGAAGGTGGGTGAGATTGTTCTCATCTGATAGGGAGCAGACTAGTAGTGTTGGAAGGTGGGTGAGACTAGTAGCGTGGGAAGGTGGGTGAGATTGTTCTCATCTGATAGGGAACAGACTAGTAGTGTTGGAAGGTGGGTGAGATTGTTCTCATCTGATAGGGAACAGACTAGTAGTGTTGGAAGGTGGGTGAGACTAGTAGCGTGGGAAGGTGGGTGAGATTGTTCTCATCTGATAGGGAACAGACTAGTAGTGTGGGAAGGTGGGTGAGATTGTTCTCATCTGATAGGGAATTGACTAGTAGTGTAGGAAGGTGGGTGAGATTGTTCTCATCTGATAGGGAACAGATTAGTAGTGTGGGAAGGTGGGTGAGATTGTTCTCATCTGATAGGGAACAGACTAGTAGTGTGGGAAGGTGGGTGAGATTGTTCTCATCTGATAGGGAACAGACTAGTAGTGTGGGAAGGTGGGTGAGATTGTTCTCATCTGATAGGGAACAGACTAGTAGTGTTGGAAGGTGGGTGAGACTAGTAGCGTGGGAAGGTGGGTGAGATTGTTCTCATCTGATAGGGAACAGACTAGTAGTGTAGGAAGGTGGGTGAGATTGTTCTCATCTGATAGGGAACAGACTAGTAGTGTTGGAAGATGGGTGGGATTGTTCTCATCTTATAGGGAACAGACTAGTAGTGTGGGAAGGTGGGTGAGACTAGTAGTGTAGGAAGGTGGGTGAGATTGTTCTCATCTGATAGGGAACAGACTAGTAGTGTTGGAAGGTGGGTGAGACTAGTAGCGTGGGAAGGTGGGTGAGATTGTTCTCATCTGATAGGGAACAGATTAGTAGTGTGGGAAGGTGGGTGAGATTGTTCTCATCTGATAGGGAACAGACTAGTAGTGTTGGAAGGTGGGTGAGACTAGTAGCGTGGGAAGGTGGGTGCGATTGTTCTCATCTGATAGGGAACAGACTAGTAGTGTAGGAAGGTGGGTGAGATTGTTCTCATCTGATAGGGAACAGATTAGTAGTGTGGGAAGGTGGGTGACATTGTTCTCATCTGATACGGAACAGACTAGTAGTGTGGGAAGGTGGGTGAGATTGTTCTCATCTGACAGGGAACAGACTAGTAGTGTTGGAAGGTGGGTGAGATTGTTCTCATCTGATAGGGAACAGGCTAGTAGTGTGGGAAGGTGGGTGAGATTGTTCTCATCTGATAGGGAACAGACTAGTAGTGTAGGAAGGTGGGTGAGATTGTTCTCATCTGATAGGGAACAGACTAGTAGTGTGGGAAGGTGGGTGAGATTGTTCTCATCTGATAGGGAACAGACTAGTAGTGTGGGAAGGTGGGTGAGATTGTTCTCATCTGATAGGGAACAGACTAGTAGTGTGGGAAGGTGGGTGAGATTGTTCTCATCTTATAGGGAACAGACTAGTAGGGTGGGAAGGTGGGTGAGATTGTTCTCATCTGATAGGAAACAGACTAGTAGGGTGGGAAGGTGGGTGAGATTGTTCTCATCTGATAGGGAACAGACTAGTAGTGTTGGAAGGTGGGTGAGACTAGTAGCGTGGGAAGGTGGGTGAGATTGTTCTCATCTGATAGGGAACAGACTAGTAGTGTTGGAAGGTGGGTGAGACTAGTAGCGTGGGAAGGTGGGTGAGATTGTTCTCATCTGATAGGGAACAGACTAGTAGTGTAGGAAGGTGGGTGAGATTGTTCTCATCTGATAGGGAACAGACTAGTAGTGTTGGAAGGTGGGTGAGACTAGTAGCGTGGGAAGGTGGGTGAGATTGTTCTCATCTGATAGGGAACAGACTAGTAGTGTGGGAAGGTGGGTGAGATTGTTCTCATCTGATAGGGAACAGACTAGTAGTGTAGGAAGGTGGGTGAGATTGTTCTCATCTGATAGGGATCAGACTAGTAGTGTGGGAAGGTGGTTGAGATTGTTCTCATCTGATAGGGAACAGACTAGTAGTGTGGGAAGGTGGGTGAGATTGTTCTCATCTGATAGGGAACAGACTAGTAGTGTGGGAAGGTGGCTGAGATTGTTCTCATCTGATAGGGAACAGACTAGTAGGGTGGGAAGGTGGGTGAGATTGTTCTCATCTGATAGGGAACAGACTAGTAGTGTTGGAAGGTGGGTGAGATTGTTCTCATCTGATAGGGAACAGACTAGTAGTGTAGGAAGGTGGGTGAGATTGTTCTCATCTGATAGGGAACAGACTAGTAGTGTGGGAAGGTGGGTGAGATTGTTCTCATCTGATAGGGAACAGACTAGTAGTGTTGGAAGGTGGGTGAGACTAGTAGCGTGGGAAGGTGGGTGAGATTGTTCTCATCTGATAGGGAACAGACTAGTAGTGTGGGAAGGTGGGTGAGATTGTTCTCATCTGATAGGGAACAGACTAGTAGTGTGGGAAGGTGGGTGAGATTGTTCTCATCTGATAGGGAACAGACTAGTAGTATTGGAAGGTGGGTGAGATTGTTCTCATCTGATAGGGAACAGACTAGTAGTGTGGGAAGGTGGGTGAGATTGTTCTCATCTGATAGGGAACAGACTAGTAGGGTGGGAAGGTGGGTGAGATTGTTCTCATCTGATAGGGAACAGACTAGTAGTGTTGGAAGGTGGGTGAGATTGTTCTCATCTGATAGGGAACAGACTAGTAGTGTAGGAAGGTGGGTGAGATTGTTCTCATCTGATAGGGAACAGACTAGTAGTGTAGGAAGGTGGGTGAGATTGTTCTCATCTGATAGGGAACAGACTAGTAGTGTTGGAAGGTGGGTGAGACTAGTAGCGTGGGAAGGTGGGTGAGATTGTTCTCATCTGATAGGGAACAGACTAGTAGTGTAGGAAGGTGGGTGAGATTGTTCTCATCTGATAGGGAACAGATTAGTAGTGTGGGAAGGTGGGTGAGATTGTTCTCATCTGATAGGGAACAGACTAGTAGTGTGGGAAGGTGGGTGAGATTGTTCTCATCTGATAGGGAACAGACTAGTAGTGTGGGAAGGTGGGTGAGATTGTTCTCATCTGATAGGGAACAGACTAGTAGTGTTGGAAGGTGGGTGAGACTAGTAGCGTGGGAAGGTGGGTGAGATTGTTCTCATCTGATAGGGAACAGATTAGTAGTGTAGGAAGGTGGGTGAGATTGTTCTCATCTGATAGGGAACAGACTAGTAGTGTTGGAAGATGGGTTAGATTGTTCTCATCTGATAGGGAACAGACTAGTAGTGTGGGAAGGTGGGTGAGATTGTTCTCATCTGATAGGGAACAGACTAGTAGTGTTGGAAGGTGGGTGAGACTAGTAGCGTGGGAAGGTGGGTGAGATTGTTCTCATCTGATAGGGAACAGACTAGTAGTGTGGGAAGGTGGGTGAGATTGTTCTCATCTGATAGGGAACAGACTAGTAGTGTAGGAAGGTGGGTGAGATTGTTCTCATCTGATAGGGAACAGACTAGTAGTGTGGGAAGGTGGGTGAGATTGTTCTCATCTGATAGGGAACAGACTAGTAGTGTGGGAAGGTGGGTGAGATTGTTCTCATCTGATAGGGAACAGACTAGTAGTGTGGGAAGGTGGGTGAGATTGTTCTCATCTGATAGGGAACAGACTAGTAGGGTGGGAAGGTGGGTGAGATTGTTCTCATCTGATAGGGAACAGACTAGTAGTGTTGGAAGGTGGGTGAGATTGTTCTCATCTGATAGGGAACAGACTAGTAGTGTAGGAAGGTGGGTGAGATTGTTCTCATCTGATAGGGAACAGACTAGTAGTGTAGGAAGGTGGGTGAGATTGTTCTCATCTGATAGGGAACAGACTAGTAGTGTTGGAAGGTGGGTGAGACTAGTAGCGTGGGAAGGTGGGTGAGATTGTTCTCATCTGATAGGGAACAGACTAGTAGCGTGCGAAGGTGGGTGAGATTGTTCTCATCTGATAGGGAACAGACTAGTAGTGTTTGAAGGAAGGTGGGTGAGATTGTACTCATCTGATAGGGAACAGACTGGTAATGTTGGAAGGTGGGTGAGATTGTTCTCATCTGATAGGGAACAGACTAGTAGTGTTGGAAGGTGGGTGAGATTGTTCTTATCTGATAGGGAACAGACTAGTAGTGTGGGAAGGGGGTGAGATTGTTCTAATCTGATAGGGAACAGACTAGTAGTGTGGGAAGGTGGGTGAGATTGTTCTCATCTGATAGGGAACAGACTAGTAGTGTGGGAAGGTGGGTGAGATTGTTCTCATCTGATAGGGAACAGACTAGTAGTGTTGGAAGGTGGGTGAGACTAGTAGCGTGGGAAGGTGGGTGAGATTGTTCTCATCTGATAGGGAACAGACTAGTAGTGTAGGAAGGTGGGTGAGATTGTTCTCATCTGATAGGGAACAGATTAGTAGTGTGGGAAGGTGGGTGAGATTGTTCTCATCTGATAGGGAACAGACTAGTAGTGTGGGAAGGTGGGTGAGATTGTTCTCATCTGATAGGGAACAGACTAGTAGTGTGGGAAGGTGGGTGAGATTGTTCTCATCTGATAGGGAACAGACTAGTAGTGTTGGAAGGTGGGTGAGACTAGTAGCGTGGGAAGGTGGGTGAGATTGTTCTCATCTGATAGGGAACAGACTAGTAGTGTAGGAAGGTGGGTGAGATTGTTCTCATCTGATAGGGAACAGACTAGTAGTGTTGGAAGGTGGGTGAGACTAGTAGCGTGGGAAGGTGGGTGAGATTGTTCTCATCTGATAGGGAACAGACTAGTAGTGTAGGAAGGTGGGTGAGATTGTTCTCATCTGATAGGGAACAGACTAGTAGTGTAGGAAGGTGGGTGAGATTGTTCTCATCTGATAGGGAACAGACTAGTAGTGTAGGAAGGTGGGTGAGATTGTTCTCATCTGATAGGGAACAGACTAGTAGTGTTGGAAGGTGGGTGAGACTAGTAGCGTGGGAAGGTGGGTGAGATTGTTCTCATCTGATAGGGAACAGACTAGTAGTGTAGGAAGGTGGGTGAGATTGTTCTCATCTGATAGGGAACAGACTAGTAGTGTTGGAAGATGGGTGAGATTGTTCTCATCTGATAGGGAACAGACTAGTAGTGTGGGAAGGTGGGTGAGATTGTTCTCATCTGATAGGGAACAGACTAGTAGTGTTGGAAGGTGGGTGAGACTAGTAGCGTGGGAAGGTGGGTGAGATTGTTCTCATCTGATAGGGAACAGACTAGTAGCGTGGGAAGGTGGGTGAGATTGTTCTCATCTGATAGGGAACAGACAAGTAGTGTTTGAAGGAAGGTGGGTGAGATTGTACTCATCTGATAGGGAACAGACTAGTAGTGTAGGAAGGTGGGTGAGATTGTTCTCATCTGATAGGGAACAGATTAGTAGTGTGGGAAGGTGGGTGAGATTGTTCTCATCTGATAGGGAACAGACTAGTAGTGTGGGAAGGTGGGTGAGATTGTTCTCATCTGATAGGGAACAGACTAGTAGTGTGGGAAGGTGGGTGAGATTGTTCTCATCTGATAGGGAACAGACTAGTAGTGTTGGAAGGTGGGTGAGACTAGTAGCGTGGGAAGGTGGGTGAGATTGTTCTCATCTGATAGGGAACAGACTAGTAGTGTAGGAAGGTGGGTGAGATTGTTCTCATCTGATAGGGAACAGACTAGTAGTGTTGGAAGATGGGTGAGATTGTTCTCATCTGATAGGGAACAGACTAGTAGCGTGGGAAGGTGGGTGAGATTGTTCTCATCTGATAGGGAACAGACTAGTAGTGTTTGAAGGAAGGTGGGTGAGATTGTACTCATCTGATAGGGAACAGACTGGTAATGTTGGAAGGTGGGTGAGATTGTTCTCATCTGATAGGGAACAGACTAGTAGTGTTGGAAGGTGGGTGAGACTAGTAGCGTGGGAAGGTGGGTGAGATTGTTCTCATCTGATAGGGAACAGACTAGTAGTGTAGGAAGGTGGGTGAGATTGTTCTCATCTGATAGGGAACAGATTAGTAGTGTGGGAAGGTGGGTGAGATTGTTCTCATCTGATAGGGAACAGACTAGTAGTGTGGGAAGGTGGGTGAGATTGTTCTCATCTGATAGGGAACAGACTAGTAGTGTGGGAAGGTGGGTGAGATTGTTCTCATCTGATAGGGAACAGACTAGTAGTGTTGGAAGGTGGGTGAGACTAGTAGCGTGGGAAGGTGGGTGAGATTGTTCTCATCTGATAGGGAACAGACTAGTAGTGTAGGAAGGTGGGTGAGATTGTTCTCATCTGATAGGGAACAGACTAGTAGTGTTGGAAGATGGGTGAGATTGTTCTCATCTGATAGGGAACAGACTAGTAGCGTGGGAAGGTGGGTGAGATTGTTCTCATCTGATAGGGAACAGACTAGTAGTGTTTGAAGGAAGGTGGGTGAGATTGTACTCATCTGATAGGGAACAGACTGGTAATGTTGGAAGGTGGGTGAGATTGTTCTCATCTGATAGGGAACAGACTAGTAGTGTTGGAAGGTGGGTGAGATTGTTCTTATCTGATAGGGAACAGACTAGTAGTGTGGGAAGGGGGTGAGATTGTTCTAATCTGATAGGGAACAGACTAGTAGTGTGGGAAGGTGGGTGAGATTGTTCTCATCTGATAGGGAACAGACTAGTAGTGTGGGAAGGTGGGTGAGATTGTTCTCATCTGATAGGGAACAGACTAGTAGTGTAGGAAGGTGGGTGAGATTGTTCTCATCTGATAGGGAACAGATTAGTAGTGTGGGAAGGTGGGTGAGATTGTTCTCATCTGATAGGGAACAGACTAGTAGTGTGGGAAGGTGGGTGAGATTGTTCTCATCTGATAGGGAACAGACTAGTAGTGTGGGAAGGTGGGTGAGATTGTTCTCATCTGATAGGGAACAGACTAGTAGTGTTGGAAGGTGGGTGAGACTAGTAGCGTGGGAAGGTGGGTGAGATTGTTCTCATCTGATAGGGAACAGACTAGTAGTGTAGGAAGGTGGGTGAGATTGTTCTCATCTGATAGGGAACAGACTAGTAGTGTTGGAAGATGGGTGAGATTGTTCTCATCTGATAGGGAACAGACTAGTAGTGTGGGAAGGTGGGTGAGATTGTTCTCATCTGATAGGGAACAGACTAGTAGTGTTGGAAGGTGGGTGAGACTAGTAGCGTGGGAAGGTGGGTGAGATTGTTCTCATCTGATAGGGAACAGACTAGTAGTGTTGGAAGGTGGGTGAGACTAGTAGCGTGGGAAGGTGGGTGAGATTGTTCTCATCTGATAGGGAACAGACTAGTAGTGTGGGAAGGTGGGTGAGATTGTTCTCATCTGATAGGGAACAGACTAGTAGTGTAGGAAGGTGGGTGAGATTGTTCTCATCTGATAGGGAACAGACTAGTAGTGTGGGAAGGTGGGTGAGATTGTTCTCATCTGATAGGGAACAGACTAGTAGTGTGGGAAGGTGGGTGAGATTGTTCTCATCTGATAGGGAACAGACTAGTAGTGTGGGAAGGTGGGTGAGATTGTTCTCATCTGATAGGGAACAGACTAGTAGGGTGGGAAGGTGGGTGAGATTGTTCTCATCTGATAGGGAACAGACTAGTAGTGTTGGAAGGTGGGTGAGATTGTTCTCATCTGATAGGGAACAGACTAGTAGTGTAGGAAGGTGGGTGAGATTGTTCTCATCTGATAGGGAACAGACTAGTAGTGTAGGAAGGTGGGTGAGATTGTTCTCATCTGATAGGGAGCAGACTAGTAGTGTTGGAAGGTGGGTGAGACTAGTAGCGTGGGAAGGTGGGTGAGATTGTTCTCATCTGATAGGGAACAGACTAGTAGTGTTGGAAGGTGGGTGAGATTGTTCTCATCTGATAGGGAACAGACTAGTAGTGTTGGAAGGTGGGTGAGACTAGTAGCGTGGGAAGGTGGGTGAGATTGTTCTCATCTGATAGGGAACAGACTAGTAGTGTGGGAAGGTGGGTGAGATTGTTCTCATCTGATAGGGAATTGACTAGTAGTGTAGGAAGGTGGGTGAGATTGTTCTCATCTGATATGGAACAGATTAGTAGTGTGGGAAGGTGGGTGAGATTGTTCTCATCTGATAGGGAACAGACTAGTAGTGTGGGAAGGTGGGTGAGATTGTTCTCATCTGATAGGGAACAGACTAGTAGTGTGGGAAGGTGGGTGAGATTGTTCTCATCTGATAGGGAACAGACTAGTAGTGTTGGAAGGTGGGTGAGACTAGTAGCGTGGGAAGGTGGGTGAGATTGTTCTCATCTGATAGGGAACAGACTAGTAGTGTAGGAAGGTGGGTGAGATTGTTCTCATCTGATAGGGAACAGACTAGTAGTGTTGGAAGATGGGTGGGATTGTTCTCATCTTATAGGGAACAGACTAGTAGTGTGGGAAGGTGGGTGAGACTAGTAGCGTGGGAAGGTGGTTGAGATTGTTCTCATCTGATAGGGAACAGACTAGTAGTGTGGGAAGGTGGGTGAGACTAGTAGCGTGGGAAGGTGGTTGAGATTGTTCTCATCTGATAGGGAACAGACTAGTAGTGTGGGAAGGTGGGTGAGATTGTTCTCATCTGATAGGGAACAGACTAGTAGTGTAGGAAGGTGGGTGAGATTGTTCTCATCTGATAGGGAACAGACTAGTAGTGTGGGAAGGTGGGTGAGATTGTTCTCATCTGATAGGGAACAGACTAGTAGTGTGGGAAGGTGGGTGAGATTGTTCTCATCTGATAGGGAACAGACTAGTAGTGTGGGAAGGTGGGTGAGATTGTTCTCATCTGATAGGGAACAGACTAGTAGGGTGGGAAGGTGGGTGAGATTGTTCTCATCTGATAGGGAACAGACTAGTAGTGTTGGAAGGTGGGTGAGATTGTTCTCATCTGATAGGGAACAGACTAGTAGTGTAGGAAGGTGGGTGAGATTGTTCTCATCTGATAGGGAACAGACTAGTAGTGTAGGAAGGTGGGTGAGATTGTTCTCATCTGATAGGGAACAGACTAGTAGTGTTGGAAGGTGGGTGAGACTAGTAGCGTGGGAAGGTGGGTGAGATTGTTCTCATCTGATAGGGAACAGACTAGTAGTGTAGGAAGGTGGGTGAGATTGTTCTCATCTGATAGGGAACAGATTAGTAGTGTGGGAAGGTGGGTGAGATTGTTCTCATCTGATAGGGAACAGACTAGTAGTGTTGGAAGGTGGGTGAGACTAGTAGCGTGGGAAGGTGGGTGAGATTGTTCTCATCTGATAGGGAACAGACTAGTAGTGTAGGAAGGTGGGTGAGATTGTTCTCATCTGATAGGGAAACGATTAGTAGTGTGGGAAGGTGGGTGACATTGTTCTCATCTGATACGGAACAGACTAGTAGTGTGGGAAGGTGGGTGAGATTGTTCTCATCTGACAGGGAACAGACTAGTAGTGTTGGAAGGTGGGTGAGATTGTTCTCATCTGATAGGGAACAGGCTAGTAGTGTGGGAAGGTGGGTGAGATTGTTCTCATCTGATAGGGAACAGACTAGTAGTGTAGGAAGGTGGGTGAGATTGTTCTCATCTGATAGGGAACAGACTAGTAGTGTGGGAAGGTGGGTGAGATTGTTCTCATCTGATAGGGAACAGACTAGTAGTGTGGGAAGGTGGGTGAGATTGTTCTCATCTGATAGGGAACAGACTAGTAGTGTGGGAAGGTGGGTGAGATTGTTCTCATCTGATAGGGAACAGACTAGTAGGGTGGGAAGGTGGGTGAGATTGTTCTCATCTGATAGGGAACAGACTAGTAGGGTGGGAAGGTGGGTGAGATTGTTCTCATCTGATAGGGAACAGACTAGTAGTGTTGGAAGGTGGGTGAGATTGTTCTCATCTGATAGGGAACAGACTAGTAGAGTAGGAAGGTGGGTGAGATTGTTCTCATCTGATAGGGAACAGACTAGTAGTGTTTGAAGGAAGGTGGGTGAGATTGTACTCATCTGATAGGGAACAGACTGGTAATGTTGGAAGGTGGGTGAGATTGTTCTCATCTGATAGGGAACAGACTAGTAGTGTTGGAAGGTGGGTGAGATTGTTCTTATCTGATAGGGAACAGACTAGTAGTGTGGGAAGGGGGTGAGATTGTTCTAATCTGATAGGGAACAGACTAGTAGTGTGGGAAGGTGGGTAAGATTGTTCTCATCTGATAGGGAACAGACTAGTAGTGTGGGAAGGTGGGTGAGATTGTTCTCATCTGATAGGGAACAGACTAGTAGTGTTGGAAGGTGGGTGAGACTAGTAGCGTGGGAAGGTGGGTGAGATTGTTCTCATCTGATAGGGAACAGACTAGTAGTGTAGGAAGGTGGGTGAGATTGTTCTCATCTGATAGGGAACAGATTAGTAGTGTGGGAAGGTGGGTGAGATTGTTCTCATCTGATAGGGAACAGACTAGTAGTGTGGGAAGGTGGGTGAGATTGTTCTCATCTGATAGGGAACAGACTAGTAGTGTGGGAAGGTGGGTGAGATTGTTCTCATCTGATAGGGAACAGACTAGTAGTGTTGGAAGGTGGGTGAGACTAGTAGCGTGGGAAGGTGGGTGAGATTGTTCTCATCTGATAGGGAACAGACTAGTAGTGTAGGAAGGTGGGTGAGATTGTTCTCATCTGATAGGGAACAGACTAGTAGTGTTGGAAGATGGGTGAGATTGTTCTCATCTGATAGGGAACAGACTAGTAGTGTGGGAAGGTGGGTGAGATTGTTCTCATCTGATAGGGAACAGACTAGTAGTGTTGGAAGGTGGGTGAGACTAGTAGCGTGGGAAGGTGGGTGAGATTGTTCTCATCTGATAGGGAACAGACTAGTAGTGTTGGAAGGTGGGTGAGACTAGTAGCGTGGGAAGGTGGGTGAGATTGTTCTCATCTGATAGGGAACAGACTAGTAGTGTGGGAAGGTGGGTGAGATTGTTCTCATCTGATAGGGAACAGACTAGTAGTGTAGGAAGGTGGGTGAGATTGTTCTCATCTGATAGGGAACAGACTAGTAGTGTGGGAAGGTGGGTGAGATTGTTCTCATCTGATAGGGAACAGACTAGTAGTGTGGGAAGGTGGGTGAGATTGTTCTCATCTGATAGGGAACAGACTAGTAGTGTGGGAAGGTGGGTGAGATTGTTCTCATCTGATAGGGAACAGACTAGTAGGGTGGGAAGGTGGGTGAGATTGTTCTCATCTGATAGGGAACAGACTAGTAGTGTTGGAAGGTGGGTGAGATTGTTCTCATCTGATAGGGAACAGACTAGTAGTGTAGGAAGGTGGGTGAGATTGTTCTCATCTGATAGGGAACAGACTAGTAGTGTAGGAAGGTGGGTGAGATTGTTCTCATCTGATAGGGAGCAGACTAGTAGTGTTGGAAGGTGGGTGAGACTAGTAGCGTGGGAAGGTGGGTGAGATTGTTCTCATCTGATAGGGAACAGACTAGTAGTGTTGGAAGGTGGGTGAGATTGTTCTCATCTGATAGGGAACAGACTAGTAGTGTTGGAAGGTGGGTGAGACTAGTAGCGTGGGAAGGTGGGTGAGATTGTTCTCATCTGATAGGGAACAGACTAGTAGTGTGGGAAGGTGGGTGAGATTGTTCTCATCTGATAGGGAATTGACTAGTAGTGTAGGAAGGTGGGTGAGATTGTTCTCATCTGATAGGGAACAGATTAGTAGTGTGGGAAGGTGGGTGAGATTGTTCTCATCTGATAGGGAACAGACTAGTAGTGTGGGAAGGTGGGTGAGATTGTTCTCATCTGATAGGGAACAGACTAGTAGTGTGGGAAGGTGGGTGAGATTGTTCTCATCTGATAGGGAACAGACTAGTAGTGTTGGAAGGTGGGTGAGACTAGTAGCGTGGGAAGGTGGGTGAGATTGTTCTCATCTGATAGGGAACAGACTAGTAGTGTAGGAAGGTGGGTGAGATTGTTCTCATCTGATAGGGAACAGACTAGTAGTGTTGGAAGATGGGTGGGATTGTTCTCATCTTATAGGGAACAGACTAGTAGTGTGGGAAGGTGGGTGAGACTAGTAGCGTGGGAAGGTGGTTGAGATTGTTCTCATCTGATAGGGAACAGACTAGTAGTGTGGGAAGGTGGGTGAGACTAGTAGCGTGGGAAGGTGGTTGAGATTGTTCTCATCTGATAGGGAACAGACTAGTAGTGTGGGAAGGTGGGTGAGATTGTTCTCATCTGATAGGGAACAGACTAGTAGTGTAGGAAGGTGGGTGAGATTGTTCTCATCTGATAGGGAACAGACTAGTAGTGTGGGAAGGTGGGTGAGATTGTTCTCATCTGATAGGGAACAGACTAGTAGTGTGGGAAGGTGGGTGAGACTAGTAGCGTGGGAAGGTGGGTGAGATTGTTCTCATCTGATAGGGAACAGACTAGTAGTGTAGGAAGGTGGGTGAGATTGTTCTCATCTGATAGGGAACAGATTAGTAGTGTGGGAAGGTGGGTGAGATTGTTCTCATCTGATAGGGAACAGACTAGTAGTGTTGGAAGGTGGGTGAGACTAGTAGCGTGGGAAGGTGGGTGAGATTGTTCTCATCTGATAGGGAACAGACTAGTAGTGTAGGAAGGTGGGTGAGATTGTTCTCATCTGATAGGGAAACGATTAGTAGTGTGGGAAGGTGGGTGACATTGTTCTCATCTGATACGGAACAGACTAGTAGTGTGGGAAGGTGGGTGAGATTGTTCTCATCTGACAGGGAACAGACTAGTAGTGTTGGAAGGTGGGTGAGATTGTTCTCATCTGATAGGGAACAGGCTAGTAGTGTGGGAAGGTGGGTGAGATTGTTCTCATCTGATAGGGAACAGACTAGTAGTGTAGGAAGGTGGGTGAGATTGTTCTCATCTGATAGGGAACAGACTAGTAGTGTGGGAAGGTGGGTGAGATTGTTCTCATCTGATAGGGAACAGACTAGTAGTGTGGGAAGGTGGGTGAGATTGTTCTCATCTGATAGGGAACAGACTAGTAGTGTGGGAAGGTGGGTGAGATTGTTCTCATCTGATAGGGAACAGACTAGTAGGGTGGGAAGGTGGGTGAGATTGTTCTCATCTGATAGGGAACAGACTAGTAGGGTGGGAAGGTGGGTGAGATTGTTCTCATCTGATAGGGAACAGACTAGTAGTGTTGGAAGGTGGGTGAGATTGTTCTCATCTGATAGGGAACAGACTAGTAGAGTAGGAAGGTGGGTGAGATTGTTCTCATCTGATAGGGAACAGACTAGTAGTGTTTGAAGGAAGGTGGGTGAGATTGTACTCATCTGATAGGGAACAGACTGGTAATGTTGGAAGGTGGGTGAGATTGTTCTCATCTGATAGGGAACAGACTAGTAGTGTTGGAAGGTGGGTGAGATTGTTCTTATCTGATAGGGAACAGACTAGTAGTGTGGGAAGGGGGTGAGATTGTTCTAATCTGATAGGGAACAGACTAGTAGTGTGGGAAGGTGGGTAAGATTGTTCTCATCTGATAGGGAACAGACTAGTAGTGTGGGAAGGTGGGTGAGATTGTTCTCATCTGATAGGGAACAGACTAGTAGTGTTGGAAGGTGGGTGAGACTAGTAGCGTGGGAAGGTGGGTGAGATTGTTCTCATCTGATAGGGAACAGACTAGTAGTGTAGGAAGGTGGGTGAGATTGTTCTCATCTGATAGGGAACAGATTAGTAGTGTGGGAAGGTGGGTGAGATTGTTCTCATCTGATAGGGAACAGACTAGTAGTGTGGGAAGGTGGGTGAGATTGTTCTCATCTGATAGGGAACAGACTAGTAGTGTGGGAAGGTGGGTGAGATTGTTCTCATCTGATAGGGAACAGACTAGTAGTGTTGGAAGGTGGGTGAGACTAGTAGCGTGGGAAGGTGGGTGAGATTGTTCTCATCTGATAGGGAACAGACTAGTAGTGTAGGAAGGTGGGTGAGATTGTTCTCATCTGATAGGGAACAGACTAGTAGTGTTGGAAGATGGGTGAGATTGTTCTCATCTGATAGGGAACAGACTAGTAGTGTGGGAAGGTGGGTGAGATTGTTCTCATCTGATAGGGAACAGACTAGTAGTGTTGGAAGGTGGGTGAGACTAGTAGCGTGGGAAGGTGGGTGAGATTGTTCTCATCTGATAGGGAACAGACTAGTAGTGTTGGAAGGTGGGTGAGACTAGTAGCGTGGGAAGGTGGGTGAGATTGTTCTCATCTGATAGGGAACAGACTAGTAGTGTGGGAAGGTGGGTGAGATTGTTCTCATCTGATAGGGAACAGACTAGTAGTGTAGGAAGGTGGGTGAGATTGTTCTCATCTGATAGGGAACAGACTAGTAGTGTGGGAAGGTGGGTGAGATTGTTCTCATCTGATAGGGAACAGACTAGTAGTGTGGGAAGGTGGGTGAGATTGTTCTCATCTGATAGGGAACAGACTAGTAGTGTGGGAAGGTGGGTGAGATTGTTCTCATCTGATAGGGAACAGACTAGTAGGGTGGGAAGGTGGGTGAGATTGTTCTCATCTGATAGGGAACAGACTAGTAGTGTTGGAAGGTGGGTGAGATTGTTCTCATCTGATAGGGAACAGACTAGTAGTGTAGGAAGGTGGGTGAGATTGTTCTCATCTGATAGGGAACAGACTAGTAGTGTAGGAAGGTGGGTGAGATTGTTCTCATCTGATAGGGAGCAGACTAGTAGTGTTGGAAGGTGGGTGAGACTAGTAGCGTGGGAAGGTGGGTGAGATTGTTCTCATCTGATAGGGAACAGACTAGTAGTGTTGGAAGGTGGGTGAGATTGTTCTCATCTGATAGGGAACAGACTAGTAGTGTTGGAAGGTGGGTGAGACTAGTAGCGTGGGAAGGTGGGTGAGATTGTTCTCATCTGATAGGGAACAGACTAGTAGTGTGGGAAGGTGGGTGAGATTGTTCTCATCTGATAGGGAATTGACTAGTAGTGTAGGAAGGTGGGTGAGATTGTTCTCATCTGATAGGGAACAGATTAGTAGTGTGGGAAGGTGGGTGAGATTGTTCTCATCTGATAGGGAACAGACTAGTAGTGTGGGAAGGTGGGTGAGATTGTTCTCATCTGATAGGGAACAGACTAGTAGTGTGGGAAGGTGGGTGAGATTGTTCTCATCTGATAGGGAACAGACTAGTAGTGTTGGAAGGTGGGTGAGACTAGTAGCGTGGGAAGGTGGGTGAGATTGTTCTCATCTGATAGGGAACAGACTAGTAGTGTAGGAAGGTGGGTGAGATTGTTCTCATCTGATAGGGAACAGACTAGTAGTGTTGGAAGATGGGTGAGATTGTTCTCATCTGATAGGGAACAGACTAGTAGTGTGGGAAGGTGGGTGAGATTGTTCTCATCTGATAGGGAACAGACTAGTAGTGTTGGAAGGTGGGTGAGACTAGTAGCGTGGGAAGGTGGGTGAGATTGTTCTCATCTGATAGGGAACAGACTAGTAGTGTTGGAAGGTGGGTGAGACTAGTAGCGTGGGAAGGTGGGTGAGATTGTTCTCATCTGATAGGGAACAGACTAGTAGTGTGGGAAGGTGGGTGAGATTGTTCTCATCTGATAGGGAACAGACTAGTAGTGTAGGAAGGTGGGTGAGATTGTTCTCATCTGATAGGGAACAGACTAGTAGTGTGGGAAGGTGGGTGAGATTGTTCTCATCTGATAGGGAACAGACTAGTAGTGTGGGAAGGTGGGTGAGATTGTTCTCATCTGATAGGGAACAGACTAGTAGTGTGGGAAGGTGGGTGAGATTGTTCTCATCTGATAGGGAACAGACTAGTAGGGTGGGAAGGTGGGTGAGATTGTTCTCATCTGATAGGGAACAGACTAGTAGTGTTGGAAGGTGGGTGAGATTGTTCTCATCTGATAGGGAACAGACTAGTAGTGTAGGAAGGTGGGTGAGATTGTTCTCATCTGATAGGGAACAGACTAGTAGTGTAGGAAGGTGGGTGAGATTGTTCTCATCTGATAGGGAGCAGACTAGTAGTGTTGGAAGGTGGGTGAGACTAGTAGCGTGGGAAGGTGGGTGAGATTGTTCTCATCTGATAGGGAACAGACTAGTAGTGTTGGAAGGTGGGTGAGATTGTTCTCATCTGATAGGGAACAGACTAGTAGTGTTGGAAGGTGGGTGAGACTAGTAGCGTGGGAAGGTGGGTGAGATTGTTCTCATCTGATAGGGAACAGACTAGTAGTGTGGGAAGGTGGGTGAGATTGTTCTCATCTGATAGGGAATTGACTAGTAGTGTAGGAAGGTGGGTGAGATTGTTCTCATCTGATAGGGAACAGATTAGTAGTGTGGGAAGGTGGGTGAGATTGTTCTCATCTGATAGGGAACAGACTAGTAGTGTGGGAAGGTGGGTGAGATTGTTCTCATCTGATAGGGAACAGACTAGTAGTGTGGGAAGGTGGGTGAGATTGTTCTCATCTGATAGGGAACAGACTAGTAGTGTTGGAAGGTGGGTGAGACTAGTAGCGTGGGAAGGTGGGTGAGATTGTTCTCATCTGATAGGGAACAGACTAGTAGTGTAGGAAGGTGGGTGAGATTGTTCTCATCTGATAGGGAACAGACTAGTAGTGTTGGAAGATGGGTGGGATTGTTCTCATCTTATAGGGAACAGACTAGTAGTGTGGGAAGGTGGGTGAGACTAGTAGCGTGGGAAGGTGGTTGAGATTGTTCTCATCTGATAGGGAACAGACTAGTAGTGTGGGAAGGTGGGTGAGACTAGTAGCGTTGGAAGGTGGTTGAGATTGTTCTCATCTGATAGGGAACAGACTAGTAGTGTGGGAAGGTGGGTGAGATTGTTCTCATCTGATAGGGAACAGACTAGTAGTGTAGGAAGGTGGGTGAGATTGTTCTCATCTGATAGGGAACAGACTAGTAGTGTGGGAAGGTGGGTGAGATTGTTCTCATCTGATAGGGAACAGACTAGTAGTGTGGGAAGGTGGGTGAGATTGTTCTCATCTGATAGGGAACAGACTAGTAGTGTGGGAAGGTGGGTGAGATTGTTCTCATCTGATAGGGAACAGACTAGTAGGGTGGGAAGGTGGGTGAGATTGTTCTCATCTGATAGGGAACAGACTAGTAGTGTTGGAAGGTGGGTGAGATTGTTCTCATCTGATAGGGAACAGACTAGTAGTGTAGGAAGGTGGGTGAGATTGTTCTCATCTGATAGGGAACAGACTAGTAGTGTTGGAAGGTGGGTGAGACTAGTAGCGTGGGAAGGTGGGTGAGATTGTTCTCATCTGATAGGGAACAGACTAGTAGTGTAGGAAGGTGGGTGAGATTGTTCTCATCTGATAGGGAACAGATTAGTAGTGTGGGAAGGTGGGTGAGATTGTTCTCATCTGATAGGGAACAGACTAGTAGTGTTGGAAGGTCGGTGAGACTAGTAGCGTGGGAAGGTGGGTGAGATTGTTCTCATCTGATAGGGAACAGACTAGTAGTGTAGGAAGGTGGGTGAGATTGTTCTCATCTGATAGGGAAACGATTAGTAGTGTGGGAAGGTGGGTGACATTGTTCTCATCTGATACGGAACAGACTAGTAGTGTGGGAAGGTGGGTGAGATTGTTCTCATCTGACAGGGAACAGACTAGTAGTGTTGGAAGGTGGGTGAGATTGTTCTCATCTGATAGGGAACAGGCTAGTAGTGTGGGAAGGTGGGTGAGATTGTTCTCATCTGATAGGGAACAGACTAGTAGTGTAGGAAGGTGGGTGAGATTGTTCTCATCTGATAGGGAACAGACTAGTAGTGTGGGAAGGTGGGTGAGATTGTTCTCATCTGATAGGGAACAGACTAGTAGTGTGGGAAGGTGGGTGAGATTGTTCTCATCTGATAGGGAACAGACTAGTAGTGTGGGAAGGTGGGTGAGATTGTTCTCATCTGATAGGGAACAGACTAGTAGGGTGGGAAGGTGGGTGAGATTGTTCTCATCTGATAGGGAACAGACTAGTAGTGTTGGAAGGTGGGTGAGATTGTTCTCATCTGATAGGGAACAGACTAGTAGAGTAGGAAGGTGGGTGAGATTGTTCTCATCTGATAGGGAACAGACTAGTAGTGTAGGAAGGTGGGTGAGATTGTTCTCATCTGATAGGGAACAGACTAGTAGTGTTGGAAGGTGGGTGAGACTAGTAGCGTGGGAAGGTGGGTGAGATTGTTCTCATCTGATAGGGAACAGACTAGTAGTGTAGGAAGGTGGGTGAGATTGTTCTCATCTGATAGGGAACAGACTAGTAGTGTTGGAAGGTGGGTGAGACTAGTAGCGTGGGAAGGTGGGTGAGATTGTTCTCATCTGATAGGGAACAGACTAGTAGTGTGGGAAGGTGGGTGAGATTGTTCTCATCTGATAGGGAACAGACTAGTAGTGTAGGAAGGTGGGTGAGATTGTTCTCATCTGATAGGGAACAGACTAGTAGTGTGGGAAGGTGGGTGAGATTGTTCTCATCTGATAGGGAACAGACTAGTAGTGTGGGAAGGTGGGTGAGATTGTTCTCATCTGATAGGGAACAGACTAGTAGTGTTGGAAGGTGGGTGAGATTGTTCTCATCTGATAGGGAACAGACTAGTAGTGTAGGAAGGTGGGTGAGATTGTTCTCATCTGATAGGGAACAGACTAGTAGTGTAGGAAGGTGGGTGAGATTGTTCTCATCTGATAGGGAACAGACTAGTAGTGTTGGAAGATGGGTGAGATTGTTCTCATCTGATAGGGAACAGACTAGTAGTGTGGGAAGGTGGGTGAGATTGTTCTCATCTGATAGGGAACAGACTAGTAGTGTTGGAAGGTGGGTGAGACTAGTAGCGTGGGAAGGTGGGTGAGATTGTTCTCATCTGATAGGGAACAGACTAGTAGTGTGGGAAGGTGGGTGAGATTGTTCTCATCTGATAGGGAACAGACTAGTAGTGTAGGAAGGTGGGTGAGATTGTTCTCATCTGATAGGGAACAGACTAGTAGTGTGGGAAGGTGGGTGAGATTGTTCTCATCTGATAGGGAACAGACTAGTAGTGTGGGAAGGTGGGTGAGATTGTTCTCATCTGATAGGGAACAGACTAGTAGTGTGGGAAGGTGGGTGAGATTGTTCTCATCTGATAGGGAACAGACTAGTAGGGTGGGAAGGTGGGTGAGATTGTTCTCATCTGATAGGGAACAGACTAGTAGTGTTGGAAGGTGGGTGAGATTGTTCTCATCTGATAGGGAACAGACTAGTAGTGTAGGAAGGTGGGTGAGATTTTTCTCATCTGATAGGGAACAGACTAGTAGTGTGGGAAGGTGGGTGAGATTGTTCTCATCTGATAGGGAACAGACTAGTAGGGTGGGAAGGTGGGTGAGATTGTTCTCATCTGATAGGGAACAGACTAGTAGTGTTGGAAGGTGGGTGAGATTGTTCTCATCTGATAGGGAACAGACTAGTAGAGTAGGAAGGTGGGTGAGATTGTTCTCATCTGATAGGGAACAGACTAGTAGTGTAGGAAGGTGGGTGAGATTGTTCTCATCTGATAGGGAACAGACTAGTAGTGTTGGAAGGTGGGTGAGACTAGTAGCGTGGGAAGGTGGGTGAGATTGTTCTCATCTGATAGGGAACAGACTAGTAGTGTAGGAAGGTGGGTGAGATTGTTCTCATCTGATAGGGAACAGACTAGTAGTGTTGGAAGGTGGGTGAGACTAGTAGCGTGGGAAGGTGGGTGAGATTGTTCTCATCTGATAGGGAACAGACTAGTAGTGTGGGAAGGTGGGTGAGATTGTTCTCATCTGATAGGGAACAGACTAGTAGTGTAGGAAGGTGGGTGAGATTGTTCTCATCTGATAGGGAACAGACTAGTAGTGTGGGAAGGTGGGTGAGATTGTTCTCATCTGATAGGGAACAGACTAGTAGTGTGGGAAGGTGGGTGAGATTGTTCTCATCTGATAGGGAACAGACTAGTAGTGTTGGAAGGTGGGTGAGATTGTTCTCATCTGATAGGGAACAGACTAGTAGTGTAGGAAGGTGGGTGAGATTGTTCTCATCTGATAGGGAACAGACTAGTAGTGTAGGAAGGTGGGTGAGATTGTTCTCATCTGATAGGGAACAGACTAGTAGTGTTGGAAGATGGGTGAGATTGTTCTCATCTGATAGGGAACAGACTAGTAGTGTGGGAAGGTGGGTGAGATTGTTCTCATCTGATAGGGAACAGACTAGTAGTGTTGGAAGGTGGGTGAGACTAGTAGCGTGGGAAGGTGGGTGAGATTGTTCTCATCTGATAGGGAACAGACTAGTAGTGTGGGAAGGTGGGTGAGATTGTTCTCATCTGATAGGGAACAGACTAGTAGTGTAGGAAGGTGGGTGAGATTGTTCTCATCTGATAGGGAACAGACTAGTAGTGTGGGAAGGTGGGTGAGATTGTTCTCATCTGATAGGGAACAGACTAGTAGTGTGGGAAGGTGGGTGAGATTGTTCTCATCTGATAGGGAACAGACTAGTAGTGTGGGAAGGTGGGTGAGATTGTTCTCATCTGATAGGGAACAGACTAGTAGGGTGGGAAGGTGGGTGAGATTGTTCTCATCTGATAGGGAACAGACTAGTAGTGTTGGAAGGTGGGTGAGATTGTTCTCATCTGATAGGGAACAGACTAGTAGTGTAGGAAGGTGGGTGAGATTTTTCTCATCTGATAGGGAACAGACTAGTAGTGTAGGAAGGTGGGTGAGATTGTTCTCATCTGATAGGGAACAGACTAGTAGTGTTGGAAGGTGGGTGAGACTAGTAGCGTTGGAAGGTGGGTGAGATTGTTCTCATCTGATAGGGAACAGACTAGTAGTGTAGGAAGGTGGGTGAGATTGTTCTCATCTGATAGGGAACAGATTAGTAGTGTGGGAAGGTGGGTGAGATTGTTCTCATCTGATAGGGAACAGACTAGTAGTGTGGGAAGGTGGGTGAGATTGTTCTCATCTGATAGGGAACAGACTAGTAGTGTGGGAAGGTGGGTGAGATTGTTCTCATCTGATAGGGAACAGACTAGTAGTGTTGGAAGGTGGGTGAGACTAGTAGCGTGGGAAGGTGGGTGAGATTGTTCTCATCTGATAGGGAACAGATTAGTAGTGTAGGAAGGTGGGTGAGATTGTTCTCATCTGATAGGGAACAGACTAGTAGTGTTGGAAGATGGGTGAGATTGTTCTCATCTGATAGGGAACAGACTAGTAGTGTGGGAAGGTGGGTGAGATTGTTCTCATCTGATAGGGAACAGACTAGTAGTGTTGGAAGGTGGGTGAGACTAGTAGCGTGGGAAGGTGGGTGAGATTGTTCTCATCTGATAGGGAACAGACTAGTAGTGTGGGAAGGTGGGTGAGATTGTTCTCATCTGATAGGGAACAGACTAGTAGTGTAGGAAGGTGGGTGAGATTGTTCTCATCTGATAGGGAACAGACTAGTAGTGTGGGAAGGTGGGTGAGATTGTTCTCATCTGATAGGGAACAGACTAGTAGTGTGGGAAGGTGGGTGAGATTGTTCTCATCTGATAGGGAACAGACTAGTAGTGTAGGAAGGTGGGTGAGATTGTTCTCATCTGATAGGGAACAGACTAGTAGTGTGGGAAGGTGGGTGAGATTGTTCTCATCTGATAGGGAACAGACTAGTAGTGTGGGAAGGTGGGTGAGATTGTTCTCATCTGATAGGGAACAGACTAGTAGTGTGGGAAGGTGGCTGAGATTGTTCTCATCTGATAGGGAACAGACTAGTAGGGTGGGAAGGTGGGTGAGATTGTTCTCATCTGATAGGGAACAGACTAGTAGTGTTGGAAGGTGGGTGAGATTGTTCTCATCTGATAGGGAACAGACTAGTAGTGTAGGAAGGTGGGTGAGATTGTTCTCATCTGATAGGGAACAGACTAGTAGTGTAGGAAGGTGGGTGAGATTGTTCTCATCTGATAGGGAACAGACTAGTAGTGTTGGAAGATGGGTGAGATTGTTCTCATCTGATAGGGAACAGACTAGTAGTGTGGGAAGGTGGGTGAGATTGTTCTCATCTGATAGGGAACAGACTAGTAGTGTTGGAAGGTGGGTGAGACTAGTAGCGTGGGAAGGTGGGTGAGATTGTTCTCATCTGATAGGGAACAGACTAGTAGTGTGGGAAGGTGGGTGAGATTGTTCTCATCTGATAGGGAACAGACTAGTAGTGTAGGAAGGTGGGTGAGATTGTTCTCATCTGATAGGGAACAGACTAGTAGTGTGGGAAGGTGGGTGAGATTGTTCTCATCTGATAGGGAACAGACTAGTAGTGTGGGAAGGTGGGTGAGATTGTTCTCATCTGATAGGGAACAGACTAGTAGTGTGGGAAGGTGGGTGAGATTGTTCTCATCTGATAGGGAACAGACTAGTAGTGTGGGAAGGTGGGTGAGATTGTTCTCATCTGATAGGGAACAGACTAGTAGGGTGGGAAGGTGGGTGAGATTGTTCTCATCTGATAGGGAACAGACTAGTAGTGTTGGAAGGTGGGTGAGATTGTTCTCATCTGATAGGGAACAGACTAGTAGTGTAGGAAGGTGGGTGAGATTGTTCTCATCTGATAGGGAACAGACTAGTAGTGTAGGAAGGTGGGTGAGATTGTTCTCATCTGATAGGGAACAGACTAGTAGTGTTGGAAGGTGGGTGAGACTAGTAGCGTGGGAAGGTGGGTGAGATTGTTCTCATCTGATAGGGAACAGACTAGTAGTGTAGGAAGGTGGGTGAGATTGTTCTCATCTGATAGGGAACAGATTAGTAGTGTGGGAAGGTGGGTGAGATTGTTCTCATCTGATAGGGAACAGACTAGTAGTGTGGGAAGGTGGGTGAGATTGTTCTCATCTGATAGGGAACAGACTAGTAGTGTGGGAAGGTGGGTGAGATTGTTCTCATCTGATAGGGAACAGACTAGTAGTGTTGGAAGGTGGGTGAGACTAGTAGCGTGGGAAGGTGGGTGAGATTGTTCTCATCTGATAGGGAACAGATTAGTAGTGTAGGAAGGTGGGTGAGATTGTTCTCATCTGATAGGGAACAGACTAGTAGTGTTGGAAGATGGGTGAGATTGTTCTCATCTGATAGGGAACAGACTAGTAGTGTGGGAAGGTGGGTGAGATTGTTCTCATCTGATAGGGAACAGACTAGTAGTGTTGGAAGGTGGGTGAGACTAGTAGCGTGGGAAGGTGGGTGAGATTGTTCTCATCTGATAGGGAACAGACTAGTAGTGTGGGAAGGTGGGTGAGATTGTTCTCATCTGATAGGGAACAGACTAGTAGTGTGGGAAGGTGGGTGAGATTGTTCTCATCTGATAGGGAACAGACTAGTAGTGTGGGAAGGTGGGTGAGATTGTTCTCATCTGATAGGGAACAGACTAGTAGGGTGGGAAGGTGGGTGAGATTGTTCTCATCTGATAGGGAACAGACTAGTAGTGTTGGAAGGTGGGTGAGATTGTTCTTATCTGATAGGGAACAGACTAGTAGTGTGGGAAGGGGGTGAGATTGTTCTAATCTGATAGGGAACAGACTAGTAGTGTGGGAAGGTGGGTGAGATTGTTCTCATCTGATAGGGAACAGACTAGTAGTGTGGGAAGGTGGGTGAGATTGTTCTCATCTGATAGGGAACAGACTAGTAGTGTTGGAAGGTGGGTGAGACTAGTAGCGTGGGAAGGTGGGTGAGATTGTTCTCATCTGATAGGGAACAGACTAGTAGTGTAGGAAGGTGGGTGAGATTGTTCTCATCTGATAGGGAACAGATTAGTAGTGTGGGAAGGTGGGTGAGATTGTTCTCATCTGATAGGGAACAGACTAGTAGTGTGGGAAGGTGGGTGAGATTGTTCTCATCTGATAGGGAACAGACTAGTAGTGTTGGAAGGTGGGTGAGACTAGTAGCGTGGGAAAGTGGGTGAGATTGTTCTCATCTGATAGGGAACAGACTAGTAGTGTAGGAAGGTGGGTGAGATTGTTCTCATCTGATAGGGAACAGACTAGTAGTGTTGGAAGATGGGTGAGATTGTTCTCATCTGATAGGGAACAGACTAGTAGTGTGGGAAGGTGGGTGAGATTGTTCTCATCTGATAGGGAACAGACTAGTAGTGTTGGAAGGTGGGTGAGACTAGTAGCGTTTGAAGGTGGGTGAGATTGTTCTCATCTGATAGGGAACAGACTAGTAGTGTTGGAAGGTGGGTGAGACTAGTAGCGTGGGAAGGTGGGTGAGATTGTTCTCATCTGATAGGGAACAGACTAGTAGTGTGGGAAGGTGGGTGAGATTGTTCTCATCTGATAGGGAACAGACTAGTAGTGTAGGAAGGTGGGTGAGATTGTTCTCATCTGATAGGGAACAGACTAGTAGTGTGGGAAGGTGGGTGAGATTGTTCTCATCTGATAGGGAACAGACTAGTAGTGTGGGAAGGTGGGTGAGATTGTTCTCATCTGATAGGGAACAGACTAGTAGTGTGGGAAGGTGGGTGAGATTGTTCTCATCTGATAGGGAACAGACTAGTAGGGTGGGAAGGTGGGTGAGATTGTTCTCATCTGATAGGGAACAGACTAGTAGTGTTGGAAGGTGGGTGAGATTGTTCTCATCTGATAGGGAACAGACTAGTAGTGTAGGAAGGTGGGTGAGATTGTTCTCATCTGATAGGGAACAGACTAGTAGTGTAGGAAGGTGGGTGAGATTGTTCTCATCTGATAGGGAGCAGACTAGTAGTGTTGGAAGGTGGGTGAGACTAGTAGCGTGGGAAGGTGGGTGAGATTGTTCTCATCTGATAGGGAACAGACTAGTAGTGTTGGAAGGTGGGTGAGATTGTTCTCATCTGATAGGGAACAGACTAGTAGTGTTGGAAGGTGGGTGAGACTAGTAGCGTGGGAAGGTGGGTGAGATTGTTCTCATCTGATAGGGAACAGACTAGTAGTGTGGGAAGGTGGGTGAGATTGTTCTCATCTGATAGGGAATTGACTAGTAGTGTAGGAAGGTGGGTGAGATTGTTCTCATCTGATAGGGAACAGACTAGTAGTTTAGGAAGGTGGGTGAGATTGTTCTCATCTGATAGGGAACAGACTAGTAGTGTTGGAAGATGGGTGGGATTGTTCTCATCTTATAGGGAACAGACTAGTAGTGTGGGAAGGTGGGTGAGACTAGTAGCGTGGGAAGGTGGTTGAGATTGTTCTCATCTGATAGGGAACAGACTAGTAGTGTGGGAAGGTGGGTGAGACTAGTAGCGTGGGAAGGTGGTTGAGAT
Source organism: Salmo salar (assembly GCF_965601325.2). Lineage (NCBI taxonomy): Eukaryota > Metazoa > Chordata > Actinopteri > Salmoniformes > Salmonidae > Salmo > Salmo salar. The sequence goes on along the minus strand of NC_138304.1, from coordinate 56,593,664 downwards.
TGTTCTCATCTGATAGGGAACAGACTAGTAGTGTGGGAAGGTGGGTGAGATTGTTCTCATCTGATAGGGAACAGACTAGTAGTGTGGGAAGGTGGGTGAGATTGTTCTCATCTGATAGGGAACAGACTAGTAGTGTGGGAAGGTGGGTGAGATTGTTCTCATCTGATAGGGAACAGACTAGTAGTGTGGGAAGGTGGGTGAGATTGTTCTCATCTGATAGGGAACAGACTAGTAGTGTGGGAAGGTGGGTGAGATTGTTCTCATCTGATAGGGAACAGACTAGTAGGGTGGGAAGGTGGGTGAGATTGTTCTCATCTGATAGGGAACAGACTAGTAGTGTTGGAAGGTGGGTGAGATTGTTCTCATCTGATAGGGAACAGACTAGTAGTGTAGGAAGGTGGGTGAGATTGTTCTCATCTGATAGGGAACAGACTAGTAGTGTAGGAAGGTGGGTGAGATTGTTCTCATCTGATAGGGAACAGACTAGTAGTGTTGGAAGGTGGGTGAGACTAGTAGCGTGGGAAGGTGGGTGAGATTGTTCTCATCTGATAGGGAACAGACTAGTAGTGTAGGAAGGTGGGTGAGATTGTTCTCATCTGATAGGGAACAGATTAGTAGTGTGGGAAGGTGGGTGAGATTGTTCTCATCTGATAGGGAACAGACTAGTAGTGTGGGAAGGTGGGTGAGATTGTTCTCATCTGATAGGGAACAGACTAGTAGTGTGGGAAGGTGGGTGAGATTGTTCTCATCTGATAGGGAACAGACTAGTAGTGTTGGAAGGTGGGTGAGACTAGTAGCGTGGGAAGGTGGGTGAGATTGTTCTCATCTGATAGGGAACAGACTAGTAGCGTGGGAAGGTGGGTGAGATTGTTCTCATCTGATAGGGAACAGACTAGTAGTGTTGGAAGGAAGGTGGGTGAGATTGTTCTCATCTGATAGGGAACAGACTGGTAAGGTTGGAAGGTGGGTGAGATTGTTCTCATCTGATAGGGAACAGACTAGTAGTGTGGGAAGGGGGTGAGATTGTTCTCATCTGATAGGGAACAGACTAGTAGTGTGGGAAGGTGGGTGAGATTGTTCTCATCTGATAGGGAACAGACTATTAGTGTTCGGAATGTTGGTGAGACTAGTAGCGTGGGAAGGTGGGTGAGATTGCTCTCATCTGATAGGGAACAGACTAGTAGTGTGGGAAGGTGGGTGAGATTGTTCTCATCTGATAGGGAACAGACTAGTAGTGTGGGAAGGTGGGTGAGATTGTTCTCATCTGATAGGGAACAGACTAGTAGTGTGGGAAGGTGGGTGAGATTGTTCTCATCTGATAGGGAACAGACTAGTAGTGTGGGAAGGTGGGTGAGATTGTTCTCATCTGATAGGGAACAGACTAGTAGGGTGGGAAGGTGGGTGAGGTTGTTCTCATCTGATAGGGAACAGACTAGTAGTGTAGGAAGGTGGGTGAGATTGTTCTCATCTGATAGGGAACAGACTAGTAGTGTTGGAAGGTGAGTGAGACTAGTAGCGTGGGAAGGTGGGTGAGATTGTTCTCATCTGATAGGGAACAGACTAGTAGTGTGGGAAGGTGGGTGAGATTGTTCTCATCTGATAGGGAACAGACTAGTAGTGTGGGAAGGTGGGTGAGATTGTTCTCATCTGATAGGGAACAGACTAGTAGTGTGGGAAGGTGGGTGAGATTGTTCTCATCTGATAGGGAACAGACTAGTAGTGTGGGAAGGTGGGTGAGATTGTTCTCATCTGATAGGGAACAGACTAGTAGGGTGGGAAGGTGGGTGAGATTGTTCTCATCTGATAGGGAACAGACTAGTAGTGTAGGAAGGTGGGTGAGATTGTTCTCATCTGATAGGGAACAGACTAGTAGTGTTGGAAGGTGGGTGAGACTAGTAGCGTGGGAAGGTGGGTGAGATTGTTCTCATCTGATAGGGAACAGACTAGTAGTGTTGGAAGGTGGGTGAGACTAGTAGCGTGGGAAGGTGGGTGAGATTGTTCTCATCTGATAGGGAACAGACTAGTAGTGTAGGAAGGTGGGTGAGATTGTTCTCATCTGATAGGGAACAGACTAGTAGTGTTGGAAGATGGGTGAGATTGTTCTCATCTGATAGGGAACAGACTAGTAGTGTAGGAAGGTGGGTGAGATTGTTCTCATCTGATAGGGAACAGACTAGTAGTGTGGGAAGGTGGGTGAGATTGTTCTCATCTGATAGGGAACAGACTAGTAGTGTTGGAAGGTGGGTGAGACTAGTAGTGTGGGAAGGTGGGTGAGATTGTTCTCATCTGATAGGGAACAGACTAGTAGTGTAGGAAGGTAGGTGAGATTGTTCTCATCTGATAGGGAACAGACTAGTAGTGTGGGAAGGTGGGTGAGATTGTTCTCATCTGATAGGGAACAGACTAGTAGTGTGGGAAGGTGGGTGAGATTGTTCTCATCTGATAGGGAACAGACTAGTAGTGTGGGAAGGTGGGTGAGACTAGTAGCGTGGGAAGGTGGGTGAGATTGTTCTCATCTGATAGGGAACAGACTAGTAGTGTGGGAAGGTGGGTGAGATTGTTCTCATCTGATAGGGAACAGACTAGTAGTGTTGGAAGGTGGGTGAGACTAGTAGCTTGGGAAGGTGGGTGAGATTGTTCTCATCTGATAGGGAACAGACTAGTAGTGTTGGAAGGTGGGTGAGATTGTTCTCATCTGATAGGGAACAGACTAGTAGTGTAGGAAGGTGGGTGAGATTGTTCTCATCTGATAGGGAACAGACTAGTAGTGTTGGAAGATGGGTGAGATTGTTCTCATCTGATAGGGAACAGACTAGTAGTGTGGGAAGGTGGGTGAGATTGTTCTCATCTGATAGGGAACAGACTAGTAGTGTTGGAATGTGGGTGAGACTAGTAGCGTGGGAAGGTGGGTGAGATTGTTCTCATCTGATAGGGAACAGACTAGTAGTGTGGGAAGGTGGGTGAGATTGTTCTCATCTGATAGGGAACAGACTAGTAGTGTAGGAAGGTGGGTGAGATTGTTCTCATCTGATAGGGAACAGTCTAGTAGTGTGGGAAGGTGGGTGAGATTGTTCTCATCTGATAGGGAACAGACTAGTAGTGTGGGAAGGTGGGTGAGATTGTTCTCATCTGATAGGGAACAGACTAGTAGTGTGGGAAGGTGGGTGAGATTGTTCTCATCTGATAGGGAACAGACTAGTAGTGTGGGAAGGTGGGTGAGATTGTTCTCATCTGATAGGGAACAGACTAGTAGTGTGGGAAGGTGGGTGAGATTGTTCTCATCTGATAGGGAACAGACTAGTAGGGTGGGAAGGTGGGTGAGATTGTTCTCATCTGATAGGGAACAGACTAGTAGTGTTGGAAGGTGGGTGAGATTGTTCTCATCTGATAGGGAACAGACTAGTAGTGTAGGAAGGTGGGTGAGATTGTTCTCATCTGATAGGGAACAGACTAGTAGTGTTGGAAGGTGGGTGAGACTAGTAGCGTGGGAAGGTGGGTGAGATTGTTCTCATCTGATAGGGAACAGACTAGTAGTGTTGGAAGGTGGGTGAGACTAGTAGCGTGGGAAGGTGGGTGAGATTGTTATCATCTGATAGGGAACAGACTAGTAGTGTGGGAAGTTGGGTGAGATTGTTCTCATCTGATAGGGAACAGACTAGTAGTGTTGGAAGGTGGGTGAGACTAGTAGCGTGGGAAGGTGGGTGAGATTGTTCTCATCTGATAGGGAACAGACTAGTAGTGTAGGAAGGTGGGTGAGATTGTTCTCATCTGATAGGGAACAGACTAGTAGTGTGGGAAGGTGGATGAGATTGTTCTCATCTGATAGGGAACAGACTAGTAGTGTGGGAAGGTGGGTGAGATTGTTCTCATCTGATAGGGAACAGACTAGTAGTGTGGGAAGGTGGGTGAGATTGTTCTCATCTGATAGGGAACAGACTAGTAGTGTGGGAAGGTGGGTGAGATTGTTCTCATCTGATAGGGAACAGACTAGTAGGGTGGGAAGGTGGGTGAGATTGTTCTCATCTGATAGGGAACAGACTAGTAGTGTTGGAAGGTGGGTGAGATTGTTCTCATCTGATAGGGAACAGACTAGTAGTGTAGGAAGGTGGGTGAGATTGTTCTCATCTGATAGGGAACAGACTAGTAGTGTTGGAAGGTGGGTGAGACTAGTAGCGTGGGAAGGTGGGTGAGATTGTTCTCATCTGATAGGGAACAGACTAGTAGTGTTGGAAGGTGGGTGAGACTAGTAGCGTGGGAAGGTGGGTGAGATTGTTCTCATCTGATAGGGAACAGACTAGTAGTGTAGGAAGGTGGGTGAGATTGTTCTCATCTGATAGGGAACAGACTAGTAGTGTTGGAAGATGGGTGAGATTGTTCTCATCTGATAGGGAACAGACTGGTAGTGTAGGAAGGTGGGTGAGATTGTTCTCATCTGATAGGGAACAGACTAGTAGTGTGGGAAGGTGGGTGAGATTGTTCTCATCTGATAGGGAACAGACTAGTAGTGTTGGAAGGTGGGTGAGACTAGTAGTGTGGGAAGGTGGGTGAGATTGTTCTCATCTGATAGGGAACAGACTAGTAGTGTAGGACGGTAGGTGAGATTGTTCTCATCTGATAGGGAACAGACTAGTAGTGTGGGAAGGTGGATGAGATTGTTCTCATCTGATAGGGAACAGACTAGTAGTGTGGGAAGGTGGGTGAGATTGTTCTCATCTGATAGGGAACAGACTAGTAGGGTGGGAAGGTGGGTGAGATTGTTCTCATCTGATAGGGAACAGACTAGTAGTGTTGGAAGGTGGGTGAGATTGTTCTCATCTGATAGGGAACAGACTAGTAGTGTAGGAAGGTGGGTGAGATTGTTCTCATCTGATAGGGAACAGACTAGTAGTGTTGGAAGGTGGGTGAGACTAGTAGCGTGGGAAGGTGGGTGAGATTGTTCTCATCTGATAGGGAACAGACTAGTAGTGTTGGAAGGTGGGTGAGACTAGTAGCGTGGGAAGGTGGGTGAGATTGTTCTCATCTGATAGGGAACAGACTAGTAGTGTAGGAAGGTGGGTGAGATTGTTCTCATCTGATAGGGAACAGACTAGTAGTGTTGGAAGATGGGTGAGATTGTTCTCATCTGATAGGGAACAGACTGGTAGTGTAGGAAGGTGGGTGAGATTGTTCTCATCTGATAGGGAACAGACTAGTAGTGTGGGAAGGTGGGTGAGATTGTTCTCATCTGATAGGGAACAGACTAGTAGTGTTGGAAGGTGGGTGAGACTAGTAGTGTGGGAAGGTGGGTGAGATTGTTCTCATCTGATAGGGAACAGACTAGTAGTGTAGGACGGTAGGTGAGATTGTTCTCATCTGATAGGGAACAGACTAGTAGTGTGGGAAGGTGGATGAGATTGTTCTCATCTGATAGGGAACAGACTAGTAGTGTGGGAAGGTGGGTGAGATTGTTCTCATCTGATAGGGAACAGACTAGTAGTGTGGGAAGGTGGGTGAGACTAGTAGCGTGGGAAGGTGGGTGAGATTGTTCTCATCTGATAGGGAACAGACTAGTAGTGTAGGAAGGTGGGTGAGACTAGTAGCTTGGGAAGGTGGGTGAGATTGTTCTCATCTGATAGGGAACAGACTAGTAGTGTTGGAAGGTGGGTGAGATTGTTCTCTTCTGATAGGGAACAGACTAGTAGTGTAGGAAGGTGGGTGAGATTGTTCTCATCTGATAGGGAACAGACTAGTACTGTTGGAAGATGGGTGAGATTGTTCTCATCTGATAGGGAACAGACTAGTAGTGTGGGAAGGTGGGTGAGATTGTTCTCATCTGATAGGGAACAGACTAGTAGTGTTGGAAGGTGGGTGAGACTAGTAGCGTGGGAAGGTGGGTGAGATTGTTCTCATCTGATAGGGAACAGACTAGTAGTGTGGGAAGGTGGGTGAGATTGTTCTCATCTGATAGGGAACAGACTGGTAGTGTAGGAAGGTGGGTGAGATTGTTCTCATCTGATAGGGAACAGACTAGTAGTGTTGGAAGATGGGTGAGATTGTTCTCATCTGATAGGGAACAGACTGGTAGTGTAGGAAGGTGGGTGAGATTGTTCTCATCTGATAGGGAACAGACTAGTAGTGTGGGAAGGTGGGTGAGATTGTTCTCATCTGATAGGGAACAGACTAGTAGTGTTGGAAGATGGGTGAGATTGTTCTCATCTGATAGGGAACAGACTGGTAGTGTAGGAAGGTGGGTGAGATTGTTCTCATCTGATAGGGAACAGACTAGTAGTGTGGGAAGGTGGGTGAGATTGTTCTCATCTGATAGGGAACAGACTAGTAGTGTGGGAAGGTGGGTGAGACTAGTAGCGTGGGAAGGTGGGTGAGATTGTTCTCATCTGATAGGGAACAGACTAGTAGTGTGGGAAGGTGGGTGAGATTGTTCTCATCTGATAGGGAACAGACTAGTAGTGTTGGAAGGTGGGTGAGACTAGTAGCTTGGGAAGGTGGGTGAGATTGTTCTCATCTGATAGGGAACAGACTAGTAGTGTTGGAAGGTGGGTGAGATTGTTCTCATCTGATAGGGAACAGACTAGTAGTGTAGGAAGGTGGGTGAGATTGTTCTCATCTGATAGGGAACAGACTAGTAGTGTTGGAAGATGGGTGAGATTGTTCTCATCTGATAGGGAACAGACTAGTAGTGTGGGAAGGTGGGTGAGATTGTTCTCATCTGATAGGGAACAGACTAGTAGTGTTGGAAGGTGGGTGAGACTAGTAGCGTGGGAAGGTGGGTGAGATTGTTCTCATCTGATAGGGAACAGACTAGTAGTGTGGGAAGGTGGGTGAGATTGATCTCATCTGATAGGGAACAGACTAGTAGTGTAGGAAGGTGGGTGAGATTGTTCTCATCTGATAGGGAACAGTCTAGTAGTGTGGGAAGGTGGGTGAGATTGTTCTCATCTGATAGGGAACAGACTAGTAGTGTGGGAAGGTGGGTGAGATTGTTCTCATCTGATAGGGAACAGACTAGTAGTGTGGGAAGGTGGGTGAGATTGTTCTCATCTGATAGGGAACAGACTAGTAGTGTGGGAAGGTGGGTGAGATTGTTCTCATCTGATAGGGAACAGACTAGTAGGGTGGGAAGGTGGGTGAGATTGTTCTCATCTGATAGGGAACAGACTAGTAGTGTTGGAAGGTGGGTGAGATTGTTCTCATCTGATAGGGAACAGACTAGTAGTGTAGGAAGGTGGGTGAGATTGTTCTCATCTGATAGGGAACAGACTAGTAGTGTTGGAAGGTGGGTGAGACTAGTAGCGTGGGAAGGTGGGTGAGATTGTTCTCATCTGATAGGGAACAGACTAGTAGTGTTGGAAGGTGGGTGAGACTAGTAGCGTGGGAAGGTGGGTGAGATTGTTCTCATCTGATAGGGAACAGACTAGTAGTGTGGGAAGGTGGGTGAGATTGTTCTCATCTGATAGGGAACAGACTAGTAGTGTTGGAAGGTGGGTGAGACTAGTAGCGTGGGAAGGTGGGTGAGATTGTTCTCATCTGATAGGGAACAGACTAGTAGTGTGGGAAGGTGGGTGATATTGTTCTCATCTGATAGGGAACAGACTAGTAGTGTAGGAAGGTGGGTGAGATTGTTCTCATCTGATAGGGAACAGACTAGTAGTGTGGGAAGGTGGATGAGATTGTTCTCATCTGATAGGGAACAGACTAGTAGTGTGGGAAGGTGGGTGAGATTGTTCTCATCTGATAGGGAACAGACTAGTAGTGTGGGAAGGTGGGTGAGATTGTTCTCATCTGATAGGGAACAGACTAGTAGTGTGGGAAGGTGGGTGAGATTGTTCTCATCTGATAGGGAACAGACTAGTAGGGTGGGAAGGTGGGTGAGATTGTTCTCATCTGATAGGGAACAGACTAGTAGTGTTGGAAGGTGGGTGAGATTGTTCTCATCTGATAGGGAACAGACTAGTAGTGTAGGAAGGTGGGTGAGATTGTTCTCATCTGATAGGGAACAGACTAGTAGTGTTGGAAGGTGGGTGAGACTAGTAGCGTGGGAAGGTGGGTGAGATTGTTCTCATCTGATAGGGAACAGACTAGTAGTGTTGGAAGGTGGGTGAGACTAGTAGCGTGGGAAGGTGGGTGAGATTGTTCTCATCTGATAGGGAACAGACTAGTAGTGTAGGAAGGTGGGTGAGATTGTTCTCATCTGATAGGGAACAGACTAGTAGTGTTGGAAGATGGGTGAGATTGTTCTCATCTGATAGGGAACAGACTAGTAGTGTTGGAAGGTGGGTGAGATTGTTCTCATCTGATAGGGAACAGACTAGTAGTGTAGGAAGGTGGGTGAGATTGTTCTCATCTGATAGGGAACAGACTAGTAGTGTTGGAAGATGGGTGAGATTGTTCTCATCTGATAGGGAACAGACTAGTAGTGTGGGAAGGTGGGTGAGATTGTTCTCATCTGATAGGGAACAGACTAGTAGTGTTGGAATGTGGGTGAGACTAGTAGCGTGGGAAGGTGGGTGAGATTGTTCTCATCTGATAGGGAACAGACTAGTAGTGTGGGAAGGTGGATGAGATTGTTCTCATCTGATAGGGAACAGACTAGTAGTGTAGGAAGGTGGGTGAGATTGTTCTCATCTGATAGGGAACAGTCTAGTAGTGTGGGAAGGTGGGTGAGATTGTTCTCATCTGATAGGGAACAGACTAGTAGTGTGGGAAGGTGGGTGAGATTGTTCTCATCTGATAGGGAACAGACTAGTAGTGTGGGAAGGTGGGTGAGATTGTTCTCATCTGATAGGGAACAGACTAGTAGTGTGGGAAGGTGGGTGAGATTGTTCTCATCTGATAGGGAACAGACTAGTAGGGTGGGAAGGTGGGTGAGATTGTTCTCATCTGATAGGGAACAGACTAGTAGTGTTGGAAGGTGGGTGAGATTGTTCTCATCTGATAGGGAACAGACTAGTAGTGTAGGAAGGTGGGTGAGATTGTTCTCATCTGATAGGGAACAGACTAGTAGTGTTGGAAGGTGGGTGAGACTAGTAGCGTGGGAAGGTGGGTGAGATTGTTCTCATCTGATAGGGAACAGACTAGTAGTGTTGGAAGGTGGGTGAGACTAGTAGCGTGGGAAGGTGGGTGAGATTGTTCTCATCTGATAGGGAACAGACTAGTAGTGTGGGAAGTTGGGTGAGATTGTTCTCATCTGATAGGGAACAGACTAGTAGTGTTGGAAGGTGGGTGAGACTAGTAGCGTGGGAAGGTGGGTGAGATTGTTCTCATCTGATAGGGAACAGACTAGTAGTGTAGGAAGGTGGGTGAGATTGTTCTCATCTGATAGGGAACAGACTAGTAGTGTGGGAAGGTGGATGAGATTGTTTTCATCTGATAGGGAACAGACTAGTAGTGTGGGAAGGTGGGTGAGATTGTTCTCATCTGATAGGGAACAGACTAGTAGTGTGGGAAGGTGGGTGAGATTGTTCTCATCTGATAGGGAACAGACTAGTAGTGTGGGAAGGTGGGTGAGATTGTTCTCATCTGATAGGGAACAGACTAGTAGGGTGGGAAGGTGGGTGAGATTGTTCTCATCTGATAGGGAACAGACTAGTAGTGTTGGAAGGTGGGTGAGATTGTTCTCATCTGATAGGGAACAGACTAGTAGTGTAGGAAGGTGGGTGAGATTGTTCTCATCTGATAGGGAACAGACTAGTAGTGTTGGAAGGTGGGTGAGACTAGTACCGTGGGAAGGTGGGTGAGATTGTTCTCATCTGATAGGGAACAGACTAGTAGTGTTGGAAGGTGGGTGAGACTAGTAGCGTGGGAAGGTGGGTGAGATTGTTCTCATCTGATAGGGAACAGACTAGTAGTGTAGGAAGGTGGGTGAGATTGTTCTCATCTGATAGGGAACAGACTAGTAGTGTTGGAAGATGGGTGAGATTGTTCTCATCTGATAGGGAACAGACTGGTAGTGTAGGAAGGTGGGTGAGATTGTTCTCATCTGATAGGGAACAGACTAGTAGTGTGGGAAGGTGGGTGAGATTGTTCTCATCTGATAGGGAACAGACTAGTAGTGTTGGAAGGTGGGTGAGACTAGTAGTGTGGGAAGGTGGGTGAGATTGTTCTCATCTGATAGGGAACAGACTAGTAGTGTAGGAAGGTAGGTGAGATTGTTCTCATCTGATAGGGAACAGACTAGTAGTGTGGGAAGGTGGGTGAGATTGTTCTCATCTGATAGGGAACAGACTAGTAGTGTGGGAAGGTGGGTGAGATTGTTCTCATCTGATAGGGAACAGACTAGTAGTGTGGGAAGGTGGGTGAGACTAGTAGTGTGGGAAGGTGGGTGAGATTGTTCTCATCTGATAGGGAACAGACTAGTAGTGTAGGAAGGTGGGTGAGACTAGTAGCTTGGGAAGGTGGGTGAGATTGTTCTCATCTGATAGGGAACAGACTAGTAGTGTTGGAAGGTGGGTGAGATTGTTCTCATCTGATAGGGAACAGACTAGTAGTGTAGGAAGGTGGGTGAGATTGTTCTCATCTGATAGGGAACAGACTAGTACTGTTGGAAGATGGGTGAGATTGTTCTCATCTGATAGGGAACAGACTAGTAGTGTGGGAAGGTGGGTGAGATTGTTCTCATCTGATAGGGAACAGACTAGTAGTGTTGGAAGGTGGGTGAGACTAGTAGCGTGGGAAGGTGGGTGAGATTGTTCTCATCTGATAGGGAACAGACTAGTAGTGTGGGAAGGTGGGTGAGATTGTTCTCATCTGATAGGGAACAGACTGGTAGTGTAGGAAGGTGGGTGAGATTGTTCTCATCTGATAGGGAACAGACTGGTAGTGTAGGAAGGTGGGTGAGATTGTTCTCATCTGATAGGGAACAGACTAGTAGTGTGGGAAGGTGGGTGAGATTGTTCTCATCTGATAGGGAACAGACTAGTAGTGTTGGAAGATGGGTGAGATTGTTCTCATCTGATAGGGAACAGACTGGTAGTGTAGGAAGTTGGGTGAGATTGTTCTCATCTGATAGGGAACAGACTAGTAGTGTGGGAAGGTGGGTGAGATTGTTCTCATCTGATAGGGAACAGACTAGTAGTGTGGGAAGGTGGGTGAGACTAGTAGCGTGGGAAGGTGGGTGAGATTGTTCTCATCTGATAGGGAACAGACTAGTAGTGTGGGAAGGTGGGTGAGATTGTTCTCATCTGATAGGGAACAGACTAGTAGTGTTGGAAGGTGGGTGAGACTAGTAGCTTGGGAAGGTGGGTGAGATTGTTCTCATCTGATAGGGAACAGACTAGTAGTGTTGGAAGGTGGGTGAGATTGTTCTCATCTGATAGGGAACAGACTAGTAGTGTAGGAAGGTGGGTGAGATTGTTCTCATCTGATAGGGAACAGACTAGTAGTGTTGGAAGATGGGTGAGATTGTTCTCATCTGATAGGGAACAGACTAGTAGTGTGGGAAGGTGGGTGAGATTGTTCTCATCTGATAGGGAACAGACTAGTAGTGTTGGAAGGTGGGTGAGACTAGTAGCGTGGGAAGGTGGGTGAGATTGTTCTCATCTGATAGGGAACAGACTAGTAGTGTGGGAAGGTGGGTGAGATTGTTCTCATCTGATAGGGAACAGACTAGTAGTGTAGGAAGGTGGGTGAGATTGTTCTCATCTGATAGGGAACAGTCTAGTAGTGTGGGAAGGTGGGTGAGATTGTTCTCATCTGATAGGGAACAGACTAGTAGTGTGGGAAGGTGGGTGAGATTGTTCTCATCTGATAGGGAACAGACTAGTAGTGTGGGAAGGTGGGTGAGATTGTTCTCATCTGATAGGGAACAGACTAGTAGTGTGGGAAGGTGGGTGAGATTGTTCTCATCTGATAGGGAACAGACTAGTAGGGTGGGAAGGTGGGTGAGATTGTTCTCATCTGATAGGGAACAGACTAGTAGTGTTGGAAGGTGGGTGAGATTGTTCTCATCTGATAGGGAACAGACTAGTAGTGTAGGAAGGTGGGTGAGATTGTTCTCATCTGATAGGGAACAGACTAGTAGTGTTGGAAGGTGGGTGAGACTAGTAGCGTGGGAAGGTGGGTGAGATTGTTCTCATCTGATAGGGAACAGACTAGTAGTGTTGGAAGGTGGGTGAGACTAGTAGCGTGGGAAGGTGGGTGAGATTGTTCTCATCTGATAGGGAACAGACTAGTAGTGTGGGAAGGTGGGTGAGATTGTTCTCATCTGATAGGGAACAGACTAGTAGTGTTGGAAGGTGGGTGAGACTAGTAGCGTGGGAAGGTGGGTGAGATTGTTCTCATCTGATAGGGAACAGACTAGTAGTGTGGGAAGGTGGGTGATATTGTTCTCATCTGATAGGGAACAGACTAGTAGTGTAGGAAGGTGGGTGAGATTGTTCTCATCTGATAGGGAACAGACTAGTAGTGTGGGAAGGTGGATGAGATTGTTCTCATCTGATAGGGAACAGACTAGTAGTGTGGGAAGGTGGGTGAGATTGTTCTCATCTGATAGGGAACAGACTAGTAGTGTGGGAAGGTGGGTGAGATTGTTCTCATCTGATAGGGAACAGACTAGTAGTGTGGGAAGGTGGGTGAGATTGTTCTCATCTGATAGGGAACAGACTAGTAGGGTGGGAAGGTGGGTGAGATTGTTCTCATCTGATAGGGAACAGACTAGTAGTGTTGGAAGGTGGGTGAGATTGTTCTCATCTGATAGGGAACAGACTAGTAGTGTGGGAAGGTGGATGAGATTGTTCTCATCTGATAGGGAACAGACTAGTAGTGTGGGAAGGTGGGTGAGATTGTTCTCATCTGATAGGGAACAGACTAGTAGTGTGGGAAGGTGGGTGAGATTGTTCTCATCTGATAGGGAACAGACTAGTAGTGTGGGAAGGTGGGTGAGATTGTTCTCATCTGATAGGGAACAGACTAGTAGGGTGGGAAGGTGGGTGAGATTGTTCTCATCTGATAGGGAACAGACTAGTAGTGTTGGAAGGTGGGTGAGATTGTTCTCATCTGATAGGGAACAGACTAGTAGTGTAGGAAGGTGGGTGAGATTGTTCTCATCTGATAGGGAACAGACTAGTAGTGTTGGAAGGTGGGTGAGACTAGTAGCGTGGGAAGGTGGGTGAGATTGTTCTCATCTGATAGGGAACAGACTAGTAGTGTTGGAAGGTGGGTGAGACTAGTAGCGTGGGAAGGTGGGTGAGATTGTTCTCATCTTATAGGGAACAGACTAGTAGTGTAGGAAGGTGGGTGAGATTGTTCTCATCTGATAGGGAACAGACTAGTAGTGTTGGAAGATGGGTGAGATTGTTCTCATCTGATAGGGAACAGACTAGTAGTGTGGGAAGGTGGGTGAGATTGTTCTCATCTGATAGGGAACAGACTAGTAGTGTGGGAAGGTGGGTGAGACTAGTAGCGTGGGAAGGTGGGTGAGATTGTTCTCATCTGATAGGGAACAGACTAGTAGTGTGGGAAGGTGGGTGAGATTGTTCTCATCTGATAGGGAACAGACTAGTAGTGTTGGAAGGTGGGTGAGACTAGTAGCTTGGGAAGGTGGGTGAGATTGTTCTCATCTGATAGGGAACAGACTAGTAGTGTTGGAAGGTGGGTGAGATTGTTCTCATCTGATAGGGAACAGACTAGTAGTGTAGGAAGGTGGGTGAAATTGTTCTCATCTGATAGGGAACAGACTAGTAGTGTTGGAAGATGGGTGAGATTGTTCTCATCTGATAGGGAACAGACTAGTAGTGTGGGAAGGTGGGTGAGATTGTTCTCATCTGATAGGGAACAGACTAGTAGTGTTGGAAGGTGGGTGAGACTAGTAGCGTGGGAAGGTGGGTGAGATTGTTCTCATCTGATAGGGAACAGACTAGTAGTGTGGGAAGGTGGGTGAGATTGTTCTCATCTGATAGGGAACAGACTAGTAGTGTAGGAAGGTGGGTGAGATTGTTCTCATCTGATAGGGAACAGACTAGTAGTGTGGGAAGGTGGGTGAGATTGTTCTCATCTGATAGGGAACAGACTAGTAGTGTGGGAAGGTGGGTGAGATTGTTCTCATCTGATAGGGAACAGACTAGTAGTGTGGGAAGGTGGGTGAGATTGTTCTCATCTGATAGGGAACAGACTAGTAGGGTGGGAAGGTGGGTGAGATTGTTCTCATCTGATAGGGAACAGACTAGTAGTGTTGGAAGGTGGGTGAGATTGTTCTCATCTGATAGGGAACAGACTAGTAGTGTAGGGAGGTGGGTGAGATTGTTCTCATCTGATAGGGAACAGACTAGTAGTGTAGGAAGGTGGGTGAGATTGTTCTCATCTGATAGGGAACAGACTAGTAGTGTTGGAAGGTGGGTGAGACTAGTAGCGTGGGAAGGTGGGTGAGATTGTTCTCATCTGATAGGGAACAGACTAGTAGTGATGGAAGGTGGGTGAGATTGTTCTCATCTGATAGGGAACAGACTAGTAGTGTTGGAAGGTGGGTGAGACTAGTAGCGTGGGAAGGTGGGTGAGATTGTTCTCATCTGATAGGGAACAGTCTAGTAGTGTGGGAAGGTGGGTGAGATTGTTCTCATCTGATAGGGAATTGACTAGTAGTGTAGGAAGGTGGGTGAGATTGTTCTCATCTGATAGGGAACAGATTAGTAGTGTGGGAAGGTGGGTGAGATTGTTCTCATCTGATAGGGAACAGACTAGTAGTGTGGGAAGGTGGGTGAGATTGTTCTCATCTGATAGGGAACAGACTAGTAGTGTGGGAAGGTGGGTGAGATTGTTCTCATCTGATAGGGAACAGACTAGTAGTGTTGGAAGGTGGGTGAGACTAGTAGCGTGGGAAGGTGGGTGAGATTGTTCTCATCTGATAGGGAACAGACTAGTAGTGTAGGAAGGTGGGTGAGATTGTTCTCATCTGATAGGGAACAGACTAGTAGTGTTGGAAGATGGGTGAGATTGTTCTCATCTGATAGGGAACAGACTAGTAGTGTGGGAAGGTGGGTGAGATTGTTCTCATCTGATAGGGAACAGACTAGTAGTGTAGGAAGGTGGGTGAGATTGTTCTCATCTGATAGGGAACAGACTAGTAGTGTTGGAAGATGGGTGAGATTGTTCTCATCTGATAGGGAACAGACTAGTAGTGTGGGAAGGTGGGTGAGATTGTTCTCATCTGATAGGGAACAGACTAGTAGTGTTGGAAGGTGGGTGAGACTAGTAGCGTGGGAAGGTGGGTGAGATTGTTCTCATCTGATAGGGAACAGACTAGTAGTGTGGGAAGGTGGGTGAGATTGTTCTCATCTGATAGGGAACAGACTAGTAGTGTAGGAAGGTGGGTGAGATTGTTCTCATCTGATAGGGAACAGACTAGTAGTGTGG
The DNA here is from genome assembly GCF_965601325.2 of Salmo salar. Taxonomy (NCBI): domain Eukaryota; kingdom Metazoa; phylum Chordata; class Actinopteri; order Salmoniformes; family Salmonidae; genus Salmo; species Salmo salar. The sequence continues at coordinate 56,578,322 of NC_138304.1, read as the reverse complement.
GAAGGTGGGTGAGATTGTTCTCATCTGATAGGGAACAGACTAGTAGTGTGGGAAGGTGGGTGAGATTGTTCTCATCTGATAGGGAACAGACTAGTAGTGTGGGAAGGTGGGTGAGATTGTTCTCATCTGATAGGGAACAGACTAGTAGGGTGGGAAGGTGGGTGAGATTGTTCTCATCTGATAGGGAACAGACTAGTAGTGTTGGAAGGTGGGTGAGATTGTTCTCATCTGATAGGGAACAGACTAGTAGTGTTGGAAGGTGGGTGAGACTAGTAGCGTGGGAAGGTGGGTGAGATTGTTCTCATCTGATAGGGAACAGACTAGTAGTGTAGGAAGGTGGGTGAGATTGTTCTCATCTGATAGGGAACAGATTAGTAGTGTGGGAAGGTGGGTGAGATTGTTCTCATCTGATAGGGAACAGACTAGTAGTGTGGGAAGGTGGGTGAGATTGTTCTCATCTTATAGGGAACAGACTAGTAGTGTGGGAAGGTGGGTGAGATTGTTCTCATCTGATAGGGAACAGACTAGTAGTGTTGGAAGGTGGGTGAGACTAGTAGCGTGGGAAGGTGGGTGAGATTGTTCTCATCTGATAGGGAACAGACTAGTAGCGTGGGAAGGTGGGTGAGATTGTTCTCATCTGATAGGGAACAGACTAGTAGTGTTGGAAGGAAGGTGGGTGAGATTGTTCTCATCTGATAGGGAACAGACTGGTAATGTTGGAAGGTGGGTGAGATTGTTCTCATCTGATAGGGAACAGACTAGTAGGGTGGGAAGGTGGGTGAGATTGTTCTCATCTGATAGGGAACAGACTAGTAGTGTTGGAAGGTGGGTGAGATTGTTCTCATCTGATAGGGAACAGACTAGTAGTGTTGGAAGGTGGGTGAGACTAGTAGCGTGGGAAGGTGGGTGAGATTGTTCTCATCTGATAGGGAACAGACTAGTAGTGTGGGAAGGTGGGTGAGATTGTTCTGATCTGATAGGGAACAGACTAGTAGTGTAGGAAGGTGGGTGAGATTGTTCTCATCTGATAGGGAACAGACTAGTAGTGTGGGAAGGTGGGTGAGATTGTTCTCATCTGATAGGGAACAGACTAGTAGTGTGGGAAGGTGGGTGAGATTGTTCTCATCTGATAGGGAACAGACTAGTAGTGTGGGAAGGTGGGTGAGATTGTTCTCATCTGATAGGGAACAGACTAGTAGTGTTGGAAGGTGGGTGAGATTGTTCTCATCTGATAGGGAACAGACTAGTAGTGTAGGAAGGTGGGTGAGATTGTTCTCATCTGATAGGGAACAGACTAGTAGTGTTGGAAGGTGGGTGAGACTAGTAGCGTGGGAAGGTGGGTGAGATTGTTCTCATCTGATAGGGAACAGACTAGTAGTGTTGGAAGGTGGGTGAGACTAGTAGCGTGGGAAGGTGGGTGAGATTGTTCTCATCTGATAGGGAACAGACTAGTAGTGTAGGAAGGTGGGTGAGATTGTTCTCATCTGATAGGGAACAGACTAGTAGTGTTGGAAGATGGGTGAGATTGTTCTCATCTGATAGGGAACAGACTGGTAGTGTAGGAAGGTGGGTGAGATTGTTCTCATCTGATAGGGAACAGACTAGTAGTGTGGGAAGGTGGGTGAGATTGTTCTCATCTGATAGGGAACAGACTAGTAGTGTGGGAAGGTGGGTGAGACTAGTAGTGTGGGAAGGTGGGTGAGATTGTTCTCATCTGATAGGGAACAGACTAGTAGTGTTGGAAGGTGGGTGAGATTGTTCTCATCTGATAGGGAACAGACTAGTAGTGTAGGAAGGTGGGTGAGATTGTTCTCATCTGATAGGGAACAGACTAGTAGTGTTGGAAGGTGGGTGAGACTAGTAGCGTGGGAAGGTGGGTGAGATTGTTCTCATCTGATAGGGAACAGACTAGTAGTGTTGGAAGGTGGGTGAGACTAGTAGCGTGGGAAGGTGGGTGAGATTGTTCTCATCTGATAGGGAACAGACTAGTAGTGTGGGAAGGTGGGTGAGATTGTTCTCATCTGATAGGGAACAGACTAGTAGTGTTGGAAGGTGGGTGAGACTAGTAGCGTGGGAAGGTGGGTGAGATTGTTCTCATCTGATAGGGAACAGACTAGTAGTGTGGGAAGGTGGGTGAGATTGTTCTCATCTGATAGGGAACAGACTAGTAGTGTAGGAAGGTGGGTGAGATTGTTCTCATCTGATAGGGAACAGACTAGTAGTGTGGGAAGGTGGATGAGATTGTTCTCATCTGATAGGGAACAGACTAGTAGTGTGGGAAGGTGGGTGAGATTGTTCTCATCTGATAGGGAACAGACTAGTAGTGTGGGAAGGTGGGTGAGATTGTTCTCATCTGATAGGGAACAGACTAGTAGTGTGGGAAGGTGGGTGAGATTGTTCTCATCTGATAGGGAACAGACTAGTAGGGTGGGAAGGTGGGTGAGATTGTTCTCATCTGATAGGGAACAGACTAGTAGTGTTGGAAGGTGGGTGAGATTGTACTCATCTGATAGGGAACAGACTAGTAGTGTAGGAAGGTGGGTGAGATTGTTCTCATCTGATAGGGAACAGACTAGTAGTGTTGGAAGGTGGGTGAGACTAGTAGCGTGGGAAGGTGGGTGAGATTGTTCTCATCTGATAGGGAACAGACTAGTAGTGTTGGAAGGTGGGTGAGACTAGTAGCGTGGGAAGGTGGGTGAGATTGTTCTCATCTTATAGGGAACAGACTAGTAGTGTAGGAAGGTGGGTGAGATTGTTCTCATCTGATAGGGAACAGACTAGTAGTGTTGGAAGATGGGTGAGATTGTTCTCATCTGATAGGGAACAGACTAGTAGTGTAGGAAGGTGGGTGAGATTGTTCTCATCTGATAGGGAACAGACTAGTAGTGTGGGAAGGTGGGTGAGATTGTTCTCATCTGATAGGGAACAGACTAGTAGTGTTGGAAGGTGGGTGAGACTAGTAGTGTGGGAAGGTGGGTGAGATTGTTCTCATCTGATAGGGAACAGACTAGTAGTGTAGGAAGGTAGGTGAGATTGTTCTCATCTGATAGGGAACAGACTAGTAGTGTGGGAAGGTGGGTGAGATTGTTCTCATCTGATAGGGAACAGACTAGTAGTGTGGGAAGGTGGGTGAGATTGTTCTCATCTGATAGGGAACAGACTAGTAGTGTTGGAAGGAAGGTGGGTGAGATTGTTCTCATCTGATAGGGAACAGACTGGTAATGTTGGAAGGTGGGTGAGATTGTTCTCATCTGATAGGGAACAGACTAGTAGGGTGGGAAGGTGGGTGAGATTGTTCTCATCTGATAGGGAACAGACTAGTAGTGTTGGAAGGTGGGTGAGATTGTTCTCATCTGATAGGGAACAGACTAGTAGTGTTGGAAGGTGGGTGAGACTAGTAGCGTGGGAAGGTGGGTGAGATTGTTCTCATCTGATAGGGAACAGACTAGTAGTGTGGGAAGGTGGGTGAGATTGTTCTGATCTGATAGGGAACAGACTAGTAGTGTAGGAAGGTGGGTGAGATTGTTCTCATCTGATAGGGAACAGACTAGTAGTGTGGGAAGGTGGGTGAGATTGTTCTCATCTGATAGGGAACAGACTAGTAGTGTGGGAAGGTGGGTGAGATTGTTCTCATCTGATAGGGAACAGACTAGTAGTGTGGGAAGGTGGGTGAGATTGTTCTCATCTGATAGGGAACAGACTAGTAGTGTTGGAAGGTGGGTGAGATTGTTCTCATCTGATAGGGAACAGACTAGTAGTGTAGGAAGGTGGGTGAGATTGTTCTCATCTGATAGGGAACAGACTAGTAGTGTTGGAAGGTGGGTGAGACTAGTAGCGTGGGAAGGTGGGTGAGATTGTTCTCATCTGATAGGGAACAGACTAGTAGTGTTGGAAGGTGGGTGAGACTAGTAGCGTGGGAAGGTGGCTGAGATTGTTCTCATCTGATAGGGAACAGACTAGTAGTGTAGGAAGGTGGGTGAGATTGTTCTCATCTGATAGGGAACAGACTAGTAGTGTTGGAAGATGGGTGAGATTGTTCTCATCTGATAGGGAACAGACTGGTAGTGTAGGAAGGTGGGTGAGATTGTTCTCATCTGATAGGGAACAGACTAGTAGTGTGGGAAGGTGGGTGAGATTGTTCTCATCTGATAGGGAACAGACTAGTAGTGTGGGAAGGTGGGTGAGACTAGTAGTGTGGGAAGGTGGGTGAGATTGTTCTCATCTGATAGGGAACAGACTAGTAGTGTAGGAAGGTAGGTGAGATTGTTCTCATCTGATAGGGAACAGACTAGTAGTGTGGGAAGGTGGGTGAGATTGTTCTCATCTGATAGGGAACAGACTAGTAGTGTGGGAAGGTGGGTGAGATTGTTCTCATCTGATAGGGAACAGACTAGTAGTGTGGGAAGGTGGGTGAGACTAGTAGCGTGGGAAGGTGGGTGAGATTGTTCTCATCTGATAGGGAACAGACTAGTAGTGTGGGAAGGTGGGTGAGATTGTTCTCATCTGATAGGGAACAGACTAGTAGTGTAGGAAGGTGGGTGAGACTAGTAGCTTGGGAAGGTGGGTGAGATTGTTCTCATCTGATAGGGAACAGACTAGTAGTGTTGGAAGGTGGGTGAGATTGTTCTCATCTGATAGGGAACAGACTAGTAGTGTAGGAAGGTGGGTGAGATTGTTCTCATCTGATAGGGAACAGACTAGTAGTGTTGGAAGATGGGTGAGATTGTTCTCATCTGATAGGGAACAGACTAGTAGTGTGGGAAGGTGGGTGAGATTGTTCTCATCTGATAGGGAACAGACTAGTAGTGTTGGAAGGTGGGTGAGACTAGTAGAGTGGGAAGGTGGGTGAGATTGTTCTCATCTGATAGGGAACAGACTAGTAGTGTGGGAAGGTGGGTGAGATTGTTCTCATCTGATAGGGAACAGACTGGTAGTGTAGGAAGGTGGGTGAGATTGTTCTCATCTGATAGGGAACAGACTAGTAGTGTTGGAAGATGGGTGAGATTGTTCTCATCTGATAGGGAACAGACTGGTAGTGTAGGAAGGTGGGTGAGATTGTTCTCATCTGATAGGGAACAGACTAGTAGTGTGGGAAGGTGGGTGAGATTGTTCTCATCTGATAGGGAACAGACTAGTAGTGTTGGAAGATGGGTGAGATTGTTCTCATCTGATAGGGAACAGACTGGTAGTGTAGGAAGGTGGGTGAGATTGTTCTCATCTGATAGGGAACAGACTAGTAGTGTGGGAAGGTGGGTGAGATTGTTCTCATCTGATAGGGAACAGACTAGTAGTGTGGGAAGGTGGGTGAGACTAGTAGCGTGGGAAGGTGGGTGAGATTGTTCTCATCTGATAGGGAACAGACTAGTAGTGTGGGAAGGTGGGTGAGATTGTTCTCATCTGATAGGGAACAGACTAGTAGTGTTGGAAGGTGGGTGAGACTAGTAGCTTGGGAATGTGGGTGAGATTGTTCTCATCTGATAGGGAACAGACTAGTAGTGTTGGAAGGTGGGTGAGATTGTTCTCATCTGATAGGGAACAGACTAGTAGTGTAGGAAGGTGGGTGAGATTGTTCTCATCTGATAGGGAACAGACTAGTAGTGTTGGAAGATGGGTGAGATTGTTCTCATCTGATAGGGAACAGACTAGTAGTGTGGGAAGGTGGGTGAGATTGTTCTCATCTGATAGGGAACAGACTAGTAGTGTTGGAAGGTGGGTGAGACTAGTAGCGTGGGAAGGTGGGTGAGATTGTTCTCATCTGATAGGGAACAGACTAGTAGTGTGGGAAGGTGGGTGAGATTGTTCTCATCTGATAGGGAACAGACTAGTAGTGTAGGAAGGTGGGTGAGATTGTTCTCATCTGATAGGGAACAGTCTAGTAGTGTGGGAAGGTGGGTGAGATTGTTCTCATCTGATAGGGAACAGACTAGTAGTGTGGGAAGGTGGGTGAGATTGTTCTCATCTGATAGGGAACAGACTAGTAGTGTGGGAAGGTGGGTGAGATTGTTCTCATCTGATAGGGAACAGACTAGTAGTGTGGGAAGGTGGGTGAGATTGTTCTCATCTGATAGGGAACAGACTAGTAGGGTGGGAAGGTGGGTGAGATTGTTCTCATCTGATAGGGAACAGACTAGTAGTGTTGGAAGGTGGGTGAGATTGTTCTCATCTGATAGGGAACAGACTAGTAGTGTAGGAAGGTGGGTGAGATTGTTCTCATCTGATAGGGAACAGACTAGTAGTGTTGGAAGGTGAGTGAGACTAGTAGCGTGGGAAGGTGGGTGAGATTGTTCTCATCTGATAGGGAACAGACTAGTAGTGTGGGAAGGTGGGTGAGATTGTTCTCATCTGATAGGGAACAGACTAGTAGTGTAGGAAGGTGGGTGAGATTGTTCTCATCTGATAGGGAACAGTCTAGTAGTGTGGGAAGGTGGGTGAGATTGTTCTCATCTGATAGGGAACAGACTAGTAGTGTGGGAAGGTGGGTGAGATTGTTCTCATCTGATAGGGAACAGACTAGTAGTGTGGGAAGGTGGGTGAGATTGTTCTCATCTGATAGGGAACAGACTAGTAGTGTGGGAAGGTGGGTGAGATTGTTCTCATCTGATAGGGAACAGACTAGTAGGGTGGGAAGGTGGGTGAGATTGTTCTCATCTGATAGGGAACAGACTAGTAGTGTTGGAAGGTGGGTGAGATTGTTCTCATCTGATAGGGAACAGACTAGTAGTGTAGGAAGGTGGGTGAGATTGTTCTCATCTGATAGGGAACAGACTAGTAGTGTTGGAAGGTGGGTGAGACTAGTAGCGTGGGAAGGTGGGTGAGATTGTTCTCATCTGATAGGGAATAGACTAGTAGTGTTGGAAGGTGGGTGAGACTAGTAGCGTGGGAAGGTGGGTGAGATTGTTCTCATCTGATAGGGAACAGACTAGTAGTGTGGGAAGGTGGGTGAGATTGTTCTCATCTGATAGGGAACAGACTAGTAGTGTTGGAAGGTGGGTGAGACTAGTAGCGTGGGAAGGTGGGTGAGATTGTTCTCATCTGATAGGGAACAGACTAGTAGTGTGGGAAGGTGGGTGAGATTGTTCTCATCTGATAGGGAACAGACTAGTAGTGTAGGAAGGTGGGTGAGATTGTTCTCATCTGATAGGGAACAGACTAGTAGTGTGGGAAGGTGGATGAGATTGTTCTCATCTGATAGGGAACAGACTAGTAGTGTGGGAAGGTGGGTGAGATTGTTCTCATCTGATAGGGAACAGACTAGTAGTGTGGGAAGGTGGGTGAGATTGTTCTCATCTGATAGGGAACAGACTAGTAGTGTGGGAAGGTGGGTGAGATTGTTCTCATCTGATAGGGAACAGACTAGTAGGGTGGGAAGGTGGGTGAGATTGTTCTCATCTGATAGGGAACAGACTAGTAGTGTTGGAAGGTGGGTGAGATTGTACTCATCTGATAGGGAACAGACTAGTAGTGTAGGAAGGTGGGTGAGATTGTTCTCATCTGATAGGGAACAGACTAGTAGTGTTGGAAGGTGGGTGAGACTAGTAGCGTGGGAAGGTGGGTGAGATTGTTCTCATCTGATAGGGAACAGACTAGTAGTGTTGGAAGGTGGGTGAGACTAGTAGCGTGGGAAGGTGGGTGAGATTGTTCTCATCTTATAGGGAACAGACTAGTAGTGTAGGAAGGTGGGTGAGATTGTTCTCATCTGATAGGGAACAGACTAGTAGTGTTGGAAGATGGGTGAGATTGTTCTCATCTGATAGGGAACAGACTAGTAGTGTAGGAAGGTGGGTGAGATTGTTCTCATCTGATAGGGAACAGACTAGTAGTGTGGGAAGGTGGGTGAGATTGTTCTCATCTGATAGGGAACAGACTAGTAGTGTTGGAAGGTGGGTGAGACTAGTAGTGTGGGAAGGTGGGTGAGATTGTTCTCATCTGATAGGGAACAGACTAGTAGTGTAGGAAGGTAGGTGAGATTGTTCTCATCTGATAGGGAACAGACTAGTAGTGTGGGAAGGTGGGTGAGATTGTTCTCATCTGATAGGGAACAGACTAGTAGTGTGGGAAGGTGGGTGAGATTGTTCTCATCTGATAGGGAACAGACTAGTAGTGTGGGAAGGTGGGTGAGACTAGTAGCGTGGGAAGGTGGGTGAGATTGTTCTCATCTGATAGGGAACAGACTAGTAGTGTGGGAAGGTGGGTGAGATTGTTCTCATCTGATAGGGAACAGACTAGTAGTGTTGGAAGGTGGGTGAGACTAGTAGCTTGGGAAGGTGGGTGAGATTGTTCTCATCTGATAGGGAACAGACTAGTAGTGTTGGAAGGTGGGTGAGATTGTTCTCATCTGATAGGGAACAGACTAGTAGTGTAGGAAGGTGGGTGAGATTGTTCTCATCTGATAGGGAACAGACTAGTAGTGTTGGAAGATGGGTGAGATTGTTCTCATCTGATAGGGAACAGACTAGTAGTGTGGGAAGGTGGGTGAGATTGTTCTCATCTGATAGGGAACAGACTAGTAGTGTTGGAAGGTGGGTGAGACTAGTAGCGTGGGAAGGTGGGTGAGATTGTTCTCATCTGATAGGGAACAGACTAGTAGTGTGGGAAGGTGGGTGAGATTGTTCTCATCTGATAGGGAACAGACTAGTAGTGTAGGAAGGTGGGTGAGATTGTTCTCATCTGATAGGGAACAGACTAGTAGTGTGGGAAGGTGGGTGAGATTGTTCTCATCTGATAGGGAACAGACTAGTAGTGTGGGAAGGTGGGTGAGATTGTTCTCATCTGATAGGGAACAGACTAGTAGTGTGGGAAGGTGGGTGAGATTGTTCTCATCTGATAGGGAACAGACTAGTAGGGTGGGAAGGTGGGTGAGATTGTTCTCATCTGATAGGGAACAGACTAGTAGTGTTGGAAGGTGGGTGAGATTGTTCTCATCTGATAGGGAACAGACTAGTAGTGTAGGGAGGTGGGTGAGATTGTTCTCATCTGATAGGGAACAGACTAGTAGTGTAGGAAGGTGGGTGAGATTGTTCTCATCTGATAGGGAACAGACTAGTAGTGTTGGAAGGTGGGTGAGACTAGTAGCGTGGGAAGGTGGGTGAGATTGTTCTCATCTGATAGGGAACAGACTAGTAGTGATGGAAGGTGGGTGAGATTGTTCTCATCTGATAGGGAACAGACTAGTAGTGTTGGAAGGTGGGTGAGACTAGTAGCGTGGGAAGGTGGGTGAGATTGTTCTCATCTGATAGGGAACAGACTAGTAGTGTGGGAAGGTGGGTGAGATTGTTCTCATCTGATAGGGAATTGACTAGTAGTGTAGGAAGGTGGGTGAGATTGTTCTCATCTGATAGGGAACAGATTAGTAGTGTGGGAAGGTGGGTGAGATTGTTCTCATCTGATAGGTGAACAGACTAGTAGTGTGGGAAGGTGGGTGAGATTGTTCTCATCTGATAGGGAACAGACTAGTAGTGTGGGAAGGTGGGTGAGATTGTTCTCATCTGATAGGGAACAGACTAGTAGTGTTGGAAGGTGGGTGAGACTAGTAGCGTGGGAAGGTGGGTGAGATTGTTCTCATCTGATAGGGAACAGACTAGTAGTGTAGGAAGGTGGGTGAGATTGTTCTCATCTGATAGGGAACAGACTAGTAGTGTGGGAAGGTGGGTGAGATTGTTCTCATCTGATAGGGAACAGACTAGTAGTGTGGGAAGGTGGGTGAGATTGTTCTCATCTGATAGGGAACAGACTAGTAGGGTGGGAAGGTGGGTGAGATTGTTCTCATCTGATAGGGAACAGACTAGTAGTGTTGGAAGGTGGGTGAGATTGTTCTCATCTGATAGGGAACAGACTAGTAGTGTAGGAAGGTGGGTGAGATTGTTCTCATCTGATAGGGAACAGACTAGTAGTGTTGGAAGGTGGGTGAGACTAGTAGCGTGGGAAGGTGGGTGAGATTGTTCTCATCTGATAGGGAACAGACTAGTAGTGTTGGAAGGTGGGTGAGACTAGTAGCGTGGGAAGGTGGGTGAGATTGTTCTCATCTGATAGGGAACAGACTAGTAGTGTGGGAAGGTGGGTGAGATTGTTCTCATCTGATAGGGAACAGACTAGTAGTGTTGGAAGGTGGGTGAGACTAGTAGCGTGGGAAGGTGGGTGAGATTGTTCTCATCTGATAGGGAACAGACTAGTAGTGTGGGAAGGTGGGTGAGATTGTTCTCATCTGATAGGGAACAGACTAGTAGTGTAGGAAGGTGGGTGAGATTGTTCTCATCTGATAGGGAACAGACTAGTAGTGTGGGAAGGTGGATGAGATTGTTCTCATCTGATAGGGAACAGACTAGTAGTGTGGGAAGGTGGGTGAGATTGTTCTCATCTGATAGGGAACAGACTAGTAGTGTGGGAAGGTGGGTGAGATTGTTCTCATCTGATAGGGAACAGACTAGTAGTGTGGGAAGGTGGGTGAGATTGTTCTCATTTGATAGGGAACAGACTAGTAGGGTGGGAAGGTGGGTGAGATTGTTCTCATCTGATAGGGAACAGACTAGTTGTGTTGGAAGGTGGGTGAGATTGTTCTCATCTGATAGGGAACAGACTAGTAGTGTAGGAAGGTGGGTGAGATTGTTCTCATCTGATAGGGAACAGACTAGTAGTGTTGGAAGGTGGGTGAGACTAGTAGCGTGGGAAGGTGGGTGAGATTGTTCTCATCTGATAGGGAACAGACTAGTAGTGTTGGAAGGTGGGTGAGACTAGTAGCGTGGGAAGGTGGGTGAGATTGTTCTCATCTTATAGGGAACAGACTAGTAGTGTAGGAAGGTGGGTGAGATTGTTCTCATCTGATAGGGAACAGACTAGTAGTGTTGGAAGATGGGTGAGATTGTTCTCATCTGATAGGGAACAGACTAGTAGTGTAGGAAGGTGGGTGAGATTGTTCTCATCTGATAGGGAACAGACTAGTAGTGTGGGAAGGTGGGTGAGATTGTTCTCATCTGATAGGGAACAGACTAGTAGTGTTGGAAGGTGGGTGAGACTAGTAGTGTGGGAAGGTGGGTGAGATTGTTCTCATCTGATAGGGAACAGACTAGTAGTGTAGGAAGGTAGGTGAGATTGTTCTCATCTGATAGGGAACAGACTAGTAGTGTGGGAAGGTGGGTGAGATTGTTCTCATCTGATAGGGAACAGACTAGTAGTGTGGGAAGGTGGGTGAGATTGTTCTCATCTGATAGGGAACAGACTAGTAGTGTGGGAAGGTGGGTGAGACTAGTAGCGTGGGAAGGTGGGTGAGATTGTTCTCATCTGATAGGGAACAGACTAGTAGTGTGGGAAGGTGGGTGAGATTGTTCTCATCTGATAGGGAACAGACTAGTAGTGTTGGAAGGTGGGTGAGACTAGTAGCTTGGGAAGGTGGGTGAGATTGTTCTCATCTGATAGGGAACAGACTAGTAGTGTTGGAAGGTGGGTGAGATTGTTCTCATCTGATAGGGAACAGACTAGTAGTGTAGGAAGGTGGGTGAGATTGTTCTCATCTGATAGGGAACAGACTAGTAGTGTTGGAAGATGGGTGAGATTGTTCTCATCTGATAGGGAACAGACTAGTAGTGTGGGAAGGTGGGTGAGATTGTTCTCATCTGATAGGGAACAGACTAGTAGTGTTGGAAGGTGGGTGAGACTAGTAGCGTGGGAAGGTGGGTGAGATTGTTCTCATCTGATAGGGAACAGACTAGTAGTGTGGGAAGGTGGGTGAGATTGTTCTCATCTGATAGGGAACAGACTAGTAGTGTAGGAAGGTGGGTGAGATTGTTCTCATCTGATAGGGAACAGACTAGTAGTGTTGGAAGGTGGGTGAGACTAGTAGTGTGGGAAGGTGGGTGAGATTGTTCTCATCTGATAGGGAACAGACTAGTAGTGTGGGAAGGTGGGTGAGATTGTTCTCATCTGATAGGGAACAGACTAGTAGTGTGGGAAGGTGGGTGAGACTAGTAGCGTGGGAAGGTGGGTGAGATTGTTCTCATCTGATAGGGAACAGACTAGTAGTGTGGGAAGGTGGGTGAGATTGTTCTCATCTGATAGGGAACAGACTAGTAGTGTTGGAAGGTGGGTGAGACTAGTAGCTTGGGAAGGTGGGTGAGATTGTTCTCATCTGATAGGGAACAGACTAGTAGTGTTGGAAGGTGGGTGAGATTGTTCTCATCTGATAGGGAACAGACTAGTAGTGTAGGAAGGTGGGTGAGATTGTTCTCATCTGATAGGGAACAGACTAGTAGTGTTGGAAGATGGGTGAGATTGTTCTCATCTGATAGGGAACAGACTAGTAGTGTGGGAAGGTGGGTGAGATTGTTCTCATCTGATAGGGAACAGACTAGTAGTGTTGGAAGGTGGGTGAGACTAGTAGCGTGGGAAGGTGGGTGAGATTGTTCTCATCTGATAGGGAACAGACTAGTAGTGTGGGAAGGTGGGTGAGATTGTTCTCATCTGATAGGGAACAGACTAGTAGTGTAGGAAGGTGGGTGAGATTGTTCTCATCTGATAGGGAACAGACTAGTAGTGTGGGAAGGTGGGTGAGATTGTTCTCATCTGATAGGGAACAGACTAGTAGTGTGGGAAGGTGGGTGAGATTGTTCTCATCTGATAGGGAACAGACTAGTAGTGTGGGAAGGTGGGTGAGATTGTTCTCATCTGATAGGGAACAGACTAGTAGGGTGGGAAGGTGGGTGAGATTGTTCTCATCTGATACGGAACAGACTAGTAGTGTTGGAAGGTGGGTGAGATTGTTCTCATCTGATAGGGAACAGACTAGTAGTGTAGGGAGGTGGGTGAGATTGTTCTCATCTGATAGGGAACAGACTAGTAGTGTAGGAAGGTGGGTGAGATTGTTCTCATCTGATAGGGAACAGACTAGTAGTGTTGGAAGGTGGGTGAGACTAGTAGCGTGGGAAGGTGGGTGAGATTGTTCTCATCTGATAGGGAACAGACTAGTAGTGATGGAAGGTGGGTGAGATTGTTCTCATCTGATAGGGAACAGACTAGTAGTGTTGGAAGGTGGGTGAGACTAGTAGCGTGGGAAGGTGGGTGAGATTGTTCTCATCTGATAGGGAACAGACTAGTAGTGTGGGAAGGTGGGTGAGATTGTTCTCATCTGATAGGGAATTGACTAGTAGTGTAGGAAGGTGGGTGAGATTGTTCTCATCTGATAGGGAACAGATTAGTAGTGTGGGAAGGTGGGTGAGATTGTTCTCATCTGATAGGTGAACAGACTAGTAGTGTGGGAAGGTGGGTGAGATTGTTCTCATCTGATAGGGAACAGACTAGTAGTGTGGGAAGGTGGGTGAGATTGTTCTCATCTGATAGGGAACAGACTAGTAGTGTTGGAAGGTGGGTGAGACTAGTAGCGTGGGAAGGTGGGTGAGATTGTTCTCATCTGATAGGGAACAGACTAGTAGTGTAGGAAGGTGGGTGAGATTGTTCTCATCTGATAGGGAACAGACTAGTAGTGTGGGAAGGTGGGTGAGATTGTTCTCATCTGATAGGGAACAGACTAGTAGTGTTGGAAGGTGGGTGAGACTAGTAGCGTGGGAAGGTGGGTGAGATTGTTCTCATCTGATAGGGAACAGACTAGTAGTGTGGGAAGGTGGGTGAGATTGTTCTCATCTGATAGGGAACAGACTAGTAGTGTAGGAAGGTGGGTGAGATTGTTCTCATCTGATAGGGAACAGACTAGTAGTGTGGGAAGGTGGGTGAGATTGTTCTCATCTGATAGGGAACAGACTAGTAGTGTGGGAAGGTGGGTGAGATTGTTCTCATCTGATAGGGAACAGACTAGTAGTGTGGGAAGGTGGGTGAGATTGTTCTCATCTGATAGGGAACAGACTAGTAGGGTGGGAAGGTGGGTGAGATTGTTCTCATCTGATAGGGAACAGACTAGTAGTGTTGGAAGGTGGGTGAGATTGTTCTCATCTGATAGGGAACAGACTAGTAGTGTTGAAGGTGGGTGAGACTAGTAGCGTGGGAAGGTGGGTGAGATTGTTCTCATCTGATAGGGAACAGACTAGTAGTGTAGGAAGGTGGGTGAGATTGTTCTCATCTGATAGGGAACAGATTAGTAGTGTGGGAAGGTGGGTGAGATTGTGCTCATCTGATAGGGAACAGACTAGTAGTGTGGGAAGGTGGGTGAGATTGTTCTCATCTTATAGGGAACAGACTAGTAGTGTGGGAAGGTGGGTGAGATTGTTCTCATCTGATAGGGAACAGACTAGTAGTGTTGGAAGGTGGGTGAGACTAGTAGCGTGGGAAGGTGGGTGAGATTGTTCTCATCTGATAGGGAACAGACTAGTAGCGTGGGAAGGTGGGTGAGATTGTTCTCATCTGATAGGGAACAGACTAGTAGTGTTGGAAGGAAGGTGGGTGAGATTGTTCTCATCTGATAGGGAACAGACTGGTAATGTTTGAAGGTGGGTGAGATTGTTCTCATCTGATAGGGAACAGACTAGTAGGGTGGGAAGGTGGGTGAGATTGTTCTCATCTGATAGGGAACAGACTAGTAGTGTTGGAAGGTGGGTGAGATTGTTCTCATCTGATAGGGAACAGACTAGTAGTGTAGGAAGGTGGGTGAGATTGTTCCCTATCAGATGAGAACAGACTAGTAGTGTTGGAAGGTGGGTGAGACTAGTAGCGTGGGAAGGTGGGTGAGATTGTTCTCATCTGATAGGGAACAGACTAGTAGTGTTGGAAGGTGGGTGAGACTAGTAGTGTGGGAAGGTGGGTGAGATTGTTCTCATCTGATAGGGAACAGACTAGTAGTGTAGGAAGGTAGGTGAGATTGTTCTCATCTGATAGGGATCAGACTAGTAGTGTGGGAAGGTGGGTGAGATTGTTCTCATCTGATAGGGAACAGACTAGTAGTGTGGGAAGGTGGGTGAGATTGTTCTCATCTGATAGGGAACAGACTAGTAGTGTGGGAAGGTGGGTGAGACTAGTAGCGTGGGAAGGTGGGTGAGATTGTTCTCATCTGATAGGGAACAGACTAGTAGTGTGGGAAGGTGGGTGAGATTGTTCTCATCTGATAGGGAACAGAGTAGTAGTGTTGGAAGGTGGGTGAGACTAGTAGCTTGGGAAGGTGGGTGAGATTGTTCTCATCTGATAGGGAACAGACTAGTAGTGTTGGAAGGTGGGTGAGATTGTTCTCATCTGATAGGGAACAGACTAGTAGTGTAGGAAGGTGGGTGAGATTGTTCTCATCTGATAGGGAACAGACTAGTAGTGTTGGAAGATGGGTGAGATTGTTCTCATCTGATAGGGAACAGACTAGTGGTGTGGGAAGGTGGGTGAGATTGTTCTCATCTGATAGGGAACAGACTAGTAGTGTTGGAAGGTGGGTGAGACTAGTAGCGTGGGAAGGTGGGTGAGATTGTTCTCATCTGATAGGGAACAGACTAGTAGTGTGGGAAGGTGGGTGAGATTGTTCTCATCTGATAGGGAACAGACTAGTAGTGTAGGAAGGTGGGTGAGATTGTTCTCATCTGATAGGGAACAGACTAGTAGTGTGGGAAGGTGGGTGAGATTGTTCTCATCTGATAGGGAACAGACTAGTAGTGTGGGAAGGTGGGTGAGATTGTTCTCATCTGATAGGGAACAGACTAGTAGTGTGGGAAGGTGGGTGAGATTGTTCTCATCTGATAGGGAACAGACTAGTAGGGTGGGAAGGTGGGTGAGATTGTTCTCATCTGATAGGGAACAGACTAGTAGTGTTGGAAGGTGGGTGAGATTGTTCTCATCTGATAGGGAACAGACTAGTAGTGTAGGGAGGTGGGTGAGATTGTTCTCATCTGATAGGGAACAGACTAGTAGTGTAGGAAGGTGGTTGAGATTGTTCTCATCTGATAGGGAACAGACTAGTAGTGTTGGAAGGTGGGTGAGACTAGTAGCGTGGGAAGGTGGGTGAGATTGTTCTCATCTGATAGGGAACAGACTAGTAGTGTTGGAAGGTGGGTGAGATTGTTCTCATCTGATAGGGAACAGACTAGTAGTGTTGGAAGGTGGGTGAGACTAGTAGCGTGGGAAGGTGGGTGAGATTGTTCTCATCTGATAGGGAACAGACTAGTAGTGTGGGAAGGTGGGTGAGATTGTTCTCATCTGATAGGGAATTGACTAGTAGTGTAGGAAGGTGGGTGAGATTGTTCTCATCTGATAGGGAACAGATTAGTAGTGTGGGAAGGTGGGTGAGATTGTTCTCATCTGATAGGGAACAGACTAGTAGTGTGGGAAGGTGGGTGAGATTGTTCTCATCTGATAGGGAACAGACTAGTAGTGTGGGAAGGTGGGTGAGATTGTTCTCATCTGATAGGGAACAGACTAGTAGTGTTGGAAGGTGGGTGAGACTAGTAGCGTGGGAAGGTGGGTGAGATTGTTCTCATCTGATAGGGAACAGACTAGTAGTGTAGGAAGGTGGGTGAGATTGTTCTCATCTGATAGGGAACAGACTAGTAGTGTTGGAAGATGGGTGAGATTGTTCTCATCTGATAGGGAACAGACTAGTAGTGTGGGAAGGTGGGTGAGATTGTTCTCATCTGATAGGGAACAGACTAGTAGTGTTGGAAGGTGGGTGAGACTAGTAGCGTGGGAAGGTGGGTGAGATTGTTCTCATCTGATAGGGAACAGACTAGTAGTGTGGGAAGGTGGGTGAGATTGTTCTCATCTGATAGGGAACAGACTAGTAGTGTAGGAAGGTGGGTGAGATTGTTCTCATCTGATAGGGAACAGACTAGTAGTGTGGGAAGGTGGGTGAGATTGTTCTCATCTGATAGGGAACAGACTAGTAGTGTGGGAAGGTGGGTGAGATTGTTCTCATCTGATAGGGAACAGACTAGTAGTGTTGGAAGGTGGGTGAGATTGTTCTCATCTGATAGGGAACAGACTAGTAGTGTTGGAAGGTGGGTGAGACTAGTAGCGTGGGAAGGTGGGTGAGATTGTTCTCATCTGATAGGGAACAGACTAGTAGTGTAGGAAGGTGGGTGAGATTGTTCTCATCTGATAGGGAACAGACTAGTAGTGTTGGAAGGTGGGTGAGACTAGTAGCGTGGGAAGGTGGGTGAGATTGTTCTCATCTGATAGGGAACAGACTAGTAGTGTGGGAAGGTGGGTGAGATTGTTCTCATCTGATAGGGAATTGACTAGTAGTGTAGGAAGGTGGGTGAGATTGTTCTCATCTGATAGGGAACAGACTATTAGTGTGGGAAGGTGGGTGAGATTGTTCTCATCTGATAGGGAACAGACTAGTAGTGTTGGAAGGTGGGTGAGATTGTTCTCATCTGATAGGGAACAGACTAGTAGTGTTGGAAGGTGGGTGAGACTAGTAGCGTGGGAAGGTGGGTGAGATTGTTCTCATCTGATAGGGAACAGACTAGTAGTGTAGGAAGGTGGGTGAGATTGTTCTCATCTGATAGGGAACAGACTAGTAGTGTTGGAAGGTGGGTGAGACTAGTAGCGTGGGAAGGTGGGTGAGATTGTTCTCATCTGATAGGGAACAGACTAGTAGTGTGGGAAGGTGGGTGAGATTGTTCTCATCTGATAGGGAATTGACTAGTAGTGTAGGAAGGTGGGTGAGATTGTTCTCATCTGATAGGGAACAGACTAGTAGTGTGGGAAGGTGGGTGAGATTGTTCTCATCTGATAGGGAACAGACTAGTAGTGTTGGAAGGTGGGTGAGACTAGTAGCGTGGGAAGGTGGGTGAGATTGTTCTCATCTGATAGGGAACAGACTAGTAGTGTAGGAAGGTGGGTGAGATTGTTCTCATCTGATAGGGAACAGACTAGTAGTGTTGGAAGATGGGTGAGATTGTTCTCATCTGATAGGGAACAGACTAGTAGTGTGGGAAGGTGGGTGAGATTGTTCTCATCTGATAGGGAACAGACTAGTAGTGTTGGAAGGTGGGTGAGACTAGTAGCGTGGGAAGGTGGGTGAGATTGTTCTCATCTGATAGGGAACAGACTAGTAGTGTGGGAAGGTGGGTGAGATTGTTCTCATCTGATAGGGAACAGACTAGTAGTGTAGGAAGGTGGGTGAGATTGTTCTCATCTGATAGGGAACAGACTAGTAGTGTGGGAAGGTGGGTGAGATTGTTCTCATCTGATAGGGAACAGACTAGTAGTGTGGGAAGGTGGGTGAGATTGTTCTCATCTGATAGGGAACAGACTAGTAGTGTTGGAAGGTGGGTGAGATTGTTCTCATCTGATAGGGAACAGACTAGTAGTGTTGGAAGGTGGGTGAGACTAGTAGCGTGGGAAGGTGGGTGAGATTGTTCTCATCTGATAGGGAACAGACTAGTAGTGTAGGAAGGTGGGTGAGATTGTTCTCATCTGATAGGGAACAGACTAGTAGTGTGGGAAGGTGGGTGAGATTGTTCTCATCTGATAGGGAACAGACTAGTAGTGTGGGAAGGTGGGTGAGATTGTTCTCATCTGATAGGGAACAGACTAGTAGTGTTGGAAGGTGGGTGAGATTGTTCTCATCTGATAGGGAACAGACTAGTAGTGTTGGAAGGTGGGTGAGACTAGTAGCGTGGGAAGGTGGGTGAGATTGTTCTCATCTGATAGGGAACAGACTAGTAGTGTAGGAAGGTGGGTGAGATTGTTCTCATCTGATAGGGAACAGACTAGTAGTGTTGGAAGGTGGGTGAGACTAGTAGCGTGGGAAGGTGGGTGAGATTGTTCTCATCTGATAGGGAACAGACTAGTAGTGTGGGAAGGTGGGTGAGATTGTTCTCATCTGATAGGGAATTGACTAGTAGTGTAGGAAGGTGGGTGAGATTGTTCTCATCTGATAGGGAACAGACTAGTAGTGTGGGAAGGTGGGTGAGATTGTTCTCATCTGATAGGGAACAGACTAGTAGTGTTGGAAGGTGGGTGAGACTAGTAGCGTGGGAAGGTGGGTGAGATTGTTCTCATCTGATAGGGAACAGACTAGTAGTGTAGGAAGGTGGGTGAGATTGTTCTCATCTGATAGGGAACAGACTAGTAGTGTTGGAAGATGGGTGAGATTGTTCTCATCTGATAGGGAACAGACTAGTAGTGTGGGAAGGTGGGTGAGATTGTTCTCATCTGATAGGGAACAGACTAGTAGTGTTGGAAGGTGGGTGAGACTAGTAGCGTGGGAAGGTGGGTGAGATTGTTCTCATCTGATAGGGAACAGACTAGTAGTGTGGGAAGGTGGGTGAGATTGTTCTCATCTGATAGGGAACAGACTAGTAGTGTAGGAAGGTGGGTGAGATTGTTC
Organism: Salmo salar; assembly: GCF_965601325.2. NCBI lineage: Eukaryota > Metazoa > Chordata > Actinopteri > Salmoniformes > Salmonidae > Salmo > Salmo salar. The sequence continues at coordinate 56,559,076 of NC_138304.1, read as the reverse complement.
TCATCTGATAGGGAACAGACTAGTAGTGTGGGAAGGTGGGTGAGATTGTTCTCATCTGATAGGGAACAGACTAGTAGTGTGGGAAGGTGGGTGAGATTGTTCTCATCTGATAGGGAACAGACTAGTAGTGTGGGAAGGTGGGTGAGATTGTTCTCATCTGATAGGGAACAGACTAGTAGGGTGGGAAGGTGGGTGAGATTGTTCTCATCTGATAGGGAACAGACTAGTAGTGTTGGAAGGTGGGTGAGATTGTTCTCATCTGATAGGGAACAGACTAGTAGTGTTGAAGGTGGGTGAGACTAGTAGCGTGGGAAGGTGGGTGAGATTGTTCTCATCTGATAGGGAACAGACTAGTAGTGTAGGAAGGTGGGTGAGATTGTTCTCATCTGATAGGGAACAGATTAGTAGTGTGGGAAGGTGGGTGAGATTGTGCTCATCTGATAGGGAACAGACTAGTAGTGTGGGAAGGTGGGTGAGATTGTTCTCATCTTATAGGGAACAGACTAGTAGTGTGGGAAGGTGGGTGAGATTGTTCTCATCTGATAGGGAACAGACTAGTAGTGTTGGAAGGTGGGTGAGACTAGTAGCGTGGGAAGGTGGGTGAGATTGTTCTCATCTGATAGGGAACAGACTAGTAGCGTGGGAAGGTGGGTGAGATTGTTCTCATCTGATAGGGAACAGACTAGTAGTGTTGGAAGGAAGGTGGGTGAGATTGTTCTCATCTGATAGGGAACAGACTGGTAATGTTTGAAGGTGGGTGAGATTGTTCTCATCTGATAGGGAACAGACTAGTAGGGTGGGAAGGTGGGTGAGATTGTTCTCATCTGATAGGGAACAGACTAGTAGTGTTGGAAGGTGGGTGAGATTGTTCTCATCTGATAGGGAACAGACTAGTAGTGTAGGAAGGTGGGTGAGATTGTTCCCTATCAGATGAGAACAGACTAGTAGTGTTGGAAGGTGGGTGAGACTAGTAGCGTGGGAAGGTGGGTGAGATTGTTCTCATCTGATAGGGAACAGACTAGTAGTGTTGGAAGGTGGGTGAGACTAGTAGTGTGGGAAGGTGGGTGAGATTGTTCTCATCTGATAGGGAACAGACTAGTAGTGTAGGAAGGTAGGTGAGATTGTTCTCATCTGATAGGGATCAGACTAGTAGTGTGGGAAGGTGGGTGAGATTGTTCTCATCTGATAGGGAACAGACTAGTAGTGTGGGAAGGTGGGTGAGATTGTTCTCATCTGATAGGGAACAGACTAGTAGTGTGGGAAGGTGGGTGAGACTAGTAGCGTGGGAAGGTGGGTGAGATTGTTCTCATCTGATAGGGAACAGACTAGTAGTGTAGGAAGGTGGGTGAGATTGTTCTCATCTGATAGGGAACAGAGTAGTAGTGTTGGAAGGTGGGTGAGACTAGTAGCTTGGGAAGGTGGGTGAGATTGTTCTCATCTGATAGGGAACAGACTAGTAGTGTTGGAAGGTGGGTGAGATTGTTCTCATCTGATAGGGAACAGACTAGTAGTGTAGGAAGGTGGGTGAGATTGTTCTCATCTGATAGGGAACAGACTAGTAGTGTTGGAAGATGGGTGAGATTGTTCTCATCTGATAGGGAACAGACTAGTAGTGTGGGAAGGTGGGTGAGATTGTTCTCATCTGATAGGGAACAGACTAGTAGTGTTGGAAGGTGGGTGAGACTAGTAGCGTGGGAAGGTGGGTGAGATTGTTCTCATCTGATAGGGAACAGACTAGTAGTGTGGGAAGGTGGGTGAGATTGTTCTCATCTGATAGGGAACCGACTAGTAGTGTAGGAAGGTGGGTGAGATTGTTCTCATCTGATAGGGAACAGACTAGTAGTGTGGGAAGGTGGGTGAGATTGTTCTCATCTGATAGGGAACAGACTAGTAGTGTGGGAAGGTGGGTGAGATTGTTCTCATCTGATAGGGAACAGACTAGTAGTGTGGGAAGGTGGGTGAGATTGTTCTCATCTGATAGGGAACAGACTAGTAGGGTGGGAAGGTGGGTGAGATTGTTCTCATCTGATAGGGAACAGACTAGTAGTGTTGGAAGGTGGGTGAGATTGTTCTCATCTGATAGGGAACAGACTAGTAGTGTAGGGAGGTGGGTGAGATTGTTCTCATCTGATAGGGAACAGACTAGTAGTGTAGGAAGGTGGTTGAGATTGTTCTCATCTGATAGGGAACAGACTAGTAGTGTTGGAAGGTGGGTGAGACTAGTAGCGTGGGAAGGTGGGTGAGATTGTTCTCATCTGATAGGGAACAGACTAGTAGTGTTGGAAGGTGGGTGAGATTGTTCTCATCTGATAGGGAACAGACTAGTAGTGTTGGAAGGTGGGTGAGACTAGTAGCGTGGGAAGGTGGGTGAGATTGTTCTCATCTGATAGGGAACAGACTAGTAGTGTGGGAAGGTGGGTGAGATTGTTCTCATCTGATAGGGAATTGACTAGTAGTGTAGGAAGGTGGGTGAGATTGTTCTCATCTGATAGGGAACAGACTAGTAGTGTGGGAAGGTGGGTGAGATTGTTCTCATCTGATAGGGAACAGACTAGTAGTGTGGGAAGGTGGGTGAGATTGTTCTCATCTGATAGGGAACAGACTAGTAGTGTGGGAAGGTGGGTGAGATTGTTCTCATCTGATAGGGAACAGACTAGTAGTGTTGGAAGGTGGGTGAGACTAGTAGCGTGGGAAGGTGGGTGAGATTGTTCTCATCTGATAGGGAACAGACTAGTAGTGTAGGAAGGTGGGTGAGATTGTTCTCATCTGATAGGGAACAGACTAGTAGTGTTGGAAGATGGGTGAGATTGTTCTCATCTGATAGGGAACAGACTAGTAGTGTGGGAAGGTGGGTGAGATTGTTCTCATCTGATAGGGAACAGACTAGTAGTGTTGGAAGGTGGGTGAGACTAGTAGCGTGGGAAGGTGGGTGAGATTGTTCTCATCTGATAGGGAACAGACTAGTAGTGTGGGAAGGTGGGTGAGATTGTTCTCATCTGATAGGGAACAGACTAGTAGTGTAGGAAGGTGGGTGAGATTGTTCTCATCTGATAGGGAACAGACTAGTAGTGTGGGAAGGTGGGTGAGATTGTTCTCATCTGATAGGGAACAGACTAGTAGTGTGGGAAGGTGGGTGAGATTGTTCTCATCTGATAGGGAACAGACTAGTAGTGTGGGAAGGTGGGTGAGATTGTTCTCATCTGATAGGGAACAGACTAGTAGTGTAGGAAGGTGGTTGAGATTGTTCTCATCTGATAGGGAACAGACTAGTAGTGTTGGAAGGTGGGTGAGACTAGTAGCGTGGGAAGGTGGGTGAGATTGTTCTCATCTGATAGGGAACAGACTAGTAGTGTTGGAAGGTGGGTGAGATTGTTCTCATCTGATAGGGAACAGACTAGTAGTGTTGGAAGGTGGGTGAGACTAGTAGCGTGGGAAGGTGGGTGAGATTGTTCTCATCTGATAGGGAACAGACTAGTAGTGTGGGAAGGTGGGTGAGATTGTTCTCATCTGATAGGGAATTGACTAGTAGTGTAGGAAGGTGGGTGAGATTGTTCTCATCTGATAGGGAACAGATTAGTAGTGTGGGAAGGTGGGTGAGATTGTTCTCATCTGATAGGGAACAGACTAGTAGTGTGGGAAGGTGGGTGAGATTGTTCTCATCTGATAGGGAACAGACTAGTAGTGTGGGAAGGTGGGTGAGATTGTTCTCATCTGATAGGGAACAGACTAGTAGTGTTGGAAGGTGGGTGAGACTAGTAGCGTGGGAAGGTGGGTGAGATTGTTCTCATCTGATAGGGAACAGACTAGTAGTGTAGGAAGGTGGGTGAGATTGTTCTCATCTGATAGGGAACAGACTAGTAGTGTTGGAAGATGGGTGAGATTGTTCTCATCTGATAGGGAACAGACTAGTAGTGTGGGAAGGTGGGTGAGATTGTTCTCATCTGATAGGGAACAGACTAGTAGTGTTGGAAGGTGGGTGAGACTAGTAGCGTGGGAAGGTGGGTGAGATTGTTCTCATCTGATAGGGAACAGACTAGTAGTGTGGGAAGGTGGGTGAGATTGTTCTCATCTGATAGGGAACAGACTAGTAGTGTAGGAAGGTGGGTGAGATTGTTCTCATCTGATAGGGAACAGACTAGTAGTGTGGGAAGGTGGGTGAGATTGTTCTCATCTGATAGGGAACAGACTAGTAGTGTGGGAAGGTGGGTGAGATTGTTCTCATCTGATAGGGAACAGACTAGTAGTGTGGGAAGGTGGGTGAGATTGTTCTCATCTGATAGGGAACAGACTAGTAGGGTGGGAAGGTGGGTGAGATTGTTCTCATCTGATAGGGAACAGACTAGTAGTGTAGGGAGGTGGGTGAGATTGTTCTCATCTGATAGGGAACAGACTAGTAGTGTAGGAAGGTGGTTGAGATTGTTCTCATCTGATAGGGAACAGACTAGTAGTGTTGGAAGGTGGGTGAGACTAGTAGCGTGGGAAGGTGGGTGAGATTGTTCTCATCTGATAGGGAACAGACTAGTAGTGTTGGAAGGTGGGTGAGATTGTTCTCATCTGATAGGGAACAGACTAGTAGTGTTGGAAGGTGGGTGAGACTAGTAGCGTGGGAAGGTGGGTGAGATTGTTCTCATCTGATAGGGAACAGACTAGTAGTGTGGGAAGGTGGGTGAGATTGTTCTCATCTGATAGGGAACAGACTAGTAGTGTGGGAAGGTGGGTGAGATTGTTCTCATCTGATAGGGAACAGACTAGTAGTGTAGGAAGGTGGGTGAGATTGTTCTCATCTGATAGGGAACAGACTAGTAGTGTGGGAAGGTGGGTGAGATTGTTCTCATCTGATAGGGAACAGACTAGTAGTGTGGGAAGGTGGGTGAGATTGTTCTCATCTGATAGGGAACAGACTAGTAGTGTGGGAAGGTGGGTGAGATTGTTCTCATCTGATAGGGAACAGACTAGTAGGGTGGGAAGGTGGGTGAGATTGTTCTCATCTGATAGGGAACAGACTAGTAGTGTAGGGAGGTGGGTGAGATTGTTCTCATCTGATAGGGAACAGACTAGTAGTGTAGGAAGGTGGTTGAGATTGTTCTCATCTGATAGGGAACAGACTAGTAGTGTTGGAAGGTGGGTGAGACTAGTAGCGTGGGAAGGTGGGTGAGATTGTTCTCATCTGATAGGGAACAGACTAGTAGTGTTGGAAGGTGGGTGAGATTGTTCTCATCTGATAGGGAACAGACTAGTAGTGTGGGAAGGTGGGTGAGATTGTTCTCATCTGATAGGGAACAGACTAGTAGTGTAGGAAGGTGGGTGAGATTGTTCTCATCTGATAGGGAACAGACTAGTAGTGTGGGAAGGTGGGTGAGATTGTTCTCATCTGATAGGGAACAGACTAGTAGTGTGGGAAGGTGGGTGAGATTGTTCTCATCTGATAGGGAACAGACTAGTAGTGTGGGAAGGTGGGTGAGATTGTTCTCATCTGATAGGGAACAGACTAGTAGGGTGGGAAGGTGGGTGAGATTGTTCTCATCTGATAGGGAACAGACTAGTAGTGTAGGGAGGTGGGTGAGATTGTTCTCATCTGATAGGGAACAGACTAGTAGTGTAGGAAGGTGGTTGAGATTGTTCTCATCTGATAGGGAACAGACTAGTAGTGTTGGAAGGTGGGTGAGACTAGTAGCGTGGGAAGGTGGGTGAGATTGTTCTCATCTGATAGGGAACAGACTAGTAGTGTTGGAAGGTGGGTGAGATTGTTCTCATCTGAAAGGGAACAGACTAGTAGTGTTGGAAGGTGGGTGAGACTAGTAGCGTGGGAAGGTGGGTGAGATTGTTCTCATCTGATAGGGAACAGACTAGTAGTGTGGGAAGGTGGGTGAGATTGTTCTCATCTGATAGGGAATTGACTAGTAGTGTAGGAAGGTGGGTGAGATTGTTCTCATCTGATAGGGAACAGATTAGTAGTGTAGGAAGGTGGTTGAGATTGTTCTCATCTGATAGGGAACAGACTAGTAGTGTTGGAAGGTGGGTGAGACTAGTAGCGTGGGAAGGTGGGTGAGATTGTTCTCATCTGATAGGGAACAGACTAGTAGTGTTGGAAGGTGGGTGAGATTGTTCTCATCTGATAGGGAACAGACTAGTAGTGTGGGAAGGTGGGTGAGATTGTTCTCATCTGATAGGGAACAGACTAGTAGTGTAGGAAGGTGGGTGAGATTGTTCTCATCTGATAGGGAACAGACTAGTAGTGTGGGAAGGTGGGTGAGATTGTTCTCATCTGATAGGGAACAGACTAGTAGTGTGGGAAGGTGGGTGAGATTGTTCTCATCTGATAGGGAACAGACTAGTAGTGTGGGAAGGTGGGTGAGATTGTTCTCATCTGATAGGGAACAGACTAGTAGGGTGGGAAGGTGGGTGAGATTGTTCTCATCTGATAGGGAACAGACTAGTAGTGTAGGGAGGTGGGTGAGATTGTTCTCATCTGATAGGGAACAGACTAGTAGTGTAGGAAGGTGGTTGAGATTGTTCTCATCTGATAGGGAACAGACTAGTAGTGTTGGAAGGTGGGTGAGACTAGTAGCGTGGGAAGGTGGGTGAGATTGTTCTCATCTGATAGGGAACAGACTAGTAGTGTTGGAAGGTGGGTGAGATTGTTCTCATCTGATAGGGAACAGACTAGTAGTGTTGGAAGGTGGGTGAGACTAGTAGCGTGGGAAGGTGGGTGAGATTGTTCTCATCTGATAGGGAACAGACTAGTAGTGTGGGAAGGTGGGTGAGATTGTTCTCATCTGATAGGGAATTGACTAGTAGTGTAGGAAGGTGGGTGAGATTGTTCTCATCTGATAGGGAACAGATTAGTAGTGTGGGAAGGTGGGTGAGATTGTTCTCATCTGATAGGGAACAGACTAGTAGTGTGGGAAGGTGGGTGAGATTGTTCTCATCTGATAGGGAACAGACTAGTAGTGTGGGAAGGTGGGTGAGATTGTTCTCATCTGATAGGGAACAGACTAGTAGTGTTGGAAGGTGGGTGAGACTAGTAGCGTGGGAAGGTGGGTGAGATTGTTCTCATCTGATAGGGAACAGACTAGTAGTGTAGGAAGGTGGGTGAGATTGTTCTCATCTGATAGGGAACAGACTAGTAGTGTTGGAAGATGGGTGAGATTGTTCTCATCTGATAGGGAACAGACTAGTAGTGTGGGAAGGTGGGTGAGATTGTTCTCATCTGATAGGGAACAGACTAGTAGTGTTGGAAGGTGGGTGAGACTAGTAGCGTGGGAAGGTGGGTGAGATTGTTCTCATCTGATAGGGAACAGACTAGTAGTGTGGGAAGGTGGGTGAGATTGTTCTCATCTGATAGGGAACAGACTAGTAGTGTAGGAAGGTGGGTGAGATTGTTCTCATCTGATAGGGAACAGACTAGTAGTGTGGGAAGGTGGGTGAGATTGTTCTCATCTGATAGGGAACAGACTAGTAGTGTGGGAAGGTGGGTGAGATTGTTCTCATCTGATAGGCAACAGACTAGTAGGGTGGGAAGGTGGGTGAGATTGTTCTCATCTGATAGGGAACAGACTAGTAGTGTTGGAAGGTGGGTGAGATTGTTCTCATCTGATAGGGAACAGACTAGTAGTGTTGGAAGGTGGGTGAGACTAGTAGCGTGGGAAGGTGGGTGAGATTGTTCTCATCTGATAGGGAACAGACTAGTAGTGTAGGAAGGTGGGTGAGATTGTTCTCATCTGATAGGGAACAGATTAGTAGTGTAGGAAGGTGGGTGAGATTGTTCTCATCTGATAGGGAACAGATTAGTAGTGTGGGAAGGTGGGTGAGATTGTTCTCATCTGATAGGGAACAGACTAGTAGTGTGGGAAGGTGGGTGAGATTGTTCTCATCTTATAGGGAACAGACTAGTAGTGTGGGAAGGTGGGTGAGATTGTTCTCATCTGATAGGGAACAGACTAGTAGTGTTGGAAGGTGGGTGAGACTAGTAGCGTGGGAAGGTGGGTGAGATTGTTCTCATCTGATAGGGAACAGACTAGTAGCGTGGGAAGGTGGGTGAGATTGTTCTCATCTGATAGGGAACAGACTAGTAGTGTTGGAAGGAAGGTGGGTGAGATTGTTCTCATCTGATAGGGAACAGACTGGTAATGTTGGAAGGTGGGTGAGATTGTTCTCATCTGATAGGGAACAGACTAGTAGTGTTGGAAGGTGGTTGAGATTGTTCTCATCTGATTGGGAACAGACTAGTAGTGTGGGAAGGGGGTGAGATTGTTCTCATCTGATAGGGAACAGACTAGTAGTGTGGGAAGGTGGGTGAGATTGTTCTCATCTGATAGGGAACAGACTATTAGTGTTCGGAATGTTGGTGAGACTAGTAGCGTGGGAAGGTGGGTGAGATTGTTCTCATCTGATAGGGAACAGACTAGTAGTGTTGGAAGGTGAGTGAGACTAGTAGCGTGGGAAGGTGGGTGAGATTGTTCTCATCTGATAGGGAACAGACTAGTAGTGTGGGAAGGTGGGTGAGATTGTTCTCATCTGATAGGGAACAGACTAGTAGTGTGGGAAGGTGGGTGAGATTGTTCTCATCTGATAGGGAACAGACTAGTAGTGTGGGAATGTGGGTGAGATTGTTCTCATCTGATAGGGAACAGACTAGTAGTGTGGGAAGGTGGGTGAGATTGTTCTCATCTGATAGGGAACAGCCTAGTAGGGTGGGAAGGTGGGTGAGATTGTTCTCATCTGATAGGGAACAGACTAGTAGTGTTGGAAGGTGGGTGAGACTAGTAGCGTGGGAAGGTGGGTGAGATTGTTCTCATCTGATAGGGAACAGACTAGTAGTGTAGGAAGGTGGGTGAGATTGTTCTCATCTGATAGGGAACAGATTAGTAGTGTAGGAAGGTGGGTGAGATTGTTCTCATCTGATAGGGAACAGATTAGTAGTGTGGGAAGGTGGGTGAGATTGTTCTCATCTGATAGGGAACAGACTAGTAGTGTGGGAAGGTGGGTGAGATTGTTCTCATCTTATAGGGAACAGACTAGTAGTGTGGGAAGGTGGGTGAGATTGTTCTCATCTGATAGGGAACAGACTAGTAGTGTTGGAAGGTGGGTGAGACTAGTAGCGTGGGAAGGTGGGTGAGATTGTTCTCATCTGATAGGGAACAGACTAGTAGCGTGGGAAGGTGGGTGAGATTGTTCTCATCTGATAGGGAACAGACTAGTAGTGTTGGAAGGAAGGTGGGTGAGATTGTTCTCATCTGATAGGGAACAGACTGGTAATGTTGGAAGGTGGGTGAGATTGTTCTCATCTGATAGGGAACAGACTAGTAGTGTTGGAAGGTGGTTGAGATTGTTCTCATCTGATTGGGAACAGACTAGTAGTGTGGGAAGGGGGTGAGATTGTTCTCATCTGATAGGGAACAGACTAGTAGTGTGGGAAGGTGGGTGAGATTGTTCTCATCTGATAGGGAACAGACTATTAGTGTTCGGAATGTTGGTGAGACTAGTAGCGTGGGAAGGTGGGTGAGATTGTTCTCATCTGATAGGGAACAGACTAGTAGTGTTGGAAGGTGAGTGAGACTAGTAGCGTGGGAAGGTGGGTGAGATTGTTCTCATCTGATAGGGAACAGACTAGTAGTGTGGGAAGGTGGGTGATATTGTTCTCATCTGATAGGGAACAGACTAGTAGTGTGGGAAGGTGGGTGAGATTGTTCTCATCTGATAGGGAACAGACTAGTAGTGTGGGAATGTGGGTGAGATTGTTCTCATCTGATAGGGAACAGACTAGTAGTGTGGGAAGGTGGGTGAGATTGTTCTCATCTGATAGGGAACAGCCAAGTAGGGTGGGAAGGTGGGTGAGATTGTTCTCATCTGATAGGGAACAGACTAGTAGTGTTGGAAGGTGGGTGAGATTGTTCTCATCTGATAGGGAACAGACTAGTAGTGTAGGAAGGTGGGTGAGATTGTTCTCATCTGATAGGGAACAGACTAGTAGTGTTGGAAGGTGGGTGAGACTAGTAGCGTGGGAAGGTGGGTGAGATTGTTCTCATCTGATAGGGAACAGACTAGTAGTGTTGGAAGGTGGGTGAGACTAGTAGCGTGGGAAGGTGGGTGAGATTGTTCTCATCTGATAGGGAACAGACTAGTAGTGTGGGAAGGTGGGTGAGATTGTTCTCATCTGATAGGGAACAGACTAGTAGGGTGGGAAGGTGGGTGAGATTGTTCTCATCTGATAGGGAACAGACTAGTAGTGTTGGAAGGTGGGTGAGACTAGTAGCGTGGGAAGGTGGGTGAGATTGTTCTCATCTGATAGGGAACAGACTAGTAGTGTTGGAAGGTGGGTGAGACTAGTAGCGTGGGAAGGTGGGTGAGATTGTTCTCATCTGATAGGGAACAGACTAGTAGCGTGGGAAGGTGGGTGAGATTGTTCTCATCTGATAGGGAACAGACTAGTAGTGTTGGAAGGAAGGTGGGTGAGATTGTTCTCATCTGATAGGGAACAGACTGGTAATGTTGGAAGGTGGGTGAGATTGTTCTCATCTGATAGGGAACAGACTAGTAGTGTTGGAAGGTGGTTGAGATTGTTCTCATCTGATTGGGAACAGACTAGTAGTGTGGGAAGGGGGTGAGATTGTTCTCATCTGATAGGGAACAGACTAGTAGTGTGGGAAGGTGGGTGAGATTGTTCTCATCTGATAGGGAACAGACTATTAGTGTTCGGAATGTTGGTGAGACTAGTAGCGTGGGAAGGTGGGTGAGATTGTTCTCATCTGATAGGGAACAGACTAGTAGTGTTGGAAGGTGAGTGAGACTAGTAGCGTGGGAAGGTGGGTGAGATTGTTCTCATCTGATAGGGAACAGACTAGTAGTGTGGGAAGGTGGGTGAGATTGTTCTCATCTGATAGGGAACAGACTAGTAGTGTGGGAAGGTGGGTGAGATTGTTCTCATCTGATAGGGAACAGACTAGTAGTGTGGGAATGTGGGTGAGATTGTTCTCATCTGATAGGGAACAGACTAGTAGTGTGGGAAGGTGGGTGAGATTGTTCTCATCTGATAGGGAACAGCCTAGTAGGGTGGGAAGGTGGGTGAGATTGTTCTCATCTGATAGGGAACAGACTAGTAGTGTTGGAAGGTGGGTGAGATTGTTCTCATCTGATAGGGAACAGACTAGTAGTGTAGGAAGGTGGGTGAGATTGTTCTCATCTGATAGGGAACAGACTAGTAGTGTTGGAAGGTGGGTGAGACTAGTAGCGTGGGAAGCTGGGTGAGATTGTTCTCATCTGATAGGGAACAGACTAGTAGTGTTGGAAGGTGGGTGAGACTAGTAGCGTGGGAAGGTGGGTGAGATTGTTCTCATCTGATAGGGAACAGACTAGTAGTGTGGGAAGGTGGGTGAGATTGTTCTCATCTGATAGGGAACAGACTAGTAGGGTGGGAAGGTGGGTGAGATTGTTCTCATCTGATAGGGAACAGACTAGTAGTGTTGGAAGGTGGGTGAGACTAGTAGCGTGGGAAGGTGGGTGAGATTGTTCTCATCTGATAGGGAACAGACTAGTAGTGTTGGAAGGTGGGTGACATTGTTCTCATCTGATAGGGAACAGACTAGTAGTGTTGGAAGGTGGGTGAGACTAGTAGCGTGGGAAGGTGGGTGAGATTGTTCTCATCTGATAGGGAACAGACTAGTAGTGTGGGAAGGTGGGTGAGATTGTTCTCATCTGATAGGGAACAGACTAGTAGCGTGGGAAGGTGGGTGAGATTGTTCTCATCTGATAGGGAACAGACTAGTAGTGTGGGAAGGTGGGTGAGATTGTTCTCATCTGATAGGGAACAGACTAGTAGTGTTGGAAGGTGGGTGAGACTAGTAGCGTGGGAAGGTGGGTGAGATTGTTCTCATCTGATAGGGAACAGACTAGTAGTGTAGGAAGGTGGGTGAGATTGTTCTCATCTGATAGGGAACAGACTAGTAGTGTGGGAAGGTGGGTGAGATTGTTCTCATCTGATAGGGAACAGACTAGTAGTGTGGGAAGGTGGGTGAGATTGTTCTCATCTGATAGGGAACAGACTAGTAGTGTGGGAAGGTGGGTGAGATTGTTCTCATCTGATAGGGAACAGACTAGTAGGGTGGGAAGGTGGGTGAGATTGTTCTCATCTGATAGGGAACAGACTAGTAGTGTTGGAAGGTGGGTGAGATTGTTCTCATCTGATAGGGAACAGACTAGTAGTGTAGGAAGGTGGGTGAGATTGTTCTCATCTGATAGGGAACAGACTAGTAGTGTAGGAAGGTGGGTGAGATTGTTCTCATCTGATAGGGAACAGACTAGTAGTGTTGGAAGGTGGGTGAGATTGTTCTCATCTGATAGGGAACAGACTAGTAGTGTGGGAAGGTGGGTGAGATTGTTCTCATCTGATAGGGAACAGACTAGTAGTGTGGGAAGGTGGGTGAGATTGTTCTCATCTGATAGGGAACAGACTAGTAGTGTTGGAAGGTGGGTGAGACTAGTAGCGTGGGAAGGTGGGTGAGATTGTTCTCATCTGATAGGGAACAGACTAGTAGTGTAGGAAGGTGGGTGAGATTGTTCTCATCTGATAGGGAACAGACTAGTAGTGTGGGAAGGTGGGTGAGATTGTTCTCATCTGATAGGGAACAGACTAGTAGTGTGGGAAGGTGGGTGAGATTGTTCTCATCTGATAGGGAACAGACTAGTAGTGTTGGAAGGTGGGTGAGACTAGTAGCGTGGGAAGGTGGGTGAGATTGTTTTCATCTGATAGGGAACAGACTAGTAGCGTGGGAAGGTGGGTGAGATTGTTCTCATCTGATAGGGAACAGACTAGTAGTGTTGGAAGGAAGGTGGGTGAGATTCTTCTCATCTGATAGGGAACAGACTGGTAATGTTGGAAGGTGGGTGAGATTGTTCTCATCTGATAGGGAACAGACTAGTAGTGTTGGAAGGTGGGTGAGATTGTTCTCATCTGATAGGGAACAGACTAGTAGTGTGGGAAGGGGGTGAGATTGTTCTCATCTGATAGGGAACAGACTAGTAGTGTGGGAAGGTGGGTGAGATTGTTCTCATCTGATAGGGAACAGACTATTCGTGTTCGGAATGTTGGTGAGACTAGTAGCGTGGGAAGGTGGGTGAGATTGTTCTCATCTGATAGGGAACAGACTAGTAGTGTGGGAAGGTGAGTGAGACTAGTAGCGTGGGAAGGTGGGTGAGATTGTTCTCATCTGATAGGGAACAGACTAGTAGTGTGGGAAGGTGGGTGAGATTGTTCTCATCTGATAGGGAACAGACTAGTAGTGTGGGAAGGTGGGTGAGATTGTTCTCATCTGATAGGGAACAGACTAGTAGTGTGGGAAGGTGGGTGAGATTGTTCTCATCTGATAGGGAACAGACTAGTAAGGTGGGAAGGTGGGTGAGATTGTTCTCATCTGATAGGGAACAGACTAGTAGTGTTGGAAGGTGGGTGAGATTGTTCTCATCTGATAGGGAACAGACTAGTAGTGTAGGAAGGTGGGTGAGATTGTTCTCATCTGATAGGGAACAGACTAGTAGTGTTGGAAGGTGGGTGAGACTAGTAGCGTGGGAAGGTGGGTGAGATTGTTCTCATCTGATAGGGAACAGACTAGTAGTGTTGGAAGGTGGGTGAGACTAGTAGCGTGGGAAGGTGGGTGAGATTGTTCTCATCTGATAGGGAACAGACTAGTAGTGTAGGAAGGTGGGTGAGATTGTTCTCATCTGATAGGGAACAGACTAGTAGTGTTGGAAGATGGGTGAGATTGTTCTCATCTGATAGGGAACAGACTAGTAATGTTGGAAGGTGGGTGAGACTAGTAGTGTGGGAAGGTGGGTGAGATTGTTCTCATCTGATAGTGAACAGACTAGTAGTGTAGGAAGGTGGGTGAGATTGTTCTCATCTGATAGGGAACAGACTAGTAGTGTGGGAAGGTGGGTGAGATTGTTCTCATCTGATAGGGAACAGACTAGTAGTGTGGGAAGGTGGGTGAGATTGTTCTCATCTGATAGGGAACAGACTAGTAGTGTGGGAAGGTGGGTGAGACTAGTAGCGTGGGAAGGTGGGTGAGATTGTTCTCATCTGATAGGGAACAGACTAGTAGTGTGGGAAGGTGGGTGAGATTGTTCTCATCTGATAGGGAACAGACTAGTAGTGTTGGAAGGTGGGTGAGACTAGTAGCTTGGGAAGGTGGGTGAGATTGTTCTCATCTGATAGGGAACAGACTAGTAGTGTTGGAAGGAAGGTGGGTGAGATTGTTCTCATCTGATAGGGAACAGACTGGTAATGTTGGAAGGTGGGTGAGATTGTTCTCATCTGATAGGGAACAGACTAGTAGTGTTGGAAGGTGGTTGAGATTGTTCTCATCTGATTGGGAACAGACTAGTAGTGTGGGAAGGGGGTGAGATTGTTCTCATCTGATAGGGAACAGACTAGTAGTGTGGGAAGGTGGGTGAGATTGTTCTCATCTGATAGGGAACAGACTATTCGTGTTCGGAATGTTGGTGAGACTAGTAGCGTGGGAAGGTGGGTGAGATTGTTCTCATCTGATAGGGAACAGACTAGTAGTGTGGGAAGGTGAGTGAGACTAGTAGCGTGGGAAGGTGGGTGAGATTGTTCTCATCTGATAGGGAACAGACTAGTAGTGTGGGAAGGTGGGTGAGATTGTTCTCATCTGATAGGGAACAGACTAGTAGTGTGGGAAGGTGGGTGAGATTGTTCTCATCTGATAGGGAACAGACTAGTAGTGTGGGAAGGTGGGTGAGATTGTTCTCATCTGATAGGGAACAGACTAGTAAGGTGGGAAGGTGGGTGAGATTGTTCTCATCTGATAGGGAACAGACTAGTAGTGTTGGAAGGTGGGTGAGATTGTTCTCATCTGATAGGGAACAGACTAGTAGTGTAGGAAGGTGGGTGAGATTGTTCTCATCTGATAGGGAACAGACTAGTAGTGTTGGAAGGTGGGTGAGACTAGTAGCGTGGGAAGGTGGGTGAGATTGTTCTCATCTGATAGGGAACAGACTAGTAGTGTTGGAAGGTGGGTGAGACTAGTAGCGTGGGAAGGTGGGTGAGATTGTTCTCATCTGATAGGGAACAGACTAGTAGTGTAGGAAGGTGGGTGAGATTGTTCTCATCTGATAGGGAACAGACTAGTAGTGTTGGAAGATGGGTGAGATTGTTCTCATCTGATAGGGAACAGACTAGTAATGTTGGAAGGTGGGTGAGACTAGTAGTGTGGGAAGGTGGGTGAGATTGTTCTCATCTGATAGTGAACAGACTAGTAGTGTAGGAAGGTGGGTGAGATTGTTCTCATCTGATAGGGAACAGACTAGTAGTGTGGGAAGGTGGGTGAGATTGTTCTCATCTGATAGGGAACAGACTAGTAGTGTGGGAAGGTGGGTGAGATTGTTCTCATCTGATAGGGAACAGACTAGTAGTGTGGGAAGGTGGGTGAGACTAGTAGCGTGGGAAGGTGGGTGAGATTGTTCTCATCTGATAGGGAACAGACTAGTAGTGTGGGAAGGTGGGTGAGATTGTTCTCATCTGATAGGGAACAGACTAGTAGTGTTGGAAGGTGGGTGAGACTAGTAGCTTGGGAAGGTGGGTGAGATTGTTCTCATCTGATAGGGAACAGACTAGTAGTGTTGGAAGGAAGGTGGGTGAGATTGTTCTCATCTGATAGGGAACAGACTGGTAATGTTGGAAGGTGGGTGAGATTGTTCTCATCTGATAGGGAACAGACTAGTAGTGTTGGAAGGTGGTTGAGATTGTTCTCATCTGATTGGGAACAGACTAGTAGTGTGGGAAGGGGGTGAGATTGTTCTCATCTGATAGGGAACAGACTAGTAGTGTGGGAAGGTGGGTGAGATTGTTCTCATCTGATAGGGAACAGACTATTAGTGTTCGGAATGTTGGTGAGACTAGTAGCGTGGGAAGGTGGGTGAGATTGTTCTCATCTGATAGGGAACAGACTAGTAGTGTTGGAAGGTGAGTGAGACTAGTAGCGTGGGAAGGTGGGTGAGATTGTTCTCATCTGATAGGGAACAGACTAGTAGTGTGGGAAGGTGGGTGAGATTGTTCTCATCTGATAGGGAACAGACTAGTAGTGTGGGAAGGTGGGTGAGATTGTTCTCATCTGATAGGGAACAGACTAGTAGTGTGGGAATGTGGGTGAGATTGTTCTCATCTGATAGGGAACAGACTAGTAGTGTGGGAAGGTGGGGGAGATTGTTCTCATCTGATAGGGAACAGCCTAGTAGGGTGGGAAGGTGGGTGAGATTGTTCTCATCTGATAGGGAACAGACTAGTAGTGTTGGAAGGTGGGTGAGATTGTTCTCATCTGATAGGGAACAGACTAGTAGTGTAGGAAGGTGGGTGAGATTGTTCTCATCTGATAGGGAACAGACTAGTAGTGTTGGAAGGTGGGTGAGACTAGTAGCGTGGGAAGCTGGGTGAGATTGTTCTCATCTGATAGGGAACAGACTAGTAGTGTTGGAAGGTGGGTGAGACTAGTAGCTTGGGAAGGTGGGTGAGATTGTTCTCATCTGATAGGGAACAGACTAGTAGTGTGGGAAGGTGGGTGAGATTGTTCTCATCTGATAGGGAACAGACTAGTAGGGTGGGAAGGTGGGTGAGATTGTTCTCATCTGATAGGGAACAGACTAGTAGTGTTGGAAGGTGGGTGAGACTAGTAGCGTGGGAAGGTGGGTGAGATTGTTCTCATCTGATAGGGAACAGACTAGTAGTGTTGGAAGGTGGGTGACATTGTTCTCATCTGATAGGGAACAGACTAGTAGTGTTGGAAGGTGGGTGAGACTAGTAGCGTGGGAAGGTGGGTGAGATTGTTCTCATCTGATAGGGAACAGACTAGTAGTGTGGGAAGGTGGGTGAGATTGTTCTCATCTGATAGGGAACAGACTAGTAGCGTGGGAAGGTGGGTGAGATTGTTCTCATCTGATAGGGAACAGACTAGTAGTGTGGGAAGGTGGGTGAGATTGTTCTCATCTGATAGGGAACAGACTAGTAGTGTTGGAAGGTGGGTGAGACTAGTAGCGTGGGAAGGTGGGTGAGATTGTTCTCATCTGATAGGGAACAGACTAGTAGTGTAGGAAGGTGGGTGAGATTGTTCTCATCTGATAGGGAACAGACTAGTAGTGTGGGAAGGTGGGTGAGATTGTTCTCATCTGATAGGGAACAGACTAGTAGTGTGGGAAGGTGGGTGAGATTGTTCTCATCTGATAGGGAACAGACTAGTAGTGTGGGAAGGTGGGTGAGATTGTTCTCATCTGATAGGGAACAGACTAGTAGGGTGGGAAGGTGGGTGAGATTGTTCTCATCTGATAGGGAACAGACTAGTAGTGTTGGAAGGTGGGTGAGATTGTTCTCATCTGATAGGGAACAGACTAGTAGTGTAGGAAGGTGGGTGAGATTGTTCTCATCTGATAGGGAACAGACTAGTAGTGTAGGAAGGTGGGTGAGATTGTTCTCATCTGATAGGGAACAGACTAGTAGTGTTGGAAGGTGGGTGAGATTGTTCTCATCTGATAGGGAACAGACTAGTAGTGTGGGAAGGTGGGTGAGATTGTTCTCATCTGATAGGGAACAGACTAGTAGTGTGGGAAGGTGGGTGAGATTGTTCTCATCTGATAGGGAACAGACTAGTAGTGTTGGAAGGTGGGTGAGACTAGTAGCGTGGGAAGGTGGGTGAGATTGTTCTCATCTGATAGGGAACAGACTAGTAGTGTAGGAAGGTGGGTGAGATTGTTCTCATCTGATAGGGAACAGACTAGTAGTGTGGGAAGGTGGGTGAGATTGTTCTCATCTGATAGGGAACAGACTAGTAGTGTGGGAAGGTGGGTGAGATTGTTCTCATCTGATAGGGAACAGACTAGTAGTGTTGGAAGGTGGGTGAGACTAGTAGCGTGGGAAGGTGGGTGAGATTGTTTTCATCTGATAGGGAACAGACTAGTAGCGTGGGAAGGTGGGTGAGATTGTTCTCATCTGATAGGGAACAGACTAGTAGTGTTGGAAGGAAGGTGGGTGAGATTGTTCTCATCTGATAGGGAACAGACTGGTAATGTTGGAAGGTGGGTGAGATTGTTCTCATCTGATAGGGAACAGACTAGTAGTGTTGGAAGGTGGGTGAGATTGTTCTCATCTGATAGGGAACAGACTAGTAGTGTGGGAAGGGGGTGAGATTGTTCTCATCTGATAGGGAACAGACTAGTAGTGTGGGAAGGTGGGGGAGATTGTTCTCATCTGATAGGGAACAGACTATTAGTGTTCGGAATGTTGGTGAGACTAGTAGCGTGGGAAGGTGGGTGAGATTGTTCTCATCTGATAGGGAACAGACTAGTAGTGTGGGAAGGTGAGTGAGACTAGTAGCGTGGGAAGGTGCGTGAGATTGTTCTCATCTGATAGGGAACAGACTAGTAGTGTGGGAAGGTGGGTGAGATTGTTCTCATCTGATAGGGAACAGACTAGTAGTGTGGGAAGGTGGGTGAGATTGTTCTCATCTGATAGGGAACAGACTAGTAGTGTGGGAAGGTGGGTGAGATTGTTCTCATCTGATAGGGAACAGACTAGTAGTGTGGGAAGGTGGGTGAGATTGTTCTCATCTGATAGGGAACAGACTAGTAAGGTGGGAAGGTGGGTGAGATTGTTCTCATCTGATAGGGAACAGACTAGTAGTGTTGGAAGGTGGGTGAGATTGTTCTCATCTGATAGGGAACAGACTAGTAGTGTAGGAAGGTGGGTGAGATTGTTCTCATCTGATAGGGAACAGACTAGTAGTGTTGGAAGGTGGGTGAGACTAGTAGCGTGGGAAGGTGGGTGAGATTGTTCTCATCTGATAGGGAACAGACTAGTAGTGTTGGAAGGTGGGTGAGACTAGTAGCGTGGGAAGGTGGGTGAGATTGTTCTCATCTGATAGGGAACAGACTAGTAGTGTAGGAAGGTGTGTGAGATTGTTCTCATCTGATAGGGAACAGACTAGTAGTGTTGGAAGATGGGTGAGATTGTTCTCATCTGATAGGGAACAGACTAGTAATGTTGGAAGGTGGGTGAGACTAGTAGTGTGGGAAGGTGGGTGAGATTGTTCTCATCTGATAGGGAACAGACTAGTAGTGTAGGAAGGTGGGTGAGATTGTTCTCATCTGATAGGGAACAGACTAGTAGTGTGGGAAGGTGGGTGAGATTGTTCTCATCTGATAGGGAACAGACTAGTAGTGTGGGAAGGTGGGTGAGATTGTTCTCATCTGATAGGGAACAGACTAGTAGTGTGGGAAGGTGGGTGAGACTAGTAGCGTGGGAAGGTGGGTGAGATTGTTCTCATCTGATAGGGAACAGACTAGTAGTGTGGGAAGGTGGGTGAGATTGTTCTCATCTGATAGGGAACAGACTAGTAGTGTTGGAAGGTGGGTGAGACTAGTAGCTTGGGAAGGTGGGTGAGATTGTTCTCATCTGATAGGGAACAGACTAGTAGTGTTGGAAGGTGGGTGAGATTGTTCTCATCTGATAGGGAACAGACTAGTAGTGTAGGAAGGTGGGTGAGATTGTTCTCATCTGATAGGGAACAGACTAGTAGTGTTGGAAGATGGGTGAGATTGTTCTCATCTGATAGGGAACAGACTAGTAGTGTGGGAAGGTGGGTGAGATTGTTCTCATCTGATAGGGAACAGACTAGTAGTGTTGGAAGGTGGGTGAGACTAGTAGCGTGGGAAGGTGGGTGAGATTGTTCTCATCTGATAGGGAACAGACTAGTAGTGTGGGAAGGTGGGTGAGATTGTTCTCATCTGATAGGGAACAGACTAGTAGTGTAGGAAGGTGGGTGAGATTGTTCTCATCTGATAGGGAACAGACTAGTAGTGTGGGAAGGTGGGTGAGATTGTTCTCATCTGATAGGGAACAGACTAGTAGTGTGGGAAGGTGGGTGAGATTGTTCTCATCTGATAGGGAACAGACTAGTAGTGTTGGAAGGTGGGTGAGACTAGTAGCGTGGGAAGGTGGGTGAGATTGTTCTCATCTGATAGGGAACAGACTAGTAGTGTAGGAAGGTGGGTGAGATTGTTCTCATCTGATAGGGAACAGACTAGTAGTGTTGGAAGATGGGTGAGATTGTTCTCATCTGATAGGGAACAGACTAGTAGTGTGGGAAGGTGGGTGAGATTGTTCTCATCTGATAGGGAACAGACTAGTAGTGTTGGAAGGTGGGTGAGACTAGTAGCGTGGGAAGGTGGGTGAGATTGTTCTCATCTGATAGGGAACAGACTAGTAGTGTGGGAAGGTGGGTGAGATTGTTCTCATCTGATAGGGAACAGACTAGTAGTGTAGGAAGGTGGGTGAGATTGTTCTCATCTGATAGGGAACAGACTAGTAGTGTGGGAAGGTGGGTGAGATTGTTCTCATCTGATAGGGAACAGACTAGTAGTGTGGGAAGGTGGGTGAGATTGTTCTCATCTGATAGGGAACAGACTAGTAGTGTGGGAAGGTGGGTGAGATTGTTCTCATCTGATAGGGAACAGACTAGTAGGGTGGGAAGGTGGGTGAGATTGTTCTCATCTGATAGGGAACAGACTAGTAGTGTTGGAAGGTGGGTGAGATTGTTCTCATCTGATAGGGAACAGACTAGTAGTGTAGGAAGGTGGGTGAGATTGTTCTCATCTGATAGGGAACAGACTAGTAGTGTTGGAAGGTGTTTGAGACTAGTAGCGTGGGAAGGTGGGTGAGATTGTTCTCATCTGATAGGGAACAGACTAGTAGTGTAGGAAGGTGGGTGAGATTGTTCTCATCTGATAGGGAACAGACTAGTAGTGTGGGAAGGTGGGTGAGATTGTTCTCATCTGATAGGGAACAGACTAGTAGTGTAGGAAGGTGGGTGAGATTGTTCTCATCTGATAGGGAACAGACTAGTAGTGTTGGAAGGTGGGTGAGACTAGTAGCGTGGGAAGCTGGGTGAGATTGTTCTCATCTGATAGGGAACAGACTAGTAGTGTTGGAAGGTGGGTGAGACTAGTAGCGTGGGAAGGTGGGTGAGATTGTTCTCATCTGATAGGGAACAGACTAGTAGTGTGGGAAGGTGGGTGAGATTGTTCTCATCTGATAGGGAACAGACTAGTAGGGTGGGAAGGTGGGTGAGATTGTTCTCATCTGATAGGGAACAGACTAGTAGTGTTGGAAGGTGGGTGAGACTAGTAGCGTGGGAAGGTGGGTGAGATTGTTCTCATCTGATAGGGAACAGACTAGTAGTGTTGGAAGGTGAGTGACATTGTTCTCATCTGATAGGGAACAGACTAGTAGTGTTGGAAGGTGGGTGAGACTAGTAGCGTGGGAAGGTGGGTGAGATTGTTCTCATCTGATAGGGAACAGACTAGTAGTGTGGGAAGGTGGGTGAGATTGTTCTCATCTGATAGGGAACAGACTAGTAGGGTGGGAAGGTGGGTGAGATTGTTCTCATCTGATAGGGAACAGACTAGTAGTGTTGGAAGGTGGGTGAGATTGTTCTCATCTGATAGGGAACAGACTAGTAGTGTAGGAAGGTGGGTGAGATTGTTCTCATCTGATAGGGAACAGACTAGTAGTGTAGGAAGGTGGGTGAGATTGTTCTCATCTGATAGGGAACAGACTAGTAGTGTTGGAAGGTGGGTGAGATTGTTCTCATCTGATAGGGAACAGACTAGTAGTGTGGGAAGGTGGGTGAGATTGTTCTCATCTGATAGGGAACAGACTAGTAGTGTGGGAAGGTGGGTGAGATTGTTCTCATCTGATAGGGAACAGACTAGTAGTGTTGGAAGGTGGGTGAGACTAGTAGCGTGGGAAGGTGGGTGAGATTGTTCTCATCTGATAGGGAACAGACTAGTAGTGTAGGAAGGTGGGTGAGATTGTTCTCATCTGATAGGGAACAGACTAGTAGTGTGGGAAGGTGGGTGAGATTGTTCTCATCTGATAGGGAACAGACTAGTAGTGTGGGAAGGTGGGTGAGATTGTTCTCATCTGATAGGGAACAGACTAGTAGTGTTGGAAGGTGGGTGAGACTAGTAGCGTGGGAAGGTGGGTGAGATTGTTTTCATCTGATAGGGAACAGACTAGTAGCGTGGGAAGGTGGGTGAGATTGTTCTCATCTGATAGGGAACAGACTAGTAGTGTTGGAAGGTGGGTGAGACTAGTAGCGTGGGAAGGTGGGTGAGATTGTTCTCATCTGATAGGGAACAGACTAGTAGTGTAGGAAGGTGGGTGAGATTGTTCTCATCTGATAGGGAACAGACTAGTAGTGTTGGAAGATGGGTGAGATTGTTCTCATCTGATAGGGAACAGACTAGTAGTGTGGGAAGGTGGGTGAGATTGTTCTCATCTGATAGGGAACAGACTAGTAGTGTTGGAAGGTGGGTGAGACTAGTAGCGTGGGAAGGTGGGTGAGATTGTTCTCATCTGATAGGGAACAGACTAGTAGTGTGGGAAGGTGGGTGAGATTGTTCTCATCTGATAGGGAACAGACTAGTAGTGTTGGAAGGTGGGTGAGATTGTTCTCATCTGATAGGGAACAGACTAGTAGTGTGGGAAGGTGGGTGAGATTGTTCTCATCTGATAGGGAACAGACTAGTAGTGTGGGAAGGTGGGTGAGATTGTTCTCATCTGATAGGGAACAGACTAGTAGTGTGGGAAGGTGGGTGAGATTGTTCTCATCTGATAGGGAACAGACTAGTAGGGTGGGAAGGTGGGTGAGATTGTTCTCATCTGATAGGGAACAGACTAGTAGTGTTGGAAGGTGGGTGAGATTGTTCTCATCTGATAGGGAACAGACTAGTAGTGTAGGAAGGTGGGTGAGATTGTTCTCATCTGATAGGGAACAGACTAGTAGTGTTGGAAGGTGTTTGAGACTAGTAGCGTGGGAAGGTGGGTGAGATTGTTCTCATCTGATAGGGAACAGACTAGTAGTGTAGGAAGGTGGGTGAGATTGTTCTCATCTGATAGGGAACAGACTAGTAGTGTGGGAAGGTGGGTGAGATTGTTCTCATCTGATAGGGAACAGACTAGTAGTGTAGGAAGGTGGGTGAGATTGTTCTCATCTGATAGGGAACAGACTAGTAGTGTTGGAAGGTGGGTGAGACTAGTAGCGTGGGAAGCTGGGTGAGATTGTTCTCATCTGATAGGGAACAGACTAGTAGTGTTGGAAGGTGGGTGAGACTAGTAGCGTGGGAAGGTGGGTGAGATTGTTCTCATCTGATAGGGAACAGACTAGTAGTGTGGGAAGGTGGGTGAGATTGTTCTCATCTGATAGGGAACAGACTAGTAGGGTGGGAAGGTGGGTGAGATTGTTCTCATCTGATAGGGAACAGACTAGTAGTGTTGGAAGGTGGGTGAGACTAGTAGCGTGGGAAGGTGGGTGAGATTGTTCTCATCTGATAGGGAACAGACTAGTAGTGTTGGAAGGTGAGTGACATTGTTCTCATCTGATAGGGAACAGACTAGTAGTGTTGGAAGGTGGGTGAGACTAGTAGCGTGGGAAGGTGGGTGAGATTGTTCTCATCTGATAGGGAACAGACTAGTAGTGTGGGAAGGTGGGTGAGATTGTTCTCATCTGATAGGGAACAGACTAGTAGGGTGGGAAGGTGGGTGAGATTGTTCTCATCTGATAGGGAACAGACTAGTAGTGTTGGAAGGTGGGTGAGATTGTTCTCATCTGATAGGGAACAGACTAGTAGTGTAGGAAGGTGGGTGAGATTGTTCTCATCTGATAGGGAACAGACTAGTAGTGTAGGAAGGTGGGTGAGATTGTTCTCATCTGATAGGGAACAGACTAGTAGTGTTGGAAGGTGGGTGAGATTGTTCTCATCTGATAGGGAACAGACTAGTAGTGTGGGAAGGTGGGTGAGATTGTTCTCATCTGATAGGGAACAGACTAGTAGTGTGGGAAGGTGGGTGAGATTGTTCTCATCTGATAGGGAACAGACTAGTAGTGTTGGAAGGTGGGTGAGACTAGTAGCGTGGGAAGGTGGGTGAGATTGTTCTCATCTGATAGGGAACAGACTAGTAGTGTAGGAAGGTGGGTGAGATTGTTCTCATCTGATAGGGAACAGACTAGTAGTGTGGGAAGGTGGGTGAGATTGTTCTCATCTGATAGGGAACAGACTAGTAGTGTGGGAAGGTGGGTGAGATTGTTCTCATCTGATAGGGAACAGACTAGTAGTGTTGGAAGGTGGGTGAGACTAGTAGCGTGGGAAGGTGGGTGAGATTGTTTTCATCTGATAGGGAACAGACTAGTAGCGTGGGAAGGTGGGTGAGATTGTTCTCATCTGATAGGGAACAGACTAGTAGTGTTGGAAGGAAGGTGGGTGAGATTGTTCTCATCTGATAGGGAACAGACTGGTAATGTTGGAAGGTGGGTGAGATTGTTCTCATCTGATAGGGAACAGACTAGTAGTGTTGGAAGGTGGGTGAGATTGTTCTCATCTGATAGGGAACAGACTAGTAGTGTGGGAAGGGGGTGAGATTGTTCTCATCTGATAGGGAACAGACTAGTAGTGTGGGAAGGTGGGTGAGATTGTTCTCATCTGATAGGGAACAGACTATTAGTGTTCGGAATGTTGGTGAGACTAGTAGCGTGGGAAGGTGGGTGAGATTGTTCTCATCTGATAGGGAACAGACTAGTAGTGTGGGAAGGTGAGTGAGACTAGTAGCGTGGGAAGGTGGGTGAGATTGTTCTCATCTGATAGGGAACAGACTAGTAGTGTGGGAAGGTGGGTGAGATTGTTCTCATCTGATAGGGAACAGACTAGTAGTGTGGGAAGGTGGGTGAGATTGTTCTCATCTGATAGGGAACAGACTAGTAGTGTGGGAAGGTGGGTGAGATTGTTCTCATCTGATAGGGAACAGACTAGTAGTGTTGGAAGATGGGTGAGATTGTTCTCATCTGATAGGGAACAGACTAGTAATGTTGGAAGGTGGGTGAGACTAGTAGTGTGGGAAGGTGGGTGAGATTGTTCTCATCTGATAGGGAACAGACTAGTAGTGTAGGAAGGTGGGTGAGATTGTTCTCATCTGATAGGGAACAGACTAGTAGTGTGGGAAGGTGGGTGAGATTGTTCTCATCTGATAGGGAACAGACTAGTAGTGTGGGAAGGTGGGTGAGATTGTTCTCATCTGATAGGGAACAGACTAGTAGTGTGGGAAGGTGGGTGAGACTAGTAGCGTGGGAAGGTGGGTGAGATTGTTCTCATCTGATAGGGAACAGACTAGTAGTGTGGGAAGGTGGGTGAGATTGTTCTCATCTGATAGGGAACAGACTAGTAGTGTTGGAAGGTGGGTGAGACTAGTAGCTTGGGAAGGTGGGTGAGATTGTTCTCATCTGATAGGGAACAGACTAGTAGTGTTGGAAGGTGGGTGAGATTGTTCTCATCTGATAGGGAACAGACTAGTAGTGTAGGAAGGTGGGTGAGATTGTTCTCATCTGATAGGGAACAGACTAGTAGTGTTGGAAGATGGGTGAGATTGTTCTCATCTGATAGGGAACAGACTAGTAGTGTGGGAAGGTGGGTGAGATTGTTCTCATCTGATAGGGAACAGACTAGTAGTGTTGGAAGGTGGGTGAGACTAGTAGCGTGGGAAGGTGGGTGAGATTGTTCTCATCTGATAGGGAACAGACTAGTAGTGTGGGAAGGTGGGTGAGATTGTTCTCATCTGATAGGGAACAGACTAGTAGTGTAGGAAGGTGGGTGAGATTGTTCTCATCTGATAGGGAACAGACTAGTAGTGTGGGAAGGTGGGTGAGATTGTTCTCATCTGATAGGGAACAGACTAGTAGTGTGGGAAGGTGGGTGAGATTGTTCTCATCTGATAGGGAACAGACTAGTAGTGTTGGAAGGTGGGTGAGACTAGTAGCGTGGGAAGGTGGGTGAGATTGTTCTCATCTGATAGGGAACAGACTAGTAGTGTAGGAAGGTGGGTGAGATTGTTCTCATCTGATAGGGAACAGACTAGTAGTGTTGGAAGATGGGTGAGATTGTTCTCATCTGATAGGGAACAGACTAGTAGTGTGGGAAGGTGGGTGAGATTGTTCTCATCTGATAGGGAACAGACTAGTAGTGTTGGAAGGTGGGTGAGACTAGTAGCGTGGGAAGGTGGGTGAGATTGTTCTCATCTGATAGGGAACAGACTAGTAGTGTGGGAAGGTGGGTGAGATTGTTCTCATCTGATAGGGAACAGACTAGTAGTGTAGGAAGGTGGGTGAGATTGTTCTCATCTGATAGGGAACAGACTAGTAGTGTGGGAAGGTGGGTGAGATTGTTCTCATCTGATAGGGAACAGACTAGTAGTGTGGGAAGGTGGGTGAGATTGTTCTCATCTGATAGGGAACAGACTAGTAGTGTGGGAAGGTGGGTGAGATTGTTCTCATCTGATAGGGAACAGACTAGTAGGGTGGGAAGGTGGGTGAGATTGTTCTCATCTGATAGGGAACAGACTAGTAGTGTTGGAAGGTGGGTGAGATTGTTCTCATCTGATAGGGAACAGACTAGTAGTGTAGGAAGGTGGGTGAGATTGTTCTCATCTGATAGGGAACAGACTAGTAGTGTTGGAAGGTGTTTGAGACTAGTAGCGTGGGAAGGTGGGTGAGATTGTTCTCATCTGATAGGGAACAGACTAGTAGTGTAGGAAGGTGGGTGAGATTGTTCTCATCTGATAGGGAACAGACTAGTAGTGTGGGAAGGTGGGTGAGATTGTTCTCATCTGATAGGGAACAGACTAGTAGTGTGGGAAGGTGGGTGAGATTGTTCTCATCTGATAGGGAACAGACTAGTAGTGTTGGAAGGTGGGTGAGACTAGTAGCGTGGGAAGGTGGGTGAGATTGTTTTCATCTGATAGGGAACAGACTAGTAGCGTGGGAAGGTGGGTGAGATTGTTCTCATCTGATAGGGAACAGACTAGTAGTGTTGGAAGGAAGGTGGGTGAGATTGTTCTCATCTGATAGGGAACAGACTGGTAATGTTGGAAGGTGGGTGAGATTGTTCTCATCTGATAGGGAACAGACTAGTAGTGTTGGAAGGTGGGTGAGATTGTTCTCATCTGATAGGGAACAGACTAGTAGTGTGGGAAGGGGGTGAGATTGTTCTCATCTGATAGGGAACAGACTAGTAGTGTGGGAAGGTGGGTGAGATTGTTCTCATCTGATAGGGAACAGACTATTAGTGTTCGGAATGTTGGTGAGACTAGTAGCGTGGGAAGGTGGGTGAGATTGTTCTCATCTGATAGGGAACAGACTAGTAGTGTGGGAAGGTGAGTGAGACTAGTAGCGTGGGAAGGTGGGTGAGATTGTTCTCATCTGATAGGGAACAGACTAGTAGTGTGGGAAGGTGGGTGAGATTGTTCTCATCTGATAGGGAACAGACTAGTAGTGTGGGAAGGTGGGTGAGATTGTTCTCATCTGATAGGGAACAGACTAGTAGTGTGGGAAGGTGGGTGAGATTGTTCTCATCTGATAGGGAACAGACTAGTAGTGTGGGAAGGTGGGTGAGATTGTTCTCATCTGATAGGGAACAGACTAGTAAGGTGGGAAGGTGGGTGAGATTGTTCTCATCTGATAGGGAACAGACTAGTAGTGTTGGAAGGTGGGTGAGATTGTTCTCATCTGATAGGGAACAGACTAGTAGTGTAGGAAGGTGGGTGAGATTGTTCTCATCTGATAGGGAACAGACTAGTAGTGTTGGAAGGTGGGTGAGACTAGTAGCGTGGGAAGGTGGGTGAGATTGTTCTCATCTGATAGGGAACAGACTAGTAGTGTTGGAAGGTGGGTGAGACTAGTAGCGTGGGAAGGTGGGTGAGATTGTTCTCATCTGATAGGGAACAGACTAGTAGTGTAGGAAGGTGGGTGAGATTGTTCTCATCTGATAGGGAACAGACTAGTAGTGTTGGAAGATGGGTGAGATTGTTCTCATCTGATAGGGAACAGACTAGTAATGTTGGAAGGTGGGTGAGACTAGTAGCGTGGGAAGGTGGGTGAGATTGTTCTCATCTGATAGGGAACAGACTAGTAGTGTTGGAAGGTGGGTGAGACTAGTAGCGTGGGAAGGTGGGTGAGATTGTTCTCATCTGATAGGGAACAGACTAGTAGTGTAGGAAGGTGGGTGAGATTGTTCTCATCTGATAGGGAACAGACTAGTAGTGTTGGAAGATGGGTGAGATTGTTCTCATCTGATAGGGAACAGACTAGTAATGTTGGAAGGTGGGTGAGACTAGTAGTGTGGGAAGGTGGGTGAGATTGTTCTCATCTGATAGGGAACAGACTAGTAGTGTTGGAAGGTGGGTGAGACTAGTAGCTTGGGAAGGTGGGTGAGATTGTTCTCATCTGATAGGGAACAGACTAGTAGTGTTGGAAGGTGGGTGAGATTGTTCTCATCTGATAGGGAACAGACTAGTAGTGTAGGAAGGTGGGTGAGATTGTTCTCATCTGATAGGGAACAGACTAGTAGTGTTGGAAGATGGGTGAGATTGTTCTCATCTGATAGGGAACAGACTAGTAGTGTGGGAAGGTGGGTGAGATTGTTCTCATCTGATAGGGAACAGACTAGTAGTGTTGGAAGGTGGGTGAGACTAGTAGCGTGGGAAGGTGGGTGAGATTGTTCTCATCTGATAGGGAACAGACTAGTAGTGTGGGAAGGTGGGTGAGATTGTTCTCATCTGATAGGGAACAGACTAGTAGTGTAGGAAGGTGGGTGAGATTGTTCTCATCTGATAGGGAACAGACTAGTAGTGTGGGAAGGTGGGTGAGATTGTTCTCATCTGATAGGGAACAGACTAGTAGTGTGGGAAGGTGGGTGAGATTGTTCTCATCTGATAGGGAACAGACTAGTAGTGTTGGAAGGTGGGTGAGACTAGTAGCGTGGGAAGGTGGGTGAGATTGTTCTCATCTGATAGGGAACAGACTAGTAGTGTATGAAGGTGGGTGAGATTGTTCTCATCTGTTAGGGAACAGACTAGTAGTGTTGGAAGATGGGTGAGATTGTTCTCATCTGATAGGGAACAGACTAGTAGTGTGGGAAGGTGGGTGAGATTGTTCTCATCTGATAGGGAACAGACTAGTAGTGTTGGAAGGTGGGTGAGACTAGTAGCGTGGGAAGGTGGGTGAGATTGTTCTCATCTGATAGGGAACAGACTAGTAGTGTGGGAAGGTGGGTGAGATTGTTCTCATCTGATAGGGAACAGACTAGTAGTGTAGGAAGGTGGGTGAGATTGTTCTCATCTGATAGGGAACAGACTAGTAGTGTGGGAAGGTGGGTGAGATTGTTCTCATCTGATAGGGAACAGACTAGTAGTGTGGGAAGGTGGGTGAGATTGTTCTCATCTGATAGGGAACAGACTAGTAGTGTGGGAAGGTGGGTGAGATTGTTCTCATCTGATAGGGAACAGACTAGTAGGGTGGGAAGGTGGGTGAGATTGTTCTCATCTGATAGGGAACAGACTAGTAGTGTTGGAAGGTGGGTGAGATTGTTCTCATCTGATAGGGAACAGACTAGTAGTGTAGGAAGGTGGGTGAGATTGTTCTCATCTGATAGGGAACAGACTAGTAGTGTAGGAAGGTGGGTGAGATTGTTCTCATCTGATAGGGAACAGACTAGTAGTGTTGGAAGGTGTTTGAGACTAGTAGCGTGGGAAGGTGGGTGAGATTGTTCTCATCTGATAGGGAACAGACTAGTAGTGTAGGAAGGTGGGTGAGATTGTTCTCATCTGATAGGGAACAGACTAGTAGTGTGGGAAGGTGGGTGAGATTGTTCTCATCTGATAGGGAACAGACTAGTAGTGTGGGAAGGTGGGTGAGATTGTTCTCATCTGATAGGGAACAGACTAGTAGTGTTGGAAGGTGGGTGAGACTAGTAGCGTGGGAAGGTGGGTGAGATTGTTTTCATCTGATAGGGAACAGACTAGTAGCGTGGGAAGGTGGGTGAGATTGTTCTCATCTGATAGGGAACAGACTAGTAGTGTTGGAAGGAAGGTGGGTGAGATTGTTCTCATCTGATAGGGAACAGACTGGTAATGTTGGAAGGTGGGTGAGATTGTTCTCATCTGATAGGGAACAGACTAGTAGTGTTGGAAGGTGGGTGAGATTGTTCTCATCTGATAGGGAACAGACTAGTAGTGTGGGAAGGGGGTGAGATTGTTCTCATCTGATAGGGAACAGACTAGTAGTGTGGGAAGGTGGGTGAGATTGTTCTCATCTGATAGGGAACAGACTATTAGTGTTCGGAATGTTGGTGAGACTAGTAGCGTGGGAAGGTGGGTGAGATTGTTCTCATCTGATAGGGAACAGACTAGTAGTGTGGGAAGGTGAGTGAGACTAGTAGCGTGGGAAGGTGGGTGAGATTGTTCTCATCTGATAGGGAACAGACTAGTAGCGTGGGAAGGTGGGTGAGATTGTTCTCATCTGATAGGGAACAGACTAGTAGTGTGGGAAGGTGGGTGAGATTGTTCTCATCTGATAGGGAACAGACTAGTAGTGTGGGAAGGTGGGTGAGATTGTTCTCATCTGATAGGGAACAGACTAGTAGTGTGGGAAGGTGGGTGAGATTGTTCTCATCTGATAGGGAACAGACTAGTAAGGTGGGAAGGTGGGTGAGATTGTTCTCATCTGATAGGGAACAGACTAGTAGTGTTGGAAGGTGGGTGAGATTGTTCTCATCTGATAGGGAACAGACTAGTAGTGTAGGAAGGTGGGTGAGATTGTTCTCATCTGATAGGGAACAGACTAGTAGTGTTGGAAGGTGGGTGAGACTAGTAGCGTGGGAAGGTGGGTGAGATTGTTCTCATCTGATAGGGAACAGACTAGTAGTGTTGGAAGGTGGGTGAGACTAGTAGCGTGGGAAGGTGGGTGAGATTGTTCTCATCTGATAGGGAACAGACTAGTAGTGTAGGAAGGTGGGTGAGATTGTTCTCATCTGATAGGGAACAGACTAGTAGTGTTGGAAGATGGGTGAGATTGTTCTCATCTGATAGGGAACAGACTAGTAATGTTGGAAGGTGGGTGAGACTAGTAGTGTGGGAAGGTGGGTGAGATTGTTCTCATCTGATAGGGAACAGACTAGTAGTGTAGGAAGGTGGGTGAGATTGTTCTCATCTGATAGGGAACAGACTAGTAGTGTGGGAAGGTGGGTGAGATTGTTCTCATCTGATAGGGAACAGACTAGTAGTGTGGGAAGGTGGGTGAGATTGTTCTCATCTGATAGGGAACAGACTAGTAGTGTGGGAAGGTGGGTGAGACTAGTAGCGTGGGAAGGTGGGTGAGATTGTTCTCATCTGATAGGGAACAGACTAGTAGTGTGGGAAGGTGGGTGAGATTGTTCTCATCTGATAGGGAACAGACTAGTAGTGTTGGAAGGTGGGTGAGACTAGTAGCTTGGGAAGGTGGGTGAGATTGTTCTCATCTGATAGGGAACAGACTAGTAGTGTTGGAAGGTGGGTGAGATTGTTCTCATCTGATAGGGAACAGACTAGTAGTGTAGGAAGGTGGGTGAGATTGTTCTCATCTGATAGGGAACAGACTAGTAGTGTTGGAAGATGGGTGAGATTGTTCTCATCTGATAGGGAACAGACTAGTAGTGTGGGAAGGTGGGTGAGATTGTTCTCATCTGATAGGGAACAGACTAGTAGTGTTGGAAGGTGGGTGAGACTAGTAGCGTGGGAAGGTGGGTGAGATTGTTCTCATCTGATAGGGAACAGACTAGTAGTGTGGGAAGGTGGGTGAGATTGTTCTCATCTGATAGGGAACAGACTAGTAGTGTAGGAAGGTGGGTGAGATTGTTCTCATCTGATAGGGAACAGACTAGTAGTGTGGGAAGGTGGGTGAGATTGTTCTCATCTGATAGGGAACAGACTAGTAGTGTGGGAAGGTGGGTGAGATTGTTCTCATCTGATAGGGAACAGACTAGTAGTGTTGGAAGGTGGGTGAGACTAGTAGCGTGGGAAGGTGGGTGAGATTGTTCTCATCTGATAGGGAACAGACTAGTAGTGTAGGAAGGTGGGTGAGATTGTTCTCATCTGATAGGGAACAGACTAGTAGTGTTGGAAGATGGGTGAGATTGTTCTCATCTGATAGGGAACAGACTAGTAGTGTGGGAAGGTGGGTGAGATTGTTCTCATCTGATAGGGAACAGACTAGTAGTGTTGGAAGGTGGGTGAGACTAGTAGCGTGGGAAGGTGGGTGAGATTGTTCTCATCTGATAGGGAACAGACTAGTAGTGTGGGAAGGTGGGTGAGATTGTTCTCATCTGATAGGGAACAGACTAGTAGTGTGGGAAGGTGGGTGAGATTGTTCTCATCTGATAGGGAACAGACTAGTAGTGTGGGAAGGTGGGTGAGATTGTTCTCATCTGATAGGGAACAGACTAGTAGTGTGGGAAGGTGGGTGAGATTGTTCTCATCTGATAGGGAACAGACTAGTAGGGTGGGAAGGTGGGTGAGATTGTTCTCATCTGATAGGGAACAGACTAGTAGTGTTGGAAGGTGGGTGAGATTGTTCTCATCTGATAGGGAACAGACTAGTAGTGTAGGAAGGTGGGTGAGATTGTTCTCATCTGATAGGGAACAGACTAGTAGTGTAGGAAGGTGGGTGAGATTGTTCTCATCTGATAGGGAACAGACTAGTAGTGTTGGAAGGTGTTTGAGACTAGTAGCGTGGGAAGGTGGGTGAGATTGTTCTCATCTGATAGGGAACAGACTAGTAGTGTAGGAAGGTGGGTGAGATTGTTCTCATCTGATAGGGAACAGACTAGTAGTGTGGGAAGGTGGGTGAGATTGTTCTTATCTGATAGGGAACAGACTAGTAGTGTGGGAAGGTGGGTGAGATTGTTCTCATCTGATAGGGAACAGACTAGTAGTGTTGGAAGGTGGGTGAGACTAGTAGCGTGGGAAGGTGGGTGAGATTGTTTTCATCTGATAGGGAACAGACTAGTAGCGTGGGAAGGTGGGTGAGATTGTTCTCATCTGATAGGGAACAGACTAGTAGTGTTGGAAGGAAGGTGGGTGAGATTGTTCTCATCTGATAGGGAACAGACTGGTAATGTTGGAAGGTGGGTGAGATTGTTCTCATCTGATAGGGAACAGACTAGTAGTGTTGGAAGGTGGGTGAGATTGTTCTCATCTGATAGGGAACAGACTAGTAGTGTGGGAAGGGGGTGAGATTGTTCTCATCTGATAGGGAACAGACTAGTAGTGTGGGAAGGTGGGTGAGATTGTTCTCATCTGATAGGGAACAGACTATTAGTGTTCGGAATGTTGGTGAGACTAGTAGCGTGGGAAGGTGGGTGAGATTGTTCTCATCTGATAGGGAACAGACTAGTAGTGTGGGAAGGTGAGTGAGACTAGTAGCGTGGGAAGGTGGGTGAGATTGTTCTCATCTGATAGGGAACAGACTAGTAGTGTGGGAAGGTGGGTGAGATTGTTCTCATCTGATAGGGAACAGACTAGTAGTGTGGGAAGGTGGGTGAGATTGTTCTCATCTGATAGGGAACAGACTAGTAGTGTGGGAAGGTGGGTGAGATTGTTCTCATCTGATAGGGAACAGACTAGTAGTGTGGGAAGGTGGGTGAGATTGTTCTCATCTGATAGGGAACAGACTAGTAAGGTGGGAAGGTGGGTGAGATTGTTCTCATCTGATAGGGAACAGACTAGTAGTGTTGGAAGGTGGGTGAGATTGTTCTCATCTGATAGGGAACAGACTAGTAGTATAGGAAGGTGGGTGAGATTGTTCTCATCTGATAGGGAACAGACTAGTAGTGTTGGAAGGTGGGTGAGACTAGTAGCGTGGGAAGGTGGGTGAGATTGTTCTCATCTGATAGGGAACAGACTAGTAGTGTTGGAAGGTGGGTGAGACTAGTAGCGTGGGAAGGTGGGTGAGATTGTTCTCATCTGATAGGGAACAGACTAGTAGTGTAGGAAGGTGGGTGAGATTGTTCTCATCTGATAGGGAACAGACTAGTAGTGTTGGAAGATGGGTGAGATTGTTCTCATCTGATAGGGAACAGACTAGTAATGTTGGAAGGTGGGTGAGACTAGTAGTGTGGGAAGGTGGGTGAGATTGTTCTCATCTGATAGGGAACAGACTAGTAGTGTAGGAAGGTGGGTGAGATTGTTCTCATCTGATAGGGAACAGACTAGTAGTGTGGGAAGGTGGGTGAGATTGTTCTCATCTGATAGGGAACAGACTAGTAGTGTAGGAAGGTGGGTGAGATTGTTCTCATCTGATAGGGAACAGACTAGTAGTGTTGGAAGATGGGTGAGATTGTTCTCATCTGATAGGGAACAGACTAGTAGTGTGGGAAGGTGGGTGAGATTGTTCTCATCTGATAGGGAACAGACTAGTAGTGTTGGAAGGTGGGTGAGACTAGTAGCGTGGGAAGGTGGGTGAGATTGTTCTCATCTTATAGGGAACAGACTAGTAGTGTGGGAAGGTGGGTGAGATTGTTCTCATCTGATAGGGAACAGACTAGTAGTGTAGGAAGGTGGGTGAGATTGTTCTCATCTGATAGGGAACAGACTAGTAGTGTGGGAAGGTGGGTGAGATTGTTCTCATCTGATAGGGAACAGACTAGTAGTGTGGGAAGGTGGGTGAGATTGTTCTCATCTGATAGGGAACAGACTAGTAGTGTGGGAAGGTGGGTGACATTGTTCTCATCTGATAGGGAACAGACTAGTAGGGTGGGAAGGTGGGTGAGATTGTTCTCATCTGATAGGGAACAGACTAGTAGTGTTGGAAGGTGGGTGAGATTGTTCTCATCTGATAGGGAACAGACTAGTAGTGTAGGAAGGTGGGTGAGATTGTTCTCATCTGATAGGGAACAGACTAGTAGTGTAGGAAGGTGGGTGAGATTGTTCTCATCTGATAGGGAACAGACTAGTAGTGTTGGAAGGTGGGTGAGACTAGTAGCGTGGGAAGGTGGGTGAGATTGTTCTCATCTGATAGGGAACAGACTAGTAGTGTTGGAAGGTGGGTGAGATTGTTCTCATCTGATAGGGAACAGACTAGTAGTGTTGGAAGGTGGGTGAGACTAGTAGCGTGGGAAGGTGGGTGAGATTGTTCTCATCTGATAGGGAACAGACTAGTAGTGTGGGAAGGTGGGTGAGATTGTTCTCATCTGATAGGGAATTGACTAGTAGTGTAGGAAGGTGGGTGAGATTGTTCTCATCTGATAGGGAACAGATTAGTAGTGTGGGAAGGTGGGTGAGATTGTTCTCATCTGATAGGGAACAGACTAGTAGTGTGGGAAGGTGGGTGAGATTGTTCTCATCTGATAGGGAAGACTAGTAGTGTGGGAAGGTGGGTGAGATTGTTCTCATCTGATAGGGAACAGACTAGTAGTGTTGGAAGGTGGGTGAGACTAGTAGCGTGGGAAGGTGGGTGAGATTGTTCTCATCTGATAGGGAACAGACTAGTAGTGTAGGAAGGTGGGTGAGATTGTTCTCATCTGATAGGGAACAGACTAGTAGTATGGGAAGGTGGGTGAGATTGTTCTCATCTGATAGGGAACAGACTAGTAGTGTGGGAAGGTGGGTGAGATTGTTCTCATCTGATAGGGAACAGACTAGTAGTGTTGGAAGGTGGGTGAGACTAGTAGCTTGGGAAGGTGGGTGAGATTGTTCTCATCTGATAGGGAACAGACTAGTAGTGTTGGAAGGTGGGTGAGATTGTTCTCATCTGATAGGGAACAGACTAGTAGTGTAGGAAGGTGGGTGAGATTGTTCTCATCTGATAGGGAACAGACTAGTAGTGTTGGAAGGTGGGTGAGACTAGTAGCGTGGGAAGGTGGGTGAGATTGTTCTCATCTGATAGGGAACAGACTAGTAGTGTAGGAAGGTGGGTGAGATTGTTCTCATCTGATTGGGAACAGACTAGTAGTGTGGGAAGGTGGGTGAGATTGTTCTCATCTGATAGGGAACAGACTAGTAGTGTGGGAAGGTGGGTGAGATTGTTCTCATCTGATAGGGAACAGACTAGTAGTGTTGGAAGGTGGGTGAGACTAGTAGCGTGGGAAGGTGGGTGAGATTGTTTTCATCTGATAGGGAACAGACTAGTAGCGTGGGAAGGTGGGTGAGATTGTTCTCATCTGATAGGGAACAGACTAGTAGTGTTGGAAGGAAGGTGGGTGAGATTGTTCTCATCTGATAGGGAACAGACTGGTAATGTTGGAAGGTGGGTGAGATTGTTCTCATCTGATAGGGAACAGACTAGTAGTGTTGGAAGGTGGGTGAGATTGTTCTCATCTGATAGGGAACAGACTAGTAGTGTGGGAAGGGGGTGAGATTGTTCTCATCTGATAGGGAACAGACTAGTAGTGTGGGAAGGTGGGTGAGATTGTTCTCATCTGATAGGGAACAGACTATTAGTGTTCGGAATGTTGGTGAGACTAGTAGCGTGGGAAGGTGGGTGAGATTGTTCTCATCTGATAGGGAACAGACTAGTAGTGTGGGAAGGTGAGTGAGACTAGTAGCGTGGGAAGGTGGGTGAGATTGTTCTCATCTGATAGGGAACAGACTAGTATTGTGGGAAGGTGGGTGAGATTGTTCTCATCTGATAGGGAACAGACTAGTAGTGTGGGAAGGTGGGTGAGATTGTTCTCATCTGATAGGGAACAGACTGGTAATGTTGGAAGGTGGGTGAGATTGTTCTCATCTGATAGGGAACAGACTAGTAGTGTTGGAAGGTGGGTGAGATTGTTCTCATCTGATAGGGAACAGACTAGTAGTGTGGGAAGGGGGTGAGATTGTTCTCATCTGATAGGGAACAGACTAGTAGTGTGGGAAGGTGGGTGAGATTGTTCTCATCTGATAGGGAACAGACTATTAGTGTTCGGAATGTTGGTGAGACTAGTAGCGTGGGAAGGTGGGTGAGATTGTTCTCATCTGATAGGGAACAGACTAGTAGTGTGGGAAGGTGAGTGAGACTAGTAGCGTGGGAAGGTGGGTGAGATTGTTCTCATCTGATAGGGAACAGACTAGTAGTGTGGGAAGGTGGGTGAGATTGTTCTCATCTGATAGGGAACAGACTAGTAGTGTGGGAAGGTGGGTGAGATTGTTCTCATCTGATAGGGAACAGACTAGTAGTGTGGGAAGGTGGGTGAGATTGTTCTCATCTGATAGGGAACAGACTAGTAGTGTGGGAAGGTGGGTGAGATTGTTCTCATCTGATAGGGAACAGACTAGTAAGGTGGGAAGGTGGGTGAGATTGTTCTCATCTGATAGGGAACAGACTAGTAGTGTTGGAAGGTGGGTGAGATTGTTCTCATCTGATAGGGAACAGACTAGTAGTGTAGGAAGGTGGGTGAGATTGTTCTCATCTGATAGGGAACAGACTAGTAGTGTTGGAAGGTGGGTGAGACTAGTAGCGTGGGAAGGTGGGTGAGATTGTTCTCATCTGATAGGGAACAGACTAGTAGTGTTGGAAGGTGGGTGAGACTAGTAGCGTGGGAAGGTGGGTGAGATTGTTCTCATCTGATAGGGAACAGACTAGTAGTGTAGGAAGGTGGGTGAGATTGTTCTCATCTGATAGGGAACAGACTAGTAGTGTTGGAAGATGGGTGAGATTGTTCTCATCTGATAGGGAACAGACTAGTAATGTTGGAAGGTGGGTGAGACTAGTAGTGTGGGAAGGTGGGTGAGATTGTTCTCATCTGATAGGGAACAGACTAGTAGTGTAGGAAGGTGGGTGAGATTGTTCTCATCTGATAGGGAACAGACTAGTAGTGTGGGAAGGTGGGTGAGATTGTTCTCATCTGATAGGGAACAGACTAGTAGTGTGGGAAGGTGGGTGAGACTAGTAGCGTGGGAAGGTGGGTGAGATTGTTCTCATCTGATAGGGAACAGACTAGTAGTGTGGGAAGGTGGGTGAGATTGTTCTCATCTGATAGGGAACAGACTAGTAGTGTTGGAAGGTGGGTGAGACTAGTAGCTTGGGAAGGTGGGTGAGATTGTTCTCATCTGATAGGGAACAGACTAGTAGTGTTGGAAGGTGGGTGAGATTGTTCTCATCTGATAGGGAACAGACTAGTAGTGTAGGAAGGTGGGTGAGATTGTTCTCATCTGATAGGGAACAGACTAGTAGTGTTGGAAGATGGGTGAGATTGTTCTCATCTGATAGGGAACAGACTAGTAGTGTGGGAAGGGGGTGAGATTGTTCTCATCTGATAGGGAACAGACTAGTAGTGTGGGAAGGTGGGTGAGATTGTTCTCATCTGATAGGGAACAGACTATTAGTGTTCGGAATGTTGGTGAGACTAGTAGCGTGGGAAGGTGGGTGAGATTGTTCTCATCTGATAGGGAACAGACTAGTAGTGTGGGAAGGTGAGTGAGACTAGTAGCGTGGGAAGGTGGGTGAGATTGTTCTCATCTGATAGGGAACAGACTAGTAGTGTGGGAAGGTGGGTGAGATTGTTCTCATCTGATAGGGAACAGACTAGTAGTGTGGGAAGGTGGGTGAGATTGTTCTCATCTGATAGGGAACAGACTAGTAGTGTGGGAAGGTGGGTGAGATTGTTCTCATCTGATAGGGAACAGACTAGTAGTGTGGGAAGGTGGGTGAGATTGTTCTCATCTGATAGGGAACAGACTAGTAAGGTGGGAAGGTGGGTGAGATTGTTCTCATCTGATAGGGAACAGACTAGTAGTGTTGGAAGGTGGGTGAGATTGTTCTCATCTGATAGGGAACAGACTAGTAGTGTAGGAAGGTGGGTGAGATTGTTCTCATCTGATAGGGAACAGACTAGTAGTGTTGGAAGGTGGGTGAGACTAGTAGCGTGGGAAGGTGGGTGAGATTGTTCTCATCTGATAGGGAACAGACTAGTAGTGTTGGAAGGTGGGTGAGACTAGTAGCGTGGGAAGGTGGGTGAGATTGTTCTCATCTGATAGGGAACAGACTAGTAGTGTAGGAAGGTGGGTGAGATT
Organism: Salmo salar; assembly: GCF_965601325.2. Classification (NCBI taxonomy): domain Eukaryota; kingdom Metazoa; phylum Chordata; class Actinopteri; order Salmoniformes; family Salmonidae; genus Salmo; species Salmo salar. The sequence continues at coordinate 56,520,168 of NC_138304.1, read as the reverse complement.
GTTCTCATCTGATAGGGAACAGACTAGTAGTGTTGGAAGATGGGTGAGATTGTTCTCATCTGATAGGGAACAGACTAGTAATGTTGGAAGGTGGGTGAGACTAGTAGTGTGGGAAGGTGGGTGAGATTGTTCTCATCTGATAGGGAACAGACTAGTAGTGTAGGAAGGTGGGTGAGATTGTTCTCATCTGATAGGGAACAGACTAGTAGTGTGGGAAGGTGGGTGAGATTGTTCTCATCTGATAGGGAACAGACTAGTAGTGTGGGAAGGTGGGTGAGACTAGTAGCGTGGGAAGGTGGGTGAGATTGTTCTCATCTGATAGGGAACAGACTAGTAGTGTGGGAAGGTGGGTGAGATTGTTCTCATCTGATAGGGAACAGACTAGTAGTGTTGGAAGGTGGGTGAGACTAGTAGCTTGGGAAGGTGGGTGAGATTGTTCTCATCTGATAGGGAACAGACTAGTAGTGTTGGAAGGTGGGTGAGATTGTTCTCATCTGATAGGGAACAGACTAGTAGTGTAGGAAGGTGGGTGAGATTGTTCTCATCTGATAGGGAACAGACTAGTAGTGTTGGAAGATGGGTGAGATTGTTCTCATCTGATAGGGAACAGACTAGTAGTGTGGGAAGGTGGGTGAGATTGTTCTCATCTGATAGGGAACAGACTAGTAGTGTTGGAAGGTGGGTGAGACTAGTAGCGTGGGAAGGTGGGTGAGATTGTTCTCATCTGATAGGGAACAGACTAGTAGTGTGGGAAGGTGGGTGAGATTGTTCTCATCTGATAGGGAACAGACTAGTAGTGTAGGAAGGTGGGTGAGATTGTTCTCATCTGATAGGGAACAGACTAGTAGTGTGGGAAGGTGGGTGAGATTGTTCTCATCTGATAGGGAACAGACTAGTAGTGTGGGAAGGTGGGTGAGATTGTTCTCATCTGATAGGGAACAGACTAGTAGTGTGGGAAGGTGGGTGAGATTGTTCTCATCTGATAGGGAACAGACTAGTAGTGTTGGAAGGTGGGTGAGACTAGTAGCGTGGGAAGGTGGGTGAGATTGTTCTCATCTGATAGGGAACAGACTAGTAGTGTGGGAAGGTGGGTGAGATTGTTCTCATCTGATAGGGAACAGACTAGTAGTGTTGGAAGGTGGGTGAGACTAGTAGCGTGGGAAGGTGGGTGAGATTGTTCTCATCTGATAGGGAACAGACTAGTAGTGTAGGAAGGTGGGTGAGATTGTTCTCATCTGATAGGGAACAGACTAGTAGTGTTGGAAGATGGGTGAGATTGTTCTCATCTGATAGGGAACAGACTAGTAGTGTGGGAAGGTGGGTGAGATTGTTCTCATCTGATAGGGAACAGACTAGTAGTGTTGGAAGGTGGGTGAGACTAGTAGCGTGGGAAGGTGGGTGAGATTGTTCTCATCTGATAGGGAACAGACTAGTAGTGTGGGAAGGTGGGTGAGATTGTTCTCATCTGATAGGGAACAGACTAGTAGTGTAGGAAGGTGGGTGAGATTGTTCTCATCTGATAGGGAACAGACTAGTAGTGTGGGAAGGTGGGTGAGATTGTTCTCATCTGATAGGGAACAGACTAGTAGTGTGGGAAGGTGGGTGAGATTGTTCTCATCTGATAGGGAACAGACTAGTAGTGTTGGAAGGTGGGTGAGACTAGTAGCTTGGGAAGGTGGGTGAGATTGTTCTCATCTGATAGGGAACAGACTAGTAGTGTTGGAAGGTGGGTGAGATTGTTCTCATCTGATAGGGAACAGACTAGTAGTGTAGGAAGGTGGGTGAGATTGTTCTCATCTGATAGGGAACAGACTAGTAGTGTTGGAAGATGGGTGAGATTGTTCTCATCTGATAGGGAACAGACTAGTAGTGTGGGAAGGTGGGTGAGATTGTTCTCATCTGATAGGGAACAGACTAGTAGTGTTGGAAGGTGGGTGAGACTAGTAGCGTGGGAAGGTGGGTGAGATTGTTCTCATCTGATAGGGAACAGACTAGTAGTGTGGGAAGGTGGGTGAGATTGTTCTCATCTGATAGGGAACAGACTAGTAGTGTAGGAAGGTGGGTGAGATTGTTCTCATCTGATAGGGAACAGACTAGTAGTGTGGGAAGGTGGGTGAGATTGTTCTCATCTGATAGGGAACAGACTAGTAGTGTGGGAAGGTGGGTGAGATTGTTCTCATCTGATAGGGAACAGACTAGTAGTGTGGGAAGGTGGGTGAGATTGTTCTCATCTGATAGGGAACAGACTAGTAGTGTTGGAAGGTGGGTGAGACTAGTAGCGTGGGAAGGTGGGTGAGATTGTTCTCATCTGATAGGGAACAGACTAGTAGTGTGGGAAGGTGGGTGAGATTGTTCTCATCTGATAGGGAATTGACTAGTAGTGTAGGAAGGTGGGTGAGATTGTTCTCATCTGATAGGGAACAGATTAGTAGTGTGGGAAGGTGGGTGAGATTGTTCTCATCTGATAGGGAACAGACTAGTAGTGTGGGAAGGTGGGTGAGATTGTTCTCATCTGATAGGGAACAGACTAGTAGTGTGGGAAGGTGGGTGAGATTGTTCTCATCTGATAGGGAACAGACTAGTAGTGTTGGAAGGTGGGTGAGACTAGTAGCGTGGGAAGGTGGGTGAGATTGTTCTCATCTGATAGGGAACAGACTAGTAGTGTAGGAAGGTGGGTGAGATTGTTCTCATCTGATAGGGAACAGACTAGTAGTGTTGGAAGATGGGTGAGATTGTTCTCATCTGATAGGGAACAGACTAGTAGTGTGGGAAGGTGGGTGAGATTGTTCTCATCTGATAGGGAACAGACTAGTAGTGTTGGAAGGTGGGTGAGACTAGTAGCGTGGGAAGGTGGGTGAGATTTTTCTCATCTGATTGGGAACAGACTAGTAGTGTGGGAAGGTGGGTGAGATTGTTCTCATCTGATAGGGAACAGACTAGTAGTGTAGGAAGGTGGGTGAGATTGTTCTCATCTGACAGGGAACAGACTAGTAGTGTGGGAAGGTGGGTGAGATTGTTCTCATCTGATAGGGAACAGACTAGTAGTGTGGGAAGGTGGGTGAGATTGTTCTCATCTGATAGGGAACAGACTAGTAGTGTGGGAAGGTGGGTGAGATTGTTCTCATCTGATAGGGAACAGACTAGTAGGGTGGGAAGGTGGGTGAGATTGTTCTCATCTGATAGGGAACAGACTAGTAGTGTAGGAAGGTGGGTGAGATTGTTCTCATCTGATAGGGAACAGACTAGTGCTGTAGGAAGGTGGGTGAGATTGTTCTTATCTGATAGGGAACAGACTAGTAGTGTTGGAAGGTGGGTGAGACTAGTAGCGTGGGAAGGTGGGTGAGATTGTTCTCATCTGATAGGGAACAGACTAGTAGTGTAGGAAGGTGGGTGAGATTGTTCTCATCTGATAGGGAACAGACTAGTAGTGTGGGAAGGTGGGTGAGATTGTTCTCATCTGATAGGGAACAGACTAGTAGTGTTGGAAGGTGGGTGAGACTAGTAGCGTGGGAAGGTGGGTGAGATTGTTCTCATCTGATAGGGAACAGACTAGTAGCGTGGGAAGGTGGGTGAGATTGTTCTCATCTGATAGGGAACAGACTGGTAATGTTGGAAGGTGGGTGAGATTGTTCTCATCTGATAGGGAACAGACTAGTAGCGTGGGAAGGTGGGTGAGATTGTTCTCATCTGATAGGGAACAGACTATTAGTATTGGAAGGTGGGTGAGACTAGTAGCGTGGGAAGGTGGGTGAGATTGTTCTCATCTGATAGGGAACAGACTAGTAGTGTTGGAAGGTGGGTGAGATTGTTCTCATCTGATAGGGAACAGACTAGTAGTGTAGGAAGGTGGGTGAGATTGTTCTCATCTGATAGGGAACAGACTAGTAGTGTTGGAAGGTGGGTGAGACTAGTAGCGTGGGAAGGTGGGTGAGATTGTTCTCATCTGATAGGGAACAGACTAGTAGTGTTGGAAGGTGGGTGAGATTGTTCTCATCTGATAGGGAACAGACTAGTAGTGTGGGAAGGTGGGTGAGATTGTTCTCATCTGATAGGGAACAGACTAGTAGTGTTGGAAGGTGGGTGAGACTAGTAGCGTGGGAAGGTGGGTGAGATTGTTCTCATCTGATAGGGAACAGACTAGTAGCGTGGGAAGGTGGGTGAGATTGTTCTCATCTGATAGGGAACAGACTGGTAATGTTGGAAGGTGGGTGAGATTGTTCTCATCTGATAGGGAACAGACTAGTAGCGTGGGAAGGTGGGTGAGATTGTTCTCATCTGATAGGGAACAGACTATTAGTATTGGAAGGTGGGTGAGACTAGTAGCGTGGGAAGGTGGGTGAGATTGTTCTCATCTGATAGGGAACAGACTAGTAGTGTTGGAAGGTGGGTGAGATTGTTCTCATCTGATAGGGAACAGACTAGTAGTGTAGGAAGGTGGGTGAGATTGTTCTCATCTGATAGGGAACAGACTAGTAGTGTTGGAAGGTGGGTGAGACTAGTAGCGTGGGAAGGTGGGTGAGATTGTTCTCATCTGATAGGGAACAGACTAGTAGTGTTGGAAGGTGGGTGAGACTAGTAGCGTGGGAAGGTGGGTGAGATTGTTCTCATCTGATAGGGAACAGACTAGTAGTGTGGGAAGGTGGGTGAGATTGTTCTCATCTGATAGGGAACAGACTAGTAGGGTGGGAAGGTGGGTGAGATTGTTCTCATCTGATAGGGAACAGACTAGTAGTGTTGGAAGGTGGGTGAGATTGTTCTCATCTGATAGGGAACAGACTAGTAGTGTTGGAAGGTGGGTGAGACTAGTAGCGTGGGAAGGTGGGTGAGATTGTTCTCATCTGATAGGGAACAGACTAGTAGTGTAGGAAGGTGGGTGAGATTGTTCTCATCTGATAGGGAACAGACTAGTAGTGTTGGAAGATGGGTGAGATTGTTCTCATCTGATAGGGAACAGACTAGTAGTGTGGGAAGGTGGGTGAGATTGTTCTCATCTGATAGGGAACAGACTAGTAGTGTTGGAAGGTGGGTGAGATTGTTCTCATCTGATAGGGAACAGACTAGTAGTGTGGGAAGGTGGGTGAGATTGTTCTCATCTGATAGGGAACAGACTAGTAGGGTGGGAAGGTGGGTGAGATTGTTCTCATCTGATAGGGAACAGACTAGTAGTGTTGGAAGGTGGGTGAGATTGTTCTCATCTGATAGGGAACAGACTAGTAGTGTTGGAAGGTGGGTGAGACTAGTAGCGTGGGAAGGTGGGTGAGATTGTTCTCATCTGATAGGGAACAGACTAGTAGTGTTGGAAGGTGAGTGAGACTAGTAGCGTGGGAAGGTGGGTGAGATTGTTCTCATCTGATAGGGAACAGACTAGTAGTGTTGGAAGGTGGGTGAGATTGTTCTCATCTGATAGGGAACAGACTAGTAGTGTTGGAAGGTGGGTGAGACTAGTAGCGTGGGAAGGTGGGTGAGATTGTTCTCATCTGATAGGGAACAGACTAGTAGTGTAGGAAGGTGGGTGAGATTGTTCTCATCTGATAGGGAACAGACTAGTAGTGTTGGAAGATGGGTGAGATTGTTCTCATCTGATAGGGAACAGACTAGTAGTGTTGGAAGGTGGGTGAGATTGTTCTCATCTGATAGGGAACAGACTAGTAGGGTGGGAAGGTGGGTGAGATTGTTCTCATCTGATAGGGAACAGACTAGTAGTGTTGGAAGGTGGGTGAGATTGTTCTCATCTGATAGGGAACAGACTAGTAGTGTTGGAAGGTGGGTGAGATTGTTCTCATCTGATAGGGAACAGACTAGTAGTGTAGGAAGGTGGGTGAGATTGTTCTCATCTGATAGGGAACAGACTAGTAGTGTTGGAAGGTGGGTGAGACTAGTAGCGTGGGAAGGTGGGTGAGATTGTTCTCATCTGATAGGGAACAGACTAGTAGTGTTGGAAGGTGGGTGAGACTAGTAGCGTGGGAAGGTGGGTGAGATTGTTCTCATCTGATAGGGAACAGACTAGTAGTGTGGGAAGGTGGGTGAGATTGTTCTCATCTGATAGGGAACAGACTAGTAGGGTGGGAAGGTGGGTGAGATTGTTCTCATCTGATAGGGAACAGACTAGTAGTGTTGGAAGGTGGGTGAGATTGTTCTCATCTGATAGGGAACAGACTAGTAGTGTTGGAAGGTGGGTGAGACTAGTAGCGTGGGAAGGTGGGTGAGATTGTTCTCATCTGATAGGGAACAGACTAGTAGTGTAGGAAGGTGGGTGAGATTGTTCTCATCTGATAGGGAACAGACTAGTAGTGTTGGAAGATGGGTGAGATTGTTCTCATCTGATAGGGAACAGACTAGTAGTGTTGGAAGGTGGGTGAGATTGTTCTCATCTGATAGGGAACAGACTAGTAGTGTGGGAAGGTGGGTGAGATTGTTCTCATCTGATAGGGAACAGACTAGTAGGGTGGGAAGGTGGGTGAGATTGTTCTCATCTGATAGGGAACAGACTAGTAGTGTTGGAAGGTGGGTGAGATTGTTCTCATCTGATAGGGAACAGACTAGTAGTGTTGGAAGGTGGGTGAGACTAGTAGCGTGGGAAGGTGGGTGAGATTGTTCTCATCTGATAGGGAACAGACTAGTAGTGTGGGAAGGTGGGTGAGATTGTTCTCATCTGATAGGGAACAGACTAGTAGTGTTGGAAGGTGGGTGAGACTAGTAGCGTGGGAAGGTGGGTGAGATTGTTCTCATCTGATAGGGAACAGACTAGTAGTGTTGGAAGGTGGGTGAGATTGTTCTCATCTGATAGGGAACAGACTAGTAGTGTAGGAAGGTGGGTGAGATTGTTGGCTTCACCTTGGCGGGTCAGGAAGAGTAATTTTCCCTTGAAGGCTTTGACAAGGCTGTACATCTGATGTGCAAAAAGGCCATTCCCTAGTAGTTGGGAATTCAGTTCATTCATGAGGCCATGATGTCGATGGTGAAGGCAAAATCAGCCAACCATTCTTTATCTTGCCGTTGAGGGAAATCCACATATTTTCCCTTTCATATTTTCACATATTTTCCCTTTCATCTCCAACTTCAGGTCCCACACCCTTTTAAGCACCTTCCCCAAACTCAGCCATCTGACATTTGTGTGGTAGGGGAGATCTACATGATACTAATCTGTATGTAGGCACCTTTAGGTATACCATTCCAGGGTCAGGGGGGAGGGTGAGAGGGGGCGAGGGTGGGCCCTCCTTCCCCACTAACCAATACATTTTACATTTTAGTCATTTAGCAGACGCTCTTATCCAGAGCGACTTACAGTAGTGAATGCATACATTTCATGCATTTTTTAAAATTGTTTTTGTACTGGCCCCACGTGGGAATCGAACCCACAACCCTGGCGTTGCACACACCATGCTCTCTCTGTATAGCCTCCCTCACCATGCTCTAGGCCAATGTTAATGTGGAGAATTATTCTAGAAAAGTAGATGAACAAACACAGTGTATGAGAGTAGTATGAAATATGTTTAATATACTTCCCAATGAATGAGCATGATATGAACAGTAGGAAGAAAAAAAAAATAAAGAAAAAAAAAATTAGTCACTTCGCAATATATTGGAAATAAAAAGCAAAATGAATACAAAAATATTTCTCAAGAGATAAAATAAAATGTTTTCCTATAAAGGCAGTTTCCTAGTTGCCCTGTGCAAAAAAAATGTTTTCTCCATAGAATTAAAATTATTTATACTCTAATGATTCTAGTTCTATTGTTTGAGACGTAGAATCATCTTTCTGTCCAGTAACCTGAGTGGAATATCAACAGAAAATATATTCTACTATTCATATATACTGAACAAAAATATAAAAAAACGCAACATGTAAAGTGTTGGTCCCATGAACTGAAAACAACAACAAAAAATCCCAGAAATGTTCCATAAGTACAAAAAGCTTATTTCTATCTAATTTTGAGCACAATTTGTTTACATCCCTGTTAGTGAGCATTTCTCCTTTGCCAAGGTCCACCCATGGCTTTGCCCCTGCGCAGTCATGTGAAATCCATAGATTAGGTCCCTAATAAATTCATATGAACAGTAACTCAGTAAAATGGTTGAAATTGTTGCGTTTATATTTTTTGCTCAGTATAAATTCCATTCAGTTTATCCATATTGCAAAGTATCCATTTTCACATTGGCTACTGCTTAAATCCTGATTCGTTTCATTTAATAAATGCCCCCACAAATCCTTATTTTACTTGCAACATTAATTTACACTAGAACATGTAATCAAAAACACACAACATGATTTAGTTTAAAGCAACACAATGTGGTATTATTACTACAACACTAATGATTACCACTGGAATTAAATGTTCCCAACACTCTAGTAAAAACACACAATAACTACATTTACAAAGAGAACGTACCTCAAAACAAAAGCTTTTCCCGATTGACATGGCACCTCCCACTGGGCAGACGTCAATTCAACGTCTATTCCACATTGGTTCAATGTAATTTCATTGAAATGACGTGGAAACAACGCTGATTCAACCAGTGTATGCCCAGCGGGCTGTAATCAGTATTTGTTTTGGGACATTCACAACAGATGGTATAATAGTGTATTATTAGGACTTTTCTCAAGAGTGGTATGTAAGTCTTCTGGATCCATGTGTATCAGTGTAGATATATATACTCAATCATATAGGCACTGTTGAACCGACCGACCGACTGGACCGACCGGCCAAAGCAACCGGCCGAATGAACCGACTGAATCAACCGCAGTATGACTGTGAGAAGGTGCTGATTGAGAGAGCCAGAGAGCGAGAGAGCGAGAAACAGAGAGAGCGAGAAACAGAGAGAGCGAGAAACAGAGAGAGCGAGAAACAGAGAGAGCGAGAAACAGAGAGAGCGAGAAACAGAGAGAGCGAGAAACAGAGAGAGCGAGAAACAGAGCGAGAAACAGAGCGAGAAACAGAGAGAGAAACAGAGAGAGAAACAGAGAGAGAAACAGAGAGAGCGAGAGAGAGCGAGAGAGAGCGAGAGAGCGAATGGACTGTTACTGTATAGCCTCCCTCATGTTGACAGTAATAGTGTTCACTGTATTGACCGATACTCTGCTAAATGACCATTTACTCTGTGACAGCATAGCAACGTTTTGATCTATAGTAGAAATGGGACCTGATGGCTACTGTTCCACCCAACTCACCTACAGAACAGAACAGCTACTGGTCAGGTCCAGAAGAAAAGTATTTTGATTCTTTCAGTTCAGAGGAACTACTGCTGGTCCACTTGGCTGTTTGTGAACACTCCGGTGAGATTACTTCTCTGTCTAAATGTTTGTTGTTCCAGCTGAGAGTTTAAGATGCCTGAGTGAGTCTTGGAGAGGTCCTGGAGAGGCCACAGAGCTAAACTATAATCCCTGAAGAGAGAAGCTGGGTTCTGCAGTGGTTATTCACCCAGGGATACGTGGGACTGGCTGGTCCCCGCTTCAGTAGAGCCCTGGTCTCCGCTTCAGTAGAGCCCTGGTCCCTGCTTCAGTAGAGCCCTGGTCCCTGCTTCAGTAGAGCCCTGGTCCCTGCTTCAGTAGAGCCCTGGTCCCTGCTTCAGTAGAGCCCTGGCCCCTGCTTCAGTAGAGCCCTGGCCCCTGCTTCAGTAGAGCCCTGGCCCCTGCTTCAGTAGAGCCCTGGTCTCTGCTTCAGTAGAGCCCTGGTCTCTGCTTCAGTAGAGCCCTGGTCTCTGCTTCAGTAGAGCCCTGGTCTCTGCTTCAGTAGAGCCCTGGTCCTGGTCTCTACTTCAGTAGAGCAGGGTCCAGTTAACCCTGTCCACCATACCTCTACCAGCAGTAGTTCCTTAGTTGACCGTTGGTCTAGGCTGGTAAGAGTTGTCCTCAGAGATGTCCTGATCCTCGCTGCCCATCAGACCTGTGATGTAAGGCAGACCTGCAAAGAGACAGAGGGACAGAGACACAGAGGGGACATGTCAATCACAACAAATACCTTGATATTCTATAGATAATAAAGCAAACGTTGACACCAGCCAGACACACTCTTACGTAGTCGTTCAGTGAATCAGGAAGTTAGTTGAAAAGTGTAGTCTATTTTTTTGTTTTTATTAGGACCAATCAATTAACTGTCCAAACAGCAGCATTTACAAATCAAATGAAAGACAGTCAATGGATAAGCTGGATCAAGAACTGACAGATTTGGACAGAAAATAACTTCTAATTCAGTATAGTGGTAGATAGATATCAAAAATAAAAACGATTTGGAAATGAATCTGGTTTCCATAATCCTATTATAATAGTCATTCATTACAGTTCAGTCTTATTATTATAATAGTCATTCATTACAGTTCAGTCTTATTATTATTATAATAGTCATTCATTACAGCTCAATCTTCTTATTATTATTATAATAGTCATTCATTACAGTTCAATCTTATTATTATTATTATTATTATTATTATTATAATAATAGTCATTCATTACAGTTCAGTCTTATTATTATAATAGTCATTCATTATAGTTCCATTATTATTATAATAGTCATTCATTACAGTTCAATCTTATTATAATAGTCATTCATTACAGTTCTGAGAACCTATATCATCCACCATTTGATCCAATCAAACATACTGATGCTGAATGTAATTGGAAATTGAGAATTTTTTGATTATTTTATTTAAAATGTGATAAGACCTACACCGTCAGACCTACCGGCCCCTCAGCCGTCAGACCTACCGGCCCCTCAGTCTGGAAGAGCAAACACCTCGGTTAGGCCAACCTTCCACCTCGGTTAGGCCAACCTTCCACCTCGGTTAGGCCAACCTTCCACCTCGGTTAGGCCAACCTTCCACCTCGGTTAGGTCAACCTTCCACCTCGGTTAGGTCAACCTTCCACCTCGGTTAGGTCAACCTTCCACCTCGGTTAGGTCAACCTTCCACCTCGGTTAGGTCAACCTTCCACCTCGGTTAGGTCAACCTTCCACCTCGGTTAGGTCAACCTTCCACCTCGGTTAGGTCAACCTTCCACCTCGGTTAGGTCAACCTTCCACCTCGGTTAGGTCAACCTTCCACCTCGGTTAGGTCAACCTTCCACCTCGGTTAGGTCAACCTTCCACCTCGGTTAGGTCAACCTTCCACCTCAGTTAGGTCAACCTTCCACCTCAGTTAGGTCAACCTTCCACCTCAGTTAGGTCAATCCATATTTCAAATTTGATATTTACTTGAATTGAATTTGATTTGTTTAGTAAATGTTATAAGGCCCAGCACCAGCCCTAAACCCAGCCCCTAACCCCAGCCCCTAATCCCTAACACTAGCACAATCACACTGCCCCGCTTCCTGAGTGTAGTTAGGGTTGTCTATGTTCTCCTTGTGTTGGTTCTTCTTGCCAGAGTCTGGAAGGGAAAACAGCACCACACCTGAAAGCATTAGGGTTGAAGCAAGGTGTAAAACAAGTCTACTGATGCTGGATGTGATGGACACCTTGAGAAGGGAATTTCTTGAGTAAAATGTTTGAAAGCCCTCACCCTGGCCCCGCCCCACTGGAACCACCCAATCGTAGTTAGGATTGTCTATGTTCTTCACGTCTGTCTCTGAAAGAGTAAACAAATCAGCACCACAGCACTTGTAGCGCATTACTACACGAACATCCAAAAGGAAGACTAGCCCTTCGGTAGGCAAAAAAAAAAAGAGATCCTGAAAAATCAATCATGAACAACCATATCAGAGTTTACTTTATAGTTCAAATGTAATGTGATGAAACTCACGGCGGACGATCCCGATAGGCCAGACAAGGATGGTACAGAGACTGAGAGCTGCAACGACGGCCACGCCTCCTGTTGCTATGACCATGACATAGTGGTAGTACCACACACACGCTGGACAGCAGACCTGAGTACTGATGGACAGAGACAGAGGGGGAGACAGAGGGGTGGGGGAGAGAGAGACAGAGGAGACAGAGAGACAGAGGGGAGAGAGAGAGAGAGGGACAGAGGGGTGGGGGAGAGAGAGAGAGAGAGAGAGAGAGAGAGAGAGAGAGAAGAGAGAGAGAGAGAGAGAGACAGGGACAGAGGGGTGGGGGAGAGAGAGAGAGACACAGAGGGTAGGGAGGAGAGCGAGAGAGACAGAGGGTAGGGAGGAGAGCGAGAGAGACAGGAGAGACAGAGGAGACAGGAGAGAGAGAGAGAGACAGGAGAGACAGAGAGAGGGGAAGGGAAAGAGGGGGGGAAGGAAAGTTACAACAGAAGAACACACATCTCTATTGATAAAAACTTGGATCAAGACGTAGCCTAGGTCTATTCACAATACAGGTGAATATAGACGTAGCCTAGGTCTAGTCACAATACAGGTGAATACAGACGTAGCCTAGGTCTCTATACACAATACAGGGGAATACATACGTAGCCTAGGTCTATACACAATACAGGGGAATACATACGTAGCCTAGGTCTATACACAATACAGGGGAATACATACGTAGCCTAGGTCTATACACACGTAGCCTAGGTCTATACACAATACGGGTGAATACATACGTAACCTAGGTCTAAAAAGGGGGGCGGCCCATCAGAGCACAGTCCGTTCACTGAGGCAATAGATCATCTTGGGAAGAGACTTGAGACCAAATAGGTGAATAAATAAAGGTTTTGGTGGCAATCTGCTTTGAAATCAGCATATTTTACCGATGGTTTGCATATTATCACAAACACAGTACTAGGGTAGTGAATTGATGTTAGCTTCAGCTGTCAGCTAGCAAGGAAAGTTAGCCTACCAAGCTGGAAAATACCAGCATCTTCTTGTATTGTAAAGTGTTCTAGCCTGTACCGGACATTGTTTTGCCAACAGTAATTAACAGTTTAACATTTCTACATGCCGTGTTACATTATTAAAGTGTTTTCACTTCTGTACAGCATGAGTGGGAGGCTAACATGATGCAGCCCAGATGGAGCTAACATGGTGCAGCCCAGACTCCCAGTACAGGCTAGCAGTGAGTTAGTGGAGCTAACATGATGCAGCCCAGACTCCCAGGCTAGCAGTGAGTTAGTGGAGCTAACACGATGCAGCCCAGACTCCCAGGCTAGCAGTGAGTTAGTGGAGCTAACACGATGCAGCCCAGACTCCCAGGCTAGCAGTGAGTTGGTGGAGGTAACACGATGCAGCCCAGACTCCCAGGCTAGCAGTGAGTTGGTGGAGCTAACACGATGCAGCCCAGACTCCCAGGCTAGCAGTGAGTTAATAGAGCTAACATGATGCAGCCCAGACTCCCAGTACAGGCTAGCAGTGAGTTAGTGGAGCTAACATGATGCAGCCCAGACTCCCAGGCTGGCAGTGAGTTAGTGGAGCTAACATGATGCAGCCCAGACTCCCAGTACAGGCTAGCAGTGAGTTAGTGGAGCTAACACGATGCAGCCCAGACTCCCAGGCTAGCAGTGAGTTAGTGGAGCTAACACGATGCAGCCCAGACTCCCAGGCTAGCAGTGAGTTGGTGGAGCTAACACGATGCAGCCCGGACTCCCAGGCTAGCAGTGAGTTGGTGGAGCTAACACGATGCAGCCCAGACTCCCAGGCTAGCAGTGAGTTAATAGAGCTAACATGATGCAGCCCAGACTCCCAGTACAGGCTAGCAGTGAGTTAGTGGAGCTAACATGATGCAGCCCAGACTCCCAGGCTGGCAGTGAGTTAGTGGAGCTAACATGATGCAGCCCAGACTCCCAGTACAGGCTAGCAGTGAGTTAGTGGAGCTAACACGATGCAGCCCAGACTCCCAGGCTAGCAGTGAGTTAGTGGAGCTAACACGATGCAGCCCAGACTCCCAGGCTAGCAGTGAGTTAGTGGAGCTAACACGATGCAGCCCAGACTCCCAGGCTAGCAGTGAGTTAGTGGAGCTAACACGATGCAGCCCAGACTCCCAGGCTAGCAGTGAGTTAAGAGATCAGGCACGGTTCTCTATAATTAGGGGATGGCTGTGCTGATAGACAGGTTTGATCCGTGACACATTTGAAAAAAGTACTGAACACACATTCGAGTACCAAACCGTTTTTCATGTTCTAATATTAAAAATGTACAGAAGCTTGGGTATGGCACACACACACAGACACTCACTGGCAGGGGTGTAGAGTCTGTATCATCATAACAGCTACTCCGTTGGCCACCTTGTCAGTGAAGCTCATCGCCCCGTAAACAAACGCTCCACTTTGCTGTGAAATACAGGGAAAGTTTCATAAAACACGAAAACAAACTCCATCAGTCTCACACATTAACTCATCGGGGCCTACGTTTCTCCTGACCACAGAAAAATACTATCACTAAGGGTCTAGTTGAAGCCTATAACTACAGTAAGGGTCTAGTTGAATAACTACAGAAAGTGTCTAGTTGAAGCCTATAACTACACTATGGGTCTAGTTGAATAACTACAGTAAGTGTCTAGTTGAAGCCTATAACTACACTAAGGGTCTAGTTGAATAACTACAGTAAGTGTCTAGTTGAATAACTACACTAAGGGTCTAGTTGAATAACTACACTAAGGGTCTAGTTGAATAACTACACTAAGGGTCTAGTTGAATAACTACACTAAGGGTCTAGTTGAATAACTACAGTAAGGGTCTTGTTGAATAACTACAGTAAGGGTCCAGTTGAAGCCTATAACTACAGTAAGGGTCCAGTTGAATAACTACAGTAAGGGTCCAGTTGAAGCCTATAACTACAGTAAGGGTCTTGTTGAATAACTACAGTAAGGGTCTTGTTGAATAACTACAGTAAGTGTCTAGTTGAAGCCTATAACTACAGTAAGGGTATTGTTGAATAACTACACTAAGGGTCCAGTTGAATAACTACAGTAAGGGTCCAGTTGAATAACTACAGTAAGGGTCCAGTTGAATAACTACAGTAAGGGTCCAGTTGAATAACTACAGTAAGGGTCCAGTTGAATAACTACAGTAAGGGTCCAGTTGAATAACTACAGTAAGGGTCCAGTTGAATAACTACAGTAAGGGTCCAGTTGAATAACTACAGTAAGGGTCCAGTTGAATAACTACAGTAAGGGTCTAGTTGAATAACTACAGTAAGGGTCTAGTTGAATAACTACAGTAAGGGTCTAGTTGAATAACTACAGTAAGGGTCTAGTTGAATAACTACAGTAAGTGTCTAGTTGAATAACTACAGTAAGTGTCTAGTTGAATAACTACAGTAAGTGTCTAGTTGAATAACTACAGTAAGTGTCTAGTTGAATAACTACAGTAAGGGTCTTGTTGAATAACTACAGTAAGGGTCTTGTTGAATAACTACAGTAAGGGTCCAGTTGAATAACTACAGTAAGGGTCCAGTTGAATAACTACAGTAAGGGTCCAGTTGAATAACTACAGTAAGGGTCCAGTTGAATAACTACAGTAAGGGTCCAGTTGAAGCCTATAACTACAGTAAGTGTCTAGTTGAAGCCTATAACTACAGTAAGGGTCTTGTTGAATAACTACAGTAAGGGTCCAGTTGAAGCCTATAACTACAGTAAGGGTCCAGTTGAAGCCTATAACTACAGTAAGGGTCTTGTTGAATAACTACAGTAAGGGTCCAGTTGAAGCCTATAACTACAGTAAGGGTCCAGTTGAAGCCTATAACTACAGTAAGTGTCTAGTTGAAGCCTATAACTACAGTAAGTGTCTAGTTGAAGCCTATAACTACAGTAAGTGTCTAGTTGAAGCCTATAACTACAGTAAGGGTCCAGTTGAAGCCTATAACTACAGTAAGGGTCCAGTTGAAGCCTATAACTACAGTAAGGGTCCAGTTGAAGCCTATAACTACAGTAAGGGTCCAGTTGAAGCCTATAACTACAGTAAGGGTCTAGTTGAAGCCTATAACTACAGTAAGGGTCTAGTTGAAGCCTATAACTACAGTAAGGGTCTAGAGCTTTTCCTGGTTAAATTGCACCTTTAAGTGTGTTAGTCAATAAAAGTTAAATCAACTTCAAAAAACGGTGCAACTGTATTAACACCAACCGTCTGGTCCCCGATGAGGTCAGCGGTCATGGAGAGTGACATCACCAGGATGGTAGCTGACCCCACCCCTAGAAGGACGGACGCCCCGTAGATCTGGTCACCCATCTGGTCGTCTACCAACACCCAATAAGAGAAGGCCATGATCAGCAGCAGGCCCACGAAGTAGGTCATCTACCAATCAGAGACGAGCAAGACACGTATATATATATTAGTTCAATAATGTAATGTCAGAGATATACTGAAAACACAAATCCATTAATCTACTGTGTTATGTGTATTACAGTTTGAGACAAACTACTGCACAGATCGGAAATAGACCAGACAGACACTCACACATTTGCCGATGAGTTTGCTGATAGGCCTCATGATGAAAGAGGAAGCGAAGCCGCTGACGTACATCACCAGGGGAATAGTAGCAATGTATTTCTGGAACAGGGAACAGAAAGTCTCAGTAACACAGTTTCCTAACAGGTGCAACCAAGGTCCTGGTTCTACATCAATAACAGGTATAGTTATAATTACAGGTATAATTATAGTTATAGGTATAGTTACAGGTATAGTTATAATTATAGTTATAGTTACAGGTATAATTACAGGTATAATTACAATTACTGGTATAATTACAATTACCGGTATAGCTATAGTTACAGGTATCGTTACAGGTATAGCTATCGTTACAGGTATCGTTACAGGTATAGCTATCGTTACAGGTATCGTTACAGGTATAGCTATCGTTACAGGTATCGTTACAGGTATAATTACAGGTATAATTACAGGTATAGTTATAATTATAGGTATAGTTACAGGTACAGGTATAATTATAGTTATAATTACAGGAATAGTTATAATTATAGGTATAGTTACAGGTATAATTATAGTTATAGGTATAGTTATAATTACAGGTATAATTATAGTTATAGGTATAGTTATAATTACAGGTATAGTTACAGATATAATTACAGGTATAGTTACAGATATAATTACAGGTATAGCTATAATTACAGGTATAGCTATAAATACAGGTATAGCTATAAATACATGTATAAATACAGGTATAGCTATAAATACAGGTATAGCTATAATTACAGGTATAGCTATAATTACAGGTATATAGTTACAGTTACAGGTATAATTATAATTACAGGTACAGGTATAATTATAATTACAGGTACAGGTATAATTATAGTTATAATTACAGGTATAGTTATGGGCAGGTATAGGTTAGTAATCATAGGTATAGTTACAGGTATAATTACAGGTATAATTATAGTTATAATTACAGGTATAATTATAATTACAGGTACAGGTATAATTACAGGTATAGTTACAGGTACAGGTATAATTACAGGTATAGTTACAGGTACAGGTATAATTATAATTATAGGTATAGTTACAGGTATAGTTATAATTATAGGTATAGTTACAGGTATATAGTTACAATTACAGGTATATAGTTACAATTACAGGTATATAGTTACAATTACAGGTATATAGTTACAATTACAGGTATAATTATAGTTATAGTTACAGGTACAGGTATAATTATAGTTACAGGTATAGTTATAGTTATAATTACAGGTACAGGTATAATTATAGTTACAGGTATAGTTATAGTTATAATTACAGGTATAGTTACAGGTACAGGTATAATTATAGTTATAATTACAGGTACAGGTATAATTATAGGTATAGTTACAGGTATAATTATAGTTATAATTACAGGTATAATTATAGTTATAATTACAGGTATAGTTATAATTATAGGTATAGTTACAGGTATAGTTATAATTATAGTTATAGGTATAGTTACAGGTATAGTTATAGGTATAGTTACAGGTATAGTTATAATTATAGGTATAGTTATAATTATAGGTATAGTTACAGGTACAGGTATAATTATAGTTATAATTACAGGTACAGGTATAATTATAGTTATAATTACAGGTATAGTTATAATTATAGGTATAGTTACAGGTACAGGTATAATTATAGTTATAATTACAGGTATAGTTATAATTATAGGTATAGTTACAGGTACAGGTATAATTATAGTTATAATTACAGGTATAGTTATAATTATAGGTATAGTTACAGGTATTGTTATAGTTATAGGTATAGTTATAATTATAGGTATAGTTACAGGTACAGGTATAATTATAGTTATAATTACAGGTATTGTTATAGTTATAGGTATAGTTACAGGTATTGTTATAGTTATAGGTATAATTATAGTTATAGGTATAGTTACAGGTATAGTTATAATTATAGTTATAATTACAGTTACAGGTATAGTTATAGGTATAATTACAGGTATAGTTATAATTATAGTTATAGGTATAGTTACAGGTATAGTTACAGGTATAATTACAGGTATAGTTATAATTATAGTTACAGGTATAGTTACAGTTATAGGTATAATTACAGGTATAGTTATAGCTATAGGTATAGTTACAGGTATAATTATAGTTACAGGTATAGTTACAGTTACAGTTACAGGTATAGTTACAGTTACAGGTATAGTTACAGGTATAGTTACAGGTATAGTTACAGGTATAGTTATAGGTATAGTTATAATTACAGGTATAGTTATAATTATAATTACAGTTATAATTATAATTACAGTTATAGGTATAATTACAGGTATAGGTATAGTTACAGGTATAGGTATAATTACAGGTATAGTTATAATTACAGGTACAGTTATAATTACAGGTATAGTTATAATTACAGGTACAGTTATAATTACAGGTATAGTTACAGGTATAGTTATAATTATAGTTATAGGTACAGTTACAGGTACAGGTGTAGTTACAGTTACAGGTATAGTTACAGGTATAGTTACACTTACATGTATAGTTACAGGTATAGTTATAGGTATAATTACAGGTATAGTTATAGGTATAATTACAGGTATAGTTATAGGTATAATTACAGGTATAGTTATAGGTATAATTACAGGTATAGTTAGAATTATAGTTATAGGTATAGTTACAGGTATAGTTACAGTTACAGGTATAGTTATAATTGTAGTTACAGGTATAGTTATAATTACAGGTATAGTTACAATTACAGGTACAGTTACAATTACAGGTACAGTTATAGTTACAGGAATAGGTACAGTTACAATTACAGGTACAGGTATAATTATATAGGTACAGTTACAGGTATGGGTATAGCTATAATTACAGTTACAGGTATAGTTACAGTTACAGGTATAGTTATAGTTACAGGTATAGTTATAATTGTAGTTACAGGTATAGTTATAATTACAGGTATAGTTATAATTACAGTTATAGTTATAATTATAATTACAGTTATAGGTATAATTACAGGTATAGGTATAATTACAGGTACAGTTACAGGTATAGGTACAGTTACAATTACAGGTACAATTATATAGGTACAGTTACAGGTATGGGTATAGCTATAAGTAGGGATGCACAATATATCGGTGAACATATCGGAATCGGACGATATTAGCTAAAAATGCCAACATCGGTAACGGCCGATGTCTAGTTTAACGCCTCGATGTGCGAAACCAATGCAAAGCTGACATGCATACCTATATAACGTAGGTACATGACGTAATGACGCCTCGTAAAATGTTGCGCTATACGTGGAACAGCATTCCCAAACTAGCCCACAATGTCTGCTGTGTGGATTGAGCAGTCAACAAGTCCAGCAGTAATTTGAAAGAGTAAGAAAATTTCAGCGAGACAACTCAAAGGCGAAATCCATTAAAGCCAAGATAATGGAATTCATTGCCCTTGACAATCAACCGGTCTCTGTCGTGGGTGATGTTGGCTTTCGCTGACTGGTCGAGCATCGGTACACACTACCAAGTGCGCTATTTTTCAGATGTTGCCCTACCGGAGTTACACAGTAATAGCGTCACTGCTAGGAGCTTCACGCCATACATACTATGGAACACCATTTGGGTCTTTGTGTGTCAAAAAAGACACAGTAACACTGTCAAAGCTGTACAAAAAAGGCTGCAAAGAAGCAAACACTTGCCACGAACGATGTGTTTACAATACTGAGTTGGTAATAAAGCATCATTTGTTCAACCGCAACTTCTGGGTAGCTAGCTTTAACTTGGTACCTAGCTAGCACCAATACAACCAGCCTGAAAACAATGACCAGTAGAACCTGCAGTCATTTTCATTATTCTTAGCAATGATTTAGGAATCCTTGTAAGTAAGTATTAGCTAGGTAGCCACTTGTTGTTCGCCTATTGAAATTGAACTTCAGTTCATGAAAATAAATAGCTAGCCAGCAACTTAACCCTGTTGCCCAAAACTAAACGTTAAAAGCAGCCAGCTAGCTTCATCTAGATAGTGAGGCTCGACCGCACCAGGTTGTGTGTTGTGAAGCTAGCCACAATAAGGATTAGGCACAAGTGGAATTTGCAGTTAAACTTCTAACTAAAAGTATGGCATAATTATAATATTTGTATTTATTTGCATTACTGTCCATGACATACTTTTATTTTGAATGCAAACTGCAAATTCAAGAGTGTCATTGACAGTAATGCAAATGAATACAAATAGTAGAATTATGCCGTACTTTTATTTTGAAGGCTAACCGCAAAGTCCACAATTGTGGCTAATCCTTATTGTGGCTAGCTTCACATAGATGGGTCCGACCAACATTAATCAAATAAGAACTGCCTTATAAATTAGGGTAATTTTAGATGATGACACCTAGCTATATAGTTAGCTAGCTACTGAAACAGATGTGTTATTTGACGTGTATCTTTTTTGACGTGTAAAGACCCAAACGGCGTTCCATAATAATCCTGGTTGAGAATGAAATGACTGAACAAATGAACAACAAAACAGCCAAAAATGTCATATCGGTGCATCATTAGTTATAGGTGTATTTATAGGTATAGTTAGTTATCGGTATAGTTACAGGTATCGGTATTGTTACAGGTGTAGTTATAATTATAGGTACAGTTACAATTATAGGTACAGGTGTAGTTACAGGTATAGTTATAATTATAGGTACAGTTACAATTATAGGTACAGTTACAGGTATAGTTATAATTATAGGTACAGTTACAATTATAGGTACAGTTACAGGTATAGTTATAATTATAGGTAGGGATGCACAATATATCGGTGAACATATCGGAATAATTATAGTTTTCGGTATAGCTAACGGTATAATTATAGTTTTCAGTATAGTTAAAGGCATAAGTATAGCTATAATTATTGGTATCGGTATAGTTACAGGTATAATTATAGTTATCGGTATAGTTAAAGACATAGCTATAATTATAGGTATAATTATAGGTATCGGTATAGTTAAAGACATAGCTAAAAGTATCAGTATAATTATAGGTATAATTATAGTTAATTATACTTATAGGTATAAATATAGTTAAGTATACTTATAGGTATAGTTATAGGCAAAGCTACAGGTATCGGTATAGTTATAGGTATCGGTATAGCTCTAATTATTGGTATAGGTATAAGTCTAGTTAATTATACTTATAGGTATTGGTATAAGTCTAGTTAATTATACTTATAGTTATAGGCAAAGCTATAGGTATCGGTATAAATATAGCTATAGCTATAATTATTGGTATAGTTACAGGTATAATTATCGGTATAGTTAAAGGCATAGCTATAAGTATCGGTATAATTATAGGTATAAGTATAGTTAATTATACTTAAAGGTATAGTTATTAGTATAGTTATAAGCATAGCTATAAATATTGGTATAAGTATAGTTAATTATACTTATAGGTATAGTTATCGGTATACTTATAGGCAAAGCTATATAGGTATCGGTATAAATATTGGTATAGTTATAGGTATAGTTACAGGTAATTGTAGTTTTAGGTATCGGTATAATTATAGTTTTTGGTACAGGTATAATTATTGGGATAGCTATAGGTACCGCTACAAGTATAATTATCGATATAGGTACAAAAATAATTATAGGTATAGTTATAATTTTAGATATAATTATAGGTATAGGTATAAAAATAATTATAGGTATAATTATCAATATCGGTATAATTACAGGTATAGTTATAAGTATAATTATACCTATATCAAATTATCAATATAGTTATAGGTATAATTATCGGTATAGCTATAGTTATCAATATAGTTATGGGTATAGTTCTAATTATAGGTATAATTATAACTATAGGTATTGGTATAACTATAGGTATCGGTATAACTATAGGTATAACTATAGGTATCGTTCTAATTATAGGTATAATTATAGGTATCGTTCTAATTATAGGTATCGGTATAACTATAGGTATAACTATAGGTATAATTATAGGTATCGTTCTAATTATAGGTATCGGTATAACTATAGGTATCGCTATCAATATAGTTATGGGTATAATTATAGTTATCGGTATAATTATAGGTACAGCTATAGTTATAGGTATAATTAAAGTTATTGGTATCGGTATAGTTATCGCTATAGTGTTGTTACCTTTGGCAACATGAGAGTGTTGGTAAGATACATGATGTTGTTACCTTTGGCAACATGAGAGTGTTGGTAAGATACATGATGTTGTTACCTTTGGCAGCATGAGAGTGTTGGTAAGATACATGGAGATGTAAGTCTGAGACAGGTTCACTATCAGTCTGGTGGACATGTAGAGAAACGCTACCTGAACAGGACAGAAGGAAAATACAGGAACTAAAAACACCTCTATTTATTAACATGGGCTAAAAAACACCTCTATTTATTAACATGGGCTAAAAAACACCTCTATTTATTAACATGGGCTAAAAAACACCTCTATTTATTAACATGGGCTAAAAAACACCTCTATTAATTAACATGGGCTAAAAAACACCTCTATTAACTAACATGGGCTAAAAAACACCTCTATTAACTAACCTGGGCTAAAAAACACCTCTATTAACTAACCTGGGCTAAAAAACACCTCTATTAACTAACCTGGGCTAAAAAACACCTCTATTAACTAACATGGGCTAAAAACACCTCTATTAACTAACATGGGCTAAAAACACCTCTATTAACTAACATGGGCTAAAAACACCTCTATTAACTAACATGGGCTAAAAACACCTCTATTAACTAACATGGGCTAAAAACACCTCTATTAACATGGGCTAAAAACACCTCTATTAACATGGGCTAAAAACACCTCTATTAACATGGGCTAAAAACACCTCTATTAACATGGGCTAAAAACACCTCTATTAACATGGGCTAAAAACACCTCTATTAACATGGGCTAAAAACACCTCTATTAACATGGGCTAAAAACACCTCTATTAACATGGGCTAAAAACACCTCTATTAACATGGGCTAAAAACAGACAAAGCAGTGTTGTGTCTGCAAAATCTCAACAAAAATATATTAAGTTTCATTTGTCATATAATTTTTTTTTTTAAACTGTATTAACCTGTTAGGGCTAGGGGGCAGCATTTGCACGTCTGGATAAAAAAAATGTACCCGATTTCATCTGGTTACTAATCCTACCCAGTAACTAGAATATGCATATACTTATTATATATGGATAGAAAACACTCTAAAGTTTCTAAAACTGTTTGAATGGTGTCTGTGTATAACAGAACTCATTTGGCAGGCAAAACCCTGAGACATTTTCTGACAGGAAGTGGATACCTGATGTGTTGTATTACCTTTAAACCTATCCCATTGAAAAACACAGGGGCTGAGGAATATTTTGGCACTTCCTATTGCTTCCACTAGATGTCACCAGCCTTTACAAAGTGTTTTGAGTCTTCTGGAGGGAGATCTGACCGAACAAGAGCCATGGAACGATGATGTCCCATTAGACACCTGGCGCGCGAGTTCATGTTGGGTACCCTCGTTCCAATACGTTATAAAAGAGTATGCATTCGTCCACCTTGAATATTATTCATGTTCTGGTTAAAAAAGGCCCTAATGATTTATGCTATACAACGTTTGACATGTTTGAACGAACGTAAATATATTTTTTCCCCTCGTTCATGACGAGAAGTCCGGCTGGCTTAGATCATGTGCTAACAAGACGGAGATTTTTGGACATAAATGATGAGCTTTTTTGAACAAAACTACATTCGTTATGGACCTGTGATACCTGGAAGTGACATCTGATGAAGAGAATCAAAGGTAATGGATTATTTACATAGTATTTTCGATTTTAGATCTCCCCAACATGACGTCTAGTCTGTATCGCAACGCGTATTTTTCTGGGCGCAGTGCTCAGATTATTGCAAAGTGTGATTTCCCAGTAAGGTTATTTTTAAATCTGGCAAGTTGATTGCGTTCAAGAGATGTAAATCTATAATTCTTTAAATGACAATATAATATTTTACCAATGTTTTCTAATTTTAATTATTTAATTTGTGACGCTGACTTGACTGCCGGTTATTGGAGGGAAACGATTTCCTCAACATCAATGCCATAGTAAAACGCTGTTTTTGGATATAAATATGAACTTGATAGAACTAAAAATGCATGCATTGTCTAACATAATGTCCTAGGAGTGTCATCTGATGGAGATTGTAAAAGGTTAGTGCATCATTTTAGCTGGTTTTATGGTTTTGGTGACCCTGTCTTTGACTTGACAAAGCATTACACACAACTCTTGTAAATGTACTGTCCTAACATACTCTAAATTTATGCTTTCGCCGTAAAACCTTTTTGAAATCGTAAAACGTGGTTAGATAAAGGAGATGTTTATCTTTCAAAGGGTGTAAAATAGTTGTATGTTTGAAAAATTTGAATTTTGACATTTATTTGGATTCAAATTTGCCGCTCTTGAAATGCACCTGCTGTTGATGGAGTGCACCACGGGTGGCACGCTAGCGTCCCACCTAGCCCATAGAGGTTAAGTAGAGCAATCCTACTGCCTGATAGAAACAAACGACCCCGATTGGAAGTACACTGAACATCGAACACAGAACGGAAGCTGAGTATCAGATCAAAATGCTTGTTGAAATCCAACCAGCTGTTGAATCGGACTTAACAATCTCTCAGATCCAAAAACGGCAGGTGTGTTTCAGTGTTACCTGGTAAAAGGAAGGTTGTTTCAGCCAGCATTTCCACCTCAGCAGCGACTGGACAGGGGTGGCACCCTGAGGGCGAGGGATGAGGGGCCGACGCTCTCCTTCCTCTTCATCATCATCCTCCTCCTCCCTCTTCTCTTCCCCTGCTCCCCCCTTCTCTTCCCGTGTGCCCAGGTGGAAGAGGACAGAGAAAAGGGCACCGATACCCAGCACGATGAGGCTCAGGTTCTGAAAGAAAAAATAAATAGAGAATGAAAAGTATAAATGGACGGATGTAAATATCTCCTCTTCATCCCTCCCTGATCTTGTCTAATATTGTTATACATTTATTTATTTTTTAATAACAGTGTTGAAATGACATACTGAAGGTCTAGCATGAGCCTACAGTGCATTTCAACAAGCACTTCCTATTACAAACACGAGGAAGAAGATAACATCAGCAAGATAATGGGTTGTGAATTGTTGTGGTCATACACACATTCTTAAAAAAAAAAAAATGTCAAGATTAAATTGTATCATGAATTCGCATCAACTGTACAGGAAACAATACACAATCTGAATATAGGGATATCTATGGGGTAATGTATGGCTCTGAATATAGGGATATCTATGGGGTAATGTATGGCTCTGAATATAGGGATATCTATGGGGTAATGTACGGCTCTGAATATAAGGATATCTATGGGGTAATGTATGGCTCTACTCACCCTGAATATAGAGATATCTATGGGGTAATGTATGGCTCTGAATATAGGGATATCTATGGGGTAATGTATGGCTCTGAATATAGGGATATCTATGGGGTAATGTATGGCTCTGCTCACCCTGAATATAGGGATATCTATGGGGTAATGTATGGCTCTGCTCACCCTGAAAATAGGGATATCTATGGGATAATGTATGGCTCTAAAATAGGGATATCTATGAGGTAATGTATGGCTCTACTCACCCTGAATATAGGGATATCTATGACGTAATGTATGGCTCGAATCACCCTGAATATAAGGATATCTATGGGGTAATGTATGGCTCTGCTTACCCTGAATATAGGGATATCTATGGGGTAATGTATGGCTCTGAATATAGGGATATCTATGAGGTAATGTATGGCCTACTCACCCTGAATATAGGGATATCTATGGGGTAATGTATGACTCTACTCACCCTGAATATAGGGATATCTATGGGGTAATGTATGGCTCTGAATATAGGGATATCTATGGGGTAATGTATGGCTCTACTCACCCTGAATATAGGGATATCTATGGGGTAATGTATGGCTCTGAATATAGGGATATCTATGGGGTAATGTATGGCTCTGCTCACCCTGAATATAGGGATATCTATGGGGTAATGTATGGCTCTGCTCACCCTGAATATAGGGATATCTATGGGGTAATGTATGGCTCTAAAATAGGGATATCTATGAGGTAATGTATGGCTCTACTCACCCTGAATATAGGGATATCTATGACGTAATGTATGGCTCGAATCACCCTGAATATAAGGATATCTATGGGGTAATGTATGGCTCTGCTTACCCTGAATATAGGGATATCTATGGGGTAATGTATGGCTCTGAATATAGGGATATCTATGAGGTAATGTATGGCCTACTCACCCTGAATATAGGGATATCTATGGGGTAATGTATGACTCTACTCACCCTGAATATAGGGATATCTATGGGGTAATGTATGGCTCTGAATATAGGGATATCTATGGGGTAATGTATGGCTCTACTCAACCTGAATATAGGGATATCTATGGGGTAATGTATGGCTCTGAATATAGGGATATCTATGGGGTAATGTATGACACTACTCACCCTGAATATAGGGATATCTATGGGGTAATGTATGGCTCTGCTCACCCTGAATATAGGGATATCTATGAGGTAATGTATGGCTCTACTCACCCTGAAGATAGGGATATCTATGGGGTAATGTATGGCTCTGCTTACCCTGAATATAGGGATATCTATGGGGTAATGTATGGCTCTGAATATAGGGATATCTATGGGGTAATGTATGGCTCTGCTCACCCTGAATATAGGGATATCTATGGGGTAATGTATGGCTCTACTCACCCTGAATATAGGGATATCTATGGGCCCCAGGGTCTCGGTGAGAGAGGGGTCCTCGTCTGATCCGGTCTGGAAGTGGAACAGCAGATAGGCCACAGCATACACTGTTATGTTGGCCATCACTGTAAACGCATACCTGGGAGACGAGGACAAGAGGTGGAACTCCTTTCAGCACTGGGGAAGACTCGGCCCCCGCCTTCCAGCACTGGGGAAGACTCGGCCCCCGCCTTCCAGCACTGGGGAAGACTCGGCCCCCGCCTTCCAGCACTGGGGAAGACTCGGCCCCCGCCTTCCAGCACTGGGGAAGACTCGGCCCCCGCCTTCCAGCACTGGGGAAGACTCGGCCCCCGCCTTCCAGCACTGGGGAAGACTCGGCCCCCGCCTTCCAGCACTGGGGAAGACTCGGCCCCCGCCTTCCAGCACTGGGGAAGACTCGGCCCCCGCCTTCCAGCACTGGGGAAGACTCGGCCCCCGCCTTCCAGCACTGGGGAAGACTCGGCCCCCGCCTTCCAGCACTGGGGAAGACTCGGCCCCCGCCTTCCAGCACTGGGGAAGACTCGGCCCCCGCCTTCCAGCACTGGGGAAGACTCGACCCCCGCCTTCCAGCACTGGGGAAGACTCGACCCCCGCCTTCCAGCACTGGGGAAGACTCGACCCCCGCCTTCCAGCACTGGGGAAGACTCGGCCCCCGCCTTCCAGCACTGGGGAAGACTCAGGCCCCCCCTTCCAGCACTGGGGAACGCTCAGGCCCCCCCTTCCAGCACTGGGGAACGCTCAGGCCCCCCCTTCCAGCACTGGGGAACGCTCAGGCCCCCCCTTCCAGCACTGGGGAACGCTCAGGCCCCCCCTTCCAGCACTGGGGAACGCTCAGGCCCCCCCTTCCAGCACTGGGGAAGGCTCAGGCCCCCCCTTCCAGCACTGGGGAAGGCTCAGGCCCCCCCTTCCAGCACTGGGGAACGCTCAGGCCCCCCCTTCCAGCACTGGGGAACGCTCAGCCCCCCCCTTCCAGCACTGGGGAACGCTCAGCCCCCCCCCTTCCAGCACTGGGGAACGCTCAGCCCCCCCCTTCCAGCACTGGGGAACACTCTGGCCCCCCTTCCAGCATTGGGGAACATGCCATGCCCACAGCCCATGCTGGCACGTGCCACGTCCATTTCTATGGGCACAAGCTGCTACCACCCTTCTTGTTGGTGAAGAGAATATTTTGCCATTTTAAAAAGCAAATTTCCTGCAATTCTACACATTTTGCCATGTCTTATGCGTGTTCATGTGCTATTTGAGTAACTCAAACATTACAACAAAATCAACAGGTTAAAAAAAAACTTACGGCTAGTTGATCTGGACATTTCTGACAAGTTATAAAATGGCACCGACGGATAGGGCTGCCGTGCTTCTAGCTCTTAGGAAACTTTGCAGTATTTTTTTTTTTTTAAATGTGTTATTTCTTACAAAAACATTAATGGGCTAATAATGTGTTATTACACACAGCCGGGAAGAACTTCTGGATATCAGAGCAGCGGTAACTCACCAGCATTACCACAAAGAAAATGACCTTCCTGAAACGGCTATATGCCAAATATCCTCGCTTCGAGGCAAGCAACACTGAAGCATGCATGAGAGCACCATTTAACATCGATGGGGCTGTAGTGGAGCAGGTCGAGAGTTTGAAGTTCCTTGGTGTCCACATCACCAACAAACTATCATGGTCCAAACACACCAAGACAGTCATGAAGAGGAAACAACCTTTTCCCCCTCAGAAGACTGAAAAGATTTGTCACGGGTCCTAAGATCCTCAAAGTTATTACAGCAGCACCATCGAGAGCATCCTGATCGGTTGCATCACCGCCTGGTATGGCAACTGCTCGGCATCTGACAGTAAGGCGCTACAGAGGGTATCGCGTACAGCCCAGTACATCACTGGGGCCAAGCTTCCTGCCATCCAGGACCTATATACCAGGCGGTGTCAGAGGAAAGCCCATAAAATTGTCAGAGACTCCAGTCACCCAAGTCATAGACTGTTATCTCTGCTACTGCACGGCAAGCGGTACCAGAGTGACAAGTCTAGGCCCAAAAGGCTCCTTAACAGCTTCTACCACCAAGTCATGAGACTGCTGAACAATTAATAAAATGGCCACCGGACAATTTACATTGACACCCCCCCCCCCCCCCCCTTTGTTTTTACACTGCTGCTACTCGCTGTTTATTATCTATGCATAGTCACTTTACCCCTACCGACATGTAGAAATTACCTCGACTAACCTGTTACCCCGCACACTGACTCAATACCCCCTGTATATAGCCTCATTACTGTTATTTTATGGTGTTACTTTTTACTTGAGTTTATTTAGTAAATATCTTATTAACTATTTTCTTAAAACTGCATTGTAGGTTAAGGGCTTGTAAATAAGCATTTCACGGTAAAGTCTACACCTGTTGTATTCGGCACGCATGTGACAAATAAAATTTGATTTGATTGATCATGCAGACTAAACGCGTCTCGTGGTCGAGGAACAACACGCGCTCCTTGAATGACAGGGGGCAGGGCTAGGTCTGTGGGGAAAGCGGCGTGGAGAGAGAGCGGAGAGAGACGACTTAAGTAGCCAAGTAAACTATAAAAATGTATGTTACTCACAGCGTAACCCATTTAACAAACCAAACATTAAAAAATACCATTATCGAAGCTAAAGTAAAAACCCAAACCGGTCCGTGTATTAATACTGGTATATCGTAAAATATGGTATACCGCCCTAGCTCCATCCTGGTTGTTATTTACCTGTAAGCGGTGAGCTCCATCCTGGTTGTTATTTACCTGTAAGCGGTGAGCTCCATCCTGGTTGTTATTTACCTGTAAGCGGTGAGCTCCACCTTGGCGGTCCCTAGCTCCATCCTGGTTGTTATTTACCTGTAAGCGGTGAGCTCCACCTTGGCGGTCCCTAGCGCCATCCTGGTTGTTATTTACCTGTAAGCGGTGAGCTCCACCTTGGCGGTCCCTAGCTCCATCCTGGTTGTTATTTACCTGTAAACAGTGAGCTCCACCTTGGCGGTCTCCTAGCTCCATCCTGGTTGTTATTTACCTGTAAGCGGTGAGCTCCACCTTGGCGGTCCCTAGCTCCATCCTGGTTGTTATTTACCTGTAAGAGGTGAGCTCCACCTTGGCGGTCCCTAGCTCTATCCTGGTTGTTATTTACCTGTAAGCGGTGAGCTCCACCTTGGCGGTCCCTAGCTCCATCCTGGTTGTTATTTACCTGTAAGCGGTGAGCTCCACCTTGGCGGTCCCTAGCTCCATCCTGGTTGTTATTTACCTGTAAGCAGTGAGCTCCACCTTGGCGGTCTCCTAGCTCCATCCTGGTTGTTATTTACCTGTAAGCGGTGAGCTCCACCTTGGCGGTCCCTAGCTCCATCCTGGTTGTTATTTACCTGTAAGAGGTGAGCTCCACCTTGGCGGTCCCTAGCTCCATCCTGGTTGTTATTTACCTGTAAGCGGTGAGCTCCACCTTGGCGGTCCCTAGCTCCATCCTGGTTGTTATTTACCTGTAAGCGGTGAGCTCCACCTTGGCGGTCCCTAGCTCCATCCTGGTTGTTATTTACCTGTAAGCAGTGAGCTCCACCTTGGCGGTCCCCTAGCTCCAGCCTGGTTGTTATTTACCTGTAAGCTGTGAGCTCCATCCTGGTTGTTATTTACCTGTAAGCGGTGAGCTCCACCTTGGCGGTCCCTAGCTCCATCCTGGTTGTTATTTACCTGTAAGCAGTGAGCTCCACCTTGGCGGTCCCCTAGCTCCAGCCTGGTTGTTATTTACCTGTAAGCTGTGAGCTCCATCCTGGTTGTTATTTACCTGTAAGCGGTGAGCTCCACCTTGGCGGTCCCCTAGCTCCATCCTGGTTGTTTTTTTACCTGTAAGCTGTGAGATCCATCCTGGTTGTTATTTACCTGTAAGCGGTGAGCTCCACCTTGGCGTGTTCGCAGGACACCAGCTCAGGGATGAGTGACAGGTGTGAGATCTGCGTGGCAGCCCAGCCGAACTGGAAGATGATGATGAACGGGATGAAGTACGTCAGGCTGACCCACTGAGAGGTGTACTGGTCACACCCCAGACACTGATTAAAGATGAACGCAAAGGACATCAGCACACTGACCGTACCTGGAGAGGAGGGAGGGGATGCTATTGTTGACCTGTGTATCTCACTTCACTTTACCAACAGTAGCCTTGTCATTCATGCCAATAAAGATCATCTTACTCCGAACCAAATCCGAGTAATAAAGAGGGGAGTGAGGTTAGCTCTATGAAGACATGACACAGACCAGGCACACGAAGGGGAATGAGGTCACAGCCCAGGCACAGGAAGGGGAATGAGGTCACAGCCCAGGTACAGGAAGGGGAAGGAGGTCACAGCCCAGGCACAGGAAGGGGAAGGAGGTCACAGCCCAGGCACAGGAAGGGGAAGGAGGTCACAGCCCAGGCACAGGAAGGGGAAGGAGGTCACAGCCCAGGCACAGGAAGGGGAATGAGGTCACAGCCCAGGCACAGGAAGGGGAATGAGGTCACAGCCCAGGCACAGGAAGGGGAATGAGGTCACAGCCCAGGCACAGGAAGGGGAATGAGGTCACAGCCCAGGCACAGGAAGGGGAATGAGGTCACAGCCCAGACACAGGAAGGGGAATGAGGTCACAGCCCAGACACAGGAAGGGGAATGAGGTCACAGCCCAGACACAGGAAGGGGAATGAGGAAAAAGGAAAGAACATGAAGGACATAAGCACACTGATCGTCCCTGGAGGGAGAGAGGGTGTTGTGAAAGCTTTGATGTGGAAGGTTTTTGTTCTAGCCCAGCACTGACACACCTGATTCAACTAATCAATGGCTTGATGATGATTTGTTTTAGCAGCTGTGTTAGTGCTGGGCTAGAACAAAAGCCTGCACGCCCAGTGGGTCTCATGCAGGAGCAGGCCTGATCATCACAGCCCACTGATCCCAGATAGGGTGACCTGTCTAGCTCTGAGCTTCTTCAACAACCTGATAGCGCAGAGCTGCCTGGCAACCTGATAGCGCAGAGCTGCCTGGCAACCTGATAGCGCAGAGCTGCCTGGCAACCTGATAGCGCAGAGCTGCCTGGCAACCTGATAGCGCAGAGCTGCCTGGCAACCTGATAGCGCAGAGCTGCCTGGTAACCTGATAGCGCAGAGCTGCCTGGTAACCTGATAGCGCAGAGCTGCCTGGTAACCTGATAGCGCAGAGCTGCCTGGTAACCTGATAGCGCAGAGCTGCCTGGTAACCTGATAGCGCAGAGCTGCCTGGTAACCTGAATTGCCACAAACTACCAGGGAACTGTCTGGCAGCACCTGAATGTAGGATGTGGCCTGTGGAACTAACTTCCTTATGGATGACTCAGCTTAAAGTTTGGTCACAAGACTACAAGTGTTCAGTTCAATACATGTCATTGGCATGGTAACATAATAGCCTTTATTGTCATTTTATTGAGAATGGTACGGAATACATACATTGGCAATTGTAAGATCCAAATATTACATAATTTGACTAATTCATAATTGTATCATAATTACAGTGTAGCAATCAACCAATGCACGTATATGAAACAGGTATATACACTTACCCACTAAATGCCATGTCTTCCTCTTGCCGTACGTCCCACAGCCCGGCGTCCGGTCCGACTCGTAGCCGATAAGGGGTGTGCAGACCCCGTCTGCTATCTGCCCCACCAGCAGTAACACACCTGCATAGGTGTTCTGAAAGCCCAGCACGGAGTGGTAGTACACCAGTAGATAGGTGAACCACATGGACGCACACAGATCGTTCAGAAAGTGTCCCACAGCGTAACTCAGCCGCCGACAAAAAGGCAGAGACCTCTGTGTGTAGTCCGACATGACTGCTTCGAGAATATTAGGTTATTTTCTATTCTAATTATAGTCAAATTGTTGTTGTGAGATCTTTTGATTAGCTAATATGTTCGCCTAAATACGATAAAATTGGTTATCTGAATACTCAACAAGCAAAAATACAATTCCACTTTGAAAACAAATATTAGGTCCTACTTGTGTGAGTACAGATCGGTATTCCCCGAAATGTCCGTGTCCCTCTGATCACACGGCATGATGCCAGTTTCCTTACGATCAGCTGACTGTTATGAAGACAAAATAAATCTCTCTCTCTATATATATTCAGGCACCTAACAAAACACCTCAACCACTGTCCTGACCTCATCAACCCCCTAACCAGGTTAGGCGGTTAACTTGTTAAAGTAAAGTAACACCTCTTCCACATTCATAACATATATTATCCGTTTCACAGACATATATCTCGCTTATCGTTTTACAGATAATACCGATCGAATTCCAAAGATATTCGCGTCCTCGATCCTACCGGCTCAGGTATTCTCAGGAGTTAACAAACACTATGATTCTGTTACATGACAACAAATGGCGGACGGCGTTCCGGTGAAATAAAGGCCCCGTTCTGGACCAATAGGAACTCAGAGCTCCTCTCCTCTCACGTGATGCTGACTGATGTTATTCCGGAAGAGGGATGACTTAATTCCTGATACATTAGTTCATCTCAATTTAAAATCAGATAAGATACATTGTTTAAACTTTTCATTATATTATTTCTGTGATTGATTGAAGTTTAGAACTACATGTATAAGTTTTCTGTGCTACTATAATAGAAATACATGTATATGTCTCATTGGATACTGAAAGTGAATTCATTACTCAAGTCTAGATTCAGTCCAGTGATCAATTATTTCTCACACAGGGTCAGAGTACATCCCATGCTTTAGTCTGAAGAGCTTTGTCAGCGTTCCTCGTGTTTTTAAGTCTGAAATAAAGATAATGATTATTTTGTCACAAGGTGACTGTCCTGTATAACCTTGGCTTACCTATTCATCACTTTTACTAGGAAAATGTCAATATCGTAGGTCTGTGTGGAAAGCGACCGTATAAAGTTGTTTTTACAATACAAGTCTGTCTGTCTAGATAATACCAGAGATTTTAAACAGGTTTTGAGAATGCTTACACATTTAGAAAATTGACAAGATATGAAAGCCTAAACATGTTTTGTATTTTGAAATGGGACATATTTAAAAAAATTAATTAAAAAAATGTAAGAACAAATTATTTAAGAACAAATTCTTATTTACAATGACATCCAACCCCGGCCAAACCCAGACGCTGGGCCCATTGTGCACTGCCCTATGGGACTCCCAATCACGGCCGGATGCGATGCGGCCTGGATTCAAACCAGGGACTGCAGTGACGTCTCTTGCACTGAGATGCAGTGCCTTAGACCGCTGTGCCACTCGGGAGTATTACTTTAAAACCTCTACAGGAACGGTGTCCCTCCACTGGGACAGTTGAGCTTACGTGCACTAACGTGACTAGCATGACAGTTGTAAGTAACAACAAACTTTACAGGACATAGACATGTCTTATAAGGGCAGAAAGCTTACATTCTTGTTAATCTGACTTCACTGTCCAATTAACAGTAGCTATTACAGTGAAAAAATACCATGCTATTGTTTGAGGCGAGTGCACAACAACAACAAAAACGTATCAGGGCAACTGGTTTGATACATTCACCTCTGAAGGTAAATCATGTACTTACATTCAGTAATCTTGCTCCTGATTTGTCATTCTGAGAGTCCCAGAGATAAAATGTAGCATAGTTTTGTTTGATAAAAATCTATTTTTATATTCAAATGTAGGAACTTGGTTCTGCAGATTGAACCCACTGCTGTCTCTGGCTCCACACCCCTATCCCCCAACCCCCCCTGGCCATCTCGATGTGTGAAAGTTAGTCTATAAGCTAATGATCCATCATGTATGACGTTCCTGGGGGTGTGTAAACATAAATGTTATATTACCATAGCATTTTTATATGTTCTCCATAGTTATGTACTTGAACATGTATCAATTGACCAAATTCGGCACATAATATTGTCCAGTATTGCCATGCTTCACTGGATCAATCTGAAACGTTGCACACACACTGCTGCCATCTAGTGGCCAACATTTAAATTGCACCTAAACTGCAATACGAACGATGGCCTTTCTCCTGCATTTCCGAGAAAAAAATAAAATTAAAATAACTCATGTTTTTTGGTTTTGTATTATCTTTTACCAGATCTATTGTGTTTTATTCTCCTACATTAATTTCACATTTCCACAAACTTCAAAGTGTTTCCTTTCAAATGGTAGCAAGAATGTGCATATCCTTGCTTCAGGGCCTGAGCTACAGGCAGTTAGATTTGGGTTTGTCATTTTCTGTCATTTGTTTTCTGTCATTTTAGGTGTCCAATCCTTTTAAAATGGCACAAACTAAAACTTGCAGGTAACTGATTTGGACAAGCAACATAAAACCCATAGGTTTCTGTCCCAAATGGCACCCGATTCCCTTTATAGTGCACTACCTTTGACCAGGGACCATAGTACTTTGCTCAAAAGTAAATGATCCCAGAATTCCATGTTTTCTTTATTTCTCCAAAGTGCAATTTTAAAGAAGAATGAAATATCTGTTTCTCTCAATCTATCCTCAGTACCTGAGACCAGCCACTGTCAGACACCACATCCATCCTCAGTACCTGAGACCAGCCACTACTGTCAGACACCACATCCATCCTCAGTACCTGAGACCAGCCACTGTCAGACACCACATCCATCCTCAGTACCTGAGACCAGCCACTGTCAGACACCACATCCATCCTCAGTACCTGAGACCAGCCACTGTCAGACACCACATCCATCCTCAGTATTTCTGTATTTCTTTCCTGTCTGTAATGACACACTGTGTTATTCTGGAGTTCCTGTCTGTAATGACACACTGTGTTATTCTGGAGTTCCTGTCTGTAATGACACACTGTGTTATTCTGGAGTTCCTGTCTGTAATGACGCACTGTGTTATTCTGGAGTTCCTGTCTGTAATGACGCACTGTGTTATTCTGGAGTTCCTGTCTGTAATGACACACTGTGTTATTCTGGAGTGCCTGTCTGTAATGACACACTGTGTTATTCTGGAGTTCCTGTCTGTAATGACGCACTGTGTTATTCTGGAGTTCCTGTCTGTAATGACGCACTGTGTTATTCTGGAGTTCCTGTCTGTAATGACACACTGTTATTCACACTGTGTTATTCTGGAGTTCCTGTCTGTAATGACACACTGTGTTATTCACACTGTGTTATTCTGGAGTTCCTGTCTGTAATGACACACTGTGTTATTCTGGAGTTCCTGTCTGTAATGACGCACTGTGTTATTCTGGAGTTCCTGTCTGTAATGACACACTGTTATTCACACTGTGTTATTCTGGAGTTCCTGTCTGTAATGACACACTGTGTTATTCACACTGTGTTATTCTGGAGTTCCTGTCTGTAATGACACACTGTGTTATTCTGGAGTTCCTGTCTGTAATGACGCACTGTGTTATTCTGGAGTTCCTGTCTGTAATGACGCACTGTGTTATTCTGGAGTTCCTGTCTGTAATGACACACTGTGTTATTCTGGAGTTCCTGTCTGTAATGACACACTGTGTTATTCACACTGTGTTATTCTGGAGTTCCTGTCTGTAATGACACACTGTGTTATTCTGGAGTTCCTGTCTGTAATGACACACTATAAAATAAAAACTACTTTGTAAATGTAACACATTGTTGTGTTACAGTTTAGTCTTGTCTTCCTCTGTCAATGTTCAGCACGTTAAAAATGGACCACAGACAACAGTTTGTTCTCTGTCCTTTAATAGTCTCTTATTTATGATCTCTCAGGTCGTTCCTGGCTCTCTTCATTCATTTATCCATTCATCCACCCATCATGAGCTCATCTTCAGGCCTCGTCCGTCCGTCCATCCGTCCGTCCGTCCATCCGTCCATCCGTCCATCCACCCATCATGAGCTCATCTTCAGGCCTCGTCCGTCCGTCCATCCACCCATCATGAGCTCATCTTCAGGCCTCGTCCATCCATCCATCCATCCATCCATCCATCCATCCATCCATCCATCCATCCATCCATCCATCCATCCATCCATCCATCCATCCATTATCCTCATAGAAATATACACATTTATTCCTTACAATCTTCCTTCTTCTTCAGGTTTAGAATATAAAACAGGTCCAACAACACAGACAGTCCTGGTTCTGTCCCATTGGGTCCTGTCCGTCTGTAGCGGCAGGTCATCACAGTCTGTTGTAGTACTGCAGGAGGGCCGACAGGGGGCGCTCTAACTGAACACACGCAGAGTGAGACTGACAGAGAGGAGGGTGTAGAGTACTGGGCTCAGCTCAGTTTCAGTACTGCTTCCTTCCCTCTGTCAGTGTGGTTGCCAACAACTCCTCCTCCTCCTCTTCTTCACTAGTGTCTCTGGAGGCCTTTCCTCTTCTTCACTAGTGTCGCGAGAGGCCTTTCCTCTTCTTCACTAGTGTCTCTGGAGGCCTTTCCTCTTCTTCACTAGTGTCTCTGGAGGCCTTTCCTCTTCTTCACTAGTGTCTCTGGAGGCCTTTCCTCTTCCTCCTCTTAAAGAAACAGCAGCACCTGAAACAGAACAAAGGAACAGCAATAGGATGAGATTATAACATTGAAAAAACGAAATACAAAGACTCACCCCCAATTCTAAACTGACCCCTCACCCCTAGTGCCCTGTCTGAGAGGACATGATATACTAGGAGGAAGCAAGGATAGAGGGAAGGGGGGGGGGTAGAGGGCAGGGGGAAGGTCGTCCATCTCACTTGGTGTCGTCGGCCACCTCCACCTCGGCCGGGGCGGTGATGGGTGCATTGGAGTGGCCCGCCGTCGGGTCGTCTGTATTCAGCTCCCCATTGGTTGAACTCAACACCTGCAGGGGAGCATCATGGGAGTATCATAGACCACCAGATAATGACGGCTTACTGTGGTCCAAAATATCTAAGGTATTATTATGAGACTTCTGAATGTTGTAGATAGAAATGTAATGAGTAGAGCCGACAAGATTCCCTATTCTACATGATAGAAATGTAATGAATAGAGCCGACGCGATTCCCTATTCTACATGATAGAAATGTAATG
Source organism: Salmo salar (assembly GCF_965601325.2). Lineage (NCBI taxonomy): Eukaryota > Metazoa > Chordata > Actinopteri > Salmoniformes > Salmonidae > Salmo > Salmo salar. Next base: position 56,482,071 of record NC_138304.1, on the reverse strand, counting down.
AATAGAGCCGACGCGATTCCCTATTCTACATAATAGAAATGTAATGAATAGAGCCGACGCGATTCCCTATTCTACATGATAGAAATGTAATGAATAGAGCCGACGCGATTCCCTATTCTACATGATAGAAATGTAATGAATAGAGCCGACGCGATTCCCTATTCTACATGATAGAAATGTAATGAATAGAGCCGACGCAATTCCCTATTCTACATGACAGACAATCGTGTCTTCTACACAATACATTCAGAAGTCTCACTCTCACCTCACAAGCTCGGTCATAATCATTTGTAATGTTGCTTAATGCTGTAATGTAATGAGATGAAAACTGGTTTCCTCAAGATGGTTGTGTGAGATGGTCCCATATATGCCCCTATATAGCGCACTACTGTTAACCAGGGCCCATTTGGTTCTGGTCAAAAGTAGTGCACTACATAGGGCATTTAGTCCCTCGGCCCCGGCAGGGTACAGCTAGTCCCTCGGCCCCGGCAGGGTACAGCTAGTCCCTCGGCCCCGGCAGGGTACAGCTAGTCCCTCGGCCCCGGCAGGGTACAGCTAGTCCCTCGGCCCCGGCAGGGTACAGCTAGTCCCTCGGCCCCGGCAGGGTACAGCTAGTCCCTCGGCCCCGGCAGGGTACAGCTAGTCCCTCGGCCCCGGCAGGGTACAGCTAGTCCCTCGGCCCCGGCAGGGTACAGCTAGTCCCTCGGCCCCGGCAGGGTACAGCTAGTCCCTCGGCCCCGGCAGGGTACAGCTAGTCCCTCGGCCCCGGCAGGGTACAGCTAGTCCCTCGGCCCCGGCAGGGTACAGCTAGTCCCTCGGCCCCGGCAGGGTACAGCTAGTCCCTCGGCCCCGGCAGGATACAGCTAGTCCCTCGGCCCCGGTAGGATACAGCTAGTCCCTCAGCCCCGGTAGGACACAGCTAGTCCCTCGGCCCCGGTAGGACACAGCTAGTCCCTCGGCCCCGGTAGGACACAGTTAGTCCCTCGGTCCCGGTAGGACACAGTTAGTCCCTCGGCCCCGGTAGGATATAAGCCTAGTACGACGTGTGTAGAATGTGAGGGCAAAAGAGGGTAAGGAGAATGAGTTGGAGAAAGAAAAACGTGAGCAGAGACTAGTGCTGCAGAAAGAGAGCTAGGAGAGAAAAACAAGGAGAAAAAGAAAGAAAGCAAGAGGCAGAGTATTGAACATTGCGGGGCGACGCCCACAGCCCAGTACCTGGACAGAGCCCCCCAGCCTATCAGCTGTTAGATGGGACCCCAGCAGCTCCCTATTGGTCACTGGAGTGGGCTGGGAATCACTTCCTTTGGGTTCTGGCGACTGGTGCGACAGCAAAGGAGGAAGTAGAGGGAGGAGATGGTGAGGGAGGAAGTAGAGTGAGGAGATGGTGAGGGAGGAGATGGTGAAGGAGGAAGTAGAGGGAGAGAGATGGTGAAGGAGGAAGTAGAGGGAGGAGATGGTGAAGGAGGAAGTAGAGGGAGAGAGATGGTGAAGGAGGAAGTAGAGGGAGGAGATGGTGAGGGAGGAAGTAGAGGGAGGAGATGGTGAGGGAGGAAGTAGAGGGAGGAGATGGTGAAGGAGGAAGTAGAGGGAGGAGATGGTGAAGGAGGAAGTAGAGGGAGGAAGTAGAGGGAGGAGATGGTGAAGTAGGGAAAGAAAGAAACAAAAAAACAGCGTTTAAAGACGTCTCTCTCCCGGTCAGGCAGCTACTTAGACACTGCTCTACCGGAGGACGGACAGACAGACCTGAGGGGCGGTGCGGTGACGTGGGAAGAAAAGAGTGCACGTGAGGAGGAGTGCATGACAGAAGACTACTCGTGTGACATGAAGAAACACAAGCGGCTGAAGAAGCCACTGGTGTGAGATGAGACTGAACAAGCTGCTGTTATGAGACTGGCTTCGGTTGGTGGGTCTGGTGCTGCTGTTATGAGACTGGCTTCGGTTGGTGTGTCTGGCATTGGCATTGTCAGTGGCAATCTGTGGTTTGATGAGTAAGGCCAGTTATACAGTTAGTTTAGCCTGGATAACAGTCTGTTTCTAGTTTCTTTAATATCGCCTGGATACCAGTCTGTTTCTAGTTTCTTTAATATCGCCTGGATACCAGTCTGTTTCTAGTTTCTTTAATATCACCTGGATACCAGTCTGTTTCCGCTCTCTTGCCAACTCCTTATTGAACTGTTGTGACTGTTTGGCTTGACAATCAGAGTAGGAGTAGGCAAAAGCACCAACAGATCTGGGACCCGGCTACAGATCTGGGACCCGGCTACAGATCTGGGACCCGGCTACAGATCTGGGACCCGGCTACAGATCTGGGATCCGGCTACAGATCTGGGACCCGGCTACAGATCTGGGACCAGGCTGCAGATAGTTAGTAAGAAGCTAACAACTTGGAACATTGTAAATGTAAAATTCTGCTAATGCTGAATGACATTTGTGAAATGTGTGTGTTCAGTGTGTGTTTGTGTGTGTGTTCAGTGTGTGTTTGTGTGTGTCCTACCTGGTTTTTGGTCTGTTGCGCTGCCTTGTCTCTGCTGCTGGACTGTAGGAGGGGCTCACTGGGGACTGGACCAATAGGAGTGGGCTGAGGAGTCGTCACAGGTGAAAAGTTAACAAAACATGTTATTTTTCAGAAAGCCATGTCCTACATCAAGCTGCTCAGAGCCATGTCCTACATCAAGCTGTTCATCAGAGCCATGTCCTACATCAAGCTGCTCAGAGCCATGTCCTACATCAAGCTGCTCATCAGAGCCATGTCCTACATCAAGCCGTTCATCAGAGCCATGTCCTACATCAAGCCGCTCATCAGAGCCATGTCCTACATCAAGCTGCTCAGAGCCATGTCCTACATCAAGCCGCTCATCAGAGACATGTCCTACATCAAGCCGTTCAGAGCCATGTCCTACATCAAGCCGTTCAGAGCCATGTCCTACATCAAGCCGCTCAGAGCCATGTCCTACATCAAGCTGCTCATCAGAGCCATGTCCTACATCAAGCTGCTCATCAGAGCCATGTCCTACATCAAGCTGCTCATCAGAGCCATGTCCTACATCAAGCTGCTCATCAGAGCCATGTCCTACATCAAGCTGCTCATCAGAGCCATGTCCTACATCAAGCAGCTCAGAGCCATGTCCTACATCAAGCTGTTCATCAGAGCCATGTCCTACATCAAGCTGTTCATCAGAGCCATGTCCTACATCAAGCTGCTCAGAGCCATGTCCTACATCAAGCTGTTCATCAGAGCCATGTCCTACATCAAGCTGCTCAGAGCCATGTCCTACATCAAGCTGCTCATCAGAGCCATGTCCTACATCAAGCTGCTCATCAGAGCCATGTCCTACATCAAGCTGTTCATCAGAGCCATGCCCTACATCAAGCTGTTCATCAGAGCCATGTCCTACATCAAGCTGCTCATCAGAGCCATGTCCTACATCAAGCCGCTCATCAGAGCCATGTCCTACATCAAGCCGCTCATCAAAGTCATGTCCCAAATGGAACCCTGTAAACTCCTACACAAAGTGCACTACTTTTGGCTAAAGTCACAAATAGAACTCACTCAACTATATACATCAAATCTAGGACATAGGTAATACTACAGTAATACTGAGGGGTTAGGGTTAGGACTGAGGGGTAATACTAGGGTTAGGACTGAGGGGTAATACTAGGGTTAGGACTGAGGGGTAATACTAGGGTTAGGACTGAGGGGTAATACTAGGGTTAGGACTGAGGGGTAATACTAGGGTTAAGACTGAGGAGTAATATTAGGGTTAGGACTGAGGGGTAATACTAGGGTTAGGACTGAGGGGTAATACTAGGGTTAGGACTGAGGGGTAATACTAGGGTTAGGACTGAGGGGTAATTCTAGGGTTAGGACATTTTACATTTTAGTCATTTAGCAGACGCTCTTATCCAGAGCGACTTACAGTAGGGAATGCATACATTTCATACATTTGTTTCTCCGCATTAGGACTGAGGGGTAATACTAGGGTTAGGACTGAGGGGTAATACTAGGGTTAGGACTGAGGGGTAATACTAGGGTTAGGACTGAGGGATTAGGGTTAGGACTGAGGGGTAATACTAGGGTTAAGACTGAGGGGTAATACTAGGGTTAAGACTGAGGGGTAATACTAGGGTTAAGACTGAGGGGTAATACTAGGGTTAAGACTGAGGAGTAATACTAGGGTTAGGACTGAGGGGTAATACTAGGGTTAGGACTGAGGGGTAATACTAGGGTTAGGACTGAGGGGTAATACTAGGGTTAGGACTGAGGGGTAATACTAGGGTTAGGACTGAGGGGTAATACTAGGGTTAGGACTGAGGGATTAGGGTTAGGACTGAGGGGTAATACTAGGGTTAAGACTGAGGGGTAATACTAGGGTTAGGACTGAGGGGTAATACTAGGGTTAGGACTGAGGGGTAATACTAGGGTTAGGACTGAGGGGTAATACTAGGGTTAGGTCTGAGGGGTAATACTAGGGTTAGGACTGAGGGGTATTAATAGGGACTGACCAGTGGCTTGCCGACCCAGTCGTACTCGTAATCAAAGACGTAGCCGTTCCTATCGAAGAGGTCGGTGAAGAGTTTCCGTAAGTAGTCATAGTCCGGCTTCTCAAAGAAATCCAGGCGCCGCACATAACGCAGGTAGGTGGCCATCTCTTCTACAGGGAGACACACACGTTACATTCAGGTAGAATCACACCTGTCCTATTCATTCAGGTAGGATGACACCTGTCCTATTCGTTCAGGTAGGATCATACCTGTCCTATTCATTCAGGTCGGATCCACCTGTCCTATTCATTCAGGTAGGATCATACCTGTCCTATTCATTCAGGTATAATCACACCTGTCCTATTCATTCAGGTAGGATCACACCTGTCCTATTCATTCAGGTAGGATAACACCTGTCCTATTCATTCAGGTAGGATCACACCTGTCCTATTCATTCAGGTAGGATCACACCTGTTCTATTCATTCAGGTAGGATCACACCTGTTCTATTCATTCAGGTAGGATCACACCTGTTCTATTCATTCAGGTAGGATCACACCTGTTCTATTCATTCAGGTAGGATCACACCTGTTCTATTCATTCAGGTAGGATCACACCTGTTCTATTCATTCAGGTAGGATCACACCTGTTCTATACATTCAGGTAGGATGACACCTGTCCTAATCATTCAGGTAGGATGACACCTGTTCTATTCATTCAGGTAGGATCACACCTGTTCTATTCATTCAGGTAGGATCACACCTGTTCTATTCATTCAGGTAGGATCACACCTGTTCTATACATTCAGGTAGGATGACACCTGTCCTAATCATTCAGGTAGGATGACACCTGTTCTATTCATTCAGGTAGGAAAGAAAACACCTAGTTGTCATGGTGATGAAAGGCCTTCTGGTTCAGGTTAGTCTGTAGAGGTAGTGTTCACACGTTCCAAATCATTTCCACAGGTTGGGAGAAGGTTAAGAAAGAAAGGCCGGCCGGCCTCCTGGGCTTCTCACGCACGACATTGTCTAGGGTTTCACAGAGAATAGTGCAACAAACATCCAGTCAGCGGCAGTCTTGTGGGCGAAAAACAGCTCGTTGACGAGAGGTTGAAGGAGAACGACGCAAGCTGACAGGCTGGCCTCAAACAGGAAGATAACGGCGCAGTACAACAGCGGTGCGCAGAACAGAACTCTCTGACCCTCGTCATGGATATGATATTACGGCAGACGACCACACCGGGTTCCACTCCTATCAAAAACAAGACGACGCGGCTCCAGAAGGGACGTGATTACCAACCCTGGACAATTAAGGAGTGGGAAAATATTGCCTGGTCTAACGAATCCTGGTTCCTGTTGGGGTCATGCTGATGGCAGAGCCAGGATTTGGCGTAAGCAGCATGACTCCATGTCCCCATCCTGCCTGGTGTCAACGGTATAGGCTGGTGGCGGTGGTGTAACGGTATGGCACACCTTAGGTCCCTTGATACCAAGTGAACAACGTACTAGATGGGTGTACCTAATAATACTGTTCTGTAACTGTTTTATTTCAGGAAGATAGATACACAGACCTGGGAAGCTCTCACACAGCACCTCGATGGGCGTGGCTCTCTTGGTGTCACCTATCTTCTGATAACGCTCCTTCAGAGTGTCTGCCTGGGAGGGGAGAGAGGGAGAGGAGGGGGGGGGGAGAGGGAGAGAGAGAGACGGAGAGAGAGACAGAGAGAAAGAGACAGAGAGAAAGAGAGAGAGAAAGAGACCGAGAGAAAGAGAGAGTCAGAGAGAGAGAGACAAAGAGACAAAGAGAGACGAGAGAGAGAGAGACAGAGACAGAGAGAGACAAAGAGAGAGAGAGAGAGAGACAAAGAGAGAGAGAGAGAGAGAGAGAGAGAGAGAGAGAGACAGAGAAAGAGAGACAGACCGAGAGAGAGAGAGAGACAGAGAAAGAGAGACAGACCGAGAGAGAGAGAGAGACAGAGAAAGAGAGACAGACCGAGAAAGAGAGAGACCGAGAAAGAGAGAGACCGAGAAAGAGAGAGAGACAGAAAGACAGAGAAAGAGACACATACAGAGAGAGAGAGACAAAGAGAGACTTCATTGCCTGTTGGGTATTTTTAATTCTGGAATGAAATACCAGAAGTGTTAAAGGGTTAACGGACCAATCAGGGAATTGTGATGGCTAACTTTGATATGGGTTTCACACAACAGACAACGTTCTCTCTGAACAATGTCATGTGAAGTACGTCGGTCAGTGTGTTCAGTTAGTGATGTGCATAGAGACATGTGACTGACTGCTGTCTGTCTGGACTGATAAGACAGCAAGGACAGACTAGCTGGACCTTTGACCAACGGTAACTAGCTGGACCTTTGACCAACGGTAACTAGCTGGACCTTTGACCAACGGTAACTAGCTGGACCTTTGACCAACGGTAACTAGCTGGACCTTTGGTCAACGGTAACTAGCTGGGCCTTTGGTCAACGGTAACTAGCTGGACCTTTAATCAACGGTAACTAGCTGGACCTTTAATCAACGGTAACTAGCTGGAACTTTAATCAACCTTTAATCTAGCTGGACCTTTGGTCAACAGTAACTAGCTGGACCTTTGGTCAACAGTAACTAGCTGGACCTTTGGTCAACAGTAACTAGCCGGACCTTTGATCAACAGTAACTAGCTGGACCTTTGATCAACAGTAACTAGCTGGACCTTTGATCAACAGTAACTAGCTGGACCTTTGACCAACAGTAACTAGCTGGACCTTTGATCAACGGTAACTAGCTGGACCTTTGATCAACAGTAACTAGCTGGACCTTTGATCAACAGTAACTAGCTGGACCTTTGATCAACAGTAACTAGCTGGACCTTTGATCAACAGTAACTAGCTGGACCTTTGATCAACAGTAACTAGCTGGACCTTTGATCAACTGATAACATATGGGAATTGTTTAGTGTAGTGTGACGTTAAATTAGTTCCTAACCTTAAGGTGTGTGACGTTACATTAGTTCCTAACCTTAAGGTGTGCGAGTTCCTACCTTCAGGCCTTGCCAGGGTAGACTGCCTCGCAGGAAGTACATGAACATGTGACCTAGAGCTTCCAGGTCGTCTCTCCTGCTTTGTTCTACAGAGAGACAAGAAACAAAACACAGTTTCAGAGACACACACATCTTCACACACACGCATCGTTTCGAACACAGGAACAAATTAGTTCTAACTAAGAGAAAATCACTTTTTTTCCCACCTTTATTTAACCAGGTGGCCAGTCGAGAACAAGTTCTCATTTACAACTGCGACCTGGCCAAGATAAAGCAAAGAAGTGCGACACAAACAACAACACAGAGTTACACATGGAATAAACAAAACATATAGTCAATAACACAATAGAAAAAAAATAAAGTATATATACAGTGTGTGTAAATGGCGTGAGGAGGTAAGGCAATAAATAGGCCATAGTAGCGAAATAATTACAATTTAGCAGATTAACACTGGAGTGATAGATGAGCAGATGATGATGCGCAAGTAGAAATACTGGTGTGCAAAAGAGCAGAAAAGTAAATAAAAACAATATGGGGATGAGGTAGGTAGATTGGGTGGGCTATTTACAGATGGACTATGTACAGCTGCAGCGATCGGTTAGCTGCTCAGACAGCAGATGCTGACAATCGTAACTGTTGAAGCAGATAAATAGACTAATCCTTGAACACAGTTCCATAACGATTCACTCTGATTCAAAGGACTGGTGTAGCAAAACACGCGTGATAGCCGTTACCTCAGGGTATCGTTGGACTGACACCACTATGGATTGACTTTCTGTCACCTCGAAAAGTAACACGACAGACTAATACAGTTTGGATTGGAGGATTTCAAATCAGGTCATCCACTGATTTAACATGACAAATTAATTTGGGCTTAAAAAGGGACATTTTTACATTTTCCTCTCCAGCACCGCCCCAACATCAAACATGTGAAAATGGAGCATTTCTATTTTTTTGTAGTAAAATATATATATATATGGTTAAAATCAAATGATGCGCACTAATGATGTCATCGGAAACACTCATCTTCCGCCATCTTTGTCATGGGTCTTTCTGGTCAAATATATTTGGGATCACCTGGATCATACAGAACACATCGAATCAGGCTGTTGACCTTTACCCAGGTGAGTATTGATGCTCATGTAGGGTGTAGTGCCCATCAGGCTGTTTACCTTTACCCAGGTGAGTATTGATGATCATGTAGGGTGTAGTGCCCATCAGGCTGTTTACCTTTACCCAGGTGAGTATTGATGATCATGTAGGGTGTAGTGCCCATCAGGCTGTTTACCTTTACCCAGGTGAGTATTGATGATCATGTAGGGTGTAGTGCCCATCAGGCTGTTTACCTTTACCCAGGTGAGTATTGATGATCATGTAGGGTGTAGTGCCCATCAGGCTGTTTACCTTTACCCAGGTGAGTATTGATGCTCATGTAACGTGCGGTGCCCGTCAGGCTCTTGTGCTCCCTGTAAGGGATGTGTTTCTTGGTCTCGGGGTCGATGTACTCTTTGGCCAGGCCGAAGTCTATGATGTGGATGGTGTGCTGCCGCTTGCTGCCGGGCCGGCCAACCAGGAAGTTCTCTGGCTTCACATCCCGGTAGATCAGACTCCTGGTGTGGACGAACTCCATCCGCGTGATCTGGGGGAGGGAGGGAGGGAGGGAGGAGAGGGATGAGAGAAAGGAGGGATGAGAGGGAGGAGGGAGGAGAGGGATGAGAGAAAGGGGGAGGATGGAGGAGAGAAAGGAGGGAGGAGGGGGGGGAGAGAAAGAGGTCCACTTTAGCTCAGTTGAGTTGGTAGACCATGGTGCTTGCAATGCCAGGATAGTGGGTTTGATTCCCGGGACCACCCATACATAAAATGTACGCAGGAGAGAGTAGGCAGCCTGATCAATAGAGTAGCAAGAGAGGGCCTCTGAGTGGTTCCCCAACATAATGCTCCAGATACTCAACTAGTCTAAAGAAGGGCTGTTTTATTGCTTCTTTAAGCAGAACAGTTTTCAGCTGTCTAACATAATTGCAAAAGGGTTTTCTAATGATCAATTAGCCTTTTAAAATGATAAACTTGGATTAGCTAACACAACGTGCCATTGGAACACAGGAGTGATGGTTGCTGATAATGGGTCTCTGTACGCCTATGTAGATATTCCATTAAAAGACATCAGCCGTTTCCAGCTACAATAGTCATTTACAACATTAACAATGTCTACACTGTATTTCTGATCAATTTGATATTATTTTAATGGACAAAAAAATGTGCTTTTCTTTCAAAAACAAGGACATTTCTAAGTGACCCCAAACTTTTGAACGGTAGTGTATATAACAGAAAAAATGTTTGCTGTTATTCTGTTTATCTCACTCTTAACAACTTAGTAGTTACTGTATTTCTGACTGCTTTTCTTTCTTTTTGCAACATGAAATCCCTATCGGTTAGCATGTGGAACATTCAGGGCCTAAACTCATCAACCTATCAGTTAGCATGTGGAACATTCAGGGCCTAAACTCATCAACCTATCAGTCAGCATGTGGAACATTCAGGGCCTAAACTCATCAACCTATCAGTCAGCATGTGGAACATTCAGGGCCTAAACTCATCAACCTATCAGTCAGCATGTGGAACATTCAGGGTCTAAACTCATCAACCTATCAGTTAGCATGTGGAACATTCAGGGTCTAAACTCGTCAACCTATCAGTTAGCATGTGGAACATTCAGGGTCTAAACTCATCAACCTTCAGACTGAAGAGCTTAACACTGGAGTTCAACAAACATCTGAAAGATGTTGACGTCATCATTCTGCAGGAGACATGGTGTAAGGCTGACGTTGTCACTCACGGTCCCACAGGCTACAGAGAGGTAATTGTGCCGTCACAGAAACACAGCTCTGTCAATAGAGGCAGATACTCTGGAGGAATGATCATTTGGTACTAATCCGAAATAAAAAATCTAATTGATCCCCTCAAAATTGGTAAATATCACATTTGGTTAAAACTGAAACAAGAACTTGAACTGACAGAAAAATATGTGTTCCTTTGTGCAATATATATCCCCCCCTCAGAATCCACATATTACTCAGAGGAGATGTTCCCCAGCCTTCAGGAAGAGACGTGCCATTTCCAGGCCCAGGGAAATGTGCTCATCTGTGGGGACACAGATGCACAGGAACACTACCTGATCTAATGAGCACACGAGGGGACAGCTTTATTACAGGCCATACTGTCCATAACTGCCTTAATCTCCCCCATAGAAACAACAGTGACAGCACCATCAACAAAAACGGAAGGGATCTGTTGCAGCTCTGTCGAAGCCTGGGTCTGTACTTTGTCAAATGGTAGGTTACTCTTTGGAGAGATTCACCTACTGCTCACCTCTTGGCCACAGTACAGTAGACTATATGATTACAGACATTGACCCTTTCTCTCTCAGCTCATTCACTGTCAAGCCACTAACACCTCTGTCTGATCACAGCCAAATTACGTTGTTCCTCAAAAGAACAGACCTGGAAACAAACACACATTCACAGCCCAGTAAGCTGTACAACATCAGACATTCATACAGATGGGGCCCAAAACAACACAGAAAAATACCAGAAAGCAACCTGGAACCAAAATATCCATACACTCTTAGATAACTTCCTGGATACCACATCCAATCACAGTAACGACATCAATCTATCAGTACACAAAACATTAACTATATATTCAGGCAAACAGCAAAAGAAGCACAACTGAAATTGATTAAAAAATTGTTTTAAAAAACACCAGAAATGACAACTGGTTTGATGCAGATTGTAAAATTATAAGGAAAAAACTTAGAACACTGTCCAACCAAAAGCACAGAGACCCAAATAATGGTGAATTACTCCTTCATTACTGTGAGACTTTAAAACTCTATAAACGTACACTCAGAACCAAAAAAGCACAGTACAACAGCAAGCATCTGACACTATTTGAGGAGTCCATAAACACAAACAACTTCTGGCAAAATTGGAGGAATTAGAGATACAAAATGGTGACATATGGACAACCCATTTTAAAACGCACCGTTCAAATTGACAAATGCAGAACAACGCCAAATTCATGAGAAGTTGAATGGATTAGAAAAAGCTATAAAAGACAATCAAAATCCATTGGACTCCCCAATTACTGACCAGGAGCTCTATAAGAAACTTCAGGCTCTCAAATGTAAAAAAGCATGCAGACCTCATCCTAAATGAGATGATGAAACTCACTAGTGCAAAATTTCAAATTGGCTATATTAAAACTGTTTAATTTGATCCTGAGTGTAGGTTATTTCCCTGACATCTGGAATCAAGGACTCATAACCCCAACCTTTAAGAACGGAGACACATTTGACCCTAACAATTACAGAGGCATTTGTGTGAACAGTAACCTGGGGAAGGTTTTCTGTAGTATTATAAATGTAAGAGTTCTAAACTTCCTTAATAAGCACAATGTCTTGAGTAAAAGCCAAATTGGATTTATACCAAAACATCGCAGGACTGATCATATTTACACCCTACACACCCTGATAGATAAACATGTCCACCAAAATAATACCAAAATATACGCTTGCTTTATCGATTTTGTCGTGGATGAATCAGAATTAGTTGGGTAACATAGATAATTAAGATGTTTTATTAGTATAATATGCTTATGAGAGATACTTGTCATTAGAAAGTGTCCTTTGACTCTGGAATGTTTCAGTTACAATTTTCCCTTAGCTGGGGCTCAGACACTTGGGGCCCAGAGAGGGGAAGAGGTCAGACTTGTCTTTTACTTGTCTCTGTTGCTCTGCAGAATATCAGCAAGAGAGGAGGACAGAATGAAATATTGTCTTCATGTGAATGTCTCTTTTTCATGTGAATGTCTCTTTACCTATTTCTTAAACCATGTGAAGGGATGCGTGATTAATGGGGAACCAATGACTTGTCTCCACAATGTCTGTGAGCAAGTCACTCCCTCCTTTTCTTTATTGTGGGGAGGATTATGGCAGTAAATGGACCCTTGTATGTCCTCTCTTAGATCTCACACTTATCCTGTGATAATATATGGCCTAGAGGCTCACTCCCCAGTGAGCCTGTCCAGGAGTAGGGTCAAGAGGGGGTTTGCTTGAGATGGGAGTATCTGGAGTTGACAATTGATATATGCCATTGGATGAAATGGTGTTTTTGTTCAATACCGTACCAGGGAGGGACAGTTCTAAGGGGACCAGATACTGGACTATACAATTAATCCTGTTGACATAGCAGTTACTGTCTGATGTGTTTTATTGATATCTGTCATACAAAACTTAACCTTTGTGAACTGTTACTAAGTATCTGTGGTTTGTCAATGTACGTTGAAGGGGGTATCGTTGCTATAAAAGATCCCTGTAGCAATTCTGTAATCACCTTCCTGGTTCATTCGAGAGAATGCATTAGTGGGGTCAAGAACTTTTGCAAAAGTATCTTAATTAAGTATTAAAGATGTAGTTTAACTCAGACTGGTGTGTTTGTAACTCCTCATTTGGTAATGCGGAAATTAGCCACCACAATTTCCAAAAAGCATTTGATTTTATTTGGCATACAGGACTGTTCTACGGACGACACACAGCTGTACATTTCAATGAAACATGGTGAAGCCCCAAAATTGCCCTCGCTAGAAGCCTGTGTTTCAGACATAAAGAAGTGGATGGCTGCAAACTTTCTACTTTTAAACTCAGACAAAACAGAGATGCTTGTTCTAGGTCCCAAGAAACAAAGAGATCTTCTGTTGAATCTGACAATTAATCTGGATGGTTGTACAGTCGTCTCAAATAAAACTGTGAAGGACCTCGGCGTTACTCTGGACCCTGATCTCTCTTTTGAAGAACATATCAAGACTGTTTCAAGGACAGCTTTTTTCCATCTACGTAACATTGCAAAAATCAGAAATGTTCTGTCCAAAAATGACGCAGAAAAATTAATCCATGCTTTTGTTACTTCTAGGCTGGACTACTGCAATGCTCTACTTTCCGGCTACCCGGATAAAGCACTAAATAAACTTCAGTTAGTGCTAAATACGGCTGCTAGAATCCTGACTAGAACCCAAAAATGTGATCATATTACTCCAGTGCTAGCCTCCCTACACTGGCTTCCTGTTAAGGCAAGGGCTGATTTCAAGGTTTTACTGCTAACCTACAAAGCATTACATGGGCTTGCTCCTACCTATCTTTCCGATTTGGTCCTGCCGTACATACCTACACGTACGCTACGGTCACAAGACGCAGGCCTCCTAATTGTCCCTAGAATTTCTAAGCAAACGGCTGGAGGTAGGGCTTTCTCCTATAGAGCTCCATTTTTATGGAATGGTCTGCCTACCAATGTGAGAGACGCAGACTCAGTCACAACCTTTAAGTCTTTACTGAAGACTTATCTCTTCAGTAGGTCCTATGATTAAGTATAGTCTGGCCCAGGAGTGTGAAGGTGAATGGAAAGGCTGGAGCAACGAACCGCCCTTGCTGTCTCTGCCTTGCCGGTTCCCCTCTTTCCACTGGGATTCTCTGCCTCTAACCCTTTTACAGGGGCTGAGTCACTGGCTTACTGGTGTTCTTCCATGCCGTCCATGGGAGGGGTGCGTCACTTGAGTGGGTTGAGTCACTGACGTGGTCTTCCTGTCTGGGTTGGCGCCCCCCCCCTTGGGTTGTGCCATGGCGGAGATCGTTGTGGGCTATACTCGGCCTTGTCTTAGGACGGTAAGTTGGTGGTTGGAGACATCCCTCTAGTGGTGTGGGGGCTGTGCTTTGGCAAAGTGGGTGGGGTTATATCCTGCCTGTTTGGCCCTGTCCGGGGGTATCATCGGATGGGGCCACAGTGTCTTCTGATCCCTCCTGTCTCAGCCTCCAGTATTTATGCTGCAGTAGTTTGTGTCGGGGGGCTAGGGTCAGTCTGTTACATCTGGAGTATTTCTCTTGTCTTATCCGGTGTCCTGTGTGTATTTAAATATGCTCTCTCTAATTCTCTCTTTCTCTCTTTCTGTCTTTCTCTCGGAGGACCTGAGCCCTAGGGCCATGCCTCAGGACTACCTGGTATGATGACTCCTTGCTGTCCCCAGTCCACCTGGCCGTGCTGCTGCTCCAGTTTCAACTGTTCTGCCTGCGGCTATGGAACCCTGACCTGTTCACCGGACGTGCTTGTTGCACCCTCGACAACTACTATGATTGTTATTATTATTTGACCATGCTGGTCATTTATGAACATTTTAACATCTTGACCATGTTCTGTTATAATATCCACCCTGCACAGCCAGAAGAGGACTGGCCACCCCTCATAGCCTGGTTCCTCTCTAGGTTTCTTCCTAGGTTTTTGGCCTTTCTAGGGAGTTTTTCCTAGGGAGTTTTTCCTAGCCACCGTGCTTCTTTCACATGCTTTGCTTGCTGTTTGGGGTTTTAGGCTGGGTTTCTGTACAGCACTTTGAGAATATCAGCTGATGTACGAAGGGCTATATAAAAATAAATTTGATTTGATTTGATTCTACAAAGTTATTGAAAGTGGTGTGACATAATTAAAACAATGTATACTGGCAATATGTTCAGCATTAAAATTGTCAAGAAAATAACTGAATTCTTTAACCAGGGGCGGGGACTTCGCCAGGGTTGCAATCTGAGCCCTGCACTCTTCAATATTTACATAATCGAATTGGCCACTATTCTAGAAAAATCCTTATCCCGTGGTGTTAGTCTCTACAATTCAGAGGTTAAGGTGTGGGGTCCACTTGCAAAACAAGAGTTCACCAAATGGGACAACCACCATTGAAACCCTGCATGCAGAGTTCTGTAAGATTATCCTACATGTCCAGAGGAAAACTACAAACAATACATGCAGGGCAGAATTAGGCCAATATCCACTAATAATAACTAAAAAAAGAGCAAATAATTTTTTGGAAACATCTAAAATACAGTGACCCCCTCTCATATCATTACCAAGCCCTGCAATGCCAAGAGCTGAGCAAAGAAAAGAGTCCCCTCATCCAGCTGGTCCTGGGGCTGAGTTCACAAACCTGTTCTACTAACACACTGAAGCCTCAGGACCCTCATCCAGCTGGTCCTGGGGCTGAGTTCACGAACCTGTTCTACTAACACACTGAAACCTCAGGACCAGAAAATCCAATCAATCAGAATAAACCAAATTACAACACAGTCAAAACTAAACTACATTGCTTATTGGGAAACACAAGCACAAACAAAGCAAAATGCAGTGCAATCTGGCCCTAAATCGACAGTACACCGTGGCAAACTATTTGAGCATGGTTACTGAGCAAAACCTTAGAAAAACCTTGACAAAGTACAGGCTCAGTGAGCACAGCCTTGCCATTGAGAAGGGTAGACACAGGAAAACCTGGCTCCCTGTATTGGAAAGGCTGTGCAACCACAGCACAACAACAGAACCGGAGACAGAGCTGCATTTCCTGACAAAATGTAAAAAATATAAAACAATGGGAGTGAGAGAGAGATAAGGAGAGACACCAATTCAGAGACAGAGACAGAACGAGAGAGACAGAGACAGAGACAGAGAGAGAGAGAGAGAGAGAGAAAGAAAGATGAAATGGAATAAAGAGTCTGTGTATTTGTACCAGCTGAATAGCGATCATGAGGACGGTCTTGAGGGAGAAGGTTCTGTCACACAGATCAAACAGGTCTTCCAGACTGGGTCCCAGCAGCTCCAGAACCATGGCATTATACTTCCCACAGGGCCCGAAGTAGAACACCTGGGGGACGCCCTCTGCAGAGACACAGTTTAGTGACAAAGTGAATGGTTTCACAAACACACTGAAGGTGCAAAAGCAAAACATATAACAGTGTGTGATTATAATAAGACATATTGCTTAAAAAAAACACACAAAAAAAACATTAAAACAAAGCTTCAATTATAACTTAGAATCAAGTGAGTGTTGGCCTCAATTCATTATTGCACATATTATTGCATATTATTATATTATTATTACATTATTATTACATTATTATTATTATTACATATTAAAGAGCTATTGCTCTTTAAAGCCAACACCAGTCCTCTTGGTGCCAACGGGACGATACATTTTGGTGAGGTTTTTTTCATGACATCATTTTCTGGAATTTTGCCAAGCTGTTTAAAGGCACAGTCAAGTTAGTGTATGTAAACTTCTGACCCACTGGAATTGTGATACAGTGAATTATAAGTGAAATAATCTGTCTGTAAACAATTGTTGTGTCATGCACAAAGTAGATGTCCTAACCGACTTGCCAAAACTATAGTTTGTTAACAAGAAATTTGTGGAGTGGTTGAAAAATGAGTTTTAATTTTAAATGACTTTAATTACAACCTAAGTGTATGTAAACTTCTGACTTCAACTGTACATGTAGCCTAGTCAAATAATTAACATCCAATCACATTAACCGTTAATCTCTCGCAGGTATTCCACTAACGGTTCGTATGTAGCCAAACGTAGCTGCTGCTCATTCCGTTTGCTTGAAAATGGATAAATGGTTAAACAAAGTAAGGCCCGCGTCCATAGAGACACATACCAGCTTTTCTGGTAGTACTGCTACTACTACTACTAGCAGTACTACACCTGCATCTGTCAACGACACAAGTGGTTCTGCTTCCACGAGCACATCCAATGCTAGCATCAGTAATTCTACATTTGTTGTTAGCCCAGCTAGCATGGACACTGACAGTTGTGAATCTGATGCAGCCGAAGAGCTACTGCCCCTTACCCGGGAAAGCACCAAACAACAGACAGGGACGTTGGACCATCGAAGAGGTGCAAATATAATGAGAACTACATTGATTTGGGGTTCACTTATATTGTGAGTAGTGCCTTTCCTCAGCCACAGGGTGTTATATGTGCAAAAGTACTCTCTCACAACTCAATGAAACCTTCACTCTTGCGCAGACATTTAGAAACAAAACATGCCCATTTGGAAAATAAGCCACAGGAGTTTTTTGAGAGGGAATTAAGATGACTTTCGAGTAGTAAAACATTTATAAACGCAACAGATACCATTAATAAGAAGGAGCTAGAAGCGTCTTATATGGTGAGCTACCGAGTGGCTAGGACAGGCAAGCCCCATACTATTGTGGAGGACTTAATTCCTCCTGCTGCCATGGATATGACTGGGACAATGCTGGGGGAAAAGGTCATAAAAACGACACAGACAATGCCTTCTTCAAACAACACTGTTTCACGACGCACCAGTGACATGGCAGGAGATGTTTCGAAACAATTACTGCTTTGCATACAAGCCAGTGAATTCTATGCGTTACAGCTGGATGAGTCAACAGATGTGGCGTGGCCTGGCACAGCTCCTGGCGGTTAGAGCATTAGACAAAAAACCGAAAGGTTGCTGGATCCAATCTCCGAGCTGACAAGGTAAAAATCTGTCGGTCTGCTCCTGAACAAGGCAGTTAACCAACTGTTCCCCGGTAGACTATCATTGTAAATAAGAATTTGTTCTTAAATGACTTGCCTAGTCATAGCCTGGTTCCTCTCTAGGTTTCTTCCTAGGTTTTGGCCTTTCTAGGTAGTTTTTCCTAGCCACCGTGCTTCTACACCTGCATTGCTTGCTGTTTGGGGTTTTAGGCTGGGTTTCTGTACAGCACTTTGAGATATCAGCTGATGTAAGAAAGGCTATATAAATAACTTTGATTTTGATTTGATTAACTTTGTAAGGCTAGGGAGCAGTATCCTGAATTCCGGATGACTGACGTGCCCAAAGTAAACTGCCTGTTACTCAGGCCCAGAAGCTAGGATATGCATAGTTATGGATATGCTATGATATGCAAGTTTCCAAAACTGTTAAAATAATGTCTGTGAGTATAACAGAACTGATATGGCAGGCGACAACCCGAGGAGAATCCATCCGGAATAGGCCATTTCAATGCAAGCCTGTAAAGTTTCCTATGGTATGTGGTCCCGTGTGGCTCAGTTGGTAGAGCATGGTGTTTGCAACGCCAGGGTTGTGGGTTCGATTCCCACGGGGGACCAGTACGCGGAAAAAATTTATGAAATGTATGTATTCACTAATGTAAGTCGCTCTGGATAAGAGCGTCTGCTAAATTACTAAAATGTAAATGTAAAATGGGATATTCAAAAGAATTCCTCCCAGGTTGCAGTTCCTATGGCTTCCACTAGATATCAACAGTCTTTAGAAAGGTTTTCAGGCTTGTTTTTTGAAAAATGAAGTTGTAGTTTTTCCAAGGTGTCTCTCATTAGAAAAGCACTCTTGTTGCGCGTGTGAATGAGGTGTGCGCTCTTCGTTATTTATCTTCCCTATTGAACATACTATTCTCCGTCTTAAATTGTATTGTTTATTTAGATATTAGAGTACCTGAGGATTAATTAGAAACATTGTTTGACTTGTTTTAACAAACTTTACAGGTAACTTTTTGGATTTGTTTGTATGCATGTTGAACAAGTGGATTACTGAATCAAGGACATTTTTGGGATATATACAGAAGGACAAAACAACTATTTGTTGTGTAGCTGGGACCATTGGGATTGCAAACAGAGGAAAATCTTCAAAAGTAAGTGATTTATTTTATCACTATTTGGGATTTTGTGACGCCTGTGCTGGTTTGGAAAAGTATTTTGGTGTGGGGCGCTGTCCTCAGATAATCGCATGGTATGCTTTCGCAGTAAAGCCTTTTTGAAATCTGACAACGCGGTTGGATTAACAAGAAGTTAAGCTTTTAAACGATGTAAGAAACTTGTATTTTCATGAATGTTTAATATTACGATTTTTGTATTTTGAATTTCGCGCTCTGCAATTTCACCGGATGTTGCCATGGTGGGACCCTAGCCCAAAGACGTTAAAAATAGTTTAAGTAAAAAAGAAAATGAAAAAAATATTTCCGTTACGTTTATGGGGGCGTCAATTAAGGAAGACGTCCTTTTCTGACAACAGGATAGGATATTTTTTTAAGTACTGGACAGCTTTGTGACATCAAATGGACTTTGGTGGTCAACGTGTTGGTACCTGTACTTATGGCGCAAAAGCCATGACAGGGAGACATAGTGGAGTGGTAACGCGCGTGCAAGCAGTTGCTCCCGACGCCACTTGGGTCCACTGCAGCATCCACCGAGAGGCTCTTGCTGCCAAGGGAATGCCTGACAGCTTGAAAGACGTTTTGGACACTACAGTGAAAATGGTTAACTTTGTTAAAGCACGGTCCCTGAACTCTCGTGTATTTTCTGCACTATGCAGTGATATGGGCAGCACCATGTAACGCTTTTACAACATACAGAAGTGCACTGGTTATCAAGGGGCAAAGTATTGACATATTTTTTTGAATTGAGAGACGAGCTTAAAGTTTTCTTTACTGACCATAATTTTCACTTGTCTGACCACTTGCATGATGACGAGTTTCTCACACGACTGGCCTATCTGGGTGATGTTTTTTCTCACCTGAATGATCTGAATCTAGGATTACAGGGACTCTCCGCAACTATATTCAATGTGCGGGACACAATTGAGGCTGATTAAGAAGTTGGAGCTCTTCTCTGTCTGCATTAACAAGGACAACACACAGGTCTTTCCATCATTATATGATTCTTTGTGTGCAAATGAACTCAAGCTAACGGACAATGTCAAATGTGATATAGCGAAGCACCTGAGTGAGTTGGGTGCGCAATTACCCAGGTACTTTCCCGAAACGGACGACGCAAACAACTGGATTCGTTGTCCCTTTCATGGCCTGCCTCTAGTCCACTCACCAAAATTGCAACAAGGGGTTCTGTGAAAATGTAATTTTAGCTTCCCTGTGGCTCAGTTGGTAGAGCATGGTGTTTGCAACGCCAGCATGGTGTGTGCAACGCCAGGGTTGTGGGTTCGATTCCCATGGGGGGCCAGTACAAAAAAAAAAAAAATGCATGAAATGAAATGTATGCATTCACTACTGTAAGTCGCTCTGGATAAGAGCGTCTGCTAAATGACTAAAATGTAAAAATAAAAAAAAATGTAAAATGTAAATCAGAAGCCACTGCCAGATTGCTGGATTGGGCTGCACTCAGAGTGTCCTGCCTTGGCAAATCGCACTGTTAAGACACTGATGCCCTTTGCAACCACGTACCTATGTGAGAGTAGATTCTCGGCCCTCACTAGCATGAGAACTAAATACAGGCACAGACTGTGCGTGGAAAATGATTTAAAACTGAGACTCTCTCCAATACAACCCAACATTACAGAGTTATGTGCATCCTATCAAGCACTCCCTTCTCATTAACCTGTGGTGAGTTACAACTTTCAATCAACAAATAAGGTTTTATATGTAAGATGGTTAAATAAAGAGCAAAATTATTGATTATTATTATTTGTGCCCTGGTCCTATAAGAGCTCTTTGTCACTTCCCACGAATCGGGTTGAGACAAACTCACATTTATTATTAAACATAACAATGAGTGTATCGTATAGTGTGTGTGTGGCAGACTTACAATGATGGCAAAAAACAACATTTGAGAGTGTGCTGACCCTGCTGCTAGATGGGGTACAGTTGGAGGTTGAATGTTTGAAGGGGTAAGGGGTAAGGGACTATAACAGGTTTGGGAACCACTGATCTAAGACCAAAAGGCTTCTTAACAGCTTCTACCCCCAAGCCATAAGACTCCTGAACACTTAATCAAATGGCTACCTGGACTATTTACATTGTACCCACCATATCCTCCATTTTGACACTGCTGCTACTCTGTTTATTATCTATCCTGATTACCTAGTCACTTTACCCCTACCTACATTATATTACCTCAACTACCTCCACTAACTGATGCCCCCGCACATTGACCCTGTACCGGAAAGCTTCAAAAAGTAACACAAAATAACAATAACGAGCTATATACAGGGGGTACCGGTACAGAGTCAATGTGGAGGCTATATACAGGGGGTTACTGGTACAGAGTCAATGTGGAGGCTATATACAGGGTGTTACGGTACAGATTCAATGTGGAGGCTATATACAGGGTGTTACGGTACAGAGTCAATGTGGAGGCTATATACAGGGTGTTACGGTACAAAGTCAATGTGGAGGCTATATACAGGGGGTACCGGTACAGAGTCAATGTGGAGGCTATATACAGGGGGTACCGGTACAGAGTCAATGTGGAGACTATATACAGGGGGTTACTGGTACAGAGTCAATGTGGAGGCTATATACAGGGGGTACCGGTACAGAGTCAATGTGCGGGGTCACAGGTTAGTTGAGGATACATGTAACAGTTCTCCTGATAATAAACATCCATTACATTGGTGTTCATGACTACAGAGAATCAATATAATTCTGTGTTGTTGTCTCACCTGAACTCCCCAGCTGTTTATAGAACCTGTACTCCAGGTGGAGCTGTGGGGCCCGGGACTTGATGGGCTCCTGGAAATGAGATAAACACCATGAGGGTTAAAGGTCAAACAGCACGATGAGGGTTAAAGGTCAAACAGCACGATGAGGGTTAAAGGTCAAACAGCATGATGAGGGTTAGAGTTCAAACAACACCATGAGGGTTAGAGGTCAAACAACACCATGAGGGTTAGAGGTCAAACAGCACGATGAGGGTTAAAGGTCAAACAGCACGATGAGGGTTAAAGGTCAAACAGCACGATGAGGGTTAAAGGTCAAACAACACGATGAGGGTTAAAGGTCAAACAACACGATGAGGGTTAAAGGTCAAACAACACGATGAGGGTTAAAGGTCAAACAACACAATGAGGGTTAGAGGTCAAACAACATGAGGGTTAAAGGTCAAACAACATGAGGGTTAAAGGTCAAACAACATGAGGGTTAAAGGTCAAACAACATGAGGGTTAGAGGTCAAACAACATGAGGGTTAGAGGTCAAACAGCACGATGAGGGTTAAAGGTCAAACAGCACGATGAGGGTTAAAGGTCAAACAACATGAGGGTTAGAGGTCAAACAACATGAGGGTTAGAGGTCAAACAATGAGGATAGCTCATAACTTCCTCACAGGAAAGAGACTGTGTCTCTCTCAATCAATCCCAATCACTCAGTTGGTGGGTGAACGTGTGTCCCCCACTAAGCACGGGTGTGGGGTTCAGGATCCCAGGAGGTTGAGTCATTTATGACACTCGCATCTCTCCACACAGTGCGCAAGCAAACCACAGACCAGAGGGCTTTCTGAGCAAGTCTGTGTAAAACCAAACCAACAAGCCAAACAGAAACAGATTGCATTTAAACCCACAGGATGTTCTGAACAGCTAACCCAGTGGACAGGGAGGCTTACAACAGCTTTAGGAC
This sequence comes from Salmo salar, assembly GCF_965601325.2. NCBI lineage: Eukaryota > Metazoa > Chordata > Actinopteri > Salmoniformes > Salmonidae > Salmo > Salmo salar. The sequence goes on along the minus strand of NC_138304.1, from coordinate 56,459,323 downwards.
TACGTACATGCTGCAGGACTACAACAGCTTTAGGACTACATACATGCTGCAGGACTACAACAGCTTTAGGACTACAACAGCTTTAGCACTACGTACAGGACTACAACAGCTTTAGGACTACAACAGCTTTAGGACTACAACAGCTTTAGGACTACAACAGCTTTAGGACTACAACAGCTTTAGGACTACGTACAGGACTACAACAGCTTTAGGGCTACGTACAGGACTACAACAGCTTTAGGACTACGTACAGGACTACAACAGCTTTAGGACTACGTACAGGACTACAACAGCTTTAGGACTACGTACAGGACTACAACAGCTTTAGGACTACGTACAGGACGACAACAGCTTTAGGACTACAACAGCTTTAGGACTACAACAGCTTTAGGACTACAACAGCTTTAGGACTACGTACAGGACTACAACAGCTTTAGGACTACGTACAGGACTACAACAGCTTTAGGACTACGTACAGGCTGCAGTACTCCTGTAGTAACCCCACCCTTAAGGAGTCAACATACTAGGTTCGGTTTGCTCCTAGCAGAACTCAGCTAGGTGAAATGAACAATCTGTGCCTCGCATACTCCCTTAGTACTGTTTGTCCATCTTGAGACGCCGTAGCCAGTATTCACTTCCTCAAAAGAGTCAGAATGAATCTAAAATAACTCAAGAAATCTGTCATTCATTTTGATGTTTTTTTCTGATGATGTTTTAGTTGATCAGTCATCTAACTAAGGTGTTTGGTGCAGTATTTCTCAAGTTAAAAAATGTGCCTGAAAACGAGTCGTCTCTCGTTTAATGACAACAAATAATTTATTGAAGTATCTCTACTGTTGACCAATCATCAACAAGGAGCGTAGACTTCGGCTACCGAACTTCGGCTTGCCTCGAGAAAAAAATGTAATGTGCACGAAAAGCTGAAAAAAAATGGGATGGGAAACATTTGGAAGACTTTAGGCCTGCTCTAACTTCTACCCTGCCCTTCTACAGAGGAACATGCTCCTAGGCTAGATAATGCCATGCCACCCTCCTGTCTCTGTCAGGTCCTGTCTAGAACAACAGATCAACCACCCTCCTGTCTCTGCCAGGTCCTGTCTAGAACAACAGATCAACCACCCTCCTGTCTCTGCCAGGTCCTGTCTAGTATCACAGATCAACCACCCTCCTGTCTCTGCCAGGTCCTGTCTAGTACAACAGATCAACCACCCTCCTGTCTCTGCCAGGTCCTGTCTAGTACCACAGATCCACCACCCTCCTGTCTCTGCCAGGTCCTGTCTAGTACAACAGATCAACCACCCTCCTGTCTCTGCCAGGTCCTGTCTAGTACAACAGATCAACCAATAGGACTCCAGACTGAATCTGAGGTTCCTGGAGGAACCGTAAAACTAATTTCCTTCGCAAGACGAACAATAAAGTACTAGCTATTCTATTCTATATTTACTACATACAGCTCAACGGGTACGTTCCAACAAGTTCAGAGACGTATTACAGAAGTGAATCAGAGGCTCATTTGGAGAAGGAGTCCTGTTTCACTGTACAGCTCAACATTATGGGTACGTTCCAGAACACACACACACACAAACTGTGCAGGTCTGCTCACTACAGAGAGAAGTGTTTTGACGTCCATCTCAGGGTGGAACGACATCAACGTGGTTTACTGATGCTATAATCTGTGTAGTCTAGGTCAGTTAGCGGCCCAGCGCAGAATTTGTTTATATGGAAGGCGAGTGCAACCTTTACAGACGCTAAAGACCTTTTAATTCAAACCTGAACGTCCAAGCCAGTTCTACTGCATTTTTTCATGCTTCCCCTCTAATCAGGGACTGATTTAGACCTGGGACACCAGGTGTGTGCAATTTAATGATCAGGTAGAACAGAAAACCAGCAGTAGTCTGGCCTTTTGAATACCCCTTCCTGAATACTCCTACAGGGGGCTCCTTCTGCAGTATGGGAATTACGGGAAAAACAGGAACAAGAGTGAGTGAGTGCTACGCGAGTGCTACAAGAGTGAGTGCTACGCGAACAAGCATAACACAGTATATACAACGACAAAAAAAAACAGAAGTCAGGGAAACCGGAATCCTGCACGTTTTCAAATTAAAAAAGTCTCCATTGTCTATTACTCCTCAGCTGAATTCACATTTAGGTAACTAATGTCATGGATTTGTTTGCCAGTGTAAGCTATATATATCACTTGCTGTATTATGCCTACAACAGCAAAGTTTCATTCCGCTAGGTGTATCTCTACAGCATGGACATATCTCTGGGTGACGTGGACATCCCCATGCATGCACCTTATCAAAATATGACTAATACAATATTGCACCATCCCATTCTCTGGACTCTGTCTGCAATCATAACCAGCAGTATCTACCAGGAATAATGAATCTACCAGGAATAATGATTCATAACCAGTAGTATCTACCAGGAATAATGATTCATAACCAGTAGTATCTACCAGGAATAATGAATCATAACCCGTAGTATCTACCAGGAATCATGAATCGTAACCAGTAGTATCTACCAGGAATTTTTTTTATTTATTTTATTTCACCTTTATTTAACCAGGTAGGCAAGTTGAGAACAAGTTCTCATTTACAATTGCGACCTGGCCAAGATAAAGCAAAGCAGTTCGACAACATACAAAAACAGAGTTACACATGGAGTAAAACAACATACAATCAATGGTACAGCAGACAAAAATAAGACTATATACAATGTGAGCAAATGATGTGAGATAAGGGAGGTAAAGGCAAAAAAAAGGCCATGGTGGCAAAGTAAATAAAGTATAGCAAGTAAAACACTGGAATGGTAGAATTATAATTTGAAGAAAGTTCAAAGTTAAAATATAAATAATATGGTGCAAAGGAGCAAAATAATAAATAAAATAAATAAATACAGTAGGGGAAGAGGTAGTAGTTTGGGCTAAATTATAGATGGGCTATGTACAGGTGCAGTGATCTGGGAGCTGCTCTGATAGCTGGTGCTTAAAGCTAGTGAGGGAGATAAGTGTTTCCAGTTTCAGAGATTTTTGTAGTTCGTTCCAGTCATTGGCAGCAGAGAACTGGAAGGAGAGACGACCAAAGGAGGAGTTGGCTTTAGGGGTGACCAGAGAGATATACCTGCTGGAGCGCGTGCTACAGGTGGGTGCTGCTATGGTGACCAGTGAGCGGAGATAAGGGGGGACTTTACCTAGCAGGGTCTTGTAGATCACCTGGAGCCAATGTGTTTGGCGACGATTATGAAGCGAAGGCCAGCCAACGAGAGCGTACAGGTCGCAGTGGTGGGTAGTATATGGGGCTTTGGTGACAAAACGGATGGCACTGTGACAGACTGCATCCAGCTTGTTGAGTAGGGTATTGGAGGCTATTTTGTAAATGACATCGCCGAAGTCGAGGATTGGTAGGATGGTCAGTTTTACGAGGGTATGTTTGGCAGCATGAGTGAAGGATGCTTTGTTGCGAAATAGGAAGCCAATTCTAGATTTAACTTTGGATTGGAGATGATTGATGTGAGTCTGGAAGGAGAGTTTACAGTCTAACCAGACACCTAGGTATTTGTAGTTATCCACAAATTCTAAGTCAGAACCGTCCAGAGAAGTGATGCTGGACGGGCGGGCAGGTGCAGGCAGCGATCGGTTGAAGAGCATGCATTTAGTTTTACTTGTATTTAGGAGCAGTTGGAGACCACGGAAGGAGAGTTGTATGGCATTGAAGCTCGTCTGGAGGGTTGTTAACACAGTGTCCAAAGAAGGGCCAGAAGTATACAGAATGGTGTCGTCTGCGTAGAGGTGGATCAGAGATTCACCAGCAGCAAGAGCGACATCATTGATGTATACAGAGAAAAGAGTTGGCCCAAGAATTGAACCCTGTGGTACCCCCATAGAGACTGCCAGAGGTCCGGACAGCAGGCCCTCCGATTTGACACACTGAACTCTATCAGAGAAGTAGTTGGTGAACCAGGCGACGCAATCGTTTGAGAAACCAAGGCTACTGAGTCTGCCGATGAGGATGTGGTGATTAACAGAGTCAAAAGCTTTGGACAGGTCAATGAATACGGGAGCACAGTATTGTTTCTTATCGATGTCGGTTACGATGTTGTTTAGGACCTTGAGCGTGGCTGAGGTGCACCCATGACCAGCTCTGAAACCAGATTGCATAGCGGAGAGGGTGCGGTGGGATTCGAAATGGTCGGTAATCTGTTTGTTGACTTGGCTTTCGAAGACCTTAGAAAGGCAGGGTAGGATGGATATAGGTCTGTAGCAATTTGGGTCAAGAGTGTCACCTCCTTTGAAGAGGGGGATGACAGCAGCTGCTTTCCAATCTATGGGAATCTCAGACGACACGAAAGAGAGGTTGAACAGGCTAGTAATAGGGGTTGCAATAATTTCGGCAGATAATTTTAGAAAGAAAGGGTCCAGATTGTCAAGCCCAGCTGATTTGTAGGAGTCCAGATTTTGCAGCTCTTTCAGAACATCAGCTGAATGGATTTGGGAGAAGGAGAAATGGGGGAGGCTTGGGCGAGTAGCTGTGGGGGCTGCAGTGCTGTTGAATGCAGTAGGGGTAGTTAGGTGGAAAGCATGGCCAGCCGTAGAAAAATGCTTATTGAAATTCTCAATTATAGTGGGCTTATCGGTGGTGACAGAGTTTCCTATCCTCAGTGCAGTGGGCAGTTGGGAGGAGGTGTTCTTATTCTCCATGGACTTTACAGTGTCCCAGAACTTTTTAGAGTTTGAGTTGCAGGAAGCAAATTTCTGTTTGAAAAAGCTAGCCTTGGCGTTTCTAACTGCCTGTGTGTATTGGTTTCTAACTTCTCTGAAAAGTTGCATATCGCGGGGGCAGTTCGATGCTAATGCAGAACGCCACAGGATATTTTTGTGTTGGTTAAGGGCAGTCAGGTCTGGGGAGAACCAAGGGCTATATCTGTTCCTGGTTCTAAATTTCTTGAAAGGGGCATGCTTATTTAAGATGGTGAGGAAGGCATTTTTTTTAAATAACCAGGCATCCTCTACTGACGGGATGAGGTCAATATCTTTCCAGGATACCAGGGCCAGGTCGATTAGAAAGGCTTGCTCGTTGAAATGTTTCAGGGAGCGTTTGACAGTGATGAGTGGAGGGCGTTTGACCTCTGAACCATTACGGGTGCAGGCAATGAGGCAGTGATCGCTGAGATCTTGGTTGAAAACAGCAGAGGTGTATTAGAGGGCACGTTGGTTAGGATGATATCTATGAGGGTGCCAGTGTTTGCGGCATTGGTGGGTTCATTAATAATTTGTGTGAGATTGAGGGCATCAAGCTTGGATTGTAGGATGGCTGGGGTGTTAAGCATGTCCCAGTTTAGGTCACCTAGTAGGACGAGCTCTGAAGATAGATGGGGGGCAATCAGTTCACATATGGTGTCCAAAGCTTGGATTGTAGGATGGCTGGGGTGTTAAGCATGTCCCAGTTTAGGTCACCTAGTAGGACGAGCCCTGAAGATAGAAGGGGGGCAATCAGTTCACATATGGTGTCCAGAGCAGAGCTAGTGGCCGAGGGGGGTCTATAGCAGGTGGCGACGGTGAGAGACTTGTTTTTGGAGAGGTGGATTTTTAAAAGTAGAAGTTCAAATTGTTTGGGTACAGACCTGGATAGCAGGACAGAGCTCTGCAGGCTATCTCTGCAACACCGCCCCCTTTGGTCGTTCTATCTTGTCTGAAAACGTTGTAGTTAGGGATGAAGATTTCAGAGTTTTTGGTGGACTTCCTAAGCCAAGATTCAGACACAGCTAGGACATCCGGGTTGGCAGAGTGTGCTAAAGCAGTGAATAAAACAAACTTAGGGAGGGGGCTTCTAATGTTAACATGCATGAAACCAAGGCTATTACGGTTACAGAAGTCATCAAAAGAGAGCGCCTGGGGAGTAGGAGTAGAGCCAGGCACTGCAGGGCCTGGATTCACCTCTACATCCCCAGAGGAGCAGAGAAGAATGAGTATAAGGGTACGGCTAAAAGCTATAAGAATTGGTCGTCTGTGACGTCCAGAATAGTGAATCATAACCAGTAGTCCAGAATAATGAATCATAACCAGTAGTATCTACCAGGAATCATGAATCATAACCCGTATTATCTACCAGGAATCATGAATCGTAACCAGTAGTATCTACCAGGAATCATGACTCGTAACCAGTAGTATCTACCAGGAATAATGAATCGTAACCAGTAGTATCTACCAGGAATAATGAATCATAACCAGTAGTATCTACCAGGAATAATGAATCATAACCAGTAGTATCTACCAGGAATAATGACTCGTAACCAGTAGTATCTACCAGGAATAATGAATCATAACCAGTAGTATCTACCAGGAATAATGAATCATAACCAGTAGTATCTACCAGGAACAATGAATCTACCAGGAATAATGAATCATAACCAGTAGTATCCACCAGGAATCATGAATCTACCAGGAATAATGATTCATAACCAGTAGTATCTACCAGGAAACATGATTCATAACCAGTAAAAGTGCAAATCTATCCCAGAACAGCAGCAAAGAACCTTGTCAAGATGCTGGAGGAAACAGGTACAAAAGTATCTATATCCACAGTAAAACGAGTCCTATATCGACATAACCTGAAAGGCCGTTCAGCAAGGAAGAAGCCACTGCTCCAAAACCACCATAAAAAAGCCAGACTACGGTTTGCAACTGCACATGGGGACAAAGATCGTACTTTTTGGAGAAATGTCCTCTGGTCTTATGAAACAAAAATAGAACTGTTTGGCCATAATGACCATCGTTATGTTTGGAGGAAAAAGGGGGAAGTCTTGCAAGCCGAAGAACACCATCCCAACCCTGAAGAATGGAGGTGGCAGCATCATGTTGTGGGGGTGCTTTGCTGAAGGAAGGACTGGTGCACTTCACAAAATAGATGGCATCATGAGGGAGGAAAATTATGTGGATATATTGAAGCAACATCTCAAGACATCAGTCAGGAAGTTAAAGCTTGGTCGCAAATGGGTCTTCCAAATGGACAATGACCCCAAGCATACTTCCAAAGTTGTGGCAAAATGGCTTAAGGATGACAAAGTCAAGTTATTGGAGTGGCCATCACAAAGCCCTAACCTCAATCCTATAGAAAATATATGTGGGCAGAACTGAAAAAGCATGTGCGAGCAAGGAGGCCTACAAACCTGACTCAGTTACACCAGCTCTGTCAGGAGGAATGGGCCAAAATTCACCCAACTTATTGTGGGAAGCTTGTGGAAGGCTACCTGAAACATTTGATCCAAGTTAAACATTTTAAAGGCAATGCTACCAAATACTAATTGAGTGTATGGACACTTCTGACCCACTGGGAATATGATGAAAGAAATAAAAGCTGAAATAAATCATTCTCTCTACTATTATTCTGACATTTCACATTCTTAAAATAAAGTGGTGATCCTAACTGACCTAAAGACAGGGAATTATTACTAGGACTAAATGTCAGGAATTGTGAAAAACTGAGTTTAAATGTATTTGGCTAAGGTGTATGTAAACTTCCGACTTCAACTGTATCCTCTGTGTGACGCAAATGGCTATAACAAGCCTACATACAGAGTAGAATTGGTCCCGTGTGGCTCAGTTGGTAGAGCATGGTGTTTGCAATGCCAGGGTTGTGGGTTCGCTTCCCACGGGGGACCAGTACGGAGAAAAAAATTTTTTATGAAATGTATGTATTCACTACTGTAAGTCACTCTGAATAAGAGCGTCTGCTAAATGACTAAAATGTAAAAAAAACTATTAAAATGTAGAATTCACAAATACAACAGTCATAATGACTAATATAAGGCTTACAGTCCGTGCTCCCAAATACTGGAAAAAGTGTGATTCATGTGGTGACATGATCACCACATTAGCCCCACGCGGCTATACAAATAAACTATGCAATTAAATGACACACAACGGCATGGCATATTTAGATAGAGGAATAGGCCTAGCTTAAATCATATTTATTTCTATTTCGCAGCTCGGGTGGTTATTCTAGACAAGGCTCTTCTGTGTCTTTATCATTCTCACACGAGTCATTTGCTGAAGGCCCAAGCCTTTAGTACACCATCTACTGGTATAACGTCGTTATTGAATGCAGGTCTAAAACAAGCTCTAGACTTTTATTGAAACCGGAAGCTGCAAAGCAACTCTAACGTCCGGGCTGGAGTTGCTTGATTGACTAGCTAATTTCAACTAGCTACGTTCGGGTTTATGTCCATGGCAGATGCCACATTACTGACAAAAGTTTGTACGCGTAAAAAAAGAAAGATCTGTAACCGAGTAAAGGGAGACGTAAAGTAAGAATTGAACGTGTAAATGTTCATTCCTAGTCGTAACTTAAGAGTTTGTACGTTTTAAAGATCTATTTTAACGTTTACGTTTCATGCATAGCTTTTCTTACGATTTTTTTTTTACGATCCTAACGATACGTACGTTTAACCTTTAGGCAGCTATCGTCACTTGACAGGCACGCTGACTCTACACTCATCTGGATACCACCCCCCTTTAGGTGCACGTACAAAGATCTAGCCTCTTCGTAGCCTGCCCGCCCATAATTCTCAGCACGTGGTCCTGTGTGATGACAAAGTCAGTAGTCAGAATGGATCACTATTTAATTAAGGGTGCGACCGTAAATTCACTCTGGCTATCTACTCCGATTTCAGAGCGTTCTCGTCTGAAAGCGCAGAATTACTGATGAATTTACGAACGCTCAACACCTGTTGAATATAACCGGTGTCAGTAAACATAGGCAAAAAAAAAACAATTAAATTGTTGCCAGCAACACAGTTAAGAGTCACCGACGCTCTAGATAACATGAAAACAACCTAGCCAGCTCTGCTAGGGGGAGCGAGGCGTTCTCCCATTTGGGTCTGGAAGAATTGCTTTTGTTTTTTGTGTTTGTTATAAAAACATTTTTTTACTGCATTGTTGGTTAAGGCCTTGTAAGGAAGCATTTCACTGTAAGGTCGACACCTGTATTCGGCGCATGTGACAAATACAATTTGAAGTAGCTAGCAAGCTAGCCAACCTTAGCCTGTTAGCTTGGGTGCTTGACTGCCATTGCGAGGTCAGAATGCTCGGATCACCCCTACTCCTCGATCAGAGAATCCAGTGTGAGCTCTGAACTCTCCAAGAGGAAACGCTCTGCCAACCCTCTGAATTTAAGAACACCTGGCACCAAAAACACCCAAATATTTTAGCATATTAGCATTGACATGAAATCAGTCAAACACCTCAAAACAAGACATGGTATCAAGCCCAACTTGGGTTATAATACTAATGGTTAATATGAACAGTGGTTATAATACTAATGGTTAATATGAACAGTGGTTATAATACTAATGGTTATAATAGTAATGGTTAATACGAACAGTGGTTATAATACTAATGGCCCGGTATCACCTCATTCTATGACAGATGTTTCAGGCCCGGTAGCACCTCATTCTATGACAGACGTTTCAGGCCCGGTAGCACCTCATTCTATGACAGACGTTTCAGGCCCGGTAGCACCTCATTCTATGACAGACGATTCAGGCCTCTGTAGCACCTCATTTTGTTTACCAGTCGGCCCCAGCCTCAGGTCCTGTATGTACCTAACTGACCCACTCTTCCCATTCATCGCCATTTACCCGTTGTTGTCTTAGCTCTCCTGATCAAAACCTGTGATTGCTTTATGCCTCTCTCTAATGTCAAAATGCCTTGTCTACTGCTGTCTTGGCTAGTTCTTACTGTTTTATTTCACTGTAGCGCCCCCAGTCCCGCTCAAAATGCCTTAGATAGCTCTTTCGTCCCACCCCACCACACATGCGGCGACCTCGCCTATGTTAATTGATGCCTCCAGAGACTAAACCTCTCATCGTCACTCAACGCCTAGGTTTACCTCCACTGTACTCACATCCTACCATACCCTTGTCTGTACATTATGCCTTGAATCTATTCTACCACACCCAGAAATATGCTCCTTTTCTTCTCCAAGCATGACCCACTCAAAAAATGTAGAACCAGGAACAGATATAGCCCTTTCGTTCACTCCAGACCTGACTGCCCTTGAACAGCACAAAAACATCCTGTGGCGTTCTGCATTAGCATCGAATAGCCCCCGTGATATGCAACTTTTCAGGGAAGTTAGGAACCAATGTAGTCAGTCAGTTTGAAAAAGCTAGCCTTAGTTTTCCTAACAGAAATTTGCATCCTGTAGCACAAACTCCAAAAAGTTCTGGGACACTGTGAAGTCCATGGAGAATAAGAGTACCTCCTCCCAGCTGCCCACTGCACTGAGGCTAGGAAACACGGTCACCACCGATAAATCCACGATAATCGAGAATTTCAATAAGCATTTTTCTACAGCTGGCCATGCTTTCCACCTGGCTACCCCTACCCCGGTCAACAGCTCTGCAACCCCCATAGCAACTTGCCCAAGCCTCCCCCATTTCTCCTTCACCCAAAATGATCCGCCGCAATTGCTGCAAGCCCTATTACTAGCCTATTCAACCTCTCGTGTCGTCTGAGATCCACAAAGACTGAAAAGCTGCCGCAGTCATCCCCTTCTTCAAAGGGGGAGACACTCTAAACCCAAACTGCTACAGACCTATATCTATCCTACCCTGCCTCTTCGAAAGCCAAGTTAACAAACAGATCACCGACCATTTCGTATCCCACCGTACCTTCTCCGCTATGCAATCTGGTTTCAGAGCTGGTCATGGGTGAACCTCAGCCACGCTCAAGGTCCTAAACGTCATCATAACCGCCATCGATAAAAGACAGTACTGTGCAGCCATCTTCATCAACCTGGCCAAGGCTTTCGACTCACCACATCCTCATCGGCAGACTCAATAGCCTTGGTTCCTCAAATGACTGCCTCGCCTGGTTCACCAACTACTTCTCTGATAGAGTTCAGTGTGTCAAATCGGAGGGCCTGTTGTCCGGACCTCTGGCAGTCTCTATGGGGGTGCCACAGGGTTCAATTCTTGGGCCGACTCTCTTCTCTGTATATATCAATGATGTCGCTCTTGCTGCTGGTGATTTTCTGATTCACCTCTACGCAGACGACACCATTTTGTATACTTCTGGCCCTTCTGTGTTAACTAACCTCCAGACGAGCTTCAATGCCATAAAACACTCCTTCCGTGGCCTCCAACTGCTCTTAAATGCAAGTAAAACTAAATGCATGCTCTTCAACCGATCGCTGCCTGCACCTGCCCGCCCGTCTAGCATCACTACTTTGGACGGCTCTGACTTGTGGAATATATGGACAACTACAAATACCTAGGTGTCTGTTTAGACTGTAAACTCTCCTTCCAGACTCACATTAATCTCCAATCCAAAGTTAAATCTAGAATCGGCTTCCTATTTCGCAAAAGAAAGCATCCTTCTAAATCCAAATCGTTTCGCTCTTGGAGAGTTCAGAGCGCACACTGGATTCTCTGATCGAGGTGTAAGGTTGATCCGAGCATTCTGACCTCCCAATGGCAGTCAAGCTCCCAAGCTAACAGGCTAAGGTTGGCTAGCTTGCTAGCTACTTAAAAATCTAATTTAATTTGTCACATGCGCCGAATACAACTGGTGTAGACCTTACAGTGAAACGCTTACTTACAAGACCTTAACCAACAATGCAGTTTTAAGAAAATCCCTAAAAAAGTAAGAGATAAGAATAACAAATAATTAAAGTGCAGCAGTAAATAACAATAGCGGGGCTATATACAGTCAATGTGTGTGGGGTACCGGTGTCGAGGTAATTGAGGTAATTATGTACATGTAGGTAGAGTTATTAAAGTGGCTATGCATAGGTAATAAAAGAGTAGCTGTGGCATAAAAGAGGGGGTGGGGGGGCAATGCAAATAGTCTGAGTAGTCATTTGATTAGATGTTTAGGAGTCTTATGGCTTGGCGGTTTGGTCCTAGACTTGGCGCTCCGGTACCGCTTGCCGTGCGGTAGCAGAGAGAACAGTCTACGGTTCAACCTCATGTTCATATAACATGTTATAGCATTAGATCCACTCACCAGTTTGATAGCCACATATTCATTAGTGTACAGGTTCTTCCCCAGGCGTAGCTCTCCAAAGTTCCCACAGCCGATCTTCTTCCCGACCCGGAAGTTAGGGCCTACCATGAGCACCCCGGAGCCGCTCCCCGAGCTGCGACTACCATGCCCCGACCGGCTCCCTCCGGACTTCGACATCCTCTTCCCTTCCTCTGCCTCCCCCTTTCCTCCTCCTCCTCCTCTCTTGTCAAAGTCCATAAGTTTGTGGTACCCTGGCCTCTCCACGATTACTCCACTGCCATGCAGTCCTCAGAGCCGCCAAAACATCCACCAGACCGGCAGGGGGCGTGGAGGGGAACGGAGAGGTGGAGAGAGCCAAGTCACCACACACAGTGCAGGGCTAGTACTGAATGTGTGAGTGTGAATATACTCTTTATGAGGTCCTACGGACTTCAACGGTTGAGCTGATAACTACTAATCAAGTTAGCAACGGTGAGGGTAGAGCGTAAAGATCAGGTGAACTGATGAGCCATCCTCTTCTGTGGGTTCGTGGCTCTTTCTTTCTTCTCCAATCACCACCAGTATCAAAGCTGCATCTCAACCTAGGACTGGACTCACACTAGCGAACTAAGAGAGGCTATCCTAGCTAAAGGAAGGAAGGTGCTCCTAGCTCCTGGCTGTGTGATTGATGTGGGCGTCGTCCTCCAGGGCCCACTCCTGGCGAGGTTGTGAAGGTGCAGTCATTCCCAGCGGTCTGATACACCTGGTGGAGCGCGGTTGGTTGGACAGACGGGCTAACCCAACAGCTCTACACCTGGGGGAAGAGACAGAACGTTAACTGTTATAATCAGGAAATACTCCATTAATCTACAACATAGCAATTAAAATGGATCTCGTATACACACACCAACAGCTAGGTAGCTATAGCATGCTGTAGTTCAACAACGTGTTTGAATCAAATCGGTGAGGATGCCAGCTTTCTACTGCTCTCTCATCGAACCACCTTTCTCCATTTCCACGAGCGCCAAGTACAGACATTTCCAGTTCTCCAAACTCCATTGCACCACTTGTTGGTGCCATTAGCGGCAACATGGACTTGAGGATTATTTTGTTGTGTTCATAAAACAATGCTTTATTTTAAGAACTTCATGAACGGCGCGCAGTGTCCCTAGAGCGCGCAGTGTCCCTAGAGTGCGCAGTGTCCCAAGGGCGCGCAGTGTTTCTAGAGTGTGGTGTTTGGGGCACCGAGTTTCTAGGGCGGCACAGTGTTTCTAGAGCGTGGTGTCTGGCGCACCGTGTTTCTAGAGCGTGGTGTCTGTTGCACCGTGTTTCTAGGGCAGCACCGTGTTTCTAGAGCGTGGTGTCTGGCGCACCGTGTTTCTAGAGCGTGGTGTCTGGCGCACCGTGTTTCTAGAGCGTGGTGTCTGGCGCACCGTGTTTCTAGAGCGTGGTGTCTGGCGCACCGTGTTTCTAGAGCGTGGTGTCTGGCGCACCGTGTTTCTAGAGCGTGGTGTCTGGCGCACCGTGTTTCTAGAGCGTGGTGTCTGGCGCACCGTGTTTCTAGAGCGTGGTGTCTGGCGCACCGTGTTTCTAGAGCGTGGTGTCTGGCGCACCGTGTTTCTAGAGCGTGGTGTCTGGCGCACCGTGTTTCTAGAGCGTGGTGTCTGGCGCACCGTGTTTCTAGAGCGTGGTGTCTGGCGCACCGTGTTTCTAGAGCGTGGTGTCTGGCGCACCGTGTTTCTAGAGCGTGGTGTCTGGCGCACCGTGTTCCTTGAGCGTGGTGTCTGGCGCACCGTGTTCCTAGAGCGTGGTGTCTGGCGCACCGTGTTTCTAGAGCGTGGTGTCTGGCGCACCGTGTTTCTAGAGCGTGGTGTCTGGCGCACCGTGTTTCTAGAGCGTGGTGTCTGGCGCACCGTGTTTCTAGAGCGTGGTGTCTGGCGCACCGTGTTTCTAGAGCGTGGTGTCTGGCGCACCGTGTTTCTAGACCGTGGTGTCTGGCGCACCGTGTTTCTAGACCGTGGTGTCTGGCGCCCCGTGTTTCTAAAGCGTGGTGTCTGGCGCACCGTGTTTCTAGAGCGTGGTGTCTGGCGCACCGTGTTCCTTGAGCGTGGTGTCTGGCGCACCGTGTTCCTTGAGCGTGGTGTCTGGCGCACCGTGTTTCTAGAGCGTGGTGTCTGGCGCACCGTGTTTCTAGAGCGTGGTGTCTGGCGCACCGTGTTTCTAGAGCGTGGTGTCTGGCGCACCGTGTTTCTAGAGCGTGGTGTCTGGCGCACCGTGTTTCTAGACCGTGGTGTCTGGCGCACCGTGTTTCTAGACCGTGGTGTCTGGCGCCCCGTGTTTCTAGAGCGTGGTGTCTGGCGCCCCGTGTTTCTAGGGCGGCACAGTGTTTCTAGGGCGTGGTGTCTGGTGCACCGTGTTTCTAGGGCGGCACCGTGTTTCTAGAGCGTGGTGTCTGGCGCACCGTGTTTCTAGGGCACGATCTACAAAGAGAGTTCTCATCTATATTATTTGTAGCCGTCTACACAGACCGATGCTGGCACTAAGAGCGCACTCAACCAAGGCCAAGACCTAAGGCCATAAGCAAAGAAGAAAATGTTCACCCAGAAGCGGCGCTCCTAGTGGCCGGGGACTTTAATCTAGAGAAACTCAAATCAGTTTTACCTAATTTCTATCAGCATGTCACATGTGCAACCAGAGGGGGGAAAACAAATCCTAGACCACCCTTACTCCACACACAGAGATGCACACAAAGCTCTCCCCTGACCTCCATTTGGCAAATACAACCATTTTTCTATCCTCCTGATTCCTGCTTACAAGAAAAAACTAAAAGTAGGAAGTACCAGTGACTCGTTCAATACGGAAGTGGTCAGATAGCAAAACAGTCCTGTAGCGTAGCGTCCGCGCTAGCACAGACTGGAATATGTTCCGGGATTCACCCAATGGCATTGAGAAGTACCTCAGTCATCAGCTTCATCGACGACGTCTTCCCCTCAGTGACCGTACGTACATATCCCAACCAGAAGCCATGGATTACAGGCAACATCCGCATTGAGCTAAAGGCTAAAGCTTCCGCTTTCAAGGGGCAGGACACTAATCCGGATGCCTATAAGAAATCCCGCTATGCCCTTAGGCGAACCATCAAACAAGCAAAGGGTCAATAGAGGATTAAGATTGAATCGTACTGCACCGGCTCCGACGCTCGTCGGATGTGGCAGGGCTTGTAAACTATTACCGACTACAAAGGGAAACCCAGACGCGAGCTGCCCAGTGACGTGAGCCTACCAGATGAGCTAAATGCCTTTTATGCTCGCTTCGAGGCAAGCAACACTGAAGCATGCACGAGAGCACCAGCTGTTCTGAATGACTGGGACAACGCTCTCAGTAGTCAATGTGAGCAAGACCTTCAAAAAGGTCCACATTCACAAAGCCGCGGGGCCAGATGTATTACCATGACGTGTACTCAAAGCATGCGCGGACCAACTGGCAAAGGTCTTCACTGACATTTTCAACCTCTCCCTGACTGAGTCTGTATTACCTACATGTTTCAAGCAGTCTACCAGTCCACCACCTGTGCCCAAGGAAGCGAAGGTAACCTCCCTAAATAATTACCGCCCTGTAGCACTCACGTCGGTAGCCATGAAGTTACCCTAGACCCGCTCCAATTCGCAAACCACCCCAACAGATCCACAGATGACGCAATCTCAATCACACTCCACACTGCCCTTTCCCACCTGGACAAAAGGAACACCTATGTGAGAATGCTGTTCATTGACTACAGCTCAGCGTTCAACACCATAGTGCCCTCAAAGCTCATCACTAAGCCAAGGACCCTGGGACTAAACACCTCCCTCTGCAACTGGATCCTGGACTACCTGACGGGCCGCCCCCAGGTGGTAAGGGTAGGCAACAACACGTCAGCCACGCTGATCCTTAACACTGGGGCCCCTCAGGGTTGTGTACTTAGTCCCCTCCTGTACTCCCTGTTCACCCACGACTGCGTGGCCAAACAACTCCAACACCATCATTAAGTTTGCTGATGACACAACAGTGGTAGGCCTGATCACCGACAACGATGAGACAGTCTATAGGGAGGAATTCAGAGAACTGGCAGTGTGGTGCCAGGACAACAACCTCTCCCTCAATGTGAGCAAGACAAAGGAGCTGATCGTGGACTATAGGAAAAGGAGGGCCGAACAGGCCCCCATTAAAATCAACGGGGCTGTAGTGGAGCGGGTCGAGAGTTTCAAGTTCCTTGGTGTCCACATCACCAACGATCTATCATGGTCCAAACACACCAAGACAGTCGTGAAGAGGGGACGACAAAACCTTTTCCCCCTCAGGAAACTAAAAAGCTTTGGCATGGTTCCCCAGATCCTCAAAAAGTTCTACAGCTGCACCATCAAGAGCATCCTGACGGTTGCATCACCGCCTGGTATGGCAACTGCTCGGCATCTGACCACAAGGCGCTACAGAGGGTAGTGCGTACGGCCCAGTACATCACTGAGGCCAAGCTTTCTGCAATTGCCTACATCCCAAATTGCCCCCTATTGCCTACGGGTCAAATGGCCCCTCTGAATAACAGGCCGTGATTTTGGCTTAACTGCGTTGTGAAAAAGACGCAACCTAGATAGCACAGCAGGACATATCTGGAAACCAATCATAATAACTTTTCATTGCATGTTCGTAATAACAAAATTACACCATTTTAGTGTTAACCATTTTAATTAGATAAAAGTAAAGGACATGAAACTTAAACAAAGTATTAGAATGTGCAGAATTTTCTCTGACATTAGTCAGCTACCTTTCAGCTACTATTTGTTACAATATACATTTAGTCATTTTGCATAGTGCTCTGGGCGGTATCTTTGTAGGTAGACATCCATTTTTCCTTGAACCCTCTGATCGTCAAACAGAACTAAAAGGCGGAGGAGGAGAGGGGAATTATCCAGGACAGAAAGCAGAACGGAAGTCTTGCATGTTGAAAGCCGTATGTCATTTACTGCAGCTGCCTGCTCAGCGTCTGACTGACGGAGTTAGAAACCAGAGCCCGTCTCATCCTACAGTACAGCTACAGGTCAGGTCCAGAAACCAGAGCCCGTCTCATCCTACAGTACAGCTACTGGTCAGGTCCAGAAACCAGAGCCCGTCTCACCCTACAGTACAGCTACAGGTCAGGTCCAGAAACCAGAGCCCACCTCATCCTACAGTACAGCTACTGATCAGGTCCAGAAACCAGAGCCCACCTCATCCTACAGTTCAGCTACTGGTCAGGTCCAGAAACCAGAGCCCGTCTCACCCTACAGTACAGCTATTGGTCAGGTCCAGAAACCAGAGCCCGTCTCACCCTACAGTACAGCTACTGGTCAGGTCCAGAAACCAGAGCCCATCTCATCCTACAGTACAGCTACTGATCAGGTCCAGAAACCAGAGCCAACCTCATCCTACAGTACAGCTACTGGTCAGGTCCAGAAACCAGAGCCCGTCTTATCCTACAGTACAGCTACTGGTCAGGTCCAGAAACCAGAGCCCGTCTCATCCTACAGTACAGCTACTGGTCAGGTCCAGAAACCAGAGCCCGTCTCATCCTACAGTACAGCTACTGGTCAGGTCCAGAAACCAGAACCCGTCTCATCCTACAGTACAGCTACTGGTCAGGTCCAGAAACCAGAACCCGTCTCATCCTACAGTACAGCTATTGGTCAGGTCCAGAAACCAGAGCCCGTCTCATCCTACAGTACAGCTACTGGTCAGGTCCAGAAACCAGAGCCCGTCTCATCCTACAGTACAGCTACTGGTCAGGTCCAGAAACCAGAACCCGTCTCATCCTACAGCTACTGGTCAGGTCCAGAAACCAGAGCCCACCTCATCCTACAGTACAGCTACTGGTCAGGTCCAGAAACCAGAGCCCACCTCATCCTACAGCTACTGGTCAGGTCCAGAAACCAGAGCCCGTCTCATCCTACAGTACAGCTACTGGTCAGGTCCAGAAACCAGAACCCACCTCATCCTACAGCTACTGGTCAGGTCCAAAAACCAGAGCCCGTCTCATCCTACTGTACAGCTACTGGTCAGGTCCAGAAACCAGAACCCGTCTCATCCTACAGTACAGCTACTGGTCAGGTCCAGAAACCAGAACCCGTCTCATCCTACAGTACAGCTATTGGTCAGGTCCAGAAACCAGAGCCCGTCTCATCCTACAGTACAGCTACTGGTCAGGTCCAGAAACCAGAGCCCGTCTCATCCTACAGTACAGCTACTGGTCAGGTCCAGAAACCAGAACCCGTCTCATCCTACAGCTACTGGTCAGGTCCAGAAACCAGAGCCCACCTCATCCTACAGTACAGCTACTGGTCAGGTCCAGAAACCAGAGCCCACCTCATCCTACAGCTACTGGTCAGGTCCAGAAACCAGAGCCCGTCTCATCCTACAGTACAGCTACTGGTCAGGTCCAGAAACCAGAACCCACCTCATCCTACAGCTACTGGTCAGGTCCAAAAACCAGAGCCCGTCTCATCCTACTGTACAGCTACTGGTCAGGTCCAGAAACCAGAGCCCGTCTCATCCTACAGTACAGCTACTGGTCAGGTCCAGAAACCAGAGCCCACCTCATCCTACAGTACAGCTACTGGTCAGGTCCAGAAACCAGAGCCCACCTCATCCTACAGCTAGAGGCAGGAAGTGTTATCTAGTGTGAGCTCCAGCTCTAAAAATACACCCCTCTCTCCCTTTCCCCAGCCAAGCTTTCTCTCTAGTGCTCTTTGCCGCTCTGTCCTATCACCCCCCTCTCTCTGGCTCTCTCTTTTCCCGGCCAAGCTCTCTCTAGCGCTCTCTGCCTCTCTCTGTCTGTCCTTTCACCCCTTGCTCTCTCCAGCTCAGCTCTCTCTGCCTCGCCCTCTCCAGCCCGGCTCTCTGCTTATTGGAACGGACCTCCCTCTCTCATGTCAGTTGTTGTGGACAGACAGAACGACAACTCTGAGGAGTCGCCAAAAGAGTGTCTGTACAATAAAGACATCAAGGACACTTGTCTTACTGGGGGAATAAAAGACATCAAAGACGTTTTACTACATATTATGAGTCATGTTTAACCTTGCTTCAAAGTAGCCTAGGCAAAAATCTGACCATATCAGTGGAAGCAATTATTTAATAAATACACTTCCATATATAAAGATCATCAAGGACATGATCAAAACAGGGACTGAAAAACAGCTTCTATCTCAAGGCCATCAGACTGTTAAACAGCCATCACTAGCCGGCTACCACCCGGTGACTCAACCCTGCACCTTAGAGGCTGCTGCCCAATACACATAGACATGGAATCCCTGATCACTTTAATGTTTACATACTATTTTACTCATTTCATATGTATATCCTGTATTCTACTGTATTTTAGTCAATGCCACCCCGACATTGCTCTTCCTAATATTTATACATTTCTTAATTTCATTCTTTTAATTTGAGATGTGTGTATTGTTATTTATTTATTCATTCATTCATTCATTCAACCTTTATTTAACAAAGCAAGTCAGTTAAGAACAAATTCTTATTTACAATGACGGCCTACACCGGCCAAACCCTAACGACGCTGGACCAATTGCGCGCCGCTCTATGGGACTCCCAATCACGGCCGGCTGTGATACCGCCTGGAATCGAACCAGGGTCTGTAGTGACGCCTCTAGCACTGAGATGCAGTGCCTTAGACCGCTGAACCAGGGTCTGTAGTGACGCCTCCAGTACTGAGATGCAGTGTCTTAGACCGCTGAACCAGGGTCTGCAGTGACGCCTCCAGCACTGAGATGCAGTGCCTTACACCGCTGAACCAGGGTCTGTAGTGACGCCTCCAGCACTGAGATGCAGTGCCTTAGACCGCTGAACCAGGGTCTGTAGTGACGCCTCCAGCACTGAGATGCAGTGCCTTAGACCGCTGCGCCACTCAGGAGCCCCTTATGTATTGTTAGATATTACTGCACTGTTGGAGATAGAAACACAAGCATTTCCCTACACCCACAACAACATCTGTTAAGTACGTTTAGGTGACCAATATAATGTGATTTACCATTTGAAACCAGTAGCCTATGTTCCATTGGTTTTCAAATCAAACTTTATTTGTCACATGCGCTGAATACAACAAGTGTAGACCTTACCGTGAAATGCTTACTTACAAGCCCTTAAACAACAGTTCAGTTCAAGAAAGAGTTTAGTTTATTTGGAAAGTATTTTCAAAAGTTAAAAATTAATAAATAGTAACAATAAAATAACAAAAACGAGGCTATATACAGGGGGTACCGGACCCGAGTCAGTGTGCGGGGGTACAGGTTAGTTGAGGTAATTTGTACATGTAGGTAGAGGTGAAGTAACTATGCATAGATATTAACAGCGAGTAGCAGCAGTGTAGAAAACAAATGTGGGGGGGGGGTCAATGTAATAGTCCAGTGGCCATTTTATTAATTGTTCAGCAGTCTTATGGCTTGGGGGTAGAAGCTGTTAAGGAGCCTTTTGTACCTAGACTTGGCGCTACGGTACCACTTGCCGTGCGGTAGCAGAGAAAACACAGTCTATAACTTGGGTGACTGGAGTCTGACAATTTTATGGGCTTTCCTCTGACACCGCCTATTATATAGGTCCTGGATGGCAGGAAGCTTGGCCCCAGTGATGTACTGGGCCGTACACACTACCCTCTGTAGCGCCTTACGGTCAGATGCCGAGCAGTTGCCGTACCAGGCGGTGATGCAACCGGTCAGGATGCTCTCGATGGTGCCAAATCTTTTCAGTCTCATGAGGTGGAAAAGGTTTTGTCGTGCCCTCTTCATGACTGTCTTGGCATGTTTGGACCATGATAGTTCGTTGGTGATGTGGACACCAAGGAACTTGAAACTCTCGACCCGCTCCACTACAGCCCCGTCGATGTTAATAGGGGCCTGTTCGGCCCGCCTTTTCCTATAGTCCACAATCAGCTTCCTTTGTCTTGCTCACATTGAGGGAGAGGTTGTTGTCCTGGCACCACACTGCCAGTTCTCTGACCTCTTCCCTATAGACTGTCTCATCATTGTCGGTGATCAGGCCTACCACTTTGGTGTCATCAGCAAACTTAATGATGGTGTTGGAGTCGTGTTTGGCCACGCAGTCATGGGTGAACAGGGAGTACAGGAGGGGACTAAGTACACAACCCTAAGGGGCCCAGTGTTAAGGATCAGAGTGGCAGACCTGTTGTTACCTACCCTTACCACCTGGGGGCGGCCCGTCAGGAAGTCCAGGATCCAGTTGCAGAGGGAGGTGTTTATTCCCAGGGTCCTTAGCTTAGAAATGAGCTTCGTGGGCACTATGGTGTTGAACACTGAGCTGTAGTCAATGAACAGCATTCTCACATAGGTGTTCCTTTTGTCCAGGTGGGAAAGGGCAGTGTGGAGTGCAAGAGAGATTACATCATATGTGGATCTGTGGGGTGGTATGTGAATTGGAGTGGGTCCAGGGTTTCTGTGATGGTGTTGATGTGAGCCATGACCAGCCTTTCAAAGCACTTCATGGCTACAGACGTGAGTGCAAAAGGGCGGTAATCATTTTGGCAGGTTACCTTCGCTTCCTTGGGCACAGGGACTACAGTGGTCTGCTTGAAACATGTAGGTATTACAGACTCGGTCAGGGAGAGGTTGAAAATGTCAGTGAAGACCTTTGCCAGTTGGTCCGCGCATGCTCTGAGTACACATCCTGGTAATCCGTCTGGCCCCGCGGCTTTGTGAATGTTGACTTATTTGAAGGTCTTGCTCACATTGGCTACCGAGAGTGTGATCACACAGTTGTCTGGAACAGCTGGTGCTCTCCTGCATGCTCTAGTGTTGCTTGCCTCGAAGCGAGCATAAAAGGCATTTAGCTCTTCTGGTAGGCTCCCGTCACTGGGCAGCTCGTGTCTCTTGGTTTCCCTTTGTAGTCGGTAATAGTTTTCATGCCCTGCCACATCCGACGAGTGTCAGAGCTTGTGTAGTAGGATTCAACCTTAATCCTGTATTGATGCTTTGCTTGTTTGATCAACTTTCTTTTAATGTCTGGTAGCCAAAATGTACATTTGTGCGTAGCCTACTTCCTTGTGCGCATTGCTGCGCTTATAATGTGAAGAAATAATAGTTTATCAACATTCTAAGCTAAACGTTCTGATCTGTTGCATCAGACTCATGTAACCTAGGTCTACTGGTTGTATGAATTTGGGATCTATCGTCCCACAACTATCCCAGAGTCTGTTTGGAATAGGCAATTTCTTTCTCACACAGCACGACAAGCTGACCAATAGAATAGGTCAACTTTTCTACTATGGGGATAGTAGATTGATAGGCTCATAGGCGGCGCGTCCATAAGGCTAGGGGAAGCTAAGCTTTGCCAAAATTATATAGCCAAATGAACGTACTCCTGTCTATACAAAAATAAAACTAATTGAAAATAGGCTACTAAATGATTTGGCCAGAGGATCATTAGCTTCCCCTAGAGTTAAAAAAAATAAGATATGGGTTTTGCTGATTGATTTGACTCATTATTATAGTGACATCTTCAGCCCACTGTATATACCGTATACCGGGGTACTAAGAAAAACCCACGGGATTGTTTTTCAATACTGTTGAAACTGTTTCTTTAAAGTGTTTCAATAAATGTGAATGTTTGTAGCTACTTTGTTACCAAAGCCCCTTATACCACCCACCACTGCAACCTGTATGCTCTAGTCGGCTGGCCCTCGCTACATATTCGTCGCCAGACCCACTGGCTCCAGGTCATCTATAAGTCTATGCTAGGTAAAGCTCTGCCTTATCTCAGCTCACTGGTCACGATAGCAGGTATATCTCACTGGTCATCCCCCAAGCCAACACCCCCTTTGGCCGCCTTTCCTTCCAGTTCTCTGCTGCTAGTGACTGGAACGAATTGCAAAAATCGCTGAAGCTGGAGACTTATATTTCCCTCACTAACTTTAAACATCAGCTATCAGAGCAGCTAACCAATCGCTGCAGCCGTACATAGTCCATCTGTAAATAGCCCGCCCAATCTACCTACCTCATCCCCATATTGTTTTTATTTACTTTTTTGCTCTTTTGCACACTAGTATCTCTACTTGCACACCATCATCTGCTCATCTATCACTCCAATGTTAATCTGATAAATTGTAATTACTTCGCTACTATGGCCTATTTATTGCCTTACCTCCTCATGCCATTTGCACACACTGTATATATAAAAAAAAAAATTGTTCTATTGTGTTACTGTCTAATCCAGTTCTGTCCAAATGTGCTAAAAATTACTAATAGAAATAGCTAGCTAACTTAAGGCTCAATCAATCATGGACACTCTTACTGACAGTGGCTTATTTCAGCATTTTCTTGATACCATGATGTGTTTTGAGGCATTTTGATTTCATGTCAATGCAAATATAGCTACAATTCGCTAGCTAGCTAACCAACAACTATAACGATGTATTTGGAACAACAAGTGGTCATTGTACAAATGTATTTGTTTTCAATAGACTAACAGATAAATATTGACACCATATTCCATGGGTTTATTGACCACAATCCATTGAATTAATATTAAGAAGGTGTTAATTATTAGGCGTCAGGAGAGCACAGCGCATGGAACAAAGCAGTGAGATATGCAACATAGCGTTATGTTTTTGCAAAATGTTCACTGCTAGCATGAGAGGCCAAGAGTGCGGGGCGCTTCATTTCAGACACGCCGGGATCAAAACCCACCCCCTCTGGAGTCAGCCCCAGGTCTTCAGGGCCCTGGATGTTCTGAATGTCTAGTGACGTCCCTGGTTAGGAGACAAAGAACATAATATAGCTTACAGTAGTTCCGAGTCATGTGGTGTTTGTTTATAAAACACACAACGACCAGAGACCGGAACCTTGTGATTCACTCACAATTGTTCAACACGCACCAGGTGACCAAGTTACAGTATGGAATTCACAACTAAATCTTTGCCTGCTAGATATCTTATAACTATTAACCTGTTGGGGGTAGGGGGCAGTATTGACACGGCCGGGAAAAAAACGTACCCGATTTAATCTGGTTACTACTCCTGCCCAGTAACTAGAATATGCATATAATTATTGGCTTTGGATAGAAAACACCCTAAAGTTTCTAAAACTGTTTGAATGGTGTCTGTGAGTATAACAGAACTCATATGGCAGGCAAAAACCTGAGAAGATTCTGAACAGGAAGTGGCCTGTCTGACAAGTTCTTGTTCATCTTGGCTCTTTTTATTGAAGACTGAGGATCTTTGCTGTAACGTGACACTTCCTACGGCTCCCATAGGCTCTCAGAGCCCGGGAAAAAGCTGAATGATATCGAGGCAGCCCCAGGCTGAAACACATTTGCGCGTTTGGCAAGTGGCCGATCAGAGGACAATGGGCTTAGGCGCGTGCACGAGTCGAAATTCAGTTGACAGTGCATGTCAGAGCAAAAACCAAGCCATGAAGTTGGAAGGAATTGTTCGTAGAGCTCAGAGACAGGATTGTGTCGAGGCACAGATCTGGGGAAGGGTACCAAAAATGTCTGCATTATTGAAGGTACCCAAGAACACAGTGGCCTCATCATTCATAAATAGAAGTTTGGAACCACCAAGACTCTTCCTAGAGCTGGCTGCCCGGCCAAACTGAGCAATCGGGGGAGAAGGTCCTTGGTTAGGAAGATGACCAAGAACCCAATGGGGACTCTGACAGAGCTCCAGAGTTCTTCTGTGGAGATGGGAGAACCTTCCAGAAGGACAACCATCTCTGCAGCACTCCACTAATCAGGCCTTTATGGTAGACTGGCATGAAGGAAGCCACTCCTCAGTAAAAGGCACATGACAGCCCGCTTGGAGTTTGCCAAAAGGCACCTAAAGGACTCTGAGACCATGAGAAACAAGTTTCTCTGGTTTGATGAAACCAAGATTGAACTCCTTGGCCTGAATGCCAAGCGTCACATCTGAAGAAAACCTGGCACCATCCCTACGGTGAAGACGGTGGTGGCAGCCTCATGCTGTGGGGATGTTTTTCAGCGGCAGGAACTGGGAGACTAGTCAAGACAAAGGTAAAAATGAACAGCGCAAAGTACAGCGAGAACCTTTTGAAAACCTGCTCCAGAGCGCTCAGGACCTCAGACTGGGGTGAAGGTTCACCTTCCAACAGGACAATGACCCTAAGCACACAGCCAAGACAACGCAGGAGTGGCTTCGAGACTCTGCAAGTCCTTAAGTGGCCCAACCAGAGCCCGGAACTGGAGAGACCTGAAAATAGCGACATTCCCCATCCAACCTGACAGAGATTGAGAGGATCTGCAGAGAAGAAATGGGAGAAACTCCCCAAATACAGGTGTGCCAAGATTGTAGCGTCATACCCAAGAAGACTTGAGGCTGTAATCACTGCCAAATGTGCTTCAACAAAGTACTGAGTAAAGGGTCTGAATACTTGTATGTAAATGTAAATGTGATATTCCAGTTTTGTATTTTTATAAATGTACAAACATTTCTAAAAACCTGTTTTTGCTTTGTCACTATCGGGTATAGTATGTAGATTATGAAAAAAAGAATAAGCCTGTAAAGTAACATCATGTGGAAAAAGTCAAGGGGTCGGAATGCGCTGTACATGGAAAAATACATAATGCGCTGTACATGGAAAAATACATAATTAAAATTGCACGCCCCCTCAAAACTTGAGACATCTGTGGCATTGTGTTTAAAGTGGCCTTTTATTGTCCCCAGCACAACTTGGACCTGTTTAATAATCATGCTGTTTAATCAGCTTCTTAAAATGCCACACCTGTCAGGTGGATGGATTATCTTGGCAAAGGAGAAATGCTCACTAACAGGGATGTAAAATTTGTGCACAAAATTAGAGAAATAAGCTTTTTGTAAATATGGAACATTTCTGGGATCTTTTATTTCAGCTCATGAAACATGGGACCAACACTTTACATGTTGCATTTATATTTTTGTTCAGTGTACATTATTAGCTTAAATTATGACTATCCAATCTATCACATTATGAATAGTAGTCCCTCTTACAGTCTGCAGATGCCGTGACGCAGGCACAAAACGCTGTATTATTATAAAGGTTGTATTTTGATGGATGTGCTTCCCCAAACTGGAAACTCACGCTCAGCCTATGCACAGGCTAGTGATTCTGCTAGTCGTTACTGGTCTCGTTGGCTAGTGATTCTGCTGTTCGTTACTGGTCTTGCTGGCTAGTGATTCTGCTGTTCGTTACTGGTCTTGCTGGCTAGTGATTCTGCTGTTCGTTACTGGTCTTGCTGGCTAGTGATTCTGCTGTTCGTTACTGGTCTTGCTGGCTAGTGATTCTGCTGTTCGTTACTGGTCTTGCTGGCTAGTGATTCTGCTGTTCGTTACTGGTCTTGCTGGCTAGTGATTCTGCTGTTCGTTACTGGTCTTGCTGGCTAGTGATTCTGCTGTTCGTTACTGGTCTTGCTGGCTAGTGATTCTGCTGTTCGTTACTGGTCTTGCTGGCTAGTGATTCTGCTGTTCGTTACTGGTCTTGCTGGCTAGTGATTCTGCTGTTCGTTACTGGTCTTGCTGGCTAGTGATTCTGCTGTTCGTTACTGGTCTTGCTGGCTAGTGATTCTGCTGTTCGTTACTGGTCTTGCTGGCTAGTGATTCTGCTGTTCGTTACTGGTCTTGCTGGCTAGTGATTCTGCTGTTCGTTACTGGTCTTGTTGGCTAGTGATTCTGCTGTTCGTTACTGGTCTTGTTGGCCTGAGGAAAAGTACATGTGGACAGTTACTCTAACATCTTCAAAACGCACGTCATTGCATCCTCGACTTGCATGTTCTGTTAAGATGAATGGCCATAGTGCAAAACGTGATTTCTGTCATTCTGAGCACCGTGGGTGGACGCCCTAATCAGGATACACACCCAACGCACACGGGTCTGGTAACTTTCTCAAAATGTCCGGTAAATAAAAATTCTGCCGGTCAAATGTTCCTAACGAAAACCCTGGTCAGTCTGCTGATGTTTAACCGGGCCGTCCACTGCTCAGAGGGGTGATGTTTAACCGGGCCGTCCACTGCTCAGAGAAGTGCTGTTTAACCGGGCTTGTTGCAGATAGAGAGGTGATGTTTAACCGGGCTTGTTGCAGCCTAATGAATGGAGCTGACACACTTCACGTTGGCCCTGGTCAAAAGTAGTGCAATACGGGAAATAGGTTGCCAGTTGGGACACGGTGTTGACATAATGGCTGTAATAGACACTAGGTTGCCAGTTGGGACACGGTGTTGACATAATGGCTGTAATAGACACTAGGTTGCCAGTTGGGACACGGTGTTGACAAAATGGCTGTAATAGACACTAGGTTGCCAGTTGGGACACGGTGTTGACATAATGGCTGTAATAGACACTAGGTTGCCAGTTAGGACACGGTGTTGACATAATGGCTGTAATAGACACTAGGTTGCCAGTTGGGACACGGTGTTGACATAATGGCTGTAATAGACACTAGGTTGCCAGTTGGGACACGGTGTTGACTTAATGGCTGTAATAGACACTAGGTTGCCAGTTGGGACACGGTGTTGACTTAATGGCTGTAATAGACACTAGGTTGCCAGTTGGGACACAATATGGACATAACATGACTTAGGCTGTCTTTACACTAACAAAATGAAGTAAGATATGCCAAAGAGAAAGTGGTTTCAAACTATATGATACATGGCAACCTACCTATATAATAATAATATGGCCCAAGAATGACTTGCAGTGCATGTACAAACACACAGTAGAGATTTTTGGGTTGAACACGCAGCAGACAGAGGAGTATGCTGATCTCAACAGGCCTGGTATTATTAGACATCTATGCAGGTCAGCAATCTAGAGGGGTTTTTGTCGTCGTCTCTGGTTGAAGTGTCACAGACATTTAATCTAAGATTAAATCTTATAAAGAGCTTATAAAGAGCCTTTTGGTAAACAATAGGTTAATTTAGTCCAGACAGTCCCACACAAATCCTACAGATTAACAGATCTTTAAAAACGCCTGGAAAAGTGGTATACCATTATGAAAAATCCCATTAAAATCATGTTATAGCTAGGCCTAGTAGGAATCCATCAACATCATGCTATAGCTAGACCTAGTAGGAATCCATCAACATCATGCTATAGCTAGACCTAGTAGGAATCCATCAACATCATGTTATAGCTAGACCTAGTAGGAATCCATCAACATCATGTTATAGCTAGACCTAGTAGGAATCCATCAACATCATGCTATAGCTAGACCTAGTAGGAATCCATCAACATCATGCTATAGCTAGACCTGGTAGGAATCCATCAACATCATGCTATAGCTAGACCTAGTAGGAATCCATCAACATCATGCTATAGCTAGACCTAGTAGGAATCCATCAACATCATGTTATAGCTAGACCTAGTAGGAATCCATCAACATCATGATATAGCTAGACCTAGTAGGAATCCATCAACATCATGTTATAGCTAGACCTAGTAGGAATCTTAAGCCAGAAAGATAACGTGTAGGCTATGTGGAACATCCCCCTACTGTCTTTTACTGTGTGGGTTGTAGTGTACAAAACATTAGGAACACCTGCTCTTTCCATGACAGACTGACCAGGTGAATGCAATTTTTTATTTCACCTTTATCTAACCAGGTAGGCCAGTAGAGAACAAGTTCTCATTTACAACTGCGACCTAGCCAAGACAAAGCAAAGCAGTGCGATACAAACAACAACCCAGAGTTACACAAACAAACATACTGTAAATAACACAATAGAAAGGTCTATATAGAGTGTGTGCAAATGAGGTAAGATTAGGGAGGTAAGGCAATAAATAGGCCATAGAGGCTAAATAATTACAATTTAGCAATTAAACACTGGAGTGAGATGTGCAGAAGATGAATGTGCAAGTAGAGATACTGGGGTGCAAAGGAGCAAGATAAATAAATAAATACAGTATGGGGATGAGGTAGTTGGATGGGCTATTTACAGATGGGCTATGTACAGGTGCAATGATCGGTAAGCTGCTCTGACAGCTGATGCTTAAAGATAGTGAGGGAGATATGAGTCTCCAGCTTCAGTGATTTTTGCAATTCGTTCCAGTCATTGGCAGCAGAGAAATGGAAAGAGAGACGGCCAAAGGAGGAATTGGCTTTGGGGATGACCAGTGAGATATACCTGCTGGAGCGCGTGCTACAGGTGGGTGTTGCTAAGGCGAGGCTTTACCAAGCAAACACTTATAGATGACCTGGAGCCAGTGGGTTTGGCGACGAGTATGAAGCGAGGGCCAGCCAACGAGAGCGTACAGGTCGCAGTGGTGGGTAGTATATGGGGCTTTGGTGACAAAACGGATGGCACTGTGATAGACTGCATCCAATTTGCGAGTAAAGGGTTGGAGGCTATTTTGTAAATGACATCGCCGAAGTCGAGGATCGGTAGGATGGTCAGTTTTACGAGGGTGTGTTTGGCAGCATGAGTGAAGGATGCTTTGTTGGGCAAGTGCGGGCAGCGATCGGTTGAAGAGCATGCATTTAGTTTTACTTGTATTTAAGAGCAGTTGGAGGCCACGGAAGGAGTTATGCATTGAAGCTCGTCTGGAGGTTAGTTAACACAGTGTCCAAAGAAGGGCCAGATGTATCCTGAATGGTGACGTCTGCGTAGAGGTGGATCAGAGAATCACCAGCAGCGAGAGCGACATCATTGATATATATACAGAGAAAAGAGTGGGCCCGAGAATTGAACCCTGCGGCACCCCCATAGAGAGTGCCAGAGGTCCGGACAACAGGCCCTCTGATTTGACACACTGAACTCTATCAGAGAAGTAGTTGGTGAACCAGGCAAGGCAGTCATTTGAGAAACCAAGGCTGTTGAGTCTGCCGATAAGACTGCGGTGATTGACAGAGTCAAAAGCCTTGGCCAGGTCGATGAATACGGCTGCACAGTAATGTCTCTTATCGATGATAACTAGCACAGCAGAGAGACTGTCAACCAGGCTAGTCTGTCTTCATAACTAGCACAGCAGAGAGACTGTCAACCAGGCTAGTCTGTCTTCATAACTAGCACAGCAGAGAGACTGTCAACCAGGCTAGTCTGTCTTCATAACTAGCACAGTAGTGTGACTGTCAACCAGGCTAGTCTGTCTTCATAACTAGCACAGCAGAGAGTCTGTCAACCAGGCTAGTCTGTCTTCGTAACTAGCACAGTAGAGTGACTGTCAACCAGGCTAGCCTGTCTTCATAACTAGCACAGCAGAGAGACTGTCAACCAGGCTAGTCTGTCTTCATAACTAGCACAGCAGAGAGACTGTCAACCAGGCTAGTCTGTCTTCATAACTAGCACAGCAGAGAGACTGTCAACCAGGCTAGTCTGTCTTCATAACTAGCACAGCAGAGAGACTGTCAATCATGAACAGGAACTGCCATGTTTTAATAGGATTATCTGTTATTCTCAATGAACCAGTTTCACAGCGACAGACAGACAGACAGACAGACAGACAGACAGACAGACAGACAGACAGACGGAACAACAAGATCTCTATCCATTCAAGCATCCCAAATGGCTCCCTTTTCCCTATATAGTGCCCTTGGGCTGTGGTCAAAAGGGTGCCATTTGGGAGGAATGCCACGTAACCTCTTGCTCCTGACATATGCATCTGCTCAGTTATGACTGAGACTATCATCACAACACCACACAATATGACCTTAACTTCAGACCCTCCTACATGTGCAGCAAAGCCACAAATATCCACATCCAGCCGAGTCGGCCTTACTCTGTGGTTACTTCATCTCTAGCTTTTACTGTTTCGCTGCTGTGCTGATGACACATTTCAAAGACTGTTTAGTGGTAGCTTGTGTTGTGATGAATTTCTGCACTTGACACCGTTGTCTCACTTAATAATAAACAAGGGGGTATGTTGGTAAACACTGCCAGGGGAATCCATTGTGTCATTCAAAATGTGATATCTGGGTGGTTTTAGGAATACGACTCCTTAGTAATTCATCTTAAGTGATACTGCAAGTTGGATAACAGCAAAAATAAATGTAAAAAAGGCTTTCGTTTTGGGTCTGTTTGGTTTATGGAGTGGCAAGGGGCAAAGACTGGGGGAGTAGATCCTGGGAGAACATTGGTCAGTACGTAGCTAGCAAGAATATACTCCAAAACACAAACCGCAACTGAACCAGTAGGCAGCAAGAATATACTCCAAAACACAGACAGCAACTAAACAAGTAGGCAGCAAGAACTTACTCCAAAACACAAACCGCAACTGAACAAGTACGCAGCAAGAATATACTCCAAAACACATACAGCCACTAAACAAGTAGGCAGCAAGAATATACTCCAAAACACAGACAGCAACTAAACAAGTAGGCAGCAAGAATATACTTGCTGCCTACGGAGCTGTGAGGAGCTGTGAGGGGAACGGCACCTCCGTACCTTCAGGCTCTGATCAGGCCCTACACCCAAACAAGGGCACTGCGTTCATCCACCTCTGGCCTGCTCGCCTCCCTACCTCTAAGGAAGAACAGTTCCCGCTCAGCCCAGTCAAAACTGTTCGCTGCTCTGGCACCCCAATGGTGGAACAAGCTCCCTCACGACGCCAGGACAGCGGAGTCAATCACCACCTTCCGGAGACACCTGAAACCCCACCTCTTTAAGGAATACCTAGGATAATCCTTCTAACCCCCCCCCCCCCCCCCCCCCTTAAAAGACTTAGATGCACTATTGTAAAGTGGTTGTTCCACTGGATATCATAAGGTGAATGCACCAATTTGTAAGTCGCTCTGGATAAGAGCGTCTGCTAAATGACTTAAATGTAAATGTAAACAAGTAGGCAGCAAGAATATACTCCAAAACACATACAGCCACTAAACAAGTAGCTAGCCATGTAAAGTCAACGTTCTACTACTAGCTCGTCAAGTTAGCTAGCCATATGGCAAAGTTATGCTTGCAATACAGCCATTGACAAGATCAATACAAGATAGCTAGGTTCGTTTGATTTTCAGTAGACTCCATCTAGCCAGGTATCTGGAAAATTTACGCCTGACCTACTATAAAAGTATTTGGTTAGCTAACTAGCAATCGAGTTAGGCCCAAGCTCGCTAACTAGTTACTGGCTGCCTGGATAGGTAGCTGACTGTTAGCCTAGTTAGAGTAAACAGGGTTTTGTGCGATGTGTGTATCTGTTTAGCTTGATCGAAGAACCAATGTAGGTAATGCACTAACTAGTTGACGTTAATCATTTTTACATTGTACGTGTCGTTGATGCTTTAATACATTAATCACGGGGGATTAGTTAGCTAGGCCTGAAACATTTACCTGTTGTCCTAGCTTGCTACACATCGATATGCTAGCTAACATTAGCTAGTTGCCTTCCTGGCGTTGTCGTCGTAGTTGACAATCGATTATAAAATATAACATTAGCTGCGACACCAGTTAGCGAGATGGCTAACTAACATATTTAGTTGCTGTTTTGGATAGCACGCTAACTGGTGTCGCAGCTATTGTTTGTTAGCTAGAGAAGGCAGATTCACCGGCGTCGGCTAGCTGTGGGCTTTTACGTCAACCAATTACCTAACGTGGTGAATGCCTGGGATATCTAGTGAGTTAGATAAGCAATCAAAATGCAACTACTGTAATATGTACATTTAGCTGGCTTTGCTAACCAGCTAATGTACCTAACTACCTAGGGTATCACAGGAAGTTACTGTACCTAGCTAGCGTGTTAACGCTAACACCGTTAGCTCGTTGCTAACCAGCTAATGTACCTAACTACCTAGGGTATCACAGGAAGTTGCTGTACCTAGGTAGCGGGTTGACGCTAACACTGTTAGCTCGTTGCTAACCAGCTAATGTACCTAACTACCTAGGGTATCACAGGAAGTTACTGTACCCAGCTAGCGTGTTAACGCTAACACTGTTAGCTCGTTGCTAACCAGCTAATGTATCTAACTACCTAGGGTATCACAGGAAGTTACTGTACCTAGCTAGCGGGTTAACGCTAACACTGTTAGCTCGTTGCTAACTGGCAGTTGGTTTGTTGCTGTGGCCTAGCGATGGAACTTCACTACGATAAATTGCCGTTGGTTTTTTAAAAAAGTTGTAAATACAAAGTAGAGTTGATAACGTTAGCTATATGTTTACAAATGAACAAAAACAATCGTTTGTTGACATTTCCCCGAATACAAAATATAATACGACAACAGGGCAACTCCTTAATCCGTAACGTTACTGTCGAGATTGAACCAAATTTCTTTGAATTCATTTTTTCACTAAATCTATTCGTCAAAAACAAACAATGAACGAAGAGATGGAAAGCGTGTACCTTCTCCGGTTGATTTAAGACACGGAAATTCCAACCTCATAGTTTTTTTTTAAATGTAATTTTCTTCATTCCATTTTCCTCCTCTCTCTCTCTCTCTCTCTCCTGTGGCTGTTGTCTATTTAGCTAAACCTCGCCAGTCTCAGGTAACGAACGAGCGGAACATTTTTCTACCGCTACGTTGTTAAACTAGCGTAACTTAGTTTGGAGAATAGCTAGTCATAGGCCGTGTTCGAGAGCATCAAAACGACTGCCAAAACTGACTTATCTATCAAATCAAATTGTATTTGTCTAATGCACCGGAATACAAGAGGTGTGGACCTTACAGTGAAATGCTTACTTACAAGTCCTCAATGCCGTTTTAAGAAAAAGATGCGTTAAGTAAAAAATTGATAAGTAAAACATTTAAATAACAAATCATTAAAGAGCAGCAGTAAAATAACAGTAGCAAGGCTATATACAGGGGGTACCGGTACAGAGTCAATGTGGAGGCTATATACAGGGGCTACCGGTACAGAGTCAATGTGCTTTGGGCACAGGTTAGTCGAGGTAATTGAGGTAATATGTACTGACTCGCCACACTTTCAACCCTTACACACAAACATTCACCCAAAATGAAGGTAGAGTTAAAGTCACTATGCATACATAATAAACAGAGAGTAGCAGCAGTGTCAAATGAGGGGATGGGATGGGATGGGGGGGGGGGGGGCAAATAGTCTGGGTAGCCATTTGATTAGCAGTTCAGGAGTCTTATGGCTTGGGGGTGTGGAACTAGACTTGGAGCTCTGGTATCGCTTGCCGTGCGGTAGCAGAGACAACAGTCTTTGACAATTTTTAGGGCCTTCATCTGACACTGCCTGGTATAGAGGTCCTGGATGGCAGGAAGCTTGTCCCCAGTGATGTACTGGGCCATTTGCACTACCCTCTGTAGTGCCTTGCGGTTGGAGACTGAGCAGTTGCCATACCAGGCAGTGATGCAACCAGTCAGGATGCTCTCGATGGTGCAGCTGTAGAACCTTTTGAGGATGAGGACCCATGTCAAATCTTTTCAGTCTCCTGAATAGGTTTTGTCGTGTCCTCTTCACGACTGTCTTGGTGTATTTGGACCATGATAGTTTGTTGGTGATGTGGACACTGTTGTGACTTTACTTTCATTCATCTGATGGCTGTTATATATTTAATCCCCTAACTATGTTTAATTGTTACCAGATTAAATGAATAATGTAGGATTTAACTCATTAGGATTTGGGGCACCACGGAAGAGGTTGTTTAAAGAGTTACCATCTCCCGAATTAAACTCTCTATAAGGTCTATATCTATTTCATCGATAAACAGTCATCTGATTAATCATTACCTCTTATCATATCGTCATTCTGACCAGTCATAACCTTCTTGGATCTGAAAATCCCCCCAGCCTTGCTCATTATTCAGTACTACACATTGGTTTAACCTGTTGGGGATAGGGGGCAGTATTTGCACGGCCGGATAAAAAACGTACCCGATTTAATCTGGTTATTACTACTGCCCAGAAACTAGAATATACATATAATTATTGGCTTTGGATAGAAAACACCCTAAAGTTTCTAAAACTGTTTGAATGGTGTCTGTGAGTATAACAGAACTCATATGGCAGGCAAAAACCTGAGAAGATTCCTTACAGGAAGTGCCCTCTCTGACCATTTCTTGGGCTTCTACACTCTCTTTATTGAAAACTGAGGATCTCTGCTGTAACGTGACACTTCCTACGGCTCCCATAGGCTCTCGGAAGGCGGCAAAACGGTGAATGATGCCTTTGGAGCCCCTGGCTGAAAAACAGTAGCGCATTTGGATAGTGGTCGATCAGAGAACAATGAGACTGGGGCGCGTGCACGAGGCGACACCATGTTTTTATTTTTTCGTCTTTGAACGAAAACAGGGTTTCCCGGTCAGAATATTATCGCTTTTTTACGAGAAAAATCGCATAAAAATTGATTTTAAACAGCGGTTGACATGCTTCGAAGTACGGTAATGGAATATTTCGATTTTTTTTGTCACGAAACGCGTCGGGCGCGTCACCCTTCGGATAGTGTCTTGAACGCACGAACAAAACAGAGGATATTTGAACATAACTATGGATTATTTTGAACCAAACCAACATTTGTTATTGAAGTAGAAGTCCTGGGAGTGCATTCTGACGAAGAACAGCAAAGGTAATCCAATTTTTATTATAGTAAATCGGAGTTTGGTGAGGGCCAAACTTGGTGGGGTTCAGAATAGCTAGCCTGTGATGGCGAGCTATCTACTCAGAATATTGCAAAATGTGCTTTTGCCGAAAAGTTATTTTAAAATCGGACATAGCGATTGCATAAAGGAGTTCTGTATCTATAATTCTTAAAATAATTATGTTTTTTGTGAACGTTTATCGTGAGTAATTTAGTAAATTCACCGGAAGTTTGCGGTGGATATGCTAGTTCTGAACGTCACATGCTAATGTAAAAAGCTGTTTTTTGATATAAATATGAACTTGATTGAACAAAACATGCATGTATTGTATAACATAATGTCCTAGGTGTGTCATCTGATGAAGATCATCATAGGTTAGTGCTGCATTTAGCTGTGGTTTGGGTTTATGTGACATTATATGCTAGCTTGAAAAATGGGTGTCTGATTATTTCTGGCTGGGTACTCTGCTGACATAATCTAATGTTTTGCTTTCGTTGTAAAGCCTTTTTGAAATCGGACAGTGTGGTTAGATTAACGAGAGTCTTGTCTTTAAAATGGTGTAAAATAGTCATATGTTTGAGAAATTGAAGTAATAGCATTTCTAAGGTATTTGAATAACGCGCCACGGGATTCCACTGGCTGTTGAGTAGGTGGGACGATTTCGTCCCACATACCCTAGAGAGGTTAATCATTTATCTACTAACTTAATAATGATACAGAATACACACACTTACATGAGACAAAGGTCCCTAGTGGACTGACAAGATATGACAGCTTGTTACAACATAGATGGCGGGGGGGTGAGAAAAAGGGACACATTTTATAACTATTTTCCCATAAACCATATACTTTGCACATGAACCGTCGCCCATTTGGAATAAGAACTCATGAATGTATTTACATGTGAAATGCCTTCGTTCGTCATTTATTTTAGGTCGGAGCCTTCCAGCTGTATCGCTCTAATTGTCCAAAAGGGGCCTCCCCTTTCCCATCTTCTACTGTTGTTCACTCTGGAAGATAACCAGCCATGTCGACGGTTCGCACTGATGAGCATAGTAGGATAGTCTCACTTAGATTCACTTTTCTCGATATCAGACTTAAGACAGTTAATCAGCTGTACCAGTGATTGACTGAGAGGGGAGTTTGTCGCCTCTTCCTCCTCGTGTTGGTATTCAGGATTCGGACCACGATGGACATGAGCTGCAGCTCTTCGTCTCTCTGATCTAAAGGAAGGTGAGTTTATTTCTTCACCTCGTGTTGAGGTTCAAAGTTTCAACCATTTCCAACAGGAAGCTACCACTCCATGCTTTTCTGGTCTAAAGTTAATTTCGTTACCAAGGATTTTTATGCACTCTGGCCAAAGGGGACGGCTCTGTCCGTCTGACACGCTCTTCTGACCTACCTCGGGGAGTGTCTACTTAATGTAGGAGGAGGAGAGGAGAGGATATGATTAGAAGTTCTCTTATGACTCCTAAAATCACATTCATATCTTAACAAAAATACTTACATATTTTTTCATTTTTTTGAAAACTTGACAGATAAAGGGGGTATCCTTTCCCAGTTACAGTATCCATACCATTTTAAATAACATCACAAAATGAAAACCAATATTACATTAGTTTTCCATAGTTCCCCACTGACCATTCCCCACATTCTTTGTTAGTATTATTGTTCCATTATCCACGTTTGGACGTTAGAGTTTTGGGCGAGCAAAAGTCTCTGGAGACAAAGGGACATTCCTTTAGCCAATACTGGAGGGTAGAGAGAGAGTCCTCTCCTGCTTAATTTACGACTGGGCATGGAGGTGTCAAAACCCCCACAGCCCCTTTTCGGGTGGGAGAGGGTCTGGTTATTGTCAGCCATTGCCAAGCTGATCTGACCCATTGTGATCCTCACAGGACAATCATGACAATACCAAGGAACTTTAAGCTCTAAACCTGCTCCACTACAGCTCTGTCGATAAGAATGGGGGCGTGCTCGGTCCTCCTTTTCCTGTAGTCCACAATCATCTCCTTTGTCTTCATCACGTTGAGGGAGAGGTTGTTATCCTGGCATCACACGGCCAGGTCTCTGACCTACCACTGTTGAGTCGTCGGCAAACTTAATGATGGTGTTGGAGTTGTAAATGGCCATGCATTCAAGGGTGAACAGGGAGTACAGGAGGGGACTGAGCATGCACCCCTGGGGGGCTCCAGTGTTGAGGATCAGCGTGGCAGATGTGTTGTTACTTACCCTTACCACCTGGGGGCGGCCCGTCAGGAAGTCTAGGATCCAGTTGCAGAGGGAGGTGTTCAGTCCCAGGGTCCTTAGCTTAGTGATGAGCTTTGATGGCACTATGGTGTTGAACGCTGAGCTGTAGTCAATGAATAGCATTCTCACGTAGGTGTTCCTTTTGTCCAGGTGGGAAAGGGCAGTGTGGAGTGCAATAAAGATGATATCATCTGTGAATCTGTTGGGGCGGTATGCAAATTGGAGTGGGTCTGGGGTTTCTGGGATAATGGTGTTGATGTGAGCCATGACCAACAGACGTGAGTGCTACAGGTCAGTAATCATTTAGGCAGGTTACCTTGGCGTTCTTGGGCACAGGGACTATAGTGGTCTGCTTGAAACATGTAGGTATTACAGACTCAGACAGGGACAGGTTGAAAATGTCAGTGAAGACACTTGCCAGTTGGTCAGCGCATGCTCGGAGTACACGTCCTGGTAATCCGTCTGGCCCTGCGGCCTTGTGAATGTTGACCTGTTTAAAGGTCTTACTCACATCGGCTATGGAGAGCGTGATCACACAATCGTCCGGAACAGTGGATGCTCTCATGCATGCTTCAGTGTTGCTTGCCTTGAAGCGAGAATAGAAGTAATTTAGCTCATCTGGTAGGCTCGTGTCACTGGGCAGCTCGTGGCTGTGCTTCCCTTTGTAGTCCGTAATAGTTTGCACGCCCTGCCACATCCGACGAGCATCGGAGCCGGTTTAGTATGATTCAATCTTAGTCCTGTATTGATGCTTTGCCTGTTTGATGGTTCGTCGGAGGGCATAGCGGGATTTCTTATAAGCGTCCGGGTTAGACCCACTCCTTGAAAGCGGCAGCTCTGCCTTTTAGCTCAGTTCGGATGTTGCCGGTAATCCATGGCTTCTGGTTGGGGTATGTACGTACAGTCACTGTAGGACGACATCATGTGTGGGCAACATCGCACTTATTGATGAAACCAGTGACTGATGTGGTGTACTCCTCAATTCCATCGGAAGAATCCAAGACCATATTCCAGTCTGTGCTAGCAAAACAGTCCTGTAGCTTAGCATCTGCTTCATCTGACCACTTCTTTATTGACTGAGTAACTGGTGCTTCCTGCTTTACTTTTTGCTTGTAAGCAGGAATCATGAGGATATAATTATGGTCAGATTTGCCAAATGGAGGGCGAGGGAGAGCTTTGTACACGTCTGTGTGTGTGGAGTAAAGGTGGTCTAGAGTTTTCTTCCCTCTGGTTGCACATTTAACATGCTGGTAGAAATTAGGTAAACCAGATTTAAGTTTGCCTGCATTAAAGTCCCCGGCCACTAGGAGCGCTGCTTCTGGATGAGCATTTTCTTGTGTGCTTATGGCCTTACACAGCTGGTTGAGTGTGGTCTTAGTGCCAGCATCGGTTTGTGGTGGTAAATAGACAGCTACGAAAATTAATAAAACTCTCTTGGTAAAGAGTGTGGTCTACAGCTTATCATGAGATACTCTACCTCCTTATCACGTTGCATTAATAAATAACGACTTATTATCATTTGTAGATCAGTCAGTCACAATTTATCTGCCATACATTGCTATTTTGATCGTCTCGAACACGGCCATAAACTCTCTGGGAGGGAAAGAAAAATCCCTGCGCATCTGCTCAGAAGGGAGAGAGCTGTGGGAGTCAGGGGAGCCTGGGGGGTGGGCTTTGAGGGGCCTGGGGGGTGGGCTTTGGGGTCCCTGGGGGTGGGCTTTGGGGTCCCTGGGGGGTGGGCTTTGAGGAGCCTGGGGGGTGGGCTTGGAGGAGCCTGGGGGGTGGGCTTTGGGGTCCCTGGGGGGTGGGCTTTGAGGAGCCTGGGGGGTGGGCTTTGAGGAGCCTGGGGGGTGGGCTTTGGGGTCCCTGGGGGTGGGCTTTGGGGTCCCTGGGGGGTGGGCTTTGGGGTCCCTGGGGGTGGGCTTTGGGGTCCCTAGGGGGTGGGCTTTGGGGTCCCTGGGGTGTCCCTCCAAAAAAGACCTACTTTATAAAAATAAACACACAGTAATTTATTTTACTCCATGTCTCCAACATACCAATATCCTTCTTGATTATCCACTTTTTTAACATAGATACTGCCTATAATAGGCTGTATGTTCCTGGTACGGTCACTGCACCCCCCTCAACTGGAAGCCTCTACAGGCACTGACTCGCCACACTTTTGACCCTTACACACAAACATACACCCAAAAATCCATAAACGCACACATTCACGCACTTACATATACAGTACCAGTCAAAAGTTTGGACACACCTACTCATTCAAGGGTTTTTCTTTGACTATTTTCTACATTGCAGAATAATAGTGAAGCCATCTAAACTGTGAAAGGTGTGTTGAGTCATTGTCCTGAGTGTGCAAAGCTGTCATTAAGGCAAAGGGTGGCTACTTTGAAGAATCTCAAATATAAAATAACACTTTTTTTGGTTACTACATGATTCCATGTGTTATTTCATAGATGTCTTCACTATTATTCTACAATGTAGAAAATAGTAAAAATAAAGAAAAACCCTGGAATGAGTAGGTGTGTCCAAACTTTTGACGGGTACTACACACACACACACACACACACACACACAGTCAACACTGCCGACTCCAAGTCGTGAAGGTAGGCAACAACACCTCCGCCACGCTGCCCCTCAACACAGGGGCCCCACAGGGGTGCGTGCTCAGCCCCCTCCTGTACTCCCTGTTCACGTATGGCTGCATGGCCATGCACATCTCCAACTCAATCATCAAGTTTGCAGACGACACAACAGTGGTAGGTCTGATTACCAACAATGACGAGACAGCCTACAGGGAGGAGGTGAGAGCCCTGGCTGAGGGGTGCCAGGAAAATAACCTCCCCCTCAACGTCAACAAAACGAAGGAGCTGATCGTGGACAACAGGAGACAGCAGTGAGAGTACACTCACATCGATAGGGCCATAGTGGTGAGGGTCAAAAGCTTGAAGTTCCTCAGGGTGCACATCACAGACAACCTGAAATGGTCCCTAAACACAGACAGCAAGGTGAAGAAAACCTCTTCAGCCTACACATTATACCCCATCATGTCAAAGTGGTACATTATACCCCATCATGTCAAAGTGGTACATTACACCCCATCATGTCGAAGTGGTACATTATACCCCATTATGTCGAAGTGGTACATTATACTCCATCATGTCAAAGTGGTACATTATACCCCATCATGCCAAAGTGGTACATTATACCCCATCATGTCAAACCCCTTTGTTATGTGGAGCCTAAATAAGTTCAGGAGTAAAAATGTGCTCAACAAGTCACATAAGTTGCATGGACTCGCTCTGTGTGCAATAATAGTGTTTAACATGATTTTTTTTAATGACTACCTCATCTCTGTACCCCACACATACAATTATCTGTAAGGTCCCTCAGTCGAGCAGTACATTTCAAACACAGAACAAAAAAAAACACTTTGGATGGTGTACTGTATGAATACACCCAGTTACTACAAAGAAGCATGCGTCCTTTGTAGCAATTCAGCAAAGCTTGAAGAATTTTGAAAGAAATAATGGGCAAATATGTAACACAATCCAGGTGTGGAAAGCTCTTCGAGAATTACCCAGAAAGACTCACAGCTGTAATCGCTGCCAAAGGTGCTTCTACAAAGTATTGACTCAGTGGTGTGAATTCTTACTGTATGTCAGTTAGATTTTTCTGTATTTGATTTTCAATGCATTTGCAAAAACCTCTAAAACATGTTTTCACTTTGTCATTATGGGGTATTGTGTGTAGATGGATGAAACAAATATAATCAATTGTGAATTCAGGCTGTTACACAACAAAATGTGGAAAAAGTCAAGGGGTCTGAATACTTTCTGAAGGCCACTCTGTACAGAGCATTCAGAAAGTATTCAGACCCCTTGACTTTTTCCACATTTTGTTACATTACAGCCTTATTTTTAAATAGATTTAAAGAAAAAATTCCTCTCATCAATATACACACAATACCCTATAATGACAAAGCATTTTTTTGGTGCAAATTTATAAATAAAAAAATATTACATTTTCATTAGTATTCACACCCTTTACTCAGTACTTTGTTGAAGCACCTTTGGCAGTGATTACAGCCTTGAGTATTCTTGGATATGACGCTACAAGCTTGGCACACCTGTATTTGGGGAGTTTTTTCCAATTCTTCTCTGCAGATCCTCTCAAGCTCCGTCAGGTTGGATGGGAGGGTCGCTGCACAGCTATTTTCAGGTCTCTCCAGAGATGTTCGATCGGGTTCAAGTCCGGGCTCTGGCTGGACCACTCAAGGGCATTCAGAGACTTGTCCCGAAGCCACTCCTGCGTTGTCTTGACTGTGTGCTTAGGGTCGTTGTCCTGTTGGAAGGTAAACCTTCACCCCAATCTGAGGTCAGGAGCAGGTTTTCATCAAGGATCTCTGTACTTTGCTCCGTTCATCTTTCCCTCGATCCTGACTAGTCTCCCAGTCCCTGCCGCTGAAAAACATCCCCACAGCATGGTACTGCCACCACCATGCTTCACTGTAGGGATGGTGCCAGGTTTCCTCCAGATGTGACGCTTGGCATTCAGGCCAAAGAGTTCAATCTTGGCTTCATCAGACCAGAGAATCTTGTTTCATTTTCAAAAATTTCTAAAGACCTATTTTCGCTTTGTCATTATGGGGTATTGTGTCTAGATTCATGAAGAAAATATTTTATTTAAATTAAAGTAACCAGTGTTCAATGACTCTATGTACAGCGCATTCAGAAAGTATTCAGACCCCTTGACTTTTCCCACATTTTGTTACGTTACAGCCTTATTATAAAATGGATTAAATAAATATTTTTACTTAAAAAAAAAATAAGGATTTTTCTTTGCTGGTCTCTGGGGAGATAAATCTAGCTAGCTAAGTCAACCATTGGCTAGGCCATCAGAAGATAGGCATCTGCCATTCAACTGTATTAGGGCAACATTTTGGAGTGATAGTGGAATCAACCAATCACATTTTGACTTAATAGGTGGGACTAGGCCAACAGGTCACTGCACAATAGTGAGCAATATTTTTCACATGGTCTAGCTAGCAAATTTTTCTTGTCAGGTGTTTGTTGCTAATTTGTTAGCTTCTCCCTTTTCAAGAAAAACTTTCAACAAGACGTTTCAAATGATCATAATCTGGTAATTGGAACTGGGTTTTTTATTGCAGCATGCTTGCTGTAGTTAGACATCTGTTGCATTTAAAGTGGAACTGACAGCGTTTAAGCAACATTAAATATGATTTAAATCTGTTCATATACACCCCTGTAAATTCTTAGAAGGTTTGGGAGTGACGTATTCTAAGGCATTGGTGAAAATTCTATTGCAATGTAGAGTGGGAAGGGGGCCGTGCTTTTGGACAATTAATAGACACTGCAGTAAATAAAAACCGAATAAAAAACATCTGTCTTGTCCAGGACCGGAGTCTATACAGATCGGTGCGCTATAGCCAATCAGAGCTACAGTAGGCCTTTATGCAAATAAGCCATCTGCCATCATTCACTATGAACTGGCCTGTGTGTTTACAGGCAGTAGGACCTGTCATCATTCACTATGAACTGGACTGTGTGTTTACAGGCAGTAGGACCTGTCATCATTCACTATGAACTGGACTGTGTGTTTACAGGCAGTAGGACCTGTCATCATTCACTATGAACTGGACTGTGTGTTTACAGGCAGTAGGACCTGTCATCATTCACTATGAACTGGACTGTGTGTTTACAGGCAGTAGGACCTGTCATCATTCACTATGAACTGGACTGTGTGTTTACAGGCAGTAGGACCTGTCATCATTAGATCCCTCACTTCCAAGGCAGTTATAGTCAATGAACTAATCACTGATCATAATCTTGATGTGATTGGCCTGACTGAAACATGGCTTAAGCCTGAAGAATTTACTGTGTTAAATGAGGCCTCACCCCCTGGTTACACTAGTGACCATACCCCCCGTGCATCCGGCAAAGGCGGAGGTGTTGCTAACATTTACGATAGCAAATTTCAATTTACAAAAAAAAAAACAATGACGTTTTCGTCTTTTGAGCTTCTAGTCATGAAATCTATGCAGCCTACTCACTCACTTTTTATAGCTACTGTTTACAGGCCTCCTGGGCCATATGCAGTGTTCCTCACTGAGTTCCCTGAATTCCTATCGGATCTTGTAGTCATAGCAGATAATATTCTAATTTTTGGTGACTTTAACATTCACATGGAAAAGTCCACAGACCCACTCCAAAAGGCTTTCGGAGCCATCATCGACTCAGTGGGTTTTGTCCAACATGTCTCTGGACCTACTCACTGCCACAGTCATACTCTGGACCTAGTTTTGTCCCATGGAATAAATGTTGTGGATCTTAATGTTTTTCCTCATAATCCTGGACTATCGGACCACCATTTTATTACGTTTGCAATCGCAACAAATAATCTGCTCAGACCCCAACCAAGGAGCATTAAAAGTTGTGCTATAAATTCTCAGACAACCCAAAGATTCCTTGACGCCCTTCCAGACTCCCTCTGCCTACCCAAGGACGTCAGAGGACAAAAATCAGTTAACCACCTAACCGAGGAACTCAATTTAACCTTGCGCAATACCCTAGATGCAGTTGCACCCCTAAAAACTAAAAACATCTGTCATAAGAAACTAGCTCCCTGGTATACAGAAAAT
The DNA here is from genome assembly GCF_965601325.2 of Salmo salar. NCBI lineage: Eukaryota > Metazoa > Chordata > Actinopteri > Salmoniformes > Salmonidae > Salmo > Salmo salar. Next base: position 56,414,935 of record NC_138304.1, on the reverse strand, counting down.
ACACAAGCTCTGAAGCAAGCTTCCAGAAAATTGGAACGGAAATGGCGCCACACCAAACTGGAAGTCTTCCGACTAGCTTGGAAAGACAGTACCGTGTAGTATCGAAGAGCCCTCACTGCTGCTCGATCATCCTATTTTTCCAACTTAATTGAGGAAAATAAGAACAATCCGAAATTTCTTTTTGATACTGTCGCAAAGCTAACTAAAAAGCAGCCTTCGCAAATGGAGGATGGCTTTCACTTCAGCAGTAATACATTTATGAACTTCTTTGAGGAAAAGATCATGATCATTAGAAAGCAAATTACAGACTCCTCTTTAAATCTGGGTATTCCTCCAAAGCTCCATTGTCCTGAGTCTACACAACTCTGCCAGGACCTAGGATCAAGGGAGATACTAAAGTGTTTTAGCACTATATCTCTTGACACAATGATGAAAATAATCATGGCCTCCAAACCCTCAAGCTGCATACTGGACCCTATTCCAACTAAACTACTGAAAGAGCTGCTTCCTGTGCTTGGCCCTCCTATGTTGAACATAATAAACGGCTCTCTATCCACCGGATGTGTACCAAGCTCACTAAAATTGGCAGTAATAAAGCCTCTCTTGAAAAAGCCGAATCTTGATCCAGAAATTATAAAAAACTATCGGCCTATATCGAATCTTCCATTCCTCTCCAAAATTTTAGAAAAAGCTGTTGCACAGCAACTCACTGCCTTCCTGAAGACAAACAATGTATACGAAACGCTTCAGTCTGGTTTTAGACCCCATCATAGCACTGAGACTGCATTTGTGAAGGTGGTAAATGACCTTTTAATGACGTCAGACCGAGACTCTGCATCTGTCCTCGTGCTCCTAGATCTTAGTGCCGCTTTTGATACCATCGATCACCACATTCTTTTGGAGTGATTGGAAACCCAAATTGGTCTACATGGACAAGTTCTGGCCTGGTTTAGATCTTATCTGTCGGAAAGATATCAGTTTGTCTCTGTGAATGGTTTGTCCTCTGACAAATCAATTGTAAATTTCGGTGTTCCTCAAGGTTCCGTTTTAGGACCACTATTGTTTTCACTATATATTTTACCTCTTGGGGATGTCATTCGAAAACATAATGTTAAATTTCACTGCTATGCGGACGACACACAGCTGTACATTTCAATGAAACATGGTGAAGCCCCAGAATTGCCCTCGCTAGAAGCCTGTGTTTCAGACATAAAGAAGTGGATGGCTGCAAACTTTCTACTTTTAAACTCAGACAAAACAGAGATGCTTGTTCTAGGTCCCAAGAAACAAAGAGATCTTCTGCTGAATCTGACAATTAATCTGGATGGTTGTACAGTCGTCTCAAATAAAACTGTGAAGGACCTCGGCGTTACTCTGGACCCTGATCTCTCTTTTGAAGAACATATCAAGACTGTTTCAAGGACAGCTTTTTTCCAGCTACATAACATTGCAAAAATCAGAAACTTTCTGTCCAAAAATGACGCAGAAAAATTAATCCATGCTTTTGTTACTTCTAGGCTGGACTACTGCAATGCTCTACTTTCCGGCTACCCGGATAAAGCACTAAACAAACTTCAGTTAGTGCTAAATACGGCTGCTAGATTCCTGACTAGAACCAAAAAATGTGATCATATTACTCCAGTGCTAGCCTCCTTACACTGGCTTCCTGTTAAGGCAAGGGCTGATTTCAAGGTTTTACTGCTAACCTACAAAGCATTACATGGGCTTGCTCCTACCTATCTTTCCGATTTGGTCCTGCCGTACATACCTACACGTACGCTACGGTCACAAGACGCAGGCCTCCTAATTGTCCCTAGAATTTCTAAGCAAACGGCTGGAGGTAGGGCTTTCTCCTATAGAGCTCCATTTTTATGGAATGGTCTGCCTACCAATGTGAGAGACGCAGACTCAGTCTCAACCTTTAAGTCTTTACTGAAGACTTATCTCTTCAGTAGGTCCTATGATTAAGTATAGTCTGGCCCAGGAGTGTGAAGGTGAACGGAAAGGCTGGAGCAACGAACCGCCCTTGCTGTCTCTGCCTTGCCGGTTCCCCTCTTTCCACTGGGATTCTCTGCCTCTAACCCTTTTACAGGGGCTGAGTCACTGGCTTACTGGTGTTCTTCCATGCCGTCCATGGGAGGGGTGCGTCACTTGAGTGGGTTGAGTCACTGACGTGGTCTTCCTGTCTGGGTTGGCGCCCCCCCCTTGGGTTGTGCCATGGCGGAGATCGTTGTGGGCTATACTCGGCCTTGTCTTAGGACGGTAAGTTGGTGGTTGGAGACATCCCTCTAGTGGTGTGGGGGCTGTGCTTTGGCAAAGTGGGTGGGGTTATATCCTGCCTGTTTGGCCCTGTCCGGGGGTATCATCGGATGGGGCCACAGTGTCTTCTGATCCCTCCTGTCTCAGCCTCCAGTATTTATGCTGCAGTAGTTTATGTGTCGGGGGGCTAGGGTCAGTCTGTTACATCTGGAGTATTTCTCTTGTCTTATCCGGTGTCCTGTGTGAATTTAAATATGCTCTCTCTAATTCTCTCTTTCTGTCTTTCTCTCGGAGGACCTGAGCCCTAGGACCATGCCTCAGGACTACCTGGTATGATGACTCCTTGCTGTCCCCAGTCCACCTGGCCGTGCTGCTGCTCCAGTTTCAACTGTTCTGTCTGCGGCTATGGAACCCTGACCTGTTCACCGGACGTGCTTGTTGCACCCTCGACAACTACTATGATTATTATTATTTGACCATGCTGGTCATTTATGAACATTTTAACATCTTGACCATGTTCTGTTATAATATCCACCCTGCACAGCCAGAAGAGGACTGGCCACCCCTCATAGCCTGGTTCCTCTCTAGGTTTCTTCCTAGGTTTTTGGCCTTTCTAGGGAGTTTTTCCTAGGGAGTTTTTCCTAGCCACCGTGCTTCTTTCACATGCATTGCTTGCTGTTTGGGGTTTTAGGCTGGGTTTCTGTACAGCACTTTGAGATATCAGCTGATTTACGAAGGGCTATATAAATACATTTGATTTGATCATTCACTATGAACTGGACTGTGTGTTTACAGGCAGTAGGACCTGTCATCATTCACTATGAACTGGACTGTGTGTTTACAGGCAGTAGGACCTGTCATCATTCACTATGAACTGGACTGTGTGTTTACAGGCAGTAGGACCTGTCATCATTCACTATGAACTGGACTGTGTGTTTACAGGCAGTAGGACCTGCCATCATTCACTATGAACTGGACTGTGTGTTACAGGCAGTAGGGGCTGCCATCATTCACTATGAACTGGACTGTGTGTTTACAGGCAGTAGGACCTGTCATCATTCACTATGAACTGGACTGTGTTTTTACAGGAAGTAGCAACAACGTGACTTTAGATCATTAGAACACATTTCACCAAAAGCCACAAAATGCACCTGAATGGATTTCTGCTAATACGTAAAACACCACGCGAGTTCTCTTACATTTTGGAACTTTACAGTCCTATTGATCAAACAACCATGAAAAGGTTTACTCTCTCTCTGTTATGCACAACAACAACAACAACAAGATCAACAACTAATGCTAGCCAGAACAAGAATAAAAGGGCTTAATAAAAGGACTTTTTAATTATTTATACTTTTGATACTTACATATTTTAGGAATTACATTTATTTTTTATATTAAAGTATATTTAAAACCAAATACTTTTAGATTTGTATTCAAGTAGTATTTTACTGGGTGACTCACGTTTACTTGAGTCATTTTCTATTAACATATATTTACTTTTACTCAAGTATGACACCCCTGGTAGGACACACCCCTGGTAGGACACTATCACACACATAAATCTACATGGAGTATTCAGAACTGATTTCATTTCTTTACCAAAATAAATTGTTTTGCATTTCACGTGGGTTGACTAAGACTTGATCTCGTAATCTTGCCAAAGATTAGTTGTTAAAAGGTATCAACGTATCTAAGGTATAATAATGCATTATAAATATTTTTTGATAGTAACACATTTTTATCAAATGTAAAACTTAACTGTTTGGAGAAAGTTCTACTGGTTGAAAACACATGGTTTGTGCAGGAACACATTGTGAACACCAGAGGGCGCCAGAGCCTAACAGTCAGCCACCATGAAGTACTGAACAGCCAGATGGAGGGAGCAGCCGAACCTACAGACATGTTCACTGAGTGAGGACTACATGGGAAGCATCACAAACACAGGATTCCATCGTAGCTCAGTGGATAGACAAAGGGAGCATCTGAGATGGCACCCTATTCCCTCTATGTAGGCCTATAGAGCCCTATTCCCTCTATGTAGGCCTATAGCGCCCTATTCCCTCTATGTAGGCTTATGGCGCCCTATTCCCTCTATGTAGGACTATAGCACCCTATTATTTCACTAGCCCATATGGCTCTGGTCTAAAGTAGTGTACTATATAGGAAATAGTGTGCCATTTGGGATGTAAAAACAGTACCCTCTTATCAAATGTGATTCTGGGAATGTTTAGCACATCTCATCACGTGTGGAAATCATAGACAGCATGATATAGTGTGTAGGGAAGACTTCACTGGTGTAAATACACTAAAGACCTAACCACAGATGGACCAATCAGCCAGATATTTCACCGGATGTATAAAATGGGAACCATCTGCTTGGCGTTTCCTCTCACTACCAAATATGGTGATGAGAGGAAGCCCAGTGGCCGGCGGTGGGTGAAGATGAGGTGAGATTTTGGCCGACATTCTGCTAATTTTGTCATCGATTTATTAAAAAAAAATATATATATTTTCTTTCCAATTTCGATCTTGTCTCATCGCTGTAACTCCCCAACGGGCTCGGGAGGTGACTTAACCCGGAAGCCAGCCGCACCAATGTGTCAGAGGAAACACCGTTCAACTGACGACCGCAGTCAGCCTGCAGGTACCCGGCTCACCACAAGGAGTCGCTAGAGCGCGATGAGCCAAGTAAAGGCCCCCTCCCTGGCCAAACCCTCCCCTAACACCATATAATTCTGTTCCCCAAACGACACTAAACAAAAATATAAACGCAACATCCAACAATTTCAAAGATTTTCCTGAGTTATAGTTCATATGACGAAATCAGTTAATTGAAATAAATTCATTAGGCCCTAATCTATGGATTTCACATGCATCTGATGGTCACAGATACCTTAAAACAATAAGGTAGGGGCGTGGATCAGAAAACCAGTCAGTATCTGGTGTGACCACCATTTGTCTCATACAGCGCGACACATCTCCTTCACATAGAGTTGATCAGGCTGTTGATTGTGGCCTGTGGAATGTTGTCCCACTCCTCTTCAATGGCTGTGTGAAGTTTCTGGATATTGGCGGGAACTAGAACACGCTGTCGTACGCGTCGAACCAGAGCATCCCAAACATGCTCAATGGGTGACATGTCTGGTGAGTATGCAGGTCATGGAAGAACTGGGACATTTTCAGCTTCCAGGAATGGCGTACAGATCCTTGTGGGGCCGTGCGTTATCATGCTGAAACATGAGGTGTTGGTGGCGGAGAGAGAGAGCAACAGCAGTAGGGTGTGAATCCTCATGCCAAGTACAGAGGTGAAGAGAGGAGGGGTGAGGAAAGGAAGAGTAAGGAAAGGAGGGGTGAGGAGAGGAGGGGTGAGGAGATGAGGTCATGAATAACCATGATTACTCTGTATTTCTGTCATCACTATTCTAATGGATGAAAGGATGCACACTCAGTAATACTCCAGGACCAGAGTTGGAGCCCTATGTTGTTTATTGTTTAATGTGCAGTGCACATTAAATGATAAAGCTGTGTGCTGGCAGTTAAAAATGAGCAGTTAGCTACATCTTAACTACTGAGACGAATGTTTCTGTTGTTGATAAGAGAATTATATAATAAAGGTAAATGAATAAAGAACCCAACCCTGTCACGTAACCAATTAGTAATTAGTAGTTATGTAGCATGTATAATGAATAATTAAAAGTACTAATCGGGACAAAATGTGTGTGTGTTTTAGTGGGCCTAAGAAAACAACAAGTAGACTGGGATTGACCCGACAGCTGAGGAACTTGGAGTAACTTAGAGAAGAAAGGGAGTGACCCTCAAGGTTCCTCTAATCTCGGGGGAAAGGAACAGACAGCGCTGGGTAGTGATTAACAGTGTTGAGAAGTCCGGGGAGGGATACAATTCACCTACTGTTTGTGTGGAGGTATGTGCGTAAGCGGGGAGTGAGCATAAAATGAACATCTTTGTGTAATGTACCTCAGAACGTTCTCTGAATAAACCGTACGAACCTTTTGCAGAAAGCTGAGTCTTTGCCTAATTATTCTTAACCCAGTGTCTTACAAACCTTGAGGATTAATCAAGGCTTATTGATTGGTAATTATTATCATTGGGATAGAAAAATTCCACTGACAGTTGTACATTATCCCTGGATAAATAAACTGAACTCAGTAAGAAAGCTTCCTTAGCTCAGAATAAGTTCTGTCACTGGTTCACACTCAGTAAGATTATTAGAGTAGATACGGTTAGGTTTGCTCAGCATTTGATATCATTAAAGACCAGTGGCACATCACGTTTTGCTTTCCCCGCCAGTTTCCACGTGGATTACTGGGCTGGTGTTACCAGTCAACCAATCAAACCTCCATGTCTGATAAATCCGTTATCTGGAGTAAATATGTCGGCAGTCAGCAACTACTATGACGCAGTAGGAAGGTAAGCGATTGATCAAATGACAATGATAGCGCACAACGAGGCTGGTTAGAAGGGTGGCCGACAGGATATCGGTAGTTACCGAGCCTGGTTAGAAGGGTGGCCGACAGGATATCGGTAGTTACCGAGCCTGGTCAGAAGGGCGGCCGACAGGATATCGGTAGTTACCGAGCCTATTTAGAAGGGTGGCCGACAGGATATCGGTAGTTACCGAGCCTGGTCAGAAGGGTGGCCGACAGGATATCGGTAGTAATCGAGCCTGGTTAGAAGGGTTGGCCGACAGGATATCGGTAGTTACCGAGCCTGGTTAGAAGGGTGGCCGACAGGATATCGGTAGTTACCGAGCCTGGTTAGAAGGGTGGCCGACAGGATATCGGTAGTTACCGAGCCTGGTTAGAAGGGTGGCCGACAGGATATCGGTAGTTACCGAGCCTGGTTAGAAGGGTGGCCGACAGGATATCGGTAGTTACCGAGCCTGGTTAGAAGGGTGGCCGACAGGATATCAGTAGTTACCTCGCACACAGCAACAGAGGTTCCTGCTGCTCCATGAACGTGATGCGTGGGAAGCGGTGTTAATTACCACAGATGTAGTGTAGTTCTTACTATCCAGAGACACGTGAAGTTGGGCCAGCTAGCAGAAACGATATACATCGAAAGAGAACGGGAGAGAGACAGAGTTATAGAGAGAGTTCTGAAAGCCAACATGTGAGTTGCAGGAAGTGAATTTCAGAGTCGAAGGACGACAGACAAGACAATCTTTTTCTCTGTGGATTAAATTTATTTCAATTTTTTTCCCCCAAAAAAGAATTGTACAATACAAAATTGTTTTGCAACGGCTTAGAGAAAATGGTTTGAGTAGAGGTATGTCATGACAAAGTGCTTTTTGACATCCATTGTTCCGCTGCTTTGCAGTTCGATTTTCGTTCCCTCCCCACATGCGTCTACAGGCTGCTGAATGAACCAAGCACACAGTGGACCAAACAGAAAGATCAAAATGACCGACTGACGAGCCCCAGAACAGACTAGGGGCCACTACAACTGAACAGAATGTCAGTGAGGGTCATAACCAAAAATGCATTGCGCCAAAAGAAAGTAAAAAAATAAAATAAAAACATCTGGATAGATTTGCTAGTTCCATTTTCAGATGAAAAAAATGAACGCAGGTTCAATTAAATCAAGGCGTTGACTTTTCAGGGACTTGTTCAAAACTAAAAACATTATTTAAAAGTGTTTCACATTCATTCTGACACTATTTGAGGTTTTGAACGGTTTCCAACAGCCTGACCGCCACGTAGGCTGAAAACACAGTAATCTTGTATTAACATTCCACTCCTTGCCAATCCTTGTCATGCCAAACAGTGGCGAGGAGTGGAACGTTAGTACTTCCTGGATTTCAGGCTACCCATCAGGCAGATTGTCACTGACTGACAACAACAGTGAGGGTTGTATCTTAGCAACGAGGGAACATGAACTGAATTATACCATATTATTATCAAAGGCTTCATCATGTTTCATTTGAAAACAGGCTTTACATGAGCCTACCCACACGTTAGAAAAATAGAGTTGGAGTTAGGAATATGATGTATATCATAGCAAAAATATACTTGGGCCTTTCTCTGTATGGGGACTCAAATGGGACCTACTTCTCAGAGGTCAGTCCTACTTCTCAGAGGTCAGTCCTACTTCTTAGAGGTCAGTCCTACTTCTCAGAGGTCAGTCCTACATCTCAGAGGTCAGTCCTACTTCTTAGAGGTCAGTCCTACTTTTCAGGGTCAACATACTGCCATCTATCCTGACAGGCTCTGTCCAATACACTGCCATCTATCCTGACGGGCTCTGTCCAATACACTGCCATCTATCCTGACGGGCTCTGTCCAATACACTGCCATCTATCCTGACGGGCTCTGTCCAATACACTGCCATCTATCCTGACGGGCTCTGTCCAATACACTGCCATCTATCCTGACGGGCTCTGTCCAATACACTGCCATCTATCCTGACGGGCTCTGTCCAATACACTGCCATCTATCCTGACGGGCTCTGTCCAATACACTGCCATCTATCCTGACGGGCTCTGTCCAATACACTGCCATCTATCCTGACAGGCTCTGTCCAATACACTGCCATCTATCCTGACAGGCTCTATCCAATACACTGCCATCTATCCTGACGGGCTCTGTCCAATACACTGCCATCTATCCTGACAGGCTCGGTCCAATACACAGCAGAGGGGCTTGTTTTTCTACTGCTTATGAAGCTGCTGGTGACTGGTTGTCGCCTGGATTCTACATGAAAGGCTTCACTTGGGCTAGACTGGTCTATGTTAGAGCAGAAACTGTGTGGCAGTGTTAACTAGGGTCTTCCCAGACGTACTGTGGTAGAGATTCAGACATTCAGGATAAAACAAAAGTCGAAACTAACGGATGGACTTGTTTTAAGATGGCACTTACGATAGATTTCTGCGACACACAGTTGTTCAACGACGTTACCAGCACAAAAGAAAAACCATAAAGCAAACAGTTTGTGGTTTGATCTGAACAAGATAGACAGAAACACTGAAGTTAAATAACCATATTCATCTCATTTATCTCTCCACCCTCCTCAACATACTGTTCCATCAATAACAGAACTATTCTCTCTGAACCGGGACACAGAACCCCTCTGTTCCATCAATAACAGAACTATTCTCTGAACCGGGACACAGAACCCCTCTGTCTGTTCCCATCAACCACAGAGTTCAATAACAGAACTATTCTCTCTGAACCGGGACACAGAACCCCTCTGTCTGTTCCCATCAACCACAGAGTTCAATAACAGAACTATTCTCTCTGAACTGGGACACAGAACCCCTCTGTCTGTTCCCATCAACCACAGAGTTCAATAACAGAACTATTCTCTCTGAACCGGGACACAGAACCTCTCTGTCTGTTCCCACCAACAATGTAGAAACTTTAAAACAACAGTAAAAACAGAAGCTTAACAGCCGGAGAAACAGCAGCCTGACACAGTATAGTAGAGAAACGTCCCAAATGGCACCCTATTTCCTGTATAGTGCACATAGAGCCCTATGGGCCCTGGTCTAAAGTAGTGCACTGCATAGGGAATAGGGTGCCATAGGGCTCTGGTCTAAAGTAGTACACTGCATAGGGAATAGGGTGCCTTTGGGACACAACCCTAGGAGTTATTGGGAGTTAACCCCCCCCCGAAATATAAAGTATGGGTTTATCATTCACATCTGCGTCATATCCTTTAAGATCTGTTGTTTGGAATGCTTTCCCTAATTGGCCCCAAAATTAATTCAATTTAGATTTTGAGAAAGACTGTTGAGAACTTTAAATAACATATCGTTGTTGCTTTAGGTCATGTGATAGTAACTTTTATTTTATAGCAACATGTGACATTCCTATACAAAAGTTAAGCGGAGCTAAGCTGATCTGGGCAGCTGGTTATAGCCACAGTACTAAGCTGATCTGGGCAGCTGGTTATAGCTACAGTACTAAGCTGATCTGGGCAGCTGGTTATAGCCACAGTACTAGGCTGATCTGGGCAGCTGGTTATAGCCACAGTACTAGGCTGATCTGGGCAGCTGGTTATAGCCACAGTACTAGGCTGATCTGGGCAGCTGGTTATAGCCACAGTACTAGGCTGATCTGGGCAGCTGGTTATAGCCACAGTACTAGGCTGATCTGGGCAGCTGGTTATAGCCACAGTACTAGGCTGATCTGGGCAGCTGGTTATAGCCACAGTACTAAGCTGATCTGGGCAGCTGGTTATAGCCACAGTACTAGGCTGATCTGGGCAGCTGGTTATAGCCACAGTACTAGGCTGATCTGGGCAGCTGGTTATAGCCACAGTACTAAGCTGATCTGGGCAGCTGGTTATAGCCACAGTACTAGGCTGATCTGGGCAGCTGGTTATAGCCACAGTACTAGGCTGATCTGGGCAGCTGGTTATAGCCACAGTACTAAGCTGATCTGGGCAGCTGGTTATAGCCACAGTACTAGGCTGATCTGGGCAGCTGGTTATAGCCACAGTACTAGGCTGATCTGGGCAGCTGGTTATAGCCACAGTACTAAGCTGATCTGGGCAGCTGGTTATAGCCACAGTACTAGGCTGATCTGGGCAGCTGGTTATAGCCACAGTACTAGGCTGATCTGGGCAGCTGGTTATAGCCACAGTACTAGCCCTAATATGGGACTAAAACACATGGCCCTGGGCATTCGCTCTACAAGTGGTTCATTTGGTCTTCTTGGAATACTACCAGCTAGCTAGCCATGCTGGAGCCTCGTCTGGACACACTGAAAAAGCAGTCACCTGGACAACCAAGGCCTTGATTATTCACTAAATGACTTGTCATCAACATGACAGATTATGACCATTGTCAAGTATTACCAAGGCCTTTCAAACCTCTTAATAATATTAGAATGTACATCTTTTGATCGCGTGAATTGAAGTAAAGAAAAACTGAGGATCTCTCTCTCCCCTCGTCTCCCTTTGACTTCTATTGATACCTGGCGAGTCAATAACAGTTCTATTGAAACCTGGCTGATACCTGGTGAGTCAATAACAGTTCTCTTGATACCTGGCTGACACCTGGCGAGTCAATAACAGTTCTATTGATACCTGGCTGATACCTGGTGAGTCAATAACAGTTCTATTGATACCTGGCGAGTCAATAACAGTTCTCTTGATACCTGGCTGATACCTGGTGAGTCAATAACAGTTGTATTGATACCTGGCTGATATCTGGCGAGTCAATAACAGTTCTATTGATACCTGGCTGATACCTGGTAGGTCAATAACAGTTCTTTTGATACCTGGCTGATACCTGGCGAGTTAATAACAGTTGTATTGATACCTGGCTGATACCTGGCGAGTCAATAACAGTTCTATTGATACCTGGTGAGTCAATAACAGTTGTATTGATACCTGGCTGATACCTGGTGAGTCAATAACAGTTGTATTGATACCTGGTGAAGTCCCCCCCCAGCTCTCTCTATATATATATTTCTAGGTCCTGAGGTATCTGCTGGAAAACAGTTTGTGTTAAAGTTTTAAGTACCTTCGTTGCTGGGACTCTCTCTTGGATTCAGACCAATTTAAGGCTTGTTTCCCCAGACACAGATTAATTAAACTTAGTCCTGGACTAAGAAACATGTCTAAAGGATTCTCCATTTGAAGTGAATTTTAGTCCAGGTCCGGCTCAGTTTAACTTGTGCCAGGGGGAACCAGCCCTAAGAGCTCAGGCTACTTTGGCAGGGTCCATGTCTTCCTATTACAGTCAGCAACAATGACTGCATCAAAACGGCATCCTATTCCCTATATGCCACTTGTGATGCAGCCAGTCAGTGAGCACAACATGTCAAATCAGAACGGCTCAGATCTCAGATCGATATTACCACCACAACAGCAGTGGTCAAGGGGCAGAAATAATGATAACAGGTGAGATGTTGTTTGGACTTTGTGTTGGTGTGTAAAGTCCCAGCAATGAGGAGGTACTAGATAGTTAGCTAGCCTAGCGGCCTCGTAAAGACTTGGCTAGCCTAGCGGCCTCGTAAAGACTTGACTAGCCTAGAGGCCTCGTAAAGACTTGGCTAGCCTAGAGGCCTCGTAAAGACTTGGCTAGCCTTGCGGCCTCGTAAAGACTTGGCTAGCCTTGCGGCCTCGTAAAGACTTGGCTAGCCTTGCGGCCTCGTAAAGACTTGGCTAGGCTAGCTGCCTCGTAAAGACTTGGCTAGGCTAGCTGCCTCGTAAAGAGTTAGCTAGCCTAGCTGCCTCGTAAAGAGTTAGCTAGCCTAGCTGCCTCGTAAAGAGTTAGCTAGCCTAGCTGCCTCGTAAAGAGTTAGCTAGCCTAGCTGACTCGTAAAGAGTTAGCTAGCCTAGCTGCCTCGTAAAGAGTTAGCTAGCCTAGCTGCCTCGTAAAGAGTTAGCTAGCCTATCGGCCGGGCCCGGTTATCAGGCCACCTGAGCTCCCACTACAACAAGCAGGAAGGGTTTGAGTGAGCCACTCAGTGAGTTTGGATAAGTGCGTTACAACACTGATGCTAGCTGGATAGGTGGGCCATCCCACCCTCGTAGACTGAAGGAGAGGGAAGGTCCTGAGGGGTATACTATAAAGGAGTTAGCCAGCTAACGTGCCTACATATTCTGATTCCTTTTTATTTTGTAGAAAGATAAGCTTGAAAAACAGCATGTCGATTTGATTTAACAAACAAAAAAACATATCCAAGTTTAGCTTTATTTAAAAAAAATATTAACAAAAAAAATCAATGTCTATTTCGACTTGCTTATCAAAGTTATCTGGCTAACTCATTGAACCCACTTTGCAGTATACCCCCTCTAGTTAGTAGATCCATCCTGGTGTCTTTAGTGTATCTGATGAAGCTGGTTGATGAAGTTTTCAATTCAAAGTGGGATGACCCAGCTCCTCTGAGTACAGCGCGTGGAACATCAGCAGTAGCAGCCATTGGTCCTTTGGTGTGGGAGCTTGTTTCAATTGTAGTTGTTTTTTTGTTTTTTTTTGTGCCTTCAAAATCCCTTTCCCCTACCTCCCTCCTTTGAATTAGGCATAGGGTCAATGTGCTTCTTTAAGTGCTTCGAAGACCACGACCCCATCATCATCCAAGCCACTGAGGTATTTGCAGGTGTAGCTTAGTGATGAGAAAGATGATGGGAGGGGGTAGAGGGGGAAAAGAGGTGAGAGGAGGAGATGAGCTATGAATTTTTCAGGAGCATTATCAGGTTAGGTTTTGCAGTTGGTCGGTCAGTTTAACGATTATTAGAGGTTTCAGACACAGTCCTCCATGATGACCAGGGGGGCAAGGAGCTGCCGGAGCTCCGAGGCACACACTGGCCCTGTGTGGGGGGGCCCTCTCCTCCTTCGCCGGGCCAGCCGAGAGGACAAGGGGGAGAGGGGGCGCAGGGAGCTCTGGGGGCTGAGGCTGCAGCTGGCAGTGGTGCTGGTAGCCATGTGGTGGGGCGAGGGGGACAGAGAGAGGGACCCCAACGACCCTTCTTCCTCAGAATCTTCGTTGAGGTCCTCTCTCTCCTGACGGTCGCTCTCGTCCTGCTCAGCTAGCTGGCGGGTGACGGCCACAGCCTGGCCGGCGAAGAAGGTCAGGTCCTGGGCTCTGCTGCCTCTGTGGTTCATCCTGGAGGGCACGGTGTTGGGAGCACACTGAGGGAAGAGACAGACGCGGAATGATTAGGTCATGAATTCTAGGCAGCTACCTTTTGTCCCTTCCATTAGAGGTCAAAGTTGCTCTGTCTTATAGTTCAAAACCAGAGAGCTGAACTGAGAGATGGAGGGAGAGATCAAAAGAAAGATTGAGAGAGACAGACAAGTGAGAGAAAGAAAGCCAGACGGAATGAGAGCCATCAAACAGTCCAAGCGTCAATACAGTACCTAAGCTCAAATTCTACTACGCTGGCTCTGACACTCCTTGGATGTGGCAGGGCTTTGCAAACTATCATGGCTTACACAAAGAGAAATCCCGCCACAAACTGCCCAGTGCCTACCAGATGAGCTAAATTCGAGGCAAGCAACACTGAACCATGCATTTGAGCACCAGCTGTTCCAGACGACTGTGATCTCGCTCTCCATAGCCGATGTGAGTAAGACCTTTAAACAGGTTAACACGGGGCCAGATGGATTACCAGGACACGTACTCAGAGCATAAACCTGACCAGCTGGCAAGTGTCTTCACTAACATTTTCACCTCTCCCTGACCCAGTGTGTAATACCTACGTGTTTCATGTAGACCACCATAGTGCCTGTGCCCAAGAACAGAGACACACAGAGAGACACAGAGAGACAGAAACAGATAAGATCCATACCCCTTGGACCCAGGGGTGCTGCAGGACCTGAGCAGCACTGAGGCGGTTCTTGGCATCTCTGACCAGAAGTCTGGTGATGAGGTCTTTAGCTCCAGAGGAGATCTGCTTCCAGTCCTTCTCAGGGAACTCGTACTTCCCCTCCTGAATGCTCTCAAACAGCATGTTCTGGAGAGGAGCCAAGAGAGAGACTGGGTTTGGGGACAGTTATAGATTTAAGAACTTAAGATGCTCTCAAACAGCATGTTCTGGAGATGTGACAAAAGACATACTGTTGTAGAAAGGTTCTTAAAAAAAATGTGTTGGTTGTTTTAGTCTGGCCAAACTGGCTTTAATATCACTAACAGACGGGCATCTTTAGAGGCATCATGTTCAGAGCAACAGAAAGAGACCAGGGTAGGGGGCAGGGTAGGGTGTAGGGAGCAGGGTAGGGAGCAGGGAACAGGGTAGGGAGCAGGGTAAGGGAAAATGATAGGGGGGGTAGGGGGCAGGGTAGAGTACAGGGTAGGGGCCAGGGTAGGGAAGAGGGTAGGGGAGGTAGGGGAAAGGGTAGGGGACAGGGTAGGGAGCGGGGTAGGGTGGAGTACAGGGTAGGGCTCAGGGTAGGGGGGTTAGGGGACAGGGTAGGGTACAGGGTAGGGTACAGGGTTAGGGAACAGGGTAGGGAGCAGGGTAGGGTGAGGGGTAGGGTGAAGGGTAGGGTGCTGGGTAGGGTGCTGGGTAAGGAGCTGGGTAGGGAGCTGGGAAGGGAGCTGGGTAGGGAGCTGGGTAGGGGGGTAGGGAGCAGGGTAGGGGTCTCAACACGTTGATATGTGCCTCTACTTCTCTATGGGAGTGCTGTTGCAGCAGCAGCAGCATTGTAGTGGTAGTAGTAGTGGTGTAGTAGTGGTAGTAGGTTGTAGTAGTGGTAGTAGGTTGTAGTAGTGGTGTGTTGTAGTAGTGGTAGTAGTAGTAGTGGTGTGTTGTAGTATTAGTAGTAGTGGTAGTAGTAGTAGTAGTAGTAGAAGTAGTAGTAGTAGGTTGTAGTAGTAGTAGTAGTAGGTTGTAGTAGTAGTAGTAGTAGTGGTGTGTTGTAGTAGTAGTAGTAGTAGTAGTAGTAGTGGTGTGTTGTAGTAGTAGTAGTAGTGGTAGTAGTAGTAGTAGTAGTAGTGGTAGAAGTAGTAGTGGTAGTAGTAGTAGTGGTAGTAGTAGTAGTAGTAGTAGTAGTAGTGGTAGTAGTAGTGGTGGTGGTAGTGGTAGTAGTAGTGGTGGTGGTAGTGGTAGTAGTGGTAGTGGTAGTAGTAGTGTTGTGTTGTAGTAGTAGTAGTAGTAGTGGTAGTGGTAGTAGTAGTAGTAGTGGTAGTAGTGGTAGTAGTAGTAGTAGTGGTAGTAGTAGTAGTGGTAGTAGTAGTGGTGTGTTGTAGTAGTAGTAGTGGTAGTAGTGGTAGTGGTGGTAGTAGTAGTGTGTTGTAGTAGTAGTAGTAGTGGTAGTAGTAGTAGTGGTAGTAGTAGTATTAGTAGTAGTGGTAGTAGTGGTGGTAGTAGTAGTAGTAGTAGTAGTAGTGGTAGTAGTAGTAGTAGTGGCGTGGTGTGTTGTAGTAGTAGTAGTAGTGGTAGTAGTGGTAGTACTGTAGTAGCAGTAGTACTGTAGTAGTAGTAGTAGTGGTGGTGTGTTGTAGTAGTAGTAGTGGTGTAGTAGTGGTAGTAGTAGTAGGTTGTAGTAGTAGTAGGTTGTAGTAGTGGTAGTAGGTTGTAGTAGTGGTAGTAGGTTGTAGTAGTAGTAGTAGTAGTAGTGGTAGTAGTAGTAGTGGTGTGTTGTAGTATTAGTAGTAGTGGTAGTAGTGGTAGTAGAAGTAGTAGTAGTAGGTTGTAGTAGTAGTAGTAGTAGTAGTAGGTTGTAGTAGTAGTAGTAGTGGTGTGTTGTAGTAGTAGTAGTAGTAGTAGTAGTAGTAGTGGTGTGTTGTAGTAGTAGTAGTAGTAGTGGTAGTAGTAGTGGTAGTAGTAGTAGTAGTGGTAGTAGTGGTGTGTTGTAGTAGTAGTAGTAGTAGTAGTAGTAGTAGTGGTAGTAGTGGTGTGTTGTAGTAGTAGTAGTAGTAGTGGTGGTAGTAGTAGTAGTAGTAGTGGTAGTGGTAGTAGTGGTAGTAGTAGTAGTAGTGGTAGTAGTAGTAGTAGTGGTAGTAGTAGTAGTAGTAGTAGTGTGTTGTAGTAGTAGTAGTAGTGTGTTGTAGTAGTAGTAGTAGTAGTAGTGGTAGTAGTAGTATTAGTGGTGGTGGTAGTTGTATTAGTGGTGGTGGTAGTAGTGGTAGTAGTGGTGGTAGTAGTAGTAGTAGTGGTAGTAGTAGTAGTGGTAGTAGTAGTAGTAGTGGCGTGGTGTGTTGTAGTAGTAGTAGTGGTAGTAATAGCGGTAGTACTGTAGTAGCAGTAGTACTGTAGTAGTAGTGGTAGTAGTAGCAGTGGTGTGTTGTAGTAGTAGTAGTAGTGGTAGTAGTAGTACTGTAGTAGTAGTGGTACTGTAGTAGTAGTGGTGGTAGTAGTAGTAGTGGTAGTAGTAGTGGTGGTGGTAGTAGTAGTGGTAGTAGTTGTAGTAGTGTTGTTGCAGTAGTGTTGTTGCAGTTAGTAGCAATGTGTTGTTGTAGTAGTGTTGTTGTAGCAGTAGTAGTGTTGTTGCAGGTAGTAGTAGTAGTAGTGGTAGTAGTAGTAGTGTTGTTGTTGCAGTTAGTGGTAGTAGTAGTAGTAGTAGTGGTGTGCAGTAGTAGTAGTAGTGGTGTGTAGTAGTAGTAGTAGTAATAGTAGTAGTAGTAGTAGTAGTAGTGGTGTGTTGTTGTTGTAGTAGTAGTAGTAGTAGTAGTGGTGGTGGTAGTGGTAGTAGTAGTAGTAGTGGTAGTGCTGTGTTGTAGTAGTAGTAGTAGTAGTAGTAGTAGTAGTGATGTGTTGTAGTAGTGGTAGTAGTGGTACTGTAGTAGTAGTGGTACTGTAGTAGTAGTAGCAGTGGTGGTAGTGGTAGTAGTAGTAGTAGTGTAGTAGCCGTGGTACTGTAGTAGTAGTAGTGGTAGTAGTAGTAGTGGTAGTAGTGGTGGTGGTGGTAGTGGTAGTAGTAGTGTTGTGTTGTAGTAGTAGTAGTAGTAGTGGTAGTGGTAGTAGTAGTAGTAGTGGTAGTAGTGGTAGTAGTAGTAGTAGTGGTAGTAGTAGTAGTAGTAGTGGTAGTAGTAGTGGTGTGTTGTAGTAGTAGTAGTGGTGTAGTAGTGGTAGTAGTAGTAGGTTGTAGTAGTAGTAGGTTGTAGTAGTGGTAGTAGGTTGTAGTAGTGGTGTGTTGTAGTAGTAGTAGTAGTAGTGGTAGTAGTAGTAGTGGTGTGTTGTAGTATTAGTAGTAGTGGTAGTAGTGGTAGTAGAAGTAGTAGTAGTAGGTTGTAGTAGTAGTAGTAGTAGTAGGTTGTAGTAGTAGTAGTAGTGGTGTGTTGTAGTAGTAGTAGTAGTAGTAGTAGTAGTAGTAGTAGTAGTGGTGTGTTGTAGTAGTAGTAGTAGTGGTAGTAGTAGTGGTAGTAGTAGTAGTGGTAGTAGTGGTGTGTTGTAGTAGTAGTAGTAGTAGTAGTAGTAGTAGTAGTAGTGGTAGTAGTGGTGTGTTGTAGTAGTAGTAGTAGTGGTGGTAGTAGTAGTAGTAGTAGTGGTAGTGGTAGTAGTGGTAGTAGTAGTAGTAGTAGTAGTAGTAGTAGTGTGTTGTAGTAGTAGTGTGTTGTAGTAGTAGTGGTAGTAGTAGTATTAGTGGTGGTGGTAGTAGTATTAGTGGTGGTGGTAGTAGTGGTAGTAGTGGTGGTAGTAGTAGTAGTAGTGGTAGTAGTAGTAGTGGTAGTAGTAGTAGTAGTGGCGTGGTGTGTTGTAGTAGTAGTAGTGGTAGTAGTAGCGGTAGTACTGTAGTAGCAGTAGTACTGTAGTAGTAGTGGTAGTAGTAGCAGTGGTGTGTTGTAGTAGTAGTAGTAGTAGTGGTAGTAGTGGTACTGTAGTAGTAGTGGTACTGTAGTAGTAGTGGTGGTAGTAGTAGTAGTGGTAGTAGTAAAAAAAAAAATGTATGAAATTGTATGAAATGTATGCATTCACTACTGTAAGTCGCTCTGGATAAGAGCGTCTGCTAAATGACTAAAATGTAAATGTAAATGTAGTAGTGGTGGTGGTAGTAGTAGTGGTAGTAGTTGTAGTAGTGTTGTTGCAGTAGTGTTGTTGCAGTTAGTAGCAATGTGTTGTTGTAGTAGTGTTGTTGTAGCAGTAGTAGTGTTGTTGCAGGTAGTAGTAGTAGTAGTGGTAGTAGTAGTAGTGTTGTTGTTGCAGTTAGTGGTAGTAGTAGTAGTAGTAGTGGTGTGCAGTAGTAGTAGTAGTAGTGGTGTGTAGTAGTAGTAGTAGTAATAGTAGTAGTAGTAGTGGTGTGTTGTTGTTGTTGTAGTAGTAGTAGTAGTAGTAGTAGTGGTGGTGGTAGTAGTAGTAGTGGTAGTGCTGTGTTGTAGTAGTAGTAGTAGTAGTAGTAGTAGTAGTAGTAGTAGTGGTAGTAGTAGTGATGTGTTGTAGTAGTGGTAGTAGTGGTACTGTAGTAGTAGTGGTACTGTAGTAGTAGTAGCAGTGGTGGTAGTGGTAGTAGTAGTAGTAGTGTAGTAGCCGTGGTACTGTAGTAGTAGTAGTGGTAGTAGTGGTAGTAGTAGAAGTGTGTTGTAGTAGTAGTGGTTGTTGTAGTAGTGTAGTAGTAGTAGTAGTAGTGGTAGTAGTAGTAGTAGTAGTAGTAGTGTGTTGTAGTGGTTGTTGTAGTGTTGTAGTAGTAGTAGTGTGTTGTAGTAGTAGTGGTTGTTGTAGTAGTGTAGTAGTAGTGGTAGTAGTAGTAGTAGTAGTAGTAGTAGTAGTAGTGTGTTGTATTGGTAGTAGTAGTAGTAGTAGAAGAAGTAGTAGAAGACAATTGGCGTGTGTATGTTTTTTAGCATGTTATTGATATGTTTGTGTTAGCTCGTATCTTACCTGGCATTCCTGGCAGGGCTCTCCCCAGTCCCAGCCACAGTTGGTGCCACAGCGCCCTACGAAGGGAGGGTACCCACTCAGCATAATGTACAGGATGACCCCCAGACTCCACAGGTCACAGCGCTTATCATAGATCGTAGCCTCCTCACTGAAGGCCTCCACTACCTCTGGAGCCATGTACTCTGCTGAACCACACTGGGGAGAGACCAGAGACAGATGTATACTGTTAGTCTGCATTTTACACACGCAGCCTTTTCACAACAGATCAGCAGAAGTGGTGAGGAGAAGAGAAGTGGTGAGGAGGAGAGAAGTGGTGAAGAGAGGAGGAGGAGAGAAGAGGTGAGGAGAGAAGTGAGGTGAAGAGGAGAAGAGGTGAAGAGGAGAAGAGGTGAGAGGTGAAGAGGAGAAGAGGTGAGGGGTGAAGAGAAGAGGTGAGGGGTGAAGAGAAGAGGGGTGTTGCGGTGTTGTAGCGGTGGTGTTATTGTAGCGATGGTGTTGTTTAAACGGTGGTGTTGTTGTAGTCTCTTCTCAAGAAGATGATAATCCTAGTCATATTAGCAACCCATGCTAGTCGTTGATAATCCTAGTCATATTAGCATCCCATGCTAGTTGATGATAATCCTAGTCATATTAGCAACCCATGCTAGTTGATGATAATCCTAGTCATATTAGCATCCCATGCTAGTTGATGATAATCCTAGTCATATTAGCAACCCATGCTAGTTGATGATAATCCTAGTCATATTAGCATCCCATGCTAGTTGATGATAATCCTAGTCATATTAGCAACCCATGCTAGTTGATGATAATCCTAGTCATATTAGCATCCCATGCTAGTTAATGATAATCCTAGTCATATTAGCATCCCATGCTAGTTGATGATAATCCTAGTCATATTAGCAACCCATGCTAGTTGATGATAATCTTAGTCATATTAGCATCCCATGCTAGTTGATGATAATCCTAGTCATATTACTAACCCATGCTAGTTGATGATAATCCTAGTCATATTAGCATCCCATGCTAGTTGATGATAATCCTAGTCATATTAGCAACCCATGCTAGTTGATGCATCTTTAGATCTCCCCTTTTTCAAAATGTTCCCACTAATTGCATTATTTAACAAACATTGGAGCTTAACCTACTGCCTTGTGTGCTTATAATGTGAAGAAATAATAGTTTATCAACATTCTAAGCTAAACGTTCTGATCTGTTGCATCAGACTCATGTAACCTAGGTCTACTGGTTGTATGAATTTGGGATCTATCGTCCCACAACTGTCCCAGAGTCTGTTTGGGATAGGCCATTTCTTTCTCACACAGCATGACAAGCTGACTTTTCTACTAGATAGTAGATTGACAGGCAAGTGATTCTGCTGTTCGTTACTGGTTTTGATGGCTAGTGATTGCGCTGTTTGTTACTCGTCTCGTTGGCTAGTGATTCTGCTGTTCGTTACTGGTTTTGATGGCTATTGATTCTGCTGTTCGTTACTGGTCTAATTGGCTAGTGATTCTGCTATTCGTTACTGGTCTAATTGGCTAGTGATTCTGCTATTCGTTACTGGTCGCGTTGGCTAGTGATTCTGCTGTTCGTTACTGGTCTCGTTGGCTAGTGATTCTGCTATTCGTTACTGGTCTTGTTGGCTAGTGATTCTGCTGTTCGTTACTGGTCTCGTTGGCTAGTGATTCCGCTGTCACATGGCAATGCTACCAAACACTAATTGAGTGTATGTAAACTTCTGACAAACTGGGAATGTGATGAAAGAAATAAAAGCAGAAATAAATCATTCTCTATACTATTACTCCTGACATTTCACATTCTTAAAATAAAGTGGTGATCCTAACTGACCTAAAACAGGGAATCTTTACTAGGATTAAATGTCAGGAATTGTGAAAAACTGAGTTGAAATGTATTTGGATAAGGTGTATGTAAACTTCCCACTTCAACTGTATGTATATAATTAAAAGTCTCATTAAAGTTAGGATCCATTTTCTGGCTCCTCCCTCATGTCAGCATCAGTCTGGACATGAGGCTGTAGCCACTGGTCCACCTGAATATGTCAGTCATCATACTGTTGAACTGGTCCACCTGAATATGTCTGTCATCATACTGTTGAACTAGTCCACCTAAATATGTCAGTCTGTCATCATACTGTTGAACTGGTCCACCTGAATATGTCTGTCATCATACTGTTGAACTAGTCCACCTAAATATGTCAGTCTGTCATCATACTGTTGAACTGGTCCACCTGAATATGTCTGTCATCATACTGTTGAACTAGTCCACCTGAATATGTCAGTCTGTCATCATACTGTTGAACTGGTCCACCTGAATATGTCTGTCTGTCATCATACTGTTCAACTAGTCCACCTGAATATGTCAGTCATCATACTGTTCAACTAGTCCACCTGAATATGTCAGTCATCATGCTGTTGAACAAGTCCACCTGAATATGTCAGTCTGTCATCATACTGTTGAACTAGTCCACCTGAATATGTCTGTCATCATACTGTTGAACTAGTCCACCTGAATATGTCTGTCATCATACTGTTGAACTGGTCCACCTGAATATGTCTGTCATCATACTGTTGAACTGGTCCACCTGAATATGTCAGTCTGTCATCATACTGTTGAACTGGTCCACCTGAATATGTCTGTCTGTCATCATACTGTTGAACTAGTCCACCTGAATATGTCAGTCATCATGCTGTTGAACGAGTCCACCTGAATATGTCAGTCTGTCATCATACTGTTGAACTAGTCCACCTGAATATGTCTGTCATCATACTGTTGAACTGGTCCACCTGAATATGTCTGTCATCATACTGTTGAACTGGTCCACCTGAATAAACCCCTAGTAGCATTAGTTAACCTGAATAACTATAAACCCCCAGTAGCATTAGTTAACCTGAATAACTATAAACCCCTAGTAGCATTAGTTAACCTGAATAACTATAAACCCCCAGTAGCATTAGTTAACCTGAATAACTATAAACCCCTAGTAGCATTAGTTAACCTGAATAACTATAAACCCCCAGTAGCATTAGTTAACCTGAATAACTATAAACCCCCAGTAGCATTAGTTAACCTGAATAACTATAAACCCCCAGTAGCATTAGTTAACCTGAATAACTATAAACCCCCAGTAGCATTAGTTAACCTGAATAACTATAAACCCCCAGTAGCATTAGTTAACCTGAATAACTATAAACCCCCAGTAGCATTAGTTAACCTGAATAACTATAAACCCCCTAGTAGCATTAGTTAACCTGAATAACTATAAACCCCCTAGTAGCATTAGTTAACCTGAATAACTATAAACCCCTAGTAGCATTAGTTAACCTAAATAACTATAAACCCCCTAGTAGCATTAGTTAACCTGAATAACTATAAACCCCTAGTAGCATTAGTTAACCTGAATAACTATAAACCCCCTAGTAGCATTAGTTAACCTGAATAACTATAAACCCCTAGTAGCATTAGTTAACCTGAATAACTATAAACCCCCTAGTAGCATTAGTTAACCTGAATAACTATAAACCCCTAGTAGCATTAGTTAACCTGAATAACTATAAACCCCTAGTAGCATTAGTTAACCTGAATAACTATAAACCCCCTAGTAGCATTAGTTAACCTGAATAACTATAAACCCCTAGTAGCATTAGTTAACCTGAATAACTATAAACCCCTAGTAGCATTAGTTAACCTGAATAAACCCCTAGTAGCATTAGTTAACCTGAATAACTATAAACCCCTAGTAGCATAAGTTAACCTGAATAACTATAAACCCCCTAGTAGCATTAGTTAACCTGAATAACTATAAACCCCCTAGTAGCATTAGTTAACCTGAATAACTATAAACCCCCTAGTAGCATTAGTTAACCTGAATAACTATAAACCCCTAGTAGCATTAGTTAACCTGAATAACTATAAACCCCCTAGTAGCATTAGTTAACCTGAATAACTATAAACCCCTAGTAGCATTAGTTAACCTGAATAACTATAAACCCCCTAGTAGCATTAGTTAACCTGAATAACTATAAACCCCCTAGTAGCATTAGTTAACCTGAATAACTATAAACCCCTAGTAGCATTAGTTAACCTGAATAACTATAAACCCCCTAGTAGCATTAGTTAACCTGAATAACTATAAACCCCCTAGTAGCATTAGTTAACCTGAATAACTATAAACCCCTAGTAGCATTAGTTAACCTGAATAACTATAAACCCCTAGTAGCATTAGTTAACCTGAATAAACCCCTAGTAGCATTAGTTAACCTGAATAACTATAAACCCCTAGTAGCATTAGTTAACCTGAATAACTATAAACCCCTAGCATTAGTTAACCTGAATAACTATAAACCCCTAGCATTAGTTAACCTGAATAACTATAAACCCCTAGCAGCATTAGTTAACCTGTTGGGGAAAGGGGGCAGTATTTGCACGGCCGGATAAAAAAACGTACCTGATTTAATCTGGTTATTACTCCTGCCCAGTAACTAGAATATGCATATAATTGTTTGATTTGGATAGAAAACACCCTAAAGTTTCTAAAACTGTCTGTGAGTATAACAGAACTCTTTTGGCAGGCAAAAACCTGAGAAGATTCCAAACAGGAAGCGCTCTCTCTGACTATTTCTTGGCCTTCTTGATCATCTCTAGCCAAAACAGGGGATCTCTGGCATAACGTGACATTTTCTAACGCTCCCATAGGCTCTCAGAAGGCGCCAGAACGTTGAATGGTGACTTTGCAGGCCATGGCTGAAAAACAGTAGCGCATTTGGATAGTGGTCGATCTGAGAACAATGAGACTGGGGCGCGTGCACGAGCCGACACCATGTTTTTATTTTTTCGTCTTTGAACGAAAACAGGGTTTCCCGGTCGGAATATTATCGCTTTTTTACGAGAAAAATCGCATAAAAATTGATTTTAAACAGCGTTTGACATGCTTCGAAGTACGGTAATGGAATATTTAGAATTATTTTGGCACGAAATGCGCCGGGTGCGTCACCCTTCTTTACCCTTCGGATAGTGTCTTGAACGCACGAACAAAACGCCGCTATTTGGATAGAACTATGGATTATTTGGAACCAAACCAACATTTGTTATTGAAGTAGAAGTCCTGGGAGTGCATTCTGACGAAGAACAGCAAAGGTAATCCAATTTTTCTTATAGTAAATCTGAGTTTGGTGAGTGCCAAACTTGGTGGGTGTCAAAATAGCTAGCCCGTGATGGCCGGGCTATCTACTCAGAATATTGCAAAATGTGCTTTCACCGAAAGCTATTTTAAAATCGGACACCGCGATTGCATAAAGGAGTTCTGTATCTATAATTCTTAAAATAATTGTTATGTTTTTTGTGAACGTTTATCGTGAGTAATTTAGTAAATTCACCGGAAGTTTGCGGGGGGTATGCTAGTTCTGAACGTCACATGCTAATGTAAAAAGCTGTTTTTTGATATAAATATGAACTTGATTGAACAAAACATGCATGTATTGTATAACATAATGTCCTAGGTGTGTCATATGATGAAGATCATCAAAGGTTAGTGCTGCATTTAGCTGTGGTTTGGGTTTACGTGACATTATATGCTAGCTTGAAAAATGGGTGTCTGATTATTTCTGGCTGGGTACTCTGCTGACATAATCTAATGTTTTGCTTTCGTTGTAAAGCCTTTTTGAAATCGGACAGTGTGGTTAGATTAACGAGAGTCTTGTCTTTAAAATGGTGTAAAATAGTCATATGTTTGAGAAATTGAAGTAATAGCATTTCTAAGGTATTTGAATATCGCGCCACGGGATTCCACTGGCTGTTGAGTAGGCAAGCGTCCCATCTAGCCCATAGAGGTTAACCTGAATGTCTGAAAAGTAATGTCTGATGATTAAGTCCCTTGCTAAGCTAAGGAACTCTCCATATAGAAGGCTGTATGTTGTGTCCAGAAGCAGGGTCTTCATTCTCTACTGAGACATCATCCTCTGGGGAAGCCTGGTCAGTTGTCTGTTCACGTAGGGCAGACAGTCGACAAGCATGTACCCCGATTCGCCACCAAACAGCTGTTCAGGACCCCCCACTCGGAGAGTGATGCACGTTTTGTTCTAGCCCTGCACTTTAAACACCTGATTCAACTAATCGTCAAGGCCGTGTGTTAGGGTTGCAAAATTCTGGAACTTAGTGTTTTGAAAGCGGTAATTCCCGAAACGTTCCTAAAGTCCTTAGGTTTTTCTGAAAATCTTGGTTGGAGGATTCCTGGAAATCAGGAGGGAATAAGCTCCCACAACAACCAGTAACCACTAGCAGTGGGCTGAAGGGAGGAGTAGATTCTTCTTCTAACATCCTAGCTAGCTACCACCCCCAGGGTCCAGAACATGAAACTAGGCACCACAAACAACTAAAAAACCCAACTACAGCAGAAACTAAGTCTGTTTCTGCTGTCATTATACTAATCTCCCTTGGCTTTGCTGGAACATGGTGGAATGCCTGGCGCTCTGTGTGTGTGTGTGTGTGTGGTGTGTGTGTGTGTGTGTGTGTGTGTGTGTGTGTGTGTGTGTGTATGTGGGGTTTTGGGCCAAGAAAGTTCTGGAAGCCCTGTGATAGGTCTAGGATGAGATGAAAAATACCATAGCTTTGGTGCAGGTGCAGCTGACCAGGGCTAGCTAACGCAACCTACAGTAAAAAATATATACCTTTTAATAGATACTTGAGTCAAATAGCAATATATAAGTTGAGTTTTATTGGCTCCAGGCATCAACTTTGTCCAACAGTAATAACCTGCCTGTACGCTACACTCTAGAATCCACAACAGTAATAACCTGCCTGTACACTACACTCTAGAATCCACAACAGTCCAACAGTAATAACCTGCCTGTACACTAGACTCTAGAATCCACAACAGTCCAACAGTAATAACCTGCCTGTACACTACACTCTAGAATCCACAACAGTAATAACCTGCCTGTACACTACACTCTAGAATCCACAACAGTCCAACAGTAATAACCTGCCTGTACACTACACTCTAGAATCCACAACAGTCCAACAGTAATAACCTGCCTGTACACTACTCTAGAATCCACAACAGTAACATCCTGCCTGTACACTACTCTAGAATCCACAACAGTAATATCCTGCCTGTACACTACACTCTAGAATCCACAACAGTCCAACAGTAATAACCTGCCTGTACACTACACTCTAGAATCCACAACAGTCCAACAGTAATATCCTGCCTGTACACTACACTCTACAATCCACAAACATCAGTAGAGTCCCGTGACTGGATTCATCCCAAAGGGAACCCTAAATAATGCACTATTTTTGACCAGGGCCTATAGTGAATAGGGTGCCATTTGGAACACATCTTCTGAACCAGGCATGTGGTAAAAAATATTTTAAAAATCATTACAGATCAGCTGACACGCCCACTCCTTCCCGCTGGCCCAGCCAATCAAAATGTGGTTTCTACATTTAGGGTAGGGGCCTTGGAATGAAGCCCAGAACTGGTTTTGTAACAGCAGGAGAAACAAATATGGATTCTGCTAAAATGAAGGGAGGAAAGAGGGACAGAAGAGAGGAAGGGGTGGAGGGTTAGGGTTAGTGAGATGTAACCCCCATGCCAGAGTGAATCCACCGTTTTTGGTATCTGGTGGACAAAAAATATAAAAAAATAAATATCCAGCACGCTTGCTTTCTCTGAGAACATTCTTAAAGTCCCCAGGCGATAGTGAAGGAACAGTTTAATTTAGACGTGGTGAAAAAAACACCTCCCTCTCCACCAGACTTAGACAGAGGTTAGAAATACTGTACATTCTTAAAGTCCCCAGGCGATAGGGAAGGAACAGTTTGTAATCGAGATACCTCCCTCACCTCTAGACTTAGAGGTGTACACGACACAATTCTGGCCTCGATTTAGCTGTCCCAGACAAGTTTGAGATGGAAGACAAATTCCCCATGACGTTGCTTACTCTGGGAGAGTGGTCCTCACGACACTAGTTTAACGTGAGCGGGACAGAGACGCAATCCGAGGGCTACCGATCCAGCCTGAGCCGTCCCAATATTTTCAAACGTGATTTAAAAAAATAAATAAAATAGGCACAAAATCGGCAAGTCTCTTGAAGCGCGAGATGTGCAATGACAAGTTTTGAGAATTGATCGGCAATAGCCAGCCGATTCTCATGAAACCGGTTTTAAACACGTCTGTAGCAAATTGAGTTACACAAGCATGATGCATCTGCAAAAATCCACTAGCATTCTGGGGACTAAGACATCTAGTGGCCAAGAGTCTTATTTAAATACATTTTACGTTTGCCTGAATGTTTAACATTTTCACCTCATATTCTCATGAACAAAATACTTCCGGATTACATTCTTAGATCAAATTCTCAGATCATTTTATACAATTTACTTTATAAACAACACTTAATTTAACAAAAACACAAAATATGTTAGTGTAGTTTGTCCATAAATGATAAAAAAATGGTGTAATAGTTGAAGTTGACATTAAACTATAATATTTATTACGTACAGTGTCTGTGGAGGTGTCTCCTTAATATAACCCTTTTTATACTTCCTGTAAAAATTCCAATCAGTTTTTAAATGAAGTTTTATTCTCCCATGATGCATCATCTAGAGTAGTAGACGTTTATTCTCTGCTGTCTTCAGAATGAGGTTCTTATTCTCCAACACCCCCTTTACCACACCTGGTCTTCTCATTACCGAAATGACTAAAAAGCTCAAATTGGGGAAGTCAGATTCAATTTTACTTTTAATGTTAAAGATGTTATTTTCAGTGTTATGTTTAACTCACGCCTTTTCATTATGGGAGCAATGTTACAAAATATTAGACATTTATTTGTTTATAACTTTTTGGACTTGAGAGAATTGTGTAAATTGTGTTAATCTCTCTAGGGTAGGGGGCAGTATTTTCACGGCCGGATAAAAAACGTACTCGATTTAAACTGGTTACTACTCTTTTCCAGAAACGAGAATATGCATATAATTGGTAGATTTGGATAGAAAACACTCTAAAGTTTATAAAACTGTTTGAATGGTGTCTGTGAGTATAACAGAACTCATATGGCAGGCCAAAACCTGAAAAGATTCCATACAGGAAGTGCCCTCTCTGACCATTTCTTGTGCTTCTGTGGCATCTCTGTCGAAAATACAGGATCTCTGCTGTAACGTGACAATTTCTAAGGCTCCCATAGGCTCTCTGAAGGCGCCAGAAAATGGAATGAGATCTCTGCTGTCTCTGGGCTAGGTACAGGAGCGCTGTTTGTGAGTGGTCAGGCTGGTGGCTCAGAGACAGGAGATGCGCGGCCCCGAGAAGTGGCCATGTTTTTCTTTCAGCCTTTGAACACAAACAATGTCGCCCGGTTGGAATATTATCGCTATTTTACGAGAAAAATAGCATAATAATTGATTACTGAAGTACGGTAATGGAATATTTTGAAATGTTTTGTCACGACATGCGTCCTCGCGTCACCGTTCGGATAAGGACCTGAACGCACAGACAAAACAGAGGATATTTGAACATAACTATGGATTATTCTGAGCCAAAACAACATTTGTGGTTGAAGTAGAAGTCCTGGGAGTGCATTCTGACGAAGAACAGCAAAGGTAATCAAATTTTTCTTATAGTAATTCTGAGTTTAGTGAATGCCAAACTTGGTGGGTGTCAAATTAGCTAGCCCGTGATGGCGAGCTATCTACTCAGAATATTGCAAAATGTGCTTTTGCCGAAAAGCTATTTTAAAATCTGACACCGCGATTGCATAAAGGAGTTCTGTTTCTATCATTCTTAAAATAATTGTTATGTATTTTGTGAACGTTTATCATGAGTAATTTAGTAAATTCACCGGAGGTTTTCGGTGGGTATGCTAGTTCTGAACGTCACTTTGATATAAATATGAACTTGATTGAACAAAACATGCATGTATTGTATAACATAATGTCCTAGGAGTGTCATCTGATGAAGATCAAAGGTTAGTGCTGCATTTAGCTGTGGTTTTGGTTTTGTGACATTATATGCTTGTTTGAAAAATGGGTGTGTGATTATTTCTGGCTGGGTACTCTCCTGACATAATCTAATGTTTTGCTTTCGTTGTAAAGCCTTTTTGAAATCGGACAATGTGGTTAGATTAACCTGTTAGGGCTAGGGGGCAGTATTTACAAGGCCGGATAAAAAAAACGTACCCCATTTAATCTGGTTATTACTACTGCCCAGAAACTAGAATATGCATATAATTATTGGCTTTGGATAGAAAACACCCTAAAGTTTCTAAAACTGTTTGAATGGTGTCTGTGAGTATAACAGAACTCATATGGCAGGCAAAAACCTGAGAAGATTCCAAACAGGAAGTACCCTCTCTGACCATTCCTTGGGCTTCTTGGCTCTGTTTATTGAACATTTAGGATCTTTGCTGTCACGTGACACTTCCTACGGTTCCCATAGGCTCTCAGAACCCGGGAAAAAGCTGAATGATGTAATTCCAGCCCCAGGCTGAAACACATTAGCGCCTTTGGTAAGTGCTCTATCAGAGGACCATCAGACTGAGGCTCGTGCACGAGGGGATCCCATGTTTTTATTTTCTCTCTCTTTGAACATAAACACGCTTTCCCGGTCGGAATATTATGGCTTTTTTACGAGAAAAATTGCATGAAAATTGATTTTAAACAGCGGTTGACATGCTTCGAAGTACGGTAATGGAATATTTAGAATTTTTTGGTCACGAAATGCGTCGTGCGCGTCACCCTTCTTTACACTTCGGATAGTGTCTTGAACGCACGAACAAAACAGAGGATATTTGAACATAACTATGGATTATTTTGAACCAAACCAACATTTGTTATTGAAGTAGAAGTCCTGGGAGTGCATTCTGACGAAGAACAGCAAAGGTAATCCAATTTTTCTTATAGTAAATCTGAGTTTGGTGAGTGCCAAACTTGGTGGGTGTCAAAATAGCTAGCCCGTGATGGCCGGGCTATCTACTCAGAATATTGCAAAATGTGCTTTCACCGAAAGCTATTTTAAAATCGGACACCGCGATTGCATAAAGGGGTTCTCTATCTATAATTCTTAAAATAATTGTTATGTTTTTTGTGAACGTTTATCGTGAGTAATTTAGTAAATTCACCGGAAGTTTGCGGGGGGTATGCTAGTTCTGAACGTCACATGCTAATGTAAAAAGCTGTTTTTTGATATAAATATGAACTTGATTGAACAAAACATGCATGTATTGTATAACATAATGTCCTAGGTGTGTCATCTGATGAAGATCATCAAAGGTTAGTGCTGCATTTAGCTGTGGTTTGGGTTTACGTGACATTATATGCTAGCTTGAAAAATGGGTGTCTGATTATTTCTGGCTGGGTACTCTGCTGACATAATCTAATGTTTTGCTTTCGTTGTAAAGCCTTTTTGAAATCGGACAGTGTGTTTAGATTAACGAGAGTCTTGTCTTTAAAATGGTGTAAAATAGTCATATGTTTGAGAAATTGAAGTAATAGCATTTCTAAGGTATTTGAATAACGCGCCACAGGATTCCACTGGCTGTTACGTAGGTGGGACGATTTCGTCCCACTGGCCCTAGAGAAGTTAACGAGAGGCTTGTCTTTAAAATGGTGTAAAATAGTCATATGTTTGAGAAATTGAAGTTATAGCATTATTAAGGTTTTTGAATTTCGCGCCACTCGATTCCACTGGCTGTTGACTAGGTGGGACGATTTCGTCCCACATACCCGAGAGAGGTTAAAATGCATAATATCTGATTAAAACCAATTATGAAATAGATTTCATGAGAATATAGCCAGAGAAGAAGACAGTGAGATGAGTCACATCACACAGAAAGTGTAGACTCACCAGCAGGAGACTACTAGTACTATGCGTTCACAGTTCTAAAGATCACAAGAAATGTTATTAAATTCAAAATGTATTGTTTAGATATTTCAACTCTGTATGGCAAGCGTGAATGTCTGACTGAAAACATTTATGAGGCTGCTTGAAGAGACGTGTAGTGTCCACCCGGGTATTAAGGGCCCAGTAAGAGACGTGTAGTGTCCACCCGGCATTAAGGGCCCAGTCAGAGACGTGTAGTGTCCACCCGGCATTAAGGGCCTAGTAAGAGACGTGTAGTGTCACCCGGCATTAAGGGCCCAGTAAGAGACGTGTAGTGTCCACCCGGCATTAAGGGCCCAGTCAGAGACGTGTTGTGTCCACCCGGCATTAGGGGCCCAGTCAGAGACGTGTAGTGTCACCCGGCATTAAGGGCCCAGTAAGAGACGTGTTGTGTCCACCCGGCATTAGGGGCCCAGTCAGAGACGTGTAGTGTCCACCCGGCATTTAGGGCCCAGTAAGAGACGTGTAGTGTCCACCCGGCATTAAGGGCCCAGTCAGAGACGTGTAGCGTCACCCGGTATTAGAGACGTTACAGGGAAAGCCTAGAGATCCGGCGACGTTACAGGGAAAGCCTAGAGATCCGGCGACGTTACAGGGAAAGCCTAGAGATCCGGCGACGTTACAGGGAAAGCCTAGAGATCCGGCGACGTTACAGGGAAAGCCTAGAGATCCGGCGACGTTACAGGGAAAGCCTAGAGATCCGACGACGTTATAGGGAAAGCCTAGAGATCCGACGATGTTATAGGGAAAGCCTAGAGATACGGCGACGTTACAGGGAAAGCCTAGAGATACGGCGATGTTATAGGGAAAGCCTAGAGATCCGGCGACGTTACAGGGAAAGCCTAGAGATACAGCGACGTTACAGGGAAAGCCTAGAGATCCGGCGACGTTACAGGGAAAGCCTAGAGATCCGGCGACGTTACAGGGAAAGCAGAAGCGGATTGTTACATTTTGATACAGAATGACTCACAGAAGTGCATGGTTGGACGGCATATTGTATATTCTTAGGGGCCCAGAGGTTCGGGCTGCTGTAGAGGAGAATCTAGGCTTTAGAACACCTAAAAAGCCTGTAGGTCACTGTGCTGTCTGTATATATAAAATGCTAATGTTCATGTTTGTGTAGCAGAGGAGGAGAATGCAGGAGCTGATTGATAAATATAGACATGACTCACTTAAACAACACTGCTGCATGTTTTATTTATGTCACTTCAGTGCTGGCTTGCTACCAGAACTGATAAGCCTTTATAAAAGCCATTTAGACCCTGCTTGCTACCAGAACTGACAAGCCTTTATAAAAGCCATTTAGACCCTGAAAGAAAAAAACTGAGGCTGATTTATAAGTAGATGACAAGTTTCTGGCTATCAACATGATCATGGCTGGTTCTCAGCCCTAAGACAAGTGATCAGCAAGGAGAGGAAATCTATTCCCTTTCTGAAACAAGGAGAGGATATCTATTCCCTTTCTGAAACACGGAGAGGATATCTATTCCGTTTCTGAAACAAGGAGAGGATATCTATTCCCTTTCTGGAACATGGAGAGGATATCTATTCCCTTTCTGGAACATGGAGAGGATATCTATTCCCTTTCTGAAACACACTCAGCTGTTTCCAAGTTTGAAAATAAGATTTCCTGAGACATTTACTGACTATAGCCAAAACTACAGATGTAATTTATACCAACACATATCACATTCTCCCTGCCTGCGAGGGAAAACCCAATGAGGTAAGGAGCAAGCTGGTCCACAAATTAGCTTGAAAGCTAAACAGCTACCTAGCTAGCTAGCGGACTGCTGTTGCTAGCTAAAAATATATATATTTTTATGAATACAAAACATACACATGACATCACACCTGCCCAGAACCACCTGCTCACCCCCCCATCTCCAGCGCCCACATCACTCTGTGCCACACAGTCTCAAACTGCACCATTTAGTCTCTCTGTCACTCACACACTTTCAACATTTAGATAATAAAGCAGTTCACCTTTCCATTGTGTTAATGACGGAGGATTGGTTGATTTCCAGTTTTAAGTATACGGTTGTTGTTTTTTTAAAGATTACTGATGAGAAAAGTATCATCTAACCCAGCAGGTCTCACCACACCCTCATATCTACCCCAAATACGTGGTAACATGGACCTGGTACCGGAACCCTGTTTATATATCTATCCCAATTACCTGGTGACCTGGTACTGGAACCCTGTGTATATATCTACCCCCAATTACCTGGTGATCTGGTATTGGAACCCTGTGTATATATCTACCCCAATTATCTGGTGACCTGGTACTGGAACCCTGTGTATATATCTACCCCCAATTACCTGGTGACCTGGTACTGGAACCCTGTGTATATATCTACCCCCAATTACCTGGTGACCTGGTACTGGAACCCTGTGTATATATCTACCCCAATTACCTGGTGACCTGGTACTGGAACCCTGTGTATATATCTACCCCCAATTACCTGGTACTGGAACCCTGTGTATATATCTACCCCAATTACCTGGTGACCTGGTACTGGAACCCTGTGTATATATCTACCCCCAATTACCTGGTACTGGAACCCTGTGTATATATCTACCCCCAATTACCTGGTGACCTGGTACTGGAACCCTGTGTATATATCTACCCCCAATTACCTGGTACTGGAACCCTGTGTATATATCTACCCCAATTACCTGGTGACCTGGTACTGGAACCCTGTGTATATATATCTACCCCCAATTACCTGGTACTGGAACCCTGTGTATATATCTACCCCCAATTACCTGGTGACCTGGTACTGGAACCCTGTGTATATATCTACCCCCAATTACCTGGTGACCTGGTACTGGAACCCTGTGTATATATCTACCCCCAATTACCTGGTGACCTGGTACTGGAACCCTGTGTATATATCTACCCCCAATTACCTGGTGACCTGGTGCTGGGACCCTGTGTATATATCTACACCAATTACCTGGTGACCTGGTACTGGAACCATGTGTATATATCTACCCCCAATTACCTGGTAACATGGACCTGGTACTGGGTTCCTGTGTATATATCTACCCCAATTACCTGGTGACCTGGTTCTGGAACCCTGTGTATACATCTACCCCAATTACCTGGTGACCTGGTACTGGAACCCTGTGTATACATCTACCCCCAATTACCTGGTGACCTGGTACTGGAACCCTGTGTATATATCTACCCCCAATTACCTGGTACTGGAACCCTGTGTATAGATCTACCCCCAATTACCTGGTACTGGAACCCTGTGTATATATCTACCCCCAATTACCTGGTGATCTGGTACTGGAACCCTGTGTATATATCTACCCCCAATTACCTGGTACTGGAACCCTGTGTATATATCTACCCCAATTACCTGGTGACCTGGTACTGGAACCCTGTGTATATATATCTACCCCCAATTACCTGGTACTGGAACCCTGTGTATATATCTACCCCCAATTACCTGGTGACCTGGTACTGGAACCCTGTGTATATATCTACCCCCAATTACCTGGTGACCTGGTACTGGAACCCTGTGTATATATCTACCCCCAATTACCTGGTGACCTGGTACTGGAACCCTGTGTATATATCTACCCCCAATTACCTGGTGACCTGGTGCTGGGACCCTGTGTATATATCTACACCAATTACCTGGTGACCTGGTACTGGAACCATGTGTATATATCTACCCCCAATTACCTGGTAACATGGACCTGGTACTGGGTTCCTGTGTATATATCTACCCCAATTACCTGGTGACCTGGTTCTGGAACCCTGTGTATACATCTACCCCAATTACCTGGTGACCTGGTACTGGAACCCTGTGTATATATCTACCCCCAATTACCTGGTGACCTGGTACTGGAACCCTGTGTATATATCTACCCCCAATTACCTGGTACTGGAACCCTGTGTATAGATCTACCCCCAATTACCTGGTACTGGAACCCTGTGTATATATCTACCCCCAATTACCTGGTGATCTGGTACTGGAACCCTGTGTATATATCTACCCCCAATTACCTGGTGACCTGGTACTGGAACCCTGTGTATATATCTACCCCAATTACCTGGTGACCTGGTACCGGAACCCTGTGTATATATCTACCCCAATTACCTGGTGACCTGGTACTGGACCCCTGTGTATATATCTACCCCCAATTACCTGGTGACCTGGTACTGGAACCCTGTGTATATATCTACCCCAATTACCTGGTGACCTGGTACTGGAACCCTGTGTATATATCTACGCCAATTACCTGGTGACCTGGTATTGGAACCCTGTGTATATATCTACCCCCAATTACCTGGTGACCAGGTACTGGAACCCTGTGTATATAGCCAAGTCATCGTTACTCATCGTCTATCTATTATGCGTTTTATTTATTTATTTATATTTTCTTTCTCTCTGTATTGTTGAGAAGGACACGTAAGTAAGCCTTTCACTGTTAGTCCACACCTGTTGTTTACCAAGCATTTCACTGTTAGTCCACGCCTGTTGTTTACCAAGCATTTCACTGTTAGTCTACACCTGTTGTTTACCAAGCATTTCACTGTTAGTCCACGCCTGTTGTTTACCAAGCATTTCACTGTTAGTCTACACCTGTTGTTTACCAAGCATTTCACTGTTAGTCCACGCCTGTTGTTTACCAAGCATTTCACTGTTAGTCTACACCTGTTGTTTACCAAGCATTTCACTGTTAGTCCACACCTGTTGTTTAACCTCTCTGGGAAATGTGGGACGCTAGTGTCACACCCACGGGACACACTATTCAACAGCCAGTGAAATAGCAGGGCGGCAAATTCAAAACAACAAAAATCTAAATTCAAATTTCTCAAACATACAACTATTATATCCCATTTTAAAGATACACTTCTCGTTAATCCAACCACATTGTCCGATTTCAAAATGGCTTTACTGCGAAATCATAACATTAGATTATGTTAGGACAGCGCCGAGACAAGAAAAACAACAGCCATTTTCCAAGCAAGGAGAGGCGTCACAAAAACCAGAAGTACAGCTAAAATTAATCACTAACCTTTGATGATCTTCATCAGATGGCACTCATAGGACTTCATGTTACACAATACATGTATGTTTTGCTCGATAAAGTTCATATTTATATCCAAAAACCCCATTTTACATTGGCGGGTAATGTTCAGAAATGTTTTGCCTCCCAAAACTTCCGGTGAATGAGCACATCAATTTACAGAAATACTCATCATAAACGTTGATAAAATATTAAACTGTTATTCAAAGAATTATAGATACACTTCTCCTTAATGCAACCGCCGTGTCAGATTTCAAAAAAACTTTACAGCGAAGGGCACACTTTGCAATAATCTGAGTACAGCGCTCAGACAACAACAACAAGCAATACAGATACCTGCCATTTTGGAGTCAACTAAAATCAGAAATAGCATTATAAATATTCACTTACCTTTGATGATCTTCATCAGAATGCACTCCCAGGAATCCCAGTTCCACAATAAATGTTTGTTTTGTTCGATAAAGTCCATCCTTTATTTCCAAATACCTCCTGTTTGTTCGCACGTTTAGTCCACTACTCCAAATGCAGGAAGGGCGCGCAAAATGTCACGACGAAAGTCCAAAAAAGTTATATTTACGTTCGTAGAAAAATGTCAAACTATGTATAGCATCAATCTTCAGGATGTTTTTATCATGAGTCTTCAGTAATATTCCAACCGGACAATTCCAATGTCTTCAGAAAAGAAAAGGAACACAGCTAACTCTCACGTGAGTGTGCGCCACTGAACTCATGTCATTCTCTCAGTCATCTGACTCCAGGACCTCTTATTCTCTCCCCAGTCACAGTAGAAGCATGAAACAACGTTCTAAAGACTGTTGACATCTAGTGGAAGCCTTAGGAAGTGCAACATGACCCCACAGACACTGTATACTGGACAGGGAATCACTTGAAAAACTACAAACCTCTGATTTCCACACTTCCTGGTTGGATTTTTCTCAGGTTTTTGCCTGCCATATGAGTTCTGTTATACTCACAGATATCATTCAAACAGTTTTAGAAACTTCAGAGTGTTTTCTATCAAAATCTATTAATATGCATATTCTACCTTCTGGGCCAGAGTAGCAGGCAATTTAATTTGGGCACGTTATTCATCTGAATTTCCGAATACTGCCCCGTCACCAAAAAGTTAACAAGCATGTGATGAATAAAAATATGTATTTGACAGACGCAGAGAGAGATGGGAGGAGTGGATCAACAAAGAGACAGAGAGGTCTGAACATTACTAGGACTCACCGGAGTGATGAGTTCAGGTGTAGAGATAGGAGAGCTGTCACTGTTCAGTCTGATGCCACTGCCCAGGTCAAAATCACAGATCTTCACTGGTGACATCTACAGGTAAACACACAGCTTAGTCATTTAGACCACTGACCTTCTTATTTATCCACATCAATCAACTAAATTAGGCCAGTCAGGTACCCAGATAACACAATCACTAAAACTACAGCCAAGCAAAGCTTTTCTACATCGTTATTAAGTTATCCTTATCATGGCATATTAACTGCATTAGGATGTAACTAACCATTATTCTATTTATCATGGCATATTAACTGCATTAGGATGTAACTAAACCATTATTATATTTATCATGGCATATTAACTGCATTAGGATGTAACTAACCATTATTCTATTTACCATAACTGTATCTATCAAGGTAAGGGCCTGAGTGAACAGATTTAAAGTCTCGCTGGTCGTGTAAAAACGCATAACACTGGCAGTGTTTTTGTATTTTGAACGTTTTACATCTGGAAAACTTGATTGCTGACATGCAAAACATTTAGAAACTGTATCAGCAGCGGACTAATGAAACAAACAGCAAAAAGATCAACATTTAGTGGAATTTTCATTGAACTCTGTCTCTCCTTTATTATCTATACCTGTTTATGGAGCGCTTGTGGCGGTGTGGTGTGCATGTTACGTGCACCCTGACTCGCCCAATCACCATGCTCTCACAGTGTTTTCAGGGCCTGAATGACTGACTCACCCAATCACCATGCTCTCACAGTGTTTTCAGGGCCTGAATGACTGACTCACCCAATCACCATGCTCCCACAGTGTTTTCAGGGCCTGAATGACTGACTCACCCAATCACCATGCTCTCACAGTGTTTTCAGGGCCTGAATGACTGACTCACCCAATCACCATGCTCCCACAGTGTTTTCAGGGCCTGAATGACTGACTCACCCAATCACCATGCTCTCACACACTGTTTTCAGGGCCTGAATGATGGGATTTAAAGTTCTACCACTAGTGTTCTAGACTGGGCTCAACTCTGGCTCTCCTTCGTCCCCATCAGGAGCCTGTGACTGACGGTGGGAGGAGCGTTCACGTGCACTCAGACTCACCCGGTCTCCGTGCTCACACAGGATGTTTTCAGGCTTCAGGTCCCTGTGCGCCATTCCCTTGTTGTGGAGGTAGTTCAGAGCACTGGCGATGTCCTGCACCACATAACTGGCCTCCTGCTCACTAAAATGTTGTCTACGGTGGATGTGGGTCAACACTGACCCTGCAGGAGGAGAGAGGAAGGGATGGAGAGGTTGATACGGAGCAAAACAAAAAGTCAAGTCCTAATGAAGACACTGCCTCCAGGGGGGGAGAGGATGCGAGGCAACTATTGAACTTGCTCTATGCACTGAAGACACTGCCTCAAGCGGTCGCATCTTCTGATATAATACTGACTGACCGTAAGTCCAAAACTGGGAGAGTTTGATCCATCGTTTTCTATGGATGGGAGAGTTTGGACCATCATTTTCTATGGATGGGAGAGTTTGGTCCATCATTTTCTATGGATGGGAGAGTTTGGTCCATCCTTTTCTATGGATGGGAGAATTTGGACCATCATTTTCTATGGATGGGAGAGTTTGGTCCATCCTTTTCTATGGATGGGAGAGTTTGGTCCATCCTTTTCTATGGATGGGAGAGTTTGGTCCATCCTTTTCTATGGATGGGAGAGTTTGGTCCATCATTTTCTATGGATGGGAGAGTTTGGTCCATCCTTTTCTATGGATGGGAGAGTTTGGTCCATCCTTTTCTGTGGATGGGAGAGTTTGGACCATCATTTTCTGTGGATGGGAGAGTTTGGTCCATCATTTTCTGTGGATGGGAGAGTTTGGACCATCATTTTCTATGGATGGGAGAGTTTGCACCATCATTTTCTATGGATGGGAGAGTTTGCACCATCATTTTCTATGGATGGGAGAGTTTGGACCATCATTTTCTATGGATGGGAGAGTTTGCAATGAAGATTTATATCCACTAACCTCCTCTTAGTTTCTCAAAAACCAAGTAGAATTTGTCTTCTTCCTCAAAGAACTCGACCAGCTCCAGAATGTTTCTGCGGACAGGAGAGGACCGGTTAGAAACAGTGTTAAGGTAATGCCTATTCCTATACAGTAGTGAATCTCAGCGGTCCATGCTCCTGCTCTGTGTGTCCCAGTGGGGCTGCTGTACCTGTGTCCCTGGCACTGATAAAGCATCTCCACTTCCCTGAAGACTCGGCTCCGACTGAGACCCGCACGCTTCTCGACGATCTGGACAATCAACAAGATTTAACGATGTGTTATTCATTAGTCATTTTTATATTAGAGAATAATTTGCTCTTATTGAAGGAATGATTTCAGCCAATCAGAGCCATTCTACTGTGTCTAGTAAGTCTTATCATAAGTGCAGGGTTCTCCCCAAAGAAATGCCAGCTTCAAATGTATATAAAATGTTTCACACACACACAGACTTTCTTGAAATGCTCTTGCCTGGCCCTCATACCTACGGTCCCTGTTCTATTGACCATAGAAAAATGAAATACTAGGAGAATTACAGAAAAAAACTAAAATATGACAATATTAATTAAATAATCCATTTAAATCACTGTGTT
This sequence comes from Salmo salar, assembly GCF_965601325.2. NCBI lineage: Eukaryota > Metazoa > Chordata > Actinopteri > Salmoniformes > Salmonidae > Salmo > Salmo salar. The sequence goes on along the minus strand of NC_138304.1, from coordinate 56,374,633 downwards.
TGCTACTTTATTGATCACTTAAGGCTCAGGCAGAAAAATGCCAGTTCCACTGGTTACAGACGTTGAACTATTCTCAGTCCTCCGAGCCTACCCTTGACCGACTCATAAGCACCACACCATGTTCACAATGAATTGGGAAAATGCCATCAGTCCTAGAGGGTTCTGACTCCACACATCTATCAGTGGAAGACATGCTGGGCCTTCCCTGACCAGCTGCATTTAGCGTTATAAGGAAACTGGACTTCAGCAGCTACAGGTAGCCTAGTGGTTAGAGCGGTGGACTAGTAACCAGCAGGTAGCCTAGTGGTTAGAGCGGTGGACTAGTAACCAGCAGGTAGCCTAGTGGTTAGAGCGTTGGACTAGTAACCAGCAGGTAGCCTAGTGGTTAGAGCGTTGGACTAGTAACCAGCAGGTAGCCTAGTGGTTAGAGCATTGGGCCAGTAACCAGCAGGTAGCCTAGTGGTTAGAGCGTTGGACTAGTAACCAGCAGGTAACCTAGTGGTTAGAGCGTTGGACTAGTAACCAGCAGGTAGCCTAGTGGTTAGAGCGTTGGACTAGTAACCAGCAGGTAGCCTAGTGGTTAGAGCGTTGGACTAGTAACCGAAAGGTTGCTAGATCAAATTCCCGAGCTGACAAGGTAAAAATCTGTCGTTCTGCCCCTGAACAAGGCAGTTAACCCACTGTTCCCCAGTAGGCCGTCATTGTAAATAAGAATTTGTTCTTAACTGACTTGCCTAGTTAAAATAAAGGTATAAAAATAAAACGTTGCATTAGAAGGAAACTGGACTTAATGTTCAAGGTCACCACACTTCCTTTATGCAGGTGGATCTCTAACAAAGCCAGGAAGTGTGTGTTTGACCTGACAGCAGAACTTGGGCCGGCCGATACATTGAATTCATTTGAATGCCTGTATCTCAAGTGTGTAAAACATTGTTAAAGAAATTAGCGTTCTGTCTTCTTAGTCTCGTCTCCTTCTTCCTCCTGTACTGTCGACCTTCCCCCTCCACAGACACCAAGCCCCTCCTTCTGTACTGTCCACTTTCCCCTCCACAGACACCAAGCCCCTCCTGTACTGTCCACCTTCCCCCTCCACAGACACCAAGCCCCTCCTCTACTGTCCACCTTCCCCCTCCACAGACACCAAGCCCCTCCTCTACTGTCCACCTTCCCCCTCCACAGACACCAAGCCCCTCCTCTACTGTCCCCCTCCACAGACACCAAGCCCCTCCTCTACTGTCCACCTTCCCCCTCCACAGACACCAAGCCTCTCCTGTACTGTCCACCTTCCCCCTCCAGACACCAAGCCCCTTATTCTGTACTGTCCACCTTCCCCCTCCACAGACACCAAGCCCCTCCTTCTGTACTGTCCACCTTCCCCCTCCACAGACACCAAGCTCCTCCTTCTGTACTGTCCACCTTCCCCCTCCACAGACACTAAACCCCTCCTTCTGTACTGTCCACCTTCCCCCTCCACAGACACTAAACCCCTCCTTCTGTACTGTCCCCCTTCCCCCTCCACAGACACCAAGCCCCTCCTTCTGTACTGTCCACCTTCCCCCTCCACAGACACCAAGCCCCTCCTCTACTGTCCACCTTCCCCCTCCACAGACACTAAACCCTTCCTTCTGTACTGTCCACCTTCCCCCTCCACAGACACCAAGCCCCTCCTCTACTGTGCACCTTCCTCCTGTACTGTCCACCTTCCCCTTCCACAGACACCAAGACCCTCCTGTACTGTCCACCTTCCCCCTCCACAGACACCAAGCCCCTCTTGTACTGTCTACCTTCCCCCTCCACAGACACCAAGCCTCTCCTGTACTGTCCACCTTCCCCCTCCACAGACACCAAGCCCCTCATTCTGTACTGTCCTCCTTCCCCCTCCACAGACACCAAGCCCCTCCTTCTGTACTGTCCACCTTCCCCCTCCACAGACACTAAACCCCTCCTTCTGTACTGTCCACCTTCCCCCTCCACAGACACCAAGCCCCTCCCCTACTGTCCACCTTCCCCCGCCACAGACACCAAGAACCTCCTTCTGTACTGTCCACCTTCCCCCTCCACAGACACCAAGCCCCTCCTGTACTGTCCACCTTCCCCCTCCACAGACACCAAGCCCCTCCTTCTGTACTGTCCACCTTCCCCCTCCACAGACAGCAAGCCCCTCCTCCTCCTGTACTGTCCACCTTCCCACTCCACAGACACCAAGCCCCTCCTTCTGTACTGTCCACCTTCCCCCTCCACAGACAGCAAGCCCCTCCTGTACTGTCCACCTTCCCCCTCCACAGACACCAAGCCCCTCCTCTACTGTCCACCTTCCCCCTCCACAGACACTAAACCCTTCCTTCTGTACTGTCCACCTTCCCCCTCCACAGACACCAAGCCCCTCCTCTACTGTCCACCTTCCTCCTGTACTGTCCACCTTCCCCTTCCACAGACACCAAGACCCTCCTGTACTGTCCACCTTCCCCCTCCACAGACACCAAGCCCCTCTTGTACTGTCTACCTTCCCCCTCCACAGACACCAAGTCTCTCCTGTACTGTCCACCTTCCCCCTCCACAGACACCAAGCCCCTCATTCTGTACTGTCCTCCTTCCCCCTCCACAGACACCAAGCCCCTCCTTCTGTACTGTCCACCTTCCCCCTCCACAGACACTAAACCCCTCCTTCTGTACTGTCCACCTTCCCCCTCCACAGACACCAAGCCCCTCCCCTACTGTCCACCTTCCCCCGCCACAGACACCAAGCCCCTCCTTCTGTACTGTCCACCTTCCCCCTCCACAGACACCAATCCCCTCCTGTACTGTCCACCTTCCCCCTCCACAGACACCAAGCCCCTCCTTCTGTACTGTCCACCTTCCCCCTCCACAGACAGCAAGTTCCTCCTCCTGTACTGTCCACCTTCCCACTCCACAGACACCAAGCCCCTCCTTCTGTACTGTCCAACTTCCCCCTCCACAGACAGCAAGCCCCTCCTGTACTGTCCACCTTCCCCCTCCACAGACACCAAGCCCCTCCTCCTGTACTGTCCACCTTCCCCCTCCAGAGACACCAAGTCCCTCCTCCTGTACTGTCCACCTTCCCCCTCCAGAGACACCAAGCCCCTCCTCCTGTACTGTCCACCTTCCCCCTCCACAGACAGCAAGCCCCTCCTCCTGTACTGTCCACCTTCCCCCTCCACAGACACCAAGCCCCTCCTGTACTGTCCACCTTCCCCCTCCACAGACACCAAGCCCCTCCTTCTGTACTGTCCACCTTCCCCCTCCACAGACAGCAAGTTCCTCCTCCTGTACTGTCCACCTTCCCACTCCACAGACACCAAGCCCCTCCTTCTGTACTGTCCTCCTTCCCCCTCCACAGACACCAAGCCCCTCCTTCTGTACTGTCCACCTTCCCCCTCCACAGACACTAAACCCCTCCTTCTGTACTGTCCACCTTCCCCCTCCACAGACACCAAGCCCCTCCCCTACTGTCCACCTTCCCCCGCCACAGACACCAAGCCCCTCCTTCTGTACTGTCCACCTTCCCCCTCCACAGACACCAATCCCCTCCTGTACTGTCCACCTTCCCCCTCCACAGACACCAAGCCCCTCCTTCTGTACTGTCCACCTTCCCCCTCCACAGACAGCAAGTTCCTCCTCCTGTACTGTCCACCTTCCCACTCCACAGACACCAAGCCCCTCCTTCTGTACTGTCCAACTTCCCCCTCCACAGACAGCAAGCCCCTCCTGTACTGTCCACCTTCCCCCTCCACAGACACCAAGCCCCTCCTCCTGTACTGTCCACCTTCCCCCTCCAGAGACACCAAGTCCCTCCTCCTGTACTGTCCACCTTCCCCCTCCAGAGACACCAAGCCCCTCCTCCTGTACTGTCCACCTTCCCCCTCCACAGACAGCAAGCCCCTCCTCCTGTACTGTCCACCTTCCCCCTCCACAGACACCAAGCCCCTCCTGTACTGTCCACCTTCCCCCTCCACAGACACCAAGCCCCTCCTCCTGTACTGTTCTACCTTGTTTAGCAAAGCAAATAGATCCAAAACGTCTAGACTTGATATCAATATTAGCCGGCTACTCACTAGAAGGTGGGCTGGTGATTGGGACCTGTGTTAATGTTCTATACTGCCTGCTACCAGAGGTTGGTCAGTAGAGGATATGCTTTACTCTGATGGCTTCTACTTCCATTTGAAACAAAAAAAAGTGTAACAAAAAAAGCCAGATCAATGATTATTGCAACAAAAAAAATGCAAGTTAAACTATTTTGACAAAATAATTAAATGAGTGGGTCTTATGGTTGTGGAAAGCTTAGATTTAGCCTAGGTCTAATAATACAAGCCCAGAATACATTCGATTATTGACGATTTGAAATGCAGCGTATTGACATACACATACATACATATACACACAGAAGTTCAGACACCTTCTCATTCAAGGGTTTTTCTTTATTTTTACTATGTTCTACATTGTAGAATACTAGTGAAGACATCAAAACTATGAAATAACATTTTAGAATGTTTTATTTAACTAGAAATGCCAGTTAAGAACAAATTCTTTAGTTACAATGACGGCCTAGCAGAAGGCGAAAGGCTTCCTGCGGGGACAGGGGCCTGGGATAAAAAATTAAATCCAAATATAGGACAACACACATACAGACCACGACAAGAGAGACAACACTACATATAAAGACCTAAGACAACACAGCATGGCATCAACACAAAACATGGTACAAACATTATTGGGCACAGACAACAGTACAAAGGGCAAGAAGGTAGAGACAATACATCACACAAAGCAGCCACAACTGTCAGTAAGAGTGTCCATGATTGAGTCTTTGAATGAAGAGATGGAGATAAAACTGTCCAGTTTGAGTGTTTGTTGCAGCTCGTTCCAGTCGCCAGCTGCAGCGAACTGAAAAGAGGAGCGACCCAGGGATGTGTGACTTGGGGACCTTTAACAGAATGTGACAGGCAGAATGGGTGTTGTATGTGGAGGATGAGGGCTGCAGTAGATATCTCAGATAAGGGGGTAGTGAGGCCTAAGAGGGTTTTATAAATAAGCATCAACCAGTGGGTCTTGCATCTGGTGTACAGAGATGACCAGTTTATATAATGTGGAATCATGTAGAAACCCCCAAAAGTGTTAAATCAAAATATATTGTATATTTGAGATTCTTCAAAAAGATTCTTCACCCTTTGCCTTGATGACAGCTGTACTGTTCATCTTTCCCTCGACCCTGACTACTCTCCCAGTCCCTGCCGCTGAAAAACACCCCCACAGCATGATGCCGCCACCCCCATTCTTCACCGTAGGGATGGTGCCAGGTTTCCTCCAGACGTGACGCTTGGCTTTCAGGCCAAAGTCTTCAATCGTGGTTTCATCAGACCAAGGAATCTTTTTCCAGAGGAACTCCGGAGGTCTGTCAGAGTGACCATCGGGTTCTTGGTCACCTCCCTGACCAAGGCCCTGCTCAGTTTGGCCGGGGTGCCAGCTCTTCCTAGAGTCTTGGTTGTTCCAAACTTCTATTTATGAATGATGAGGCCACTGTGTTCTTGGGTACCTTCAATAATGCAGACATTTTTGGTACCCTTCCCCAGATCTGTGCCTCGACACAATCCTGTATCTGAGCTCTACGAACAATTCCTTCCAACTTCATGGCTTGGTTTTTGCTCTGACATGCACTGTCAACTGTGGGACCGTATTTAGACAGGTGTGTGCCTTTCCAAATCATGTCCGATCAATTGAATTTACCACAGAAGGACTCCAATCAAGTTATAGAAACATCTCAAGGATGATCAATGGAAACAGGATGCACCTGAGCTCAATTTCTAGTCTCATAGCAAAGGTCTGAATACTTATTTTAAAAAAGGTTGTTTATTTTTAATACATTTGCAAACTTCTAAAAACCTGTTTTCACTTTGTCATTATAGGGTATAGTGTGTAGATTGATGAGGATTTAAAAAAAATCAATTTTAGAATAAGGCTGTAACGTAACATTTTGAAAAAGTCAAGGGGTCTAAATACTTTCCGAATGCAGTGCATATGACCAACAGTACATTTATCATTAATTCCTATAATTTCTAATCTACAATGTTTGTTTGGTTACGGTCATTTCTATTAATGAACTCAATACATTATTCCAGTCTTTTACCGTTCTCATTGTCTGAGTGGACACGATGTTTGCAGAGCACATAACCCATGCTTGTGAGAAACAAGTTGGAGTTAATTTCATTCCTTTAGATTTGTGTATTAGGTATTTTTGAAATTGTGAGATTTTACTTTTTTATAAAAAAATATATTTAACGAGGCAAGTTAGTTAAGAACAAATTCTTATTTACAATGCTGGCCTTTCACTGGCCAAACCTGGACGACGCTGGACCAATTGCGCGCCGTCCTATGGGACTCCCAATCACAGACAGATGTGATAGAGCCTGGATTCGAACCAGGGACTGTAGTGACGCCACCTTACACTGAGATGCAGTGCCTCAGAGCACTGCGCCACTTAGGAGCCGAGCGCTGCACTGTCGGAAGTAGAAGCACAAGCATTTCATTACACTCGCAATAACATCTGCTAACCACGTGTATGTGACCAATAACATCTGCTAACCACGTGTATGTGACCAATAACATCTGCTAACCACATGTATGTGACCAATAGAATTTGATTTGATTCCAATTACAAGTTTTGTCAATTGAATCATTGTCTTTTATTTGGAGCAGTCCTGTCAACGTTAAGACAGCACACCTGATTACGCATAGAACTAGGCCAATGGGCTACCTGGCCTGTGTGCATATAGCCTAAAATGTGCCCAATTGGGAATCTGATTGTATTTCTGATTGGCTTAAAGCACCACCACTAATGAGCTGTGGAACTTCTCAAAGTAAAGTCTTCCTCACCTCAAACAGCAAGAAAACAGTTCCTCAATGTATTGAAAACATCTTCCCAGGCTCACTCTGTTTTGATAACCAGTCAGTGAGAAAGGGAAAAACACCATGCTCTGATCCAGGCCTTCCTGATGACCTCTTATCCCTTCAGCTGGGTCTGTCCCGAGCTCACTGCCTTCCTGATGACCTCTTATCCCTTTAGCAAATAGTCTGCAGCCAGGTCTGTCCCGAGCTCACTGCCTTCCTGATGACCTCTTACCCCTTCAAATAGTCTACAGCCGGGTCTGTCCCGAGCTCACTGGTGTGAAAAACTGAGGGCCCAGAATGTTTTTTAACAATATTGCAAGTTCTCTGGGCTTCAGGCCTGAGCCAAGTTAATACAAATGTTTCTAGTTCGTTGCAGACAGGCCACGCGTAGCGAATGTGATTTATAGGACATTTATTTTTAAAATCAAGATAATCTTTCCCCTGCAGGCTGTAATGCTTATTGCATCATGATTCCAAGGTGTCCCGGTATCTTTTCCAACTGTACCGTTATCTGGTTTTAGATTGTTGAATTCTCCAATTGTTGAATTCTCCAATGCTGTGGTGTAATGTAAATGAAATGCTAGAAGAAAGTGTGGGTATGAAAAACCATACCTGGCACGCAGATGGGTAGAAATGCAGAGACGAATTGTCATTCCACATGAGAAAGGTTGCAGACTCCTCGTGTCGCTTATTAACGGCGTGAGTGACCTGCCTGCTGCCAGTTTGGGGGGGGGGGGGGGGGGGAGCTTTCTATTGTGGGCTGAAAGGGCGTCAGGAAGTAGAACAGACTCTAGGCCACTACTCGCTCACACAAGCACACAGCGTCCGCAAAACAGGGGCCTGAGTCAGCAGCGAGCTGAAACTCATTTGTTGCCTAACCATGCACTCCATATGGCTCCTGCTTCTAACCCATTTCCAATTGAATCAACAAATAACAGTAACACCGAGTTACTAGTCAGGTCAACACTTAGGCAAACAGATGCAGTCAGCTGATGTCTCTAGGGCCTGACTGTGACTGGAAGAGAAGGGTTACCATGGAGCATTTCCTTTCTTCAGACTACCAGCCATCTGCCTGAGGAAACAGACTTAGAATGACAGCGGGAGTTAACAATAGCTGAAATGACTTTTTCAAAAACAATAACACAAGTCTTTGTACAGAGAAGTACGTCACAGATGGGGCGGCAGGTAGCCTGGCAGGTAGGAGGATTGGGCCAGTAACCGAAAGGTTGCTCCAGCACCTCTGATTCAGAGTGGTTGGGTTAAATGCAGAATACATATTCAGTTGTACAACTGACTAGTTATCTCCCTTATGTACAAAACCAAATAGTAAGGCTGTCCCCGACTAAAACAATCTGGGTCAACCAAGCGTAGTCTGTTCTTTCGACCAATCAATTGGTCAATATTAACTGTATTTTCACATATATAGACACAACCTATGTCTGAATAAAATCAACTATAATTAGGCTTCTTTGTCTGATGCTTTAATTAAAAATCAAGACAAATTACTAAAGAGGGAGCAAGAGATCGATATAGCTGCTGTTGCTGGCCTTGGCAGATTCTGCCATTATGTTCCTGAAGTTGCCAGTAACAGGCTACACCAGCAGTCTACAACCGTCTCCATTTGGAGTGCCAAGTCATCCTACCATTTCTACTGATCTGCATGCCAGTTATGATTTTCATATGCATATTTGTGTTAGTTTCATTTATAATAAAGGTTTTCATATGTCAAAATCAACATCATGTGGTTAATCAAAATTCTATCTAAATAACAATACAAATCAAAAAGTAACTTCTATTGGCAATATGTAAAAATAGCCGACATAAACCCAACAAATAAGGGCCTCCCGAGTGGTGCAGCGGTCTAAGGTACTGCATCGCAGTGGAAGAGGCGTCACTACAGACCCGGGTTCGATCCCTGGCTGTAGCACAACTGGTCGTGATCGGAAGCCCCATAGGGCGGCGCACAATTGGCTCAGCGTCGTCCGGGTTTGGGGACGGTTTGGCCGAGGGGTGGCTTTACTCTAGTGACTCCTTGTGGCGAGTCGAGTTCCTGCACGCTGACCCCGGTCGCCAGTTGAACTGTGTTTCCTCTGACAACGTTAGTTGCGGGTTTAGTGGGCTCATGTTTCAGAGGACGCATGAGTCGACCTTCGCCTCCCAAGCACGTTGAGGAGTTGCAGCAATGAGACAAGATCGAAATTGGGGAAAAAGGGGGTAAAATAAAACAAATTATAAAAATACATATACAAAAAAAAAAAATACTAAAAAAATTTAACAAAATTAAAATAAAATAAAAATCGCAGCCCGCAGGTAGAAAATACCCGGATAAAAATAAATATCACATTGGCTATGCTTGGCCTGTCTGTAAGGAACTTGAAACACTTTGGTCTGGCCTGAAGCTTGCTAGCAAACTGGCATAAAATATTCTGGGCCCTCAGCATTCCCAGGACAAAGACACAGCTATAGGCTATTTGAGCAAGGGATAATTAGTAAATCAGGAAGGTCTATTTTACGACAGTCCCACCGGATCAGAGCATGACCTTTTTTCCCCTTTTCATGCTGAGTGGTTACGGAAAGAGAGAGAGAGCTGGAAATACTTTTTAAATAAGCTACATTGAGGAACTGTTGTCATTCTCAATGGATATAAAAACAGATGTTAATTTACTAGCTTTTTGGAGGTGAAGAAATGACTGAGAAGCTCCACAGTGATGATGAGTTAAGACAATCAGAAGCCGTATCAGATCCCCATATGGACACATTCACAGGCCAGGTAGCCTAGGCATAGTTCTAAGCGTAATCAGGTGCGTGTCCTTACTCGAGATTGACAGGAGCGCCGAAAAACAAAAGACAATTAAATAAATTGACAACTAGTAAATGTTATGAAATAAACAAACATTTCCCTCACAAGTGTAGCCTGTGTTGTGCGCTCCGCAAACGTGTGTCCGCAAACCTGTCCACTCCTACAATGAGATCAGCAAGACTCTTATAATAATATATTCAATTAATTAACAGAAATTACAGTAACTAAACAAACATTGTAGATGAGACATTATGGTAATTAATTGTCAACGTAATACTGGTGGGCCATCTCAGCATTCTCCGCAATGGATTAGTCCACTCAGACTGCCCGTGAATCAGACTGCCCGTGAATCAGACCGCCCGTGAATCAGACCGCCCGTGAATCAGACCGCCCGTGAATCAGACCGCCCGTGAATCAGACCGCCCGTGAATCAGACCGCCCGTGAATCAGACCGCCCGTGAATCAGACCGCCCGTGAATCAGACCGCCCGTGAATCAGACCGCCGTCTCGTGTGCCACTGCTCGACAAAAGAAATCTGTCGACCAACTGCCTGCCTATCAACCAAACAATCGACCAGTCGAATAAAAGGGGTAGGACCTACAAAATGGAAACAAATGAAGGGATATAGTCCCCACAGCAGGTGATAAAGTATTCATCTATCCAAATGTTATCAAGTTAACCCCCTAAGGTCGATGTCCTCATCGCCACGGAAATTGAATAAGCATAATTTAAAAAAATCCCCATAAAAATCTGTCCGTTTAATCTAGTGATATGTTTTTGCACCGGCTGGGTCTCAATCCATCGACTGAGAAATGCAACGTCGCATTTCCACAGCAGCGGAAGGTGACAGAGCTAGAGCGGTGTTGATCAGACCAAAATCATCTGTTTTTTATTTTAACTATGAAGAAAGGTTTTTTCTCCTCTCTAGAGTACAAGTCAGGGATGTGATCTGAACATGTTGTTGAACTGCTTTAGTAGAGGACATTTCATAATAACAGAGAAACTGCCAGAGGGAGTCAGTCCGTTGAGTCAACTTATGTAACCCGACCAGCATGAGGACAAAGGCCTGTTTCAAATTCCCTGGCCCAGTAAGAGAACATGGTAGAGTCCCAAATGGCATCCTATTCCCTACATAGTGCACTCCTTTTGCCCAGAGCCCTATGAGTCTGGGTCAAAAGTAGTGAACGATATAGCAGATTGGGCAACTTCCCAAATGGCACCCTGTGTGAGACCTTTTTATCTTTTACATAAACACAACCCTCCTCCCTGGGTCCCCGTCCGCTCCTCCCTGGGTCCCCGTCCGCTCCTCCCTGGGTCCCCGTCCGCTCCTCCCTGGGTCCCCGTTTCTCCCACCCTTGGCTGTGATTGGCTGACAGACAAGGCCCGAGGTTCAGAACAATCACAAGAGGAAGTTTGTGCTGAGTTAGCAGCTGCTGCAGGACAATAGACTACAGTAACAACTGTACTGGAGGGTTTAACACTGGCTACAGGACACACCACGCCTCACAGCTACCCTTTTAAATAACACACTGGCTACAGGACACACAATGTCTCACAGCTACCATTTAAATAACACTGGCTACAGGACACAGTGATGACCACGTCTCACAGCTACCATTTAAATAACACTGGCTACAGGACACACCACGCCTCACAGCTACCATTTAAATAACATTGGCTACAGGACACACCACGCAGTGATGATCACGTCTCACAGCTACCATTTAAATAACACTGGCTACAGGACGCAGTGATGACCATGTCTCACAGCTACCATTTAAATAACACACTGGCTACAGGACACACCACGCCTCACAGCTACCATTTAAATAACACTGGCTACTGGACGCAGTGATGACCACGCCTCACAGCTACCATTTAAATAACACACTGGCTACAGGACACACCACGTCTCACAGCTAGCATTTAAATAACACTGGCTATAGGACACACCACGCAGTGATGACCACGCCTCACAGCTACCATTTAAATAACACTGGCTATAGGACACACCACGCAGTGATGACCACGCCTCACAGCTACCATTTAAATAACACTGGCTACAGGACACACCACGCAGTGATGACCACGCCTCACAGCTACCATTTAAATAACACTGGCTACAGGACACACCACGCAGTGATGACCACGCCTCACAGCTACCATTTAAATAACACTGGCTATAGGACGCAGTGATGACATCTCACAGCTACCACAACAGAGGCAGCAACAAGCTATGCCAAAATACTAAAATCAAACATAACTAACCACTTCAAACCTGCATATCACCCACCCGACAGACATCACCCGACAGTCTGAATGAAGGGAAGTTGTGCATTGCGTACATGGCTGATGAAAAACAGGGAGTATCTAGAGTCGCATCCCAACTAACCCCCATTTCCTACATAGTGAGTAGTGTACTGAATGGGATACCATTTGGGACCCAGCTCAGGGCTAGTTTCCCCAGGTAGCAGAGAATGAAGAGTCACATGGTCCCCAGTCCCCCAGTTTACCACGCGGCCCCCCAGTTTACCACGCGGCCCCCCAGTGTGTCCCCGTTTAGCACACGGCCTCCAGTGTGTCCCCGTTTAGCACACGGCCTCCAGTGTGTCCCCGTTTAGCACACGGCCTCCAGTGTGTCCCCGTTTAGCACACGGCCTCCAGTGTGTCCCCGTTTAGCACACGGCCTCCAGTGTGTCCCCGTTTAGCACACGGCCTCCAGTGTGTCCCCGTTTAGCACACGGCCTCCAGTGTGTCCCCGTTTAGCACACGGCCTCCAGTGTGTCCCCGTTTAGCACACGGCCTCCAGTGTGTCCCCGTTTAGCACACGGCCTCCAGTGTGTCCCCGTTTAGCACACGGCCTCCAGTGTGTCCCCGTTTAGCACACGGCCTCCAGTGTCCCCCCGTTTAGCACACGGCCTCCAGTGTCCCCGTTTAGCACACGGCCTCCAGTGTCCCCGTTTAGCACACGGCCTCCAGTGTCCCCGTTTAGCACACGGCCTCCAGTGTCCCCGTTTAGCACACGGCCTCCAGTGTCCCCGTTTAGCACACGGCCTCCAGTGTCCCCGTTTAGCACATGGCCTCTTTAGTTCCAGACGTAGGTAAGAGCAGTGTGCAACACGTGGCCCGTCACTAGTCTAAAACTTGTGTTGATATCCAAACCTCTGACACCCTACAACGTTAACAAGGTGGTGCTGTAGACACAGATACCAACCTTGGGGAAATAAAGTAGCACTCTGTCATTTACACTTTATTCATGTCTGAACTAACGTTTTGGCACACCGTGACTTCGTCAGGTTCGATCATGAAACCTGGTTCACACAATATCTGGGAGTTTTATAGAATGTGACACTTTCTTGATATTCAGTCAGCCACAGAGACGCACGTATAACCAGAGAGGCTGAGGCAGAGAGAGGCACAGGCAGAGAGAGGCAGAGAACAGCACCTTGACAGCATATTCCTTCTGGGTGATGAGGTTGATACAGGTCCGGACGACAGCATAGGCCCCCTCGCCCAGCACCTCCATCTGCAGCACGTACACATCTGATGACAAAATATTAACATGGAAGCTATAAAAATACAGGAGCGTTGCACACTATATGTACAGTGCATTTGTAAAGTATTCAGACCCCTTACAAATTGTTACATTACAGCCTTACTCAAAAATTGATGAAATACATTTTTTTCTGCCACCAATCTACACAAAAAAAAACATAATGACTAATGATAATTTATTACTAATACAAAACCTTATTTACATAAGTATTCAGACCCTTTGCTATGAGACTTGAATTTGAGCTCTGGTGCATCCTGTTTCCATTGATCATCCTTGAGATGTTTCTACAGCTTGATTGGAGTCCATCTGTGGTAAATTCAATTGATTGGACATGATTTGGAAAGGCACACCTGTCTATATAAGGTCGCACAGTTGACAGTGCATGTCAGAGCAAAAACCAAGCCATGAGGTCGAAGGAATTGTCCGTAGAGCTCCGTGACAGGATTGTGTCGAGGCACAGATCTGGGGAAGGAAACGAAAAAAAATGTCTGCAATATTGAAGGTCCCCAAGAACACAGTGGCCATCATTCTTAAATGGAAGAAGTTTGGAACCACCAAGACTCTTCTTAGAGCTGGTCGCCAAACTGAGCAATCGGGGGAGAAGGGCCTTGGTCAGGGAGGTGTCCAAGAACCCGATGGTTACTCTGACAGAGCTCTAGAGTTCCTCTGTGGAGATGGGAGAACCTTCCAGAAGGACAACCATCTCTGCAGCACTCCACTTATCAGGCCGTTATGGTAAAGTGGCCAGACAGAAGCCACTCCTCAGTAAAATGCACATGAGAGCCTGCTTGGAATTTGCCAAAAGGCCCCTAAAGACTCTCAGACCATGAGAAACAAGATTCTCTGGTCTGGTGAAATCAAGATTGAACTCTTTGGCCTGAAAGCCACGCGTCAAGTCTGGAGAAACCTGGCACCATCCCTACAGTGAAGCACGGTGGTGGCAGCATCATGCTGTGGGGATGTTTTTCAGGGGCAGGGACTGGGAGACTAGTCAGGCTTGAGGGAAAGACGGACGGAGCAAAGTACAGAGAGATCCTTGATGAAAACCTGCTCCAGAGAGCTCAGGACCTCAGACTGGGGCGAAGGTACACTTTCCAACAGGACAACAACCCTGAGCACACAGTCAAGACAATACAGGAGTGGCTTCGGGACAATTCTCTCTCCTTGAGTGGCCCGGCCAGAGCCCGGACTTGAACCCGATCTAACATTTGACAGAGCTTCAGAGGATCTGCAGAGAATAATGGGAGAAACTCCCCAAAAACAGGTGCGCCAAGCTTGTAGCGTCATACCCAAGAAGACTCGAGGCTGTAATCGCTGCCAAAGGCGCTTCAAAGCACTGAGTAAAAGGTCTGAATACTTATGGAAATGTGATATTTCCGTTTTTTGGTTTTGTCATTATGGGGTATTGTGTGTAGATTGACAAGGGAAATTAATCAATTTTAGATGGCTGTAACGTAACAAAATGTGGAAACCGTCAAGGGGTCTGAATACTTTCCAAATGCACTGTACATAAACTCCAAGTAATTTATTGGGTATGAAGGCAGTGACGCCGAAACGTTGGTGGTTACCCAATAAATTACTGGGAGATATACACACAGAAAGAGAAACTTTTTATAGCTTACAGTTTATTTGCCATTAGTCAGCACCTTATTGTCTCTGGGTGAGCGCTAATTCATGCTTTTTATTAAAATAATATTGAAGTAAAATGCTCTTTAATTATTATTTATTTTTTTACTTAACACTCATTTTTCTTACAACGGCATTGTTGGTTAAGGACTTGTAAGTAACTATTTCACTGTAAGGTCTACTACACCTGTTGTTTTCAGCATTTCACTGTAAGGTCTACTACACCTGTTGTATTCGGTGCATTTCACTGTAAGGTCTACTACACCTGTTGTATTCGGTGCATTTCACTGTAAGGTCTACTACACCTGTTGTATTCGGTGCATTTCACTGTAAGGTCTACTACACCTGTTGTATTCGGTGCATGTGACAAATAAAATTGTATCTGACAAGAAACAACAAATAAGCATATTTCATGCAGGATGATCTAGATAAAAGCTAGTTTGTTTGGTACGTTAGTTAAATGTAAAAGTTGGGGCCTGATGGGCAGAACACATGTGGATGTATACATTTGGGATTATTATATAGCGTACTCACATGCTTTCATTTGACAGCGGATAATCATTATCTAGTACAACATTCAGAAAGGGCACTCGCACATCTGAGCAATCTTTTTTTTGCAGGTATATGATAACAGTTGAACAAGACGAAGGAAAAAAGGAATCCGCACACTACTCTTGATAGTATCACTGATATTTAATGAGCTTTACGCATCGGCCTCCGTCAGAGCTTTACGCATCGGCCTCCGTCAGAGCTTTACGCATCGGCCTCGCGGCCTCCGTCAGAGCTTTACGCATCGGCCTCCGTCAGAGCTTTACGCATCGGCCTCCGTCAGAGCTTTACGCATCGGCCTCCGTCAGAGCTTTACGCATCGGCCTCCGTCAGAGCTTTACGCATCGGCCTCCGTCAGAGCTTTACGCATCGGCCTCCGTCAGAGCTTTACGCATCGGCCTCCGTCAGAGCTTTACGCAGCGGCCTCCGTCAGAGCTTTACGCAGCGGCCTCCGTCAGAGCTTTACGCATCGGCCTCGCGGCCTCCGTCAGAGCTTTACGCATCGGCCTCGCGGCCTCCGTCAGAGCTTTACGCATCGGCCTCGCGGCCTCCGTCAGAGCTTTACGCATCGGCCTCGCGGCCTCCGTCAGAGCTTTACGCATCGGCCTCGCGGCCTCCGTCAGAGCTTTACGCATCGGCCTCGCGGCCTCCGTCAGAGCTTTTGTGAATTTCTTTTGAAATATAAATAATTTTCTAGTGACTTGCCTTGGAATCGTCCAGTGAAACTGTCGGTGACCCTGCATCTCTTCTTCTTCTTGGTCCTCTTCTTGGCATCTGGGATGTTAATAGGCTGGCTGGCTGGCATGTCTAAGGAGGGAGGAGGATAGGAGATGAGGGGACAGTTGATGGCATACATCCAGAGTTACAGGTCTGCTGGTTGAGCGTCTTTGGACGAGAGCGGCAGAGAGAGAGAGAGAGAGAGAGAGAGGACAGAATGGAGACGGCACAATAACACATCCTGGGTAAAGAAGGGGAGAGTGGTCACTAAGTGGGTCACGTTGCAACAGTTCTAGGATCGAAAAGAAACGGAACACTGCTCTCAGATCAGCTTTTCTCCATTAAAATCTTTCCTAAACATTGTAATCATTTCACAATTACTGACGACGGATCAGCTCATAGAATGATATTACCACCTAATGGCTTCAAATATTGTGTCTTATTCTAATGCTTCCTCAATACAAACGCAGTAAATCACAGACCAGACACATCATTGAGCACAGGGCTACACATTAAATACACTGCTCAAAAAAATAAAGGGAACACTTAAACAACACAATGTAACTCCAAGTCAATCACACTTCTGTGAAATCAAACTGTCCACTTAGGAAGCAACACTGATTGACAATACATTTCACATGCTGTTGTGCAAATGGAATAGACAACAGGTGGAAATTATAGGCAATTAGCAAGACACCCCCAATAAAGGAGTGGTTCTGCAGGTGGGGACCACAGACCACTTCTCAGTTCCTATGCTTCCTGGCTGATGTTTTGGTCACTTTTGAATGCTGGCGGTGCTTTCACTCTAGTGGTAGCATGAGACGGAGTCTACAACCCACACAAGTGGCTCAGGTAGTGCAGCTCATCCAGGATAGCCCATCAATGCGAGCTGTGGCAAGAAGGTTTGCCGTGTCTGTCAGCGTAGTGTCAAGAGCATGGAGGCGCTACCAGGAGACAGGCCAGTACATCAGGAGACGTGGAGGAGGCCGTAGGAGGGCAACAACCCAGCAGCAGGACCGCTACCTCCGCCTTTGTGCAAGGAGGAGCAGGAGAAGCACTGCCAGAGCCCTGCAAAATGACCTCCAGCAGGCCACAAATGTGCATGTGTCTGCTCAAACGGTCAGAAACAGACTCCATGAGGGTGACTTGTTTTAAGGACATTACAAAGTTGGATCAGCCTGTAGTTTGGCTTTCCACTTTAATTTTGAGTGTGACTCCAAATCCAGACCTCCATGGGTTGATAAATTGGATTTCCATTGATTATTTGTGTGATTTTGTTGTCAGCACATTCAACTATGTAAAGAAAAAAGTATTTAATAAGATTATTTCTTTCATTCAGATCTAGGATGTGTTGTTTAAGTGTTCACTTTATTTTTTTGAGTAGTATATATTGAGACAAATTACAAAGAGCAAAAAGAAGCCCAGCTCCGCCTAGAGCCAGCTCCGCCTAGAGCCATCCCCGCCTACCAGAGCCGCCTGCCTCCGCCTGCCTACCAGAGCCGCCGCCTGCCAGAGCCTCCGCCTGCCAGAGCCTCCGCCTGCCAGAGCCTCCGCCTGCCAGAGCCTCCGCCTGCCAGAGCCTCCGCCTGCCAGAGCCTCCGCCTGCCAGAGCCTCCGCCTGCCAGAGCCTCCGCCTGCCAGAGCCTCCGCCTGCCAGAGCCTCCGCCTGCCAGAGCCTCCGCCTGCGCCTACCAGAGCCGCCTGCGCCTACCAGAGCCGCCTGCGCCTACCAGAGCCGCCTGCGCCTACCAGAGCCGCCTGCGCCTACCAGAGCCGCCTGCGCCTACCAGAGCCGCCTGCGCCTACCAGAGCCGCCTGCGCCTACCAGAGCCGCCTGCGCCTACCAGAGCCGCCTGCGCCTACCAGAGCCGCCTGCGCCTACCAGAGCCGCCTGCGCCTACCAGAGCCGCCTGCGCCTACCAGAGCCGCCTGCGCCTACCAGAGCCGCCTCCGCCTACCAGAGCCGCCTCCGCCTACCAGAGCCGCCTAGAGCCGCCTACCAGAGCCGCCTAGAGCCGCCTACCAGAGCCGCCTAGAGCCGCCTACCAGAGCCGCCTCCGCCTAAAGCCGCCTCCGCCTAGAGCCGCCGCCGCCTAGAGCCGCCGCCTAGAGCCACCTCCGCCTACCGCCGCCTAGAGCCACCTAGAGCCACCTCCGCTTACCGCCACCTCCGCCTAGAGTCACCTCCTCCTACCGCCGCCTAGAGTCACCTCCTCCTACCGCCGCCTAGAGCCACCTCCGCCTAGAGCCACCTCCGCCTAGAGCCGCCTAGAGCCACCTCCGACTACCGCCGCCTAGAACCATCCCCGCCTAGAGTCGCCTCCGCCCGCCTCCGCCTACAGCCCGCCTCCGCCCGCCTCCGCCTACAGCCCGGCAACAAGGCAGAGATAACGATGCTCCTAGGAAGACTAACGATGAATTTAGCCTTCAGATGGCTTTGGGAAACAGGGAGAGTTATGACGGGAGTTCTGTTATCATGCAGATGAAAGCAGCAGAGGTAGTATATGATATGCCAGCGTCACCCATCTAATCAGGACTGAAGTTTAACTGACAGACATAGTGATGATACCCTCATAGCAAGGTCACTGCGAGTCAGATGGCCCCTGTGTGTGTGTGTGTGTGTGTGTGTGTGTGTGTGTGTGTGTGTGTGTGTGTGTGTTTTAAAAATCAAATCAGAAACAGTAAATCCCAAATCAAAAAAGGACTTTGATGCCAGGAACTTACCAGGTCTTGGGGGACAATCTAAATGTAAGTTTGACTCGTGGAGACTAGAGTCTGTTTTGGTATAATCTTCAGAATTAAAAGGGTTTTGGACCTAAGGGAGGAACAGAACAGAAACAGACAAGGCTTTGAGTTTGACACAGCCTAGAGGAGAGTCATTCACATCACAAGGCCATTTGAAGCAGCAGGAAAGACTAAACATTTCTCCCCACAGGCCAAAGGACCGATTTAGTCCAAACCAAAATCCTCCTCAGACCCTGGCTGACCTCCAGGTTAAAACTGAACAAATCCTTCTCCTGACACCCGGGACATATTTAGATTGTCACAGCCAAGAGTGGCCTGTAGAAGAAGCAGAGGTGTCATTAAGAGCAATAGAGATCTATGACAAAGCATTAAACCTCTGATTCATCTATTAAAAAGGGTATTTGATAGCAACGGGAGGGTGGGGACGGTCCAATGACTAACATACCTTCTAAACGGTTCTGTTACGGGGGGATGGTCCAATGACTAACCTACCTTCTAAACGGTTCTGTGATGGGAGGGGAGGATGGTCCAATGACTAACCTACCTTCTAAACGGTTCTGTGAAGGGGGAGGAGGGATGGTCCAATGACTAACCTACCTTCTAAACGGTTCTGTGACGGTGGGATGGTCCAATGACTAACCTACCTTCTAAACGGTTCTGTGACGGGTGGAGGGGATGGTCCAATTACTAACCTACCTTCTAAACGGTTCTGTGACGGGGGAGGGGGGCTACGGTCCAATGACTAACCTACCTTCTAAACGGTTCTGGGACAGGGACGGTCCAATTACTAACCTACCTTCTAAACGGTTCTGTGACGGGGGAGGGGGGCTACGGTCCAATGACTAACCTACCTTCTAAACGGTTCTGGGACAGGGACGGTCCAATGACTAACCTACCTTCTAAACGGTTCTGTGATGGGAGGGGGGGGGGATGGTCCAATGACTAACCTACCTTCTAAACGGTTCTGTGATGGGAGGGGGGATGGTCCAATGACTAACCTGCCTTCTAAACGGTTCTGTGACGGGGGAGGATGGTCCAATGACTAACCTACCATCTAAACGGTTCTGTGACGGGGGAGGGGGGGACAGTCTAATGAGTAACCTACTTTCTAAACGGTTCTGTGACAGGGTGGGGGGGACGGTCCAATGACTAACCTACCTTCTAAACGGTTCTGTGACGGGGGAGGGGGGATGGTCCAATGACTAACCTACCTTCTAAATGGTTCTGTGACGAGGGAGGGGACGGTCCAATGACTAACCTACCTTCTAAACGGTTCTGGGACAGGGACGGTCCAATGACTAACCTACCTTCTAAACGGTTCTGTGACGGGGGGATGGTCCAATGACTAACCTACCTTCTAAACGGTTCTGTGACGGGGAGGGGGGGATGGTCCAATGACTAACCTACCTTCTAAACGGTTCTGTGATGGGGGGGACAGTCCAATGACTAACCTACCTTGTAAACGGTTCTGTGACGGGGAGGATGGTCCAATGACTAATGTACATTCTAAACGGTTCTGTGATGGGGAGGGGGGATGGTCCAATGACTAACCTACCTTCTAAACCGTTCTGTGACTGGGGGATGGTCCAATGACTAACCTACCTTCTAAACGGTTCTGTGACGGGGGAGGGGGGGGGGACGGTACAATGACTAACCTACCTTCTAAACGGTTCTGGGACAGGGACGGTCCAATGACTAACCTACCTTCTAAACGGTTCTGTGACGGGGAGGGGGGATGGTCCAATGACTAACCTACCTTCTAAACGGTTCTGTGACGGTGGAGGGGGGGACGGTCTAATGACTAACCTACCTTCTAAACGGTTCTGTGAAGGGGGGATGGTCCAATGACTAACCTACCTTCTAAACGGTTCTGTGATGGGGGAGGGGGGGGATGGTCCAATGACTAACCTACCTTCTAAACGGTTCTGTGACGGGGGGATGGTCCAATGACTAACCTACCTTCTAAACGGTTCTGTGACGGGGGAGGGGGGGACAGTCTAATGACTAACCTACCTTCTAAACGTTTCTGTGACGGGGGAGGGGGGGGGGGGGGTTCAGTGAGCAGTGAACAAGAAACTATTAAGAGCAGTTTGATGCTACCCCCCCAAATGCAAATGCAATTGCACTTGAATAATTCCCACAGTGATTCGCTAGGCCGGCTAAGCTATGAAACCACAAACTATTGCAGACTCTAAACCTTAATGCTGCGTTCAAGACTACTGTGAACTCTGAGGACAAACAAGCTCCAACTGGGAATATGCTTTTTGCACGTTGATCCAACTCGGAATTCCAACTCGTGACTCTTTCTAGAGCGCCGACTTTCCGACCTGAAGATCACTGATGCCATTATTTGACTTTTTTTTTTGAATATTTTTCAGTTGTCTGCCATAACCCCAAATATAAAAGTAAACATTGGCTGTTAATTACATTTTTTTGGACATAGTGTGGGGTCACAAGAACTTTTAGATATGAAAATGGACTTGTGGGGAAAAAGTAATTGGAACCGCTGTCTAATACCCCTGTCTCATTAATTAAGTAATTAATTAAAGCAGAGGTCTAATATTGGGCTAGGGCAAACGTGAGACACCACAGAGTGACCACAGTTACACTTCTGCACTCTCCCCAGGAAGGTATACATACCTTACTGTCACTGACTGAAATAGCATTGTCTGGGATCCAGACTGACTGGACTAAAATTAACACAGAAGATATGCAATGACTGAGCAACATCCGTTCACAATATTGTAACGCATGTTCCTCCAGCCTTTGAATCAATTCGGTTCTTCAATACTTCTATTCAATTAAGAAACACATTTGGATAATGACTTTTTTAAAAGCAGTAATAATAAACAAAAAGAGTAACTCACATTAAAAGAGCGGTGGAAGCCAGTGACTTCTGGGGTGGTATTCTGAACCATTTTTGGATGTCGGTCTTGGTTAATTTAGACGATATACTGATTTAGATTAGGTATGCACTGTCACTGTGGTCCAACGCTAGAGACAGAAGACACGGCAGTTAGATGTGATCCGTCGGTAGTCTTGACATAGATTGTTGTTGGATGGTTAAGTGGTCATTTAAAAACGGGATTCCTGTTGTGAGACAGTAAAAAAACATTTGTCACTAGCTGATATAACCGAGTCAAGTGGACACGGCTAGCCCATTCAAATTTCCCTTTAGTTTACTAACGTTACAGTTGAAATGAAACAAAGTTAAAACCTTTTAAATAGATTTGTTGGCATTGTGAAAATGCATTCAAAATGTCTACATTACCCAAAGAGGTATCTAGACTGAACTAGTTTGAACGTCCATTGAGCATCCATTGTTGTTTTTAAAAACACGTCATGTTCACCAACAGTAACTTTAGCTAGGTATGCTAACCTCGCTAGCTAGATTACCACAGGGTTGAAGTTGACTCAACTCCTGATAAACTCGTAACATATTTCGGGTACGGTCGATATCCCCAAAACTTTATGACAGATAATAATATATTCCAGATATTCCATTTTAATTTACCCCGTTATTGTCCGTGTTACTCCAGCCTGCCTTTGTTGAATGACCGTTGATTATTTCGAGAAGCAGCGAATGGCTGTGAGGGGCTGGCTTTTTATAACCTCTGATGATCCCCCCCCCCCCCCCCCACGCCCACTCTGGACCGGTTTATCCAATCAGCTCACAGTAAACACTGACGACATAACATTAGGACACACATGATAGGATAATTTAGCAAAGGAAGGCGGAGCAATGTTTTTCATATGCAACTTCAACGCAACCGACTGCAACCCAAATTGCACGTAATCTATAGCCTAGTTCAAATCAAATCAAATCAAATGTATTTCTAAAGCCCTTCTTACATCAGCTGATATCTCAAAGTGCTGTACAGAAACCCAGCCTAAAACCCCAAACAGCAAGCAATGCAGGTGTAGAAGCACGGTGGCTAGGAAAAACTCCCTAGAAAGGCCAAAACCTAGGAAGAAACCTAGAAAGGAACCTAGAGAAGAACCTAGAAAGGAACCAGGCTATGAGGGGTGGCCAGTCCTCAGTCCTCCAGTTTCATCCTGTTACATCCCTGGCATGTTTTTGAATTAGCGGTATCGTCATTAGGCAATCTGATACGAGTTACCATAAGTGGGTGCTTGTTTTCTTACTTTTTAACCTCTGCATTGTTGGGAAAGGGCTCACGAACACGTACATGTCGATTGTTTTTGCTCAAGGACGCCCAAAAGCCTCGTCTGAAGGTCCCAGTTGAAAAAAAAAACAAATGTAGGTGTATACAGCTCTGGAAAGAATTAAAAGACCAATGCAAATGATCAGTTTCTCTGGTTTTACTATTTATAGGTACGTGTTTGGGTAAAATTAAAATGTTTGTTTTATTCTTTCAACCCCTGACAACATTTCTCCCAAATTCCAAATAAAAATATTGTCACTTAGAGCTTTTATTTGCAGAAAATGACAACTGGTCAAAATAACAAAAAAAGATGCAATGTTGTCAGACCTCGAATAATGCAAAGAAAATAAGTTCATAATCATTTTTAAACAACACAATACTACTAATGTTTTAACTTAGGAAGAGTTCAGAAATCAATATTTGGTGGAATAACCCTGATTTTAAATCACAGCTTTCATGCGTCTTAGCATGCTCTCCACCAGTCTTTCACATGGATGTTGGGTGACATTATGCCACTCCTGGCGCAAACATTCAAGCAGCTCGGCTTTGTTTGATGGCTTTAACCATCCGTCTTCCTCTTGATCACATTCCAGAGGTTTTTAATGGGGTTCAGGTCTGGAGATTGGGCTGGCCATGACAGGGTCTTGATCTGGTGGTTCTTGTGCTGACGTTGCTTCCAGAGGCATTTTGAAGCTCTGTAGTGAGTGTTGCAACCGAGGACAGATGATTTTTATGCGCTTCAAGGTCCTGTTCTGTGAGCTTGTTTGGTCTACCACTGCGCTGCTGAGCCATCGTTGCTCCTAGACGTTTCCACTTCACAATAACAGCACTTACAGTTGACCGGAGGCAGCTCTAACAGGGCAGAACTGACTTGCTGGAAAGGTGGCATCCTATGACGGTGCCACGTTGAAAGTCACTGAGCTCTTCAGTAAGGGCCATTCTACTGTCACTGTTTGTCTATGGAGATTGCATGGCTGTGTGCTCAATTTTATACACTTGTCAGCAACGGGTGTGGCTGAAATAGCCGAATCCACTCATTTGAAGAGGTGTGCAAAATACTTGTGTGTATATATAGTGTAGTTTAATGCCTAAAATAAGGGGGGAAATACTTGTAAAAAAAATGGTTTCCTGATCTTTCTTCTAACTCTCAGATACAGGACAGACACTTCAGAACAAACTTCCTTTTAGATATTTTTGAGGACGATCTGTTCTTCCATGTAGTGAATCTGTTATTCAATGTGTTTTGATTGGCTAACAGCAGTAATACCAAATTCAATGTTTTATCCAACATCTTTAAAAAAAAAATGTATTCACACAGACCTGGTACCTGCAGAGAACCATTCACACAGACCTGGTACTTGTATTTTGGTTACAGGGTCTGTGAAAATGCAGGAATTATGACTTGGTCTTTAGATGGCTTTTACATGACCATAATTGATACCCCCTCCCCCTTTCACATATACAAATAACAGGGGGAAAAAAGCAGGAATGATCAATGACTGGAAACTTTGTCTGGAGGGTTTTAGTAGAGAGGTCTGTCTGGAGGGTTTTAGTAGAGAGGTCTGCCTGGAGGGTTTTAGTAGAGAGGTCTGTCTGGAGGGTTTTAGTAGAGAGGTCTGTCTGGGGGGTTTTAGTAGAGAGGTCTGTCTGGAGGGTTTTAGTAGAGAGGTCTGCCTGGAGGGTTTTAGTAGAGAGTTCTGCCTGGAGGGTTTTAGTAGAGAGGTCTGTCTGGAGGGTTTTAGTAGAGAGGTCTGTCTGGAGGGTTTTAGTAGAGGTCTGCCTGGAGGGTTTTAGTAGAGAGATCTGCCTGGAGGGTTTTAGTAGAGAGGTCCGCCTGGAGGGTTTTAGTAGAGAGGTCTGCCTGGAGGGTTTTAGTAGAGGTCTGCCTGGAGGATTTTAGTAGAGAGGTCTGTCTGGAGGGTTTTAGTAGAGAGGTCTGCCTGGAGGGTTTTAGTAGAGAGGTCTGTCCAGAGGGTTTTAGTAGAGAGGTCTGTCTAGTGTAGACTAATGAATACAGGGCTGTGAGCTTGTGGCTTCATCGTGTGTCTGTCTGCTGTTTTTCCTCTATGTTGAATCGTGTTCACCAGCCTTCACTTTGTCCCTTGTCAATAACCTTGATCCATTTGTTTAGGTTGCACATGCTTTGACACAAATTAAAACTACTTGCCACTGTCCTAATGATACTACATTTACCCTAAACCTCGAGTCATGTCCCAATGACCTGTCCTTCTTCACAAAGTGTGCACTTGTTCACTTCTCCTCACTGATTTGAAAGCAAATGACTGGTATCAGAGATATGATGGAAACTCCCACTAGCTCAAGCCTCCACCAATACAATGCTTTTAGATTTGTGGGAAGTAGTGAATGAGTGTACACTTCAGGAGAAAGTAGATTATTGGGACTCAGCCCCTGTTCGTCCTCCCCTCCACCCCAGGTCGGTCCTTCAACAGCTGCATTCTGTGGAAGCACACCAGGGGGCGCTACAGCTGTGTCCAGTGTGGTCCCTACCCCCAAACAGGAAGGAGATGACCACCCACAGATGGTCAACGAGCCCTGCCACAAAATCCAGCACTGACAAGTACTAAAACCGCCCTGCTAGCCGTCTGATGTCTAGAACAGGGTCTCTCAATCCCCCTGGGGGGGTCCTTCAGGAATGGAATGAGAAACAATTCTGTAAAAACTGATCACTGATCTCAGTTTCTGCTTTGGCCACTGGTTGCCATTGTCCCTTTTGGGGTGTCACATGGGGAGAATCTCAATTGCATACTCCTTGTGTCCTCTCTCCTCACCTCCTTCTCAAAACTCATTGGACGAGATGGTCAGAGGGGAGGGACCTCTGGCTTTCTCATCCAATGGGTGTTTTGAGAAGGAGTCGAGGAGTATGCAAATTATTTTTCTCCCGTTGTCTTTCTCTCAGTGAACCCTCTTCTTGATTTCAAATGCCCCATTGGTCTTTTGAGGAGAGAGAGCCAACGCCTCATCGGAGGCTTCCACCTACACCCAACTCTGCGTTCGACTTGCAATCCAATGGGAGTGGAGACAGAGAAGTTAAGGATAAATAACTTATTTTTCTACATTTTTCTACATTTCTACATTGATATTGGACTCTGTTAAATAGCATTATACTATAGTAGCCTTATGTAAGAAGCTTAATAGAAATGCCAATAGTCAAGAAATAATTTAATAGTTTCATTTCAATTAACATTATTCAAAACAATCATACGTTATATCTTTGTAGAATACAGTTTGACCAAGGTCAAGTCAGTGTGAAATTGAGTTTGAGTTGGGGTTTTATTCTGCAGAAAATGTGCTTATTGAAAAATCGGGTCAAACATGATTGCATACCCTCTAAGGTGGGTTGGGAGAGACTTCCATATATCTCCTCACAACTAAAAGTTCCATTAGTCAACAAACCACTTTCCATTGCTGATTAACTTGGCACATGAGATGAACAGACATGGATTAATTTGGCATGTGATGGGGTCAAATTGGGGTCACGATAGGGGCTGCAACAAATGTTTGATGTATTATAATAATTGATTATGCTTATGTTGTATTAATAGAAGGGGAGGGGCTATGGGACCCCACCTCTACATTTATAGGATCCTAGACTACAGATTAACAATATCTATATTCATTATAAGGTTTTAAAAATTGTTCCACAGTCTTTTCTAAGTCTCTGCATCTTATAAAGAAACGGTGTGAGAAATGTGTGAATTATTGCATGGGGTCTGTGAGAAAGCACTTCAAAAGATAAACACAGAACCCTGCAGGGGAGTAGAAGAGATAAGAGACTAGTCAGACATACCTCTATAAATCAATTTGGGGGAGTGGACATTTACTGCTGAGGCCTTAGAAAACACTGGAACTATTGTATCTCTTGCAAGTTTGTATAGCTGTGTATGCATGGGCTTGGTCTGATGAGTAGCAGGTAATGACGTATGCAGTGACATCACAGGGGGTTGACTACAAGCATGATAAAAGCAACTTGGACTTTTCCTATGGGGCAGAACTCGAGAGAAATCAGTTGTATGTGTGATGTTTGATCTTTGACTTCTGTCTGCAGCTGTATTTTGATTAAAATTATTGTGATTTCAGTGCATATTTTGAGTGTTCCTTATTTGTTAAATAAATAAAACGGAGCACAAAAAAACAGAACCAACACATGTGAGATGAACAGAAATGGATTGACTTCTCTAGGGTAGGGGGCGGTATTTTGACGTCCGGATGAAAAGCATGCCCAAAGTAAACTGCCTGCTACTCAGGCCCAGAAGCTAGGATATGCATATAGATTTGGATAGAAAACACTCTCAAGTTTCTAAAACTGTTAGAATAATGTCTGTGAGTATAACAGAACTGATATGGCAGGCAAAACCCCCGAGGACAAACCATCCCCCCCCAAAAAAAATTCATCCTACCACTGATTTCAATGGCTGGCACTTTTATAATTGGGCAAAATCGTGCCCGATTGCAATTCCTAGGGCTTCCACTAGATGTCAACAGTCTTTAGAAAGAGTTTCGGGCTGGTTTTTGGAAAAATGACCCAGAAATTGTAGTTTTTCTAGATGGCTCCCATTTTGGCTTGTAGTGTTTCCATGCGCATGGACGAGTGCGCCTTCTTTTTGTTTATCTCCGGTAAAGACAATAACGATTCTCCGTCTTAAATTTTATCGTTTATTTGCGTAATAGGATACCTAAGGTTTGATTATAAAACGCTGTTTGACTTGTTTGGATAAGTTTATTAGTAATGTTTGAGATTCATTTTGTATGCATTTTGATGGAGGGAAACAGTGAATTTTTGACTGAAGCCCGCCAGCTAAACTGAGTTTTTATGGATATAAAGACCGACATTATCGAACAAAAAGATCATTTGTGAGGTAACTGGGACATTTTGGAGTGCCAACAGAAGAAGATCTTCAAAGGTAAGGCATATATTATATCGCTATTTCTGACTTTCGTGTAGCAACTCCCTGATTGAAAATGATTTGTTATGCATTTGTGTGCTGTTCTCAGATAATCGCATGGTTGCTATCGCCGTAAAACCTTTTTGAAATCTGACACGGTGGCTAGATTAACAACAAGTTAAGCTATATTTTGACGTATTGCACTTGTGATTTCATGAAAGTTTAATATTTATAGTAATTTAATTTGAATTTCGCGCTCTGCAATTTCACCGGCTGTTGGCCAGGCATGTTGAGATTAACAGAAATGGATTAACTTGGCATGTGAGATGAAAATAAACTATTTTAACTTGACATGTGAGATGAACAGAAACACTAGATACTGCAATCATCCAAAAGCTTCAATCTAAGATCATGATCAAAATGATTATAAAACACCTAGAACTGCAACAAAGAAAAATGTCACTTGTTCTAGAAGCGACACTGGTCTGGTTCTAGAAGCGACACTGGTCTGGTTCTAGAAGCGACACTCGTCTGGTTCTAGAAGCGACACTCGTCTGGTTCTAGAAGCGACACTCGTCTGGTTCTAGAAGCGACACTCGTCTGGTTCTAGAAGCGACACTCGTCTGGTTCTAGAAGCGACACTCGTCTGGTTCTAGAAGCGACACTCGTCTGGTTCTAGAAGCGACACTCGTCTGGTTCTAGAAGCGACACTCGTCTGGTTCTAGAAGCGACACTCGTCTGGTTCTAGAAGCGACACTCGTCTGGTTCTAGAAGGGACACTCGTCTGGTTCTAGAAGGGACACTCGTCTTGTTCTAGAAGCGACACTCGTCTTGTTCTAGAAGCGACACTCGTCTTGTTCTAGAAGCGACACTCGTCTTGTTCTAGAAGCGACACTCGTCTTGTTCTAGAAGCGACACTCGTCTTGTTCTAGAAGCGACACTCGTCTTGTTCTAGAAGCGACACTCGTCTTGTTCTAGAAGCAACAGTCTTAGTCCTGATAGTAGCAATAAGCAAACATGGCGATGATCCTTACAGAGTTCAGTCAACTACTTGTTAATATAAGTAGCATAAGCAGCCGTCAGAAAATAAAATATGCACCTTTTATATTGACAACACAGTGTTAAAGGTAAGTGTTTCCTTTTCAAATGGTTTATTATACAGCAGATACAGACAACCGACTGCTCATATCCACTGACTGGGCCCTGTGAGTCTTTAACTGGTTTATTATACAGCAGATACAGACAACTCACTGCTCATATCCACCGCCTGGTCCCCGTGAGTCTTCAGATGTCTCTTCAGGTGACTAAGGCAGGTGTAGGTCTTAGAACAGAGACGACAGGGGTACGGTCTCACCCCACTGTGATTCAGGATGTGTGTCTTCAGCTCCGCACCGCGACGAAATGCCTTTCCACACTCATGACACACGTAGGGTCGTTCCCCCGTGTGTACCCGCATGTGAAGAGTCACCTGACTAGCCATGGTGAAGCCTTTCTCACAGACGGTGCATTTGTACGGCCTCTCCCCAGTGTGTGTTCTCCTGTGGATCTGCAGCTCTCCTGCAGAGCAGAAGGCCTTGCCGCAGTCAGAGCAGAGGAAAGGTTTCTCCCCTGTGTGAGTCCTGATGTGTATAGTCAGGTTTCCGTTCACAGAGAACCGCTTGGCGCAGTAGGTGCACTGGTACGGTCTCTCGCCGGTGTGAGTCCGTATGTGCAGCTTCAGGTCTCCTTTGCACCTGAAGGCCTTTCCACAGCTGGGGCAGATCTTGGACCTCTCTTGGGAGTGGCGCTGCTCATGGCCATGTAGCCAGCCCTAAATAAATGTTATTAAACATATTTAAGCTGAATACAATAGAATACTTGGGAGCTGAATACAACAGAATACCTGGGAGCTGAAGCCCTTTCCACACTGTTCACACTTGTAGGGCTTCTCTTCTCCATCATGGACCTTCTGGTGGGTCCTCAGCTCAGCTATACCTGGGAACGGCCCCTCACCACAGTACCTTAGAATACATAGGATAGCGCTTTATAGAAGATAGCCTTTATTGTCTGTGTCCCAAATGACTTCCTGTTCCCCTTTTATAGTGCACTACTGTTGACCAGGGCCCATAGAGCTCTATAAAGGGACTAGGCTGCTATCTGGGTAACAGTTATTGTCTTTTCAAAGATATTTGCTTTTCCATTACAGGACATTAAATATAAAACATTATTTACATGAGTCACCAATCATGAATCACATGGTAGCGTCCCAAATGCCATACTATTCCCTATATAGTGCACTACTTTTGACCAAATCCCTATGGGTCCTGGTCAAAAGTATACTGAAAAAAAATATATAAAAAAACGCAAGATGTTAAATGTTTCATGAACTGAAATAATAAAAATAAAAAAATCACAGAAATGTTCCATATGCACAAAAAGATTTGAAAAAATTAAAAAGTGGCACAATTTGTTTACACCCCCATTATTTAGAATTTCTATTTTGCCAAGACGATTCATCCACCTGACAGGTGTGGCATATCAACAGCATGATCATAACACAGGTAAACCTTGTGCTGGGGACAATAAAAAGGCCACTCTAAAAATGTGCAGTTTTGTCTCAACACAATGCCACTGATGTCTCAAGTTGAGGGAGCGTGCAATTGGTATGAATGTTCATTTCTCTACCATAAGCCACCTCCAAAGTCATTTTAGAGAATTTATCAGTACGTCCAACTGGCCTAACAAACGCAGATCACGTGTAACCACACCAACCAAGGAACTCCACATCCGGCTTCTTCACCTGCGGGATCACCTGAGACCAGCCACCCAGACAGCTGATGAAACTGTGGGATCATCTGAGACCAGCCACCTGGACAGCTGATGAAACTGTGGGATCATCTGAGACCAGCCACCTGGACAGCTGATGAAACTGAGGAGTATTTCTGTCTGTAATAAAGCCCTTTTGAGGGGAAAAACTAATTCTGATTGGCTGGGCCTGGCACCCAAGTGGGGCCCACCCATGGCTGCGCTCCTGCCCAGTCATGTGAAATCCATAGATTAGGGCCTAATGAATTTATTTAAATTTACTGATTTCCTTATATGAACTGTAACTCAGTAACATTTTTTTCTGGAGAGAGAGGGGAGAAAGAGGTCAAGGGGTAGAGTAGTTCTGGAGAGAGAGAGGGGAGAAAGAGGTTAAGGCGTAGGGTAGTTCTGGAGAGAGAGGGGAGAAAGAGGTCAAGGCGTATGGTAGTTATGGAGAGAGAGAGGGGAGAAAGAGGTCAAGGCGTAGGGTAGTTCTGGAGAGAGAGGGGAGAAAGAGGTCAAGGCGTAGGGTAGTTCTGGAGAGAGAGAGGGGAGAAAGAGGTCAAGGCGTATGGTAGTTATGGAGAGAGAGGGGGGAGAAAGAGGTTAAGGCGTATGGTAGTTATGGAGAGAGAGGGGGGAGAAAGAGGTTAAGGCATATGGTAGTTATGGAGAGAGAGGGGAGAAAGAGGTCAAGGCGTAGGGTATTTCTGGAGAGAGAGAGGGGAGAAAGAGGTTAAGGCGTATGGTAGTTATGCAGAGAGGGGAGAAAGAGGTCAAGGCATAGGGTAGTTCTGGAGAGAGAGAGGGGAGAAAGAGGTTAAGGCGTAGGGTAGTTCTGGAGAGAGGGGAGAAAGAGGTCAAGGCGTAGGGTAGTTCTGGAGAGAGAGAGGGAAGAAAGAGGTCAAGGCGTAGGGTAGTTCTGGAGAGAGGGGAGAAAGAGGTCAAGGCGTAGAGTAGTTCTGTGTGAATGGGACCACTGGACTCAATAGGCTGGTATTTTTTAATAAATTGTGTTATGATAAACTATAAGGTATCCTCTTCAGGAGGTTAAAACCTGTTTTTGAGTGTTGTGCCTTTCAGACACTATCAGAAGGCGTCTACGTTCAGACTCCTCCTGTCTGGATCTCACCGTGGTTATCTGGTTTTTCAGAGAACACGAGGCCGCCGCAGACCTGATGAAACCAGCCCCCTGTCAGGAGATGCTTGGACTCCTTCACCTTGTCATGACTCTATACTTGTGATGAAAAGGTCAAGTTTCAGTCAAACCCATTTCTGAGCCTTTAATTGCTGATAAGATGGTTGATGTTGTCAGGGGGAGGTTCGATTTATTCAAATGTTGTTGCCAGGGAAACTCACGCAAGGAGGACCGGGAGAGGCTATATGAGTTACAGGATGTCTTAGACATTTTACAGAACTTGGGGAGAACTATCATATACTGTTATACTGTATTCTGTACCAACTTCTGCCTACAACTGTATTACTAAAGGAGAGATGTAATAATTAAACCAAGAGTATGTGTTTCCTTTCCATTACTAATGTATGTTTCAGAATTATATAGACCTGATAATCTGTTGAAGAAATTGACCAACACAGCCAAGGGGTGGAGTTTGTCTGTAAAGCCTACGGGGAGAGAAGCCTACGGGGAGAGAAGCCTACGGGGAGAGAAGCCTACGGGGAGAGAAGCCTACGGGGAGAGAAGCCTACGGGGAGAGAAGCCTACGGGGAGAGAAGCCTACGGGGAGAGAAGCCTACGGGGAGAGAAGCCTACGGGGAGAGAAGCCTACGGGGAGAGAAGCCTACGGGGAGAGAAGCCTACGGGGAGAGAAGCCTACGGGGAGAGAAGCAAACGGGGAGAGAAGCAAACGGGGAGAGAAGCAAACGGGGAGAGAAGCAAACGGGGAGAGAAGCAAACGGGGAGAGAAGCAAACAGGGAGAGAAAACACACAGATGACAAAGCTAGAGAAGAGCTAAATGAGGTCATCTGTAAATAACTAGGTTAGATACTCAGTGAGAGGGGTCCTCCTCCAATAACTAGGTTAGATACTCAGTGAGAGGGGCCATCGTCCAATAACTAGGTTAGATACTCAGTGAGAGTGGTGTAGGGGCCTTCGTCCAATAACTAGATTAGATACTCAGTGAGAGGGGTGTAGGGGCCTTCGTCCAATAACTAGATTAGATACTCAGTGAGAGGGGTGTAGGGGCCTTCCTCCAATAACTAGGTTAGATACTCAGTGAGAGGGGTGTAGGGGCCTTCCTCCAATAACTAGGTTAGATACTCAGTGAGAGGGGTGTAGGGGCCTTCCTCAAATAACTAGGTTAGATACTCAGTGAGAGGGGCCTTCGTCCAATAACTAGGTTAGATACTCAGTGAGAGGGGCCTTCCTCCAATAACTAGGTTAGATACTCAGTGAGAGGGGCCTTCGTCCAATAACTAGGTTAGATACTCAGTGAGAGGGGCCTTCCTCCAATAACTAGGTTAGATACTCAGTGAGAGGGGCCTTCCTCCAATAACTAGGTTAGATACTCAGTGAGAGGGGCCTTCGTCCAATAACTAGGTTAGATACTCAGTGAGAGGGGCCTTCCTCCAATAACTAGGTTAGATACTCAGTGAGAGTGGTGTAGGGGCCTTCCTACAATAACTAGGTTAGATACTCAGTGAGAGGGGCCTTCCTCCAATAACTAGGTTAGATACTCAGTGAGAGTGGTGTAGGGGTCTTCCTCCAATAACTAGGTTAGATACTCAGTGAGAGGGGTGTAGGGGCCTTCCTCCAATAACTAGGTTAGATACTCAGTGAGAGAGGTGTAGGGGCCTTCCTCAAATAACTCTGCAGATCAACTCAGTACAGTCAGCAGTACAGTCAGCAGTTCACACACCAAGTAGGCTACTGGGAAAACAGGCAGCACTTAAAGTAGATGGTGCTAGCTAGCAAAAAGACAGTGCTAGACCACAACAGACAGACAAAAAAATATATTAATCACTCCTGGAGATAACAGGAGTCCTCTAGCTCTAGTATCACTCCTGGAGATATCAGGAGTCCTCTAGCTCTAGAATCACTCCTGGAGATATCAGGAGTCCTCTAGCTCTAGAATCCCTCCTGGAGATATCAGGAGTCCTCTAGCTCTAGATTCCCTCCTGGAGATATCAGGAGTCCTCTAGCTCTAGAATCACTCCTGGAGATATCAGGAGTCCTCTAGCTATAGAACCACTCCTGGAGATATCAGGAGTCCTCTAGCTATAGAACCACTCCTGGAGATATCAGGAGTCCTCTAGCTATAGAACCACTCCTGGAGATATCAGGAGTCCTCTAGCTCTAGAATCCCTCCTGGAGATATCAGGAGTCCTCTAGCTCTAGAATCCCTCCTGGAGATATCAGGAGTCCTCTAGCTCTAGTATCACTCCTGGAGATATCAGGAGTCCTCTAGCTCTAGAATCACTCCTGGAGATATCAGGAGTCCTCTAGCTCTAGAATCACTCCTGGAGATATCAGGAGACCTCTAGCTCTAGAATCCCTCCTGGAGATATCAGGAGTCCTCTAGCTCTAGAATCCCTCCTGGAGATATCAGGAGTCCTCTAGCTCTAGAACCACTCCTGGAGATATCAGGAGTCCTCTAGCTATAGAACCACTCCTGGAGATATCAGGAGTCCTCTAGAACCACTCCTGGAGATATCAGGAGTCCTCTAGCTATAGAACCACTCCTGGAGATATCAGGAGTCCTCTAGAACCACTCCTGGAGATATCAGGAGTCCTCTAGCTCTAGAATCACTCCTGGAGATATCAGGAGTCCTCTAGCTCTAGAATCCCTCCTGGAGATATCAGGAGTCCTCTAGCTCTAGAATCCCTCCTGGAGATATCAGGAGTCCTCTAGCTCTAGAATCACTCCTGGAGATATCAGGAGTCCTCTAGCTATAGAACCACTCCTGGAGATATCAGGAGTCCTCTAGAACCACTCCTGGAGATATCAGGAGTCCTCTAGCTATAGAACCACTCCTGGAGATATCAGGAGTCCTCTAGAACCACTCCTGGAGATATCAGGAGTCCTCTAGCTCTAGAATCACTCCTGGAGATATCAGGAGTCCTCTAGCTCTAGAATCCCTCCTGGAGATATCAGGAGTCCTCTAGCTCTAGAATCACTCCTGGAGATATCAGGAGTCCTCTAGAACCACTCCTGGAGATATCAGGAGTCCTCTAGCTCTAGAACCACTCCTGGAGATATCAGGAGTCCTCTAGCATCACTCCTGGAGATATCAGGAGTCCTCTAGTATCACTCCTGGAGATATCAGGAGTCCTCTAGTATCACTCCTGGAGATATCAGGAGTCCTCTAGCTCTAGAATCACTCCTGGAGATAACAGGAGTCCTCTAGCTCTAGTATCACTCCTGGAGATATCAGGAGTCCTCTAGCTCTAGAACCCCTCCTGGAGATATCAGGAGTCCTCTAGCTCTAGAACCCCTCCTGGAGATATCAGGAGTCCTCTAGAACCCCTCCTGGAGATATCAGGAGTCCTCTAGCTCTAGAATCACTCCTGGAGATATCAGGAGACCTCTAGAATCACTGCTGGAGATATCAGGAGTCCTCTAGCTACAGCAGGCAGCCTAGTGGTTAGAGTGTTGGGCTAGTAACTGAAAGGTTGTTGGATCGAATCCCTGAGCTGAAAAGGTACAAATCTGTCGTTCTGTCAATGAGCAAGGCAGTTAACCCACTGTTCCCCGCGTGCCTAAGATGTCGATTAAGGCAGCCCCCACGCTCCTCTCTGATTCAGAGGGGTTGGGTTAAATGAGGGAGACACATTTCAGTTGAATACATTCAGTTGTACAACTGACTAGGTATCCCCCTTTCCCTCATAGAATGAAGCACTATATAGGGAATAGGGTGCCATTTGGGACGGTAATAGTGTAATGTTAATTGGCGTAATAGTGTCATGTTAATTAGCGTAATCGTGAAATGTTAATTAGCATAATCATGTAATGTTAATTAGCATAATCATGTAATGTTAATTAGCGTAATCGTATGTTAATGTACCTGCAATTGAAGCCTTTCTTCCTGGTGTGGGTTACCAGGTGTTTCTTTAACGAGTTGTGCCACTTGAAGTTCTTCCCACACTGCGGACATTCAAACTTCGGCGCCGCCGCTTTGCTGCCACAACACCGGTGGCTGACCCTCTCTCTGACCGACCCAAAACTGCTCCCACATTTAATACAGACATAGGCAGCGTTGGAGCACTGTGTCCGGCGGTGGGTGGACATCTCAGAGGACCTTCTGAAGGTCTTACCGCACTGGGAACACTTGTAAGGGTTCTCCCCCGTGTGGAGTCTCTGGTGCTCTAACATCTTATAGCGGTAGATGAAACAACGGCCACATTGGGGGCACCTGTGGGCCACGCGCTGCCGCGGCTGCTCTGACGATGATATGGTGCTCGAGGTGGATGTCGAGGACCCTTGTGTAGTGTTGGTGGATGTCGAGGACCCTTGTGTAGTGTTGGTGGATGTCGAGGACCCTTGTGTAGTGTTGGTGGATGTTGAGGTGGCGTCCTGGGCAGAGACTGAGGTAGCTTGTTGGCTGGCTGATGGTGCCGTGTCTTGAGGAGCAGTATTGGCGCTCAGACAGTATTGGTGCTCCGTGTCTACTGCTTTCCTTCCTACATCCTTCTCCTTCACGTCCTTCTGGTTATCCGTTCTTCGAGAACCTCCTTGGTTTTCTACTGAATCTGTTCCAATCATGTTGTTTTGATCTATACTTGTTTTGGACTCAGCCCATTGGCCACTCAAATTGTCAGTCATAGTCCCCTGGTTACCTCTGACCTGCAGGGGCGGGTTCTCACAGTCAGAGAAGGCTTTGGATTGGCTGGCGCTGTGGTGCGAGGTATTGACCAGTCTCAGTGAGGGAGGGAAGGACAAGGAGAAGAGGAGATGGTCCTCCATCTGCAAAGGAGCTGAACAAGTGACAACCAGGACCAATGGAAAGAAGATGGGAAACAATTGTGAGATTATTATATAGGTTATTAGATGATGAAGGTTATATCAGCGTTGTATTTAATCTACAGATTGTCAAACGGGGGGTGTGTACCGGGCGGACGGACGGGACGGGGGTGTACCGGATGGGGGACGGGGGGTACCGGACAGGGGTGTGTACCGGACAGGGGTGTGTACCGGACGGACGGGACGGGGGTGTACCGGATGGGGGGGGGGGTGTACCGGACGGGGGATGGGGGGGTGTACCGGACAGGGGGGTGTACCGGACGGGGGACAGGGGGTGGACCGGACAGGGGGATGTACCGGACAGGGGGACGGGGGGGTGTACCGGACATGGGGGTGTACCGGACGGACGGACGGGGGTGTACCGGATGGGGGACGGGGGGGTACCGGACAGGGGTGTGTACCGGACGGACGGGAGTGTACCGGACGGGGGATGGGGGGTGTACCGGACAGGGGGGTGTACCGGACGGGGGATGGGGGGTGTACCGGACAGGGGGGTGTACCGGACAGGGGGGTGTACCGGACGGGGGACGGGGGGTGTACCGGACAGGGGGGTGTACCGGACAGGGGAGTGTACCGGACGGGGGACGGGGGGTGTACCGGACAGGGGGGTGTACCGGACGGACGGACGGGGTGTACCGGACAGGGGGGTGTACCGGACGGACGGGGTGTACCTAATGGCAGCAGATTCCCTCTATCAAAGGTATCAAACTATTCCATGGAGGGCCCAGTTTTTCACTCCTCCCTTGTACTCTACTGATCAATTAAAGGCCACTGATTAGTTACCCTCAACCTGCGTGTCAATGTTCATTGGACACAAATTGAAAAGAAATAACAAAGACCAGCACACTCAGCCCTCCATGGAATGAGTTTGACACCCCCTTCCCTATAGAGTACACTACTTTTGAGCAGAGCGCTAAAGAGAATAGGGCCATTTGGGACTCAGACAGAGGCTTACCGCTCTTGGGCTGCTTGAGTTTCCCGTGGTACTGTGGGTTCTGTAGCAAGGTCTTCAGATCCTCTGCATGGGAGACACTGCACATGAAGTCCTCCAGGACATAGGGGGCAGCACTGATCAACAAAGCAGTCTAGAGACAGCAGAGAGAACAGTGCTGAAAATTACAGTATTGTGATGACAAAGATTTACACATATGCAATTTTCTTAAAAATGTTTTACCTTAGTGAACCCGGTTTACTGTTCAGAACAAGAAATAGCTATTGTTTCTCTATCTTACTGTGGCTCTGTGTCAGGTCTGTCTGTCCGTACCTGTTTGAAGTCAGGGACAGGCAGCAGCTCCTCCAGTCTGGACAGCAAATGACACACCAAAGTCTGCAGCGCCGAGTCAAAATTAGGTCCATACTCCACGGGGAACACAACCTATTGTACAAGAGAGACTTACAACCTGTTTCAATAGTCTAAAAACTGCATACTTCCTTGTATTTAGGTTAGCACTAAACATGAGGCCAACTTGATCTGATTATGGACAGTGCATCAGTTGGGGATCTGTATCGGTGTGACTTGGAGAAGTATCATACCTTGAAGAAGTGTTCCCTTCTATCTGGGTCTTCCACTAGACTCCATCATACCTTGAAGAAGTGTTCCCTTCTATCTGGGTCTTCCACTAGGCTCTGGATCAGCTGCAGGAAGTTGGCTTCAGCTAATTCAATTGCTGCATCGTTTGACTGCAACACATAAGGGTCCAGACAAACATAAAGAAGCTGCACAGTGGCGGTTTCTCATACACAGTCTGACCCTAGTCCTGGAGAATCTCCTTTGAAAGTGCTTTTTAGTCCAGGACAAAGCTTAGTCTGTGTCTGGGAAACTGGCCCTTACTGCTTAAGAGAGCAGGCTTGTCCTGAATTGCGCACCAGTTGATTTAAACAGTCACCTGTTTGAGACCAGATGCTGTGATTCTATCCAGGTGGGTTTGAACAGCCTCGAGGTCATCAGGATGTCCAGACCCTAATAGTTGTAGACTCACCTGAGACAAGAACCAACACAGTTACCGACTGTTACATGAATTCAACCCATACGTAGCCTCCAATCACACAACCTTAATAAACTATAAGTGATACGAACAAGAGCCGTGGGTATTTCTTCTATCCCCATGCACCCGCAACAAGCAGACTTACATGTCCCCTGTGGCTCAGTTGGTAGAGCATGGTGTTTGCAATGCCAGGGTTGTGGGTTCAATTCCCACGGGGGACCAGTACGGAAAAAAAATGTATGAAATGTATGCATTCACTACTGTAAGTCGCTCTGGATAAGAGCATCTGCTAAATGACTAAAATGTAAATGTAAATGTCCGACTTCCTATTTTTAGCCTCCAATCACAAACAGAACCTTCCAGGTGATTGGCCTGAGCAAGCTGCTAATCTGGACCCCAGATTGAATTGGATTGAGTTTGTTATATTGGGGTGCAAACTCAGTGATTCTGCACTGAGCCATGCTGAAGTCTAGACTCTCAAAACATGCTGGGAATCTCTTACAAATCTATCAGGGAGTCTCTTACCCGTCCCCTGAGAGCCAGGGTCAGCAGCCACCTCTGTCTGTTGGACAGGAGATATGGAACCGCCTCTGTGACCATGGAAACAAACTCCTCCAATTTCCCATACTGATTTATGTTGCCCTGGCGCACCACCTGCCACATGAGTGCTGACATCATCCGGAGAGGAGGAACCAGGACACCCAGGGAGAGCAGAGGAAAGGGGGATTCTGTTAGGAGAGGGGAAAGAGAGGAGAGAGATGGAGAGAGAGGAGGTTGGGTCACAATCCTTTTCCCTTCTCCCGGACTTGTGCATTCCTTAATTTGTCATCCAAAGAGAAGCCATGTGGATATACAGTACCAGTCAAAAGTTTGGACACACCTCCTCATTCAAGGGTTTTTCTTTATTTTTTACTATTCTACATTGTTGAATAATAGTGAAGACGTCAAAACTATGAAATAACACATATGGAATCATGTAATAACCAACAATGTGTTAAACAAATCAAAATCTATTTTATATTTGAGAATCTTCAAAGTAGCCACCCTTTGCCTTGATGACACCTTTGCACACTCTTGGCATT
This sequence comes from Salmo salar, assembly GCF_965601325.2. Classification (NCBI taxonomy): domain Eukaryota; kingdom Metazoa; phylum Chordata; class Actinopteri; order Salmoniformes; family Salmonidae; genus Salmo; species Salmo salar. The sequence continues at coordinate 56,334,837 of NC_138304.1, read as the reverse complement.
CTCTCAACCAGCTTCATGAGGTAGTCACCTGGAATGCAATTCAATTAACAGGTGTGCCTTGTTAAAAGTTAATTTGTGGAATTTCTTTCCTTCTTAATGCGTTTTGAGCCAATCAGTTGTGTTGTGAAAAGGTATTTATTTATTTATTTATCCAACCTTTATTTAACTAGGCAAGTAAGTTAAGAACAAATTCTTATTTAAAATGACGGCCTACCCTGGCCAAACCCTAACGACGCTGGGCCAATTGTGCACCGCCCTATGGGACTCCCAATCACGGCCGGTTGTGATACAGCCTGGAATCGAACCAGGGTATGTAGTGACGCCTCTAGCACTGAGATGCAGTGTCTTAGACAGCCCTATTTGGTAAAAGACCAAGTCCATATTATGGCAAGAACAGCTCAAATAAACACAGAGAAACGACAGTCCATCATTACTTTAAGACATGAAGGTCAGTCAATACGGACAATTTCTAGAACTTTGAAAGTGTCAAGTGCAGTCGCAAAAACCATCAAGCGCTATGATGAAACTGGCTCTCATGAGGACCGCCACAGGAAAGGAAGACCCAGAGTTACCTCTGCTGCAGAGGATAAGTTCATTAGAGTTACCAGCCTCAGAAATTGCAGCCCAAATAATTGCTTCACAGAGTTCAAGTAACAGACTCATCTCAACATCAACATGTTCAGAGGAGACTGTGAATCAGGCCTTCATGGTCGAATTGCTGCAAAGAAACCACTAGTAAAGGACACCAATAAGAAGAAGAGACTTGCTTGGGTCAAGAAACACAAGCAATGGACATTACACCGGTGGAAATCTGTCCTTTGGTCTGATGAGTACAAATTTGAGATTTTTGGTTCTAACCGCTGTGTCTTTGTGAGACGCAGAGTAGGTGAACGGATGGTCTCCGCATGTGTAGTTCCCACCATGAAGCATGGAAGAGGAGGTGTGATGATGTGGGGGTGCTTTGCTGGTGACACTGTCTGTGATTTATTTAGAATTCAAGGCACACTTAACCAGCATGGCTACCACAGCATTCTGCAGCGATACGCCATCCCATCTAGTTTGCGCTTAGTGCGACTATCAATTGTTTGTCAACAGGACAATGACCCAACACACCTCCAGGCTAAGTGGTGTGTTGCATATGGTTTATGAGTTGGCCCCACATGTTTATGAACGGCTGTGTCCTATGTTGCTAAAGAGTCTCCAGGAAGCTGTACATTGAATTGAATCTGTCTACTAGAGATGAACGTACTTTGGTGCGAAAATTGCAAATCAATCCCGAAACAGCAGCAAAGGACCTTGTGAAGATGCTGGAGGAAACAGGTACAAAAAGTATCTGTAGCCACAGCGAAAAGAGTCCTATATCGACATAACCTGAAAGGCCGCTCAACAAGGAAGAAGCCACTGCTCCAAAACCGCCATAAAAAAGCCAGACTACGGTTTGCAACTGCACATGGGGACAAAGATCGTACTTTTTGGAAAAATGTCCTCTGGTCTTATGAAACAAAAATAGAACTGTTTGGCCATATTGACCATCATTTTGTTTGGAGGAAAAAGGGGGAGGCTTCCAAGCCGAAGAACGCCATCCCAACCGTGAAGCACGGGGGTGGCAGCATCATGTTGTGGGGGTGCTTTGCTGCAGGAGGGACTGGTGCATTTCACAAAATAGATGGCATCATGAGGGGGGGGGGGGAAATTATGTGGATATATTGAAGCAACATCTCAAGACATCAGTCAGAAAGTTAAAGCTTGGTTGCAAATGGGTCTTCCAAATGGACAATCTCCCAAAGCATACTTCCAAAGTCGTGGGAAATTGGCTTAAGGGCAACAAAGTCAAGGTATTGGAGTGGCCATCACAAAGCCCTGACCTCAATCCCATAGAAAAATTTGTTTGCAGAACTGAAAAATTGTGTTTGAGCAAGGGGGCTGACTCAGTTACACCAGCTCTGTCAGGAGGAATGGGCCGAAATGCACCCAACTTATTGTGGGAAGCTTGTGGAAGGCTACCCGAAACATTTAACCCAAGTTAAACAATTTAAAGGTAATGCTACCAAATACTAATTGAGGATATGTAAACTTCTGACCCAGTGGGAATGTGACGAAAGAAATAAAAACTGAAATAAATTATTCTCTCAACTATTATTCTGACATTTCACATTCTTAAAATAAAGTGGTGATCCTGACTGACCTAAGACAGGGAAATTTTACTAGGATTAAATGTCAGGAATTGTGAAAGACTGAGTTTAAATGTACTTGGCTAAGGAGTATGTAAACTTCTGACTTCAACTGTAAGTAAGCATTTCACTTTAAGGTCTACTACACCTGTTGTATTCAGCATTTCACTGTAAGGTCTACTACACCTGTTGTATTCAGCATTTCACTGTAAGGTCTACTACACCTGTTGTATTAGGCATTTCACTGTAAGGTCTACTACACCTGTTGTATTCGGCGCATGTGACAAATACAATTTGATTTTAATTGGGGGGGGGGGGGGGGGGGGGGGGTAATAGGGGCGGTTTCGATAGGTGAATCTCCCCAAATTGTACATATTTGTGACCGGGGTACCATCATGACCCAGCATATGAAATTTGAAGTCAATCACCCAAAATCATTTTTGACCTCCAATGGACACAATAGTTTTGCAGTTCTATAAGTTAAGAGTTTGTTAGAATGAATTCTGAAGAGGATATTGGTAAAAAAAACTAAAACATTTATTGACTGACAGAAACTGACTGACTGCATCCATCTGCCTGCGTCTCTGTCTGCCTTAGACTTTCACCAATTTACCTATTGCAGCTGTATCACCAGCTTGTTTTCCTTGAATCCAATGTTTTGACTTATGTGTCAATGCCATTGATGCATCAATATCCTGTTAGTGGATGGAGAGAGAGAGATTAGAAGAGGGGGAGGAATGGAAAGAAAAAGGGAGAAAGAATAGTGGGGAGGAGAGAGAAAGGGGAGAGTGAGGGAGGGGGAGAGGGAAGAAAGAGTCAGAGAGGACGGAGAGAGAGAGAGAGAGCTGGAGGGAGAAAGAGAGAGTGAGAAAGAAAGATAGAGAGGGAGAGCAGGGCATGATAAAGAGGAGAGAGAGAAAGACACTGAGGCAAAGAGAAGTAGAGAGAGGGAGGGAGAGAGAAGAGACAGGGAGGCAAAGAGAAGTAGAGAGAGGGAGGGAGAGAGAGAAGAGACAGGGAGAGGGGGATTAGAGAATAGAGAGAGAGATATGTCTATCTGTCTGTGAGTCATCTTTTCCCATTGACTGGAATTTATTGACATAAGCTTCAAGTGCTTGACACTAGAGGTCGACCGATTATGATTTTTCAACGCCGATACCGATTATTGGAGGACAAAAACCCCTGATACCGATTAATCGGCCGATTTTTATTTTTCTTTCTTTATTTGTATAATGACAATTACAACAATACTGAATGAACACTTATTTTAACTTAATATAATACATCCATAAAATCAATTTAGTCTCAAATAAATAATGAAACATGTTCAATTTGGTTTAAATAAGCAAAAACAAAGTGTTGGAGAAGAAAGTAAAAGTGCAATATGTGCCATGTCAAAAAGCTAACGTTTAAGTTCCTTGCTCAGAACATGAGAACATATGAAAGCTGGTGGTTCCTTTTAACACGAGTCTTCAATATTCCCAGCTAAGATGTTTTAGGTTGTAGTTATTATAGGAATTATAGGACTATTTCTCTCTATACCATTTGTATTTCATATACCTTTGACTATTGGATGTTCTTATAGGCACTACAGTATTGCCAGCCTAATCCTGGGAGTTGATAGGCTTGAAGTCATAAACAGCTCAATGCTTGAAGCACAGCGAAGAGCTGCTGGCAAATGCAGGAAAGTGCTGTTTGAATGAATGCTTACGAGCCTGCTGCTGCCTACCACCGCTCAGTCAGACTGCTCTATCAAATATCAAATCATAGACTTAATTATAATATAATAACACACAGAAATACGAGCCTTAGGTCATTAATATGGTCAAATCCAGAAACTATCCTTTCGAAAACAAAACGTTTATTCTTTGTGAAATACGGAACCGTTCCGTATTTTATCTAACGGGTGGCATCCCTAAGTTGAAATATTGCTGTTACATTGCACAACCTTCAATGTTATGTCATAATTATGTACAATTTTGGCAAATTAATTATGGTCTTTGTTAGGAAGAAATGGTCTTCACACAGTTTGCAACGAGCCAGGCAGCATATACCCTGACTCTGCTTGCACAGAAGGTAAGAGAAGTGACACAATTTCCCTAGTTAAAATAAATGTATGTTAGCAGGCAATATTAACTAAATATGCAGGTTTTAAAATATATACTTGTGTATTGATTTTAAGAAAGGCGTTGATGTTTATGGTTAGGTACACATTGAGGCAACGACAGTGCTTTTTCGTGAATGTGCTTGTTAAATCATCACCCGTTTGGCGAAGTAGGCTGTGATTCGATGGTAAATGAACAGGCACCGCATCGATTATATGCAACGCAGGACAGCCTAGATAAACTAGTAATATCATCAACCATGTGTAGTTAACTAGTGATTATGTTAAGATTGATTGATTTTAATAAAGGTAAGTTTAATGCCAGATCGCAACTTACCTTAGCTCCTTGCTGCACTCGCGTAACAGGTAGTCAGCCTGCCACGCAGTCTCCTCGTGGAGTGCAATGTAACCAGCCATAATCGGTGTCCAAAAATGCCGATTACCGATTTTAAAGTTTCAATAACATCGGCCCTAATTAATCAGCCATTCCGATTAATCGGTTGACCTCTAGTTGACACTAATTTTTTCACATTGGCACCGCAAAGCCTGCTGGGAGCATGGCCAATTGGCAAATGCATCAATTGTTTGATTCTGTTGTTCTATGGAATGTGCAAGTTGCTGCTTGCTAACTGAAACCCTTTTGTCTTGAACAACACACATGAGCTTGGCTACTGTAGCTAGCGAGAAGGGTGAAATTGCAGCCCGTATTTGGGGGCGTTCCTGCATGTGGGCATTGCTGCATCTGCAGGAACCCCTCTTTATTCTTCTATTGGTCCATTTTTAAGTTAGGACTCCGGTACGGAGGTGGGAGCGCTCCAGTACAGAAGGCGGCAGTAATGTACCATAGCGTTGGATGCCAATAGACCCCACATAAGAAGAAGAGGCAGATGCGACAATGGTAGCTAGCTAGCTAGGACAGTGTACTTCGCCCCCGCCTGTCGGGCACTATTTTCTCTCAATTCTGTTAACGACGGCAAGGGCAGGTGTTCGGCAGGCGTTTGCGATGGACACAGTTGCTAGATAGCTAGCTAGGTCGCCAGTACACATCAGGTGGGATAGGTAGCTAGCACACTGGAAGACAGTGTACTTCGCCCCCGCCTGACGAAACAGTTCTGTTAACGACGGCGAGGGAAGGTGTTCGGCAGGCGTTAGCAAAGGACTCTGGGTGCTAGCTAGCTAGAACTCTGGTAAACAGCAGGCGGGAGGCAGGATAAGTAGCTAGCCAGCTAGGACACCAGTAGATAGCTTCCTTTACCCCCGCATGTTGGGCACTGCTTTTCTGTTAATGTTAGTGAGGGCAGGCGGGAGCAAAGGCCACTGTGCTAGCTAGGAGGACTCTGGTATACAGCAGGCAGGAGCGAAGGCCACTGTGCTAGCTAGGAGGACTCCGGTACACAGCAGGCAAGAGCGAAGGCCACTGTGCTAGCTAGGAGGACTCCGGGAACACAGCAGGAGGGAGCGAAGGCCACTGTGCTAGCTAGGAGGACTCCGGGAACACAGCAGGCAGGAGCGAAGGCCACTGTGCTAGCTAAGAGGACTCTGGTACACAGCATGCAGGAGCGAAGGCCACTGTGCTAGCTAGGAGGACTCCGGTACACAGCAGGCAGGAGCGAAGGCCACTGTGCTAGCTAAGAGGACTCTGGTACACAGCAGGCAGGAGCGAAGGCCACTGTGCTAGCTAGGAGGACTCCGGTACACAGCAGGCAAGAGCGAAGGCCACTGTGCTAGCTAGGAGGACTCCGGGAACACAGCAGGAGGGAGCGAAGGCCACTGTGCTAGCTAGGAGGACTCCGGGAACACAGCAGGCAGGAGCGAAGGCCACTGTGCTAGTTAGGAGGACTCCGGGAACACAGCAGGCAGGAGCGAAGGCCACTGTGCTAGCTAGGAGGACTCCGGTACACAGCAGCTGAGAGCGAAGGCCACTGTGCTAGCTAGGAGGACTCCGGGAACACAGCAGGAGGGAGCGACGGCCACTGTGCTAGTTAGGAGGACTCCGGGAACACAGCAGGCAGGAGCGAAGGCCACTGTGCTAGCTAGGAGGACTCCGGTACACAGCAGCTGAGAGCGAAGGCCACTGTGCTAGCTAGGAGGACTCTGGTACACAGCAGGCGGGAGCGAAGGCCACTGTGCTAGCTAGGAGGACTCCGGGAACACAGCAGGCAGGAGCGAAGGCCACTGTGCTAGCTAGGAGGACTCCGGTACACAGCAGCTGAGAGCGAAGGCCACTGTGCTAGCTAGGAGGACTCTGGTACACAGCAGGCAGGAGCGAAGGCCACTGTGCTAGCTAGGAGGACTCCGGAACACAGCAGGCAAGAGCGAAGGCCACTGTGCTAACTAGGAGGACTCCGGTACACAGTGGGCAGGAGCGAAGGCCATTGTGCTAGCTAGGAGGACTACGGTACACAGCGGGCGGGAGCGAAGGCCACTGTGCTAGCTAGGACGACTCCGGTACACAGCGGGAGGGATGCAGGGGAAACATCTGTAGCTTGCTAGGACACCGGTAGACAAGTGTCATTCGCCCCCGAAAAACTCAGATAGTACTTTTATTTCCTTTTTGACCCACATTTTAAAATCACATAGACAATAGGGAAATCCATAATTTCAAAAGTGTAACACAAGCATGATGAGGGCGTGCTCGAGAGTGGTGTTCATACAGGAACCAACGGAATGTTCGAGAGGGGGGGGGGGGCGTTCCTGCAGACGCAGAGATGCCTACATGCAGGAACGCCCAAATTCTGGGCCGTAATCACACACTATATTGTCACAGATAGAACAATGAGGCAGAATTTTTCACCGGATGTACAAATGTAAAGTGTCCTGTTGGCGTTTCCACTCACTACCCAAATATGGTGCTGAGAGGAAAGCCCAATGGCTGGCAGAAGGAAATGATGGAGGGAGATCTGCTAATTTTCTCATCGATAAAATATTTGGATCTCCATACAGTTTTCTGTTTCCAAAAATAGAATCTGTAACAAACTGCGTTTTGTAGACTTTACCCTTTTGCTTTGTCAAAGTTAAAAAAAATATATATATATTTCCAAGGAGCTCAAGGACGAATTGAGTTACTGCGCACGCGCACTTCACAGCGTAGGCGTTCCCTAACGGAAATATGCAAATAAATGCTAGAATGAGCCAATAGGATGGCAGTAGCTCGTCCTTGGCTCAGCCCACCTCCTTGTTTGTTCTTCCCATTATAATTAGTTGGTTTCCATTGGAAACAACAGGCTCTGGTCTATCTTGGGTTACTTATCAAAAATATGTCCTATTGTAGCTAGCTAGCTAACACAAACGCCTTGGCTTGAGGGCCGAAGCCACTAAAACACTAGTAGTTACCAAAAATAACAAATGCAATGTGTACATCAACTAATACATACCCATATTTCACCTCCAAAATAACTTCTTGCTTCGGATTTGTATAAAGAGAAATGGAAGGAATGGCTTATCTAATAAATATAGTAGCTAGTTAGCTATTCTAGCCAGCAAAGAAAACACCTTTTTCGGCTTCTTCTTCTTCGTCGTCGGCGTAGAAACGAGTACTTCCGGGAAACGGTCCTGCTGCTTCATGTCAAAATAAAAGTCCCCATGGTTTCTTTAGGAGGTATTTTCTGTTTGATAAAGAAGATTTCTCCACCTTCAGTCATTTTCTTTAAAATCATGATCAGAAATACAATATTTATAAAATGACAATATGCGCTGATTTTTATGTACTGTTTCGAGATCAGATCATTTGACTATTATTTAGAAAAACGAAAATGCGACCGGAAAAGGGAGCAGAGTTTACCTTCCACATATTTCTTTACTTCCAAACTGCTGAGAGGGTAAAGTATATATTTATGGTCATTGGGTTATTTAATCGTTACTGGAGTTATTATTCACAATGTAGCTAATGAAATGCAATGCCTTCCTTGTATTTGGCATAGCTATGCATTAGGATTAGGGAGTGAACGTTATTTATATTAAGCGTTACATGGAGAAGATCGGGCCTCTGAAATGAAAATGGATGGCCCTCCACACACATTGTATAAAGAAAAGTTACACTTTTGAATACCCTCAAACACAAAAGTTAACCATAGGCTACCTAATTTCTAAATAGGCCATCATCACTGAGTAAGGTTACATGCACACAATAATGCTGTTATTGTTTATCGTCGGATTAATATAATAGTTCCATTGAAACGTTTACATGCATTGCAAGAACGATAACCCCTAATAATTGTTTACAACTGACAGCACTCTGATAAATGCAGACAATCGCCAATCAAAATAAACGTTCTACCACAGTAAACATGTTATTTTCCTCTGAGTTCGGACATATAACGTTTTTATGTGAAAACTACTTATACTACGCATACATTCAGTTGTTCTGAACTCACTTCACTAAAGAGGGGGGACTCGTTCAGGTGCGCAGATCAAATCCACCGCTGGAACGCGGATGTTGTTGAATTAAAAAAGGTAGACTCGTTTAACTCGCTCTAATAACAACTGGATCTTCAAAGCCATTTTCATTGTCGAGTTCTAGTCACGTCTTCATCACTATAACAGGTACGTAGTCTTGCAATAGTACTATACTACCTCCTTTCCCTTGTTAGATTTAAAGTCCACAACTTTAACAATGAAATTGTATTCCCGTTTCTAACATTGTTGTTACAATAGCTTACACATTAAATATTATTTTATTTTACATTCAAAAGGTAAGTACTTTTTTTTTACATAAATAAAAGTTACAACTGCAATTTTTCAGTGCTTCCATATCAACATTATTATTTATTTATTTCACCTTTATTTAACCAGGTAGTCTAGTTGAGAACAAGTTCTCATTTGCAACTGCGACCTGGCCAAGAATAAAGCATAGCAGTTCGACACAAACAACACAGTTTGTTACACATGGAATAAACAAACATACAGTCAATAATACAGTTGAAGAAAATATATATACAGTGAGTGCAAATGAGGTAAGAACAAGGAGGTAAGGCAATAAATAGGCCATGGTGGCAAAGTAATTACAATATACCAATTAGACACTAGAGTGATTGATGTGCAGAAGATGAATGTGCAAGTAGAGATACAGGGGTGCAAAGGAGCAAGATAAATAAATAAATACAGTATGGGGACGAGGTAGTGGGATGGGCTATTTACAGATGGGCTATGTACAGGTGCAGTGATCTGTGAGCTGCTCAGACAGCTGGTGCTTAAAGCTAGTGAGGGAGGTAAGAGTCTCCAGCTTCAGAGATTTTTGCAATTCATTCCAGCCATTGGCAGCAGAGAACTGTAAGGAAAGGCGGCCAAAGGAGGAATTGGCTTTTCTGGGGTGACTAGAGAGATATACCTGCTGGAGCACGTGCTACGGGTGGGTGCTACTATGGTGACCAGTGAGCTGAGATAAGGCGGGGCCTTACCTATCAAAGACTTATAGATGACCTGACGCCAGTGGGTTTGGCGACGAGTATGAAGCGAGGGCCAGCCAACGAGAGCGTACAGGTCGCAGTGGTGGGTAGTATATGGGGCTTTGGTGACAAACGGATGGCACTGTGATAGACTGCATCCAGTTTGTTGAGTAGGGTGCTGGAGGCTATTTTGTAAATGACATCGCCAAAGTCGAGGATCGGTAGGATAGTCAGTTTTACGAGGGTATGTTTGGCAACGTGAGTGAAGGAGGCTTTGTTGCGAAATAGGAAGCCGATTCTAGATTTAATTTGGGATTGGAGATGCTTAATGTGAGTCTGGAAGGAGAGTTTACAGTCTAGCCAGACACCTAGGTATTTTTAGTTGTCCACATATTCTAAGTCAGAACCGTCCAGAGTAGTGATGCTGGACGGGCGGGCAGGTGCGGGCAGCGATCGGTTGAAGAGCATGCATTTAGTTTTACTTGCATTTAAGAGCAGTTGGAGGCCACGGAAGGAGAGTTGTATGGCATTGAAGCTCGTCTGGAGGTTAGTTAACACAGTGTCCAAAGAAGGGTCAGAAGTATACAGAATGGTGTTGTCTGCGTAGATGTGGATCAAAGAATCACCAGCAGCAAGAGCGACATCATTGATGTATACAGAGAAGAGAGTCGGCCCGAGAATTGAACCCTATGGCACCCCCACAGAGACTGCCAGAGGTCTGGACAACAGGCCCTCCGATTTGACATACTGAACTCTGTCAGAGAAGTAGTTGGTGAACCAGGCAAGGCAGTCATTTGAGAAACCAAGGCTGTTTAGTCTGCCCATAAGAATGTTGTGATTGACAGAGTCGAAAGCCTTGGCCAGGTCGATGAATATGGCTGCACAGTAATGTCTCTTATCGATGGCGGTTATGATATCGTTTAGGACCTTGAGCGTGGCTGAGGTGCACCCATGACCAGCTCTGAACCCAGATTGCATAGCGGAGAAGGTACGGTGGGATTCGAAATGGTCGGTAATCTGTTTGTTAACTTGGCTTTCGAAGACCTTAGAAAGACAGGATAGGATAGATATAGGTCTGTAGCAGTTTGGGTCTAGAGTGTCTCCCCCTTTGAAGAGGGGGACGACTGCGGCAGCTTTCCGATCTTTGGGAATCTCAGACGATACGAAAGAGAGGTTGAACAGGCTAGTAATAGTGGTTGCAACAATTTCAGCAGATCATTTTAGAAAGAGAGGGTCCAGATTGTCTAGCCCGGCTGATTCGGAGGGGGTCCAGATTTTGCAGCTCTTTCAGAACATCAGCTATCTGGATTTGGGTGAAGGAGAAATGGTGGGGGCTTGGGCGGTTTGCTGTGGAGGGTGCCGGGCAGTTGACCGGGGTAGGGGTAGTCAGGTGGAAAGCATGGCCAGCCGTAGAAAAATGCTTATTGAAATTCTCAATTATAGTGGATTTATCGGTGGTGACAGAGTTTCCTATCCTCGGTGCAGTGGGCAGCTGGGAGGAGGTGCTCTTATTCTCCATCATTATTCAACAGTCAAATTCAACATTTCAGGAACTCTTGATACAAATCTTCTTTTATATCAGTTATTTGAGTTCAAAACCTTTTTACATTACCATGTCCCCATGCTGGCTTTCTAGATCCATCTTCTGTGCTCACTAGTTTTAAATGAGTTGCCTAAGTTTTGTCACAGTAACACATAGTGTGTGTGTCTCGGAATTTGGCATCCAACTTTCCATTTTCCATACTTACAATGTACACAATATCTCCAACATCAAAGTTGTGTTCTTTGGCTCTGATTGTTTTGTCAGCGTAGTGTTTAATTTTCTGTTTGTAGGTTTTGTGGTGATTTTGGAATGTCTTTTGCTTTTTCCTTTTACTTCTCGATACTTGGCGACTTGGTTTGAATGTCTCTTCCAAATATGAGAAAGGCTTGTGGTTCCCCTAAAGCACGTTGAGGCGTTGAGCGATCATCATTTTTGGTAGCTCCTCTTTCCGGCTCTTCACCTCACTTTTGGCTGTTCTGAATGCTTTCTTCAGATATCGATAGAATCGCTCAATTTTTTTCTGTTAGGATTATGGCGATGCTCTAACGTCAACAAGTTTTCAGAAGTCTGTCCAACAAATTGTCTGGCATTATCTATAACCACCTCTAGGGGGTACCCAATGCGTACAAAGATTTTAAACATCTTTGCAGACACCGTACTTGAAGATATGTCAGATATGACAACAGCTTCTGGGTAACAGGTGTAATAGTCAGTTACGGTAATTATGTATTCATTATGGATCGGTCCCACTAAGTCAATCGATAGTTTCTCTTAATGCATTCACACAGCCATCGATAGTTTCTCTTAATGCATTCACACAGGCATCGATAGTTTCTCTTAATGCATTCACACAGCCATCGATAGTTTCTCTTAATGCATTCATACAGGCATCGATAGTTTCTCTTAATGCATTCACACAGGCATCGATAGTTTCTCTTAATGCATTCACACAGCCATCGATAGTTTCTCTTAATGCATTCACACAGCCATCGATAGTTTCTCTTAATGCATTCACACAGGCATCGATAGTTTCTCTTAATGCATTCATACAGCCATCGATAGTTTCGTCTCGATCTTGTGTTCTTTGTCTAAACTTGTGACTTTCCAACCCCACATTTCTCTGTGGTGTAAAGTAGGCATCAAGCACGGCTACGGTCTGCAAATGTACACGTTTATCCACATTCCCTGTAACGTTACAGTGCCAGCAGCGTAATGGATCTCTATGGAGAAGCGTGTATCTTGACACTGATCTTCTTTGTCTCCACAGACTCTTGATTAGTCTCCTACATGGCGGCTAACAGCGATTTCCTCTTAAATTTTCAAGGTGAGTGTTAATAGACTGTAATGCCATTCGGATACAGAATGACACCACTCGGGCTCAGTCTTATAGACTGTATACATTATAATAATAATGCCATTCAGATCGGTGGAAGCTCTACTGAGAAGGAAGGGCAGGACCATCCTCTTTAGTGAATTTCATTAAAAATAAATAAATAGTGAAGCATTAAAAAAGTTATTAATTTTAGATAAAACTATACTAAATATATTCACGTCACCAAATAACTGATTAAAACACACTGTTTTGCAGTGAAAGTCTACAGTAGCCTCAACAGCACTCTGTAGGGTAGCACCATGGTGTAGCCGGAGGACAGCTAGCTTCTGTCCTCCTCTGGGTACATTGACTTCAATACAAAACCTAGGAGGCTCATGGTTCTCACCCCCTTCCATAGACTTACACAGTAATTATGACAACTTCCGGAGGACGTCATCCAACCTATCAGAGCTCTTGCAGCATGAACTGACATGTTGTCCACCCAATCAAAGGATCAGAAAATGTATCTAGTACTAAAAGCATAAGCTACAGATAGCTATCACTGCAGTGCATAAAATGTGGTGAGTAATTAACCAGAGAGAGAGAGAGAGAGAGAGAGAGAATATTTGAATAGTTTTGAACAAATTCATTTCTTCAAAAATCCTGATATTACCAGGTTGTGCCCACTAGATGGTGGTATTAGGCGGGGCTTTTTCTGAATCAGAATCTCATAACCTTTCTGTTTACTAACATTCTGAATCAGAATCTTTGTCATAACCTTTCTCTTTACTGACATTCTGAATCACAATCTTTGTCATAACCTTTCTCTTTACTGACATTCTGAATCACAATCTTTGTCATAACCTTTCTGTTTACTAACATTCTGAATCAGAATCTTTGTCATAACCTTTCTCTTTACTAACATTCTGAATCAGAATCTTTGTCATAACCTTTCTCTTTACTAACATTCTGAATCAGAATCTTTGTCATAACCTTTCTCTTTACTGACATTCTGAATCAGAATCTTTGTCATAACCTTTCTCTTTACTGACATTCTGAATCAGAATCTTTGTCATAACCTTTCTCTTTACTGACATTCTGAATCAGAATCTTTGTCATAACCTTTCTCTTTACTGACATTCTGAATCAGAATCTTTGTCATAACCTTTCTCTTTACTGACATTCTGAATCAGAATCTTTGTCATAACCTTTCTCTTAACTGACATTCTGAATCAGAATTTGACAGTTCTGAGAGCCATTTGGGAGGGAACGGAGATGCGACTACCATCAGTATCGAGGACACAGCAGCAGGAAGTCACAAACCTCAGAAACAGAGGAGATCTGCACCTGTGACATCCTTCGAAGAGGACAATGACCCATTGGCCAATGACGACAAGACTGAGGTCAGAAAAATACATACACTATATGACCAAAAGTATGTGGACACCTATTGGTGGAACATCTCATTCCAAAATCATGGGCATTAATATGGAGTTGGTCCCCCCCTTTGCTGCTATAACAGCCTCCACTCTTCTGGGAAGGCTTTCCACTAGATGTTGGAACATTGCTGTGGGGACTTATTCAGCCACGAGCATTAATGAGGTCGGACACTGATGTTGGGCGATTAGGCCTGGCTCGCAGTCAGTGTTCCAATTCATCCAAAAGGTTTTCAATGGGGTTGAGGTCAGGGCTTCATGCAGGCCAGTCAAGTTCTTCTACACTGATCTCGACAAGCCATTTCTGTGTGCACCTCATTTGTGCATGGGGGGCATTGTCATGCTGAAACAGGAAAGGGCCTTCCCCAAAGTGTTGCGACAAAGTTGGAAGCACAGAATCATCTAGAATGTCATTGTATGCTGTAGCGTTAAGATTTCCCTTCACTGGAACTAAGGGGCCCGAACCATGAAAACAGCCCCAGACCATCATTCCTCCTCCACCAAACTTTACAGTTGGTACTATGGAATGGGGCAGGTAGCGTTCTCCTGGCATCCGCCAAACCCAAATTCGTCTTGTTGGACTGCCAGATGGTGAAGCGTGATTCATCACTCCAGAGAACGCGTTTCCACTGCTCCAGAGTCCAATGGCGGCGAGCTTTACACCACTCCGGCCGATGCTTGGCCTTGCGCATGGTGATTTTAGGCTTGTGTGCGTGCGGCTGCTCGTCCATGGAAACCCATTTCGTGAAGCTCTCGACGAACAGTTCTTGTGCTGACGTTGCTTCCAGAGGTAGTTTGGAATTCGGTAGTCAGGGTTGCGACCAGGGACAGATGATTTTTATGCGCTTCAGCGCTCTAAGGTCCTGTTCTGTGACCTTGTGTAGCCTACCACTTCGTTTCTGAGCCGTTGTTGCTCCTATCCGTTTCCACTTCACAGCACTTACAGTTGACTAGGGGTAGCTCTAGCAGGGCAGAAATATGATGAACTGACTTGTTGGCAAGGTGGCATCCTATGACGGTGCCACGTTGAAAGTCACTGAGCTCTTAAGTAAGGGCATTCTACTGTCAATGTTTGTCTTTGGAGATTGCATGGCTTTGTGCTCGATTTTATACACCTGTCAGCAACGGGGTGTGGCTGAAAGGGGTGTCCATATACTTTTGTGTGTGTGTGTGTGTATATATATATATATATATATATATATATATATATATATATATATATATATATATATATATATATATATAGTGTAGTGTAGTTTACCACGTTATTACGTAACACGAATTAAGTTACATTGGATCAGGACCTTGATTTTTATTTTGTTGGGGTAAACGGCTAACTTCCTGCATTTCAACACACGGTTTGTGTAGAAAGAATTGCAGTTTTATAATGCTATTCTACACATTTTGTCATGAGGCGAAGAGAAAATGTTGCAGTTTCCTGCAATTCTACACTTGTTGGCATGGGTCAGAGAGAGAAATTCGCTGTTTTATAGCTCGTCTCATGCTATTGTTAACATTTTGCATTGAGGCTGAGAGATTAAAAAAAATAAAAAATAATAATAAAATAATAGTTTTCTTAGTTGTCCTGCAATTCTACACATATGCTATCTAGGGGGCCCACGACCTCCAGGTGACCCATAACCCCCCAAAAAAACAGAACAAAAAGTTGGGGGCCCTGTGTGCCCTTTCGATAATCCATCCCTGCATAGGATAGGCGTCCGCCTTGGATATGTAATAATGTATTTATTATATTTCTGTGTTGTAATGACTGTGCTGTAATGACTGTGTTGTAATGACTGTGTTGTAATGACTGTGTTGTAATGACTGTGCTGTAATGACTTTGTTGTAATGACTGCGCTGTAATGACTGTGTTTTTAATGTGTTTCCTCTAGGTGAGAGAGAGAATCCTGGGGTCGTTATTGCCATGGCCAGGGAAGAATTTTGTCCATCTCTACATCCGCAACAACCCTGATCTTTATGGTGAGCTTCCTACTAGTCATGACCTGAATCGTTGTTACGCTAACCTTTAATGTTTTCCGTTAGCGCCAGCTGGCGGCTAATCAGCCACTTACAGACTTACTTTCAGCCGTCTACTTTTTCCACTTTATATTAACTAGGTTACTTTTAATTAAACGTTTTTCTTAATTGGTTTTTCTTAATTGGTTAGTCCGTCGATCCCACTCTCGCTACAATGAACGATATGCATCTTCTACCAATCTGTTGACAGGGCAGGCGCCTCTCAGTTACAAAGCCAGCGATAACCTGGGTAACATAGTCTGCGGTCTGTCCCACCTCCTGGTACAATTTGTGTGTGTTGTGGTTGGTTGCAGTTGAATTTCTTTCCACAGAGGAGGGAGAGAGCATGATGGACGTCCCATATGGTAACGATGATACTAAAAATCCACAATTTAATTATTGTTTTCTGACACATTCATTTAATTTATTTTGCGTGTTTCGTGGCGCCAAGTAGGCTGTTTACTGTGTGTTGATTTACAACTGAACAGCCAGTGTTGACTAGTTTATAAAAGGTGTCGAAATGACTGAATAAAGTTCATCTCATACAGTGCCTTCGGAAAGAATTCAGACCCCTTGACTTTTTACACATTTTGTTACGTTACAGCCTTATTCTAAAATGGATGAAATCGTTTTACCTCCTCATCAATCTACACACAATACCCCATAATGACATCACAATACCCCATAATGACAAAGCAAAAACTGTTTTTTTACATTTTTGCAAATGTATTAAAAATAAAAAACTTAAATATTACATTTACATAAGTATTCAGACCCTTTACTCGGTACTTTGTTAAAGCACCTTTGGCAGCGATAACAGCTTCAAGTCTTCTGGGTATGATGCTACCTGAGGAGTTTCTCCCATTCTTCTCTGCAGATCCTCTCAAGCTCTGTCAGGTTGGATGGGGAGTGTTGCTGTACAGCTATTTTCAGGTCTCACCAGAGACTAAAACATACTTAGCGACTTTTCTCGACTAAAACTTTCTTAGTTAGATGTCAAATTGCGCGACTAACACATTCTTGGCAAAAACGTCAATTAATTACAGATTTCTTGAGTTATCTTAGATTCATTCCGGGGATTTTGAGGAAGTGAAATAGACTACATGAGGGACAAACATCATTCCAGTGGGTATTTGTTTTTACAAACTCTACAATCACATGTTCTCTACAAAATGACTGTTAAACAACAGCCTCTTGCTAGGTGCTCACTGGAATTAAAGGGGAACTACACCCAAAAATCAACACGCGGTCTCCTAATGAGGTTTAAGCATTGTTGTGGACTTAAAACATCCAATTATGTTGTTTTTCTATAAAAAAAAGTGTGATTTTTAAAGAGCGAAACCCTGAAAAAACTGTATAAACGGAAACCTGGAAAAATCAAATCCTTTAATTAAATTTTTTAAGATAATGCAGGATACTTCATTTTTCTGTTTTAATAAAATACATAATTTGAAGAGAAAACGTAATTGTGGCAATTAATATCTTGCAGTAAACCTATAAATGAGACTTTAATCTCACGGGGGACAAGTACGGAAAATGTTTTTTATGAAATGTATGCATTCACTACTGTAAGTCGCTCTGGATAAGAGCGTCTGCTAAATGACTAAAATGTAATGTAAATGTAAATCTCAAGAGAAGACACAAGATAAATGTTAAAAAAAGGTTTAAATAGTTTTGATCGTATAGTCCTAGACCGAGACAAAACAACAATACACTGAATTCAAACATTTTCACTCATTTCAATGGAAAAGTCATGTCTTTCTAGACAATACCACAACACATATTATTCAATGTGAGAGGTAAACTCGATAAAGTATTCAATCATTTCGCTGTGTATTTCGGGTTTGGAATTAAGGCATAAGAATGTACCAGAGGCCACCAAAATAGAGCTCCTTCTGCAAAACATTTTGAACACAGAGGGGCACCTGGCTGGCTACTTTTTCTATTTGGCTGGCTACTCTATGTACGTGTGGATAACACCGAGTATATAATGGCACCTGTGTCTTGATGAGGGCATTCAACAAGTGGCAGAATAAAATTCAACTTCATCAAGTGGATTCGGGGACTTGGAAGCAGCATTTTAAACTGGCCATGATGCATCGTCAAATACTACAGATTACTCATACCGTCTGTCAATCTCTGTGTCCTCCAGGTCCCTTCTGGATCTGTGCTACTCTGGTTTTTGTCATCGCCATCTGTGGAAACATCTCTAACTTCCTGGTTTACCTGGGGAAACCCCAGTATAAATACGTCCCAGAGTTCCAGAAAGGTGAGTGTCATATTACGTTTTTCAAAGGTAAAATAAAACACAGGATCAAACTGACTGCTGCTCTTTCCAAGACTCAATCAAATAGATACTGAACATAACAAAAAAAGTCATTTCCTGTAAATGTTTTAGAAAAGAATGTGATTGTTGCTACTGTTTCTCTGTGTGTTTTTTTTTCTCCCAGTGACCATTGCGGCGACGGCGATCTACAGCTATGCGTGGCTGGTTCCCCTGGCCCTGTGGGGCCTGCTTGTCTGGAGGAACTCCAAGGTTATGAACATAGTTTCTTACTCCTTCCTGGAGATCGTCTGTGTCTACGGATACTCCCTGGCCGTCTACATACCCGCTGTGGTAAAACATGACACATTACACTGTTTTATGTCTGATTATGCGGCATTCTTTATATTTTATGAGGTTCAATATTGTCACATTTACTTTGTTGGAATGCAAATGTTGAGGATATGTTTATTCCTGTCTTTTAAAAAAAAAATTATGATGTTGTAACTTATTGACAGGTGTTGTTGTTGTTGTTGACAGGTGTTGTGGATCATCCCGTACGAGGCCGTTAGGTGGTTTTCCATCGTTGTGGCTCTCTGTCTCTCTGGTTCTGTCCTGGTCTTGACCTTCTGGCCCGCCGTCCGTGACGACCAACGCCGGGTTGCCGTAGCGATCATGACAGCCATCGTGTCGCTCCACATCCTCTTGGCGTTCGGTTGTAAGGTAAACATTCCCGGGAAAACACACCTGGGTCGTGTTCATTAGGGCACAGCGTAGCAAAACGTTTCTAAACGTTGTGCACCATGGAGTGTTTCTTATTGGGCAAGTGCAGACCGCTTTTTTTTGTTCTTTTTAGTGCCTGGTGAACACGACACTGGCCTTACGGATTTGGGTTGTGTCCTGGTCATGTAATACAATGTCCTGATTTAACAATCACCGACTTTGACTGACCCAGTTTAGATAACCTCACCTGGCTTGTGATCTGTAGCACCAATGGTTGCATCTCCAAATGGGACCCACACAATGACTTAATGAGCTCAGTTACCTCCTCACTATTCTACTGGAGCCTTGTAGCGTGGCAACTGCCTGAGCGCTGCAACGAAGACCACAATATCTTTGACTACACTCCCTCGTGACGGCCACTTTTGGAGTGTCCCTCTTGACGGCGCATGAGAAAGAGATTAAAGGAGTCAAGTTAGTTTACCTCAGGGGGAGGGGAAGGAAGGAAGGAAGGAAGGAAGGAAGGAAGGAAGGAAGGAAGGAAGGAAGGAAGGAAGGAAGGAAGGAAGGAAGGAAGGAAGGAAGGAAGGAAGGAAGGAGAGGAGGGTGAGGTTGAGCAGGAAGAAAAAGAGGGAGGGTGAAGGAGGTTGCTTGTCAAAAACAATGACTGACTGGAAAATGGACAGTCATTCCACTTCGACGTGTGACTATAGCCAGCTAGCTACTCAGGAGAATCACATGTCTCTGGGTCGTTCCACGAAATGGGTGCCTTTTTGCATATGCAAACTTCTAAAAAATAACACTAATATATTTTTCAACATTCAATTGCATGGAGGATATGTTTAGCCTACAGAAAATACTGTGAAATTGTTTTAAAAAAATTATGATAATGCCCTTTTAGTGTAAGTGCTGTTTGAAAATACATTTCAGCCTGTTTTGGTGGGATGGAGTTTTGGATTGCCTGGTGACATCACCAGGTGGTAAATGTGTTAATAGACCAATAAGTAAGAGTTCCAAATCTCTCTGCTAATAACAGCTAGTTTTCAGTTTTCCCCTCCCCACTCAGACCACTCCCAGACAGTCTTAACAAAATTCTTCCTTGAGAAGCTATTTTTGTTTCTTTTTGACCATTATAATTTAAAGTAATCACAGTAAGGTACCCAGAAAAAAGGATTTGCTATTGAGATAAAAAATGTAAAAAATGGCTGCATTTTATCAAATTTTCCTAACTTTTAATTGAGTGAACAGGGTTGACATGTTGAGCTTAGTTAAAGATTTATATTTTTTATTTTACCTTTATTTAACTGGGCAAGTCAGTTAAGAACAAATTCTTATCCGGCTTCGTTCAGGAGCAGAACGACAGAATTGTACCTTGTCAGCTCAGGGATTTGAACTTGCAACCTTTCAGTTACTAGTCCAACACTCTAACCACTAGGCTACGCTGCCGCCCCGATGATAAAGATGATAAAACAATTTATAAATAGACCAAAAAGAGAGAGAAGACTTACTTCCTTTTCCACCATGTTGTTCAGAAGACCCAAACGATGTCACCTGCTGTGAATCATTTAACTAGGTGGAATGGTACAATATACTGCTTTCACATATGATTCACAGTATGTTTCCTGTTTCTTAAAACAGCTCTATTTTTACATTTTTCTTGTCGGCATTCACCCGTTTTATATAGCCGTTGCTTTTGCCGGGTAAGAGCAAGAGACATTCAACTTTGACTTTGTTGTTGTGACCGTTGTCACGGTAACCTGACAGCTGCATATGGGAGTAGATTGATGAAGAAATGTGTTTTTATTTAATCCATTTTAGAATAAGGCTGTAACGTAACAAAATGTGGGAAAAGTCAAGGGGTCTGAATACTTTCCGAAGGCACTGTATGTAAAGTTTCCTATGGTATGTGGTCCCGTGTGGCTCAGTTGGTAGAGCATGGTGTTTGTCTGCTAAATGACTAAAATGTAAATGTAAAACGTATGTATTCATTTGTAGATGTCCATTATCCATTTTCTATGGTATGTTACGAATTGCTTAAAATGAGGGACAGACGTAAATAATAATTTAGGGGCAAAGGGCACCCATTTCGTGGAACGACCCCTCTGCTTACAGAGAGAGAGATTGAGTGTCAGAAGGGCTTAATAAAAAAAAAAAAGACTGACAGGAAATGAGGTTCATCCCAAATGACACCCTATTCCCTATATAGTGCACTACTTTTGACCAGAGCCTCTGTTCCTATCTAGCTTGTTGGTCTCGGATGTGTCCCAAATGACACCCTATTCCCTATGGGTGGTCCTGGTCAAAAGTAGTGCACTATAAAGGGAATGGGGGGTGTCATTTTGGGGCAGAACCCCAGTGTTCACTCAGAATAAATTATTTTCTGTGTTTATTTTCATCCAGGCTTATTTCTTCAGTACGTTGGAGGTTGAACACACTGCTGTTAATGCTGTGGTGGGCCATGGAACCAAGTCATCTCTAACCATGAAGATGCACAGAACTAATACAATGTCCTGAGGTAAATGGTACAACTAAAGATATTTTGCGTTGTAGACATTCATACCTCCACTGGTGGTCTTATATAATAATAACATGTTAGCGGCTCCTTCACCGCAGCCAACATGAGTAAAATATAATATAATAATAACATATGCCATTTACTAGATGCTTTTGTTCCAAGCGACTTAGTCATGTGTGCATACATTGAACTAACCTGTAATTAGTGCTGAGTGATTAACCAAGATGTCTTTTGGGGGGGGGGGGGGTTTATTAAACAACTATTTGACCGACTCCGGTTCGAAATCAAATCATTCATGAGAGAAATCGAAGAAATCAAGTCAAGAACTATGTGGGACGCTGGGCTGAATTGAGTTGTAGTTTTCATATAGCAAATATTCAGCCTAGCTTAGCAAAGACACGTGGTAATTAACTACAATGACCATAATCCATTGCGCCATTTTTTTCCCCCCCAGCTCAGAGACGAATCAGAGAAAAAGAGGCGACACGAGAGGTTTCACTCTCGCCAAAAAATGTGTTTCTATGGGGTTATTTTGAACCTAAGCTTGTCGCCTGCCTTCCCACCTTTGTGACAACGACTCCCGTTGTTAAAGGGTGGAGACATGAGCATCTCGTCATTACATACAGATCTCTGGATGGATATACTTTTACGCCTGCTACTACATTACGTTACACACACACAGACCGCATGTGAGAGGAATGTACACAACACAACGACGAGGGACAGCGACAGTTTGTGAAAGTATGCCTTATCTACTTTAAAGAACTAGTAAAATTATTTAGTCAGACAGCTCAACAGCATCCTAGCTAAATAGGATGACCACAGACTACAGTATGGGGAGACATAACGTTAGATGGTCTGGCTGGCTGGCTGCTACTGTCTGATCAGAGATGAGACGATAACTACAGACAGTACAGTATGGGGAGACATAACGTTAGATGGTCTGGCTGGCTGGCTGCTACTGTCTGATCAGAGATGAGGTGATAACTACAGACAGTACAGTATGGGGAGACATAACGTTAGATGGGCTGGCTGGCTGCTACTGTCTGATCAGAGATGAGACGATAACTACAGACAGTACAGTATGGGAGACATAACGTTAGATGGTCTGGCTGGCTGGCTGCTACTGTCTGATCAGAGATGAGACGATAACTACAGACAGTACAGTATGGAGAGACATAACGTTAGATGGGCTGGCTGGCTGCTACTGTCTGATCAGAGATGAGACGATAACTACAGACAGTACAGTATGGGAGACATAACGTTAGATGGTCTGGCTGGCTGGCTGCTACTGTCTGATCAGAGATGAGACGATAACTACAGACAGTACAGTATGGAGAGACATAACGTTAGATGGGCTGGCTGGCTGGCTGCTACTGTCTGATATGAGATGATAACTTTGAGGATTTAAAAATAATGCAATTATCAAAATAAGCAATATACACAACTGAAATATGTCATTGTTTCATAGTAATTTCCTATGTTTCTATTGATGTCAACCCAATGTGGAAGTGACAGAGACAATGGAATATTTAAAATGTTTTGGCAATTGAATGTTCGTTATTTTTAGGCTTTGGAATTTGCGTTAAAAAGCTCTCAAATAATTTGAACGTTATTATTTCATAATACATTTCATGTTTTTTTTTTTTTAATCATCGAAATCAAAAAACGTGATCCTTTTTTTTTTTTTTATCGAACCGAAACTGAACTGACCTCAAAAAAGCACTAATCACTCAGCACTTCCTGTACTACACACATGTGAAAAGACTTGTGAATGTATTATGTGGTTTTCCATGCCACTGTACATCCTGTTGGAGTTGTCCTGTTTAGATAAAATGTCCACCACTAAAACCTTGTGTTTTTTTACTCATTGTCTACAAATGTGTGAGTTAGCATAAAAACATTTTTAAGTTATTTACCACCACCTGTTTTACCCAACATCATCTGACACCAGACTTCCTGTCCTGGAAATTATTTATCCTTCCCACAGTGAACAAGTGTTATTATTTTTTAATTGCAACGTCTCCTGTTACCTTTTATTAGGTAGAATCGAGTTGCCGTGGCGATGGTGTCATGGTGTCGTCTTGGTTACCGACCTGCTGCACCGACCTTGCCTGGGTGGGTCTTCCTGTTAAAGCCCTTAAAGACACAGTAACGGGTTACAGCACGACACACACACCTGGATTGTATTCATTAAGAACCAAAAGGAAGAAAATGGACTGAAACAATAATAAACGCATATTTGCGTTTTCCGTTGCAAAGTGTTTTAAAAAATGTTTTTCATGTGTATGTACTTACTAATGTTTACGACCCTGGTCCGAAGACCTGGGTTGTTTACCAAATGGCACCCTATTCTCTATATAGTGCACTGCTTTTGACCAGGACCCCATTAATGCACTATGTAGGGAATAGGGTGCTATTTGGAACACCCCCCCCCTGCTGACTTCTGGAAACGGACACTGGTGGTGACAACAGAATGTTATTTGTAATGGGATGGTGTCTGAACTGTTTGCCTTAATGATATAGAATTAAACATGCGTTGTGTTACTGGGTAGAGCCAGTCCCTTCCTTGTTTAACTAATCATAGTTTTACTGTTAAATATATACATACAACTTGATATTGATAAGACACTGTTCACAAAAAAATGTAATTTGAAAGACGCTTCTTTGTATTACATTTTTTTTCATTGTTACCGAGTCATTACTATCGCATATACTAAATGTACAGAAAAGAGCTGCTAGAGGTCCAGAAACTGCCAGTCCTCTGTCTTCATTATACACTGCTAGAGGTCCAGAAACTGCCAGTCCTCTGTCTTCGTTATACACTGCTAGAGGTCCAGAAACTGCCAGTCCTCTGTCTTCGTTATACACTGCTAGAGGTCCAGAAACTGCCAGTCCTCTGTCTTCGTTATACACTGCTAGAGGTCCAGAAACTGCCAGTCCTCTGTCTTAGTGATACACTGCTAGAGGTCCAGAAACTGCCAGTCCTGTGTCTTCGTTATACACTGCTAGAGGTCCAGAAACTGCCAGTCCTCTGTCTTCATTATACACTGCTAGAGGTCCAGAAACTTCCAGTCCTCTGTCTTCGTTATACACTGCTAGAGTTCCAGGGGGTAGATAATTTTTTTTAGGGGTTAGATTGTAATGTAATTGTCTGCATCACTTCCAATCCCCCATATATACAGTACCAGTCAAAAGTTTGGACACACGGACTCATTCCAGGGTTTTTCTTTATTTTTACTATTTTCTACATTTGTAGAATAATAGCGAAGGCATCAAAACTATGAAATAACACATATGGAATCATGTAGTAACCAAAAAATTGTTAAAACAAAATATATTTTAGATTTTATATTCTTCAAAGTAGCCACCCTTTGCCTTGATGACATCTTCGCACACTCTTGGAATTCTCTCAACCAGCTTCATGAGGAATGCTTTTCCAACAGTCTTGAAGGAGTTCCCACATATGCTGAGCACTTGTTGGCTGCTTTTCCTTTACTCCGCAGTGTAACTCATCCCAATGTCACGACTTCTGCCGAAGTTGATGCCCCTCCTTGTTCGGGTGGTGCTCGGCGGTCGACGTCACCGGTCTTCTAGTCATCATTGATCCATTTTCCATTGGTTTTGTCTTGTCTTCCTACACATCTGGTTCCAATCCCATTAATTACATGCTGTGTATTTAACCCTCTGTTTCCCCTCATGTCCTTGTCGGAGATTGTTTGTGGTTATGTGTTCGTGTATTTTGTATAGGTGTGCGACGGGTATGTTTACCCATGTTTATTTTTATGTACGTTGGTTTTTTTGGAGTTTGTTTTATAATAATTAAACTACTCCAGTTACACCAAGTTGGTTTCTCCTGCGCCTGACTTCCCTGCCACCTACACACACGACAATGACACCCAAACCATCTCAATTGGGTTGAGGTCAGGTGATTGTGGAGGCCAGGTCATCTGATGAGGCACTCCATCACTCTCCTTCTTGGTCAAATAGCCCTTACACAGCCTGGAGGTGTGTTGGGTCATTGCCCTGTTGAAAAACAAATGATAGTCCCACTAAGCGCAAACCAGATGGGATGGTGTATTGCTGCAGAATGCTGTGGTAGCCATGCTGGTTAAACGTACCTTGAATTCTAAATAAATCACTGACAGTGTCACCAGCAAAGCACCCCCACATCATCACACCTCCTCCTCCATGCTTCACGGTGGGAACCACACATGCAGAGATGACCCGTTCACCTGTGTCTCTCACAAAGACACGGCAGGTGGGACCAAAAATCTCAAATTTGGACTCATCAGACCAAAGGACAGATTTCCACAGGTCTAATGTCCATTGCTCGTGTTTCTTGGCCCAAGCAAGTCTCTTCTTCTTATTGGTGTCTTTTAGTAGTGGTTTCTTTGCAGCAATTCAACCATGAAGGCCTGATTCATGCAGTCACATCTGAACAGTTGATGTTGAGATGTGTCTTGAACTCTGTGAAGCATTTATTTGGGCTGCAATTTCTTAGGCTGGTAACTCTAATGAACTTATCCTATGCAGCAGAGGTAATTCTGGCCCTTCCTTTCCTGTGGCGGTCCTCATGAGAGCCAGTTTCATCATAGCGCTTGATGGTTTTTGCACTTGAAGAAACGTTAAAAGTTCTTGAAAGGCCCCGGATTGACTGACCTTCATGTCTTAAAGTAATGATGGACAGCTGTTTCTCTTTGCTTATTTGAGCTGTTCTTGCCATAATATGGACTTGGTCTTTAACCAAATATGGCTATCTTCTGTATACCACCCCTACCTTGTCACAACACAACGGATTGTCTCAAACGCATTAAAAAGGAAAGTAATTACACAAGTACATTTTTAACAAGGCACACCTGGTAATTGAAATGCATTCCAGATGACTACCTCATGAAGCTGGTTGAGAGAATGCCAAGAGTGTGCAAAGCTGTCATCAAGGCAAAGGGTGGCTACTTTTAAATCTCAAATATAAAATATATTTTGATTTGTTTTAACACTTGTTTGGTTACTACATGATTCCATGTGTGTTATTTCATAGTTTTGATGTCTTTACTATTATTCTACAATGTAGAAAATAGTAAAAATAAAGAAAAACCCTGGAATGTGTAGGTGTCACCAAACTTTTGACTGGTACTGTATATACATATTTTTTTAAATATATTTTCCTTTATTACTTTCTAACCCTACCACCCCTCCCCTAATTGGAGTAAACTAGAGAACAACAACGCTTAGGCCTTTACTTGCAGTTTATACATACTATATAATACTATATACATTTCATGAACACAATCTATTTTACAATAGTTATGTTTTGTTTGTTTTTACTCCTGTCCTTCCTCTAATCTCAACCTCTCTCATCTATTTATTTCACAAAAAAATCTGAACCTATATATGTTTTATGGACACAGTATGTTTTACATTTTGTTATCTTGTTGTTATTAGTTGTTATTAGTCCCATCCTTCAGCTCCATTCAACCCCTCCCATCTATGTCTTAACACCATCCATATTGGATTTCTGTTTCCAAATATTTTTTTTCAACTGTGCTGTGATGTTTCACAAAAGTTCTGAACCGTTCTATGTTCTCATAATTTCTACATCTTGTAAATAAAAACAAAATATATATTTTTTTTTGCTAATAGTATTATTATATTATTGATCATATTGACTATGACTTTTCAGATCTCCCAGCAGTGCTATCTGCAGAGTTGGTTCCAGGTAAAGGTTACAGTTCTTCAGCCATTCCTGGACCTGTGACCAAGAACTCTGCTATCTGCAGAGTTGGTTCCAGGTAAAGGTTCCAGTTCTTCAGCCATTCCTGGACCTGCGACCAAGAACAAGCTACATATGGACAGTACCAAAACAAATGATCTAATGATTCTGTCTCTTCGTAGCAAAATCTGCAGAGCTGGGAAGGTTGTATCCCCCATATAGAGTTGAAGACGGAAGTTTACATACTCCTTAGCCAAATACATTTAAACTTAGTTTTTCACAATTCCTGACATTTAATCCTAGTAAAAATTTACTATTTTATGTCAGTTAGGATCACCACTTTATTTTAAGAATGTGAAAGGTCAGAATAATAGAGAGAATGATTTATTTCAGCTTTTTATTTCTTTCATCACATTCCCAGTCGGTCAGAAGTTTACATACACTCAATTAGTATTTGGTAGCATTGCCTTTAAATTGTTTAACTTGGGTCAAATGTTTTGGGTAGCCTTCCACAAGCTTCCCACAATAAGTTGGGTGAATTTTGGCCCATTCCTCCTGACAGAGCTGGTGTAACTGAGTCAGGTTTGTAGGCCTCCTTGCTCGCACATGCTTTTTCAGTTCTGCCCACAAATGTTCTATAGGATTGAGGTCAGGGCTTTGTGATGGCCTCTCCAATACCTTGACTTTGTTGTCCTTAAGCCATTTTGCCACAACTTTGGAAGTATGCTTGGGGTCATTGTCCATTTGGAAGACCAATTTGCGACCAAGCCTTAACTTCCTGACTGATGTCTTGAGATGTTGCTTCAATATATCCACAATTTTCCTCCCTCATGATGCCATCTATTTTGTGAAGTGCACCAGTCCCTCCTGCAGCAAAGCATCCCCACAACATGATGCTGCCACTCCCGTGCTTCACGGTTGGGATGGTGTTCTTCGGCTTGCAAGCATCCCCCTTTTTCCTCCAAACATAACGATGGTCATTATGTTTTATCAGACCAGAGGACATTTCTCCAAAAAGTACGATCTTTGTCCCCATGTGCAGTTGCAAACCGTAGTCTGGATTTTTTATGGCGGTTTTGGAGCAGTGGCTTCTTCCTTGCTGAGCGGCCTTTCAGGTTATGTCGATATAGGACTCGTTTTACTGTGGATATAGAAACTTTTGTACCTGTTTCTTCCAGCATCTTCACAAAGTCCTTTGCTGCCGTTCTGGGAATGATTTGCACTTTTCACACCAAAGTACGTTCATCTCTAGGAGACAGAATGCGTTGTTGGAAAAAT
The DNA here is from genome assembly GCF_965601325.2 of Salmo salar. Taxonomy (NCBI): domain Eukaryota; kingdom Metazoa; phylum Chordata; class Actinopteri; order Salmoniformes; family Salmonidae; genus Salmo; species Salmo salar. The sequence continues at coordinate 56,306,382 of NC_138304.1, read as the reverse complement.
GACTTGTGTCATGCACAAAGTAGATGTCCTAACCGACTTGCCAAAACTATAGTTTGTTAACAAGAAATTTGTGGAGTGGTTGAAAAACGAGATTTAATGACTCCAACCTAAGTGTATGTAAACTTCCGACTTCAACTGTATATAACATTCTATTGGTTGCAAGAATTTTGTATAATAATTTAAATTGAAAAATTCTAAGTTTTGAATCCGGCTTCATTTTGCGTATCAGTTCATAAACCATGTGCCATGGAATCAGTACGTCGAAAATCTCTTTTCAACTATTTTGCCATCTATATGGCACAGCTGTTCATTTTTGGTCCTTAAATGAAACTGGTATACTTTTTTTATTTAACACAATTTTATTTAACCAATTATGGTCTTTAATGGCCAACAGACAAGTTCCCTACTTTTCCCCCCTTACACTTTCCTCTAACATTTTTGCGGTAATGCTGCAATTAGTTGGTTGTAATTTTGGGTAGAGCAGACATTTCCATATATATTTTTTTTTTAAGTATCTAGATCCTCATCTATGAGGCTGTGGACGGATCCAAACTGTGGATTTAAAAGAAGACATGAATCATCAGCGTACAATGACACCTTTGTTTTTAAGCCCTTGATTTGTAATCCCTTGATATTGTTGTTGGATCTGATTTTAATAGCTAACATTTCAATGTCCATAATAAATAGATATGCCAATAGTGGACAACCTTGTTTTATTCCACTTGACAGTTTATTAAAACTTAATGAGAAGTAGCCATTATTTACTATTTTACATTTTGTTACATATTGTTACTATACATGACTTTAAGATTTACCAAAATGGAAATCTTTAGGCATTTATATATAAACTCCAGTCGTACTTTATCAAAATCATTTTCAAAGTCAGCTGTGAAAACCAGGCCTGTTTCCCCAGGTTCTTCATAGTGTTCTATTGTTTTCAGTACTTGTCTTCTATTATCTCCAATGTATCATCCATCTAAAAAACCTGTCTGATTAGAATTAATAATATCTGACAAAACCTTTTTTAATTTTATGCGCTATACATTTTGCTAGCATTTTTGCATCACAACACTGAATTGTAAGGGACTTCCAATTTTTTATATGGACTGGATCTTTATATTTACCACTTGTATCGTGTTTCAGTAATAATGAATTCAGACCTTGTTGAGTGTCTGATAATCTACCATTTATAGAGGAGTGGTTAAAACATGCTAATAACGGTCCTCTGAGTATATAAAAGAAAAATTGGTTTACCTCCACTGGTATGTCATCCATCCCTGGAGTTTGGTATACCTCCACTGGTATGCCATCCAGCCCTGTAGTTTTCTCTGCCTTAAAGGCTTTAATTGCATCAATAAGTTCTTCCTCTGTAATTTGGCCTTCACATGAGTCTTTCTGTACAGATGTTAATTTTACATTATTAAGAGAAAAAAAATCCATACAATTAGTTTCAGTTAGTGGAGATGGAGGAGACTGAAACAAAAACATGTGCTTAAATTACTTTCCTTCCTCTTTCTAAATATAATATATAGGGATGCACCGATATGACGTTTTGGCTGATACTGATATCCAATATTTTCTTTGCCCAAAAAGAATTATACTGATAACCAATATTTTACATTTTAGCAGCCTTTTAAGCATTCTAGTACAGTTAAATAGTTACACACACACACACACACACATGGACTCTGCGGTCTAAGGCACTGCATCTTAGTGCAAGAGGCGTCACTACAGTCCCTGGTTCGAATCCAGGCTGTATCACATCCGGCCGTAATTGGGAGTCTCATAGGGCGACGCACAATTGGCCCAGCTTTGTACGGGTTTGGCCGGGGTAGGCAGTCCATTGTAAATAAGAATTTGTTTTTAACTGACTTGCCTAGTTAACCAGAACATGAATAATATTCAAGGTGGACGAATGCATTCTCTTTTATAACGTATTGGAACGAGGGTACCCAACATGAACTCGCGCGCCAGGTGTCTAATGGGCCATCATCGTTCCATGGCTCTTGTTCGGTCAGATCTCCCTCCAGAAGACTCAAAACACTTTGTAAAGGCTGGTGACATCTAGTGGAAGCAATAGGAAGTGCCAAAATATTCCTCAGCCCCTGTGTTTTTCAATGGCATAGGTTTGAAGGTAATACAACACATCAGGTATCCACTTCCTGTCAGAAAATGTCTCAGGGTTTTGCCTGCCAAATGAGTTCTGTTATACTCACAGACACCATTCAAACAGTTTTAGAAACTTTAGAGTGTTTTCTATCCATATATAATAAGTATATGCATATTCTAGTTACTGGGTAGGATTAGTAACCAGATTAAATCGGGTACATTTTTTTATCCAGCCGTGCAAATACTGCCCCCTAGCCCTAACAGGTTAAAGTAAGCCAGTACATCAGTACAATTTGAATGTTTAAATCATTCAGGGACAGAAGGTAACTTAGAGGGAAGGACTAGAGTAATTGCAGTGTCTCAAAGTCAATTTAACAGAGTGGACGTCTAGACATTTGCTGATTTTAAGTGCAGCTTTTGTCCCTTAATGTTTTTAATACGTGGACATTAGCCAATGTCAATCAATGTCAATCAGTCAGCCTGACAGTAACAGGTTGTGGGACGGGAACAGATCTACAGTATCATTATTCCAATACGATGGAAAACATTATATATAACCTATACTAGCCACAGATACTATATGCTACCACAGATACTATACACTACCACATATACTATACACTACCACAGATACTATACCCTACCACATATACTAAACACTACCACAGATACTATATACTACCACAGATACTGTATACTACCACATATACTATACACTACCACAGATACTATACACTACCACAGATACTATACACTACCACAGATACTATACACTACCACAGATACTATACACTACCACAGATACTATACGCTACCACAGATACTATACGCTACCACAGATACTATACACTACCACAGATACTATACGCTACCACAGATACTATACGCTACCACAGATACTATACACTACCACATATACTATACACTACCACAGATACTATACACTACCACAGATACTATACACTACCACAGATACTATACACTACCACATATACTATATACTACCACATATACTATACACTACCACAGATACTATACACTACCATAGATACTATACACTACCACAGATACTATAAACTACCACAGATACTATACACTACCACAGATACTATACACTACCACAGATACTATACACTACCACAGATACTATACACTACCACATATACTATATACTACCACATATACTATACACTACCACAGATACTATACACTACCATAGATACTATACACTACCACAGATACTATAAACTACCACAGATACTATACACTACCACAGATACTATACGACTCCTATTTTTATTGACCAAAACACAGCTACAATCTAGGGCGCATTTACTGACCAAGAAGGGCTTACAGTGAGGGGGAAAAGTATTTGCCCACTGACAAAGAAATTATCAGTCTATAATTTTTATGGTAGGTTTATTTGAACAGTGAGGGACAGAATAACAACAAAAAAATCCAGAAAAATGCATGTAAAAAATGTTATAAAATGATTAGCATTTTAATGAGGGAAATAAGTATTTGACCCCTCTGCAAAACATGACTTAGTACTTGGTGGCAAAACCCTTGTTGGCAATCACAGAGGTCAGACGTTTCTTGTAGTTGGCCACCAGGTTTGCACACATCTCAGGAGGGATTTTGTCCCACTCCTCTTTGCAGATCTTCTCCAAGTCATTAAGGTTTCGAGGCTGACGTTTGGCAACTCGAACCTTCAGCTCCCTCCACAGATTTTCTATGGGATTAAGGTCTGGAGACTGGCTAGGCCACTCCAGGACCTTAATGTGCTTCTTCTTGAGCCACTCCTTTGTTGTCTTGGCTGTGTGTTTTGGGTCATTGTCATGCTGGAATACCCATCCACAACCCATTTTCAATGCCCTGGCTGAGGGAAGGAGGTTCTCACCCAAGATTTGACGGTACATGGCCCCGTCCATCGTCCCTTTTATGCGGTGAAGTTGTCCTGTCCCCTTAGCAGAAAAAAAACCCAAAGCATAACGTTTCCACCTCCATGTTTGATGGTGGGGATGGTGTTCTTGGGGTCATAGGCAGCATTCCTCCTTCTCCAAACACGGCGAGTTGAGTTGATGCCAAAGAGCTCCATTTTGGTCTCATCTGACCACAACACTTTCACCCAGTTGTCCTCTGAATCATTCAGATGTTCATTGGCAAACTTCAGACGGGGTTGTTCATGTGCTTTCTTGAGCTAGAGGGACCTTGCGGTCGCTGCAGGATTTCAGTCCTTCACGGCATAGTGTGTTACCAATTGTGACTATGGTCCCAGCTGCCTTGAGATCATTGACAATATCCTCCCGTGTAGTTCTGGTCTGATTCCTCACCGTTCTCATGATCATTGCAACTCCACGAGGTGAGATCTTGCATGGAGCCCCAGGCCGAGGGATATTGACAGTTCTTTTGTGTTTCTTCCATTTGGCGAATAATCTCACCAACTGTTGTCACTTTCTCACCAAGCTGCTTGGCGATGGTCTTGTAGCCCATTCCAGCCTTGTGTAGGTCTACAATCTTGTCCCTGACATCCTTGGAGAGCTCTTTGGTCTTGGCCATGGTGGAGAGTTTGGAATCTGATTGATTGATTGCTTCTGTGGACAGGTGTCTTTTATACAGGTAACAAACTGAGATTAGGAGCACTCCCTTTAATTAAGAGTGTGCTCCTAATCTCAGCTCGTTACCTGTATAAAAGACACCTGGGAGCCAGAAATCTTTCTGATTGAGAGGGGGTCAAATACTTATTTCCTTCATTAAAATGCAAACCAATTTATAACATTTTTGACATGCGTTTTTCTGGATTTTTTTGTTGTTATTCTGTCTCTCACTGTTAAAATAAACCTACCATTAAAATTATAGACTGATCATTTCTTTGTCAGTGGGCAAAAGTACAAAATCAGCAGGGGATCAAATACTTTTTTCCCTCACTGTATGTTGATGCATTTACTGAGTAAAAAAGGGCTTATGTTGATGCATTTACCGATCAAGAAGTGCTTATGTTGATGCATTTACCAATCAAGAGGGGCTCAAGTATTTGGCTTTAATTAAGAAAATAGAAACATTGTGTCACTTGAAACTACCTGTGTCAAAGAGATGGCGTGGCCTAATTAACGGTCATTCTAGCCCTGAGCTTAGTGTTACACTGGAACTATCTGTGTCAAAGAGATGGCCTGGCCTAATTAACGGTCATTCTAGCCCTGAGCTTAGTGTTACACTGGAGAGGAACTGCTGTTCTCCCAGCTGGAGCTTCCCTGGTGCCGCCTGCCTGCCTCTCTGCTTTTTCTCTCTCTGTTCTCTCTCTGATAGACTTAATACGAGGGGATTGTGTCAAGTGCTTATATCCAGGGTGGATATAACAATGGATGGAACATTCTACATCCTGAGGAATATTCATGTTACGATTTCTGTAATGATTTGTTGATCTATTGGAACTCATGGGAGAGACCTGCAGTAGAGAAACCTGAAACCAGGAGTAGAGAACAGAGGATTAATAGGTTATTATCCTACACCAGGGGATTCTAATTTTAGGTGTGATATTTGAGTCTGTAAAAAGCTATAAAGGATGGCTGAGAAAAAAGAGAACGTCTCCAAGTTTGAGATGTTGAAACTCCTGGAGAAATGCAGGAAGGAAAGAGACGATGCGGTGCACAGGGAGAGTATTATGAGGGAGAAGCTGAGACAGTACGAGTCCAGGATGAAGTCAACGGAGGTGCTGAAACAAAAATTCAAGACCATGACTTCGGAGAACAAGGAGCTGCGCAAGCATGTCAAGGCTCTCCGTCAAGAGATAGGCCTGGAGGCGAGCCCCCAGTTCAACGGCAAGACCACCAAGGACATCATCTCTGACATGCACGAGAAGGAGCGTCAGTGCAGTTCCCTGGTGGAGAAAACAGGTCGACTCAGTTTGACCATTGATGATCTGACATCGGAGCTGGCAAATGCTGTCACGTCCAAAACTCTTCTGGAATATCAGGTGCAGTCATTACAGCAGAACCTGAAGGACATGACGAATAATCAACGCCGTTTGTTGAAACTCTGGGAGGATAAGAGATCTCAAAGAGAGCAGCTCACTCTCCCTGCGATAGGCCTACCCCAGAGGCCCGGAGAGAAACCTGTGTCTCACAAGGGAGCACAAACAGAGATGTCCATCAATTCAGCCCAGAAACTCCCACCCAATGCGTTTGAGACCAAACCTTCTCCTTCGCCACGATCACGACACCACAAGAGAAGGTCTTCAATAGATAAACAAGGGGGTTTAACAACATTGGGAAATGGGAATCACCAGCTGGGGAACGGCAACCATTATACATTGGGAAATGGCAACCATCATACATTGGGAAATGGCCTCCAGCTGGGAAATGGGAATCATCAACGTGAAAAGGAGGATTTATTTCACTATGAAACCAATGAACACATACTGTAAGGCTTTATAACACATACTGTAAGGCTTTATAACACATACTGTAAGGCTTTATAACACATGCTGTAAGGCTTTATAACACATACTGTAAGGCTTTATAACACACACTGTAAGGCTTTATAACATGCTGTAAGGCTTTATAACACATGCTGTAAGGCTTTATAACATGCTGTAAGGCTTTATAACATACTGTAAGGCTTTATAACATACTGTAAGGCTTTATAACACATGCTGTAAGGCTTTATAACACATACTGTAAGGCTTTATAACACATACTGTAAGGCTTTATAACATGCTGTAAGGCTTTATAACACATGCTGTAAGGCTTTTTAACGCATAGTGTAAGGCTTTATAACACATACTGTAAGGCTGGCCATGCTTTCCACCTGGCTACCCCTCCCCCGGTCAACAGCCCTGCGCTCCCCACAGCAACTCGCCCAAACCTCCCCCACCCAAATCCAGATACCTGATGTTCTGAAAGAGCTGCAAAATCAGGACCCCTACAAATCAGCCGGGCTAGACAATCTAGACCCTCTCTTTCTAAAATGATCTGCCCGAAATTGTTGCAACCCCTATTACTAGCCTGTTCAACCTCTCTTTCGTATCATCTGAGATTCCCATAGATTGGAAAACTGCCACGGTCATCCCCCTGTTCAAAGGGGGAGACACTCTAGACCCAAACTGCTACAGACCTATAGCCATCCTGCCCTGCCTTTCTAAGGTCTTCGAAAGCCAAGTTAACAAACAGATCACCGACCATTTCGAATCTCACCGTACCTTCTCCGCTATGCAGTCTGGTTTCAGAGCTGGTCATGGGTGCACCTCAGCCACGCTCAAAGTCCTAAACGACATCATAACCGCCATCGATAAGAAACAATACTGTGCAGCCGTATTCATCGACCTGGCTAAGGCTTTCGACTCTGTCAATCACAACATTCTTTTTGGCAGACTCAACAGCCTTGGTTCCTCAAATGATTGCCTCGCTTGGTTCACCAACTACTTCTCCGATAGAGTTCAGTATTTCAAATCGGAGGGCCTCTTGTCCGGGCCTCTGGCAGTCTCTATGGGGGTGCCATAGAGTTCCATTCTCGGCCGACTCTCTTCTCTGAATACATCAATGATGTCGCTCTTGCTGCTGGTGATTCTTTGATCCACCTCTACGCAGATGACACCATTCTGTATACCTCTGGCCCTTCTTTGGACACTGTGTTAACTAACCTCCAGATGAGTTTCAATGCCATACAACTCTCCTTCCGTGGCCTCCAACTGCTCTTATATGCAAGTAAAACTAAATGCATGCTCTTCAACCGATCGCTGCCCGCACCTGCCCGCCCGTCCAGCATCACTACTCTGGACGGTTCTGACTTAGAATATGTGGACAACTACAAATACCTAGGTGTCTGGTTAGACTGTAAACTCTCCTTCCGGACTCACATTAAGCATCTCCAATCCGAAATTAAATCTAGAATCGGCTTCCTATTTCGCAACAAAGCATCCTTCACTCATGCTGCCAAACATACCCTCGTAAAACTGACCATCCTACCGATCCTCGACTTCGGCGATGTCATTTATAAAATAGCCCCTAACACTCTACTCAACAAATTGGATGCCGTCTATCACAGTGCCATCCGTTTTGTCACCAAAGCCCCATATACTACCCACCACTGCGACCTGTACGCTCTCGTTGGCTGGCCCTCGCTTCACACTCATCGCCAAACCCACTGGCCCCAGGTCATCTACAAGTCTCTTTTAGGTAAAGCCCCGCCTTATCTCAGCTCACTGGACACCATAGCAGCACCCACTCGTAGCACTCGCTCCAGCAGGTATATCTCACTGGTCACCCCCAAAGCCAATTCTTCCTTTGGCCGCCTCTCCTTCCAGTTCTCTGCTGCCAATGACTGGAACGAACTGCAAAAATCTCTGAAGCTGGAGACTCTTACCTCCCTCACTAGCTTTAAGCACCAGCTGTCAGAGCAGCTCACAGATCACTTCACCTGTACATAGCTCATCTGTAAATAGCCCATTCAATCTACCTCATCCCCATACTGTATTTATTTATCTTGCTCCTTTGCACCCCAGTATCTCAACTTGCACATTCATCTTCTGCACATCCTACCATTTCAGTGTTTAATTGCTATATTGTAATTACTATGCCACCATAGCCTATTTATTGCCTTACCTCTCTTATCCTACCTCATTTGCACATGCTGTATATAGATTTTCCTACTGTATTATTGATTGTATGTTTGTTTATTCCATGTGTAGCTCTGTGTTGTTGTATGTGTCGAACTGCTTTGCTTTATCTTGGCCAGGTCGCAGTTGCAAATGAGAACTTGTTCTCAACTAGCCTACCTGGTTAAATAAAGGACTTGTTCTCAACTAGCCTACCTGGTTAAATAAAGGTGAAAAAATAAAAAATAATAAGGCTATATTTCACTATGAAACCAATGAACACATACTGTAAGGCTTTATAACACATACTGAAAGACTTTATAACACATGCTGTAAGGCTTTATAACACATACTGTAAGGCTTTATAACACACACTGTAAGGCTTTATAACATGCTGTAAGGCTTTATAACACATGCTGTAAGGCTTTATAACATGCTGTAAGGCTTTATAACATACTGTAAGGCTTTATAACATACTGTAAGGCTTTATAACACATGCTGTAAGGCTTTATAACACATACTGTAAGGCTTTATAACACATACTGTAAGGCTTTATAACATGCTGTAAGGCTTTATAACACATGCTGTAAGGCTTTATAACATGCTGTAAGGCTTTATAACATACTGTAAGGCTTTATAACATACTGTAAGGCTTTATAACACATGCTGTAAGGCTTTTTAACACATGCTGTAAGGCTTTATAACATACTGTAAGGCTTTAACACATGCTGTAAGGCTTTAACATACTGTAAGGCTTTATAACACAGGCTGTAAGGCTTTATAATAATGTAAATCCTTATAACACATACTGTAAGGCATTAATACACACTAAGGCTTTATAACACATACTGTAAGGCTTTATAGCACATACTGTAAGGCTTTATAACATACTGTAAGGCTTTATAACATACTGTAATGCTTTATAACACATGCTGTAAGGCTTTATAACATACTGTAAGGCTTTATAACGCATGCTGTAAGGCTTTTTAACGCATAGTGTAAGGCTTTATAACACATACTGTAAGGCTGGCCATGCTTTCCACCTGGCTACCCCTCCCCCGGTCAACAGCCCTGCGCTCCCCACAGCAACTCGCCCAAACCTCCCCCACCCAAATCCAGATACCTGATGTTCTGAAAGAGCTGCAAAATCGGGACCCCTACAAATCAGCCGGGCTAGACAATCTAGACCCTCTCTTTCTAAAATGATCTGCCCGAAATTGTTGCAACCCCTATTACTAGCCTGTTCAACCTCTCTTTCGTATCATCTGAGATTCCCATAGATTGGAAAACTGCCGCGGTCATCCCCCTGTTCAAAGGGGGAGACACTCTAGACCCAAACTGCTACAGACCTATAGCCATCCTGCCCTGCCTTTCTAAGGTCTTCGAAAGCCAAGTTAACAAACAGATCACCGACCATTTCGAATCTCACCGTACCTTCTCCGCTATGCAGTCTGGTTTCAGAGCTGGTCATGGGTGCACCTCAGCCACGCTCAAAGTCCTAAACGACATCATAACCGCCATCGATAAGAAACAATACTGTGCAGCCGTATTCATCGACCTGGCTAAGGCTTTCGACTCTGTCAATCACAACATTCTTATTGGCAGACTCAACAGCCTTGGTTCCTCAAATGATTGCCTCGCTTGGTTCACCAACTACTTCTCCGATAGAGTTCAGTATGTCAAATCGGAGGGCCTCTTGTCCGGGCCTCTGGCAGTCTCTATGGGGGTGCCATAGAGTTCCATTCTCGGCCGACTCTCTTCTCTGAATACATCAATGATGTCGCTCTTGCTGCTGATGATTCTTTGATCCACCTCTACGCAGATGACACCATTCTGTATACCTCTGGCCCTTCTTTGGACACTGTGTTAACTAACCTCCAGATGAGTTTCAATGCCATACAACTCTCCTTCCGTGGCCTCCAACTGCTCTTATATGCAAGTAAAACTAAATGCATGCTCTTCAACCGATCGCTGCCCGCACCTGCCCGCCCGTCCAGCATCACTACTCTGGACGGTTCTGACTTAGAATATGTGGACAACTACAAATACCTAGGTGTCTGGTTAGACTGTAAACTCTCCTTCCGGACTCACATTAAGCATCTCCAATCCGAAATTAAATCTAGAATCGGCTTCCTATTTCGCAACAAAGCATCCTTCACTCATGCTGCCAAACATACCCTCGTAAAACTGACCATCCTACCGATCCTCGACTTCGGCGATGTCATTTATAAAATAGCCCCTAACACTCTACTCAACAAATTGGATGCCGTCTATCACAGTGCCATCTGTTTTGTCACCAAAGCCCCATATACTACCCACCACTGCGACCTGTACGCTCTCGTTGGCTGGCCCTCGCTTCACACTCATCGCCAAACCCACTGGCCCCAGGTCATCTACAAGTCTCTTTTAGGTAAAGCCCCGCCTTATCTCAGCTCACTGGACACCATAGCAGCACCCACTCGTAGCACTCGCTCCAGCAGGTATATCTCACTGGTCACCCCCAAAGCCAATTCTTCCTTTGGCCGCCTCTCCTTCCAGTTCTCTGCTGCCAATGACTGGAACGAACTGCAAAAATCTCTGAAGCTGGAGACTCTTACCTCCCTCACTAGCTTTAAGCACCAGCTGTCAGAGCAGCTCACAGATCACTTCACCTGTACATAGCTCATCTGTAAATAGCCCATTCAATCTACCTCATCCCCATACTGTATTTATTTATCTTGCTCCTTTGCACCCCAGTATCTCAACTTGCACATTCATCTTCTGCACATCCTACCATTTCAGTGTTTAATTGCTATATTGTAATTACTATGCCACCATAGCCTATTTATTGCCTTACCTCTCTTATCCTACCTCATTTGCACATGCTGTATATAGATTTTCCTACTGTATTATTGATTGTATGTTTGTTTATTCCATGTGTAGCTCTGTGTTGTTGTATGTGTCGAACTGCTTTGCTTTATCTTGGCCAGGTCGCAGTTGCAAATGAGAACTTGTTCTCAACTAGCCTACCTGGTTAAATAAAGGACTTGTTCTCAACTAGCCTACCTGGTTAAATAAAGGTGAAAAAATAAAAAATAATAAGGCTATATTTCACTATGAAACCAATGAACACATACTGTAAGGCTTTATAACACATACTGAAAGACTTTATAACACATGCTGTAAGGCTTTACAACACATACTGTAAGGCTTTATAACACACACTGTAAGGCTTTATAACATGCTGTAAGGCTTTATAACACATGCTGTAAGGCTTTATAACATGCTGTAAGGCTTTATAACATACTGTAAGGCTTTATAACATACTGTAAGGCTTTATAACACATGCTGTAAGGCTTTATAACACATACTGTAAGGCTTTATAACACATACTGTAAGGCTTTATAACATGCTGTAAGGCTTTATAACACATGCTGTAAGGCTTTATAACATGCTGTAAGGCTTTATAACATACTGTAAGGCTTTATAACATACTGTAAGGCTTTATAACACATGCTGTAAGGCTTTTTAACACATGCTGTAAGGCTTTATAACATACTGTAAGGCTTTAACACATGCTGTAAGGCTTTAACATACTGTAAGGCTTTATAACACAGGCTGTAAGGCTTTATAATAATGTAAATCCTTATAACACATACTGTAAGGCATTAATACACACTAAGGCTTTATAACACATACTGTAAGGCTTTATAGCACATACTGTAAGGCTTTATAACACATACTGTACGGCTTTATAACACATACTGTAAGGCTTTATAACATACTGTAAGGCTTTATAACACATGCTGTAAGACTTTATAACACATACTGTACGGCTTTATAACACATACTGTAAGGCTTTATAACATACTGTAAGGCTTTATAACACATGCTGTAAGGCTTTATAACACATGCTGTAAGGCTTTATAACATGCTGTAAGGCTTTATAACATACTGTAAGGCTTTATAACATACTGTAAGGCTTTATAACACATACTGTAAGGCTTTATAACACATACTGTAAGGCTTTATAACACATACTGTAAGGCTTTATAACATGCTGTAAGGCTTTATAACACATGCTGTAAGGCTTTATAACACATACTGTAAGGCTTTATAACATACTGTAAGGCTTTATAACACATACTGAAAGACTTTATAACACATACTGTACGGCTTTATAACACATACTGTAAGGCTTTATAACATGCTGTAAGGCTTTATAACATACTGTAAGGCTTTATAACATACTGTAAGGCTTTATAATACATGCTGTAAGGCTTTATAACACATACTGTAAGGCTTTATACCACATGCTGTAAGGCTTTATAACACATACTGTAAGGCTTTATAACACATACTGTAAGGCTTTATAACATACTGTAAGGCTTTATAACATACTGTAATGCTTTATAACACATACTGTAAGGCTTTATAACACATACTGTAAGGCTTTTTTCATTATGAAACGAATGGAAACATACAGTAAAGACAGAATAGTATATAAAGTATAAATGGAGTATATAAAAAGGCTAATGTGGAAACATGAGGATAAATAAAAATAAATGAAGATAAAAAATAAAAATGATTAGGAAAGAAAAACAGGATGACATGCTTTTATTGTTTTGATCTTCTCCTGAAAACTTGACTTTCTCAGAGGAGCCTGATATGGCTTTTAATTTGATCATCAATTCATGTGGTTGTTATGCCCTCTATTGCAAAAAAAGACTGCAATTGGTTCAGTCTATGTTTTTAATTAACAGTGCATTCAGAAAGTATTCAGACCCTTTACTTTTTCCACATTTTGTTGAGATACAGCCTTATTCTAAAATGGATTGTTTTTTCTCCCTCATAAATCAACATTTTTGCAAATGTATTAACAATTTTAAAAAAGGAAATATCACATATACATAAGTATTCAGACCGTTTACTCAGTATTTTGTTGAAGCACCTTTAGCAGCAATTACAGCCTTGAGTCTTCTTGGGTATGACACTACAAGCTTGGCACACCTGTATTTGGGGAGTTTCTCCCATTCTTCTCTGCAGATCCTCTCAAGCTCTGTCAGGTTGGATGGGGAGCATCGCTGCACAGCTTTTTTCAGGTATCTGCAGAGATGTTTGATCGGGTTCAAGTCCGGGCCCTGGCTGGGCCACTCAAGGACATTCAGAGACTTGTCACGAAGCCACTCCTGTTTTGTCTTGGCTGTGTGCTTAGGGTTGTCGTCCTGTTGGAAGGTAAACCTTCGCCCCTGTTGGAAGGTAAACCCCTGGAGCAGGTTTTCATCAAGGATCTCTCTGTACTTTGCTCAGTTCATCTTTCCATCGATCCTGACTAGTCTCCCAGTCCCTGCCGCTGAAAAACATCCTCACTGCATGATACTGCCACCACCTTGCTTCAATGTAGGGATGGTGCCAGGTTTCCTCCAGACGTGATGCTTGGCATCCAAGCATTCAATCTTGGTTTCATCTGACCAGAGAATCTTGTTTCTCATGGTCTGAGAGTCCAAGCGGGCTGTCATGTGCCTTTTACTGAGGAGATGCTTCCATCTGGCCACTCTAACACAAGGCCTGATTTATGGAGTACTGCCGAGATGGTTGTCCTTCTGGAAGGTTCTCTCATCTCCACAGAGGAACTCTGGAGCTCTGTCAGAGTGACCATCGGGTTCTTGGTCACCTCCCTGAACAAGGCCCTTATCCCCCGATTGCTCAGTTTGGCTGGGCAGCCAGCTCTAGGAAGAGTCTTGGTGGTTCCAAACTCCTTCCATTTAACAATAATGGAGGCCACTGTGTTCTTGGGGACCTTCTTTGCTGCAGAAATGTTTTGGTTTCCTTCCCCAGATATGTGCCTCGACACAATCCTGTCTCGGAGCTCTACAGACAATTCCTACGACTTCATGGCTTGTTTTTTTTCTCTGACATGCACTGTCAACTGTGGACCCTTATATAGACAGGTGTGTGCCTTTCTAAATCATGTCCAATCAATTGAATTTACCACAGGTGGACTCCAATGAAGTTGTGGAAACATCAAGGATGATCAATGGAAACAAGATGCACCTGGGCTGAATTTATAGTCTCATAGCAAAGGGTCTGAATGTTTTTTCTTTTGAATACATTTGCTCAATTATCTAAGAACCTGTTTTTTGCTTTGTCATTATGGGGTATTCTGTGTAGATTGAGACATTTTTTTAAATCCATTTTAGAATAAGGCTGTAACCTAACAAAATGTGGGAAAAGGAAAGGGGTCTGAATACCTTCTGAATGCAATGTAAGTTACCAAATTTCCAGAATTGAGAATGAAGAGACTATCGCCAATACCAGGTTAGTTGAAGAATCTATGGCAGCGTTATGTATAGGCAAACCTGTAACGTCCAGTAATGGACATTCCAACAATCCTTTGTTTAAATCACGTTTTCTGGTGTACAATCTGTAGCTAAGTTGCAGTAGGATGCAGAGCATTTTCTTGCTTATAAACTACAATCCTTTGCTGTGATTCATTCTTTTCTCACTTTTGTCTTCCATGATCTATTCAGCTGTCCTCTCCTGTGTCCTGATCCCAGAGACCAACCAGGTGCTATTCAGCAAGCATGGGCTCAGCTGATTCCCTCACCTGTGAGGAGAACCATCCTACTGCAGTTTGAACAAGCCCAGCCATCACTGTTAGACATTGAGACCACATATGGCCTTGGCCTGTTGTCTTTTCTTTGTGGGTTTTGTCTTGCACTAGACTGTGAAGAATGTGTATTTTAGAGTGCCAACTACAGAGAGGGAAAGGGAAAGGGGGATACCTCTTCAGTTGTACAACTGAATGCATTCAACTGAAATGTGTCTTCCGCATTTAACCCAACCCCAGAGAGTTGATAAAGGGGGGGGGGGGGGGGGGGGCTGAATCGACATCCACGTCTTCGGCGTGATGGGAACAGTGGGTTAACTGCCTTGCTCAGGGGCAGAACGAAAGATTTTGACCTTGTCAGCTAGGGGATTGGATCCAGCAACCTTCTGGTTACATACACATGTTCGTTACAGCATCTCGAAGACTAAATTCAATATAAAATAAATTTGACGAGGTGAAACACAGATAATTTTACTACTGTAACATGCAGTGGGTAGAATTCTGCTAAGGCACTTATCTCTCCCTGCATCGGTCAGCTACACTGGTGACCAGGGTGGGATCCTTTCGATACACCTACAGTTGAAGTCGGAAGTTTACATACACCTCAGCCAAATACATTTAAACTCAGTTTTTTTTATCGCAATCCCTGACATTTAATCCTAGTAAAAATTCCCTGTCTTTAGGTCAGTTTCAGGATCACCACTTTATTTTAAGAATGTGAAATGTCAGAATAAAAGTAGAGAGTGATTTATTTCAGCTTTAATTTCTTTCATCACATTCCCAGTGGGTTAGAAATTCACATACACACAATTAGTATTTGGTAATTTCGTTTCGTGTAGCCTTCCACAAGCTTCCCACAATACACCAGCTCGGGGTCATTGTCCATTTGGAAGACCAATTTGCGACCAAGCTTTAACTTCCTGACTGATGTCTTGAGATGTTGCTTCAATATATCCACAATTTTCCTCCCTCATGATGCCATCTATTTTGTGAAGTGCACCAGTCCCTCCTGCAGCAAAGCACCCCCACAACATGATGCTGCCACCCCCGTGCTTCACGGTTGGGATGGTATTCTTCGGATTGCAAGGCTTCCCCTTTTTCCTCCAAACATAACAATGGTCATTATTGCCAAACAGTTCTATTTTTGTTTCATGAGACCAGAGGACATTTCTCCAAAAA
Source organism: Salmo salar (assembly GCF_965601325.2). Classification (NCBI taxonomy): domain Eukaryota; kingdom Metazoa; phylum Chordata; class Actinopteri; order Salmoniformes; family Salmonidae; genus Salmo; species Salmo salar. The sequence goes on along the minus strand of NC_138304.1, from coordinate 56,289,913 downwards.
GTACGATCTTTGTCCCCATGTGCAGTTGCAAACCGTAGTCTGGCTTTTTTATGGCGGTTTTGGAGCAGTGGCTTCTTCCTTGCTGAGCGGCCTTTCAGGTTATGTCGATATAGGACTCGTTTCACTGTGGATATAGGTACTTTTGTACCTGTTTCCTCCAGCATCTTCACAAGGTCCTTCGCTGTTGTTCTGGGATTGATTTGCACTTTTCACACCAAAGTACATTCATCTCTAGGAGACAGAATGCGTCTCCTTCCTGAGCGTTATGACGGCTGCGTGGTCCCATGGTGTTTATACTTGCGTACTATTGTTTGTACAGATGAACGTGGTACCTTCAGGCATTTGGAAATTGCTCCCAAGGATGAACCAGACTTGTGGAGGTCTACAAAGGTCTTGGCTGATTTCTTTTGATTTTCCCTTGATGTCAAGCAAAGAGGCACTGAGCTTGAAGGTAGGCCTTGAAATACATCCACAAGGAACACCTCGAATTGACTAAAATGATGTGAATTTGCCTATCAGAAGCTTCTAAAGCCATGACATCATTTTCTGGAATTTTCCAAGCTGTTTAAAGGCACAGTCAACTTAGTGTATGTAAACTTCTGACCCACTGGAATTGTGATACAGTGAATTATAAGTGAAATAATCTGTCTGGCAACAGTTCTTGGCAAAATGACTTGTGTCATGCACAAAGTAGATGTCCTAACCGACTTGCCAAAACTATAGTTTGTTAACAAGACATTTGTGGAGTGGTTGAAAAAGGAGTTTTATTGACTCCAACCTAACTGTATGTAAACTTCTGACTTCAACTGTATGTCGCCTGGGCACACGAATGCTCCTAGAGAGAAGGGGGAATACTGAAGCATGGGTTGATGACAGTTCTACAGTCTCCATTAGCGGTCCAGCCTTTTGGCATAGATGGTAAAGCTGTCATATCTGGACAGCAACATTGTAAAGATTGTGCCTCCCGCAGCACTTCTCTCTCTATAAACTGCCTGAGACACCTTTACAATTTGTCCCCGTACTCAATAAATAGTGAAACATTAAATGTGTTTGTGTGTATATGTATGAAATGTACATTATGTTAAACAATTCTCACACTCAGTCATAGTCAGTAGAACAATGAATTGATTGGAAAGAATTTAGAAAGTCAGGATCTTTATCATTCTCGTTACCTTATAGTTCAATACATCCAGCATTATCCATTCTCACCATGGTATTGGATTATCATTATCTTTACCTTATAGTTCAATACATCCAGCATTATCCATTCCCACCATGGTATTGGATTATCATTCTCTTTACCTTATAGTTCAATACATCCAGCATTATCCATGCCCACCATGGTATTGGATTATCATTCTCTTTACCTTATAGTTCAATACATCCAGCATTATCCATTCCCACCATGGTATTGGATTATCATTCTCTTTACCTTATAGTTCAATACATCCAGCATTATCCATGCCCACCATGGAATTGGATTATCATTCTCTTTACCTTATAGTTCAATACATCCAGCATTATCCATGCCCACCATGGAATTGGGCAGCTGCTATTTGAGAACTCATCTGGTTTAGAAATCAAACTCTGGTTTTCTTTTTGCAGAGCACATTGTACAACTGTTTTTAGACAAGATTGTATTGCAAGGTATGGTTTATGTGTAGGTTATGATTTGTTGGCTAATACGCAAATGTTACTGTAGTTTTTAACCTCCATTCTAACATACACGAGACACATCATTCTATCTACATGCTTTTATTTAGGTTTCTATGCAAAGTATATGATTTAATGTTTATTTAAGCCTGCAACTAGTTACTTAAAATGAGACATATAATTATGCCAAAACATGATTCAACAATGTAATTCACTGACAGCGAGACAGCTAATGAAACACGAGCCTCCTGGGCAGGCAAATTGACATTTACAGTAGCTGGCTTGGCTAGTCAAACTAACATTGGTTAGCTTTTAATAAATTGGCTATGGCAGTGGTTTAAAGTACTTAAGTAAAAATTATTTAAAGCACTACTTAAGTCGTTTTTTGGGGGGTATCTGTAATTTACTTTACTATTTATATTTTTGACAACTTTTACTTTTACTTCACTGCATTCCTAAATAAAATAATGTATTTTATCACTCCATACATTTTCCTTGACACCCAAAAGTTCTCGTTACATTTTGAATGCTTAGCAGGACAGAAAATAGTCCAATTCACACACTTATCAAGAGAACATCCCTGGTCATCTCTGAAGAGGAAACACCGTTGACTTGTGGTGTAAAATGTCTCCAATTGTGATACTTGAGTGAAAGTATAGATACCATAATAGAAAGTTACTCAAGTAAAAGTGAAAGTCACCCAGTAAAATACTACTAAAGTAAAAGTCTAAAAGGATTTGATTGTAAATATACTTAAGTAGCAAAATAAAATGTAATTGATATAATATATTTAAGCATCCAAAGTAAAAGTATAAATAATTTCTAATTCCTTATATTAAACAAAGCAAACGGCACCATTTTCGTGTTTTTTATGGATAGCCAGGGGCACACTCCAACACTCAGACATAATTTACAAACGATGCATTTGTGTTTAGTTAGTTCGCCAGATCAGAGGCAGTAGGGCAATTCCTGTTGCATTTCACTCCAAAACAGATCTAATTTCCATCTCTGCGCACACTTACACGCACGTACAGGAAGCAGCTCGAGTTTTCATTGGAGGCTGTGTTTACATCCTACAGCCATTGGCTGTCTTCATCACGAGGGGTATGTACGAAAGATCCTATTGGTTCCAAGTTTAGCATTTTGCAAATTTGCCTGAGTAGAAAGGGTGTTGAAATATATTTTTTTATGACAAGTTAAGGTGCCAACAAATTTTTATAGTCATTATAAGAATGTTGTACTGTTATATACAAAAGATCAGGTCCTCCCTCGATGGGGATCGATCAACTTCACGTTTTTTCGGCATCGGCCCACCACCTAATTTCTATGTGACAGACCACAGAGTTTCTAAACCCAGAGACGCAACATCACGACCCTTCTGGGGACGCTTCCCGAAACGGACCAAACAGACCGGAGTTTAGGGGGTTTGAGAAGTCAATGAGAGAAGTGAAAAAAAAAAAAAAAAATTATTGTTAATTTTCTCGAAATCTAAAAGCAGAACCAAGATTCGAGCCAATGTCTTAAGTAGTTGAACATGTTATTACTCCAACGTCGTGAAAGTGACATGTTTTCATTTTTCATCAAAAACAACTTTATATCGATGGAGAAGTCCTTTGAGTTTGACGGACTGCACATGCGCAGTTGGGGCGGCGGCGAGACCCTATGACGGACTGCACATGCGCAGTAGGGGCGGCGAGACCCCGATCGGACTGCACATGCGCTGTTGGGGTGGCGAGACCCAATGACGGACTGCACATGCGCAGTTGGGGGCGCCGCATGAGTTGAATTCGCCGTCGTCACCATGACATCGCTTTTACAGACTGTGAGATTTGTCTTGGAGAAGCGGTTTTAGTCTCTCTTCATGCTGTAATCTCTTTGGACAGACTGTGAAAGGGGTCCTGACATGTCCTTTGAATGCATGTGCCGCGCTATATGTGAAACTGCACAAGAATGAGATATTGTCGAGGAGTTTGACGACTAGCGAGCACATGAGGCACATTTTATCAACACTTTATTTTTTTTTGCAAGTCGGATCAAAAAAAATCTTTATCGAAACAAAATGTTTTCAGCGGATCAAAGTTGTTGGTTCGTTCGTAAGGTAAGCACTGCCCTATTTTAAACAACTAAACCACAGTTAGCTGGTTTGCTAGTTACCCGTGGTTGTTATCCAATTACAGTAGCTAGTTAGCTAGTTACCCGTGGTTGTTATCCAATTACAGTAGCTAGCTTGCTATTAACTAACTAGTTAGCTAGTAACAGTAGCTACATTTCATTGCTAGTATAACAACAACAACAACACTAGTTGTTGCTGGCTGTCTGTAATTGTAGAAAAGCTAGCTTGATGTTCAAGTTTCACATAAGTTAGGTAACTTAGTAGTTTAACGTAGCATTCAGCTTTGACCAGAGGGTCTGGCTCCGAGCTACTATTTCTAGCCCAAACATACTACTCAAAACCCGCACAAAAGGCCTGGAAAACCAGCCCAATAGTTAGTTTCTTTTCACAGCAAGAGTGGAGTTGCCATATTTATACAATAAACCCTTTTCCATAATGTTATCGATCCAATTAGAAGGAATAACATAGTAACTTGTAACGACATTAGAAGTGTAATTCGTGTTATTCTCAAAATAATAGTTATTGCAAGCTATGACATGACTGAATATGTGGCAAGACATAAAATTATTCACCCTAATTAAACTCGCCAGATCATTTTCCATCAATGGATGGCGATTTAACTCGTTTGACTGCTATGATTAAGCAATAAGGCACAAGGGGGTATGGTGTATGACCAATATACCACTGCTAAGGGCTGTTCCTGTGCATGATGCAAAGCTGAGTGCCTGGATACAGCTCTTAGTCGTGGTATATTGACCACAAACCCCCGGGGTGCCTTATTGCTGTAATAAACTGTGTACCAACATAATTAAAAGGAAAGCTTTCTCATAGCCCATGGTATTTGGTCTGATATACCGCTGCTTTCAGTCAGTCAGCATTCAGGGCTTAAACCATGTTTATAATTGTAAATAAATCCCCTTTGCATATGTCCATAACATAGATGAATCCAACAGGAGAGTTTGAGTGATGAAAGTTGGGACAGAGGATCTCAATCTCTAAAGCAAGAACCACTTGGACTAACGTAATTTTTTTTAATGTTAGGCTATTTTCTGGCAATTTCTGTTATTATATGCCTGATGTTAATCATATAAGCTGTTATAAATGGCCCATTTCCTGAGAATGACTTGTCATTTCAATAGGTGTTTAAGCTACAGACTAAAATCTAGGTTGATGATTGTGATTCAGTTTTGCCATGGTTTGCTTTGATAAAAGCAGGTAGCCCTATAGCCCTAGATGTAAAATGAACGATTTAGCAGCTTGCTTAGTTCAAATTAAGACTAATTTATTCAACATAAATAGCAAGGCAATTTTTTGAGGTAAGAAGTGCTTGTGTTTCCCAATAGCCTGCATGAATAGGCTACTGAGGAATTGGTCATAATTTCAGTCAAAGGTTTGAACACACCTACTCATTCAAGGCTTTTTTTCTTTTATTCTTGACAATTTTATAAATTGTAGAATAATAGTGAAGACATCAAAACTATGAAATAACACATGGAATCATGTAGTAAGCAAAAATATATTTTAGATTTTTCAAAGTAGCCACCCTTTGCCTTGATGATAGCTTTGCACACTCTTCGCATTCCCTCAACCAGCTTGACGAGGAATGCTTTTCCAACAGTCTTGAAGGAGTTCCCACATATGCTGAGCACTTGTTGGCTGCTTTTCCTTCACTGCATCCCAAACCATCTCAAATTGTGTTGAGGTCGGGTGATTGTGGATGCCAGGACTACATCACTCTCCTTCTTGGTCAAATAGCCCTTACACAGGCTGGAGGTGTGTTTGGTCATTGTCCTGTTGAAAAACAAATGATAGCCCCATTAAGCGCAAACCAGATGGGATGGCGTATCGCTGCAGAATGCTGTGGTAGCCATGCTGGTTAAGTGTTCCTTGAATTCTAAATAAATCACAGACAGTGTCACCACTAGGGTTGCATGTTTTGGGGATTACTCAGAGGTGGAAAACTTCCGTGGGAATTAATGTGAATTAACAGGAATGTATGCAAATTAATATTAATGGCAATTAAATGTAGATGTTTTTTGCATTGGATATTTACCATATCGTATGGAGAAAAAACATTTTACCTTATCATAAGTAGACATAACTGCAAATGATTAAATCCTTCCAATAGAAATAAAAAAATAACCAATTTAGTTACGAATTTAACTTTAATTAAATTAGTTGACCCTTCACATGGGATGATTTCACTGAACAACAAAAGAAAGGGAATATTGAATGATCCCCAATGATCCATCACATCTCCCAGAAACGTTTAACATAAATCTGTAAAATGATAGTCTAGAAACTAAAGCTTTGGTTGTCTTCCTCTCAGGCTTCCATGTCTTCTCCCTGGACCTCCTCAATGTCCACCTCTTGAACATTAGACTCTGAGGCCTCATCTTCACTGTCACTTTCCAACCTTGTTGAGGATGGCTCGTTGTCAGGCTCAAAAAGCCTCATTTGCCCAGATGGCCACCAATTTTTCAACCCTTGTATTGGTCAGCCTGTTGTGTGCTTTGGTGTGTGTGTTCCCAAACAAGGACCAATTGCGCTCTGAGGCGGCTGATGTTGGTGGGATTTGGAGGATGATGGAGGAAACAGGGGAAAGAGCCTCAGATCCACAAAGTCCCTTCCACCAGGTGGCTGATGAGATATGTTTGGCACGACTACCATATTGTATCTCCATCCTAAAGCCCTTGCTTGGAAGTGTACTTTGCCAGACTGCCAAGAACCTTGCCCTCATCCAGGCCAAGGTGGTGAGACACGGTAGTGATGACACCCTAGGCCTTGTTGATCTATGTGCCAGACAGAATGCGCTTGCCAGCATACTTGGGATCCAACATGTACGCTGCAGCGTGTATGGGCTTCAGGCAGAAGTCTTCACACTTTTTGATGTATTTCAGAACTGCAGTTTCCTCTGCTTGGAGCAACAGTGAAGTGGGCAGGGCAGTACGGATTTCTTCTCTTAAATCTGCAAGCAGTCTGAACATCAGACAGGATGGCATTGTCTCCCTCAATCTGTGCATTGGCTACTGCTATAGGTTTCAGGCTGCTTACCACTCTCTCCCAAAATACATCATCCAGGAGGATCCTCTTGATGAGGCTGTCCATATCGGCAGACTGTGGTATGGCCATTTCTTGGAGAGACTCCTTCCCCTCCAGGAGACTGTTAAACATGATGACAACACCACCCCAACGGGTGTTGCTGGGCAGCTTCAATGTGGTGCTCTTATTCTTCTCACTTTGCTTGGTGAGGTAGATTGCTGCTATAACTTGATGACCCTTCACATTCCCAACCATTTCCTTGGCTCTCTTGTAGTGTGTATCCATTGTTTTCAGTGCCATGATGTCCTTGAGGAGCAGATTCAATGCATGAGCAGCACAGCCAATGGGTGTAATGTGAGGGTAGGACTCCTCCACTTTAGACCAAGCAGACTTCATGTTCACAGCATTGTCTGGCACCAGTGCAAATACCGTCTGTGGTCCAAGGTCATTGACTGCCTTCAGCTCATCTGCAATGTAGAGACCGGTGTGTCTGTTGTCCCTTGTGTCTGTGCTCTTGTAGAATACTGGTTGAGGGGTGGCGATGATGTAGTTAATTATTCCTTGCCCACGAACTTTCGACCACCCATCAGAGATGATTGCAATACAGTCTCCTTTCTCTATGATTTGCTTGACCTTCACTTGAACTCTGTTGAACTCTGCATCCAGTAAATGAGTAGATAAAGCATGTCTGGTTGGAGGGGTGTATGCTGGGCGAAGAACATTCAGAAATCTCTTCCAATACACATTGCCTGTGAGCATCAGAGGTGAACCAGTTGCATACACAGCTCGAGCAAGACATTCATCAGCATTTCTCTGACTACGTTCCTCTATTGAGTCAAAAAAACTTCTGATTCCAGGAGGACCATGAGCTGTTGCTATCGATAAGGTGCCTGATTCATCATTTTCACCTCCAATAGAAGTAGAGGGACTTTAGTCAGACGTTACTTGTTGTGAGCGCTGAGGGAACTTTATGCACATGGACAAATTATTCTGCATCTTTGTTGCATTGTTCACATATGATTTGTCGCGGTATTTGCAAATGTACACAGCTTTTCCTTCTACATTAGCTGCAGTGAAATGTCTCCACACATCAGATGGTGTCCGTGGCATTTTCCTGTGAAGATTAGGAATAAAATTTGTACAAAAAAAACATACAATTCCATGTACAGATAAATAGTTAAGCAGTTAGATTAAACAACTCCTCTTGTAAGATGTTTTAAAATGAAACATGTATGGAAACAGGTGAATTAACACTCCTCAGTTAGCAGGCTCAAGCAAGCTAAAACCAACATGGTAGCAAAAACTAACTAGCAGAAAGTGTTAAGAAATTAGAAATGATTTAAACACACTTTGCTGTAGGCTACTATTTACTAGCTAACAAAAAATCATATGTCATATAAAATATATTCACCCCACCCAGTATTGTAATCAACTTACCAGAAAGAATGTAGTCCTTGGCTCAGACAGTGTAGTAGTGTGGGCTCAATAGCATCTCATTAGTGTGCCAGATCTTGAGAATCAGCTGTACATGTGATGGAATAGTGCACTGCATGCAGAGTGTTGCAATTCCATTGAATAGGGGATAGTTTAACCAAAATATGCCACAAGACCTAGAATTGCCTTATGTGTATCCCACAAAAAAAAAGTTCACTGTTATAAGCTAACTTGTTTTGATGAATTTAAGCTAAATTCTCCAAATTCCCGGGCGCTTAACTTCCCATGGAATAATTCTGGAACTTTACTGGAAAGTTTCCGACCCTTTGCAACTCTAGTAGAGGGATGGGTTTATTCTAACTGAAGAACACTCAACTCTGTTCTCTTATATCGAGGTGGAGTGTAATTTACTTGCAACAACATTGAGGCACTGTCAGTCGACGCTTGTAAAAATGTCTATTTTGAAAACCCTTACCTGTACCTATGTTTGTCCTGTACGACTATGTGCCATTCACTGAGTTGCGCAACACAAAGGAGGAAAAAGTCAGTGGTTGTATTCGCAATGTTTTTAAATATATATATATTTTTTTCAGGTATGAATTTCAGCTCCCTATGGGAGGAATGTGATTGTACAGAAGAAACATAGTTACAGGTAATTGTTTTCAGAATTGGCGTTAAAAAAAAATGTATTTTTACAAGCATCAACTGATGGTGCCTCAATGTTGTCGCTAGCAAGTCACGCGACCGATGATCAGAACTCAACTCCACCTCGATGTAAGAGAACAGAGTTCAGCGTTCCTCAGCTAGGCTTATTCAGGCTAACATTTTTTTTCAGGGAACACAATTATGGCATAAGAGTCACTTCCCAATGTGATGTATGAATGGTGGTGTTTCCAGGTGATTTGTTGGAGAGCAGTAGCCAGTATGGCGTGGTCTGTCCTGCTGCTGCTTCCCACCACAGCCCTGTTTGTCGTTCTCAGCAGATTCAGCCTGTTTCACCCGATACTCTGGATCTCCGGTAAGAGAACTTTTCATACGCCAATACGCTCACCTTGAACACAATGTCAAAATGTATTAGCTTACTGTAGCCAGTCAGACTAACTTAGCTTACTGTAGTCGTTCTCTGGCTGTGTAGCCAGTCAGACTAACTTACTGTAGTCGTTCTCTGGCTGTGTAGCCAGTCAGACTAACTTACTGTAGTCGTTCTCTGGCTGTGTAGCCAGTCAGACTAACTTAGCTTACTGTAGTCGTTCTCTGGCTGTGTAGCCAGTCAGACTAACTTAGCTTACTGTAGTCGTTCTCTGGCTGTGTAGCCAGTCAGACTAACTTAGCTTACTGTAGTCGTTCTCTGGCTGTGTAGCCAGTCAGACTAACTTAGCTTACTGTAGTCGTTCTCTGGCTGTGTAGCCAGTCAGACTAACTTAGCTTACTGTAGTCGTTCTCTGGCTGTGTAGCCAGTCAGATTAACTTAGCTTACTGTAGTCGTTCTCTGGCTGTGTAGCCAGTCAGACTAACTTACCTTACTGTAGTCGTTCTCTGGCTGTGTAGCCAGCTAAGACAGTTATGTCGGAGACTGCTTGTAAGCACATTATTGTAATGTCTCGTTCCAGAATGCTTGGCCTTGTTGACCAGTGCCAGTAGGTGGGTATATATAGGTATTCAGCAGCCTATTCATTATTGTAATGTCTGCTTCCAGAATGCCTGTCCCTATTAACCAGTACCAGTGCAATCTTCTCCTTCATTCTGCTCTGTGGAGTGGTGCTGCTGGTGGGCTTCTTCAACCTGGAGTATTGTACAGGTGAGCCAGTCCATGAAGGGTTCTCCCAGGGGATCGCACTTCTGAGTGGAAGGATCCAGAGGGGATTGCTGCATGTCATCTCTTGAGAGTCAATCAGGGTCCGTGGGTGGAACCAAGACAATACAATTACTGGAGAGAAGAAAATAGATATAAATGATGCTTTCACTGTTTACACAGTCCCAACATTCACCCTGTTTATGGAGGTGCCAATGTCCTGGGACAACACAGTCCCAACATTCACCCTGTTTATGGAGGTGCCAATGTCCTGGGACAACACAGTCCCAACATTCACCCTGTTTATGGAGGTGCCAATGTCCTGGGACAACACAGTCCCAGCATTCACCCTGTATATGGAGGTGCCAATGTCCTGGGACAACACAGTCCCAGCATTCACCCTGTTTTATTTATTTATTGTTTGATTGATTCCCACCAGTCGTCCCATCCATCGCCTGTTCCAAGATCGCCCTACTGGGTCAGGTGCTCCACCCCCGTCAGTTCGTCCACTCACTGGTGCACTGCATCATGGGTGTTGTAGTAGCTTGGTGTTGTGCCTTCACCATCGGAGGGCGCTACCGGTCCTTGGGGCACCCCTGTACACAGGATGAGAGGTGAGACACCACACAACATGTTTTAGGTTTACCTGGTATACACACAGGGATGGAAATGAAGATGGTGCCAGGCTAGTACTTTTCAGACTGGGCTAGTAGAACGTGTCAAACTAGCTACCGGCTAGGGAAGTGTTGTACTTTTCAGACTGGGCTAGTAGAACGTGTCAAACTAGCTACCGGCTAGGGAAGTGTTGTACTTTTCAGACTGGGCTAGTAGAACGAGTCAAGCTATCTACCGGCTAGGGAAGTGTTGTACTTTTCAATAACAAGTAGCACATGTTGGACACGGTAAAACTTCCAGCCTGGTTGGCCAGTTCCTGCATAGATCTTTATAGCTGTAGAGTAGTAATTCCTTATTTATGAAAGAATACTTTTATTCATAATTGCCTTGGCGCTGTTTATTTGATCAATATTTTGGTTGAGGTTGGGGACCTTCAGTTAACTTAAGTGAAACATACTTGTTTTTCCCCCCTGTATGAGTGAAAAATACTATCCTCATAAGTTGAGGGTTTAGTTGCAACTTTCCTTTTATCTCAATTTCATTCAAATCAATTTAAGGGAAACATAAGTTAACTTTGCCAAAGCAAGTGAAATAGATGATAATAAACTAAAAGGAAATAAACAATAAAAAATGTACAGTAAACATTACACTCACAAAAGTTCGAGAAGAATAATGACATTTCAATTGTCATTATGTGTGTGTGTATATATACAGTGTTATGATGTGCAAATAGTTAAAGTACAAAATTGAAAATAAATAAACATAAATATGGGTTGTATTTACAATGGTGTTTGTTCTTCACTGGTTGCCCTTTTCTTGTGGCAACAGGTCACAAATCTTGCTGCTGTGATGTCACACTGTGGTATTTAATTTTAATTTAACCTTTTATTTAACTAGGCAAGTCAGTTAAGAACAAATTCTTATTTACAATGACGGCCTACAGGGGAACAGTGGGTTAACTGCCTTGTTCAGGGGCAGAACGACAGATGTTTACCTTGTCAGCAACTTTTCGGTGACTGGCCCGATGCTCTAACCACTAGGCTACCTACCTATTTTACCCAGTAGATATGGGAGTTTGTCAAAATTTATTTTCAAATTCTTTGTCGGTGTGTGTATTCTGGGGGGAAATATGTGATACTAATATGGTCATACGTTTGACCGGAGGTTAAGCTTTCCTTAAGTTTGGGTCAGTCACAGCGGTCAGGTATTCTGCCACTGTCTACTCTCTGTTTAGGGCCAAATAGCATTCTAGTTTGCTCTGTTTTTTTGTTAATTCTTTCCAATGTGTCAAGTAATTATCTTTTTGTTTTCTCATGATTTGGTTGGATCTAATTGTGTTGCTGTCCTGGGGTGTTTGTGAACGGCGCCCCAGGACCAGCTTGCTTAGGGGACTCTTCTCCAGGTTCATCTCTCTGTAGGTGATGGCTTTGTTATGGAAGGTTTGAGAATCACTTCCTTTTAGGTGGTTGTAGAATTTATTTTCTGAATTTTGATAATTACTGGGTATCGGCCTTATTCTGCTCTGGATGCATTATTTGGTGGTTTACGTTGTACACGTTCTACTCGCAGAATTCTGCAGAGTCTCAATTTGGTATTTGTCTCATTTTGTCAATTCTTGGTTTGTGAGCGGACCCCAGACCTCACTACCATAAAGGGCAATGGGTCCTATAACTGACTCAATTATTTTCGCCAGATCCTAATTGGTATGTCGATTTGATGTTCCTTTTGATGGCGTAGAAGGCCCTTCTTGTCTCAGATCATTCACAGCTTTGTGGAAGTTACCTGTGGTGCTGATGTTTAGGCCAAGGTATTTATTGTTTTTTGTGTGCTCTAGGGCAACGGTGTCTAGATGGTATTTGTGGTCCTGGCAACTGGACCTTTTTTTGGAACACCGTTGTTTGTGTCTTACTGAGATTTACTGTCAGGGCCCAGGTCTATCAGAATCTGTGCAGAAGAGCTAGGTGCTGCTGTAGGCCCTCCTTGGTTGGGGAGAGAAGAACCAAATCATCAGCAAACAGTAGACTTTTGATTTCCGTGTCTAGCAGGGTGAAGCCGGGTGCTGCAGACTGTTCTAGTGCCCTCGCCAATATTTTGATATACATGTTGAAGAGGGTTGGGCTTAAGCTGCATCCCTGTCTCACCCCACGGCCCTGTGGAAAGATGTTTTGCCTATTTTAACCTCACACTTGTTTGTGTTGTAACGGTTTTGACTTGAGGTTATCGTTTATAGGGGTGCCAGGTAGGTTGTGCCTACCAGAGAAAATATTGGTTTCTCCTTTTGGTTTGGGAGGGAATGAGTCCCATCTGGTCCGTCAAGTCTACACCAATACAAAGTACTCATGTAAAAGTCAGGATGGAAATACACTTTTCATAAACCCTTAAAACATTGGAAAGAACTTACAACCACGCAACAGAATACAGTTGTTTTGTATTACTAACAAATGATCACACACACACACACACACATAACAATATACAATAATGTGCTTTAAACAGCTCTAGTTCCTCCAGAAATGTCCTGTACCTCGGGCCTAAAAAGAGTCCAGCCCGGTAAACAAGTTCAGGGAACTCAAGTGAACTTAGTCACGCAATGTTTGTCCGTTCATCCCAGTGTAGCGTAAATCCAGTATCAATCATACAATCAAAATAACAAATATTTACCACACATCTCAATAAGTCCTCAACTACAACTAACTACATAAATCATTACCGTATACATCACACCAAAACAAATGAAATACCGTATACAAAAAGGTTGTAGTTAGTCGGTCAGTCAGACAAGCCAATCCACCGACAGATCTCCAGCGGAGAAAGGCCACGAAGAACAACGGAGAGGTGTAGTCCACGGACGCAAAGAGTGGATCCGATCCTGGGTAAAACTTGCTATTAGGCTACACAAAGCACACTTTTAAAACAACACAACAAACGGAAGAGAGACGCTTCAGAACTGAGGGTTGAACACATCCTCACGTTTCCATCACAACCCCACTTTTGCGCAGCTGATGCTGGCTATTTAATTGGGAATTAAAGGGGAAGCACCCTATTGGAAGGAGAAGCACTGAGACGGTTCAGAAACATTCAGGGCCGTCACAGTGTACATGGATTTTTTAATGTCGTATGTTTTTCCCCCAACACCACTTTCCATCAATTTCTATAGCAGGCCCTCGTGCCAAATTAAGTAGTAGGCTTTTTTGAAATCAACGAAGCATGACAAGACTTTTAGCCTTTTTTGCTTGTTTGTTTCTTCAATTACATTGAGCTGATTTCTGACGTGCTGTTCCTTCTTTCTCCGTAGTGTATTTCTGTATTGTTTTAGTGATTCACCATAGTGAAGGCGTAGACTCAGGTTTTCTTGGTCTCTGTTTTTTTCTTTCTTAGGTTTTTGCATTCTTCAACAAACCAATTGTCATTGTTAATTTTGTTGACATTTTTAGATTTCATAGGGAAGCTGAGAAGTCAAATATACTGTTTGTTTTCTACTGCCAAGTTTACACCTTCACTATTACAGTGAAACATTTTGTCCAGGAATTTGTCTAGAAGGTATTGAATTTGTTGCGAAATAGTTTTTTGGTTGATTTCTTTTTTTCCTTCCTTCCTTCCTTCCTTCCTTCCTTCCTTCCTTCCTTCCTTCCTTCCTTCCTTCCTTCCTTCCTTCCTTCCTTCCTTCCTTCCTTCCTTCCTTCCTTCCTTCCTTCCTTCCTTCCTTCCTTCCTTCCTTCCTTCCTTCCTCCTTCCTAACTTCTTTCTTCTTCGATGCCTCATCATTGAGCAAAGCTCCGTTCAAATATATATCTGTCTGTTGTTGTGTTGGTTACAGTAGTAGTGGTCCTGAGATGTGCCTGAATGAATACCACCTGGTGCTGCTGCTGGTGGGGGCCTTCATTGGCTATAGCCACAGCCTGGTGGGAGTGGTCTACAACATGAACTACGTTTCCTTCCACACCATGCAGGTACGTACTGTCTCTTTACTTCCTATCTGTTTTTATCCTGGGTCCGGTGTCCCAAAAAGCATCTTACATTTAAAGTCTACCCAAAACCACTAATTCCTGTGATTTTAGTGTTAACTTCTTGGGGCTATGTGGGACGCTAGCGTGCCACCCGTGGTGCACCCTATCAACAGCAGGTGCATTTCAAGAGCGGCAAATTTGAAACCAAATAAATGTCAAAATTCAAATTTTTCAAACATACAACTATCTTACACCCTTTGAAAGATAAACATCTCCTTAATCTAACCACGTTTTACGATTTCAAAAAGGTTTTACGGCGAAAGCATAAAGTTAGATTATGTTAGGAGAGTACATTGACAATAACTGTGTAATGTTTTGTCAATTCAAAGACAGGGTCACCAAAACCATAAAACCAGCTAAAATGATGCACTAACCTTTTACAATCTCCATCAGATGACACTCCTAGGACATTATGTTAGACAATAAATGCATTTTTAGTTCTATCAAGTTCATATTTATATCCAAAAACAGCGGTTTACTATGGCGTTGATGTTCAGGAAATCGTTTCCCTCCAATAACCGGCAATCAAGTCAGCACCACAAACTAAATAATTAGAAAACATTGGTAAAATATTATATTGTCATTGAAAGAATTATAGATTTACATCTCTTGAACGCAATCAACTTGCCAGATTTAAAAATAACCTTACTGGGAAATCACACTTTGCAATAATCTAAGCACTGCGCCCAGAAAAATACGCTTTGCTATACAGACTAGACGTCATGTTGGGGAGATCTAAAATCGAAAATACTATGTAAATAATCCATTACCTTTGATTCTCTTCATCAGATGTCACTTCCAGGTATCACAGGTCCATAACGAATGTAGTTTTGTTCAAAAAAGCTCATCATTTATGTCCAAAAAGCTCCGTGTTGTTAGCACATGATCTAAGCCAGCCGGACTTCTCGTCATGAACGAGGGGAAAAAATATATTTACGTTCGTTCAAACATGTCAAACGTTGTATAGCATAAATCATTAGTGCCTTTTTTAACCAGAACATGAATAATATTCAAGGTGGACGACTGCATTCTCTTTTATAACGTATTGGAACGAGGGTACCCAACATGAACTCGCGCGCCAGAGTCTAATCGGCCATCACCGTTCCAAGGCTCTTGTTTGGTCAGATCTCACAGTAAAAGACTCAAAACACTTTGTAAAAGCTGGTGACATCTAGTGGAAGCAATAGGAAGTGCCAAAACATTAATCAACCCCTGTGTGTTTCAATGGCATAGGCTTAAAGGTAATTCAACACATCAGGTATCCACTTCCTGTCAGAAAATGTCTCAGGGTTTTGCCTGCCAAATGAGTTCTGTTATACTCACAGACACCATTCAAACAGTTTTAGAAACTTTAGGGTGTTTTCTATCCATATATAATAAGTATATGCATATTCTAGTTACTGGGTAGGATTAGTAACCAGATTAAATCGGGTACGTTTTTTTATCCAGCCGTGAAAATACTGCCCCCTAGCCCCAACAGGTTAAATACCACTATGTGAGAACAATATTTTTTTGTGAACAGATGTTTCATTATGTCGTTTATAATAAGGTTAGTAACAATTTGTGGAAATCTGTTGCAGCTCAAGTCGTTTACAAAACCTTGAATGCTGGCTGGCTGGCTGGTTGGCTGGCTGCCTGGCTGGCTGGCTAGGTTGATAAAGTTGCTCGTTATTAATTGACTGGTTCAGACCAGCTGATTATGTCGTTAGATGCTTTTTTTTGCCCTTCAGAAGATCTCCGCTAAACATATAAACATGTACAGAAAGTATTCAGACCCCTTCACTTTTTCCACATTTTGTTACGTTACACAGCCTCATTCTAAAATTGATTAAATAAAAAATTGTCCTCGTCAATCTACACCCAATACCCCATAATGACATCACAATACCCCATAATAACAAAGCGAAAACAGTTTATTTATTTTTATTACAAATAAAAAAACATGCATTATTTACGTAAGTATTCAGACTCTTTGCTATGAGACTTGAAATTGAGCTCAGGTGCATCCTGTTCCATTGATCATCCTTGAGATGTTTCTACAACTTGATTGGAGTCCACCTGTGGTAAATTCAATTGATTGGACATGATTTGGAAAGGCACACACCTGTTTATAGAAGGTCCCACAGTTGACAGTGCATGTCAGAGCAAAAACCAAGCCATGAGGTCGAAGGAATTGTCCGTTACAACTCCAGGACAGGATTGTGTCAAGAAACAGATTTGGGGAAGGGTACAGACCTTTTTTTCCTGCAACATTGAAGATCCCCAAGAACACAGTGGCCTCCATCATCCTTAAATGGAAGAAGTTTGGAACCACCAAGACTCTTCCTAGAGCTGGCCGTCCAGCCAAACTGAGCAATCGGGGGAGAAGGGCCTTGGTCAGGGAGGTCACCAAGAACCCGATGGTCACTCTGACAGAGCTCCAGAATTCCTCTATGAAGAGGGGAGAACCTTCCAGAAGGACAACCATCTTGGCAGCACTCTACCATTAATGCCTTTATGGTAGAGTGGCCAGAAGGAAGCCACTCCTCAGTAAAAGGCACGTGACAGCCCGCTTGGAGTTTGCCAAAAGGCACCAAAAGGAATCAGACCATGAGAAACAAGGTTCTTTAGTCTGATGAAACCAAGATTGAACTCTTTGACCTGACGTCTGGAGGAAACCAGGTACCGCTCATCACCTGGACAATACCATCCCTACGGTGAAGCATGGTAGTGGCAGCATCATGCTGTGGGGATGTTTTTCAGGGGCAGGGACTGGGAGACTAGTCAGGATAGAGGGAAAGATGGACGGAGCAAAGTACAGAGATCCTTGATGAAAATCTGCTCAGGACAACACAGGAGTGGCTTCGGGACAAGTCTCTGCATGTCCTTGAGTGGCCCAGCCAGAGCTCGGACATGAACCCGATCGAATATCTCTGGAGAGACCTGAAAATAGCTGTGCAGCGACGCTCCCCATCCAACCTGACAGAGCTTGAGAGGATCTGCAGAGAAGAATGGGAGAAACTCCCCAAATACAGGTGTGCCTAGCTTGTAGCGTCATACCCAAGAAGACTTGAGGCTGTAATCGCTGCCAAAAGGTGCTTCAACAAGGTACTGAGTGAAGGGTCTGAATACTTATGTAAATGTTATATTTCAGTTTTGTATTTTTAGTACATTTGCAACGTTTTAAACCTGTTTTTGCTTTGTCATTACGGGGTAGTGTGTGTGTGTGTGTAGACTGAGGGGAGGGGAACACAATGTAATCCATTTTAGAATAAGGCTGTAACTTAACAAAATGTGGAAAAAGTGAAGGGTCTGAGTACTTCCCGACTGCATGCTGTTTATCTGTCTGTGACCGCCGATAACTTGGGAACAAAGTTGCCAATGTCTTTGCAATTGAACAGGCAAAGGATTAAAAATACGCATTATAAGAATGTATGCAGTAGACCTATAGGCCGATATATTTCCTTCATATTGAAGTAAGTGTTATGCTGAGATCTATTTGTAGGCTACTAATATCTCTGTAATATCTCTCTAGGAGCTGATCTGGCATCAGTATTGCAGCCCATTAGGTGGTAATATCTCTCTGGGAGCTGATCTGGCGTCAGTATTGCAGCCCATTAGGTGGTAATATCTCTCTGGGAGCTGATCTGGCATCAGTATTGAAACATGGCGAACGTTCTCTGCGTGTTGTTTTGGGGAAACGCACGCTACATATTCGTCCGTTGTAGGAACGCTGCATCGTTAAAAACACTCGTAAGCTTAAGCTCTATCGGGAAACTGGACCCAGGTAGGTAGAACTCCTGTCCCCTCTTCCCAGAGAAACGCCCGGTGTCTAAAACTACAAGATAATGGATGACTGTTACACTGCTGGGTTGTGTTCAGTAGATACAAAATGTTGAAAGATCTAACAGAGGTGCTACCGGAACCTGTCCAATAACAACGTGGCATATTGTTTTCAGTTGCGTAATGTTTTCCTACAGTGCGCTCTACTGAACATAACCCATCAATGTCTACTACTACTGTTGGGTATTGTAGTTTTTGTTACCTTTTTGATAGCACTATGTTGTTATGAGACATCAGGAAGTGCCATGTTCTCCTCCAAGCTGCTGAGGGGAGAACGGCTCATAATAAGGTCTGGAATGGAGTCAATGGCACGGAATTAACCACATGGGGAGAAAAAAAACACGTCTTTGTTTGCTACCATTCCATTACTCCTTTCCAGACCTTATTATCAGCCCTCCTCCCCTCAGCTGCCTCCACTGCTCTGCTTTCATGTTTCAGCAATACAAGTACCTCCGCTTCAAGGGAGCTCTGCCCCTAGTGGTGAAGGCCAGTGCTGTTCAGGCTCTTTACTGTCTCAGGAACTTCCTTCTCCTGTATTTCTTCATGGGTAAGGAACACATGGCTTTGTGTGTATGAGCATATTCAGTGGGGTGTCTCCCAACCGTTCTGTAGTCAACAGATAGTGATGTCTTTATCTCCCTGTCTTTAAGGATATGCACCACGAGCCTGGATCTGTAGAACACTAGACCTCAACATCAACAGGTTAACCTCCATAATATTATTTAAATCTGACCCCCTCGACTGCTAGGCTGCTGACAACCCCCCCCCCCCCCCCTGCCACCTGGTCTGCTAGGCTGCTGACCCCCCCGTCTGCCCCCTGGTCTGCTAGGCTGCTGACCCCGTCTACCCCCCCGTCTACCCCCTGGTCTGCTAGGCTGCTGACCCCCCCCCTACCCCTCGACTGCTAGGCTGCTGACCCCCCCCCCCCCCCCCCCCCCCCCCCCCCGTCTACCCCCCTCGACTGCTAGGCTGCTGACCCCCGTCTACCCCCTCGACTGCTAGGCTGCTGACCCCCGTCTACCCCCTCGACTGCTAGGCTGCTGACCCCCTGTCTACCCCCTCGACTGCTAGGCTGCTGACCCCCTGTCTACCCCCTCGACTGCTAGGCTGCTGACCCCCCCCTACCCCTCGACTGCTAGGCTGCTGACCCCCCCGTCTACCCCCCCCGTCTACCCCCCTCGACTGCTAGGCTGCTGACCCCCTGTCTACCCCCTCGACTGCTAGGCTGCTCTCTTTAGCCTCCTCATATTCCTTTCCTAATGTATTTTAAGTCCTACATTGATTTTCCATGTGGAAACTGGACATGTCAACAGTCCACTGGAATGGACTGGTACATGCATCAAGACAGACTAAACAGATGACAGAAGTGTTCTGGTCTTTCCCCTTTTCCCAGTTCAATCCATTCCCTGGACAGTGTGTCTAGTCTATTGGACTTGTCCCTCCTGTACCACCTGTGGATAAGTGGGACCTTCCTCCTCCTCACCTGGTACATCACAGTACTCCTCTTCAGGATCTTTGTTACCGAGGTACGTATAACTCCCATGACCCCCCCCCGTAACACCTCGATCAGACCGACGAGTCGTTGCGTTTGCCTTGCAGCGTAGCGTTGTAGAGTCAGTTGCTGTGCGTTCTGTGTGCTGCGTACGTTGGATTTATCTCGTCGTAGACATCAAATCGTATGAGTAGACTTGACAGAATTTAGTAGGAAAAAGGGTGAATGTTGAACTGTTGTCGCTCACACATCCAGTCAAAATGTTGGATTAGATAATGAAATGAGTTTGACTGCAGATTGTATTACGTAGAATTGATGCAATGACGCTGTCGGTCTGATCGGAGTGTAACCTTCACTGTACTGCTCCTCAGGACCCTAACCTCTAACCCTCCTAACCTTCACCTGGTACTATACATCACTGTACTGCTCCTCAGGACCCTAACCCTAACCTCTAATCCTCCTCCTAACCTTCACCTGGTACTATACATCACTGTACTGCTCCTCAGGACCCTAACCCTAACCTCTAACCCTCCTAACCTTCACCTGGTACTATACATCAATGTACTGCTCCTCAGGACCCTAACCTCTAACCCTCCTAACCTTCACCTGGTACTATACATCACTGTACTGCTCCTCAGGACCCTAACCTCTAATCCTCCTCCTAACCTTCACCTGGTACTATACATCACTGTACTGCTCCTCAGGACCCTAACCTTAATCTCTAACCCTCCTCCTAACCTTCACCTGGTACTATACATCACTGTACTGCTCCTCAGGACCCTAACCTCTAACCCTCCTCCTCCTAACCTTCACCTGGTACTATACATCACTGTACTGCTCCTCAGGACCCTAACCCTCCCCCTCCTAACCTTCACCTGGTACAATACATCACTGTACTGCTCCTCAGGACCCTAACCCTAACCTCTAACCCTCCTAACCTTCACCTAGTACTATATATCACTGTACTGCTCCTCAGGACCCTAACCCTAACCTCTAATCCTCCTCCTAACCTTCACCTGGTACTATACATCGGTACTATACATCACTGTACTGCTCCTCAGGACCCTAACCTCTAACCCTCACCTGGTACTATACATCACTGTACTGCTCCTCAGGACCCTAACCCTAACCTCTAATCCTCCTCCTAACCTTCACCTGGTACTATACATCGGTACTATACATCACTGTACTGCTCCTCAGGACCCTAACCTCTAACCGTTACCTGGTACTATACATCACTGTACTGCTCCTCAGGACCCTAACCCTAACCTCTGACCCTCCTAACCTTCACCTGGTACTATACATCACTGTACTGCTCCTCAGGACCCTAACCCTAACCTCTAACCCTCCTCCTAACCTTCACCTGGTACTATACATCACTGTACTGCTCCTCAGGACCCTAACCCTAACCTCTAACCCTCCTCCTAACCTTCACCTGGTACTATACATCACTGTACTGCTCCTCAGGACCCTAACCCTAACCTCTAACCCTCCTAACCTTCACCTGGTACTATACATCACTGCACTGCTCCTCAGGACCCTAACCTCTAACCTTCACCTGGTACTATACATCACTGTACTGCTCCTCAGGACCCTAACTCTAACCCTCCTAACCTTCACCTGGTACTATACATCACCGTACTGCTCCTCAGGACCCTAACCCTAACCTCTAACCCTCCTAACCTTCACCTGGTACTATACATCACCGTACTGCTCCTCAGGACCCTAACCTCTAACCCTCCTAACCTTCACCTGATACTATACATCAATGTACTGCTCCTCAGGACCCTAACCCTAACCTCTAACCCTCCTAACCTTCACCTGGTACTATACATCACTGTACTGCTCCTCAGGACCCTAACCCTAACCTCTAACCCTCCTAACCTTCACCTGGTACTATACATCACTGTACTGCTCCTCCGTGTGGAGGTGGGGGACAGACTCATATCAAACATCTCCAATCCAAAGTTAAATCTAGAATTGGCTTCCTATTTCACAACAAAGCATCCTTCACTCATGCTGCCAAACACACCCTCGTAAAACTGACCATCCTACCGATCCTCGACTTCGGCGATGTCATTTACAAAATAGCTTCCAATACGCTACTCAGACTGCATCCAATTTGCTATCACAGTGCCATCCGTTTTGTCACCAAAGCCCCATATACTACCCACCACTGCGACCTGTACGCTCTCGTTGGCTGGCCCTCACTTCATACTCGTCGCCAAACCCACTGGCTCCAGGTCATCTATAAGTCTCTGCTAGGTAAAGTCCCCCCTTATCTCCGCTCACTGGTCACCATAGCAGCACCCACCTGTAGCACGCGCTCCAGCAGGTATATCTCTCTGGTCACCCCTAAAGCCAATTCCTCCTTTGGCCGGCTTGCCTTCCAGTTCTCTGCTGCCAATGACTGGAACGAACTGCAAAAATCACTGAAGCTGGAGACTCATATCTCCCTCACTAGCTTTAAGCACCAGCTGTCAGAGCAGCTCACAGATCACTGCACCTGTACATAGCCCATCTAGAATTTAGCTCAAACAACTACCTACCTCATCCCATATTTGTTTTTCTGCTCTTTTGCACACCAGTGTTTCTACTTGCACATCCTCACCTGCACATCTATCACTCCAGTGTAAATTGCTAAATTGTAATTACTTCGCCACTATGGCCTATTTATTGCCTTACCTCTTTACTTCATTTACTTCACACACTATATACAGATTTTTCTATTGTGTTATTGACTGTGTTTGTTTATTCCATGTGTAACTCTGTGTTGTTGTTTGTGTCGAACTGCTTTGCTTTATCTTGGCCAGGTTGCAGTTGTATATAAGGACTTGTTCTCAACTGGCCTACCTGGTTAAATAAAGGTGAAATAAAATGCATAAATATCTGAGTATAGAGAGAAACCAACCTGTAGAATAAAACTTGGTCCAGCATGGCCATTTTTCTTTGGCATCACCTTCCATTAAAAGAATCGCGTACATTCTCACATCTTAAACATTTAAACCAGTCAGTCCATCATGTTACATACTAACAACACAGAGGACACGACTACGTTCGCTGACAACGCGGAGGACACGACTACGTTCGCTGACAACGCGGAGGACACGACTACGTTCGCTGACAACGCGGAGGACACGACTACGTTCGCTGACAACGCGGAGGACACGACTACGTTCGCTGACAACGCGGAGGACACGACTACGTTCGCTGACAACGCGGAGGACACGACTACGTTCGCTGACAACGCGGAGGACACGACTACGTTCGCTGACAACGCGGAGGACACGACTACGTTCGCTGACAACGCGGAGGACACGACTACGTTCGCTGACAATGACCACTGTCCCAACTGGACTAGATGGTTAAGTACATATACTGATACGATGTACTTTTTGTTTTTAGTAGTCCCAACAGCACAAGGAACGAATGAATGTTTGAACATGTTGTTCTTGGCCATGGTCATTCTGAAGCGCCGGCCAGAGGGAAGCCTCCATCTGAGGGTGTAGAGGGTGGGAGGGGTCGCCAACGATAGGTTTCAGACTGGTTGCCTTGTGGAACAGAATGCTCAAATGTGCCTGTGGTCGACCAATTACTTTGTTGGTTTTGTTTTACTATTCTGGTCAGTGTGCTTTCACTCAGATTACCAGACTGTCATATTGAACATGAGGATGTCCTGGACTGACTCGCTGCTCCTCTACCAGTCTGTTCCTGGACTGACTCGCTGCTTCTCTACCAGTCTGTTCCTGGACTGACTCGCTGCTTCTCTACCAGTCTGGTCCTGGACTGACTCGCTGCTTCTCTACCAGTCTGGTCCTAGACTGACTGGCTGCTTCTCTACCAGTCTCTGCTAATCATTTCCTCTCTCTGGCTGCAGTTCGATTCTCAACCGTTGTTCTCTGGGAAGTGTGCGCTTCTAACCTATCTGCTTAGTACCGTAGACAAGATCATTCCACGAGGAGTCTGATTTGATAATCATCATTTCTTGCAGGTTTACAGTTTTCCCGTCCAGTCCACGTTCACAGAGGAGTCTCACCAGTGTCTGCCCAAAGTTATCACTGGCATGCAACCAATGATACTGAAGGTAAGCATTTTACACCATACCCTCTGTTCTGTAGCCGTCCAGTTAGCTGTTCTGTGTTCTGTCAGATCCTAGCCCTCCGGTTAACCCTACTACCTCTGTCCTGTCAGATCCTAGCCCTCCGGTTAACCCTACTACCTCTGTCCTGTCAGATCCTAGCCCTCCGGTTAACCCTACTACCTCTGTCCTGTAAGATCCTAGCCCTCCGGTTAACCCTACTACCCCTGTCCTGTCAGATCCTAGCCCTCAGGTTAACCCTACTACCTCTGTCCTGTCAGATCCTAGCCCTCCGGTTAACCCTACTACCCCTGTCCTGTCAGATCCTAGCCCTCCGGTTAACCCTACTACCCCTGTCCTGTCAGATCCTAGCCCTCCGGTTAACCCTACTACCTCTGTCCTGTCAGATCCTAGCCCTCCGGTTAACCCTACTACCCCTGTCCTGTCAGATCCTAGCCCTCCGGTTAACCCTACTACCCCTGTCCTGTCAGATCCTAGCCCTCCGGTTAACCCTACTACCTCTGTCCTGTCAGATCCTAGCCCTCCGGTTAACCCTACTACCCCTGTCCTGTCAGATCCTAGCCCTCCGGTTAACCCTACTACCTCTGTCCTGTCACATCCTAGCCCTCCGGTTAACCCTACTACCCCTGTCCTGTCAGATCCTAGCCCTCCGGTTAACCCTACTACCTCTGTCCTGTCAGTTCCTAGCCCTCCGGTTAACCCTACTACCTCTGTCCTGTCAGTTTCTAGCCCTCCAGGACCTGGCTCTACTGTCTCAACACTCTCCTTCTAGACGTCTGGAGGTGTTCAGTCTCAGCCAACCAGGTGACCCCCGCTGCTCTGCCTGCATAAATACAACTAATGGATATTTATACTTTCACATTACAGAATGACTTCCTGTGTCTCATTACTGACAGTAAAACAATAAGAGCACTGTCTACACTCATCGACTGACTCTGCAGTATGCATAATGTTCCCTCGCCCCAGGAGGTGCCAGGGTAATGTTCCCTCCCCCCGGTAGTCCCAGGGTAATGTTCCCTCCCCCCGGTAGTCCCAGGGTAATGTTCCCTCCCCCCGGTAGTCCCAGGGTAATGTTCCCTCCCCCCGGTAGTCCCAGGGTAATGTTCCCTCCCCCCGGTAGTCCCAGGGTAATGTTCCCTCCCCCCGGTAGTCCCAGGGTAATGTAAAGGGAACATCTGGTTAAAAATGTGGTTAAGCTATAGATACAGTGCCTTCAGAAAGTATTCCTACCCCTCGACTTATTCCCCATTTTTCTTGTTACAGCCTGAATTCAAAATGGATTAAATCGGGTTTTTTTCCTACACGCAATTCCCCATAATGACAAGGTGAAAACATGTTTTTAGAAATGTTGGCGCGTTTATTGAAAATGAAATACAGAAACCTTATTTATGTAAGTATTCACAACCCTGAGTCAATACTTTGTAGAAGCACCTTTTTGGCGGCGATTACAGCTTTGAGTCGTCTTGGAATTTGTCTATCAGCTTTGTACATCCGGATTTTCTCCCATTCTTCCCTGCAGATCTTCTCAAGCAATATATATAATTTGAGTTGTTTATGAATTTTTACGATATAGCCAATTTTGACTTTAGGGATGAGGGATCTAGAGATGTTTCCCTTTCTGTATGTAGTTCCCAGAAGGTAACTTTTCTTTGTCGTTCTCTTGTTTTCCCCAGGCGGTCACCCTCACATCTGGACGGCCCTGAGTAAGGAGTGTCTCTCTCTGTTGTCTGACCTGACTGAGCGGCTGGTAGCCCACCATGACACTGTAGCTACTAACGGACGGGCCAAGTCCCAGTCTACAGGAAGCAACAAGCGGTCCACCACCTCCTCGGAAAGCTCCGGTAGCTACACCACTGCTCTGTCACTCTCTCTGAAGAACATTACACTGCATTCAGAAAGTATTCAGACCCCCTTGACTTTTTCCATATGTCGTTACAGCCTTATTCTAAAATGGAATGAAGTTGTTTTTTTTCCCCCTCTCAATCTACTCACAATACCCCATAGTGACATCACAATACCCCATAGTGACCAACAAAAACAGGTTTATAGAAATGTTTAACTTTATTATTATAATTTTTTTACATAAGTATTTGGTCCCTTTACTCAGTACTTTGTTGAAGCAACTTTTCAACTTTTGGCAGTGATTACAGCCTTGAGTCTTCTTAGATATGACGCTACAAGCTTGACACACCTGTATTTGGGGAGTTTCTCCAATTCTTCTCTGCAGATCCTCTCAAGCTCCGTCAGGTTGGATGGGAGGGTCGCTGCACAGCTATTTTCAGGTCTCTCCAGAGATGTTCGATCGGGTTCAAGTCCGGGCTCTGGCTGGACCACTCAAGGGCATTCAGAGACTTGTCCCGAAGCCACTCCTGCGTTGTCTTGACTGTGTGCTTAGGGTCGTTGTCCTGTTGGAAGGTAAACCTTCACCCCAATCTGAGGTCAGGAGCAGGTTTTCATCAAGGATCTCTGTACTTTGCTCCGTTCATCTTTCCCTCGATCCTGACTAGTCTCCCAGTCCCTGCCGCTGAAAAACATCCCCACAACATGATGCTGCCACTACCATGCTTCACCATGGGGATGGTCCCAGGTTTCCTCCATTGCTCAGTTTGGCCGGGCAGCCAGCTCTAGGAAGAGTCTTGGTGGTTCCAAACCTCTTCCATTTAAGAATGATGGAGGCTAATGTTACCTTGGGGACCTTCAATGCTGCAGATTTTTTGGTACCCTTCCCCAGATCTGTGCCTCGACCAAATCATGTCTCGGAGCTTTACGGACAATTCCTTCGACCTCATGGGTTGGTTTTTGTTGCGACATGCACTGTCAACTGTGGGACCTTTTATAGACAGGTGTGTGTCTTTCCAAATCATGTCCAATCAATTGAATTTACCACAGGTGGACTCCAATCAAGCTGTAGAAACATCTCAAGGATGATCAATGGAAACAGGATGCACCTGTGCTCAATTTCGAGTCTCATAGCAAAGTGTCTGAATACTTGAATTTATTTACATCGCTTTTATTTTTAGTAGATTTGAAAAAAATTCTAAACCTGTTTTTGCTTTGTCATTTTGGAGTGTTGTGTGTAAATTGAGTATTTTTTTATATTTTATGTAATCCATTTTATAATAATGCTGTAATGTTACATAATGTGTAAAAAGTAAAGGACTGAATAGACTGTGGTATCTGTGTATAGGGCGAGTGCATTATGTTAAAATTTTCCCAGGTTGGTAAACCCCATTCAGTAGATTCATCAAAACATATATACAGTAAAAAATTAAATTAAAAAATATTATTCTATATTTAAGCAATAAGTCACCTTTGGGGTTTGTGGTATATGGCCAATATACCACAGCTAAGGGCTGTTCTTAAGCACGACGCAACACGGAGTGCCTGGTTACAGCCCTTAGCTTTGGTATATTGGCCATATATACCACAAACCCCCGAGGTGCCTTATTGCTATTATAAACTAGTTACCAACGTAATTAGAGCAGTAAAAATAAATGTTGTCATACGGTCTGGTATACCACGCCTGTCAGCCAATCAGCATTCAGTGCTCGATCCACCCAGTTTTTATAATCATGTTTACATTCTAGAGAACATTCTGAACCAACGTCAAACCGTGGTCAGCCAATCAGCATTCAAGGCTCTAATCACGGTCAGTGGTCAGCTAATCATGGAATGTGGAACTTTTTGTTTTACAGCCTTGGATGAACACAGTCCTCTAATCAACTGCTCATCAAGACCTTGATTAGTCAGCGGTGTTAGTGCTGGGCCTGCTCACTCTATCTCCCCAGAACCAGGGTTGCGGCCAGATCACCTTTTTTTAAAATAGTATTTTAGTCCTTTAAAAAACACCCCTCTGACTCCCTCTCCTCCTCCAGTAGGTATGGACGATATGAAGACTCCTCGGCCCAGCGCCCTGATCAGAACCCCTGGCTCAGTGTTCTTGCGTTCCTCTGGGCTGCGAACTCCCCTGACCACCCCTTTTACCCCGGACCAAGACAGCCCTTTCTCCTCCCCCGCCCTGCGGCGCCTCACTGGCCCTCTGGAGCCTCAGGGGCCCCTGTCCCCCGGCTTCAGCTCCATCCAGAGCCCTCACGTCATGAGGAGGGGCCCCAAACTCTGGTCTGCTTCTACAGGTGAGGGCCAGCCCAGGGGCCACATATGGCTGATTTTTACTAATGGACTAGTGTAGTATTTCACTAGCAATACTACTATTACTACTATGAGCCAATGGAGTGTATAGTATGAGTGGTATCATATTTAAGCACTTTAATTATTTGTAAATATTGCATCACCCATCTCATATGTATGTACTGTTTTCTGTACTATGCCACTATCTTAGTCCAATGCCGCTCTGAGATATATATATATATATATATATATATACAGACAGACACACAGACAGACAGTCATGGCCAAAAGTTTTTTGAGAATGACACAAATATTTATTTTCAAAGTCTGCTGCCTCAGTTTGTATGATGGCAATTTGCATATACTCCAGAATGTTATGAAGAGTGATCAGATGAATTGCAATTAATTGCAAAGTCCCTCTTTGCCATACAAATGAACTGAATCCCCCAAAAACATTTCCACTGCATTTTAGCCCTGCCTCAAAAGGACCAGCTGACATCATGTCAGTGATGCTCTCGTTAACACAGGTGTGAGTGTTGACGAGGACAAGGCTGGAGATCACTCTGTCATGCTGATTGAGTTCAAATAACAGACTGGAAGCTTCAAAAGGAGGGTGGTGCTTGGAATCATTGTTCTTCCTCTGTCAACCATGGTTACCTGCAAGGAAACACGTGCCGTCATCATACTTTGCACAAAAAGGGCTTCACAGGTAAGGATATTGCTGCCAGTAAGATTGCACCTAAATCAGACATTTTATCGGATCATCAAGAACTTCAAGGAGAGCGGTTCAATTGTTGTGAAGAAGGCTTCAGGGCGCTCAAGAAAGTCCAGCAAGCGCCAGGACCGTCTCCTAAAGTTGATTTCAGCTGCGGGATCGGGGCACCACCAGTACAGAGCTTGCTCAGGAATGGCAGCAGGAAGGTGTGAGTGCATCTGCACGCACAGTGAGGTGAAGACTTTTGGAGGATGGCCTGGTGTCAAGAAGGGCAGCAAAGAAGCCACTTCTCTCCAGGAAAAACATCAGGGACAGACTGATATTCTGCAAAAGGTACAGGGATTGGACTGCAGAGGACTGGTGTAAAGTCATTTTCTCTGATGAAGGCACTGTCAGATTGTTTGGGGCATCTGGAAAAAAGCTTGTCCGGAGAAGACAAGGTGAGCGCTACCATCAGTCCTGTGTCATGCCAACAGTAAAGCATCCTGAGACCATTCATGTGTGGAGTTGCTTCTCAGCCAAGGGAGTGGGCTCACTCACAATTTTGCCTAAGAACACAACCATGAATAAAGAACGGTACCAACACATTCTCCGAGAGCGACTTCTCCCAACCATCCAGGAACAGTTTGGTGACGAACAATGCCTTTTCCAGCATGATGGAGCACCTTGCCATAAGGCAAAAGGTGATAACTAAGTGGCTCGGAACAAAACATCGATATTTTGGGTCCATGGCCAGGAAACTCCCCAGACCTTAATCCCATTGAGAACTTGTGGTCAATCCTCAAGAGGCGGGTGGACAAACAAAAACACACAAATTCTGACAAACTCCAAGCATTGATTATGCAATGGGCTGCCATCAGTCAGGATGTGGCCCAGAAGTTAACTGACAGCATGCCAGGGCAGATTGCAGAGGTCTTGAAAAAGAAGTCAACACTGCAAATATTGACTCTTTGCATCAACTTCATGTAATTGTCAATAAAAGCCTTCGACACTTATGAAATGCTTGTAATTATACTTCAGTATTCCATAGTAACATCTGACAAAAATATCTAAAGACACTGAAGCAGCAAACTTTGTGGAAATTAATATTTGTGTCATTCTCAACTTTTGGCCACGACTGTATATAGTAATTCTTAATCTCACTTACTTAGATTTATGTGTATTTTGGGTATATGTTGTGAAACTGTTACACGGAACCTCTACTCAGACAATTAATCCACATAAAACGGTCAACTGAATCGTTTCTAGTCATCTCTCCTCCTTCCAGGCTTTTTCTTCTCTGGACTTTATATTGCGATTGGCAACTTTCATAAATTAGGTGCATTTCCGCCACCGACCTCGTTCGTCTTTCAGTCACCCACGTGGGTATAACCAATGAGGAGATGGCACGTGGGTACCTGCTTCTATAAACCAATGAGGAGATGGGAGAGGCAGGACTTGCAGCGCTATCTGCGTCACAAATAGAAAGGAGTTCTATTTTAGCCCTTGGCAATGCAGACGCTCGTTGGCGCACTCGCGAGCAGTGTGGGTACAATAATTGAATAATATAGATTTCTAAATGTATTTTGCAGCGCTCGGGATGCGAGCGGTGTAGTCAGCCTGTTAGATATTTCTTGTTAGATATTACTGCACTGTCGGAGCTAGAAACTCAATCATTTCTCTACACCCGCAATAACATCTGCTAAACACGTGACCAATAAAATGTGATTTAGATATTATCATTCACCTTTCAGCATGGATTTGTTTTCATATTGACGAGTTAACAACAGCGATGTTTATTGACCTATGAATTCAGACCATTCTCTGTTTTATGGCTGTCTAGACTCCCAGCTGAACGGCAGTCCATCTCCTGGTCCCGCCACCAGCCTGTCCCAGGCCCAACTCAAACCCTCCTTCCTTGTTACCTTCCTACAGAACAGGAAGGACCAGGTACTGTCTTGTTTCTAAAAGTGTTCTCCCATTTGGGAGCTACTGACTAATGGTGTATTATTTTAGCTATTATAAAACTTCGGTCCTTTTTTTATTATCTTTGTAATTGTCCCATTCAGGTTAAACAATTCTTGGCAAAGCGGGTGCTGATAATGTATCTGTTTAACAAGGTAAGGGTGTGTGTACCTGCACGCTGTCTCTGGGTTGTGGGGCTAGGACGCCGTCTCTGGGTTGTGGGGCTAGGACGCCGTCTCTGGGTTGTGGGGCTAGGACGCCGTCTCTGGGTTGTGGGGCTAGGACGCCGTCTCTGGGTTGTGGGGCTAGGGCGCCGTCTCTGGGTTGTGGGGCTAGGGCGCCGTCTCTGGGTTGTGGGGCTAGGGCACCGTCTCTGGGTTGTGGGGCTCACTGCATGCTCTTCCCCAAATCATCCTTAACAAATCATCTACTTAAGGCTGGAAGTTACCTGGTCTAATTCAACTGAGAGAAGAGCTCTATCATTCAGGCATACAACATATCTGGGTTGTGCCAAAAGACCACTTTGTGGAGAAGCTATGTTTTCAAAATTGTTTACATTAATTCTGATTATTTCCAGGGATACACAACATCCTGAAATATATGTAGATGTCTTTGTTAGAAAGAATACTATATTTCCCTTGACAGAATGATGCTGAATGTAAAAAAAAATATGCTTAATTTACCCACCCTCCCCTACTAATTGAGCTGTTAGCCCCGCAGTAGGAAGTGTTAGCCCCGCAGTAGGAAGTGTTAGCCCCGCAGTAGGTAGCACCGCAGTAGGAAGTGTTAGCGCAGCTAATCAGGTCAATAGTATGCTGTTCATGGTTGTGGTTATTTGAATCACTTCCAACTGAAGCAAACCGGTCATCTTCTCCACCTTCCTCTGTCCTGTCTGTCCCAGCATGCTGTCATTATGTGTGGTGTTAATAGGGCTGTGATTGGCCAGGGACCTCCCCATAACATATCACCATACGTAGGCGCTGATACCATATGTATTGCGATTCTATATGTACTGCGATTTTGTTGTGAATATATTGGCAAATTATAACGTCCCAGTTAGCCGTGTGATTGCTGCCGTCCCAGTTAGCCGTGTGATTGCTGCCGTCCCAGTTAGCCGTGTTATTGCTGCCGTCCCAGTTTGCCGTGGCTAACGCCGTATGATTGCTGCCGTCCCAGTTTGCCGTGGCTAATGCCGTATGATTCCTGCCGTCCCAGTTAGCCGTGGCTAATACCGTGTGATTCCTGCCGTCCCAGTTAGCCGTGGCTAACGCCGTGTGATTGCTGCCGTCCCAGTTAGCCGTGGCTAACGCCGTGTGATTGCTGCCGTCCCAGTTAGCCGTGGCTAACGCCGTGTGATTGCTGCCGTCCCAGTTAGCCGTGGCTAACGCCTTGTGATTCCTGTAATGTAACTTGAGTTTCCTCACTCATTGTTATCTCTCCCTGCAGCTGCCAGAAGCCTCCAGTCAGGCCCTGTTCGCTGACAGCCAGGTTCACATATGGGCTCTGCAAGGTATTTTCATTCATAAACTCAGAATTCTTTGTAGAAAACAACAGATTTTCACATTTTGTCAAGATTGAGATTTTATCCTAATTTCCTCCCTCCTTACTGTAGGTCTGTCTCACCTGGTGGCAGCGTCGTTCTCTGAGGACCAGTATGGAATAGTTCAGACCACCCTGCCTACCATCCTCAGTACCATGCTGGTGTTACAGGAGGTAGGAAATACACCAGTACCACGCTGGTGTTACAGGAGGTAGGAAATACACCAGTACCACGCTGGTGTTACAGGAGGTAGGAAATACACCAGTACCACGCTGGTGTTACAGGAGGTAGGAAATACACCAGTACCACGCTGGTGTTACAGGAGGTAGGAAATGCACCCTGCCTACCATCCTCAGTACCATGCTGGTGTTACAGGAGGTAGGAAATACACCAGTACCATGCTGGTGTTACAGGAGGTTAGACATGGGTGAAGCATGTGCAGTTAATTTTACAGCTTCAGACCTGCGTACGTCTCACTTTAAAGTAAATCTGTTTTAATCTAATAATGGTCCAGTATCTGCTGCTTCCCGCTGACCTCACCTTAGCTTGTAATGTTTCACTAAGTCGTTTGATCGACTATGGGGGGAAAATCAACATGTTAGTTAGCACAAACCCATCCATACCAAGGCTGCTTAGTGCCTAACTGTCTTCCTTCCTTAATTCCTTCCCTCTCTTCACCCCCTTCCCCCTCTCCTCACCCCCTCCCTCTCCTCCAGGCTGTGGATCGTCACTTCAAGCTACCCCATACCTCCTCTAAACCAGGTCACTGTTCCTGCGGTATGGGAGATGACAGTTACAAGACGCTCCGCTTCGCTCTGCGATCCACCCTCAAGACCGCCGTCTACAGGATCACAGCCACCTTCGGAGGACACCTCCAGTAAGAATTGCAGATGTAGTTAAACACCACTTTAATGCGGTCCTGGACCTGAAAGATATGGTAATATGGGATGGGGGGGCTGGACCTGAAAGATACGGTAATATGGGATGGGGGGGCTGGACCTGAAAGATACGGTAATATGGGGGGCTGGCAGTTGAGCACACTGAAGTAGAGGCTAAACACTCAATTGCTCCAACACATTACTTTAATGTTCTGGTCCCACAATGAATCATCTACTACTGCTATAGAATAGGTGTATCATGTTTTGCCATTGTGAAGGTTAGTTTATCTTTGTCCTACTCCTGTGAACACTGATCTGATTGGTGTGTCCCTGGTGTCCAGCGCTGTCCAGATGTCAGCAGAACATCGGAAGAGACTGCAGCACTTCCTGGAGTATAAAGAGTGAAGGCGTGAGCGAGATGGCCCAGGAGTGCGTCTGTCACTTAGCTGATGACAATGGTAGTGTGACTGAGTTGATATTAGCTCTGTGTGTGTGGCTGTGTGTGTGTGTGTGTGTGTGTGTGTGTGTGTGTGTGTGTGTGTGTGTGTGTGTGTGTGTGTGTGTGTGTGTGTGTGTGTGGCTGGGTGTGTGTGTGTGTGTGTGTGTGTGTGTGTGTGGCTGGGTGTGTGTGTGTGTGTGGCTGGGTGTGTGTGTGTGTGTGGCTGGGTGTGTGTGTGTGTGTGGCTGGGTGTGTGTGTGTGTGTGGCTGGGTGTGTGTGTGTGTGTGGCTGGGTGTGTGTGTGTGTGTGGCTGGGTGTGTGTGTGTGTGTGGCTGGGTGTGTGTGTGTGTGTGGCTGGGTGTGTGTGTGTGTGTGGCTGGGTGTGTGTGTGTGTGTGGCTGGGTGTGTGTGTGTGGCTGGGTGTGTGTGTGTGTGTGGCTGGGTGTGTGTGTGTGTGGCTGGGTGGGTGGGTGTGTGTGTGTGGCTGGGTGGGTGGGTGTGTGTGTGTGGCTGGGTGGGTGTGTGGGTGGGTGTGTGGCTGGGTGGGTGGGTGTGTGTGTGTGGCTGGGTGGGTGGGTGTGTGGGTGTGTGGCTGGGTGGCTGGGTGGGTGGGTGTGTGTGTGTGTGGCTGGGTGGGTGGGTGTGTGTGTGTGTGGCTGGGTGGGTGTGTGTGTGTGGCTGGGTGGGTGGGTGTGGGTGGGTGGGTGTGGCTGGCTGGGTGGGTGGGTGGGTGTGGCTGGGTGGGTGTGGCTGGGTGTGTGTGTGTGGCTGTGTGGCTGGCTGTGTGTGTGTGTGGCTGGCTGTGTGTGTGTGTGGCTGGGTGTGTGGCTGGGTGTGTGGCTGGGTGTGTGGCTGGGTGTGTGGCTGGGGGTGTGGGTGTGTGTGTGTGTGTGTGTGTGTGGCTGGGTGTGTGTGTGTGTGGCTGGGTGTGTGTGTGTGTGGCTGGGTGTGTGTGTGTGTGGCTGGGTGTGTGTGTGTGGCTGGGTGTGTGTGTGTGGCTGGGTGTGTGTGTGTTGCTGGGTGTGTGTGTGTGTGGCTGGGTGTGTGTGTGTGTGGCTGGGTGTGTGTGTGTGGCTGGGTGTGTGTGTGTGGCTGGGTGTGTGTGTGTGTGGCTGGGTGGGTGTGTGTGTGTGTGGCTGGGTGTGTGTGTGTGTGTGTGTGGCTGGGTGTGTGTGGCTGGGTGTGTGTGGCTGGGTGTGTGTGGCTGTGTGTGTGTGTGGCTGGGTGTGTGTGTGGCTGGGTGTGTGTGGCTGTGTGTGTGTGTGGCTGTGGGTGTGTGTGTGGCTGGGTGTGTGTGTGGCTGGGTGTGTGTGTGGCTGGGTGTGTGTGTGGCTGGGTGTGTGTGTGGCTGGGTGTGTGTGTGGCTGGGTGTGTGTGTGGCTGGGTGTGTGTGTGTGGCTGGGTGTGTGTGTGTGGCTGGGTGTGTGTGTGTGGCTGGGTGTGTGTGTGTGGCTGGGTGTGTGTGTGTGGCTGGGTGTGTGTGTGTGGCTGGGTGTGTGTGTGTGGCTGGGTGTGTGTGTGTGGCTGGGTGTGTGTGTGTGGCTGGGTGTGTGTGTGTGGCTGGGTGTGTGTGTGTGGCTGGGTGTGTGTGTGTGGCTGGGTGTGTGTGTGTGGCTGGGTGTGTGGCTGGGTGTGTGTGTGTGGCTGGGTGTGTGGCTGGGTGTGTGTGTGGCTGGGTGTGGCTGGGTGTGTGTGTGTGTGTGTGGCTGGGTGTGTGTGTGTGTGTGTGGCTGGGTGTGTGTGTGTGTGTGTGGCTGGGTGTGTGTGTGTGGCTGGGTGTGTGTGTGTGGCTGGGTGTGTGTGTGTGGCTGGGTGTGTGTGTGTGGCTGGGTGTGTGTGTGTGGCTGGGTGTGTGTGTGTGGCTGGGTGTGTGGCTGGGTGTGTGTGTGTGTGTGTGTGTGGCTGGGTGTGTGGCTGTGTGTGTGTGTGGCTGGGTGTGTGTGTGGCTGGGTGTGTGTGTGTGTGTGTGTGGCTGGGTGTGTGTGTGTGTGTGGCTGGTTGTGTGTGTGGCTGTGGCTGGTTGTGTGTGTGGCTGTGGCTGGCTGGGTGTGTGTGGCTGTGGCTGGCTGGGTGTGTGTGGCTGTGGCTGGCTGGGTGTGTGTGTGTGTGGCTGGCTGGGTGTGTGTGTGTGTGGCTGGCTGGGTGTGTGTGTGGCTGTGGCTGGCTGGGTGTGTGTGTGGCTGTGGCTGGCTGGCTGTGTGTGTGGCTGGCTGGCTGTGTGTGTGTGTGGCTGGCTGTGTGTGTGTGTGTGTGGCTGGCTGTGTGTGTGGCTGGCTGGGTGTGTGTGTGTGTGTGGCTGGCTGTGTGTGTGTGTGTGTGTGGCTGGCTGTGGTGTGTGGCTGGCTGGCTGGCTGGCTGGCTATGTGTCTGGCTGGCTGGCTGTGTGTGTGTGTGTGGCTGGCTGTGGTGTGTGGCTGGCTGGCTGGCTGGCTATGTGTCTGGCTGGCTCTGGGTGGCTGTGTGTGTGGCTGGCTGTGTGTGGCTGTGCTTCCTATTGAAAGATCTTAAAAGTGCCAAATTCGAATTGGATGCCTAGACTACTGTTCGTAGGAAACGAGGTTGCTGCCAAGTTCTTGTTTGTTGGTTTTTGTTTGTAATAGACATTTATTTGTAATCAGCTTGTCAATAATGTTTTGTCCATCTGACAAATTGCTTCAAAAGATGCTTGTGAATGTTGTTTTCTGCTTTAACTCAAATTAACGGGATTGTGACATACGTCTAGGAAGTCTTTTGAAATGTCGCCTCCAGCAACTTGAGTTCACGTATGATCGATGACTACGTAGTGAATGAATAAAATGTTTTGTAAAAATGCTTTGGTCTCATTTTGGTTGATGCGTATACATCTGTAGAGACGTGTTTTGCCCAGCAGAGGGCGCTGCCACACAGACCACACCAGGTACAGGCCAGTGTTATCCTCAACACCACCTGTGAGGTTTCCACTGCTGTAGTAGATTATTATTGGCGCATGTCGCAGGAGAGAACCCAACTCTGAAATATGTGGAAGTCTTATTCCTTGAAGGGATATTAAACTCGACAAGAGAACAATACTTTAATAAACAAATAACTTTCTTTTTTTTATTCTATGCTGAGTGACTATCCTATTCTACAGTCGTGGCCAAAAGTTTTGAGAATGACACAAATATTAAGTTTGCTGCTTCAGTGTCTAGATATTTTTGTCAGATGTTACTATGGAATACTGAAGTATAATTACAAGCATTTCATAAGTGTCGAAGGCTTTTATTGACAATTACATGAAGTTGATGCAAAGAGTCAATATTTGCAGTGTTGACTTCTTTTTCAAGACCTCTGCAATCTGCCCTGGCATGCTGTCAGTTAACTTCTGGGCCACATCCTGACTGATGGCAGCCCATTGCATAATCAATGCTTGGAGTTTGTCAGAATTTGTGTGTTTTTGTTTGTCCACCCGCCTCTTGAGGATTGACCACAAGTTCTCAATGGGATTAAGGTCTGGGGAGTTTCCTGGCCATGGACCCAAAATATCGATGTTTTGTTCCGAGCCACTTAGTTATCACCTTTTGCCTTATGGCAAGGTGCTCCATCATGCTGGAAAAGGCATTGTTCGTCACCAAACTGTTCCTGGATGGTTGGGAGAAGTCGCTCTCGGAGAATGTGTTGGTACCGTTCTTTATTCATGGTTGTGTTCTTAGGCAAAATTGTGAGTGAGCCCACTCCCTTGGCTGAGAAGCAACTCCACACATGAATGGTCTCAGGATGCTTTACTGTTGGCATGACACAGGACTGATGGTAGCGCTCACCTTGTCTTCTCCGGACAAGCTTTTTTCCAGATGCCCCAAACAATCTGACAGTGCCTTCATCAGAGAAAATGACTTTACACCAGTCCTCTGCAGTCCAATCCCTGTACCTTTTGCAGAATATCAGTCTGTCCCTGATGTTTTTCCTGGAGAGAAGTGGCTTCTTTGCTGCCCTTCTTGACACCAGGCCATCCTCCAAAAGTCTTCACCTCACTGTGCGTGCAGATGCACTCACACCTTCCTGCTGCCATTCCTGAGCAAGCTCTGTACTGGTGGTGCCCCGATCCCGCAGCTGAAATCAACTTTAGGAGACGGTCCTGGCGCTTGCTGGACTTTCTTGAGCGCCCTGAAGCCTTCTTCACAACAATTGAACCGCTCTCCTTGAAGTTCTTGATGATCCGATAAAATGTCTGATTTAGGTGCAATCTTACTGGCAGCAATATCCTTACCTGTGAAGCCCTTTTTGTGCAAAGTATGATGACGGCACGTGTTTCCTTGCAGGTAACCATGGTTGACAGAGGAAGAACAATGATTCCAAGCACCACCCTCCTTTTGAAGCTTCCAGTCTGTTATTTGAACTCAATCAGCATGACAGAGTGATCTCCAGCCTTGTCCTCGTCAACACTCACACCTGTGTTAACGAGAGCATCACTGACATGATGTCAGCTGGTCCTTTTGAGGCAGGGCTAAAATGCAGTGGAAATGTTTTGGGGGGGGATTCAGTAAATTTGCATGGCAAAGAGGGACTTTGATCAGATGAATTGCAATTCATCATCACTCTTCATAACATTCTGGAGTATATGCAAATTGCCATTATACAAACTGAGGCGGCAGACTTTGAAAATTAATATTTGTGGTGTTCTCAAAACTTATGGCCACGACTGTACATTGTCGAACATAACATTTTAACAATAATTTAATGACTACTGAAAAACGGACGTTTTAAAACATTTTCTTATCACTACACCAGGTTACTACTAACTGCTTCATCATTAATGTAGGTACCATGTTAGTTTCCCTCATAACATCTAAGTGGGGCACCTCAACACATATGCGTGTTTCATAATAGCCTACATTAAGTTTGTCAACAATCTACAGTATGTTTAGGTTACATGGTCTACATGACAAACCATGCAGAAAGGTCGCAAAGATCTCCCAGGTGACTACAGGTGTCTTCCCAGGTGACTACAGGTGTCTTCCCAGGTGACTACAGGTGTCTTCCCAGGTGACTACAGGTGTCTTCCCAGGTGACCCCCTTTAGATCTATTCTCTAAAAAAATGTCTGGGGTTCACCTGTAATGGGTTCTAACCATAGGAACCCTTGTTAAAGCTACCGCTAGATCTAGAACAAACTTGAATAGATTAACTTTCATACACAGACATTCTCAGGCATCAATATGTTTGATAGTAAAGGGCTTTAGGTAAGTGGAGGAGAAAGTATTCAGCTACTCACTTCATTTTTTACACATTTTGTTACGTTACAGCCTTATTCTAAAATTGATTAAATAAATTGTTTTCCTCATCAATCTACACACAATACCCCATAATGACAAAGCAAAAACATTTTTTTTAAAGGTATTAAAAATAAACAAATACCTTATTTACATAAGTATTTAGACCCTTTGCTATGAGACTTGAAATTGAGCTCAGATGCATCCTGTTTCCATTGATCGTCCTTGAGACGTTTCTACAACTTGATTGGAGTCCACCTGTGGTAAATGCAATTGATTGGACATGATTTGGAAAGGCACACACCTGTCTATATAAAGTACCATAGTTGACATTCACTGTCCTCTTGGTAAGCAACTCCAGTGGAGATTTGGCCTTGTGGTTTAGGTTATTGTCCTGCTGAAAGGTAGATTTGTCTCCCAGTGTCTGGTGAAA
This sequence comes from Salmo salar, assembly GCF_965601325.2. NCBI lineage: Eukaryota > Metazoa > Chordata > Actinopteri > Salmoniformes > Salmonidae > Salmo > Salmo salar. The sequence continues at coordinate 56,250,542 of NC_138304.1, read as the reverse complement.
CGCAGAATGAAGCAGGTTTTCCTCTAGGATTTGGTCTGTGTTTAGCTTCATTCCATACATTTTTTTTATCCTGAAAAACTCCCCAGTCCTTAACGATGACAAGCATACCCATAACATGATGCAGCCACCACTATGCTTGAAAATAGGGAGAGTGTTACTCCGTAATGTGTTGTGTTGGATTTGCCCCAAACATAACACATTGCATTCAGGACAAAAAGTCAATTTCTTTGCTATATGTTTTGCAGTATTACTTTAGTGCCTTGTTGCAAACAGGATGCATGTTTTGAAATGTTTTATTCTGTACAGGTTTCTGTCTTCTCACTCTGTCAATTAGGTTAGTATTGTGGAGTAACTACAATGTCCCTGTTGTTGATCCAGCCTCCGTAAGAGACATTTACTGTAACGTGGTGAGGTTGGACACAGGTGCAGAGAAAAGACCAGATGAGGAATCAGTGGTTAAGAAAAAAACATAATACTTTACTGAGAAACTAGTCTCAGGAGCTCAGTAAACTTGAAAAACAACAAACACTAAGTCTCAAACTCACTCAGGAAAGGACCACACACGGAAAACAACTGAATCTTCTGCCAAAGACAACAGAAAACAACTTTCTTTTAACAGGGACATAATCCTACAATCACACACCTGAGTCCAATAAAAGTCTCTAGGTTGGTCTCTGCTGCCCTCCGGTGACAGGAGGAACCATGACAACAATATACTGCACCATCCAGAGGACTCTCTTCATTCTAGCCAGTAGAGACCAAAGCCAGTTCTCTGTCGACGGTCCAATATACTGCACCATCCAAACTGTGTTCTCCACGTTTGGTACCTATACTGAATACATTATTCTAGTCAACTTGACCCTGTGAAGAATAGAGTCAATTCTTCTATAACCAGGTCCTCCTTGTCTGTCTTCTCCATGCTTTGACATGGTACAGGACCTTCAGGAGGTGGTGGAGGTAGAGGGGAGGAGGAAGAGGTGGGTGTCAGATAGGTGGAGGAGAGGATAAGGAGGTGGGTGTCTTCCAGCCAGGAGTGTTTGACCGCTGCCTGGGTCAGTTCTGATGATGTCCAGTACCAGTCTCACTCCAGACTCCCTGCCCTTTCAGACTCCCTGCCCTTTCAGACTCCCTGCCCTTTCAGACTCCCTGCCCTTTCAGACTCCCTGCCCTTTCATCCCAACAGCTCAGAGAGGAACGCGACTTGGGTAACACAAGACTAGTACCAGCCAAACTGTGCTGTGCCACCATTGGAGGGATTTAATAGCTGATGTGGCAGTGCATTTCGTCGACTTGACTGGCACAAAGACTTCTGGACTGAACTAACCAATGGACTAAGCCAAAACTACTCGACTGTCGTGATGCTCTGTTAGACTGAGCTTTGCCACCATGGAGGACAATATAGACTGGACCAAACCAAATGGCCTTTCTCAAGCACCTTTAGACTATCAAACAACCATGGTTGTTATTTTTCTTCTTGTCTCTCTTGTCACCTCCTTTTGCTGTTTTACATGAATTCACACTGTTGGATCAATGTTATCTTCTCTCTGTCCACGCTGTAGAGTTTATTGTGTAATAATGTTGTCTTCTCTCTGTCCACGCTGTAGAGTTCATTGTGTAATAATGTAATATTATGTTTTACTTTGAGAGTAGAAGTGTTGTTCACATTGTATTTTACATGTTATTGTTTTTATGTATTATTATTTCTAATAATAAAATTAGCAAACAAAGAGGTCATGTTTACATTCCTCAGCAAGTAAAGAATGTGTAAGTTCAATGCCTAGGTTTACCTCCACTGTATTCACATCCTACCATACCCTTGTCTGTACATTATGCCCTGAATCTATTCTACCGCGCCCAGAAATCTGCTCCTTTAATTCTCTGTTCCGAACACACTAGAAGACCAGTTCTTATAGCCTTTAGCCGTACCCTTATCCTACTCCTCCTCTGTTCCTCTGGTGATGTAGAGGTTAACCAAGGCCCTGCAGCCCCCAGCACCACACCTATTCCCCAGGCGCTCTCATTTGTTGACTTCTGTAACTGCCAACCCGAATGTCCTAGCCGTGTCTGAATCCTGGCTTAGGAAGGCCACCAACAATTCTGAAATTTACATCCCCAACTACAACATTTCCCGACAAGATAGAACTGCCAAAGGGGGCGGAGTTGAAATCTACTGCAGAGATAGCCTGCAGAGTTCTGTCATACAATCCAGGTCTGTGCCAAACAATTTGAGCTTCTACTTCTAAAAATCCACCTTTCCAGAAACAAGTCTCTCACCGTTGCTGCTTGCTATAGACCACCCGGTGCCCTGGACATCATATGAGAATTAATTTCCCCCATCTATCTTCAGAGTTCGTACTGTTAGGTGACCTAAACTGGGATATGCTTAACACCCCGGCCATCCTACAATCCAAGCTAGATGTCCTCAATCTCACACAAATTATCAAGGAACCTACCAGGTACAACCCTAAATCCGTAACCATGGGCACCCTCATAGATTTTATCCTGACCAATTTGCCCTCTAAATACACCTCCGCTGTTTTCAACCAAGATCTCAGCGATCATTGCCTGCGTTCGTAATGGGTCCGCGGTCAAACGACCACCCCTCATCACTGTCAAACACTCCCGTAAACACTTCAGCAAGCAGGCCTTTCTAATCGACCTGGCCCGGGTATCCTGGAAGGATATTGCCCTCATCCCGTCAGAAGAGGAAGCCTGGTTGCTCTTTAAAAGTGCTTTCCTTGCCATCTTAAATAAGCATGCCCCATTCAAAAAATGTAGACCTAAGAACAGATATAGCCCCTGGTTCACTCCAGACCTGATTGCCCTTGACCAGCACAAAAATATCCTGTGGCGTTCTGCATTAGCATCGAATAGCCCCCGCAATATGCAACTTTTCAGGGAAGTCAGGAACCAATACACACAGTCAGTTAGGAAAGCTAAGGCTAGCTTTTTGAAACAGAAACTTGCATCCTGTAGCACTAATTCCCAAAAAGTTTGAGACACTGTAAAGTCCATGGAGAATAAGAGCACCTCTTCCCAGCTGCCCACTGCACTGAGGCTAGGAAACACTGTCACCACTGATAAATCTACAATAATCGAATTTCAATAAGCATTTTTCTACGGCTGCGCATGCTTTCCACCTGGCTACCCCTACCCCGTCTATCTGTTCTGCAGCAATTTGCCCAAGCCCCCCCCCCCCCCCCCCCCCATGATTCTCCTTTACCCAAATCCAGACAGCTGATATTCTGAAAGAGCTGCAAAATCTGGATCCCTACAAATCAGCCGGGCTAGACAATCTGGACCCTCATTTCTAAAATTATCAGCTGCAATTGTTGCAACCCCTATTACTAGCCTATTCAACCTGTTTCGTATAGTCTGAGATCCCCAAAGACTGGAAAACTGTCGCGGTTATCCCCCTCTTCAAAAGGGGAGACACTGGTGAGTCTCTGATCCACCTCTACGCAGACGACACCATTCTGTATACCTCTGGCCCTTCTTTGCACACCCTGTTAACAAACCTCCAAATGAGCTTCAATGCCATACAACTCTCCTTCCGTGGCCTCCATCTGCTTTTAAATGCAAGTAAAACTAAATGCATGCTCTTCAACCGATCGCTGCCTGCACCTGCCCGTCCGTCCAGCATCACTACTCTGGACGGTTCTGACTTAGAATATGTGGACTACTACAAATACCTAGGTGTCTAGCTAGACTGTAAACTCTCCTTCCAGACTCACATTAAGCATCTCTAATCCAAAATTAAATCTAGAATCGGCTTCCTATTTCGCAACAAAGCCTCCTTCACTCAAGTTGCCAAACATACCCTCGTAAAACTGACTATCCTACCGATCCTTGACTTCGGTGATGTCATTTACAAAATAGCCTCCAACACTCTACTCAGCAAATTGGATGCAGTCTATCACAGTGCCATCCGTTTTGTCACCAAAGCCCCATATACTACCCACCACTGTGACCTGTATGCTCTCGTTGGCTGGCCCTCGCTACGTATTCGTCGCCAAACCCACTGGCTCCAGGTCATCTACAAGACCCTGCTAGGTAAAGCCTCGCCTTATCTCAGCTCACTGGTCACCATAGCAACACCCACCTGTAGCACGCGCTCCAGCAGGTATATCTCACTGGTCACCCCCAAAGCCAACTCCTCCTTTGGCCGTCTTTCCTTCCAGTTCTCTGCTGCCAATGACTGGAACGAACTGTAAAAGTCACTGAAGCTGGAGACTTATATCTCCCTCACTAACTTTAAGCATCAGCTGTCAGAGCAGCTTACCGATCACTGTACCTGTACATAGCCCATCTGGAAATAGCACACCCAACTACCTCATCTCCATATTATTACTTACCCTCTTGCTATTTTGCACCCCAGTATCTCTACTTGCACATCATCTGCACATCTATCACTCCAGTGTTTAACTGAGAAATTGTAATTATTTCGCCTCTATGGCCGATTTATTGCCTACCTCCCTAATCTTACTACATTTGCACACACTGTACATACTTTTTCTACTGTATTATTGATTGTATGTTTGTTTATTCCATGTGTAACTCTGTGCTGTTGTTTTTGTCGCACTGCTTTGCTTTATCTTGGCCAGGTCGCAGTTGTAAATGAGAACTTGTTCTCAACTGGCCTACCTGGTTAAATAAAGGACTTGTTCTCAACTAGCCTACCTGGTTAAATAAAGGACTTGTTCTCAACTGGCCTACCTGGTTAAATAAAGGTGAAATAAAATGTAAAGTTAAACTGTACATAACTTTTTTTCTGATTTTCCCTATATCGCTTGTATGTGCCGGACTCAATTTCTTGCGATAGCTGACTTTTTCCAGCTGTAAATTGAACCATATTTTCTATATTGCTTTGTTTATGTGAACTGAGCACCAGGTAATAGCATCTCCAACACTACCATCTAGTGTTCACAGGCAGTAAAGTCATTTCACGTTAGAAAACTTGTAACGTTGCGCAAAAGACGACCACGAGAGCGCGCACTACTACTAGCCTATAATATTACTGGGGCGCGGGAATGGTGTACCGTGAACTATACCGGAGATGCGTAAAGGGGAAGTTTGCTCTCTTTAATCCTCTGTCAATGTTTCTAAACTCGCGCGCACACACACACACGGGAAGCAGAATTTCCACATTCCGTTTGGAGTTGTACAGTACTGAGAAGGAGGGACACACCTTTACTGGAGAGCCCCAGGAGAGAGGAGGAGAGGAGGGATTAGTTAGTTACTTAGTTAGTTAGCTTGACGTGATTAGGAGGGCTTGGCTTCTGTGTCTGCCGTTGTAAACGTTTTACACTTGGATACGTACAGTACGGGCTGTGGAGGACAGGTTGACAGCCATGTGTTGTTGGCTATGCCTGGACATTTATTAAAGACAAGGCAACAGGTCGTTAAAAAGGTAAGAAAAATAATACACTCATTTACATACATATAACTTCATGTGTTTATTACAAATGGGGAATAACAAGAAGGTAAATTGTGATAGTTAATGAATGTGTTATTATAGTTTGTAATATTATTTTCAGCGCTGAATTATCTTCTTTTTTTTTTTACAGTACCTGCTGCATCTGCAAGTAATTCGTTTGTTTTGGTTTATTGTCATATATATATATTTTTAAAGTAACATCTAACTTCAGTTATTGTGAAGTACTTTTGGTAACCATTTGGTAAAGCAGTTATGATGTCCTTGTAATGTAGCTAAAGTGTTTCACTTGTTAATTTATGTCTCTCTAACATTCAGTCCAGTGAATGTAATGAAGAGTGTATAAATCTAGTCTAATTAGGGGTTCCGCAGCTAAATTGGTCAAACCTTATTGTTGTTACAAAAAATGCAAGTTCCTGTGAGATGATGTGGCCTAGGAGGGTGTAACCTTGTATGACGGTTACTGGCCAAAGACCAGACCCTCACATGCAGTCCCATGCCAACTGGCCAAATGGTGGCGCTATAACAAGTGGTTAAACATGCACAATTTGAAAGCTCACGCCCCTCACACCATTTGACCTAGAGTCGTGAAATTTTGTACATCGTTCTCTCGCCTCTCAAGGAAGACATTTGCCTCAGAAACCATAAAGTCCGCTTTGATGTATTTCCCCGCCATTTTGAGAAAAACACTGACAACGGTACTTCCCTGGCACCGAATGACCAACGGCACAAAACTTGATACATGGCATGTATTTTAACTAGGCAAGTCGGTTAAGAACAAATTCTTATTTACAATGACAGCCTAGGAACAGGGGGTTAACTGCCTTGTTCAGGGGCAGAACAACAGATTTTTACCCTGTCAGCTCAGGGATTTGAACTTGCAACCTTTCGGTTACTAGTCCAACACTCTAACCACTAGGCTACCTGCTGGTTACTAGTCCAACGCTCTAACCACTAGGCTACCTGCTGGTTACTAGTCCAACGCTCTAACCACTAGGCTACCTGCTGGTTACTAGTCCAACGCTCTAACCACTAGGCTACCTGCTGGTTACTAGTCCAACGCTTTAACCACTGGGCTACCTGCTGGTTACTAGTCCACCGCTCTAACCACTGGGCTACCTGCTGGTACTAGTCCACCACTCTAACCACTGGGCTACCTGCTGGTTACTAGTCCAACACTCTAACCACTAGGCTACCTGCTGGTTACTGGTCCAACGCTTTAACCACTAGGCTACCTGCTGGTTACTGGTCCAACGCTTTAACCACTAGGCTACCTGCTGGTTACTAGTCCAACACTCTAACCACTAGGCTACCTGCTGGTTACTAGTCCAACACTCTAACCACTAGGCTACCTGCTGGTTACTAGTCCAACACTCTAACCACTAGGCTACCTGCTGGTTACTAGTCCAACACTCTAACCACTAGGCTACCTGCTGGTTACTGGTCCAACGCTCTAACCACTGGGCTACCTGCTGGTACTAGTCCACCACTCTACCCACCTGCTGGTTACTAGTCCAACACTCTAACCACTAGGCTCTAACCACTAGGCTACCTGCTGGTTACTAGTCCAACTCTCTAACCACTAGGCTACCTGCTGGTTACTGGCCCAACGCTCTAACCACCTGGCAACATGCTGGTTACTAGTCCAACACTCTAACCACTAGGCTACCTGCTGGTTACTAGTCCAACGCTCTAACCACTAGGCTACCCTGCCGCCCCGTATTGACCAAGGTCTCTCAACGCTAAATTGGTGCAGGCCAGTATTTCAAACAACATGGCCGCTACTGACCAATAAACAATCACGCGGGCGTGGTCTGCCACATAAATGCAATTAAATCAGACGCCGGTTTTCATATTGTAACAGAACGTATTCCAGACGCGGTCAAGACTAAACAAATGCGAGCATGTTCAGATCGACCACACGGGGGCTCTATAATGGACACACGATTATATCTCTTAATCTGTTTGATTCAGAGTGATATAAATTTGCCACATATGCTAAGGCATATATGAGTCTAGCTAACCTGTAAAGTATGGTTCAATTATGCCACAAGGTGGCGCTGTTGAAACCATTCATGCAAGCTCATTGGCTCATTGCGGCCATATTGTTTGAGCTCGAGTCCTGGAAAATGTTTCATTTAAAGACATGGTTACATAGATGATATATACCAAATTTTCCAATCGGTCCAGTGGTCCTGGAGAAGAAGACGTTGAAAGTAGTTTCAACATCATTGGAAATGGTCCAAAAATTGCTCAAAAGTATTCTGCAAGATCTGTTCGATGTTGAGTTCTGATATTTGGCAAGCGTGGTAAACAGTACAGCAATAGCTCATCCTAGGGCAATGTGTCCAATTTGTCCTGATGGTGGCACAGTAGGCACACAGCTGAACCCCGGCAACGGGGTCATACTGTAACACCATACTGTAACACCATACTGTTAGACCATAGTGTAACACCATACTGTAACACCATACTGTTAGACCATAGTGTAACACCATACTGTTAGACCATACTGTTAGACCATAGTGTAACACCATACTGTAACACCATACTGTTAGACCATAGTGTAACACCATACTGTTAGACCATAGTGTAGCACCATACTGTTAGACCATACTGTAACACCATACTGTAACACCATACTGTAACACCATACTGTTACACCATACTGTAACACCATACTGTTAGACCATAGTGTAACACCATACTGTAACACCATACTGTTAGACCATAGTGTAACACCATACTGTTAGACCATACTGTTAGACCATAGTGTAACACCATACTGTAACACTATACTCTTACACCATACTGTTAGACCATAGTGTAACACCATACTGTTAAACCATAGTGTAACACAATCAAAAGAGATTTCCATTTTTTGTGCAAAAAGGGTTTAGAACTCCAGAGATTTCCAGAATATAATAACACCGTTATCTTGGAGGAAACTTCCAGATAGAAAGAGAGAGCGAGAGAGAGAGAGACAGAGAGAGAGAGGTAGAGGGAGGCTGTGAGAGAGAGGAAGAGGGAGAGGGAGGCTGTGAGAGAGAGAGGGAGAGGGAGGCTGTGAGAGAGAGAGAGAGAGAGAGAGAGAGAGAGAGAGAGGGAGGCTGTGAGAGAGAGAGAGAGAGAGAGAGGGAGGCTGTGAGACAGAGAGAGAGAGATAGGGAGAGGGAGGCTGTGAGAGAGGTAGAGGGAGGCTGTGAGGGAGAGAGAGAGGGAGAGAGAGAGAGGCTGTGAGAGAGAGAGAGAGAGAGAGAGAGAGAGAGGTAGAGGGAGGCTGTGAGAGAGAGTGGGAGAGGGAGGCTGTGAGACAGAGAGAGAGAGAGGGAGGCTGTGAGACAGAGAGAGAGAGGGAGGCTGTGAGACAGAGAGAGAGAGAGGTAGAGGGAGAGGGAGGCTGTGAGAGAGGTAGAGGGAGGCTGTGAGGGAGAGAGTGGGAGAGAGAGAGAGAGAGGCTGTGAGAGAGGGAGAGAGAGGCTGTGAGAGAGGGAGAGGGAGGCTGTGAGAGAGGGAGAGGGGGACTGTGAGAGAGGGAGAGGGAGGCTGTGAGAGAGGGAGAGGGAGGCTGTGAGACAGAGAGAGAGAGATAGGGAGAGGGAGGCTGTGAGAGAGGTAGAGGGAGGCTGTGAGGGAGAGAGAGAGGGAGAGAGAGAGAGGCTGTGTGAGAGAGAGAGAGAGAGAGAGAGAGAGAGGTAGAGGGAGGCTGTGAGAGAGAGTGGGAGAGGGAGGCTGTGAGACAGAGAGAGAGAGGGAGGCTGTGAGACAGAGAGAGAGAGAGGTAGAGGGAGGCTGTGAGAGAGGTAGAGGGAGGCTGTGAGGGAGCGAGTGGGAGAGAGAGAGAGAGAGGCTGTGAGAGAGGGAGAGAGAGGCTGTGAGAGAGGGAGAGGGAGGCTGTGAGAGAGGGAGAGGGGGACTGTGAGAGAGGGAGAGGGAGGCTGTGAGAGAGGGAGAGGGAGGCTGTGAGAGAGGGAGAAGGAGAGAGGAGGGGGCTGTAAACGATCTAAGAGACAAGGCAAGTAGGGCTTCCTATGCCATAAATAGGAACATAAAACTCGACCTCCCAATTAGGATCTGTCTAAAATGACTTCAATCAGTTATACAACCCATTGTCCTTTATGGTTGTGAGGTCTGGGGTCCGCTCACCAACCTAGAATTCACAAAATGGGGCAAACACCAAATTGAGACTGCATGCAGAATTCTGAAAAATATACTTTGTGCAATGCAAAACCCCAAACAATGCAGAGCAGAATTAGGCCAATACCCACTAGTTATCAACATCCAGAAAGTACCTGTTAAAATTCTACATCCGCCTAAAAGGAAGCGATGCCCACACATTCCACCACAAAGCCCTCACCTACAGAGAGATGAACCTAGAGAAGAGTCCCCTCAGCCAGCTGGTTCTGGGGCTCTGTTCACAAATACAAACAGACCCACAGAGCCCCAGGACAGCAACACAGTTAGACCCAACCAAATTATGAGAAAGCAGAAAGATAACTATTTGACGCACAGGAAAGAATCAACCAAAAACAGAGCAAATTAGCATGCTATCTAGCCCTAAACAGAGAGTCCACAGTGGCAGAACACCTGACCACTCTGACTGACCCAAACTTAAGATGTACAGACTCAGTGAGCAGAGCCTTGCTATTGAGAGACCCAAACTTAAAATGTACAGACTCAGTGAGCATAGCCTTGCTATTGAGAGACCCAAAATTAAGATATACAGACTCAGTGAGCATAGCCTTGCTATTGAGAGACCCACACTTAAGATGTACAGACTCAGTGAGCATAGCCTTGCTATTGAGAGACCCAAACTTAAGATGTACAGACTCAGTGAGCATAGCCTTGCTATTGAGAGACCCAAACTTAAGATGTACAGACTCAGTGAGCATAGCCTTGCTATTGAGAGACCCAAACGTAAGATGTACAGACTCAGTGAGCATAGCCTTGCTATTGAGAGACCCACACTTAAGATGTACAGACTCAGTGAGCATAGCCTTGCTATTGAGAGACCCAAACTTAAGATGTACAGACTCAGTGAGCATAGCCTTGCTATTGAGAGGCCGCTATAGACAGACCTGGCTCTCAAAAGAAAACAGGATATGTGCACACTGCCCTCAAAATGAGGTGGGAACTGAGATGCACTTCCTAACCTCCTGCCAAATGTATGACCACATTAGCAACACATATTTCCCACAGACCCACAAAGAATTTGAAAACAAATCACACATTGATAAACTCCCATATCTACTGGGTGAAATACCACAGTGTTCCATCACAGCAGCAAGATGGATGAGCTGTTGCCACAAGAAAAGGTTAACCAGTGAGACAACAACACTGTAAATACAACCTGTATTCATCTCATTACTTATCTTCCCCTACTATTCATACTACAACTATTTACACATTGTTAAAAATACTGTACACAGCTGATAATATCCTATTTGAAGCGTCGTTACCCTTGTGAATCCTTTATGATGTTATGTTTACTGGACATTTTATGTGTTTTTGTTGATGTTGTTTTTTTGTGTTTCTTCTCACTTTTGTTTCTTGTTTATTTCACTTGTTTTGGCAATGTAAACATATGTTTCCCATGCCAATAAAGCCCCTTGAATTTAATTGAGAGAGAGACAGAGGAGAGACAGAGGAGAGAGAGAGAGAGGATGTAGCAGCTCACATTGTTCTAGAATGAGATCACCCCAGAGTTCTCAGAATAAGCCTTCCTCCTCTGTCTCAGTGAACACACACACACACCAATAAACATATCACTCCACACACACCCTAAAATACAGGAAGTGGTCATTATTATGCTGATTATAATCAATGGATATTTTTGTAGAGGTTGATACATTTTTTGTTAGGGCAAATCAAGTCTGACATTTTTAGGTGAAAATTATAAACTTTAGAAACCTTTTTAAACCTTTCAGATAATCAAAGACCACAGCTTTCATGTTATATAATCTAAACTCCAGCTTTCCTGTTATATAATCTAAGACTCCAGCTTTCCTGTTTTATAATCTAAGACCACAGCTTTCCTGTTATATAATCGAGGACCACAGCTTTCCTGTTATATAATCTAAGACTCCAGCTATCCTGTTATATAATCTAAGACCACAGCTTTCCTGTTATATAATCTAAGATCACAGCTTTCCTGTTATATAATCTAAGATCACAGCTTTCCTGTTATATAATCTAGGACCACAGCTTTCCTGTTATATAATCTAAAATCACAGCTTTCCTGTTATATAATCTAAGATCACAGCTTTCCTGTTATATAATCTAAGATCACAGCTTTCCTGTTATATAATCTAGGACCACAGCTTTCCTGTTATATAATCTAGGACCACAGCTTTCCTGTTATATAATCTAGGACCACAGCTTTCCTGTTATATAATCTAGGATCACAGCTTTCCTGTTATATAATCTAAGATCACAGCTTTCCTGTTATATAATCTAGGACCACAGCTTTCCTGTTATATAATCTAAGACCACAGCTTTCCTGTTATATAATCTAGGACCACAGCTTTCCTGTTATATAATTAGGACCACAGCTTTCCTGTTATATAATTTAAGACCACAGCTTTCCTGTTATATAATCTAGGACCACAGCTTTCCTGTTATATAATCTAAGACCACAGCTTTCCTGTTATATAATCTAAGACTCCAGCTTTCCTTTTATATAATCTAGGACTCCAGCTTTCCTGTTATATAATCTAAGACTCCAGCTTTCCTGTTATATAATCTAGGACCACAGCTTCCCTGTTATATAATCTAAGACCACAGCTTTCCTGTTATATAATCTAAGACCACAGCTTTCCTGTTATATAATGTAGGACCACAGTTTTCCTGTTATATAATCTGAGACTCCAGCTTTCCTGTTATATAATCTAAGACTGCAGCTTTCCTGTTTTATAATCTAAGACCGCAGCTTTCCTGTTATATAATCTAAGACCGCAGCTTTCCTGTTATATAATCTAAGACCACAGCTTTCCTGTTATATAATCTAAGACTCCAGCTTTCCTGTTATATAATCTAAGACTCCAGTTTTCCTGTTTTATAATCTAAGACCACAGCTTTCCTGTTATATAATCTAAGACTCCAGCTTTCCTGTTATATAATCTAAGACTCCAGCTTTCCTGTTTTATAATCTAAGACTCCAGTTTTCCTGTCATATAATCTAAGACTCCAGTTTTCCTGTTATATAATCTAAGACTCCAGCTTTCCTGTTATATAATCTAAGACTCCAGCTTTCCTGTTATATAATCTAAGACTCCAGCTTTCCTGTTATATAATCTAAGACCACAGCTTTCCTGTTATATAATCTAAGACCACAGCTTTCCTGTTATTTAACCTGTTATGGCTAGGGGGCAGTATTTTCACAGCCGGATAAAAAACGTACCCGATTTAATCTGATTATTACTCCTGCCCAGAAACTAGAATATGCATATAATTATTAGCTTTGGATAGAAAACACTCCAAAGTTTCTAAAACTGTTTGAATGGTGTCTGTGAGTATAACAGAACTCATTTGGCAGGCCAAAACCTGAGAAGATTCCATGCAGGAAGTGGCCTGTCTGACAATTTCTTGCCTTTCTTGATTATCTCTATCCATTACAGAGGATCTCTGCTGTTACGTGACACTTCCTACGGCTCCCATGGGCTCTCAGAAGGCGGCAAAAAGCTGAATCGTAGCTTTGCAGGCTCTGGTTGAAAAAAAGTAGCGCGTTTGGGTAGTGGCTGGTTACAGTACTGTGAGACTCAGGCTCGTGCCCGCGTCGACAGAATGCTTTGTTTTCTTTCGTCTGTTTACCTAAACGCCGATTCCCGGTCGGAATATTATCGCTTTTTTACGAGAAAAATTGCATAAAAATTGATTTTAAACAGCGGTTGACATGCTTCGAAGTACGGTAATGGAATATTTAGAAATCTTTTGTCACGAATTGCGCCATGCTCGTGACCCTTATTTACAATTCGGATAGTGTCTTGAACGCACGAACAAAACGCCGCTATTTGGATATAACGATGGATTATTTTGGACCAAACCTACATTTGTTATTGAAGTAGCAGTCCTGGGAGTGCATTCTGACGAAGACAACAAAGGTAATCAAACTTTTGTAATAGTAAATCGGAGTTTGGTCAGGGCTAAACTTGGTCAGTGTCTAAATGGCTAGCCGTGATGGCTGGGCTATCTACTGAGAATATTGCAAAATGTGCTTTCACCGAAAAGCTATTTTAAAATCGGACATATCGAGTGCATAGAGGAGTTCTGTATCTATAATTCTTAAAATAATTGTTATGTTTTTTGCGAACGTTTATCGTGAGTAATTTAGTAAATTCCCCGGATGTTTGCGGGGGGTATGCTAGTTCTGAACGTCACATGCTAATGTAAAAAAGCTGGTTTTTGATATAAATATGAACTTGATTGAACAAAACATGCATGCATTGTATAACATAATGTCCTAGGGTTGTCATCTGATGAAGATCATCAAAGGTTAGTGCTGCATTTAGCTGTGGTTTTGTTTTTTGTGACATTATATGCTAGCTTGAAAAATGGGTGTCTGTAAAGCCTTTTTGAAATCGGACAGTGTGGTTAGATTAACGAGAGTCTTGTCTTTAAAATGCTGTAAAATAGTCATATGTTTGAAAAATTGAAGTTTTCGGATTTTAGAGGAGTTTGTATTTTGCGCCACGCCCATCATTGGATATTGGAGCAGGTGTTCCGCTAGCGGAACGTCTAGATGTAAGATAATCTAAGACCACAGCTTTCCTGTTATATAATCTTATCACAGAACAGATGTTGAAATAGAATCCATCATTCAAACCTTTAGACTCTGTAGCCATTAGTAACCAGAGTCTCTAAGGCAGCGTTCCCAAGTGTTACCCTATTCCCTATGTAGTGTACTACTTCGGACCAGGGCCATTTGGTATGTAACCAGGATCACTGACGTCATAGTACATCAGGCTGCTACACGCAGATGGGTAACAAGCATCAGGCTGTCTGCTATGGCTTTGAAGTTGGACTGATTAACTAACTGTAAGCACAATTTAGGAATCATTTGAACAAGTGTTATGATATGAAGGTTAGTGTTAGAACATAGAAAAGCACACTATCCAGGATACAGTTCCACACTCTATCCCCCAGGGGGCAGCAGCAACCTTGTCTATATGCTGAGCCTGCAGGATAAGCACATCAGGTGCTGTCTCTCTGGACCAAGGTAAGGTGCTGTCTATCTGGACCAGGGTAAGGTGCTGTCTATCTGGACCAGGGTAAGGTGCTGTCTCCCTGGACCAAGGTAAGGTGCTGTCTCCCTGGACCAAGGTAAGGTGCTGTCTCCCTGGGCCAAGGTAAGGTTGCTGTCTCCCTGGGCCAAGGTAAAGGTGCTGTCTCCCTGGACCAAGGTAAGGTGCTGTCTCCCTGGACCAAGGTAAGGTGCTGTCTCCCTGGGCACATGTGGATTCAACACGGTCCTCAAACGTTGATTTCTCACAAAAATGCACACATTAATTTAAGTTAGAGACCAGTTAACTAGTCCTAAGACACTTAGCGAGTACAACAATATTAACAGGCTACTTATTGGTTTTGTAACACAAGGAATTCATGGAATTCGTAGATGAAGCAACTGTTAACTATAACTGTTCATTGATCGTTTTATTGATACAACAGGCCCGTTTTAGACCGTGTTCATTCAGGGGTCCACCACAACCCAACCCTCTCATTGACGTAACAGGTGATCAATTCATTTCAATCAATGATGAGGTGAATGAATGACTGGCCTATCTGCTATCTATGCTGTTGAACAGCATTCAAAGCCCCATAGATAGGCTGATCCATTTTTGAACAGCCTTCAAAGCCCCATAGATAGGCTGATCCATTGTTGAACAGCCTTCAAAGCCCCATAGATGGGCTGATCCGTTGTCGAACAGCCTTTAAAGCCCCATAGATAGGCTGATCCATTGTTGAACGGCCTTCAAAGCCCCATAGATTGGCTGATCCACTGTTGAACGGCCTTCAAAGCCCCATAGATAGGCTGATCCATTGTTGAACGGCCTTCAAAGCCCCATTGATAGGCTGATCCATTGTTGAACGGCCTTCAAAGCCCCATTGATAGGCTGATCCACTGTTGAACGGCCTTCAAAGCCCCATAGATAGGCTGATCCACTGTTGAACGGCCTTCACAGCCCCATAGATAGGCTGATCCACTGTTGAACGGCCTTCAAAGCCCCATAGATAGGCTGATCCACTGTTGAACGGCCTTCAAAGCCCCATAGATAGGCTGATCCACTGTTGAACGGCCTTCAAAGCCCCATTGATAGGCTGATCCACTGTTGAACGGCCTGCAAAGCCCCATTGATAGGCTGATCCACTGTTGAACGGCCTTCAAAGCCCCATAGATAGGCTGATCCTTGTGGTCCATGTGTATCAATGAAGGTTTTTACTGCTTAAATCGTGTTGACAATATAGCCTGGTCCCAGATCTGTTTGTATTCTTGCCATCTCATTCCTATCATTGTCAAGCCAAACATGGCATGACAGTTTCATAAGAAGTTAGCAAGAGAGCAGAAAAACAGACCATTTGAGATGCATGCCAAGTCTAGATAAACAGTGACTGTCATAGTCTTCGGTGTCTACGGCACGGTTCCCCAACTGGTACCCCCCCCCCCCCGGTTGAATCTATATAGCTGCTGATTGCTGGTCTAAAGGATAATATCTTTGGTAGAGAGTGTGTGGGATAATGCTTCACTCTTCATAAACAAATCAACTTCCTTCCTCTAACTCTCCAGTGCTTTCCTAAGAATATACAGTACACAAATACACATCCTCATGTTGGTAAATAACTACAATGAAGTCTCATTTGGATATACTGTACCAGCAGCCAAAGACTGACAGACATCCCAGCTAACAATTGTAGGGAGAGAGAACGTTTTTGTAATGTTACTTGTAATGTCCCTCGTAATGTTTGCGTCCAATTTTCCGTTAGTTAGCGGAACATTCTATCTATGTTAACAAAAAACTATCCGAGAACCTTTTTAAAATGTTTTGTCAATAAGTACATCTCACCTCTGTTAAAAGTACACTCAATTAAAACTGTTCTATTGATCATAGTGATTCAGGAGTATCATTAAAACAGGTAAACATGATCATACTGATTCAGCAGTATCATTAAAACAGGTAAACATGATCATACTGATTCAGCAGTATCATTAAAACAGGTAAACATGAACATACTGATTCATTAGTATCATTAAAACAGGTTCAATAGATCATTCTGATTCAGCAGTATCATTAAAACAGGTTCAATAGATCATTCTGATTCAGGAGTATCATTAAAACAGGTTCAATAGATCATTCTGATTCAGCAGTATCATTAAAACAGGTTCAATAGATCATTCTGATTCAGGAGTATCATTAAAACAGGTTAACATGCCCCACCAATATCAGACAACTATACAGAAAGCCCTTCAATTGTTGAAATAAGATGATTAAATCAATGATGAGAATAGTCAGATTAACTGATACCTGACTTGATGGTGTAGCGGGAAGAAGTAGCCCCACACCATCACACCACCTCCTCCATGCTTCACGGTGGGATCCACACATGCAAAGATCATCCGTTCACCTACTCTGCATCTCACACGGCGGTTAGAACCAAAAAATCTAAAATTTGGACTCATCAGACCAAAGAACAGATTTCCACCTGGTCTAATGTCCGTTGCTCGTGTTTCTTGGCCCAAGCAAGTCTCTTATGGGTGTCTTTTAGTAGTGGTTTCTTTGCAGCAATTTGACCATGAAGGCCTGATTCATGCTGTCTCCTCCGAACAGTTGATGTTGAGATGTCTCTGAACTCTGTGAAGCATTTATTTGGGCAGTAATTTTTGAGGTTGCTATCTCTAATGAACTTATCCTCTGCAGCAGAGGTAACTCTGGGTTTTCCTTTCCTGTGGTGGTCCTTATGAGAGCCAGTTTCATCATAGAGCTTGATGGTTTTTGTGACTGCACTTGAAGAAACGTTCAAAGTTTTAGAAACTTTCTGCATTGACTGACCTTCATGTCTTAAAGTAATGATGGACTGTTGTTTCTCTTTGCTCATTTGAGCTGTTCTTGCCATAATATGGACTTGGTCTTTTACCAAATAGGGCTAACTTCTGTATACCACCCCTACCTTGTCACAACACAACTGATTGGCTCAAACGCATTAAGAAGGAAAGAAATTCAGCAAATGAACTTTTAACAAGGCACACTTAATTGAAATGCATTCCAGGTGACTACCTCATGAATCTGGTTGAGAGAATGCCAAGAGTGTGCAAAGCTGTCATTAAGGCAAAGGGTGGCTACATTGAAGAATCTCAAATATTAAACACACTTTTTTGGTTACTACATGATTCCATATGTGTTGTTTTATAGTTTTGATGTCTTCACTATTATAGTAGAAAATAGTAAAAAATAAACAAAAACCCTTGAAGAGTAGGTGTGTCCAAACTTTTGACTGGTACTGTATATAAATGAACATGCGCAATGTAATCATCTATGTCAGTGCGTCAAATATTTAAGTTGAAAACAATATTATTATTATTATTATTATAAAAGCAGTGTGAGAGACTGTGGAGGCTGGTGGGAGGAGCTTATAGGAGGACGGGGCTCATTGTAATGGCTAGAATGGAATAAATGGAACGGAACAAACATGCGGTTTCCATGTGTTTGGTACCATTCCATGTATTCCATTCCAGCCATTACAATGAGCCATCCTCCTATAGCTCCTTCCACCAGCCTCCTCTGATACCAGTCTTCCAGAACAGTACTGTTAGGGACGGACTGGGACCAGAAATCATCACGGGCATTTCTAACACACAGCCCAATTTTTTTCCTCGAGGCCACCACACAGGCCCATTTTTCTTATTAAAGACCTAATTATTAGCCAAATAATTTTGTGCAAAAACCCCAATTTAGACAGACCCACTTTGCTAAAAAAATAGACCAGCCCATCTGGCAATTGCCCAATCTGGCCCATGGCCAGTCCGCCCCCGAGTACTGTAAAGTTATCTTCTCAATGCAGTCAATCACAGGGTATGTCTGTTTATTTCACATGGCAGGGTTTGGAAATTAATTTAAAGAAACCACATTTAAAGAAACCACGTTGGACTCCATTCCATGTATTCCATTCCAGTCATTACAATGATCCCGTCCTCCTATAGCTCCTCC
This sequence comes from Salmo salar, assembly GCF_965601325.2. NCBI lineage: Eukaryota > Metazoa > Chordata > Actinopteri > Salmoniformes > Salmonidae > Salmo > Salmo salar. The sequence goes on along the minus strand of NC_138304.1, from coordinate 56,231,912 downwards.
TACCAGCCTCTGGTGTGGGAGTATCCCTAACCTCGTCAACAGACAAAGAGCCGTGAATGGATCAGTGGTTCACCAATCAGGGCCTTGGTTGGCTTGGCAACAATAACAAGGCGTGATGTGTAATGAAAACATATTTTCTGGGGGGGTGACGGAAACACAGAGGAGAGGCAAGGGGGGGGGGGAAACACAGAGGAGAGGCAAGGGGGGGGGGACACAGAGGAGAGGCAAGGGGGGGGACGGAAACACAGAGGAGAGGCAAGGGGGGGGAAACACAGAGGAGAGGCAAGGGGGGGGGGACGGAAACACAGAGGAGAGGCGGGGGGGGGGGAACACAGAGGAGAGGCAAGGGAGGGGACGGAAACACAGAGGAGAGGCAGGGGGGGGACACAGAGGAGAGGCAAGGGGGGGACGGAAACACAGAGGATAGGCAAGGGGGGGGACGGAAACACAGAGGAGAGGCAAGGGGGGGGACGGAAACACAGAGGAGAGGCAAGGGGGGGACGGAACACAGAGGAGAGGCAAGGGGGGGACGGAAACACAGAGGAGAGGCAAGGGGGGGGGACACAGAGGAGAGGCAAGGGGGGGGACGGAAACACAGAGGAGAGGCAAGGGGGGGGGGGAAACACAGAGGAGAGGCAAGGGGGGGGGGACGGAAACACAGAGGAGAGGCAAGGGGGGGACGGAAACACAGAGAAGAGGCAAGGGGGGGGGGACGGAAACACAGAGGAGAGGCAAGAGGACGGAAACACAGAGGAGAGGCAAGGGGGGGGGGGAAACACAGAGGAGAGGCAAGGGGGGGGACATTTCTTTGCGACCATCAGGCGACTTCCTGACAACTGATACACAGAAATGTTCTAGCTACGTTCACATGAAACGGTGTCTAGAACATTCAAATCATTAATATACATATAATATGAATATTTAGTCCTAGCCAAGCGGTATCACACCGGATTCTTCTTGTCAACTAAATCAATACTTATTTTTTGTCAGTACATTTTATTTGATCACAAGAACATACAAAAAGGTATAATAATTGATATGTACAAGAGCTGCTTCAACAAAATATAGAATTAATGTAGAATATCAACAGAAATAGTTTGTTTTCCAAGATGGCTTAGCATACAAGAGAGGAAACAGAGAAAAAACAGATAGTCGCTTATAACAGAGCATTAGTATCTAAAATACCACTAATAAATTGTGATATTTTTCTTTTTTTACACCATGTGTCCAAATCCCTCCCTCCCTCCTACCTACCTGAACCTCCCATATTTGGTCGTGCGTTGAAACGCCAGCCTGATACTTCAGATTTATACATCTGGTGAAAACATCTGGCTCATTGTTACTATCTGTGGTTGATACACTGTGGCAGGAAAGCTGTTGGTGCATTAGGATACAGAGTCCTTCCTTTTCCAACTCAGTATTTTCTTCATAATCACAGTGTGTACTACAGAGAGAGGTTGGCCTTTTTCCTCCTCCAACCTCACTTTGCAGGAGAACTTCATGTCATTGACCAGAATGTCTACAGCTCAAGTCCCCCCAACCACTCAGTCAGACCAAGGGAGCCTGGTCATAGGCCTGTACAGAATCCTCTAATGGCCTTCAAACACAACATAGCTGGACACGCCCCTGACAGTACCCATAGGCCCAAGTCTAGCTCTTCCTTAGCCAGCCAGCAGGTAGGGGACAGAAACACAGAGCAGAGGCAAGCCCTGTGCACAGCAAAACCATAAGTTCTGACTTCAATAAGGTGGAGGTGATGGTCTGAAGACCAAACATTCGAGAGGAAGGAGGACTGGTGGGTGGTCATCGTTCATAATTCCTTTTGAACGTCTAGCACAGAAATACTACTGGGACTCAGGAGAGAAACTTGGCAGGCTGCACGAGTGTCTGAGGGATCACGTCATCCGTTTTGTGTTCTCCCTCCCAGAGTACGTTAGGGAAGACTACGACCAGCTGGTCACGCACTTGCAGACAAGGTTTGGCCAGAAGTAACCACCCACGACTGTGAGGAGGAAGCTAGGGGATTTTAGGCAGGGGATGGAAACATCTACTGACTTTGCCGAGGAGATCAACCTCCTAGTTTCTCTTGCTTATACTGGTGTTGGCTTGGTGCTTCAGGATCAGCTTGCCACTGACGCTTTCCTTAAAGGACTTACAAAAACCAAAAGGTGATGAACCGAGACCCCGGGACCCTGGCTCAAGCGCAGCAGCTCTTGGGGATGTATGAGCACAACGTCAAAGCAATCGTTGGCTGTGACAGTGAGTCAAGGCACAGGGCTCAACACTTATAGGGGTCTGACTCAGACGACAAAGCAGCAACATACAGAGTTCAAGGAACAGCTTGGTGGTACAGAGAGTGAACATTTAATGGCGACGGACATAGGACAGGACAGCATCTGGACGTGAACACATAACAACATTAATGCAGACACAGGGAACAAACGGGGGAGCCGACAGTTATAGACGGGACAATCAACAAAGGGTAGGAGTCCAGGTGAGTCCAATGATGGCTGCTGCGCGTAATGATGGTGACAGGTGTGCGTAATGAAGGGCAGCCTGGCACCCTCGAGCGGCAGAGAGGGAGAGCGGGAGCAGACGTGACAGGGGTGCTGTCGTGATGTCTTCCTCCGGCAGGTTGCTGAACTCTCACAATAGTCAAGGATTTTCTTAATTTTGGGTCAGTCACAGTGGTCAGGTATTCTGCCTCTCTATTTAAGGCCAGATAGCATTCCAATTTTCTCTGTTTTTTGGTTGATTCTCTACAGTGTGTCAAATAGTTATCTTTATGCTTTCTCATAATTTGGTTGGTGTTTAGACCCCAGACCTCACAACCATAGAGGGCAATGAGTTCTGTAACTGATTTAAGTATTTTTAGCCAGATTGGGATGTCAAGTTTTATGTTTCTTTTGATGGCATAGAAGGCCCTTCTTGCCTTATCTCTTAGATGGTTCACAGCCTTGTGGAAGTTATCTGTGATGTTGATGTTTAGGCCAAGGTAATTATAGTTTTTTTGTGTGCTCTAGGGCAACGGTGGCTAGATAGAATTGGTATTCATGGTCCTGGCAACTGGACCTTTTTTGGAACACCATTCGTTTTGTCTTACTGAGATTCTTCTACATAGATTCTGACACAAGTCTGACAGAATCTGTGCAGAAGATCTAGGTGCTGCTGTAGGCCCTCCTTGGTTGGTGACAGAAGCACCAGATCATCAGCAAACAGTGGACATTTTGATTTCTGAGTCCAATAGGGTGAGGCCGGGTGCTGCAGACTGTTCTAGTGCCATCGCAAATTTGTTGATATATATTTTGAAGAGGGTGGGGCTCAAGCTGCATCCCTGTCTCACCCCACGGCCCTGTGGTAAGAAATGTGTGTATTTATTGCCAATTTTAACTGCACACTTGTTATTTGTGTACATGGATTTTAGAATGTCGTATGTTTTCCCCCCCAACAATGCTTTCCATCAATGTGTATAGCAGACCCTCATGCCAAATTGAGTCAAAGGTTTTTTCGAAATCAACGAAGCATGACAAGACTTTCTCTCTCTCTCTCTCTCTCTCTCTCTCTCTCTAGATGCTAGGAGTGTTGGTGCATGCTGGGAATTGTATGAGTGGTGTCTGGAGTTAGATCACCTGTGTTTTGGTGTTTTTTTAAAAATCAAATCAAATTGTATTTGTTACATGCGCCGAATACAACAGGTGTAGACCTCACAGTGAAAGGCTGAATACAACAGGTGTAGACTTCACAGTGAAATGCTGAATACAACAGGTGTAGTCCTCACAGTGAAATGCTGAATACAACAGGTGTAGTAGACCTCACAGTGAAATGCTGAATACAACAGGTGTAGTAGACCTTACAGTGAAATGCTGAATACAACAGGTGTAGTAGACCTTACAGTGAAATGCTGAATACAACAGGTGTAGTAGACCTTACAGTGAAACGCTGAATACAACAGGTGTAGTAGACCTCACAGTGAAATGCTGAATACAACAGGTGTAGGTAGACCTTACAGTGAAATGCTGACTTACAAGTCCTTAACCAACGATGCTTTAAGAAGTTTTAAGAAAAATAAGTGTTAAGTAAAAAATAGATAAGTAGAAAATAAAAGTAACAAGTAATTAAACAGCAGCAGTAAAATGACAATAGCGAGAATATATACAGGTTTAGTCAAAGGATTGTAGTTCTCTTACTTAACTTTAAGCAATTTGGAAGACATGAAAGAACAGTATTCGTGGACAGGGGTCTGTGGATGTGCTGGGCATGCTGGAGGGGATGTTGGCAGCGAGACTGAGGGTTGAGTTTGCCTGTTACAAACTGGTTAACAATACTGATCAGTTTATGAGTATATGGGGTATTCAGGGGTCGTTGTGTTTAGTTACTGTGGAGGAAGATTTGGTGTTCTGTTTTTAATTGATGTTTAACCATCTTTTTATCGTGTAGTGACTTTCCAGATCCAATAAAGTTTTTTTTAAATCTCTCTCTCTCTCTCTCTCCTCTCCTCTCTCTCTCTTCTCTCCTTTCTCTCTCTCTAGAGATGTTCTCTCAGTGGGCTCTACTGTTGTTGTGTACTCTCCCTGTGATGGCTGTCCACTCAGAGGGATGTCAGTGTCCAGGAGCCACCATTTTGGACCAGTTTCCCTCTGTCCTACCCGCTGAGACCTGCTGTCTGAACTACTCCGGCTCCACGTTCGGCCATGTTCCCTGGGCCAGGCTCACCAATGGGACCAGACTACAGCTCCTGGACCTGTCACACTGTAACATCACTCAGATCGACCTGGAGGACACAGAGACCACACTCTCTCCTCTCCAGGAGGTCTACCTGGGTCACAACAGACTGACCTCCATCCCAGGGGACTTCCTGTCAGATCTACCCAGCCTGAAGGTGCTGGAGTTGGGCATGAACCAGCTCAGGGAGCTACCTGAGGATTTCCTCCAGGGATCTGATGGCCTCCGGGAGCTGGATTTCAGTGGGAACCTCCTCCGCTCCCTCCCCATCTCTGTCCTCTCCCTGCCGGGCCTGGCGAGGCTGGAGCTGGGGAACAACACCTGGGACTGCTCCTGTTCTCTGGTGGAGGGGCTGGAGGCCGGTGGGGGGCAGGGAAACAACAACAACAACACCAGCCTGCAAGGCATCGTGGGTAACATCACATGTGCATCTCCTGGGAATCTGGCGGGGTGGCTCGTGTGGTCGGTGGCAACGGGAGACGTCTGCCGCTCTCCAGGTCTCACCGCACTTTTCATCGTCCTGCCCCTCCTCATCCTCACCGGTCTGGTCCTCTGCCTGTGCTGCGGTAGGAAGAGCAAAAGCAAGGAGGCGCCCGCGTTCGGCTCTTCCAAGAAGAAGGCCTCTCACTCCCATTCATCCAACGGCCACCGACACCACCACCGCTCTAAGCCCCCAGTAGGAGGAGGAGGAGGAGAGGGTAACGTCCCCATGGTGGGGGACAGCAGCAGGGACGGCATTTTGAAGAGCCAGCTCCTCCTACGATCCTCCACCACCCTCCTGAGCTCCACCAGGGACATCTATGAGGAGGTGGAGATGAAGCTAGGTGGCTCTGTGGAGTGTCTTCCCTCTCCCTCTCCTGGGTCCTCCTTCGCAGTGGGGATCTCGGCCTGGCCGGCGTCCCAGACAGAGGGCCCAGAGATGGGTACGTGCAGACAGGCAGAGCTTGACACGGTGAGTGTGACAGAGGTGATGAAGGATTCGGCAGACAGGGAGAAGGCTTATATGACCCAGTCCACTGAATACTACAGTCTGGTGCCTGGGATAGACCTGGAGGACTCCGACCACGACTCTGATCACGGCTAGGACCAGGCAGCGTACGTGGGCGTCAACCTGTCGTGAAAACGGACATAGGTTCACTAGAGAGAGTGTATGTGTTGTTACAATTCCAAATCAACCCCTAGCTCACCACCCCCTTGGTATGTTACACCTTGACTGAGATATCTGGTCAGGAGGAAGACAGAATGATATGTTACACCTTGACTGAGAAATCTGGTCAGGAGAAAGACAGAATGATATGTTACACCTTGACTGAGAAATCTGGTCAGGAGAAAGACAAAATGGCATGTTACACCTTGACTGAGAAATCTGGTCAGGAGAAAGACAGAATGATATGTTACACCTTGACTGAGATATCTGGTCAGGAGTAAGAGAGAATGGTATGTTACACTTTGACGGAGACATCTGGTCAGGAGAAAGACAGAATGATATGTTACACCTTGACTGAGATATCTGGTCAGAAGGAAGACAGAATGGTATGTTACACCTTGACTGAGATATCTGGTCAGAACACTGAATAAGCAGTGAGAATGGAAAACTATTGTCTCTTTGACTGAAGAATCACAATCATCTAACAGGAAGTGATGTCACATTGAGCTCTTCAGGAAGGGCTGACATCATCACTCTGAGCTCCACTTCCTGTGGGACCAGAGAGCAGCTCAGTCCACCGTGTGAACAGGACAGGGTAAGGAGAGAACAGGACAGGGAGAGGAGAGAACAGGACAGGGAGGAGAGGACAGGGAGAGGAGAGAACAGGACAGGGAGGAGAGGAGAGGACAGGGAGAGGAGAGGAGAGGACAGGACTGGGAGAGGAGAGAACAGGACAGGGAGGAGAGGAGAGGACAGGGAGAGGAGAGAACAGGACAGGGAGGAGAGGACAGTGAGAGGAGAGGAGAGGACAGGACTGGGAGAGGAGAGAACAGGACAGGGAGGATAGGACAGGGAGAGGAGAGAACAGGACAGGGAGGAGAGGACAGGGAGAGGAGAGGACAGAGAGAGGAGAGAACAGGACAGGGAGAGGACAGGACAGGGAGAGGACAGGACAGGGAGAGGAGAGGACAGGGAGAGGAGAGAACAGGACAGGGAGAGGAGAGGACAGGACAGGGAGAGGACAGGACAGGGAGAGGACAGGACAGGGAGAGGACAGGACAGGGAGAGGAGAGAACAGGACAGGGAGAGGACAGGACAGGGAGAGAACAGGACAGGGAGAGGAGAGAACAGGACAGGGAGAGAATAGCAGAGAACACAACACAACAACAGAACAGAACACGAGGAGCTCCACTGGGGAACCCTGGGACTGTAATAATTCCCTGCATCGTATGAGACAGCAGGATTGTGTGTTAGCGTTGAACTTTTGTCTGTCATGATCCACCGTTTGAACTGAACTGGACAGTCAGCCTCACTATTCCTCCGCTGACATTGTCAATGGCTGGATCACCGTTTCTCCTCTCAACTCTTTCCTTTACAAACACGAACCATGTCACGTTCCTTTTATATTGAACTCAACTCTGGGGGCTGTAATATTCCCTGCACTGAACCACGCATGAGAGTCAGCACAATGGTCAGTGTGTTTTGTAAATAGGGATGTACTGTACTGGAACTGAGTTATGCTATCTGCATAGTCACTGTATGAATGTATATACAGGAGAGTTACTATATACCAGTCAGTGTAGTAGCAATAGGCCTTGTAGATCACAGTTGTCATGGCTCTCCTGGTCGAGGATCCAAGGTCTCAGATCAGCTTGGCAAATGGCTGACAGCTAGCCATACCCCTCTCTCTTCCACAGGAGAGAAGAGGGTGGGCCAGTTTTATGACACATCACGCCAATCGTAAATCTTATGCAGTAGAGAACCCTCTCCCGCTCATCAGTATCAACCAAAGGAATGCATTTGTCTAGAGAGTCTGTTGCCCGTACAAAAACTCTTAACGTCCAAAAAGTGAATATTGGAACAATATTTCTAAGATAGGAATATTAAAGAATGGTCTAATGATCTAATGAATAATCATGTCATATTGTTTGTCATTTTGTGATGTCATTAAAAACTGTAAAACAAAAATACTGTAACTTGAAGAGCTTTCACGCTGTGTATGTCAGGTTTAAGTCCTTTACGTTATGTAGTAAATATGAAGAACGACGAAACTAGTTTTGTTCAGATAGGAATGTGATTTTAGTTTTCTAACGACATCATAGTTTTCATGTCCGTTACACATTAACTAAGCACGCCACAAAGTAGGTCAGAAGAGCGTGTCGGTGTCATGGAAACGCCCTTTTCAACCAGAGTGCTTAAAATAATCTGTTCTATTTGAACAATCCACCACAAGAACAAGACAACTACGAAGAAGGACATTGTGACCTCTGGTGGACAACCAGAGCCTTTACACCCATCGAGCCCTTCCTATAGAAGGATTGATTGGTTTCAACAGGGAGACGACGAACCAAGATATCTACACGTAAATACATTGCATTTCTTACCCAACTGGGCAGTGGTTCGTGTGCAAGGTATATGATTAAAAAGTGGGAACAGTTCTAGGATGTATCCACAATAAATGTCTCTTTCTCTCCATCTCTCTATTTTCCCCATCCCCCCTTTCTCCATCTCTGTGTAATGAGCCCTCATATCTTGTCGGTCCACTAGGGACTTTTATCTCATGTAAGTGTGTATGTGTATTCTGTGTAATTATTTAGTTAATTAGTAAATAAATAAATAATTAAATTGATTTGCGTAGAACTGAATAAATCAGAAAAGGCGGATTCAAGAAGTCTGCGACGTTCAGAATGAGACTAATATGAGATAATGATTATATACAGTTGAAGTCGGAAGTTTACATACACCTTCGCCAAATACATTTAAACTCATTTTTTTCACAATTCCTGACATTTAATCCTAGTAAAAATTCCCTGTCTTTAGGTCAGTTAGGATCACCACTTTATTTTAAGAATGTGAAATGTCAGAATAATAGTAGAGAGAATTGATTTATTTCAGCTTTTATTTCTTTCATTACATTCCCAGTGGGTCAGAAGTTTACATACACTCAATCAGTATTTGGTAGCATTGCCTTTAAATTGTTTAACTTGGGTCAAATGTGTCGGGTAGCCTTCCACAAGCTTCCCACAATAAGTTGGGTGAATTTTGGCCCATTCCTCCTGACAGAGCTGGTGTAACTGAGTCAGGTTTGTAGGCCTCCTTGCTCGCACACGCTTTTTCAGTTCTGCCTTTCAGGTTATGTCGATATAGGACTTGTTTTACTGTGGATATAGATACTTTTGTACCCGTTTCCACCAGCATCTTCACAAGGTCCTTTGCTGTTGTTCTGGGATTGATTTATACTTTTCGCACCAAAGTACGTTCATCTCTAGGCGACAAAATGCATTTCCTTCCTGAGCGGTATGACGGCTGCGTGGTCCCATGGTGTTTATACTTGCGTACTATTGTTTGTACAGATGAACGTGGTACCTTCAGGCGTTTGGAAATTGCTCCCAAGGATGAACCAGACTTGTGGAGGTCTACAATTATTTTTCTGAGGTCTTGGCTGATTTCTTTTGATTTCCCCATGATGTCAAGCAAAGAGGCACTGAGTTTGAAGGTAGGCCTTGAAATACATCCACAGGTACACCTCCAATTGCCTCAAATTATGTCAATTAGCCTATCAGAAGCTTCTAAAGTCATGACATCATTTTCTGGAATTTTCCAAGCTGTTTAAAGGCACAGTCAACTTAGTGTATGTAAACTTCTGACCCACTGGAATTGTGATACAGTGAATTATAAGTGAAATAATCTGTCTGTAAACAATTGTTGGAAAATTACTTGTGTCATGCACAAAGTAGATGTCCTAACCGACTTGCCAAAACTATAGTTTGTTAACAAGAAATTTGTGGAGTGGTTGGAAAACGAGTTTTAATGACTCCAACCTAAGTGTATGTAAACTTCTGACTTCAACTGTATATCATCTAAAGTTTAATTCGGGAGATGGTAACTCGTTAAACTTCTTCCATATTCCCAAATTCATAATGAGTTAATTGTTACATGATTAATTTAATCATGGATTAGATTCATAACAGTCATCAAATTAATGAAAATCACATCACAACACAGATTTAGAGATACTGTTCAGTATGCATATCCCTCCTCCTACTTCTGCCAAGACAAAGACAAGCAGCTGTGTTCTGTTGCCATCAACATAGTATCCTTAGCCTTCAGTCCTGTCTGACCTGGCAGCCTCTGCCTCTCAGGAGAGGCTAAACTGGCCTTCAGTCCTGTCTGACCTGGCAGCCTCTCCCTCTCAGGAGAGGCTAAACTGGCCTTCAGTTCTGTCTGACCTGGCAGCCTCTCCCTCTCAGGAGAGGCTGAACTGAGCTTCAGTCCTGTCTGACCTGGCAGCCTCTGCCTCGCAGGAGAGGCTAAACTGGCCTTCAGTCCTGTCTGACCTGGCAGCTTCTTCCTCTCAGGAGAGGCTAAACTGACCTTCAGTCCTGTCTGACCTGGCAGCCTCTCCCTCTCAGGAGAGGCTGAACTGGCCTTCAGTCCTGTCTGACCTGGCAGCCTCTCCCTCTCAGGAGAGGCTAAACTGACCTTCAGTCCTGTCTGACCTGGCAGCCTCTCCCCCTCAGGAGACGCTAAACTGGCCTTCAGTCCTGTCTGACCTGGCAGCCTCTCCCTCTCAGGGGAGGCTGAACTGACCTTCAGTCCTGTCTGACCTGGCAGCCTCTCCCTCTCAGGAGAGGCTAAACTGGCCTTCAGTCCTGTCTGACCTGTTAATTGGAACATAACTGACTGATGTTTTTGATTAATGCTCCTGACATTCAGTTAGAACAGAAAATGACTCAGCTATGACTACACAACCAATCACAGCTACTGTTGCTATGAGGAAGGAGTTAGTGCCATCTTATTCAACCAATCACAGCTACTGTTGCTATGAGGAAAGAGTTAGTGCCATCTTTTTCAACCAATCACAGCTACTGTTGCTATGAGGAAGGAGTTAGTGCCATCTTATTCAACCAATCACAGCTACTGTTGCTATGAGGAAGGAGTTAGTGCCATCTTATTCAACCAATCACAGCTACTGTTGCTATGCGGAAGGAGTTAGTGCCATCTTATTCAACCAATCACAGCTACTGTTGCTATGAGGAAAGAGTTAGTGCCATCTTTTTCAACCAATCACAGCTACTGTTGCTATGAGGAAGGAGTTAGTGCCATCTTATTCAACCAATCACAGCTACTGTTGCTATGAGGAAGGAGTTAGTGCCATCTTATTCAACCAATCACAGCTACTGTTGCTATGCGGAAGGAGTTAGTGCCATCTTATTCAACCAATCACAGCTACTGTTGCTATGAGGAAGGAGTTAGTGCTATCTTATTCAACCAATCACAGCTACTGTTGCTATGAGGAAGGAGTTAGTGCCATCTTATTCAACCAATCACAGCTACTGTTGCTATGCCGTCTAACTTTTAACTCCTTGGTGTGAGAAGGTTTTACCATGAATTAATGCAAAGATCATTGCGTGGCAGAAGAGGAGAAACATGTTTGATTCTACTGCTGGTGCTGATTGTGTCCTTTCCTGTCCTGTCATGTAGTGAAATGTGACCACAGGTTGGAAAATACCAGGTCTGTCTGTCAGATCAGAATGCTAGTTGAAGATCTCAGATCTAGGCCTGGTTCTGCTCTACTCTGCCGGGCTTCAGCCTGGTTCTGCTCTACTCTGCCGGGCTTCAGCCTGGTTCTGCTCTACTCTGCCGGGCTTCAGCCTGGTTCTGCTCTACTCTGCCGGGCTTCAGCCTGGTTCTGCTCTATTCTGCAGGCTTCAGCCAGGTTCTGCTCTACTTTGCAGGCTTCAGCCTGGTTCTGCTCTACTCTGCCGGGCTTCAGCCTGGTTCTGCTCTACTCTGCAGGCTTCAGCCTGGTTCTGCTCTACTCTGCCGGCTTTAGCCTGGTTCTGCTCTACTCTGCAGGCTTCAGCCTGGTTCTGCTCTACTCTGTAGGCTTCAGCCTGGTTCTGCTCTACTCTGCTCTACTCTGCCGGCTTCAGCCTGGTTCTGCCGGCTTCAGCCTGGTTCTGCTCTACTCTGCCGGCTTCAGCCTGGTTCTGCTCTACTCTGCCGGGCTTCAGCCTGGTTCTGCTCTACTCTGCAGGCTTCAGCCTGGTTCTGCTCTACTCTGCCGGGCTTCAGCCTGGTTCTGCTCTACTCTGCAGGCTTCAGCCTGGTTCTGCTCTACTCTGCCGGGCTTCAGCCTGGTTCTGCTCTACTTTGCAGGCTTCAGCTTGGTTCTGCTCTACTTTGCCGGGCTTCTGCCTGGTTCTGCTCTACTCTGCAGACTTCAGCCTGGTTCTGCTCTACTCAGCAGGCTTCAGCCTGGTTCTGCTCTACTCTGCCGGCTTTAGCCTGGTTCTGCTCTACTCTGCAGGCTTCAGCCTGGTTCTGCTCTACTCTGCAGTCTTCAGCCTGGTTCTGCTCTACTCTGCCGGGCTTCAGCCTGGTTCTGCTCTACTCTGCCGGGCTTCAGCCTGGCTCTGCTCTACTCTGCAGGCTTCAGCCTGGTTCTGCTCTACTCTGCAGGCTTCAGCCTGGTTCTGCTCTACTCTGCCGGCTTCAGCCTGGTTCTGCTCTACTCTGCTCTACTCTGCCGGCTTCAGCCTGGTTCTGCTCTACTCTGCCGGCTTCAGCCTGGTTCTGCTCTACTCTGCCGGGCTTCAGCCTGGTTCTGCTCTACTCTGCAGGCTTCAGCCTGGTTCTGCTCTACTCTGCCGGGCTTCAGCCTGGTTCTGCTCTACTTTGCAGGCTTCAGCCTGGTTCTGCTCTACTCTGCCGGCTTCAGCCTGGTTCTGCTCTACTCTGCCAGCTTCAGCCTGGTTCTGCTCTACTCTGCCGGGCTTCAGCCTGGTTCTGCTCTACTCTGCAGGCTTCAGCCTGGTTCTGCTCTACTCTGCCGGGCTTCAGCCTGGTTCTGCTCTACTCTGCCGGCTTCAGGCTGGTTCTGCTCTACTCAGATGGCTTCAGCCTGGTTCTATTCAGCAGGCTTCAGCCTGGTTCTGCTCTACTCTGCCGGGCTTCAGCCTGGTTCTGCTCTATTCTGTAGGCTTCAGCCTGGTTCTGCTCTACTCTGCCGGGCTTCAGCCTGGTTCTGCTCTGCTCTGCAGGCTTCAGTCTGGGTAGGGCTCTACTCTGCAGGTTTCAGGCTGGTTCTGCTCTACTCTGCCGGGCTTCAGCCTGGTTCTGCTCTACTCTGCAGGCTTCAGCCTGGTTCTGCTCTACTCTGCCGGGCTTCAGCCTGGTTCTGCTCTACTCTGCCGGCTTCAGCCTGGTTCTGCTCTACTCTGCCGACTTCAGCCTGGTTCTGCTCTACTCTGCAGGCTTCAGCCTGGTTCTGCTCTACTCTGCCGGGCTTCAGCCTGGTTCTGCTCTACTCTGCCGGGCTTCAGCCTGGTTCTGCTCTGCTCTGCAGGCTTCAGTCTTGGTGTGGCTCTACTTTGCTCTCCAGGTTTCAGTCTGGGTGGGGCTCGACTTTGCTCGGCAGGCATCAAAACCGGAAAACGAGTTACCTCTGGTTCGTTTAGCCATTCCTATGGGGAAAATGACTTCCCCTCTGGTTCGTTCAGCCATTCCTATCTCGAAAATGACTTCCCTCTGGTTCGTTCAGCCATTCCTATGGGGGAAATGAGTTCCCTCTGGTTCGTTCAGCCATTACTATGGGGAAAATGACTTCCCCTCTGGTTAGTTCAGCCATTCCTATGGGGAAAATGAGTTCCCTCTGGTTCGTTCAGCCATTCCTATGGGGGAAATGAGTTCCCTCTGGTTCGTTCAGCCATTCCTGTCTGGAAAATGACTTCCCTCTGGTTCGTTCAGCCATTCCTATGGGGAAAATGACTTCCCGTCTGGTTAGTTCAGCCATTCCTATCTGGAAAATGAGTTACCTCTGGTTCGTTCAGCCATTCCTATGGGGAAATGAGTTCCCTCTGGTTCGTTCAGCCATTCCTATGGGGAAAATTACTTCCCTCTGGTTCGTTCAGCCATTCCTATGGGGGAAATTAGTTCCCTCTGGTTCGTTCAGCCATTCCTATCTGGAAAATGACTTCCCTCTGGTTCGTTCAGCCATTCCTATGGGGAAAATGACTTCCCCTCTGGTTCATTCAGCCATTCCTATGGTGGAAATGAGTTCCCTCTGGTTCGTTCAGCCATTCCTATGGGGAAAATGACTTCCCTCTGGTTCGTTCAGCCATTCCTATGGGGAAAATGACTTCCCTCTGGTTCGTTCAGCCATTCCTATGGGGGAAATGACTTCCCTCTGGTTCGTTCAGCCATTCCTATGGGGAAAATGAATGGGTAAAGAATGGGGTTTTGGGATAAACACAAGGTCTGAGGTAAACACAGGATTATATCTTCCATGTTTTGTTCTACGATAATACCAGTCAGGTAACATGACCTTTATGTGCTTTATGAACTTTATTTACATAAATGCTTCAAAATTCCCTAAAAGTGATGTTAGCTGATGAAGATTATATTGTATATTGTGTTTACCACAGACCTTATTGTCAGTGTTTTTCCAAAAAACAAATTCGTTTTCCACATAGTCCAATGAACCATGAACCATGACAGAGTTAGTGCCTACAAAAAGACACCATTACTATTGCTCTCTATAAATGGCACAGATACAAAAATTAGTCCTCTATCTACCTCTATGGTTAGCTTACATTAGCTACAGCAGACAGAAGAAGCCAAACAAGTTACCTCAACTTTGTGGCCTGGAGTATTTGGGCGGCAGGGTAGCCTAGTAGTGGTTAGAGCGGTTGGACTAGTAACTGAAAGGTTGCAAGATCGAATCCCCGAGCTGACAATGTAGAAATCTGTTGTTTCTGCCCCTGAACAAGGCAGTTAACCCACTATTCCTAGGTCGTCATTGAAAATAAGAATTTGTTCTTAACTGACTTGCTTAGTTAAATAAAAGGTTAAATAAATACATTTAAACAAAGCAAATCAGAGGTAAAACTGCCCTGTGTGAACTGCTGACTCTGGGCAGAGGTGCTAAGTACCTACTGGCAATCCCATTTATCAGTGTGTCTGACCCTAACAGTGCAAAGATGGGAGACTAATATTAGCTTGTGACATGTTCATAGCAGGCTATCAAATGTACATCAAACCTATCCTAGGGTAAGCCTGGTCACAGGTGAGAGACCAGGCAATGTAGTCCTATGTGGAGACATACCAAATCCAGACCTCTATCATGTGAACCTTGGCCTCTCAGCCTCTCTCTGTCCCCACGGTGACCTAGGACCCCTGAAAATCCATCCTCACCTGAAGTCTCTCCTCAGCCAGAGAGCCATGCTACCAGGCTCTGATTTCACCCACCGTGGGAGGCAGTAATTATAGCGTTATAGTTTTAGATTACCAGGTACCCAGAATGTAGACAATCACCCAGGGCTGGAGGGGAGCTGTCCCATCTGTCTGTCCCTGTTTCTCACAGGAGGTCTGAGACAGAATTAGAATGACTGAAATTAGAACCATAGAATTATAATCCTTAGAACGGATATTACCCGTCCCATTGAATAAACCCGGTCAAATTGCAGTAGTCTGTCTCTAAGAGCCTTCCTGCAGTCGTCTATAACGGGCTAGTTCTCTGGCTTATTTGTTTTGTCAGAATATGCAGAGGGTAGAGCGAGAGTGTGCTTTCATTCGCTCCGAGGCAACATTGTCACGTCCTGACCAGTAAAAGGGGTTATTTGTTATTGTAGTTTGGTCAAGGCGTGGCAGGGAGTGTTTGTTTTGTGTGTTTCGGTGTTTTTGGTTTATGTTCTATGTTATCTATTTCTATGTGTTTATCTAGTTTTCTATTTCTATGTTGGGTTTTTGGCAATGACCTCCAATTAGAGGCAGCTGGTTGTCGTTGTCTCTAATTGGAGGCCATATTTGGTTGGGTTTGTTTTCTCTTGTGTTTTGTGGGTGGTTGTTTCCAGTATAGTCTGTGCACCTTACTGGACTGTTCTCGTTGTCAGTTTATTTTGTTTAAGTGTTTTCTTTAATAAAGAAAGAAGATGAGCACTTTACCAGTTGCATTTTGGTCCAATCCTTACGACGCTTATGACAAACATGGGCTGGGTGGGTCCAACAACTTCCTTAACAACTAGAGCACCGTCCTGTGGCAGGAATGGGAGCCGTGGCTTGTAAAAACCCATTGACCACACATGACGAAGCCCCCTCTACTGAGCTACCAAATAACGACATATATTTCTGTTAAATATATACCTTTTTGTTGTATATTGATACAAACAACTAGCTAATATTCACTGCATCCTGATCTGAATCAACAAGACAGAGGAAGTGACTTATCTTAATAGGATAACTAAGCACTTTCTCAAGTTAGGATGTCAGAGATGGTCGACACAGTATGGACGGACCGGTTAAATATAGCCTAGTCTACAGTATGGATGGACTGGTTAAATATAGTCTACAGTATGGACGGACCAGTTAAATATAGACTACAGTATGGACGGACCAGTTAAATATAGCCTAGTCTACAGTATGGATGGACTGGTTAAATATAGTCTACAGTATGGACGGACCAGTTAAATATAGACTACAGTATGGACGGACCAGTTACATATAGACTACAGTATGGACGGACCGGTTAAATATAGGCTAGTCTACAGTATGGACGGACCGGTTAAATATAGGCTAGTCTACAGTATGGACGGACCGGTTAAATATAGACTACAGTATGGACGGATCAGTTAAATATAGACTACAGTATGGACGGACCAGTTAAATATAGACTACAGTATGGACGGACCAGTTAAATATAGACTACAGTATGGACGGACCAATTAAATATAGACTAGTCTACAGTATGGACGGACCAGTTAAATATAGTCTACAGTATGGACGGACCAGTTAAATATAGACTACAGTATGGACGGACCAGTTAAATATAGACTACAGTATGGACGGACCAGTTAAATATAGACTACAGTATGGACAGACCAGTTAAATATAGGCTAGTCTACAGTATGGACTGACCAGTTAAATGTAGACTACAGTATGGACGGACCAGTTAAATATAGGCTATTCTACAGTATGGACGGACCAGTTAAATATCGGCTAGTCTACAGTATGGACGGACCAGTTAAATATAGGCTAGTCTAC